>NC_134086.1:38012767-39237767 GCF_000715075.1 Nicotiana tabacum
TAACATCAAAATCCACCATACACAATAATAAAAGATCCACTCGGGTCTCCAGACCCCCAATAGTCACCACACATGACTGGTACACACGGTCTACAACAACAGTATCGCCCACCGGAGTAGATACATGAACAGGTGAAATAAGAGACTCACCGGGCATATCCAAATAATGAACAAAGTATGATGACACATAGGAATAAGTGGAACCGGGATCAAATAATACAGAGACATCTCTGTGGCAGAATGAAATAATACCTGTAATAACAGCATCGGAAGCAATAGCATTGGGTCTAACTGGAAGTGCATAGAAACGGGCCTGACCGCCACCTGATCGACCTCCCCCTCTAGGGCGACCCCTAACTGACTGACCTCCACCCCTAGCTGGGTGGGTGGTGGTGGTGAAGTAACCGGCGCTAAAGCCGATGGCTGACTCCTCTGCTGAGATGAACCCGCAAGACGACGAGGACACTGGCTCCACATATGACCCATCTATCCACACTCATTGCAACTCTCGGGTGTTGGAGACAAGGACTAAAGGGAACCCTAGCATCGGAATGACTAGCAGATGCACCTAGCTAGAAGAGCCCCGAACTGATGGAGCACGGGATGAACTCTGAGCTGGAAGGGCACTGAGTGATGACTGGCCCTGATTAGTGTTATACCCCATTTTAACACGGGTCAAATTAGAGTATAACATATTGATAATTCTAGGGGTTTAATTAATTAAAAAGAGCCGCCACCTAATTGGTTTAATGGTGAATTAGGACACCAATTTAGCTAAATAATGCTTTTATGGTCTGCTTAACCTTAAGATTATGGGTAAGGATTCTAATTAATCCTATAGGGAAGGTTTTTAAGGCACCCTATATGACCCAATAACTACGGTTAACCCGTCAAACTTAGGTTAATTAATTTAAGATCTTAGAATAAATCAGATGTATGCCTAACGATTAAAGTATATATATACATATCCAATAGCTAAAAATAATTTGATGGAAAAGACTGACGTTAGATGACTTCTTTTAACTTATTCAAAATTCATTCTTAAAGGAAAAGTTTTCCAGTTGCTTAAAGGGAAGCAATTCTCATAAATAAAAATTATTTAGCTAGAATTAAACATCTTCATTCGAAACCTTCAACTTAACGGAATTAGAAATGGGCTTGACAAGAAGTTATTGGAAAGCCATCATTTTAACAAATTGACCTCTTAAAAAAGTGTTAGAGGTATAACATTAAGCTTATTAGAAAATGCTTATACCAATAGCAAATAGATAAAAAGGTTAATAAATTAGCGATCTTAAATTCCTAAAGATTATATGATCAGTGAAACTAGATGATTAAACCTCAAACTAAAATAAACTCAAAATATAGAAATAAATTAACAATCATAAAGATAGATAAAATGACTAGCAAAAGAAATAAAAGGACATCATAGGCGCCCCAAGCGTTTCGCTTGTTTTTCTTGTTATCCGGTGACTTTAGAAGTTGATATGTGATGACTCCATGCTCGCGAATGGGAGAGTCTTGCATTAAGACTCATATTGCTCCAAAGTGCATATGCAAATCAAAGAAAGAGAAAATCAAGAAATTAGAAAGAGAGGAGTTAGAAATAGACTTGGACAAAATTTACAGCAAGATTTATGGTCTTTATACATGTTTTCTAACAGAAATAATAACTCAGAATATTAACTTTCCATGTTCATGTGAAATCTAAAGGGTCGAACAGATTAATATGGTGAACATAATCCTTGACACTTTGAACAACATGGTTACCCACTTCCATGTTAAGTCTTAAAATTGGATATTAAAGTCCTAGTAGCATGCTTTCTAAAGGAAATGCCGAAGCAGCAGCAGACCTTTTTAAGACAACTAATACGCATGATATCATTTAACACACAAAGCACATACTTTCTTACTGTATTTCAAGTAATATCCTAATGGCACACTCGATAGTAACAGTAAGGAAGGAAAATAATTTAAAAGGTTCATCAATGTCAAACTCCTCTTAACTTCTATTGTTCTTCGACACCAAACGTGCTTCTGCTATGAGAGATTAAGATATATATTTTTTATTTATTAAATAAATCAGAAAATATATTAACATATTTCTGGCATGAAAATCTAGAAGAAACTTTTACAACTAGCAAAGACACCTTACTTTGAATAGCTAAACGAGCTTCTACTTCGTATGAGGCAACTTAAGGCAGAATTTTTCTTTAAACAAATGATAAAAAGTCACAATACATGGTTTCTACATGATCTTTGAATAAGGACAAATAAATATATCTGTGCAACAGTTCACAGTGACTTTCACCAAGCAAAATAACAGTAACTTGCTATTGATATCACTTTAGACATAACATCGAATCGTGTTTCTAACGAAGCTTCTTGACATGATATTATCTATTCAATAGCCAAACAAACTAAATTAAGTAAAGTAGTTAGGTCGTCTTGCTATTTAGCACAAAGAATAAAACATGGTTTGGCCAGCATATTAATCATGTTTAAGAATTTAAAATAAAAGAAAAAGGAGAAAGTGCTGACCTCTATCGGGGCAGTAAACTAAGGCGGCTGTCTAGGATTTACTCCTTTCTCACCGAAGCCGAAGGTTTATGAAACTACAAAGAGGGGCTAAAGCTTTTATGAAATTTCTAGCTAAACGAATAGTAAAATTTGAGGGGTAAAGTTGTGGCCTCCAACCTCTATCCAGATGGACTCCAAGTGCTGGTTTTTATACGTGAAAAACTAGAGTTCTTGATTTGGGTTTGAAATTCAGATTTTCCCCAAAAGAGATGAAATGGAGCCGTTTGAATTTTAACGTTGGGGATTCTGGACGAACTCAGCAGAGCTTTTTGATTTTTTGCAGAGAGTTACCCAAAATGGTAAGGCTTCTCTTGTAGCCTTCAAAATTTGGAATGTTGTGCAGCAAGAAAAGTGAAAAATGGAGAACCTCCATGTGAGCAAAGAGAGAGAAAAGAAGGTTTGCTAATTCAGACTTCTGGGAGTGGATTTGAGGCGAGAATTCATTGTAATTAAATGTTGAATTCTTGAGATCCAAAATAAGGGAATATAAAAGATAATTCAATTTCATAGAATGATCTAGAATATGATATTGGGCTAATGTTTGGTCTGCTTTAACTGTTTGGAGATGGCTTTTGGCCGAATTGGGCCTTCATTTTGGGGCTCAGTTCAGATGGGGTTGATTAGGCAAATTTTTGGATAGCTGAATTGAATACTTGGGCTTATGAGTAGGCCAAAATAAAATAATGTTCTCCCATCTTAAAATTTAATTCTTTGAGTTTCTAATTTATTCCAAAATATCCTATTACCTACATTATATAATAAGATGTAAATATGCCTTAATAAAATTATTAGCATTTGTAGAAAAATAGTAGACTAATTGTTAAGTAAAATTTATAATGCAATTAGAGCAAATATATATATAAACGGTAGGATTAGGGAAAATATTACTATTTGGTTGAATAAAAGAAATGATATGCTTTTCGCAAAAGACAATAAAAGTTATAATTAGAATGTCAAATATAATAATAATAATAATAGTAATAATAATAAGAATAACAACAACATTAATAATACTAGTAATAGTGATATTAAGTAAATAATAATAATTAGGTCTAGTTTGTGCTAAAAATGGTAAAATAACTATTCTTACATTATTAGTGATATTAGAAGCTTAAAGAAATAGTTTGGAAGAAAGTAGAGACAAAATTGGATGTCAACAGCAGCCCCTCTTTAAGTAGCCAATTTAGTAGCCAATGAAAGAGTTTTCGGGCAAAGAATATTGACTTAGTAGCCAATTTTGTCCCGACCATCAAGATCGGAGTCGGACAAAGGGGACATAAAAAAAATTAATTGCGGCCGAAGTTCGGTTTCGAGTTGCCTACATATCTCGGGTTTCACAAGAATCAGGTCATATGTAGTTCAAGACTTATGGTACCCTAGAGTAGAACTCACTTATTGATGTGGATCCTAAAATGCCGCCCCAGTGTCGAATAATAGAGACATTGGGTACCATGATTGAAAGAAAGATGTTGGAAATAAGAATTTGATTATGAATTTTGAGTGTCGAGCTGAGCGGAGTTTGAAGTAGATCCTTGACCTTTGTTGGAGAGTTTGGTATTCCTCTCCAACAAATTGCCCCAGTACACTGCTAAGATATAGTTCCACGTTGTGTTATGTTTTCTGCAAAGCTTGACATACTAGATAATTCGTTAGGAAATAAGATGCAGTGTGCCATAAAAAATAATTTTATGAAAATAATATTTAGACGTCAATTCATGAGAAATGTGAATTTATTGTGCAAACATATAAAAAAAATATTGTTTTGGTGATATATTTCATGATCGCAATGCCATATGAAAATTTAGCTTATGAAAATAAATGCATTCGGAAATAATTTATGAAAGATATATTTTGACAATGCTTATGCAAGTAGGACCGCTCGGGTCGAAATAAATTAAATGTCATTTTGAGGAAGGATTAACTTCAATATCCTATTTGAGTGCGGATTGACCCGATATATCCTATTTGAGGGCGGATGGACCCGATATATCCTATTTGAGGGCGGATGGACCCGATATATCCTGTTTGAGGGCGGATGGACCCGATATATCATGTTTGAGGGCGGATAGACCTGATATGTCCTATTTGAAGGTGGACAAGCCTCACATATGGTGCTTGATTTGCAATTAGAAAGATTGATGTGGTGCGCAGAGCTTGATATGCTGCCCATTTTGTAATGGTAATTCATGGGGCGATGCAAAAATCATTGTGAGATGATTTTGTTGGAGTGAATATCCATGATGCGGAGAGCTTGATGTAGTGTCTTTACAGGAAAATATTCCAGGAGCGGTGCCCATAATTTAGGAATTTGCATGCTGAAGTTTATTGTTAGTAAATTCCTGCACTCAAAGAAAACTACGAGTTTCAAGATATAATTTGCGATATCTTGAAATGCAATGTGTTATAAAGTAATCTTATGAAAATGACACATTTTGGGTGTTTACTTATACAATGCGGCCTCGCATGCCAAAATGATTTGATGAAAATGTAGCTTTCTGCCAGTAATGATTTTCGGCAAAAACATGCAGGTTATAATTGTGCTTGGCAATGATTTGTGATAATGATGCATTTCAGTAATGACAATAAAAGCGTGACCATCTAGGTTGAAATAAATTAATGAAAAACATTTGAGTAGGTGCTAAAGTGTCTTGTTGTTCAGGCGGACAACCTTATGTCCCATTAATTAGGCGGACTTCCTTAATATCCTATTATTAGGTGGACAACCTTGTGCCCAATTAATTAGACGGACATCCTAATGTCCTATTAATCAGGTGGACTACCTCATGTCCTATTATCAGGCAGACGACCTCATGTCCTATTATCAGGCGGACTACCTTATGTCTTATTAATCAGGCGGACGACCTCATGTCCTATTAATCAGGCGGACGACCTCGTGTCCTATTAATCAGGCGGACTACCTTATGTCCTATTATCAGGCGGACAACCTTATGTCCTATTATCAGGCGGACAACTTCATGTCCTATTAATCAGACGGACGACCTCATATCCTATTATCAGGCGGACGACCTTATATCCTATTATCAGGCGGACGACCTCATGTCCTGTTATTCAGGCGGACGACCTCGTATCCTATTAATCAGGCGGACAACCTCATATCCTATTAATCAGGTGGACGACCTTTTTGTCCTATTATTAGGTGGACGAACCTAGATGCATGTCTCTTGATTTGCAATTTCAAATATTGGTGCGGTGCAGAAGCTTGGTACGATGCTTGATTTGTAGTCTTGGAATTCATAATGCGGTGTAAAGAGCTTGGTGTAATTTCTTTGAAGTAACACATATTGATGGTACAATGCAGAGAGCTAGGTACGACGCTTTTGCAATAGCGAATGGTGCGGTCCATAGAACTTGATGCAATGCCTTTGTATTAAAGAAATTCCTAGTGCAACGCCAACAATTGTTGGAGCTTCAAAATAAATTTTTGTAATTAATAAATTCCTGCACTCAAAGAAAAATTATAAGTTTCAAAGTTTGATTTGCTCTTGCTTGGCTTCATCTTTTGCTTTGCATGAACCTTGCGACTTTTGACTTGATGTCGAGCTTTGCGATAGCATGTAATGTTCAAGAATAGCTAAAATATGCCCCTGCATTACTCAAAGCAAATTTGTTAGTATAAAATAAAGTGGTTGCCTTGCATTGAACGCCAAAGTTTGGCTTTGAATCTGTAACTTGTTGTCATGGCATTCTGGAATTTGTTGTTGTGCTTGTAACAAATATGTAGCTCGAGATTTCATTTTCTGCTTTGACGAATGATGAGGATCCTTCTGCAAAATTTGCCCCGATTTTAGCTTTTAGGGTAAATAGGATTTTTATTATGATGAGACCGAACCCATAAGGCTGCCTACATACCCCTCTTAAACGGGAATCAGGTCAAAACGTAGTTCATTTATAAAAGCAAGGCATAATTACAAAAAATAGTTACTCATATGATGATAGTTGCAAAATGATAATTCCATCAATGCAAGGTGAACTAGTCCAAACGACGTTTCTTCTTCGGATGGCCAACCACGCTCGGTATATTACTTGTGCTGCGGCTAATTGCATTTGAGATATTTGTTCCAACTGGTAGGTGCACTTGTAGTTTGTTAACATCAATTAAATTCTGAATCTTATGTTTTAATGCTAGGCATTCTTCTGTATCATGACCATGAGCATTTGAATGATAAACACAATACTTTGACAGGTCGAATAATGGATGTGAAGTGTAAAAAAATCCTTCCTTTTCTTGGTTGCATAATTCCTGAGGCATTCAATCGAGCGAATATGCTAGAAATTGGTTCACTCAGAGGTGTAAAGTCGCAGGGCTTTCTTTTCTTTAATTGATATTGAATACTTTGTTGGCGATGAGGCTGGAGATGCATGTCGTGGGCGTTAGAAATGGCATGATTTTGCAAAAGCTGGTGATTCTGATGGCATTCTAGTTGATGCATATTCATGGCAACTGCGGCATTTTGCTTCTCTTTACTTTTCCGATTTTTCAGCGTCTTAGGTTGTAAAGCATGAATGATAGTTTGCATGCTAACCTTTCCTTCTTTGATGCCACTTTCTAGAAAGTCCCCGACTCTAATCAAGTTACGTACGTTCGCAGTAGCCAGCTTTTCATAGTATATGCCATTTTGAATGTTAATGAAGATTGAGATCAACTCTTTCTCGGATAGCAGAGGGTGCACCTTCGAAGCTTCAACTCTCCACCGGATTGCATAATCCTGAAAAGATTCATGTGGCATTTTATCTATTTTGTACAGGCTATGCATGTTTGGATCAGCTCCAAGGTTGAACTCATATTGCTTTACAAAATCGTGAGTCATGGCATCCCACGTGTGCCATTTGCTAAAATTTGTTTTGTGTACCAAACAAGTGCAGGTCCTGATAAGCTTTGAATAAATAATTTCATCCGAATGGACTCGTTGTGTCCTATGCCAATTAACCTGCTACAATAGTCTTTCAAATGAGCAATGTGATTTCCCTTCCCGTTGAAAGTATTAAATTTTGGCATCTGGTACCCTGGTGGGAGTTCTACATCTGGTTGCAGGCATAAGTCTTCATATCGTAGACTTTGGTAATTTCTTGATTGAAATTCTTCTCCAATGACTTTCTTTAAATCACGGAGTTTTTATCCAAATCTTTACGGCAAATTTGCTGGATTTATTTTCCACGTCTCTTATGAGGGCATACTGTTAGTTGGTTTTGCTTGCTTTCTTCAAATAGAGTTGTGGTTATGAAAACTTATGAGGGCATACTGTTAGTTGGTTTTGCTTGCTTTCTTCAAATAGAGTTGTGGTTATGAGAGACATTTTCATGACTTGATTGAGGTTGCAGGTTGATGGAACTTGTGTAGAGATTGCATAAGTAGGAGCTGGGCAAGGAGATATGGTTAAGCAGATATTTCGGTTTGAGAAGTGGAGGTTGTATTTGGAAGAAGGTTAAAAGTGCTTCCCAGATTAACCAACATGTTCCTTTGCACCACATTCACCTTGGTGCCATCATTCTGTGATTGCAATTGTCCCATACCGGTATTGAATTCTTCAAAACGGTCTGCCATTATAGCCCGTCCTTTATGTAGATACGCAGTCAAAACAATGTTCAATGCTAGGCAACCTTTAAAGGAAAAATAAAACTTTACAAAATAAAAGTAAAGTGTTAGCGTATTTATCATAATCAAATAAATGCACAAAGTAATAAAGTATGTAATTAGATAGATTAATTCATGATATGGTTAAGCAGGAGTCCTAAACTGGAAATGATGGCCTAAGTTGCAAAATGGATGAACAAGAATGGCTTGTTATCTAGAGGGCTCTAACGCACGAGACTTGTTGACATGGAAGCAGAATGATTTGAAGTTTTTTGAAGGGCTGACTTATGTCCAACATCAAAGCTTTAGCTCTATCATAGGTTCTTGTCCTTACATGGCTTTGAAATTTTCAAAAATTGCCCCAATCTTTAGGAATCTTTTTATTATTACTCCATGGCTTGATGTCCCTTTCGAGCATATCAACCCGCGTGCTAAAAATCTGCCCCAGTTTTTTGCTATAATGAGACTAAGCCTTACATAGGTTGCATGCGCATCCAAAATAAGGGAAGGTGGGTGGGGAATGATAATCTTTCAATTTTTTGTTATCTTGTTAATCATGCTTCTTCTTCATACACATTGTTGGCAGCTTAGAATGCCCTTTCTAGCAAGAAAGAGTGCAGATTTGGAAAAACTAGGCATTACACTCATAAGTGGGAGATGCA
This sequence comes from Nicotiana tabacum, assembly GCF_000715075.1. NCBI lineage: Eukaryota > Viridiplantae > Streptophyta > Magnoliopsida > Solanales > Solanaceae > Nicotiana > Nicotiana tabacum. The sequence goes on from NC_134086.1 coordinate 38,021,603, forward strand.
GCTGTACGAAATGGAGATGCCTTTTTCGTTGAACGGGTTCTTAAGATCATCTATCACTTCCTTGACGCCATTAATTTCTTGCCCCATTTGCCACTTTTGCTTCAAGCCTAGCAATCTTATCTTTGTATGATTTGTATTTCTTGTACTCAAACTCATCTGCATCTAGGTCAATCACTGTGATTTGGTTGGCCATATTGTCCTTGAACTTGTGTTGCTTTGATGTTCAACTCAAGTCAATTTCTTTTGGAAAAAGGTATATATAGTCACTATGGAGTAGATAAATATTAAAGGATAATGGTAGAATATTTGGGAATGTATGCCTAAGAAACCGACGAGATCGGGTCTTGTAATATTACAATGTCTAAGAGAGGCCAAAGATGTGAGATTTTAATTAAAAAAAAATAATTTGCTGGTATTTGGATATAAGGATATGGTAGTCAATTGACATGAAAATACTCTAATTTTTTTTAGCATTGGCAAGTCATAAAGTTATCGAGGCCTGGGAATACGGTGCCAACCGTTTTGAAACTTTACGGGATACTACCTCGACTCACGTGCCAAAACATAGAATTAACGGGCACGTGAAAATCAATCTCGACAACCTGAAATAAGACGACACATACACTTGAATTGAATAGGTAAAAAATTTAGAATAATTCAACAATGCAAATTGACCAAATAGTGGTGTTCCAATGCTTGGTAGATTATGCAAGTTTGGACATCTACCCACTTGTAAATGTGTGTTGGCACGAAGGTTGAAGTACTAAGAGATATGAAGCTATGAAACGAATATTGAAGATACAAGATTACGCCGAAATTGGAAAACTTAAGAAAGAATTGAAAATTATGTAAGGAACGAATGGCAATATTTTTTTAAAAAGAAATATGTAACTACATTTTTGAGAAAAGAACGCGAATAAAATCAACTCGGGAAATTAGATGGGAAAAATATTTTCTAATTATGAAATATTACGCCAATTTTCTTTTTAAGAAGTAGGAATTATATCTTGCTATAGGGAGTGAGATGCTCATTGTTGTCTAAAGAAAATTCTTAATGCTAGTTTAAGGCACGAATATCGATGAATTTTTATGACGACTGAGCTTATTGAAGTGTTTGCGGGCACACCTCTTTTGGGGGAAATCTGAATTTCAAACCCAAATCAAGAACCCTAGATTTTCACGTATAAACACTAGCACTTGGAGTCCATCTGGATAGAGGTTGGAGGCCACAACTTTACCCCTCAAATTTTACTATTCGTTTAGCTAGAATTTAAAATAAAAGAAAAAGGAGAAAGTGTTGACCTCTATCGGAGCAGTAAACTAGGGCGGCTGTCTAGCATTTACTCCTTTCTCACCGAAGCCGAAGTTTTATGAAACTAAAACTAAAAGCAAAGAGGGGCTAAAGCTTTTATGAAATTTCTAGCTAAACGAATAGTAAAATTTGAGGGGTAAAGTTGTGGCCTCCAACCTCTATCCAGATGGACTCCAAGTGCTAGTGTTTATACGTGAAAATCTAGGGTTCTTGATTTGGGTTTGAAATTCAGATTTCCCCCAAAAGAGGTGAAATGGAGTCGTTTGAATTTTAACGTTGGGGATTCTGGACGAACTCAGCAGAGCTTTTTGATTTTTTGCAGAGAGTTACCCCAAAATGGTAAGGCTTCTCTTGTAGCCTTCAAAATTTGGGATGTTGTGCAGCAAGAAAAGGGAAAGATGGAGAACCTCCATGTGAGCAAAGAGGAAAAAAGAAGGTCTGCTAATTCAGACTTCTGGGAGTGGATTTGAGGCGAGAATTCACTGTAATTAAATGTTGAATTCTTGAGATCCAAAATAAGGAAATATAAAAGATAATTCAATTTCATAGAATGATCTAGAATCTAATATTGGGCTAATGTTTGGGCTGCTTTAACTGTTTAGAGATGGCTTTTGGCCGAATTGGGCCTTCATTTTGGGGCTCAGTTCAGATGGGGCTGATTAGGCAAATCTTTGGGTTGCTGAATTGAATACTTGGGCTTATGAGTAGGCCAAAATAAAATGATGTTCTCCCATCTTTAAATTTAATTCTTTGAGTTTTTAATTTATTCCAAAATATCTTCTTACCTACATTATATAATAAGATGTAAATATGCCTTAATAAAATTATTAGCATTTGTAGAAAAATAGTAGACTAATTGTTAAGTAAAATTTATAATACCATTAGAGCAAATATATATAAACGGTAGGATTAGGGAAAATATTACTATTTGGTTGAATAAAAGAAATGATATGCTTTTCGCAAAAGACAATAAAAGTTATAATTAGAATGTCCAAATATAATAATAATAATAATAATAATAATAATAATAATAATAATAATAATAATAATAATAATAATAATAATAATAATAATAGTGATAGTGATATTAAGTAAATAATAATAATTAGGTCTAGTTTGTGCTAAAAATGGTAAAATATCTATTCTTATATTATTAGTGATATTAGAAGCTTAAAGAAATAGTTTGGAAGAAAGGAGAGACAAAATTGGATGTCAACAATTAGAACTGTGAGAACCATGACCCGATGACGCCACACGATAACCTGGGTGAGCTGGCTGAGCATGCCTGAATGGACAGCCTCTATCGTGCTGAAACTGACCTCTCAAGGGAGCACCACCATAACTACCAGATCCTCAAGGCCTCTTGATCTCCCTCTCATCTCGCTTCTAGTGATGAACTGACTCAATCTCACGAGCAATGTCTACAACCTCCTCAAAAGTAGCACCAGACACTCTCTCCCTGGTCATGAGAGTACGAAGCTGATAAGTGAGGCCATCCACAAACCTCCTAATCCTCTCTCTATCTGTCAGAACCAACCAAATTGCATGACGAGCTAACTCTGAGAACCTCATCTCATACTGCGTCACGGTCATCTCTCCCTGACGCAACCACTCGAACTGCCTGTGCAACTCCTCTCTTGGTGCCTAAGCTGGTGCTGCTGGGACATCCACAACCGGGACCTGATCTAGAACTGGGGCGGCTGGTGGATCTGCAGGTGCTGCCCTAGCTACTGTGCGGGCCACACCCCTACCCCTACTGTGACTATGACCGCGTCCTCGGCCTCTAGTGGCCACAATTGGTGGTATAGGTGGTCGTCCATACTGACCGGTAGTGCGTGTCCTCACCATCTGTGAGAGAATAGAATAGCAAAAGTTTAGTACTCGGATCAACATATTCGCACGACAAGAATTTCAAGAATATGAAATCTTTTTTCCTAAAGGTTCTGCAGCCTCTCGAGGATAAATACAGACGTCTCCGTACCAATCCGCGAGACTCTACTAAACCTGCTCATGACTCGTGAGACCTATATAACCTAGGCTCTGATACCAACTTGTCACAACCCTAAACCCAGACCCGGTCAAGATGGCACCTCTCGTGAAGACAAGGCCAGCCGACACAAACCCCCGATAAAATTTAAAAAAACAATTCATAATTAAGTCATTAATAATAATAAATCCCATAATATAGTGAAATATATCAAACATGAAAAAACCAAACACAGCCCGACATCGGGGTGTCACTAGTCATGAGCATCTAACATAGTCTAAGAGTATGAAAGATTTTATACAATCTATTACATAACTAGGACAAGAAAATAAAATAGGAGGGAGAAACACTAAGATGCGAACACCAAACAGCTACCTATTGGACTCCGAATAGCCTACTGAGCAATCAACCCTCACTGGCGGAACCTGAAGCTCCTGAATCTGCACACAGGGTGCATAATAATAAATGAAGATTGAGCGATAAGAAATCACGTAAAAACACAACAACATGCTATAAAGAGGCATTGTAAAACCAATAAGATGCAATAAAACAGTGAAATCTTATAAAAATACCTTGGTTCAGAATAAGCTTCTTTGAATCACCTTTTCAACAGTTAAAACAAGTAAATGAAAATCAGCTAGAAAAGGATAAACACATAAAATCCGCCCCTCGGGCATAATTGTCAACAGAATCAACCCCTCGGGCATAATTGTCAACAGAATCAGCCCCTCGGGCAATACCATGGAACAACACCAGCCCCTCGGGTTATATCTCATATCACAATGAGTACCTGCGCTCACTGGGAGTGTACAGACTCCGGGAGGGGCCCCTTATGAACCAAGCACAATATCAAGCCATCTCATGGCATAATCATTAGGCTCTCGGCCTCATCTCAAGCCACCTTGTGGCGCACAACTCAGGCCCTCGGCCTTATAATCATGAATCAGCTCAATACCGCTATGGCGTGCAGCCCAATCCCATAATAACCTCACAACAGAGGCCCTCGGTCCTACTCAGTCAGAAATCTCTAAAAGCCACTCGAGCACAGTAAAATATAATGCTCAACCTAAAATATCATTTAAAGTGTTAAAAACAGAGTAAACATGACTGAGTTATGAAAACAATATAATATAGCATGACTGAGTACAGATATAAAAATCAAAACAATGAGAAAATAGCATTAAAAATCCCCTAAGGGTCCAAATAGTTGGCACGATGCCCAAATATGGCATGCAACCCAAAACATGATGATAGCAAATAGTTTTCAACAAAATACGAGGTAAAACAGTCATTCGGGATGGACTAAGTCACAATCCCTAATGGTGCACGACCCCACGCTCATTATCCAGCGTGTGCGTCACCTCAATATAGCGCAACGATGTGAAATTCGGGGTTTCATACCCTCAGGAAAATATTTACAATCATTACTCACCTCTATCCGATCTGAACTCTAGCCCGCAATGCCCTTGCCTCTGGAATCGGCCCCCAGATGCTCCAAATCTAACCAAAATCAGTGCAAAACCATTAAAATATGCTAAGACAACAAGGCCAACTCGAAAGAAATCAAATTACAACACAAATTCCAAAATTGGCCAAACTCGACCCCCGGGCCCACGTCTCGAATTCCGATAAAAATTACATCAATACCCCAAGTTCATTCATATCAAAATCACCAAAATCCAACCACAAATGATTCCTAAAATTCCTAATTTTAGGTCTCTAATTACAAGCCCTAGTTCTTCAACATTAGGCTTAAATTCCATGATTAATTAGGTAGAAAACACATTAGGATTGAGTATTAAGTCCATAAATCTTACCTCCAAGTGTTCCCCCTTGATTCCCTCTTCAATTCTCTTCAAAATCGCCCAAAAATGGAGGAACTTAGACCCAAAATTATGGAAATGAGTCTTTTAAACATTCTGCCCAGGCATTCAAATCCTTTTTCGCAAACGCGGTCAAACCCTCGCGTTCACGAAGCACAAACTTAGGTTGACCAGAATTTCCTCTTACGCGAACGCGATCACCCCTCGCGAACGCGATGCCTCAGCACTCAAACCTTCGCGGACGCGGCATCAACCTCGCGAACACGATGACCAACGAGCTCAACCCTTCGCGATCACAAAATTGGCCTTCGCGAATGCGAAGGCCAATTTCACAGCCTCCCAGCCTAATCCTTCGCGAAACCGAGGGCCCACTCGCAAACGCGAAGGCCAATTGTCTGCAGCACCCAACAGTAGATTTCTGCAATCTTTTTTCTACATAAAATGCTCCGTTCAACCACCCAAAACACATCCAAGGCCCTTGGGACCTCAACCAAACATGCCAACATATCCCATAACATCATTCAAACTTGTTTCAACCTTCGGAACGCTCAAAACAACATCAAAACACCAAATTCGCATCGGATTCAAGCCTAAGAATTCCAAAATCTTCTAAATTTCGCTTTCGATCAAAAAGTCTATCAAACCATGACTGAATGACCTGAAATTTTGTACACACATCCCAAATGACACAACGGACCTACTACAACTTCCGGAATTCCATTCCGACCTCTATATCAAAATCTCACCTATCAACCGGAAAATGCCAAAATTTCAGTTTCGTCAATTCAAGCCTAAATCTACTCCATACCTCCAAAACACATTCCGATCACGCTCCTATGACTTTTTATGTGTTTTATTTATTGGCAGTACACGAAAGTGTTGGAATGAGGCTTTATTGGATAAGAGACTTATTATCGATATTCGGTTGTTCTGAGCAGCTGCTGTGATCAGACGTTATCGCTACAAGAGTTTGAGCTATGTGGTATATCATGTAATTACATCTGAGGTTGCAGGTATGGCTTGTTACAGCTAGTTCGGGCTTATTCAGGGTATAGCTGTGAGATTCTGATCTTGTGGATGATTTTAGAAGTGGAAATGTGGTTTTAAGGTTTATGGGCGAGGTTGGATTGCGAAATTTCAGTTACATTGTGTTATTGGACCTATATGAGATAGGGTGACGTGGGATCACCCCCGGGTATCTACATGGTAAGGTTATACAGTGACTTGCTGGCTTTTGGAACAACCATGGGCACGTTCGAGGACAAACGTATGTTTAAGTGGGGGAGGATGTAACGACCCGACCTGTCGTTTGGAGCTTTTGCACTTCGCTTGCCAGTTCTCGAGCATGAGTAGCCCCATGTGATGTATTATGACTTATGTAAATCATCGGTTTTGTTTTTCAGGGTAATCAGAATGGATTTGGAAGAACAGTTCTCAGTTTGAAGCTTAAAATTTGAAAGATTTAACCAAGTTTTGACTTTTTAGTATTCGATCTTAGATTTGGATTTTTATGATTTGATTCGCTCCGTGAGGTAATTTTGGACTTGGGAGCGCGTCCGGAATGTATTTTTGGAGGTCCGTGGTAGATTTAAGCTTGAATTGATGAAATTAGAATTTTGGCATTTTCCGGTTGGTAGTGAAATTTTGATATCGGGGTCGGAATAGAATTCTGGAAATTGGTGTAGGTTCTTTGTGTCATTTGTGACGTGTGTGCAAACTTTCATGTCATTCGGATGAGGTTGGAACAATTCGGAATTTGGAAGTTTTAGAATTCTTAAGGTTGAATCCGAGGGTGATTCGATATTTTGATGTTGCTTTGAGCGTTCTGAAGGTTGGAACAAGTTTGAATGATGTTATGGAATGTGATGACATGTTTGGTTAAGGTCCCAAGGGCCTCAGGTGAGTTTCGGGGTGGTTCTGGGCCATTTTTAGGCCTTTTCTAGCTGCTAGTTTTTAGCTTCAGGGGTGGACAGTGCGTTAGCATAGATTTGATCGCGTTAGCAAGAAAATTTGGAAAAATGGAGTTGTGCTATGCGATCGCGTAAGTCTTCCCGCGATCGCATAGAGTAAAATCTCGGTTGCACTGACCCGACTTTGGAAGCTTATATCTCACAATATATAAGAAATTTGAAGATGATCCAAAAATAAAAGTTGTAGCCCTTGATGCCTAATTTTCAGAAAGTTAAACCAATTGTAATTTGGAGTTTTGTACAAAGAGTTATGACCATTATACTAGAGGCTGTCCGGAAGAGTTAGAGAAGGCTGTTGGAAATATTTGTTCTACGCGATCGCGGGGGAAAGACCGCGATTGCACAAGGTAAAAGAAGGGCTCGAAAATTTTGTTTTTCACTATTGCATTAGTTTGTCTGCGATAGCATAGGGTAAATGCCTATGCATATTATAAAGTACTCTATTTCGAGGATTTCGACCATTTTTGCATTTTTGGAGCTATGAAGCTCGGATTGAGGCGGTTTTTGAAGGAATTTTCAGAGGATTGATTGGGGTAAGTGTTCTTCACTCAAATTTGGTTAAATATCATGATTATGTGTTGATTCTTATCATTTAATTTGGGAATTTGGGGTGAAAATTGAAAAAAATGGAGGAAGGGTTGGAGAGTTGATTTTGGGGATTTGGATGACCATTTGATGTCGGATTTTGGTGAATTTGATATGGGTAGACTCGTGAGCGAATAGGTTTTCCAGCTTTGTGATTTTTATCGGATTTCGAGACGTGGGCGCGGGGCCGGGTTTGAGCCAATTTTGGGATTTTTGAGTTAATTTGATTATTTTCGCTTGGGCTTTGTTCCTTTAGCGTATATTGATGATAATATACTGATTTTGATTAGATTTGGAGCATTTGGAGGCCGATTCGAAAGGCAAAGGCATCGTGGGCTAGAGTTTGGACCGATTTGAGGTAAGTAATGATTGTAAATGTTATCCCGAGGGTATTAAATCCCGGATTTCACATCGTTGTGATACTTTGAGGTGACGCACACGCTAGATGACGAGCACCATTGGGGATTGTTACTTGGTCTGTCCCGTACGACTGTTAAGTCACCTATTTGATAGAAAACTGTTGGATATCATTGTATTTTGGAAAGTATTACCATATTTTGGGCTGAATGCCACAGTTGGGCCTCGTGCCAACTGTTTTGGGCTCTTAGGGGATTTTTACTATTATTCCTTACTATTTTGATTTTATATTTGTACTCAGTCATATTGTATTCTACTGTTTTCATAACTCAGCCGTATTTACTCCGTTTTGATATTTTAAATAACATTTTGGGCTGAGCATCATGTTTTACTACTGCCCGAGTGGCTTGAGAGATTTCTGACAGAGTGAGGTCGAGGGCCTGTGTCGTGAGGATATTATGGGATCGTGCTGCGCGCCGCAGCAGTGTTGTACAGATTCATGATTATGAGGCCGAGGACCTAATTTTTTACGCCACGAGGTTGCTTGATATGAGGCCGAGAGCCTGTCTGATTATGCCACGAGATGACTTGTTATTGCGCTTGAGCCGTAAAGGGCCCCTCCCGGAGTCTGTACACTCCCAGTGAGCGCGGGTACCCAGTGTGAGATGTGATATAGCCCGAGGGGCTGATGTTGTTCCCTGTTATTGCCCGAGGGGCGGTTCTTGATTTATGTTATGCCTGAGGGGCTGATTACGAGTGATTGTGAGGTAACCCGAAGGGCTGGTTCGTTTGATATTATGCCCGAGGGGCGGTTTATGGTACATATTTTGCCCGAGGGGTTGTTTACGTTTCTATCATGTTTACTCACTATTTTATCACTCGTTTGAAACTATTGAAAGTTGTTTTAAAAGGTTTTACTGAAACTGAGCTTGATTTACGAAGTAAATGATTTTCTATACTTTTTTGGAAATGTACTACATTTGCTGTAGCGTTATGACGTGGTTTACGTGTTTTCTTACTGCTCATCTTTCATTTACTTTTATTACTTACTGAGTTGGCGTACTCACATTACTCTCTGCACCTTGTGTGCAGATTCAAGTATTTCTAAACCCGGTAGCGGGTGTTGATTGCTTAGTGACAGAGTCATCGGAGTTAGCAAGGTAGCTGCCCGACGTTCGCAGCCCTGCTCTTCTCCCTCTTATCTTCCTTAGATTGTCTTTAGTATATTTTCAGACTCTTCGTTGTATTCAGACCTTAGTAGATGCTCGTGACTTGTGATACCCCGATATCGGGCTTGTGTATTTATTCCTCACTGTTTATTTAGACTTACATTATGAGATATTGTTAATTAAAGGCTTAAAAATGACTTTTATTGAATAATGGTTAATTCGAGAATTGTATCGGCTGGCCTAGTTTCACGATAGGCGTCATCACGACCGGATCGGTTTTAGGGCCGTGACATAATCTCATTTCGAAAAATATCACTTTGATTGGAAAAACTCCTTATCCCCCTCAGAAAAAAGAGGTGTGATAATATTATCCATGTATTCTTAAATGTGATGGCTTTGGGAGAATTTCTAGTCTCCCAAATTTGAGTAACTCCTAATTTGAGTATTTACAAATGTAAAAGTTAAAATTCATTGGTTATATATTTTTTAATTGGATAATATGAATGTTATCTATATTTGACTTACTTTTTAAAAAGTTCATTTTCAAGCCATCTTTTGGTGAATAATATAGATGGTTATAATTGTCTTTTTTATCTAATTTGCCACTAGACTCCGATACAATCATGATCTACTCAAAAGTTTCACATTAAAAAAATATGTTTTTAGATACAAATTCAAAATTTCAAGTTATTAGGTGTGGAGTAGTGTTTTAAAAGGCGTTTTCGGGGCGAGCCTAGGGGTGAGGCGCACCAAAAACACCCCGAGGCGATGGTGTGGGAAGAAAGGCGTATGCCCAACAATTTGGGGCACATACTCAGGCATTTGGGGGCGTACGCCCGGGCGTTTGAGACGCGTTTTTTTTAATGAGGCGTAAGCCCCAGATATATTTTCAAATTAAAACAAAATTAATTGAATAAGTCCTTCATATAATACCCAAATTCTCAAAGGCCAGCTTGGTAATTACTCAAAAGTTTTAAAAAGGAACTGAAATATATTCCTATTAAATTTAAAAGTCAAGATATTTTTTATTGATTGAAGCCCTAATTCATGGTCTATCCAAATTCTTTATCTTGTCCGCTAGTCTGCTAATATATCCCAAAAGCAACGAATATTCAATTTTTTCTTAAAAATACAAAGAGAACTCCATTCTCCTTCATAGCAGCAAGTTCCAAGTTCAAAGTTCAAATTGCAGGTTAGTCATCCTTTTTGTTCCTCCATGTAGAAAACTTGATTCTTTTCGACTCAAGTTACTTGTGCTTGTAAGTAGCGTATAATAGATTGTTTTGACTAGTTTTTTATGAGGATGGAGCGCGCGCGTGCGCGCACACACACACGCGCGCGCGCACACACACACACACACACATATATATATAGTTTTCTTCAATTTTTATCTAATTTTACCTTTTTAGAAATATTTAATGTAATTATATTATTTTATACAATATTAAGAATTAAATACCTATGGGACTTACGCCCGTGCCTCGAGGCTTACGTCTTGCTGAGGCATATATAAAATGTCTCGCTTTACGCTCACGCCTTTTAAAATACTGGTGCGGAGTAGCACTATATCCATTGATTCTTTGTGAATTGTGATAATTGGCAGGGGTGGCGCTAATATAGTATTATACTATTATCGGTGGGTAGCTTCTGCTTAGATCCAATATATATAAAAGTTCAAAATTCATAAACTTTAAATCCTAACTTCTTCAATGATAATAGACGTTCTCTTGATATATGTTCTTAAATTTTTGATTAGTATAATTATAACTCGATCTGAAGTCAACGAGTTTTTCATCTGATCCCTACAAAGCATTGAGGTCCCTTGTCTGTAGTATCGTATTTCTTTTACGTACTTAATAGGCAATTGTAGTTGCGTTTAAAGGGGAATCTTTTACAGGTCCAATTCCAAAAGTTTGTTTAACATAGGCCCAGTTTTGGTAGCTTGTTAGCATGTATGTCAGGTCTAGATGTACACGTATGTATCTTCGTGAAGGAATATATGAACTGTATTTATAGCCTAAATTTCCGCTTCTTGATTTACGGAAAATAGGGTAAGCTGTTATGATGGATAAAAAAATATTGTAGTTATAGAAATGATATTGACATATTTGTTATAAAATCTATTTATCTATTTATTATATATAATAGGAGAAACAAAGCAAGGTTATGATGACAAATAGCATAACATTAAAATGACATATATAAATTTTTTGGGCAATTCTTCTATTTTGTTGGAATTTCAAATTTATTTAAAATCACAATTGGCATAACCACAATAGTTGGAGTTAAAATTATTTTAAACTAGAAAATAGGCGCACACACACACAAAAAAACCTTAACCTGCGAATTAAATCCAAACCGTTCACTAATTGAAACTGTTTTTTTTTTACTTCTCGCATCTCTGTGTTCAAAACTATTCGCACCTCTAATTATTTTATAACTGTTCTTTTTTTTTTTTGAAGGGAAAAGATACTTATATTAATATTAATAAAAGACACATAGAGTTGCGATTAGTACTCTCTCTCTTTTTTTGTTTCTCTTTTTGCAGGTTCTCATAGATTTTCAGTCATGAGATTTTTGGTACCAAGTGCAGATTATTATGCACCATTGTTGTTGTAGTTATCACTTAGAATTTTATTATAATAATTCAATGGATATTTATGATTGTGTATACCCTAATGCTGATTTTAATTTTTTCATGAAAGTGTGTAAGATTCTTTAAGCTATGACGTCATTTTCAAAACTCAAATCCTTTTAATAACATTACTTGAAATAAGAATGTAATAATAATTTGGATCTTAATATGATCTTCTCCTACATCTATCAATTAATAATTTATTAGGGCTTTGCTTTCTAGATTACTGTTGTTTTTTGACAATGTTATCCATTTCTTCTAGAAAGAAGGTTTGTGATTTCATTTATTCCTATTGCTAATTTTGCTTTATGCCAGGTTGGATGGAACTTATTTGTTTATCTTATATACTCTTAAAAACCCTATATTTCCCCCCCTTTTTTCTGTTTCGATATGTTACAGCTTTTGCTAATAAGAAAAATAAAGTTTTTCCTCTTCTTTCACGCTATTTGTGTGTAATGGGCAAAGGAACGAGTAATGCAATGCGAGAAAAAGATGAACTTATTTCTTTTATTTTTTCGTATTATACACTCTTTAAAAACTTACATATAAATCAAATTTTATGTCCAAACGGGCACTGAAATCGGTGTCCGATATCAATATTGAAGTTCGTTCTAACCAAGGGCGTACGCAGGAAATTTTGTAAGCGGTGTCGAAATTTATAGAAGAATTGGAATATAACTTTATGTATCATATTTTTAAACAAGAAATAGTCATAGTCTATTGGTTTTGTTGAGTCTTAAATTGGAAAAGATCCCGAGTTCAATTCTACTTCAACACAATTTTTAACCACGAAGGCTCTGTCAAATATTTGCAAAAGAAAAATGTTCTAATTGAGGTTTGAACCCTTGACCTCTTAGAGGAAAATCAAGCACCTAACCAACACACCAAAATTTATATCAAGTGGCGTCATTTTTTCCTACTTATCCATTTCCGTATAGTATTAATACATATATTGAGTAAAATTTTCCGACGAAGCGGCGTCGCGTGACACTGCTTCGACAAGCGTGAAATTTTGTTTTTCGTAGATTTTGGCTATCTTTTTCATTGAGTTTTAATGCCACAAAATTAAAAATTGAGTAATTATACCTCCTAAGATTTTGGTAACTGATTTTATCTCCTAAATTTTGGTAATTGATACATATAGATTAACTTATTTTTTGCAGCTTGGTTATCTTTATAATGGATTTTTGATGCAATAAATATTACAAATTGATTATATCTCCTAAAATTTTGGTACTTGATACATATTTAGTAACTTAGAAAGCATTTCAAATAAAAATTACGTTCATTCTATTTTTGTTTCGTCCTCCCTTCATCTTATTAGTAATTCCAGTGCATCAATTCAACGTAACTTTGAGAGTAGTTCCCATCATAATTTAGTTAAATTAATATTTTTAATATATTAAATTTTTATACTCCAATTCAGTTAACATCAAGATGCACTCCCACGTTTTTTAGACAGATATTTTTCTATATAGAAAAACAGAAGCAAAAACATCGACATTACACCAAGTGGCAGCCTAATAATAATTCATTTAGCATTGCTCAAGACAATGCTCCACAAAATAGGAATTAGAACGTTATTTGAAGAAAAAAGAACTCCTACATTTTAATGCAAAAAAAAAAGTAAAAATTAATTATATCTCCAAAAATTTTGTAACTGATACATGTGCGATAAATTTTTTTCCCGTAGAGTTTGGTTATCTTTTTAATTGGTTTTTAATGCCGCAAAACATAAAAATTAATTATATCTCCTAAGATTTTGGTAACTAATTTTATCTCCTAAAATTTTAGTAATTGATACATATGGATTAACTTATTTTTGTAGCTTTTGGCTATCTTTTAATGAATTTTTAATGCCATAAAAATTTAAAATTGATTATATCTCTTAAAATTTTGTCAATTGATACATATTTATTAACTTGAAAAATATTTTAAATAAAAATTATGCTCATTTTGTTGTTGTTTGGTCCTTCTTTGTGGGTAACTCAAGCGTATTAATTCTATGCAACTTTGTGGGTAGTATTCATGTGGAACTAGGATTTAAAAGGATAAGTACACTTTTTATTTAAAAAAAATAAAAAGAGAAAAATTTAAAAAGAGAAAAATAATTAGCTTACATAAAATTAACTACTCGGACTGGGTAACGGTTGGTTTAGGTTAATTAATTTCTTTGTTTCTTTTTCTTAAATTATTTTCTTTTTTCTTTTTGAAATAAGAAGTGTATCTATTCATAAAATATTATTGATAGAATAAAATTTAAAATAAAATAATATTTCAAGATTAATAAAATATATATCTTCTATTAAATTAAAAGGAGAGTAGCAGACAAAAATATTAAATAAAGTAATATGCTAATAAAAATTTCTATTAATAATGTTGTAATACTAAACATTGGATAATATAATAAAGAAAAATACAGAACAAAAAAGTTATTCGATGACTATATAAGTCTCTTTTTTGTTTAATAGAGATTATATTATTGGGTAAATCGTATTGACAAATAAGATGACAATTGAAATTTATTAAAATAATACAATCTAATATGTTCAAACAAACCGATCACAATTTAATTAAATTAATAGTTTTTAATATTGACCGCGCATCGTGCGGGTACGACTACTAGTAATAAAAGAAGAAGAAGAACATTGCAGAGAAACATAGGGAGAGAGAATTCTTATTGATTTTGGGATTAATTACAATGGAATAGAACCCCTCTATTTATAGGGGGAAAGTGACTTAACCACCAAGTAACAAACCCTAGAATCTCTCTTAAATATGTATACCTTAAATAGAATTCTATTTATAACACTCCCCCTTGAATGTCTATTCAATAGATAATGTGCCTCGTTAAATCATTAACTAAAATAAAACCTAGTGGGAAAAAAATTCTAGTAAAGGAAAAGGAGTACACATATCTAACAATACGCTTTTTGGTTGCCTCATTAAAAACCTTGCAAGAAAAATTCAGTGGGACAAAACCTTATAAGGGAAAAGGAGTACAACGCATATTAACTCCCCTTGATGAGAACATCAATTCACATTCTTGAGCCTTCACATTCCAATTTTTTGCACTAGCTTCTTGAAGGTTGACGTCGGTAGAGATTTGATGAATAAAATTGCCATATTAACTCCAATAAATATGTTGCACCTTAAAAATTCTCGCTATCACATTATCATGCTTATACTTATAGCAAGATACAAATGTGCACAAACTGCACTTAGGATGTAGTACTTCAGGACCAAGAATTATATATGCTTCAAGCGATTTAAATCCTTCGAGGATTTATAAGTTAAGTCATATAAACCATATAATAGACTTTAGATGCATATCAAGTTTTCATGTCATGCTAGAAAAATAAGATATCGAAAACTGATTGCACATATCATTGGATTTATACTTTCAAGTGTTTGAACTACAGGTCCAAAACAACATGTCTTTCATATAAAACCAATTCTACTTGAATTGTGTCTCTTTCATTTGGCCAATATTTTTGTGTCTGTATTCGACAGACTTAAGATCCCCATCTATACTTAGTGTTATCATAGATGACGTCGACGAATATTTTATATCAGTTTCAACCTCCTTATTTTTCATAAAGACATAACATAGAGATCTCTTCATTCATATATTCATTCCAGGACTTATTCTAATATGAGCATTTGTAGTGAGAATATAGTTACTTTCTTTGGGTCAGCAAATGCGCCTGGCATGCTTTGCAATATATTGCACATGAATTATCTTTTTATGAACTTCAAGTTCATATTATTTTATTCGAGGATCTAGATGTACAAATGATAATTCGTTCCACGTAACTTTTTCTCAACTGTTTATCATGTCTCCCATTCATCTTAGAAAAACTAACTTTCTCCTCAATTTTGAGAACTCATCTTTGTGCGTTATGGTGTTAATCAAAATATACACCGCACATCAATAATAGTAAGATGGAATTATTTGGTTCCTAACCCTGAACCACTTGTGAGGGGAGAATGTAATATACTTTCGTATATAACGTATATCAAATTGATATAGATAATTTTGTTCTCATAAGCAATTGTCTAGCTATTAAGTGGAGGCACTCAATAAATTATTTTTCTAAACCAACTGTGATATAAACCAACTTATCAAGATAAACTATCTTGAATAAAAAAAAATCTGAAAATTATGCTCTAAATCAAATTATTGAGCAAGTTACCTCACAAACACCATGTTACGGGTTAATAATAATCGCACATGTAACCATCTCATAGATGCATCTTATGTGGTATACATAGCAGGTGAATGAGCTCATATTCACCTTTGATATTTCCATCATTCATGGGATTCAATCCCAATTTTATTTGGTCTATTAAATAATAAGAATGAGCAATGTACGAGAATTCGTAAAGAACTTTCTAGTTCTTTAATATTTACCTATGTGAATTTTCTTTTATTTTTGCACATCATACTTAAATTAATATGGCTAAACTAATTATGCCAACTGAATAAATTATCAATATTGATAAACTCTAAGTTTACACCATGACGTGTGCAATTATCAATAAACTCCAAGTTTATTATGATATGGGTTTTATATCAATAAACATCCACTTTATTGTGGTATTCTTTTATTTGTGTAGTACAAACTGGAGAATAAAGCGGGTAACTTTTCACATACATATTACCACGCTACAAGTTATAGTAATAGAAGATATTAAATCTTTCCTTTATTTATTGTCTCAATATAACCAACCACTTTCGCGAATACTTTAGAAACTAAATAAGTTTCTTTGAGACTTACTACAACACAATATCTTATTGATAATCAATTTTATTTCTTTAAAATAGTGGTAATTGTCTCTTCCAGAGCTCTCAATTAATTTTGTACTACCACATATTCATCAACATCCATATGGTGAATATCTCTTTCAAGGAGAAAATTATACCATTATGGTCATGGTCAAAATTATATGCAAGATCTGTTTCTTGCATCACTATTGTCCTTTTATAATCACATTGCCATAATATTTCGGCATAACCACAACAGATACGAGATCAATGATCATTTATGCCATAATAATGAAATTATTTTCTTATTTCATCTCAAACCTCATTCTAGAGGTGAGTGTGGCATATTTACTACCACTAGCATGTTCATATTCTTTCAAGAATGAATATGTATTCATAAATCACATGTTGTCACATTCACATCATGAATGGACCATAATCATTGATATGTGCTTTACAAAATCTCATGTCAAATCGATTGACAAAGATTACTTTCACAAAGTGAAGGATTATTTTGAGAATCCTTATTGTTCTCGTTACCACAATGATGACGATTATAATTTCGTCTATTACCACGTCCACATCCATAGTAATAATTTTGTATTCTTTCAGACTTATTCCATACTGCTATCACATTCTCTTAAGGGAATGAGAGTGAAGCAAATTCAATGGGACGGGTTTCCAATTCTTTGCCCACAATCATACATGAACTTGATCATGGAAAGACATAAAAATTTTACCACTTTGGGTAATTATAATTTCTTTCAAACTCCATTAGAGTTCAATCAAAATTTATCGTCTTTGCTTGTATTTAAAATCAAATTATAGAATGTCAAGACTTTGAAAGATAAAAGTAAAATACTTACCTTAAATCCAGAATTTAATCATGAAGGAAGTTCATGGAATAATTGACAATCATTATGCTCAATCCCAAAGCTTCTACTCAATTGATTAGAGTCTCGTACTGATAACGTGTTATAAAATAATAAAAGAAGAAGAAGAACATTGCAGAGAAACGTAGGGAGAGAGAATTCTTATTGATTTTGGGATCAATTACAATGGAATAGAACCCCTCTATTTATAGGGGGAAGTGACTTAAACACCAAATAACAAACCATAGAATCTCTCTTAAATATAGACATTCACCTTAAATAGAATTCTATTATAACAATATTCATGTAATTTGTAAAAATTATATATGCAGATAGAAGCTTCCTGTGATGACAATGAATTAGAAGGAAGATTATAATACGGAGTTAAAGAAACAAAAAATTATGAAATTGTAACTGTTTACGCTTAAAATGAGTAATAATTAATTTTTTTCGCGATTTAAAGAATACGTAATTAATTTAATACGAATAATTTAAAAATATCAAATAATTAAATTAAAGAGAGATAAAATGATTAAACCAAATGCGATAGAACAATTAAGCATGGCTTTAAGTGGAACACTGAAACTGGCTCTGATCGAGCCCTCGATACAGGCTTGGTTGTAACTAAAGAAAAGAGGAACTGAAGAACACTTTGAACAAGAGTTAGAAGACAAAAATGAACTTTATTGCTTTGATATGCATGCCAACAATGATTAAAAATAAAAAGTTCTCTCATTTATATAGTATGGGAGTTTAATCCTAGTACAAATTTAAATAACGTAAATATCATTTTTTTCAGGTAAATGTTGATTTGCAGTTGATATCGGGCGGGATTTGCACCGTAATAGCCGATTGAGAGAGGATATTATGGCTCCCCTCTTATTGTGCTCAACCATTTTTCTTTTTCCTTAGTCTCGAACCTTTACTCTGCCCGGACCCGATTTTCAGCCGTGTCCTATTACATCTCGCGTTTTCGTACGTTAATGTTTCGTCTTCAGTTAATCGACGTAGACTTGGGGATGAGATTATCTTGAGGTTAACGTATTTATGCTATTTATAACAAGCGATAAGTAAGTGTTGGGAAGGATAAAGGGTAAACGAATTAAAGAAAATGAGTTTCGTTGAAGGTTGTCGATTTGAGATAAAATACGATATGAGCCATAATACCTAGTATTTATGGACTAGTGCTATACAAGGTACCCCATGACCACGATAATAGGGTACGTAAAGTGTATTAAAAGTGAGTAGTATATTAAGCAATTTGAGATAATTCTTAATGTGGACAATTGGTTAATTATATTGGTTAATGAGAGATTAATTAATTAATTAAGGAATGGTTGGATTAGACTAACCCTCCTCCCACGTGGCAGCACCCCGCATCCCATGTATGACTCTTAAGTCATTAATATATGTGGCAAGATTAGAGATGTGAGAAATGGGCAAGTCTTATAACGTGAGTCACATATTATTTTAGAAAAAGAGAACCATTATATGTCTTAAGAACATGAGAATCACATCTCCATTCTTAAAAACGTGAGATTTCAAGGATCTTCAAGAATTCAAAATATGATATTCCATGGCGTCTTCAACACTTCAAAACCCGAGATTTCAGAGCATCCTAATTGACGTGAGATTTTGCAATATTAAGGGAGTACGGTGTAATCTTTCTCAAGAGAATCGACTCAGGCATGTTAAGGCTTTCCCTTCTTTCTTTTGGTATGATCTATACGACACAAACAAAACGAACAAATGCACAATTTTCATATATGACTCTATTCATAGAAATACTAGAGATGCTTATGTTCTTGATTCCCCATGTGTCGTATTATTCTATCATCTGTTCATGGGTCTCAGAAAATACGTAAATTGATAAAGTTTATTTCATGATATTAATCAAAGGCATAATAGTCTTATGACATTCTGAAAGATTTTATTGACGTACATCTCATGCATTGCATTCATTTACATTGACCCATGACCAGATAACACTAGATGGCAATATAGACACGTATATTATATGTATATGGGATATGGGAAAAGGTTACGGCGTTATATACGCACCACCACCTGATCAGTTGGTATATGTTGATGATTTCGCCCACAGAGGCCAAGATGATATGACGGGATGCCCTCAAAGGCTTGATGATGTTATGTACACATATACCTATTCATGACACGACATTTACACGCACGTGCATGATACTATAACTATTTTAGGATTTGCAAAGTTATTTAAACTTTCAGGTGGAATTCCTTATTCCATGTTTTAACTATGTCTCTCATGTACTAATTTTCATGCCTCACATACTCAGTACATTATTCGTACTAAAGCCCTATTTCTCGGGGCCTGCTTTTCATGCATACAGGTGCAGGTAGGCAAGTTGTTGGTCCCCCTTCTAAGGATCCTTGATCAACGAGAGTTGGCGTGCTTCACTTGATCCGGAGCGGCTTTTGATTTTGGTACGATATGCTTGTATATATATATATATATATATATATAGGTATGACGTGGCCCAATCCCGTCCTTGTACAGTTGTATTTTCTATTAGAGGTCTATAGACAGTTATGTATAGTTGGATAGTATGTGGCCTTGTCGGCTTCCAGTTTTGGGTATACTATTGTCTATAGCAGCCTTGCCGGCTCGCCTACTGTATTCCGCATGTATATATACATATGTCTTTTGGATAGGTTTCTCTCACGTATATTGTTCATGTTTATATCTTAGACGCATGCTTAAGGATGTTCGACATGCAGAACTCGGGCATCCATCGTGGCCCACCGGTTTGGGTTGTGACAAAAGTGGTATCAGAGCAGTTTTGTCCTAGGGTTATCTACAGACCGTGTCGAGTAGAGTCTTGTTTATGGGTGTGTTGTGTACCACACTTATAGATAGCAAGCTATAGGACATAGAGGATGTTACCCTCTCTTCTTATCTTAGATCGTGCGATATAAGAATTCATGTTCCTAACGATATGTTACATTTTCAGCAATGCCTCCAAAGATTACAGCCACTCAGAAGGGAAAGTCCGTGGCTTGTGAGACTACTAGTCGAGCACCACGAGTTTCCAGGGCTCGAGGAGAGTCTCATAGTGAGATTTCATCTCAAACTTCGCATACCCTGCCCTCTCCAGAAGAGCTCTGAGGGGCACCAACTCCAGTGCCCGCCCCTGTACGTTCAGCCCCTCAGCCAGATGCACCAAGTCAGGAGATGAGAGATGCTATTCAGCTATTAACTCGATTAGTAGCCACGCAGACTCGGTTTCAGGAAGTAGGTATTGGTCATGCAGATAGGTCTGTCAGTGCGAGGGTTCGTGATTTCATTGATTTGGTCCCTTCGGTATTCACTTGGGTAGATCTAAACGAAGACCCTCAGGTATTTATCAATAGAATACAGAGGACTTTGAGGGTAATAAAGGCCATTACGACTGAGTCAGTTGAGCTAGCTTCCTATAGACATCAGGATATTGTAGTTAATTGGTATGAGTCTTGGGAGTTTTCCAGAGGTGAGGATGCCCCTCCAGCAGTATGGAAGGAGTTTACATAGGCTTTTCTTCATCATTATCTGCCACCAGAGCTTAGACGGGCCAGAGTTGATAGGTTCTTGACCCTTCGGCAGGGTAACATGAGTGTTCGAGAGTATAGTCCTTAGTTTGATTCATTGGCTAGGTATGCTCCCACTATTGTATCTAAGATGAAGGATCGAGTTCACCGGTTCATGATGGGGGTTAGAGCCGCACTTGCTTAACGATTGTATGTCGGTCTAACTTCAGGCAGACATGGATATTTCTCATATTCAGGCATACGCTCAGGGTGTAGAGGAGAGTAAGCAGAAGCAGAGGGCCGATCGTGAGTATGATAGGGCCCGAAATAAGAGAGCAAGGTCTTTGGGTCCTTTTGGTGAGTTTCGAGGTGGTCATAGACTACAATACTCGAGGTATCCAGCCAGGCTAGCACGACCCCTTAGTTTGGTGGTAAGAGATTTGATCGTTCTACATATTCAGGGCCTGGTCAGAATTCTAGGGCCTCAGGTTCTTAGTATAGGGGTGAGTCAAGTCAGATGAGGCCACCTTTGCCACGATGTGCTCAGTATGGTGAGCAGCATGCCGAGTAGTGCCGTATGGGGTTGTTTGTTTGTTATACTTGTGGTTATTCGGGCCATGTTATGAGGGATTTTCCGACGAGAGGTGATGCAAGCATAGCTCAGCCAACGGGATCTGTAGCAGGTTCGTCATCATCAATACACTCCCCTGGGCAAGGTTCACAAACACTAATGAGTTGCGGTAGAGGCAGAGGCGAAGCATCTTGCTCGAGCGGTCCTCAGAACCGCATTTATACGTTGGTAGGACGACAATATCAAGAGACATCGCTTGATGTTGTTACAAGTATATTGTCAGTCTCCTCAAATGATTTATATGCACTGATTAACCCAGGTTCCACCTTATCATATGTTACTCCGTTGGTTGCTAGTAAGTTTGGAATAAAAGGTGAATTGGTTAAACCTTTTGAGGTGTCTACACCTTTTAGGGACTCAGTGATAGCTAAGCGAGTATATAGGGGTTATATAATAGTAGTTCATAGTCGATCTACCATAGCGGACCTAATCGAGTTAGATATGGTAGAATTTGATGTTATAATGGGTATGGATTGGTTGGCTTCTTATCATGCCAACGTTGATTGTAGATCAAAGATAGTCCGATTTCAATTTCCAGGGGAGTCTATTTTGGAGTGGAAAGGTAATACGGCTTCGCCGAGAGGTAGATTTATTTCCTATCTCAAGGCAAGGAAGATGATCAGAAAGGGTTGTATTTATTACTTAGTTCGGGTTCAGGATGTGGAAGTAAAGTCACCAACCATTCAGTCCATCCCTGTGGTTAATGAGTCTCCCGTTGTTTTTCCTGATAAGCTATCGGGTCTTCTGCCAGAACGAGAAATTGAGTTTGCTATTGACCTACTACCAAATACTCATTCAATATCTTTTCCTCCCTATAGAATGGCCCTCGCAGAGCTGAAAGAGTTGAAGGAACAACTAAAGGACTTACTTGAAAAAGGCTTTATCAGACCTAATACATCACCGTGGGGAGCGCCTATGTTATTTGTAAGGAAGAAAGATGGTTCCTTACGGATGTGTATTGATTATAGACAGTTGAATAAGGTGACGATCAAGAATAAGTACCCGCTCCCGAGGATTGATGATTTATTTGATCAGCTGCAAGGTGCCAAGTGTTTTTCAAAGATAGACTTGAGGTCCGGGTACCATCAGGTAAGGGTTAAGGAGGAAGATATTCCGAAGACAACATTCAAGACCAGATACGGGCACTTTGATTTTCGTGTTATGTCGTTCGGTTTGACCAATGCCCTAGCAGTATTTACGGATTTGATGAATCGTGTGTTCCGACCCTTTTTAGATCTATTCGTAATTGTGTTTATTGACGATATATTGGTTTATTCTCATTCAAAAACTGAACATAAGGATCATTTGCGTAATGTGCTCAAGGTAGACAGAAAGGGAAGTTGTATGCAAAATTCTCTAAATGTGAATTCTGGGTGAACTCTGTAGCTTTCCTTGGGCCTATCATTCCTGGTGAAGGCATCCGGGTTGATACATAAAAGATTGAGGCAGTAAAGACTTGGCCTAGACCCACAACACCGATAGAGGTTCGTAGCTTTCTCGGTTTGGCAGGTTATTATAGGAGATTTGTAGAGGGATTTTCTTCCCTTTCAGCACCTTTGACAAAGTTGACTCATAAGGGAGCAAAGTTTCAATGGACTGATGCCTGCGAACAGAGTTTTCAGGCATTGAAGGACAGATTAACTTTAGCACTGGTTCTAACGCTTCCAGAAGGGACCGATGGTTATGTTATCTATTGTGATGCTTCGGGCGTTGGATTGGGTTGTGTACTTATGCAACATGGTAAGGTTACAACTTATGCTTCTAGACAACTAATAAAGCACGAGAAGAACTACCCGACCCATGATTTAGAGTTAGCCGCAGAGATTCGTGCACTAAAGATGTGGAGGCACTACTTATATGGCATTCATGTTGATATATATACGGATCATAAGAGCCTCCAGTATATCTTCAAGCAGAAGGAATTGAATTTACGTCAAAGAAGGTGGTTGGAGCTACTTAAAGATTATGACGTTGATATTTTATACCATCCGGGGAAGGCTAACATGGTAGCTGATGCCCTCAGCCGTAGATCTATGGGTAGCTTGTCATATTTACATTCAGAGAAAAAGGGAATAGCCCATGAGATTCATCATCTAGTCTTGGAGTTCGGTTACTAGACTCAGGTGATACTGGAATTACTATTCAGGATACGACAACATCCTTTTTAGTAACTGAAGTAAAGAAACGCTAGTACGCGGATTCTATGTTAGTTCATTATAGGGATACCACTCCTCAGAAGGAGAAGACATCGTTTGAGATTACAGAAGAATGGGTCCTCAAATATCGAGGACGATTATGTGTCCCTAATGTTGTAGGGCTACGTCAGCAGGTTATGGGAGAAACTCATTATTCTCGTTATTCTGTTCATCTAGGAGCGACAAAAATGTATCCTTATATCAGGGAAGTATATTGGTGGGACGGAATGAAAAACGATATAACGGAGTTTGTTGCTCGGTGCCCTAACTGCCATCAGGTTAAGATTGAGGATCAAAAGCCCGGTGAATTATTGCAGGCTATGGAGATTCCAACTTGGAAATGAGAAGTAATTAATATGGATTTCATCGTAGGCTTACCTCGTACCCAGCGTAAGTTCGATTCTATATGGGTAATTGTTGATAGGATTACAAAATCAACCCATTTTCTGCCCGTTAGGACTACATATTCCGCAGAGGATTATGCAAGGCTTTATATTAAGGAGATAGTACGACTGCATGGTGTCCCTGTATCTACTATCTCGGATAGAGGAGCTCAGCTTACAGCTAATTTATGGAGATCCTTCCAAAAAGGATTAGGGACTCAGGTAAGTCTTAGTACAACATTTCATCCCCAAACAAATGGACAAGCTGAGCGTACTATTCAGACACTTGAGGATATATTACAGACATGTGTGATAGACTTCAAGAGTAGCTGGGATGATCATCTGTTGCTTATTGAGTTCGCATCTAATAATAGCTATCATTCTAGTATTCAAATGGCTCCATACAAAACTCTTTACGGACGGAAGTGTAGGTAACCTATAGGGTGGTTTGATGTTGGAGAAACTACGTTAGTAGGACCAGAATTGTTACAACAGGCAATCGAGAAAATTAAGCTAATACAGGAAATCGACAGCGAGATTTGGAGTTTCAGGTTGATGACTAGGTATTCTTAAAGGTATCACCGATGAAAGGTGTTATGAGGTTCGGTAAGAAAGGAAAACTTAGCCCTCGGAACATTAGGCCAAATAGGATCAAACGCAAGGTAGGCCAGGTAGCATATGAGTTAGACTTGCCTTCGGACTTAGAGTCTGTACATCCAGTCTTTCATGTGTCCATGCTCCGTAAATGTATCAGAGATCCTTCCAGAATTGTGTTAGTTGATGACGTTCAGGTCATAGAGCAGCTATCATATGAAGAAACTCCCATTGATATATGAGACAGACAGGTTCGTAGATTGAGGACTAAAGACATAGCTTCGGTGAAGGTACTTTAGAGAAATAACAATGTGGAAGAAATGACTTGGGAGGCCGAAGAAGACATGAAGTCTAGATATCCTCACTTATTTTCTCTTCCAAAGGAGGGTCCGACTGAGACATTACAATCTTAAGGTACGTGTATGGATTCTTGTGTTAGTTATTGTCATTGGTCGTGTAAGGCCATTGTGTTATTGATGATTGTGGTCCTATGTGGCATTGAATTATTGAGTTTCTACAAGAAAAGTCAGTAGTAGTATTGTTACAAAGGCGACTCTGCCAAAGTTTATATAGATCCCGGGGAGTTGAATATTCGAGGACGAATGTTTCTAAGGGGGGAAGGATGTTACATCTCTCGTTTTAGTACGTTAAAGTTTTGTCTTCAGTTAATCGACATAGACTCGAGGATGAGATTATCTTGAGGTTAACGTATTTATGCAATTTATAACAAGCGATAAGTAAGTGTCATGAAGGATAAAGGGTAAACGAATTAAAGAAAATGAGTTTCGTTGAAGGTTGTCGATTTGGGATAAAATACGATCCGAGCCATAATACCCGATATTTTTGGACTAGTGCTATACAAGGTACCCCATGACCATGATGGTAGGGTACGTAAAGTGTATTAAAAGTGAATAGTATATTAAGTAATTTGAGATAATTCTTAATTATGTGGGTAATTGGTTAATTATTGGTTAATGAGAGATTAACTATTTAATTAAAGAATGGTTGGATAAGACTAACCCTCCCCACATGTGGCAGCACCCCCCATCCCCATGTATGACTCTTAAGTCATTAATATATGTGGCAAGATTAGAGATGTGAGAATTGGGAAAGTCTTATAACGTGAGTCACATATCATTTTAGAAAAAGAGAACCATTATGTCTTAAGAACATGAGAATCACATCTTCATTCTTAAAAATGTGAGATTTCAAGGATCTTCAAGAATTCAAAATATGATATTCCATAGTGTTTTCAACACTTCAAAACCTGAGATCTCAAAGAATCCTAATTAACGTGAGATTTTGCAATATTAAGCGAGTACGGTATAATCTTTCTCAAGAGAATCGACTCAAGTATGTTAAGGCTATCCCTTCTTTCTTTTGGCATGATCTATACGACACAAACGAAATGAGCAAATGCACAATTTTCATACATGACTCTATTCATAGAAATATTAGAGATGCTTATGTTCTTGATTCCCCATGTATCGTATTATTCTATCATTTGTTCATGGGTCTCAGAAAATATGTAAGTTGATAAAGTTTATTTCATGATATTAATCAAAGGCATAATGGTCTTATGACACTCTGAAAGATTTTATTGATGTACTTCTCATGCATTGCATTTATTTACATTGACCCACGACCAGATGGCGTTATATACGCGTATTATTATATGTATATAGGATATGAGAAAAGGTTACGACGTTACATACGCACCACCACCTGATCAGTTGGTATATGTTGATAATTTTGTCCTCAATTGCTGAGATGATATGAAGGGATGCCCTCAGAGGCTTGATGATGTTATGTAGACCTATACCTATGCATGACACAACATTTACACGCACGTGCATGATACTATAACTGTTTCAGGATTTGCAAAGTTATTTAAACTTTCAGGCGGAATTCCTTATTCCATGTTTCAACTATGTCTCTTATGTACTGATTTTTGTGCCTTACATACTCAGTACATTATTCGTACTGAAGCCCTATTTCTCAGGGCTTGCATTTCATGCCCGCAAGTGCAGGTAGGCAAGCTAACGGCCCCCCTTCTTAGGATTCTTGATCAGCGAGAGTTGGCGTGCTCTACTTGATCCGGAGCGGCTTTTGATTTTGGTACGATATGCTTGTATACATGTATGACATGGACCAGTCACGTCCTTGTACAGTTGTATTTTCTATTAGAGGTCTGTAGATAGTTATGTATAGTTGGATAGTATGTGGCCTTGTCGGCTTCCAGTTTTGGATATATTGTTGTCTATAGCAGCCTTTCCTGCTCGCCCACTGTATTCCGCATGTATATGTACATATGTCTTTTGGATAGGTTTCCCTCACGTATGTTATTCATGTTTATATCTTAGGCGCATGCTTAAGGATGTTCGACAGGTAGGACTTGGGCATCCGTTGCGGTTGATAACTGTGATTTCTACATGTTTTATACCCATTCTTACCTAAGCTTTGTGCATTAACTGCCAGAAATTAGTCCCAAAAGGCTTACAAGTTGCGCTTGATTGCAGGTTTGAGCGACAAGATGACAAATACTAAAGATCGGCTAAAAAAGGAGTAAAATCTGCCAAGTGTCAAAAGACAACTAAAAGGGGGGATCAAAAGGACCAGCACAGTCCGCTCTGTTTTGTCAGGCGGCCGCGCAGGAGAGTTCAGAAGCTGGACATCTTCAAGTTCAACCTGCACGGTCCGCACTGTTCTGCCACGCGGCCGCGCATGAAAGTTCAGAGGCCATGATATCTTCAAGTCAAGCTGCGCGGTCCGCGCCCCTTTTCACGCGGTCCGTGCCTAAGAGTATCATAGACTCAATCATTCAAGGCAAAAGCCCACGCGACCGCACACCTAATCAGTGCGGTCCGCGTGGATGAAGTTCACGCGGCCGCGCGTCACTTTTGTGTGGTCCGCGCTCCCCAATGCCAGAAGCAAGATATGAATGCCCAAAATCCTACGCGGCCGCGCGTCATTTGTGCGCGGTCCGCGCCAGACCCTCAGGGGTATTTTTGTCCGGTTTTTCCTGTGTAGTATAAATAGAATATTTTACTTTTTAGCATTAGTTTTTTCCAGATCTGTTTTGAGAGCATAGAGCAGCTGAACTTGGGATTTCATGATTTTAGCCTATTTTGGGCAATTTCTTCTAGTATTAACGTGGATTAACATTGTAGTTAATTGTTATGTCAATTTCATCTATTATTTCTTCAATTTCTGTTCCTATTATGGCTAGCTAAACCTATTAGCTAGGGTTGTGGCTCAATCCTAGTGTGAGTAATTAATGGGTGTGATTGTTTAGTGCATGAATGATGTTGGGTATTTGTTATTTGAATTAATCTTATGTTTTCATTAAGATTTGGTGGTTGCAAACACTAAGTCTAGCTTAGTAAGTCTTGACTCTTCTTGAGAAAGAGAGTCTATGACCCCAAGATTAATTCTAACAAAGAATTGGGATGGACCCATTAGAATGGTAGTCCTAATTAACGGGTTAAACCTCGAGAGAGTAATTACCCAACTTGAACCATAAGTTGCTTGGGCAAATTGGCCTATCCAATTGGTCTCGAGAGAGTCAATTGGGCAAAATCACTCTCTCTGATAACTTCCACGAGAAAAGCTGATAACTTCCACGAGTCAATTGGTCTCGAGAGTGCGGTCCGCGTGGGAAAAGCTGAAATCACCAAGTCTCTGATAACTTCCACGCGGCCGCGCACCAAAACAGTGCGGTCCGTGTGGGCTGAGCAGTCAAATGTGAAGGAATGAAAACCAGCGCGGACCGCGGTCATTTTCGTGCGGCCGCGCTGGTAGGTAAGTTGTGAGTCCCCAGGGTTTTTCTATAAATAGAAGCCTTGGGCCTCATTTGAACCTTTTCGCAAATTTTCATCTGGAGCATTAATTTTCACTGTACATCCGCATCTCTTGCTCAGTTAGTTGATTTCTCATTAATCCCTGGTAACAACTCTTGTTTATTTCATTCATAGCCTAATTTTTGTTTCTTTTAATCACTCCCTACTAGTATAACTTCTTATTTTCGTCCTTTTTCTTCTTAGTTAACTGTTAGTTTAGATTTTTATTGTTTTGGTTGAATCATGGGGCATAAATGCATGTTAATTAATTGATTAGGGATACTTATGACTCAAATTGTGAACAAAAATGGGACTTAATGGAAAAATATCCCGGCTCAGTTATATTTGCCCTACGCGGTCGCGCAGCATTCTTGCGCGGTCCGCGTGGCCCCTTGTGTGCAATGTCGAACCTTCCCAGCGCGGTCCGCGTGCCATTTCTATACAGTCTGCGTGAGCCCAGTCCAAAAAAGTACGGACCGCGTGTGAAGAGTTCAAAGAGGTTAACATTTTGGCATTTCACCTGCGCGGACCGCGGACCATTTCTGTGCGGTCCGCGCTGAAGCCACGCGGCCGCAGTCCAAAACAGTGCAGACCGCGTCGGCTTATTCAGAGAAACATGTGTGGGTATCAGTATACTGCGCGGACTGCGTGCCTTTTGTTGCGGTCCGTGCCCCTCTATCTGTGTAACTGTGTCTGCAACTGTGCATTCAACTGAACTGTTTATTTCATATTATGTGCTTCTACTAACAATGTTAGACACGTATTCCTTGCAGATAATGGTTCAAAAGCAAGTGGCTAAAAATGAGCAGGCAAACAAATACAACTAGGGAGAGGTAGTTCCTCCCGTAGGGGAAAAGGAAAAAGAATTGTAAAGTTGAATCCTCAAACCAGGAAAGCGGTAAAGAAAAATCGGAAGATAATCCGGGAAGCTGATAGAGCTGCATCTCACTCCATGGGGAGTGAGTATGCACCTTCTAGGAGTGTCACTTCGGAGTTTTCCCCCACACACATGTCCACATCTTTTCAGCTACGGGATTCCCCATCTCCTGGTTGTGCTGATGTAGCCACTTCCAAAAAGCCGATAAATGTCATCTCGGACTTGTCTGATGAGTACGGAGCAGAAAAAGCAAATGAGAACACCTACTCCACTTCTCTCACAGCTTCACTATCAGGGGAAAGTGGAGGATATGCCGAAGGAGGTGCACCACAGGTTGGAGGTATAGAGAGGACCAGGAGACCGGAGGCATGGGAAGATAGGTTTGTCAGTGAGGTCACTTTCCACAAATTCAGGGAATGGTGGCCCAAGAGAAAGTTGATTTCGGAAAGGCGGCTCATAGATGCCGATCTTGCCCCACTCAACCCTCATGTGCAAGCACAATTCCTCACTAGAGAGGGTTGGGGATTCTTCAAAGAGCGAGTTGAAATTGCAAACGAGCACATGGTGAAAGAGTTTTATTGCAATGTCCACCACACAGTTCGGGACTCCAAAGCAACAAAAGTGAGGGACAAGATCGTGATATTTGATGGGAAGTCGATGAATGACTTCATGGGGTTTGAAGAAGAGGATGAGTCTCAGTATCTTGAGAAGCTGGCAATGAAAGAGGAGGTTCATCCGTGGTTGGCCGAGCATTTAGCAGCTCCAGGTACAGTCCCTGTGTGGTTGAAGGCATAGAAAAAGATTTTTCGGAACACCCTCAACTTTGAAGCAAAAGGGTGGTTGACCTTCGTGTGTAGTCGACTTGACCTGTCTACACACGATCACTCCGTTCCCCTTCCTCGGGCTATCTTGGTAGCATCTATCATGGCGGGTTTCCATCTGAATGTAGGTAATATAATGTCGAGAGTGATTTCTACTGTCGGTAATGAGACAAAAATAAACTACCCCTTTCCGAACACACTCTCCCTTTACTTCAGAGAGTTGAAAGTAAAGAAGAAAAGATATGATGTTACGGTACCTCCAGTGGCCCCCTACTCGTGGTATGATCAGTTGGGTCCGGACAACCCAAAGAGAGGCAAAAAGACTCAAGCTTCTACCTCCTCCGCACCTGGCCAGTCTGAAGAGCCAGTTGCTACTGAGCAGCCCCCTGAGCCTACTACTAATGAGGCACTGCCCCCAGGCCCTTCCTCCACAGCTGGTCCATCTGTCGCAGCTGATCCGGTGATTCCTTCATCAAAGACTCACCGGTTCACTGCCAACCAGCTCACTCACTCCCTTGCCAGTTTGAACAACTGGATGTCAGTTGCGACATCCAAGTTGTCTACTTTGACCACTGTTGTGCAGGCACAGGGAGCACCAACTACTGTTGAGATTCCCTCCTCCATTGAGGATGCATTGAAGAAGATCCTGGCCAACCAGGAAAAGATGATGGCGACGCAGGATGCCTTGACTAAGGCGGTTGGGGCACATGGAAAGGCATTAGAAAAGTTGGCTCGGGAGCACAAGAAGCTAAGTAAGCAGAAAGCTTCCAAGGAGTCAGTTGCACAGTTGAGAGTGGATGTGGACAAGCTGCTAGCGGATCAGATGCCACTCGACTTACTATTTGGAGATCCAGCTGGAGAGCCAACAGCAATGCAGCCACAGGCAGAGGAGGATAGGCCAAGGAAGAAGAGAAAGCTCCCTAGCACAGAGGGAATAGTGATCGAGGTGGATCCAGCTCATGTGGGCCCGTATAGTACTGCAGATGTTGAGCCCTCTTCAGTTCCACCAGTTGATGAGCCGGATCAGGAGCAGACACCTGTCCCAGCAGCACAGCAGCAGCAGGCTGGGGACCAGTTTGATGAGGCTTGAGGGGCCGCTCTATATCCTTTGCTGATTTTTGATGTTTTATTTGGTAGTTAGCATTGGGGACAATGCTAGCTTTTATTCGTGGGGGTGTGGCCCTACTATTTTGATTAACTGCTGGATTACTGTACATATTATCTTTACATTTAGCTTGTTGACATTAGTAATTGGTAGATGGTTTGTATATAACTGTTCATTCCAGATGCTCTTCAGATTCTATGTATATATTCATCCCCCCTGGTTGTATATTCTACTCCCCTTTTGTACATATTCATTCGGTTTTCATTTTGTTTTTCTATTTTTCGATAAAATTTTTCATTTTAGTTGCATGTTTTTCTATTTCTCGTTAAAATTCTTCGTCTTAGTTGCAAAGTTAGGCTCGTAGCCTTTTTGTCTTGTTTTGGCATTTGCAATAAGCCCTTGTTTTCTTAATGCCACGTTTCTTTCCAAGGGAGATGTTGTGCGAACCGGGTGGCTCTTCCCAATGATAGATGGCGTGACAACCTTCTTAAGGGTTTGAGTCCGTTTTTTTATTTTTCTTTTTTGATTTTCAAGTTTTTATAGTTAAGGGTACCTCAGGCAAAGCCTCACTTGGACCTAGCACATTTGCCTTTGATCCTATTATCAAATACATTATGTTGTGTTTAGGATGGTGAAAGTTGTGGCCTTGAGACTCTTGTGTTGACCAAACAATCATCATGTGGTCATTTTGGGCCATTGTGCGCTTGAATCATATCTAAGGTCGTTGTGGGCCCTCGATTACGTCTTAGGTAATCCTTGAGTGTGTGTAGTGAGAATTCAAATCGTGAGCCCAAGTATCGAACCGATGGTCTAGAACTTGCCCTGAATGTTTGTTGAGGCGAAATCATAGGTGGAACTTGACTTGAGACGTGATTATAGGCTCTCCTTGATCCAAAATGCAAAATTTGAACAATTTCCATGACCTACCAATGAAATAATCCCTAGTTCAACCCTTTTGAGCCTTAAACCTTTTTCGTTCATGAACCAAGCTACAAGCCTATACCCGTTCTTAACGAAACCCTCTCTTGGCACCCAAATTTTCCCTTGAGTAAATGGCAAATGTCTAAGTTTGGGGGGGAGAGACAAGAAAGGCATCAATGTGGTAAAAAGGCGCAAAAGCAAAAGAAAAAGAAGGCAATGAAAAAGAGAAAAAGACAAAAAGAAAGACAAAAATGAATAAGAACCAAAAAAGAAATCCAAGGACAACAAAAAAAAAGTGAAAAAGGTGTGGAAAAGGAATAAAAGGAGAAAGGATTTGAATTGCAAAAGAAAGAGTGACAATGCGTCTCTCTAACCCCTTGAGAGAAGTGAATTACTCAATTGAGTCAAGAAAGTGTGCCAAAATAAACCAAAAGAAGTGTTTGAGGGAAGATTGAACCCATTTGAACAAAAACACGTCCTACCTTTACCCAAAGCCTTCACAATGACTCCTCAAAAGCCCTATATGATCTTGAGTTGAGGGAAGCCTACATTAGTGGATACTTACATAAGGGGCAAGCATATGGTACTTAGAGCCGGACTTAGGACCTTTTCTTTGTGAGAGATGAGAGAGAAGTCCATTCACCTCGATTTGTGTGCGAATACTCTAAAAGGTGAGGTTCACTCAGGGAAAGTCGAGGATGTGTGAGTTTGGGTTCCACAATGACCAAAGAAATTGAGAAAGGTTCCTTGATGAAATGTGTCAACTCTTGATGCTCTTGCGTCGCACTTGATCCACAAGTTTGCAAAGTTTAAATGTGTTAATGATGCATTCGCATTGAGGGCAATTGTTAGTCCCAATTGAGGCTTGTTGAGGTTATTTTAGGATAAACAGGAATTTCTCGAGTGTTGTCCATTGAGGGGTAGGTCTCATTTTATTTGCTTGAGGACAAGCAAAGGTTTAAGTTTGGGGGAGTTGATAACTGTGATTTCTACATGTTTTATACCCATTCTTACCTAAGCTTTGTGCATTAACTGCCAGAAATTAGTCCCAAAATGCTTACAAGTTGCGCTTGATTGCAAGTTTGAGCGACAAGATGACAAATACTAAAGATCGGCTCAAAAAGGAGTGAAATCTGCCAAGTGTCAAAAGATAACTGAAAGGGGGGATCAAAAGGACCTGCGCGGTCCACACTATTTTGTCATGCGGTCGCGCAGGAGAGTTCAGAAGCTGGACATCTTCAAGTTCAACCTGCGCGGTCCGCACTGTTCTGCCACGCGGCCGCGCAGGAAAGTTCAGAGGCCATGATATCTTCAAGTCAAGCTGCGCGGTCCACGCCCCTTTTCACGGGTCCGCACCTAAAAGTATCAGAGACTCAATCATTCAAGGTAAAAGCCCACGCGGTCGCGCACCTAATCAGTGCGGTCCGCGTGGATGAAGTTCACGCGGCCGCGCATCACTTTTGTGCGGTCCGCGCCCCCCAGTGCCAGAAGCAAGATATGAAGGCCCAAAACCCTACGCGGCCGCGCGTCATTTGTGCGCGGTCCGCGCCAGACCCTTAGGGGTATTTTTGTCCAGTTTTTCCTGTGTAGTATAAATAGAACATTTTACTTTTTAGCAGGAATTTTTTCCATATCTGTTTTGAGAGCATAGAGCTGCTGAACTTGGGATTTCATGATTTTAGCCTATTTTGGGAAATTTCTTCTAGTATTAACGTGGATTAACATTGTAGTTAATTGTTATGTCAATTTCATCTATTATTTCTTCAATTTCTGTTCCTATTATGGCTAGCTAAACCCATTAGCTAAGGTTGTGGCTCAATCCTAGTGTGGGTAATTAATGGGTGTGATTGTTTAGTGCATGAATGATGTTGGGTATTTGTTATTTGAATTAATCTTATGTTTTCATTAAGATTTGGTGGTTGCAAACACTAAGTCTAGATTAGTGAGTCTTGACTCTTCTTGAGAAAGAGAGTCTATGACCCCAAGATTAATTCTAACAAGGAATTGGGATGGACCCATGAGAATGGTAGTCCCAATTAACGGGTTAAACCTCGAGAGAGTAATTACCCAACTTGAACCATAAGTTGTTTGGGCAAATTACCCTACCCAATTGGTCTCGAGAGAGTCAATAAGGCAAAATCACTCTCTCTACCGAGAGGTGTGAGAGTGAGTGCAAAAGTGCAACGGTTATAGCATAAGTCCCATAGTCATCATTCTTGCATTATGAATCTCTACCCGTTAGTTGACCACCTAGGTACATGCCACGACCCTAGTGCCTTTCTCTATATTGCATACAACTTAGAATCATAATTTTAGCATAACTTAGTTTTACAATTGTAGTTGATAAATTGTAGCTATTAATCAAAAGAAAACCAAAAATGTTAGAAGATCAATTAGGAGCTAAAACATAGATTGAAGTTCCCTGTGGAAAATTGACCCCGATACCGCTATTGAAGTAAAAGTATTAGCGCCCACTCTTTCTCAGGTTGAGTCCGCTGCGATCAGCAGCCCACCGATTTGGGTTGTGACATGTCCGATCCCTAATGTACCATTCGTCCTCCCCAGGCTCCGAAACAAGGAACCATTCGGTTTTACTCGAGGTTGCATCAAATCATGATTTCTTCTTGTTTCTTTACCAGGAAATCGGGATAATATTATCCCCAACTTTACCCGTACACAGATAGTCCCTTCACTTTTTGGAGAGCAGATTTATCGAAGCGACGAGAAGTGATTAATTAAACCCGGCTCCTTCCTCCGTATGTTGTATTCGGTTCGATGAGTCAGTAAAACGTCCCATCAGTTGTGTCATTCTGATTTCGGACACATGTCAGCCACTGGTTCACTTTCCTCAAATGCGAAACATCACGCATTAATTACCTCCCCCTATAAAAACTTCAGTGTTTTTTTCATTTTTTCGCTTTACGATTTCAAAACTTCTTAATTTACCCCCGAACTTTTTACTTTCTCATAATCCCTTCATATCTTTATACACGGTTCTTTACATCTTCATATATTCATCTTACCATCTTCAAATCTTCATACTTTGTCCTTGAATCTTCAAGTTTGATCTTCAAACCTTCATTCTCATCTTCCAATCTTCATACCCGCCTTCATACATTCATATTCCCAGAATTCGATGGAGAAAACATCGACATTAGTGCCTAAACAGACCGCTTCTTTGACTTCTAACCTGGCCATGGATGTCGAGGTGGTCGTACCTGAGGCGGCCTCGGAGCCTCCTC
The DNA here is from genome assembly GCF_000715075.1 of Nicotiana tabacum. NCBI lineage: Eukaryota > Viridiplantae > Streptophyta > Magnoliopsida > Solanales > Solanaceae > Nicotiana > Nicotiana tabacum. The sequence goes on from NC_134086.1 coordinate 38,057,229, forward strand.
TAAAGAATACTATCCTCGAAGGTCGATGCTCTATAGAGAATGACTTTAAGGTCGAAAAAGCCTCCAAGCAAGGGGATAGATGTGAGAAAGTGTGGAGGTACATATGCTCCATCACCGAGGACACGCACCCCGATAGTTCGAGAGGACTGCAAGTGGGAGGGCAATAAAGTAGTCATCCCTGGCCCTGATGAGGACATCACCACATATGTGGAGGGGTATTTAAGTGTTTATACATACCCCTTCATGCTTAGCCCGGTGGATACAATAGTCCTCGACTTCTGCAAGAGGTACGAGGTCTGCCTCGGGCAGATTCACCTGCCTTTTTGGAGGATCGTGATCCTCCTCTGTCACTTCATCAATAACACAGAGGAGACTCGATTTACCATCGACCACCTACTTTGCCTCTACAGTCCCCGAATCTTTTGAGAGGGATAAATCAAACTCGTCCGTAGAGAAAAGAAAGCTCCATTCTCGAGCATTGATGAAGACAGGGATCGAGGCTGGCAGGGGAGATTCATTCAGGTCAAGACCAAGGATCTCATTATCCTCGAGTTCCTGTCGTTCCCTGAAAAGTGGAACCTAACATGTAAGTTCCTCTCCTATTGAGTATTTAGAATACTTTTTCGATTTTGTTTTTCTTTGTCATCACTTGATTCTACCGTCGTGCAGCGATTGCTCGAGTCCCCAATGCAGTTCCCCGCTTCAAAGAGTAACTGAGAGGATCTATATACAATTATCGTACTTTGAGCGCGAATGGTGTAAACTCTCAAAGGGCAAGTGGGAGGCTCGTTCCCATGGTGAGTGTTCTCCCCTGTAGAGTTTCCTTTTCTAATCAACTATCATCCTTACTAAGTCCCTCTCTTCCTTCAACAGGTTTTTCCAAGACTACTAAGCTCTAGGAAATGGATGAGGACGAGGCTCCATCCTCACCTTCTAAACCCTCCACTTCAAGATAGCCTACCATCGAGGCTGCTGTGAAGAAGGAGAAGAAAAAGAGGGTATTCCAGTTCCCTGGTCATGGACGCAAGGCCAAGAAGAAGAGGGTCACGCTCAGGGTTCAAAAGAACAACAAGAAGAGTACTTGGGCCAGGGTACCGGACCCCGAATCCTTTTACCGGCTCAGGGAATACTCTAAAGATGATGACTTCGAGTTCGTCGCGCATGGGCCAGTCATTGATACAGAAGAGCGGGCAACATGGGGGGGGGGGGAAGTGACCAGGAGGCCAAACCCTTTTTGGCTCGGGAGCCCGAAGGAATTCCAGTTGCTACGACCTCTCGAGAAGATACTCTCACTCCGATAGAAACCGCTAGTGTTATTAACATCCCGAAGTCGCCGTCTCACACGGAGTCTCTATTTGACAAGGCTTAGGACATTAAAGAGAAACCAACCGAGACATTACTGGCCGCAGACGAGGACCTCAACCTATTCTTTGAAGGCATGTACATTGGTGTGTTGGAGGACTACTCTGATTTTGGTTACCCGGAGATCCCAAAAAAAAAGATGTGTTGTCAAAGTCAGGCAGGCCGAGCTCGAGCCCAAAGCTGGTGAAGCAGTCCCTCGCCCCGAATTTGGATCCTGATAAAGAATGGTCATGTTTATGATCCCGGCGAATATTTGGGTGCTATCCGGATCGGTCGGCATTGCCAGCTACATTCTCTACTTGGTGACCGAAGAGGAACAAGCGAAGATGAAAGAGGTAGATGCAAAGCCTTTTCAATGAGGCACAACAGGCTCTGAACAAGGTGTGCTTTTATTTCTTTGTATCCCTTGAAGGGTTTATTTAACCTTAACGTATTCTTATGATCACATCATTTTTGTTTCTCAAGTCTCAGTGCTTCATCATAAGAGCTTCCATCGATTTCGGATGGAGGTGAGCGAATTCGAATTCAAGCTCAAGGAATAGGTCCGGAAGAATGACATGTACAAAGCTCTTAGCGAGCAAAGAGACGAGGCCCTCAAGGACCTCCCCATCCTCTAAGCTGAGCTGGAAAAAGCTCAAAAGGAGGCCTCATCGGTGAAATAGAAGCATGTCGTTCTTGTCGAAAAGGTAAAGGTATTTGAGAATAATAACGAGAGGCTAAGTACAGCTACAAATGCCGCAACCTTGCATGTCCAAGAGTAGATAGACTTGATCAACCAGCTTCGGGACAAGATGAACGAGGTCAAAGTCTCAGCCAAGGCATTGAAGAGCAAGATGGATCTTCTGGCCTCGGAAGAGGACGGTACTAAAGAGGAGTTGGCATCAACCAAGGACCAGCTCAATGTGATGAAGGATAAAGCTGACAAGTGGTCTTGGCAGATTGAGGAGCTCCGAGCATAACTAGGCCCGACCGTCTCGGAACGGGATGCACTTGGCTGGATATGCTGGTTCAATGCAAGAATGATGTGGAGGTATCCGAGGCACGTTTAATAACAAAGGCTGAGTAAGTAAAGTGGCTATCCCAGAGGGAGACCCTCGAGGAGATTCATGCTCGGGGGTTCAATCTATTGTCCAATATTGAAGAGGCTCGAGATCGAGGCCAAAGAGATATACGAGCCCGAGGATTCAGGTAGTGAATCGGGCTCTGGATAAAAATTAGACAGAGATTCCTTAGTTTATTTTTCATTTTCTTTTGTACATTTTTTTAACAATGCCTCTGCAAATACTTTTGGAATATATAAAAAAGTTTCCTTCGGCTATACTATGTCTTTTACTTTTTAGCATCCGGTTATAACTCTTTGTTTGAAAAGTATCATTAATGCCTTAGCATAGATTGGACATAATTTAGAGTGTTTGTTTCCCAGAGCCCGAATGAGGCCTGGTTTAAGTAACAACTCCGAGTTGCAAAAGGCCTTCAGAATATCTGATAAAATACAAAGTCTTTAAAATACTTGAATTTTTCAACTGGGCGCGATGATGTTTTGTCCAGGGTGGCCTTTTTTCATAGGTTTTAACCATGTGTTAAGGACCTTACTTTTTACGTACGGAATTAGAAATCTCCGAGCCATTTTAAATTGGCCATAACCTGTCATGTTTGGGTCCTGCCTAATAGACTCGGTGCCTTCGGGATTCGACAGCCCAAGTTGTCCGATCCTATTATCGGACAGTAGTCCCGACTCGGGGAGGCCCGTGGGCTCTAAGATTTTAAATCCATTATTTATTCTAAGTAACTTAACGATAATATCACTGATGAAAATGTTTTGTAGTGATGAAATAAAGAGGGCAAATTTCTTTTATTACTTTGCATGTAAAGTACATGATGAAAGACACAAAAGCTTTCTGCCATGGCAAGAATGAGCTACGCGGGCACGATTCGTTGACCGTTTGACCCTTACAATTAATTCTAATATTCAAGCCTTTGCTTTTAACATTAAATAAAAAATGCCTTCCAAGGATCTTGACTTAGGGCGTAATAGATCCCCTAGTATTCGAGACTGAGCTCGTGAGGTATCGAATACTATCGATCCAATACGGGTGATCAACAATCCCAGCATGAATCCTAACCTCAGGCCAATTTTCAAAACTAGGTAGCATGTTTTACTGTTTGTCGCGCCCCATTTTCTCGCGAAAGCGAGCTTCGACGTGTGACAACTCTTTTAAATGGATATTAAAAGAGAAGAGTCGCCACCTAAAGATTTTGAGGTGCGTTAAGGCACCTATTTGCAAATAACTCTATTTGACTAGTCAACGCCACCAAAGATCGGGTAAGGGGTCAAATTACCTCAAAGAGAAGGTGTTAGGCACTCTTTGAGGTCCACAAGTATGTGTCCCGACCGAGCTTAAAGCTATGTGGATTAGGTAATTAGGCTAAGTGATCAAATAAACAAGAAATATAAATCGAAGAGTTTTATTATAACACAATGGGAATTGGGTACATGTTTTAAGGACTATAAGGATCTATATTAAATGACTAAGTAACAAGTATGTAAAAGAAAGAAAAGAGAGGGAGGGGGTCCTAAGTTTTTTAGCCTAAAGGATCACCCGTGCAACATAAATAATACTTCGCAACTCCCTTAAGATAGGGGATTGCTCATATCAGCAGGCACATATTATCATCTCTTGCTACCTAATTACTATGTTGAAGTTGTTTGCCTAAAGCGTTCTAATTCAATTCTAAGTCGTATCTTATGCGTGCACTACCCGCCCCATTCCTATGGCTCTTGAGGTTTTGGACCTCTATTTGGGTGGTTTTAGACTGTACTTAGGTTGTTAAAAAATGATAAAACTAAGCGACATTCAAAACAAATAGGACTTCACGTAAAGACAATTAAAGGCCCAAGCTAGCCTCTACACATAACAACAAATGTATGCGGGCAGATTTCATATTATGTAGTAGGCACTTCAAAATCGAAGTGTTGTTTAAAACCTATAGGCATGGCTTCTAAGTGATCGCGCAGTTTAAGAATATCTCATGGGCAGTGTTGCTATTTGGATTATTGAGATTACAGATTACAAGTTATGAAAATTTATAAACATGATCTCTAAATGATTTGCGCAACGGGGCAGTGAAAACTATTAGAAAACTCAGAATTACTCGTGTTTGATCCTATTAGCATGCTTTCTAGGGGAGTAGTTGTACAAACGATATGGGTAGTTGATTGATTATTAGACCTATAGGCATAGAATCTAGATGAGCAGTACACCAAAATAATTGAAGCAAACCGATAGACTGATTGTTTGAAGTCCTATAGGCATGATAACTAGATAAGTGAAAACATCACATAGCGTCGCCCTAAGACATATTATATAAGTGTTGAATAGTAGACATGGGAACATGTGTAGTAGATATCAGAACTAACATGTTTTGACAAGTGAAGTGTGTGCGTGACTCTTATAGGCATGTTGTCTATCAGCGTACATAAATAAAGCATGCTAATCAAAACAACAAATAGAGCACATAGATCCTATAGACATGTTTTCTACCCTTTCATACAAGTATTAGAATACCACAACTCCCTTTTTCACTAAATCCCCAATTCAATTTTACAAGGTATTACATATCACTTTTAAATAATTATAGTCCCAAATACAATAGAGGATAACCTAACAGTACCTCTAGGTCTTCAAATAGGCTCAAGACTTCATGCAGATAGTAGGCCCAAACTCCAAGCGCAGCCAGTATACTTAAAAAAACCTCAAGAACAAAGGCAGGACCAACATACCAAGCCCAAACGATCCTAATAATTAAGCTAATGAATACTAAGTTCGGCCACACAAGTAACAGAACTAGCCATAAACTGCAATTAGCAAACTATTCTAAGCAAGATCATGCTCAAATTGGGAGAACATATAAGACACATATGAGGCAAGCTTATGTTTATCATACTAGAAACAAAGTTTAAGAGTAGTAGGATTATTTCAAACTAAGTTCAGAAATTAGCCTGGTCCAGAACTATCCTATGGAGCCCTTAAACAAGGGTTTAAACATGGAAATCTAACAGTGTCATGGGCAAAATTATATAGACTTAACACAGAAACTTCAACATAAGAGCTTAATAAGGACAACTAATTTGCAAGGCTTAACATGTGAACTGTTCAAGTAAATACCAACCATCACACAAGGTTTTACATCCAACAGGTGAGCATTCATAAGGCAAGAAGGCATCACACAAAGAAAGATGGAATAGACTAGGCATATGCTGGATTTCACCCTAGGAGTCTTAAAATGATCAGTGAGCACACAAAAGCAAAGAAACAAGTATGCCTAGGAATTGTAACATTATTGGCATATAGAATTCATATAATCACAGGGTGACTTTAGAGAAGTAGCAGTTTCTACATGAAAGTCCTAGCAAAGACACACTCCAATGAGTTCTGGGCATGCATTGGTCCTTTAAGAGGATCTAAGTCATGATAAGCAACAGACCAGTTCACACTTAAACATGAAGGTGAACAATTAATCAAACTGGACACTTATAATAGGCATGCACTATGGCTGACATGTTAAGCTAAGAAATTAGACAACATTGTCGCAAAACTTGCAGAGAAATAGCAAATTATACATAGGAGGATTCAATATGAAGAGAGTAATTTGGGCAAGAACATAGACTCAAAAGGGTTTTGGAAAAGCAAGGCAATCATCATGAGTCAACTTAGCTATCCTCATGGAGTTAACATCAAAATTTGCACAGAATTGAAGCTAGTGAAACTACAGAGTGGTGCTAAAACAAGCAGAATTGTATATTCAGTAGCATAATATCAAAATTAACTCAGATAAATCCAAACACTAGTGCATATAACATAAACAAAAGGAGTAGAGTTACTAGGGTACATGAAACTAACCAGTTGCAAACAAGCAAATAAAGAAAATCTCAGAAACAACAGCAATTGTAGGTGAGTGACGAAAGACCTCAAACCCCCAGAGCTTCAGAGTTCACAAAGGCCTCGAAATAGACCCCGAGCTGTGCTTGCATTGGAGAAGGTCAACAGAATATGGTGTCCTTGACTTTCAGCCGGCCAAGAGCTTAATTTCAGGATAATATCGAATAAGTGAGAGTGAGGGGATAGTTCTTAAGGCGATTCTCTGTTTTGTTTCAAAGGGGGTTAGGGGAGGGGTTTATATAGTAATAAAATCAACACATAAGTAAGGAAATACAGTCAATCGAACATAAACAAGGAAAGAAGAACATGCAGAAATCAATTTAGAATTGAATTAGGAGAAGAAACCAGGTAAACCCTTATTTTACTAGGATCAGAAATTGACCGGAGAATTTGGTGATTCTGAACCTTATAGCCTTGATATGAACGTATAAGGACGAAATATCATCCAAATCTTGGAGAATAAAGTCGATCTCCTTTGATTCAAAGACTGATACTTGCCAAAATGGGCAAGTACTAAGTAATACCATATTTACACAAGTAATAGCGGTATAATCCGGAAAAGGTAAGTAAATCATGGTAAGAATCCATGGATGAGCTGGATTTGGAGAAAATTTGGGGTGGTGGCTAGGGTTTGTGAGGTTATAAGGAGAGGTGGGGGAATTATTATGGGCTGCTGGTCATTTGAGACCAATAGCCAAGATCAAAAGGGAAGTGGGGTGGGTCAGGAGATGGGTGTAGGATAGAGGGCTGCTGGCGTTGGGATAAGGAACTTTGGCTAGAGATTTGAGGGGTTTGGGTCACTAATGTGGTTCGAAAAAATGTATAATTTGGGCTATATTTTAAATACACAAAATTGTTTAAATAAAACAATTAATAATAAATAATAAAATATTACTTATGCAATAAAATGATTGAAAATAATAACTTAACATTATAAAAATATAAAATGCTATTTTGGCACAAAATAATATAATAAAATGAAATTATGCGTGAATATAGGCTATTATTGTAAAATTATGTGAATAGCATAAAATAAAGTAAACATATTCTTGAACATATATGATAATACAAATAATAATTTTGAGTAATTAAATCATCACCAAAATAATTTAAGGGGTAGTTAATAAATATTCCAGTATTTCAAATGCAAGAAAATTAATTTTAAAACTCTAAAAATTGTGAAAAATTATAAAAATATGTGTATAAATCTTGTAAATTAAGTAATGATGCAAAATGATATTTTGAAAATATATATACTATTTGGAAAAATGTGAGGGCAAAATTGGGTATCAACACTGTTGCCTCGTTAAAAACCTTGCCGTAAAACCCACTTCGAGAAAAATTGGTCCAAGGGAAAAAGAGTGCAACACATGCTTTCAGACCTAATCGTCAGATTTAACCTCGAGTGAATACCTACATGGGTTAGTCCAAAGCATAACAAACTTCAAAGGAAATTATGTTCGTACCTTAGTAGTAGTACCGCTTTAAGTGTGCCACATTCCAGTTGTTCGGTAGTTGTACACCGTTCCCTGACTCGAGCGTATATGAACCTTTCCCGGTGATACCTGCAACTCTGAACAGACATTCCCAGTTCGGACCTAGTTTCCCGTTGTTTGGGTTCTTGGTATGTCGCGTAACTTTCCTTAGTACCAAATCCCCGCTTGGAACTATCGAAGGTTAGCCCTTTGGTTGTAGTATCTCCCCATTCACTAATTTTGGGCCGCTAACCAGACTGGGGCGGCTTCTCTCCTTTTGTCCGATAAGTCCAAGATTTGGCCATGACCTCGTCATTTGACGTCTCGGTAGCATAATCAAACCTTAGGCTCGGTTCTCCTACTTTGACCTGGATCAGAGCTTCTGTGGCGTAGACTAAAGAGAACGGGATCGCACCAGTGCTTGACTTCGAAGTCGTTTGGTATGCGCACAAAACCTCGGGCAAAATTTCTTTCCACTTTCCCTTTAAATCGGTCAATCTCTTCCTCAAGTTTTGGAGTATAGTTTTGTTTGTCGACTCTGCTTGACCATTCCTACTAGGGTGGTAGGTGTTGACAAGATCTTTTTAATTTTGTGTTCTTCGAAAAACTTACTTACCTTACCGTAGATGAACTGCTTCCCGTTGTCGCAAGCGATCTCGGCCCGTATGCCCGAATCGGCATATTATATGATCCCAGATGAAGTCGATGACCTCTTTCTCCCGAACCTTCTAAAATGCATGTGCTTCCACACACTTGGATAACTAGCCGATCATGAGCAATATGTATTGGGCTTTACCGGGTGCCCATGGCAAGGGACTGACGATATCCATCCCCCATTTTATAAATGGCCATGGTGATAGGATCGGGTGAAGCATTTCCCCCCGTTGATAAATCATCGGGGCATGCCTCTACATTTGTTACATTTTCAAATGAAGTCTATCGCATCCTTCTCCATCACGTTCAAGTAATAACCGGCTCTAATCAGTTTTCGAACCAAGGATTTCGCTCCTGAGTGGCTTCCCCAAGTACCCCCGTGTACTTCCCTCATTGCGTAGTCGGTCTCTCCCGGACCCAAGCACCTAGTTAGTGGCCTGAAAAGTGATCTTTTGAATAATTTTCCCTCGACTAAGCTGAACCTGGAAGCTTTACTACGTACCTTGGGATCCGACGACAATTTCCCTTTCTGAAGGTAGTTTATGTACTTGTTTCTCCAGTCACAAGTTAAGTTTGTCAATTTCACCTCGGCGTGTCCTTCTTCAATTGAACTAATTCTCCGGAGTCGAATTCATAGGAATCAACTAACAACCCTAAATTGGCCAATGCACCGGCCTCGTTATTTTGATCTCGAGGTACGTGTTGTAAAGTCCATTCCTTAAATTTGTATAATGTCACCTTCAACTTATCCAAGTATCTCCGCATCCGCTCCTCTTTTACTTCAAACGTCTTGTTGACTTGGTTGATAACGATAAGGGAGTCACATTTGACCTCGATCACCTAGGCCCCCAGGCTCTTAACTAGTCCTAGACCTGTAATCATAGCGTCATATTTGGCTTCATTCTTAGTCAATTTTATAGTTCTAATAGACTGCCTTATTACGTTACCCATAGGTGGTTTTAATACGATGCCCATCCTAGACCCCTTTGCATTGGAGGCACTGCCCGTGAATAGAGTCTAGATCCCCGAGCTAGTCCCCGAAGTGATCAATAATTCCTTCTCAATCTCGGGGACCAAGTCCGGCGTAAAATTGGCAACAAAGTCTGCCATAATTTGAGATTTTATGGCGGTCCAGGGTTTGTACTCGATATCGTACCCAAAAATCTCTACGGCCTATTTGGCCAGCCGACCCAAGAGCTCAGGTTTGTGCATTACATTCCTCAGCGGGTAAGAGGTTACAACACACATGGGGTGACACTCAAAGTACAGTTATAATTTCATAAATGCGCTCAATAAGGCGAGCGCTAATTTTTCTAATTGTGGATACCTTATTTCGGCATCACTTATATTTTTACTAACATAATAAATATGAAATTGCATACCTTCTTCTTCTCGGACCATGACACCACTTACTGCCTCCTCGGAAACTACCAAGTAGAGGTACAATTGCTCGTTTGCCTTCAGAGTCTCGATAGGTATCGTTTGAGTTCTTCTAAAGCTCGGTGGAACTCCATGGTCCAAGAGAAGTCTTTCCACTTTATTAGTAATGAGAAAAATCGGTGGCTCTTATCGTCGACCTCGAAATAAACCAGCCCAACGTGGCTATCCGACCGGTTAGTCTTTGTACCGCTTGTACATTTTAAAATACAGTGATATATTATATAGCTTTTATCTTGTACGGGTTGATCTCTGTTCACCGGTTGGATACCGTGAATCCGAGGATCTTGCCTGAGCAGACCCTGAAAACACACTTCTTCGGGTTTAACTTCATGTTGTATTTCCTCAATATGTCAAAGGTTTCCTACAAATGCTTCAACTAGTCCTCTGCTCGTAGGGACTTAACCAACATATCATCAATATAAACCTTCATTGGTTTCCCTATTTGTTCTTCGAATATCCGGTTAACAAGGCGTTGTTACATGTCACTGACATTTTTAGCCCAAACGGCATAACGTTATAACAGTAGGTGCCAAATTTTGTTGTGAAAAAAGTTTTTTCTTGATCGCTCGGGTCCATCTGAATTTGGTTGTACCCGAAACAGGCATCGAGAAAACTCAATGTCTCGTGTCCAGTAGTCACGTCGATCATTCGATCGATGTTAGGCAATGGAATAAATCCTTCGGACACACCTTTGTTTAGGTCCTTATAATGTACACACATTCTAATTTTGTTTCCTATTTTAGGTATGACCACTACGTTAGCTAACCAATCTGGATACTTGACTTTCTGTATATAACCTATTTTTGAAAGTTTAGATAACTCGTCTTTGATAAAAGTGTGTTTGATCTCGGACTGCGGCCTTCTCTTTTGTTTGACCGGGTGAAATTTTGGATCCAGGCTCAATTTGTGAGTTGTCACCTCCGATGGGATCCCTATCATACCTAAGTTGGACTAGGAAAAACAATCAGTATTAGATTTAAGGATATCAATAAGTTTTTCTTGAGCTCGGGAGTTAACCTCGTGCCCAAGTATACCTTTCGATTCGGTAGGTGCTCGATCAATATAACCTGCTCCAATTCCTCGATTGTCGATTTAGTGACATCGGTGTCATCGAGTGCGATAAAGGATCTCGGGACACCGTAATCATCCTCCTCGTTAGTTGTGTGCTCCTCCTGTGTTTACGGCTCGCTCGAGGTCGGGATCGTTGATTGCTATTTGGTTTTCCTTTTCTTCGACTAGTCCCTAGTTTTTTGATGTCGAGACTGCGGTCACCGGGGTCACTTCATCGACATCAAACATCTCTTTTGCGGCTGGCTGTTCCTCGTAGACTGTTTTAACTCCTCCCAAAGTTGGAATTTTCAACACCTGATGTAAGGTTGAAGGCACCGCCCTCAAGCTGTGAACCTATGGCCTTCCAAACAAGGTGTTGTACCTCATATCCCCCCCGATCACGTAGAACTTTGTTTCCTGGGATTGTTCATTGGTAGGTGGTCTCGCACACCATGTTAAATCCATTCAACACCCGGACCGCCGGTACGATTGGTCTAAAAAGCCCAATTGCTTTACGACCCTCCATCGGATGATGTTGGCCGAGCTACATGTATCAATCAACACACATTTAACTCAAGATTTATTGATAAGTACGGATATTACTAGTGTATCATTATGAGGCTGAATGATGCCCTCGGCATCCTCGTCGCTAAACGAGATGGCCCTTTTTGGGACATAATCCCGTGTGCGCTTTTCCCTTGTGATAGAAACTTTAGTGTGTTTTATCATTGGCCATTGGAGGACATCCCTCCCCCAATGATCATGTTGATCACGTGTTAGGGCTCCTCTTGTTCAATCTGTTTGTTAGCTCCAATGTTTTTGAAATAATTTTTGGCCCGTTTACTTAGGAATTCCCGAAGATGTATGTTGTTGAATAATCGAGCCACTTCTTTCTTAGCTATCAACAATCTTCAATCCTATGACTGCGAGTATCGTGGTACTTACACACCAAGTTGTGATCCATATGTGCGGGATCGAACTGAAATAGTCTAAGCCACTTCATCTCTTTGATGCGACCAATGGCCGACACTATACTTTCAGACTTGCAGCATCCACGTTGAAATTGTACTTCGATAATCTTGGTGATTTCCTACCCCGAGCGATATGTCAAAATCATTTTTGCTCATCATATCCAGGTTGCTCGGTCCTTATTCATTTCTTCTGTCATTCCTGGTTAGATGGCGACCGGATCCATTTCCCCTTTTGTCTGAGCCGTATGGATGATACCGATCCCATACCGGCCTTGGCTCCTAGTCCATAGTCTTCTTAGATCTGCCATTCACTCTATTAGGGTAAACAGACGCCGAGGGGACCCCCAACTGGTCGTCCTCGACTATAATCTTTGATTCGTACCTGTTATGGACGTCGGCCCAAGTACCGCCCGGTAATCCACCAAGTTTTGCTTCAATTGTTGAGAAATAACGAAACTTCGAGGTTGAGCCCTTGAGTGAATGCCTGCACGGTCCAATCATCTGCGATTGGGGGCAGGTCCATTTGCTCCATTTAGAACCTCATCACCTCAGAAGCTTCCTCGGGCCCGAATTTATCTGATTCCATGATAATCTTTTTATTCCTTCTAGTGTTTTCTCTGATCCGCTCGGGCTCGGTCCTATTAGGGATATGAACTTGGGTCTGCAACTGCACTATTGTCGTTTGCTGAGCTTGCAATATTTCGTAAATCAATCGCAAGCTAACTCCATCACCTTTCTCTTCGATTGCTTCTCGAGCTGACGACTGGGGTGCCCTGCGAATGCTATTTTCGGGGTCAGTTGGCATGTTGATGTTAATGGCAACCTATAAGTTAGCATCGAAATGATCAGTGATTGGGACACCATTGGGATCAACGGAGGGTATTGTTGGATACCACGTTATTGTTTTCACTGTGGTGGCCTGACTCGGCGTCAACGTTCAAATGAGTAGACTTATAATTTGACCTTCTTAGATTAACCTGAAATCAAACTTCAAAGATCAAGTGTAAAATAGGGTGTGTTATAGAGATTCTCATTAAATCACCTCTATTATCCTTTGCCCCACGGTGAGTGCCAAACTGTTTAGCCATAAAATAAGTAACAATTAAATTTGTTCGCGGTTTAAAAGATACGTGATTTCATTTAACATGAATGATCTAAGAACAACAAATAATTAAATTAAAGAGAGATAAAATGATCAAACCAAACGTGATGGAACAATTAAGCCTGGCTTTAAGTTGAACACTGAAACTAGTTCCGATCGAGCCCTCGATACAGGCTCTGTTGTAACTAAAGAAAAGAGGAACTGAAGAATACTTTGAACAACAGCTAGAAGACAACAATAAACTTTATTATTTTGATATACGTGCCAACAGTGGTTAAAAATAGAAAAGTTCTCCCATTTATATAGTATGAGAGTTTAATTCTTGTACAAGTCTAAATAAGATGAAAATCTTCTTTCTTCGATAAATGTTGATTTACAGTTGATATCAGACGGGATTTGCACTGTAATATCCAGATGAGGGTGGATATTATGGCTCCCCATTATCGTGCCCAACCATTTTTCCTTAGTCGTCTTTAAACAAAAATGGCTACTGAAAATTGTAAAAAAAAAAAAAAATCATCACTATAGTAAGAGACATTTATAATACACTATTATACAAGATAGATATATTGCTTGTATATGTATATAAAATATTATATAATAACGTATAAGAGTATACAAACACTACTGCGATAAAAAATACTTTAATAGTTATACGAAAATAAACTAAAAAATATGGCTACATAGATGCAATGTGTGTGTACGCATGTGTTGAATTGTATATTTATGCAAATTTTCCTTCTTTTTTTCTTTGAAGAGGAAGGGAGGTTTGTGGATGGGAAATTTGACGAAGAAAATGTTTTGATGAAAATTGAATCCTTAGTAAATGTTTACGTGATCCATAAGTTTTTTGCAGTTATGACTACTTATGCTTATTCATGTGAAAAGACCCCACTTTGAAATAACGAGTAAATTGTGAATCTGGGTAAAGTGGTGGACCCATCTTCAATCAAATTAAAATTATATTCAACACGTTTAAGAAATATTAAGCAAAGACTTTAGAAATTAAACCCCGTATTGAAACATGATTTCTAATTGACTTTGAGCAAAATTCATATTTATGGTTTCTTAAAATGATCTTTTAAGTTTTAATGTGTACGTAAAAAACTAGTGGGAAGAAATTATAATATTTGTACTAGTGTACGTTTTAGCATTGAAACTTTTTTATTGATTCTTTTGTTTCGCTTAAGAACTTGAATGATTCGTCAAGCATTTTCTAAATGATCAACATAATTAAATTTTCTTATATATAATTATATAAATATTTGATTGCCAAATATACACAAGTTAACGTTACAAACACTTGATTACAGATAATATTATGTGGATATTTATATTGAGTAATGCTTGTGTTCTTAACAAATAGATCTAGTGTGATATCAATCGGATAAAATAAAGTTTAGGTTTTCTCTTTTCTCCTTAATTCCTGGTAAAGAATAACACGACTTCTCTAAGTGTAGAGTATTCCTAAACTGATTTAAGAGCGAAACACAGTAAGTTGGCTAATAAATTAGTAATAATTCACATTTTTTTAAACTTGACCCTTGTAATCACATTTGATGTACTTTTCAAACATAAAATTGACAGTTTAAGCAAAAAATGTGAAGCCCCCTTTCCGGGGCAGAGTTAGGGAACAGGTAGGGGCTGTCGCACCCCAAAATTACCCTTCATTTTTTCTTTACAAACTATTATTTCAACGAAAATTTACTCTTGCTCCTTATTGTTATTATTATTTGGAAAAATTTCCTTTGCCTCGATACGTAAAGAAAGTTGTCTCTCCTCTTTTAGAACTGTAGGCCACAGTTATATTTTTCAAAAAGGAAATAAATTGAAAGGAATATGTACGATAAAGATTTATTCCCTCCGTTCACTTTTATTTGTCCACAATAATTCCTTAAAAAAGCTAAATGAAGTTTACGATAACATCCAAAATAGTGATAGCATTCTAGAAAAATGATTTTGGAAAAATTGACAAGTAAAAACTGAATGGAGGCAGTAGAATTCTAGATATATAGCGAGGCACACGCATAATATTTTTTGACCAGATCTGAGTTAAAGTTCTCAAGTTTTAATTTTCTTGGTCCTTTAAAGCTTACTCCGTGACTGTCTACATATAATGATGTTTAGCATCTCGAGGCTTATGTGTTAAGAACTCTTTTAACTATAAAAACTGAAAAAGTGCAGCACACTTTTCTCCCGTGAAGTGCAACACAGTTGTGTTATGCTTCATATGCTACCACCTTTCAATGTGTGAAATAACTTAATTGCATTAAATATGAAGAAGGCTTGTATTGGGAGTTGAATAAATAAAATCATGAAAAGTTGCAAAAATAGCCAATAGGCATTAATTAGGGTTTGCAAATACCAACGGCCATTGAGCCCCCAAAGGCGCGATTCCTTACTATCCCACTTTTGCCCTCCCATTTTTCTTTCCTTCCAACTCTTCATTTTCCTTTTAATTCTCTCTTCAATCTGCAAACAACAAAACCACAGAAAAAAACCAAAAAATGTCAAACAAATCCCCCATTTTTCACTTTGTTGAACCTCAACACTTCAGTGACTATGGCTTCGACCCTCAAATCGATTATTTTCAGGTACGTCGAAAATACATAATTATTTTTTTAATTTAGTTTAGGTACATATACGTAATTTGAGTCGGAAACAACTGATTTTGCACCTGTTAACTTAAATAAAGATGCGTTCTTGTCCTTAATTTTACTCTGACAAGCTCTAAATTACGCCATTAATTAATGCATTTTATTAATAAGTAAACTACGTTGTTATTAACAGATTTTAGAAGAAGCAAGAAAGCACAAGATTAGAGAAACGGCAAGATCTTCTATAGATACAGTTCATTTCAAGCTACAAAAACCAATTTCAAAAGACGAATCTTCAAAAAAGATCAAGAAGAACAGTAGCCGCAAAAAATGGTGGAAAAATGCTCTGCTCTTTTTCAAGAGGACTACTAATTCCAAAAATGAAAAAATCTCCGGCGACGGTGATCTTGACGTCGACGGCGAAGTTCACCGCCAGTGTGCTACTTTCCGGGGATCATTATCTGGGCCGGTTTATATTACTGAGAGCAGAAGTGGGTCGAATACGCCTTGCCGTACAACCAGCCGGCCTTCGTCCGGTCCACTCGCCGGAACTTTAACTCCTAACCGGAAAGGTGATTTAGAGATCCCCTACATTAAACTCAGGGAATTTAACATGGACCAGCAGCAGCATAGGATCTCCACAACTTCAGCTATGCCCATATATTTGGTCACGTGAACAGAGCAGTATTTAATTAATTTTTAATATTAAGTGCTACTGCTAATTATCATTATCCTAATTTGATACCTTTTTAGGGTTGGGAATTGGAAATGATGAACCCTTTAGTCTTTAATTAAAAGGGTATCCTCTTGTTTTTTATTTTTTTTTGTTTTCTGTTGTTAGAAGTTAACTTTTCCGGTCATTTTATGCAACTTTTTTTTCTTGTGAATTGTCAACAGACAGTCTTTATCTTTGGTTTTGCTGCCTATTGTAATGAGCTGATTCATCTACTAAGGGCGAGCTTTCACCAGTCTGCTTTTGACATTTTTCTCTATTTTTTTCCTTTTCATTCGGGTTGTAATTTTAACTTTATCCATAAGGGATCGTTTGGTACTGTGCATAAGAATAATGCGGAATAATGTGTATTAGTAATGCATGGATTAATAATGCATGAGTTAGTAATGCAAGTATTAGTTATGCAGATATTATTTCTTATCTATTGTTTGGTGTGGTGTATTAGAATTATAATGCATTGCATAATTTTTAAGAAAAATAGTTGTTTACAAAAATATCCTCCATATTCTCTACTAGCTTTAAAGAGACTTTAAGGACAATTATGTCTTTAACCATACTAATACATGCATTAAGTAGCCTTGGTATTACTAATGCCATGGTTTTCTATGCATTTCTTATACATAGGATAATACCAAGTATGATGTACACAGGTTGAAAAAATGTACCAAACAAGGTATTAGTAATGCATAGAGCTAATGCTTGCATTATTTTTTCTAATACCTCCTACCAAACGACCCCTAACTAGATATCAACAACAACAAAAACCTGTGTAATCTCACGGGTGGAATCTGGGAAAAGTAGTGTGTATGTAGATTTTATCCATACCTTGAGAAAGTAGAGATATTGTTTCTGATAAACCTTCAGCTCAATGAAAGATAAAAAAAAGGAGTAACAACAAGCAATAACAACAATAAGATACATTATTAACACTGACTTTACATGCTCTACAGCTCATGCCCAAGTCCAGGCCCAATATAAGCAACACTGCACGACCCAACAGTGCAATCCATCAAGCCCACAAGCTTATATAAATACCTGTAAATAGATTTTATTAGATTCATTATTGTTTTTAGTTATATTAGGATATTTTGTAATAAGTCGGTAGAAGTTTCTAGACAATGTAATGCACTCTTCTTTCTCTCTCTTCCTTAAAAGGTTCTAGAGTTCTCTCTCAATTTCTTTCCGGTTGATGATGGATTTTGATGTTGTTAACATGGTATCAGAGCATGGTTTTGCTATCAGCTCACTTTCAGCTTCACTCCGATGTTACTCTTGATTGGCATTTTTTCCTTTTTCCTTTTTGGTTCGCTGAAATTGGGGTTTTCGTTTGGGACGTGAATTCCTCGAAGAAAATTGGAGATTTCTATAACTTTAGCTGGAAATCGACTCTTCTGATGTTGTGTTGGTGAAATCTAACGGTTATCAACATTTTTCTGCTTCGTTCGAGTGTCGTCCTAGGATTTTTCGATTTTGCTCACAATACCGGTAACATTCTTCCTACCTACAATTTTACAACTTATTTCTCTCCATGCATGAGAAAATTCTGTGATTTGCATATTGTGTGTGTAGAAGTTGTTGTTCGTCTCAAATCAGATTTGGTCTCTGATGTTTGTTTCTTTTGTGATTGTGTAAATTCACTAAGTGTGCTACCATGAGTAGTATTCCTGATAACGTAGGTTATACCACAACCCTTAACTCTGAAGGTTTTGTACCTTTCTCCCTAGATCCCTCTCACCTTCTGTATGTCCACCCTTCGGACAATCCTGGTAGTCAATTGGTTTCAATACCTTTTAATGGTACGGGTTTTGTTCTTTAGAGAAGTAGCATGCTCACTTCCTTATCTGCCAAGAATAAACTAGGGATCCTAGATGGGAGAATATCCCAACCTACCCCAGACTCACCCTATTATCCCTATTGAGAAAGGTCTAATGATATGGTCAAGTCCTGGATCATAAATTCTGTGTCAAGAGAAATTGCCACAAGTGTAATGTGTCTTAAGACTGCCAAAGAGGTCTGGAAAGATATCAATGAGAGGTTTGGGCAGTCCAACGGGTCAAAGTATCTACAAATTCAGAGAAAGATAAGTACAATTGTGCAAGGTTCTCCGGACATAGCTAACTACTTTACTAAGCTTAGAACACTTTGGGATGAATTGAATTCTTCTTATGTGGGACCTACCTGTTCATGTGGGGCCCTTCCCAAGTTCATAGAAGACCAACAGTTGTTCCAATTCCTCAATGGATTAAATGAATCTTATTCTACTGTCAAAAGCACCATCATGATGATGAGTCCCTTACCACACAATAAGTAAAGTCTACTCTATCCTACAACAAGATGAGAGTCAGAGAGAAGCACCACATACTCCTAGTTTTTCTGGTGATTCAGCATCTTTCCTAGCCTCTCCTACTTCCTTCAACAACAACAACATGAACTTCACCCAGAAAGTCAACTTTGACTCTAAAAGGAATGCAAATTCTGTGTCTTGCAAATATTGCAAGAAAACTGGTCATATTGTGGACAAATGCTACAGGCTGTATGGATTTCCTGTTGATTTTAGGTTCACCAAAAACAAGAAATTAGCATCTTGTGTCCAGACTGAAGTTCCATATGTCCCTTCTTCTTGTTTTTCTGCTGCCTCCTCTGATAGTTCAATTCATTGCTTCACCAAGGAACAATATCAACATCTCCTGAGTATGTTTCAGCACGTTCAACTCTCTAGTGGCATGTCTCCTGGTGCTTCCTCCACAGAAGACTCTACTTTTGCTCACTTTGCAGGTTTGTTTAGTGCTTATGCTGCTGATTATCCTACTTCTCATGCATATGCATCTACACATCTAGGTATGCAACCCTGGATTTTGGATTCAGGAGCCACTAACTATATGACTCCTTACAAACATTTACTTCAAAATCTCACACCTTTACCTAAACACTTCCTTGTTACTTTACCCAATGGTTATAAAGTAAAAGTTATATCAACTGGATCATTACATCGTAGACATGATATAACATTGGTCAATGTACTTATTGTTCCTTCTTTCCAATTCAATTTAATTTCTATTCATCAACTTATCACACAGTTGGATTGCATAGCAGTACTTACCAAAACTAATTATCTTTTACAGGGCCCTTCTTTGAAGAGGCCACTGGTTATTGGTAAGGCTGCTGGGAGATTATACTACCTACATCCAGGTGCTAATCTATTTCCTTCCTCTCTTACTGCTTCTATAGTACAACCTAGTTCAATATCTGGTAATAAGTCTAATTCATTTACTCATTGTTCCAATCAACCTTCAATTGTCGTTTATTCTGCTTGTAGTCAAACTGTTGTTGATTCTACTTGTAATCAAACATCCACTATCAATAAAATGGACTTGTTTTGGCATCAAAGATAATGTCATATACATTTTCATAGAATGAGATCTATTTCTTGTTGTCCAACAAAGTTTCTTCTAAACAATCTTTTCTTTGTCCAATTTGCCCAATGGCTAGACAACAGAGGTTACCTTTTTATGACATTTCTATACAATCTATTGCCCTCTTCCAACTTGTTCACATTGATATTTAGGGACCCTATAACACCAAGACATATAATGGGTTCAGGTATTTTCTCACTTTAGTGGATGATTACACTAGAGTAACCTGGACACACATTCTCTCTAGTAAGGGTAATGCCCTATCTATTCTTTAGGAATTTACATTTATGGTAAAAGTTCATTTTATTCCAGTGTTCATACTTTTGGTCAGATAATGCCTTTGAATTGGATAGTAGTACTGAAGCCACTAATTTCTTTGGAAATGAGGGTATTCTACATCAAAGAACTATTCCTCACACTCCACAACAAAATGATGTTGTGGAGAGAAAATACAAACACTTTTTGGAAGTTGCCAGGGCACTTCTATTTCAGTCTAAGCTTTCTCTCAAGTTTTGGGGTGAATGCATACTTACTGCTACTTATCTTATAAATAAAATGTCTTCACCTCTTCTGCTCAACGTCTCTCCTTATGAAAAATTACATGGGAATCCACCCATTTATGAACACTTAAAATCCTTTGGCTGCCTTTGCTTTGCAACATCACTTAAGGTGAGCATGGATAAATTCCAGTCAAGAGCCATCTCCTACTTATTCTTGGGTTACTCATGCGGGAAGAAGGGCTACAAGTTACTGAATCTCTCTAACTTTTCTGTTTTCTATTCTAGAGATGTAGTGTTCCATGAGCATATTTTTCCTTACAAACCATAATCTTCTTCTCCCATTCATCTTTTCCTTCTTTTGAACAACCATTTATTGAATCTCCAATTCCCACTTCTGTCACTCCTCCTGCCACTGGAGATCTTCCCTCTCCTATTACCAGTCCTCCTATGTCTCCTTTGGTACCTTCTCATTCTCCTCTCAACCCTGTCACCTTCAATATTCCTTCTCCTAGTGCACCTACTTCTACATCCTCCCCTGACATTGTTGTTTCTTCTCATATTTCTCCTCTTAGGAAATCCCTTAGAACAGTTACCAAGCCTACCTACCTGAATGACTATGTCTGCAGCTCTGCTTTGCTTCCCGCCTCTCCTCCAGATTCCTCCATGGTTGTTCCTAGTGACACTCCTAACTGGAATAAAATACATAGACTTGGCCAACCGATCCACAATGGCAGGAGGCTATGCTACAAGAATTTAGGGATCTTGAAGTAAACCAAACTGGGGACATTGTTCCTCTACCACCTAATAAGAAAGTCATTCCTTGCAAGTGGGTCTATAAGATCAAACAAAAGGATGATGGATCTGTTGAAAGGTATAAGGACAAGCTGGTTATTAGGGGTGATGCTCAAAAGGAAGGCATTGACTCCACTGAGACTTTCTCCCATGTGGTCAAGCTGACCACTATTAAATGCCTATTGACCTTAGCTGTTAAAAGAGGTTGGACTGTTTTTCAACTTGATGTTAACAATAATTTTCTCTATGGTGATCTAAGTGAGGAAGTCTACATGAAGATTCCTCCTGGCCTTGACATCTCTTCTTCTTCCACATCTCCACCACTGGTTTGCATACTTAAGAAGTCCCTCTATGACCTCAGGCAGGCTTCCAGATAGTGGTTTTCAAAGCTGTCTGAAGCCCTGCTCTCTAGATGCTACATTTCTAGTCTTAATGATTATTCTCTCTTCACCAAATCAATCTCTAGTTCTCTGGTTGTTCTTGCTGTATATGTGGATGGCATCCTTCTAGTTGGGGATGATGTCTCTGAAATGAACTCCTTAAAGTCTTCTTGGACTCTCAATTCAAGATCAAGGATCAGGGTACAATACACTATTTTTTGGGGTTGGAAGTTTCTCAGCATCCTCAAGGCTACCTTATGACTCAATTGAAATATGCCACTGATCTACTTGCTGAGTTTAATTGTCAGCATTTCAAGCCTGTCCTCACCCCTTTGGACCCTTCCCCCAAGCTGATGTTGGACATAGGGGAGCCTCCTTCTGATTCCAGCCCCTACAGAAGATTGATAGGCAAAGTATTTCCTTTTTTGTGCAACACTTGAGCCAATTTCTTTAGAAACCTCAAGTGCCCCACATGCAGGCTGTTTTACATGTTCTGAGGTATCTTCTGAATGATCCAACCCAAGGTATTCTGATGTCTAGCAACTCTGATTTTCCTCTTCTTGGTTATTCTGATTCTAATTGGGCTGCATGTGCTGTTTCTCGTAAATCTGTATCTGGTTTCTATATCACTCTTGGTGGCAACCCTATTTCATGGAAAAGTAAGAAGCATCCTACTATATCATTGTCTTCAGCTGAAGCTGAGTACAAGGCCTTGAGGAAGACTGTTGCTGAAAATTCTTGGTTAGTTCGACTTTTGGGTGATCTTGGTTTGCCCATTTGCAGTCTTGTTCCCATTCACTGTGATAGTCAGGCTGCCCTACACATAGCTAAAAAACATGTCTTCCATTAACATACCAAACACATAAAAATTGATTGTCATTATGTACGTGAATGTCTGAATTCTGGCCTTGTTTCCTTGCATTTTGTTCCCAGTTCTGCCCAGCTTGCAGACATCATGACTAAAGCTTTACTTGGACAACCTCACTATGATATTCTTTGCAAACTTGGTGTGCTTTCACCCTCCAGCTTGAGGGGGTGGGGGTGGAGTGTTAACACTGACTCTACAGACTCTACAGCTCAGGCCCAAGTCCAGGCCCAATATAAGTAACATTGCACGGCCCAACAGTGCAGTCTATCAAGCCCACAAGCTTATGTAAATACGTGTAAATAGATTTTATTAGATTCATTATAGTTTTTAGCTATATTAGGATATTTTGTAATAAGTCGGCAGAAGTTTCTAGACAATGTAATGCACTCTTCTTTCTCTCTTTTCCTTAAAAGGTTCTAGAGTTCTCTCTCAATTTCTTTCCGTTTGATGATGGATTTTTATGTTGTTAACATTCTTAATTAAAAAAATAAAAGTGAAAGAAATAATAAGTAGTATAGCAGAAATCTAAGAATAAGAAATACAAGACTAATACTAATGTTACTGGTATGGAAAGGAAAAATCGTCGACTACCTAGCTACTAACTTTCTAGCTTAATTTTTGAACTACACACCCTCCTATAGAGGGTCATGTTCTCGATAAACTAAAGCAGCGCGACGAATGAATATCACCAAATCCAAAAGAAAAAACCTAAAAAAAGTGATCAAGGTCAAGGCAAAGGGAAAGTTGCCTATCAATTTTAACAAGAAATCGTGTCAAGATTGGCTTCCTTTAATGTTCAATTGAACTGATAAATGAATTTATTATTTTAACTTTAGTTATGCAGCTTTAAGACAACGAATTTGTAGACAGAATAATGCATTTTTCTGTGCCAAGAAAGCTCTTTTATCTGTCTAAACTTAGGATTTTCTTTGAGGTTTTAATGATGTAGTAGGTAATAGTACAATTGATGGACCAAAGATACGAGCATGCCAAATTGTTGGTACAGTGTTCTAGGAACGGTAGAGAGGAAGCTTTGTTGTTTGTCTTTTTGTTATGGTACAGGTATTAATTCGTAGTCTGGTACATAACAATATGGTCAGACTTAAATTCTTGGTGACCGTTTGTGATTGTGGGGTCTGACTAAGCTCCACATTTGAATAAGTAGGCACTAATGACTCATATGATAATCCAACTTTTGTAGCAACTAGTAGTCTTTTTTCTTACGTAATAGTAAGTAATGTTTTTTTTAATGTAATAGTAAGTAATGCTTTTTTTTATGTGACAAATTGAGCTAGTTGGAGTGAGCCTTGGAATAACTGTATAGTTATTTCTATGTGATTTATATATCACGAGTTCGAAATGTAAAAAGAGTCACTAATTCTTGCATTAGAATATGCTATTTACATCAATGCGATTCTATTTTGAATTCTATGAGATATCTTGTGCATCAGACTGCCTATAAAATGCGCTTGCTCTGCGAGATACCTTGTGCCTCCCCGTAAAATGCGCTAGTTAAAAGTGTCTCAAGAAAGCCCTTTCCTTGGAAATTTCTTGAGTAGTACAATATTATTTGCTTATCTTTTGCTGATGAGCAGGAGCATTGGAAAATTGATACTTGTGCACAATGTTTAGAATATTCCCTATCCCCGAGATTATTCCAAAAGAAGGATTCACTGAAGAGTACATAGTTTTTTTGGGAATGCGAGTTTTTCCCAATTCTTATTTTTTCTATTATTATCTGAGTGAAACAATTCAATTTTACTCTCTGTCGTCTTTCGGTGTGTTTTTTTCCTCTTTTTATTTTTATTTTTTCTCTCTTTCCGTTATGTCAAGAGCCTGTTTAGACAGATTTTTAAATATTTTTTGAAAAAGTTGATTTTTGTGAAGTTTGATGTGAAATTGAAAATGTGTTTCAACATGAATTTTGGGACAAATTTTAACATGTTAAAATTCTTTTTTTTTTCCAGTTAAAAAGTCCCAAATGATCATGATTTTGCCCAAAAAGAGGTCTTAAGTTATATTTGGAATTTGAAGTTTTTGTTTTTAAAATCTCCCAAAAACTAGATTCATTTTATATCAAGTTTCTTCTTCTTTTTATACTATAGGGCAGACAAAAAAGAAAACAAATTCGTCATATTTTTTTGTCTAGACAAAAAATACTTTTAAGGTTAATAGACATTAAACGGCTAGATGTTCGAACTCTAAAATTAAGTAATCCCCAAAGAGTAGATATAAATGATTATCACATAGAAAACAAAGGTAGATGAGGCCAAACATAAAATAAAATTTAAAAAAGAAGAAGTTAAAGGAGAAGTCGTTTTCTGAAAATGGAAAAACCTCATACTATATGCTACTAGTTTATTGGATAGGCTCCAAAGTAGAAAGCGGTGATAAAGAGGACTGATGATGCTAAATATAGGTGAGACATGCAATGTGGTCTAAGTCTGCAACTGTTGTTTTCATTTTTTTCAAGTTCCCACCAATGCTGCAGCAGAGTAACGTGCTCTGTCGTATGACATCCCTTCAAGGATACGCAGGAGAAGGACAAAGATATTGTGTTTACTGCTGTTTGGTCATGGTCTCTCTAGGATGGTTTCTTCTTGAATTTTCGTGTACTTCGGTCCATCGTTGTTGCTATTGTTTATTGCTTTTTTTTTTTGTTTTTTTTTTGTTTTTTTTTTTGTTGTTTTTGAGCCGAAGATTTATTAAAAATAACATTTCTATCTTGTTAAGGTAAGAGTAAGGTCTGTATATATACATTCGGGGCGTATCTAGCCCTTAGTGTATGAGTTCATGTGAACTCATGCTCCGCTCCCTAATTCATATATAATAATATAATATTTTTTCAAAATTATTTACATATATGTGGGTGCACCCATGCCCAGGGACTCATATAGTGCAATAATTATTGGGTGCACCTCTACAAGTAAAATTAGTAGTTCAAAACCTACTCTGGACGGTCTTATTTTCGACATTGAGTATACATATATATGTGTGTGTGTGTGAAAATCAATAAATTTCAAAAAGTATAATTTTGAACCTATAATTTCAAAAGTATTGTGGGTTCAGGGTAAGAGACTAAAGTTAAACCCGTTAAATGAGAATTCTAGATTCACCTCTTTACAATAGTGCACGCATCCTCTTGAAATTTTGGATCCGCCTCTGACTGTAAGTATTACCCTTCCGAGACTCCACTTGTGAAATTATACTGGGTTTGTTGTTGTTGCTGTTGTTGTTATCATTTAGAGATAGGTCTTGGATTTAAGCTAATGAACGTGAAGTATGCATATTGTGCATTTGTGTTTCTATGACTATGGACTATAGTTGGTATAAAAATAAAGCTTTAAGTTATACATGCACATCAACAACATAAATTGTCAGTTCAATTTAATCAGGTAAAACATGTTATTACTATATTTTCCTAGTTATTTGTTTATCGTAAAAATGGTAATAACAATTAAATTTGTAAATGGGACTTTAAAAATACGTGATCTATTTCAATGCCAGTTGTTAGAGCAGTGAATGCTAGATATGTGAAGTTTAATCGACGAAATACAAGCTAAAACGGGGCAGTAATCAAACCGAGGGGCTTGCTACCCGGGCCTCAGACTGATCGATGAAAGGCCTCAAGGTCGATGCTTGGGCTCGAGCTATCGGGGATAACCGGAAAGGGAATAACAGTTAGGATATAATCAACAAGGCTCTTTGTGGTCAATATCAAGCAATAAAAGAAGAACAAGTATGAAAACAATAAATGGAAAGAGTTGCCCCGAGCGAGTAAGTAGAGAGAAGAGAGTGAGAGTTGTTATTGATCTTGTGTAGAATGGTTGGAGCAACGGCAGCCTTTTACAAAGTAGTGAGGATTCCCTTTATATAGGAGAGGAATCCTGTTATAGTACAACGTACATTAATTGTAAAAGCATGGAGATGGGATGGCTAGACATGACGCCTCGATACAGGCTATGGGTAGGCCGGTTCTGTCAGACTTAGCCATGTGCCTCGGGAATTCCCCATTTTGCTCTAGCCTCGATCTTCATCTTGTTTGAGTCGGGCCTCGACGAACCCCGAGGGAGGGAACTCGGCCGCAACTCTGGATCCTCGGGGTCTCGAGACATTCTTCTAAAGTGACTTGATAGCAAGAAATTATGCCCTCTGATTTCGCCGCATACAGATAGTCTCTGCGTTTCTCAAAACAAAGCGATGGGAAACGACTCTGACACCCGACTCCTCGGGCTTCTCATGACGACATCATACCGATGACGCAACCTATGGCGCGAGTTTTTGCGGTAACTGGGACATCCCATGAACTTGTGTTTTCGACATCATTCAATGCACTGTCGGTTCCCGCTCTCCAAGGTGAAAGTACCGCCGTCGATTTGGTTCTTCAAAAATGTAGTAATTGTGTCCGCCGGTCAGTCTTCCAAAGGCCTCGATGACCGCATCGTTATCTCCTATAAATAGGGGGTTCTGGCGTTGTTTTTCTATCCAAGTGCCTTCATCTGCTCATTCACCCTTTTCTCCTTACCATCTTCCTCTATTGTTGATCACCATGTTTGGAGTCTACGTCCTCAAGGTCGTTTGGCATCGTTCTGATAGGTTGTGTCGTGGCCCTTTGCCTGGGATCCTCTTTGCTAAGCATGACTATGTCGTCCTGTCGCTGTTGTTGTTGTTGTTGTTGTTACGTTTGCTGCCGCTGTCCCTATTGGCTCGAGATGATGACATACGGGGGTCGACTTTCCTCGCTCTTAAAAAGTTCTTCGGGTTATATACCGCTGCTCACAAGGGGGCTCGGATTATACACCGCTACTCACTTTCATACCTCAGCTCGACGTGGCACTTTGCCCTGAGATGGTATCTTGCACGACTCGATGTTCCAAGAAGTGGATTTTAAGTAGCCGTGCAAGCGAGGCCGATGCCCGCCAAGGTCTGCTGTCTTTCCGAGGTTCTCTTGGCCAGTGAGGGTCCTCGACCTTTGGCGGGTTATGGCATTTTTTCGTCCCTCCCTGCTTCTCAACCTATCCTTTGGGGATATCAGTGCGGAAGGCCGGGATGAGGCTTCTAAGGATGCGTGCCCTGAGGCGTTTGTTGCAGGAGGTTGACCTTCGAGAGTAGACTAGTCGACCCCTTGCGGGCTTTTGTGATTGTATATAAGGACCCCCCGAGGGTAGTTGTAAGCCAATATTTGTGAAATATGAAGACATCTTCTTTACTTCTGCTTTTGATTTTTGCCATGTTCTTGTATACTCTTGTGTGTTTGCGGAGATTTTGCATGTATGCCTCTATTGACGATCGTCAATATTTTTTCCGGCCTTTGGTCGATAGAAATGGCTCCTTTCCGAGCACATCGTTGTTCCCAGAATCAAGCCTGAAGCAGTCCGGTAAACTTGGATCATTGGGGCCCTCGAGCCTCGTGGATATAGAGCACCGAAGTGAAAATCAACTTCGGGCACTTGGAGCTTTTACTTTGAGCTTGACGTAGATAACGTTTTAAGGTGTTGTAGACATGCTTCTAAGGAGGGGCTATTCATACTTAGGCGACTTCCTGAGGTTGAGCCCTCGTGGACGGAGCTCGAAGTGCTTATTTTTCTTCTTGAGGGAAAACTTCAAGGTCGGGTACCACCTCGGATCTGTATCGAGGCCGTTGGCCTCCCGGGGCTTATCCTAGGTAGGCGAATCGTTGTTGTTTCCCACATATACATGGGATGGCTCTTGCTTCTTTGGAAGATCCCATTATTTTAGATCCTTCCGCCTTGGCATCAAGTCTCTCGTTACTTTAAGCGCAAAAGTGTTGGTGTATGTCCCTGTTTCAGTTGGCCAGTTCCACCATAGTCATGACTGCTACTTCGAGGCTTGCCCGACAGGGAGGGGAGAGTTCCACTCCCAATGCTCAGGATCCGCGGGAGTTTACTCTGAAGACTATGTCTTCGATAAGAGAGGAACATCTGGAGATAGTGAAGAGAGACTGTGGATGGGGCGCAAGGGGGTAGCGTTGCAGGCGTTTTCCCCGGATGAGGGTATTAGGGACCCCGCTGATGGATTCCTGAACGTATACTTATACCCTTTCGCATTAGGCCCCCTTGATAGGGTCGTGCTTGATTTCTGCCTGAAGTATCGCGTTACTTTGGCACAGATACATTCGTCGTTTTGGCGAGTAGTGCTGATGATGAGATTCTTTGCGGAGAAGGCTGGGCTTGAATTCACGCTTAGTTACCTCGTCGGGTTGTATCGGCCCTTTCATCATCGAGGCCTGCTAAACTTACAGTGTCGTTCGTCCACGCCCTTTGTTGTTGATGACGAGGAAGATGGGGATCGAGAGCGTTAGTCGATTCGTCCGACTGACATTATCCCCGTGGAACTCATGCATTTCTCGAGGAATGGAATTATGTGCGTGAGTGGAGTGTTTCATGCTTTCTAAGATTCGCTTGTAGCGAAAACCAGTTTAGTAAATGTGTTTACTCCTTTTCTGCAGCAACTTCATGGGCACCGGGCAAAGTTCCCGATTTGCCCGGCTGGGTCCGGAGGTTGGCGACCCATTTGACTTGCGACGAGCGAAGGTGGCGATCTGTGTCCCGGGGCAGATGGGAAGAGAAACACCAACGTATGTGCGTACGCTGCTTTTAAGGTCTTCATATATTTGAGTTGACATTTTCCTCTTTCTTTTGTACTGGTCTTGCCGTCGTAGGTATCAGAAGGTCCCCGGGGACGAGGCTATGCTCCTCCAGTGAGGGGGAGGATTTGTCGGCTTCCGAGCCAAGGGACGATGGTGATAAACGGGATGTACGCTCGCAATGCGATGAGCTTTTAGCGGGGCCAAACGGGTCCGTGTCTTCGAGGAGAAAACATCACCCGAGCCTACTGTTCCTGAAGTCTTCAGTTCTGTAACGATGGTTCCTCCGAGTGATCATGCTTCAACTGAGGTTGGTTCTTCCAAGGCCGAAGGGGTTGGACCAAAAGGAGTGTGCTCGGCTTTCGAGGAAGTCCGCCGTCTTCACTTCGCGATGAGTTTTGGCATAGCCTTCCGCATCTCGTGTCTTCCCTTCCTCATCGAGTTTTTCTTCTGTAGGCCTTTGATAAGCTCAGGTCTGAGCTGTTTCGTCATGGGGCTAGGCTTCGGAAAGCTCTGGATGAGGGTAGGTCCCTTAGGCTCCTTTGCAAGGAGAGGGAGGTTGAGTTGATGCGCTGGCGATATGAGGCGTACCAGAGCTTGAATTACGAGAGCTATTTGATGAAGCAGGTAACCTTTCGTAGTACGCATTTCGCTTTTTAACCTTTAAGATTAATCATTTTGCCTATCTCAGTTGCAAAAAAAAGACGGGGGCTTTGGAGCACCTTAGGGGTGAAGCCGACCGAGTTAGGAATGACTGTGGCGAACTAAGAACTCAGGTGTAGGCTCAAGCTTCAGAGGAGA
This sequence comes from Nicotiana tabacum, assembly GCF_000715075.1. Classification (NCBI taxonomy): domain Eukaryota; kingdom Viridiplantae; phylum Streptophyta; class Magnoliopsida; order Solanales; family Solanaceae; genus Nicotiana; species Nicotiana tabacum. The sequence goes on from NC_134086.1 coordinate 38,086,914, forward strand.
AGGGTGCCTTGGCTAAAGTTCCTGCCTTCGAGGCCCAACTCCGCTTGGCTCGTGACAATGCTTCAGTTCAAGCGGATATGATCGCGAAGCTCGAGTCCAAACTTTCAAGGGTGAGGGATGAAATCGTTGATGCTCGGGCTGAAGCAACATTGAGTCGGATTAAGGCTGATCAAGAGATGGCAATTCATTTGAAGGATGCTACTGATGCCCAAGCCGAGTTGAAGAGGGCCCTTGATCGTGAAAAGAGGATCGAGGAATATGTTTGTTGCAAATCCCGAAGAGAGGTACTCGAAGAGATCGGCGCCAGGGGTTTTATTCTCTCGGAAGAGCTGGCTCGAGCGAGGGCGGACAAGCGTGATGCTCGGTCACTTCTTGCCGACGCCGCGGAGAGTGAAGATGAGGCTGGTAGGCCGTAGCCTTCTGAAGCGGAGCGTAGACTTTTCCATTTTGTATGTGATATTCGCAGAGCACGTTTGTAGATAGAGAACACACCTTTTTGCGTATGTAAATAAAAGAAAACTTGAAGCTTTGTCTCTTATGTATCCCTTTCTGCTTTGCTTTTGACCAAGAGGGCTGGTTTCGGAGTTGGCGAGACTCCTTACATTCGTAATACGATTTCGGAGCTCATTAGGCAGGCTCAGAGGCTCTTTCATGCTCGGTAGATGCAGCTTTTAATGCAAGCTGGCGTTAGAGCTCTTACGCTTTACTCAACTGTTTTGGGTTTAGTCTCCGAGTCAGGTTTTGACTCGAGCAAGTCCTTCAATCTTTTGTGCCTGCATGGGCGGATGACAATGGCTCTTACGCCTTGCCCTTGGGTATTTTTATTTTAACTATTTTGGGTTCGGTCTTCGAGTCGGGTTGCGACTCGAGCTTAATTGACCCTCAAGTTTTTTTTGTGCTGGCGACTATGGCTGTTACGCCTTGGGTTGGAGCGATTTTTTGGGTATGTGGCCCTGAGGCTCGTGAAGCTGGCGACGATGGCTCTTACGCTGTGCCCTTAGGCATGTATAGTTAACTATTTTGGATCCGATCTCTGAATCGGGTTACGACTCGAGCTCATTTTAATCCTCAAGTTTTCAATTTATAAGCTGGCGATAGTGGCTCTTATGCTTTTGGTCATTGCGACATTTTAGTGTGTGGCCTTAAGGCTCGTTTAGCTGGCGACAATGGCTCTTACACTTTTGCCCGTAGGCATATGTAGGCTTTGTTTTTCTCTCGTTAAGGACTTTTTGAAATGATTTTGCCTGACCCGTCGTTTGTTTGGGAAGAACCTCGATTTCAAGTCATTAGAGGCGATGTTCGAGCACCTCGAAAGGTTTAGCTCGTAGGCTAAGTAGCTCGAAGCGTTGTGATTTGGAGCTGACATGGTCGAAGCTCGTTTGCCTGTTAAGGGTAGCCTATTTTGACCGGTTCTTTTCGAAGTAGATTCGAAGTAATGGCCAGTGATTTTGTTAGCGACGGATGGGCGTCCCCAAGTCGCGTTAATTTGGCTGGTGCAACCGTATTGACCATAGTCATTTGTGTTTGGCTGGAGCCATTTGTGATCCCGTGTGTGGCAGTTTAGGCGTCTATATCGAGGTTATGCCCTTTCGGGACTCTTACAAATGCGATATATAGCCTGAACTTCGAGATCGAGTTTTATGCCTGTAGTAAGGTCTTACAAGATTTTCATGCCTGTTGAGGTCTTACAGTTTTTTTCATTCCTGTTGAGGTCTTACAGCTTTTTCATGCTTGTTGAGGTCTTATAGTTTCTTTCATGCCCGTTGAGGTCTTACAGCCTTTTCATGCCTGTTGAGGTCTTACAGTTATTTTTTGTTGTTATGTAAATAGATCTGGCTAGACCAAGTTTGCCCGCTCGGGGTCTTAGGGCCTCGGGTTTTTTAGTGAATGGAGATTGATGACAGTCTCCGAGTCATCGAGTTTGCTTAGGCTCGAAAGCTGTTACTCGTGAGCTCGGAATTTCCTCGTTTATGTCCTACGAGTATGGAGTTCCGACCCTAACGTCATGTGGGTATCAAATTGTTGAAGCTAAGTCTCTGAGTATTTCGGGACGTACTCGATGGAGGGGTCCTTGCCGTGAGTATGCTGAATTTTCTTTGGAGTACGAGATGCTTTTGGCGAAAGATATCCTTTGATTGCTTGGCGTAAGTACATATTTTTTCATTGCCGTGAGCTTGGCCTGCGCGGGCATGACTCTTTTGACTGTTTGGCCCGGTACATTGTTTCCTATTGGAACTTAGTCTGTCGTTCCCCGGCCCTTCCGAGCGGATGGTGTCTTCAAGGGGGGTGCCTTCCAGCGTTCGGGGTTGATTGCAAAAGAAGCCCTATGAGCTTGTCGGATCCTCCTTAGGAGGCACGTCGCCCCGCTGAGAACCTTGCTGGCGAGACCCTTTTCGGGGCGAAAGTTCGGCCAAGGGGAAAGAGTGCGAGGGGTGCCATTAAGGCCTTGTGATCTTAAGGTAGGGTTAACACTTCCGAACGCCCTGGTCGGGTGTCTGCATACAGATTAGTGTAAAATAACGAAGGAGGGAGGTGGTCTTACCTTATCGCGGGGTGTGCAGGCGATGTTCCAAGGCTCGATATATCCTTGCTGTTTGGAGCGAGGACTCTGTACAGCCCTCCACTGTGTTTAATCGGGCTTGGCCGACGACATGGTTTGATTACCCTTTGACTCTTTCGAGAGTGGAGATATTGGTGCCGGCGATACGTTATGTAATGCAAACATTCCCCTTGCCGCGTGTTGCTCCCTGCCGATGGTTTTCATTCCGTCCCTTGCGGGGGATTTCTTCCTTTGGCTAAGAGGGGATGGCACTGCCTTCATGCAGTGCGTCCGCGACCGTCTGAATAAGGCGTTCATCCCTTGCGCCTCTTTTGATGATACGGAACTTGGTGTTCCGGTCTGCACCAGTCGTGCTGACTGAGAGAATAGTATTTCTTCTCGTCATCTCGATCGCCGTATGGCATCCGCCAAAGATTTGAGAGGCGAGCGTGATTTGGTTCGGTGGTCTAAGCCGCCATATCATCCTTGGCCCGACAATGTTGATCGAGCCACCTGAATTCGTGAGCACATGTTTTATTTGAAATGGATCGAATGAGGAAGAAGGTTACCAGTGTGTCAGTGTAAGGCTGAAACAAGGTCTTGGCATCCTCTTCGCTGAATGTGAGGGCGTCCTCGGAAATATATCCTCGGATACGCTTTTCTCTAGTGACATGCATTTTTACCCTCCTCTTTATATGTTATTGGATAGTGTCATCGCTCCTCCACTATCATGGTAATATGTCGCGACCCATTTGCTTTGTTCTTCATACTAGCTACTTCCACTACTGTCACCCCTAAGTATTGCATTATTTGTGAGAGTTCGGCCATTTGAAGAAAAGACATCGGATTATACAAAGTGTCCCTAATGCTATGATGTTGACATAATCTGGTTGGCGGCATTTTATAATTCAAAACATTAAAGATTATTTGGATCATTGTTCCAATGTATCTCAGCCTTTCTGCAAGTTCCAATTTAGAAGGCTGAAATTGACCATTAGAAAACAAAACAATGGCCAATAAAAAGAATTCTCCTTTGAAGTTTATTTTAATGAGCATAAAACTAGGCGAAGAGTCTAATTACTGCTTTTCTATTGTTTCACTTTATAGGGTAGGGTCACCGTGCCTATGTGGGTCATAGAAAAGAAAATACATAAAGCCTAACAAGCGAGCCATGCTTCCTTGAAATTTGCCAGAACTGTCATCACCTATGGTTGATTAAGAAAAAAAACTGGAAACAAGAGACCTGGTTTTTTTCCAGTTTCTGATTCCAGAATGTCTGCATCTATTGTTCTTGTTAGATGAATGTTTAGATGAACTACACCTCCTGAATTACATCCCTCCTTGCATGTATTTGTTGATTCACTTCCCTCGACAACGAGAATTTAGAGTATATTGTATGGCCGCACAGTATTTTATGATTTTTCGGAGGAATTTATAGCATCCATCTGCTAATGTGTAATGTGCTGCCTGGTGACAAATCACCAACTCAGGAGTCCTTGAAAGCCTTGATCTACGAAACTGACATATACTTGTGCCCAATGCATGCATCATCAGAAATGGCACACAAAATATTCTCATCACTGAGGGCATGTATCCTGATGGGTGAGGCGCCCTCGCTGGCCTCGTGTCCCTGTCGAATTTGGCTCTGTTGACGATTCCTTGAGGATATTGCCCTCGATCCATTCTCCGATTGTTGCGAGGTAGGTTGCGTCTCGGGTCATTCCTCCTATCTGCGGTGTACAGGCGGTATTTTTCTTTATTTGGCATTGGTTTCTTTGCCAGGAGCTTACTTGGGTGTGCGGAGCCCAATGGGGCTCCCAGCTGGTCATCCACGACCCTAATTTGCGACTGGTGCCGGATGTGGGCATTCGACCAGGTCTTGGCTGGATAACCGATCAAGTTCTATTTCAACTACCTTGAAATCAGCGGGCTTTGTTCGTTTAGGCTTTGAGTTAAGGCCGGCACCGCCCAATCGTTTGAGACCGGGGGTAGTTCCATTCGTTACATCTGGGAACGAGATGAGAATTCTCGTAGTATTTTATTCTCCCTTTGCTTAATCTCGAAAGCGTCAGGCTTTCTCGTCATTGCTTCGATGGTACCGGCGTGTGCCTTTATGAAGGAATCCGCCAGTATCGTAAGTGAGTTTATGAGGTTGGGATTTAGGCTATGATGCCACATCATGGCCCCCTTCGAGAGCGTTTCTCCAAACCTCTTCAGTAAGACGGACTCGATCTCAGCGTCTTTTGTGTCATTGCCTTTCACCGCGCACGTATAGGCAGTGATGTGTTCGTTGGGATCTGAGGTCCCGTTGTACTTTGGGAGTTCTATCATTCCAGACTTCTTTGCAATGGGTTTTGGGGCCACTTCCTCGGGGAACGGCCTTTGTATGAACTTCTTCGAATCCACGCCCTTGAGGACCGGGGGTGCACCCGGGATCTGGTCGACCCTAGAGTTATAGGTCTCGACCTTCTTATCGTTGGCTGCTATCATTTTCTCTCCCGATTCAATCATTTTGGTGAGATCCTAAAGCATTTTTACTATGGCAGGGTCAGTTATCGATCCGTTATTGCTCGATCTCCCGGGTACTTGTTCGGCTGGGGGAGCTGTTTCTGATGCTATTGTGCTGGGAGTCTTCGGGTGGCTTTGCAACTGAGCGATAGCCAACTGTTGTGCCTGCAACATTTCGAAAATAATATGAAGACTAACTTCCTGTTCTTCCCGAGCTGGGATTTTTTGGGCTTCCTGTTGGTCGTCATGCCACATGATCCTGTCGGTGTGTGAGGTTTCATCGACCTATTGTGCGTCCTGCGAATCCGCGTCTGCTGAAATCTGTCCGGGTGCGTTATCGGGATTCTACGGTGGCGCACCGACTACTGGAACAACCACACCATTTTCCCAGTGGTTTCTGAGGTCGTTGTTGTCGACTCTGTTTACTGAGCTAGACATTTTGTCCTGAAATCAAAAGATCTTGGATAAAAAAATGTGAAAGATAACTTGCGTTGTGTAATGAAACCAGCAAGAAATGATCACTATTATTTTTAGCCCCACGATGGGCGCCAAACTGTTTATATTGAAAATGGTAATAACAATTAAATTTGTAAATGAGACTCTAAAAATACGTGATCTATTTTTATGCCAGTTGTTAGAGCAATGGATTCTAGATATGTGAAGTTTAATCAACGAAATACAAGCTAAAACGGGGCAGTAATCAAACCGAGGGGCTTGCTACCCGGGCCTCGGACTGATCGATGAAAGGCCTCGAGGTCGATGCTTGGGCTCGAGCTCGAGCTATCGGGGATAATCGGGAAGGGAATAAAAGTTAGGATATAATCAACAAGGCTCTTTGTGGCCAATATCAAGCAATAAAAGAAGAACAAGTATGAAAGCAATAAATGGAAAGAGTCGCCTTGAGCGAGTAAGTAGAGAGAAGAGAGAGAGAGAGTTGTTATTGATCTTGTGTAGAATGGTTGGAGTAACAGCAGCCCTTTACAAAGTGGTGAGGATTCCCTTTATATAGGAGGGGAATCCTTTTATAGTACAACATGTATTAATTGTAAAATCATGGAGATGGGACGGCTAGACGCGACGCCTCGATACAGGCTTTGGGTAGGCTGGCACTGTCAGACTTAGCCGTGTGCCTTGGGAATTTCCCATTTTGCTCTAGCCTCGATCTTCGTCTTCTTTTAGTTGGTCCTCGACGAGCCCCGTGGGAGGGAACTCGGTCGCAACTCCGCGTACTCAGGGTCTCGAGACATTCTTCTGAAGTGACTTGATAGCAAGAAATTATGCCCTCTAATTTCGCGGCATACATTATTATATAAGGTTTGTTGTGAAGACTTATCTATTATAATATGTTAACTTAACTAAATGATATAAAAACTAAATACATAGTGTGCAAACTATCTAAGCTATATATCCCTATATCAACTAGCAAACTGGCAGCTACCTGCTAATTATCATTATCCTAATTTTAGACCTTTTTAAGGTTCGGAATTAGAAAGTAGATGACCCCTTTAGTTTTTAATTAATTGGGTATCATCATATATTTTTCTTTTTTATTTCTTTATTTATCTTGTTAGATATATGTTTCAATGATAGACAATAACACAATTCTAATGGCGAAAAACCAATCCCAAAAGAGGATGTCACAATCATTGAAAAAAATTCTAGTAGAAGATCTTAAAGCAAGAATCAAAGAGTCAAATGTGCGAGTCAAGATCCAAAAACAAGAATCAAGGAGTATATTTGTTGTGACAGCGAGCTTTATGGAAAACGAATATTCGATTCAGTTATTTACGGAAGGCATCAATCAATCAATCCAGACAGTCAATTAATCAGTCCAAAATATCAATCAATCTCTATAAAAGATCTATAGAGAATAGTCTATCACGCATAATAGAGAATATTCATCTCAACAGCTTGCAAGGAAAAGGAATTCAAGGAAGCAACGAAAATAAGCTCCATTCTATTCTTGGAAGAAAATCATCTTGATTGAGTCTGAGAATCAACTCCCTTGGGTTGCCTTTCAACCATTATACTATCACGCTGTGAAGAATGGAGACGAACACTTTATATATTCTACAGAAGATGCAAAAGAAGAATATACTTTGATCGAACCAATATCAATCTCTTTGTTCTACTTCAAACAAGCACTGTAGTCTGCTATAGATTTATTGTGTAACTAGGAAGAGAAGAAAGAGAGAAAAAGAACACTAGTAGCATAGAGAAAAGAACAAAGTGACAAAGCTGTTGGTGTATAACAACATCAACCCATATGTACCAAGTTACTTCATACTTGAAAGAGAACACCTTTGCAACCCAATGGGACTAGACGTAGGATTCATTCTGAATGTGAACTAGTATAAAAATATTTTGTGTCATTTAGTTTCTACAGTTTATTTTCTTGTATTCAGTTTACATCTCATATCACAAGCCCAGTCGACTAGAACGCAAGTTAGTCGACTAACTCGATAAAGAAAAGAAAAAATTATAATTCACCATCGCTCTTGCATTTTCAATTGGTTACAGAACAGGTCTCACATTTTTGCTTAACAGCTTGTGAGAAAATATCATGGCAAATCAAGTAACTATTAGAGCACTATTAATTTCGCAAATCAAGCCACCATATTTGTAATACCTCACATTAAAAATAAGGTACTTAAGTAATTTGTAAATAGAATAAAACAACAATCTAATAAATAAAAAAAGAGAATTTTTCATAAAGAACCATCTTTTAGGTCTAATTAGCCATTTATAGATACCCTTTGCTATATTACGTGTTATAGATACCTTTTATGTCTTTATACAATGTATTTCATGTATTTAAGATGTTGTATTCATTAATACAACAAAAAATAGGCGTAAAAACGGGAATTCCAGCTAAGTCTGATATGTATTTATCTATATTTAAGCGGCATTAACGTGAAATACAGTAACGTATTTGGGCAAAATCTGGAAGGTTAAACTGGTTAAAAATGGAAGAAAATCAAATCACATGATATTCTCCTAAATTAACTCAACGAACTAAAACTAGTACACATTAATCTGTATTCTGCTCAAAGACAGCATCTCAGAAACGTGAATATAGCGAAAAAACAGAGCAACATCTGATCGAACTTCTTCCATTCTCTTCTCCTTTTTTCGATTGATACAAATTATATACAAAATAAGGTATTCATCCTCTATACATATGGCAAGTTTAACAGTTTTGTTGTATCATTCTGGCAAGTGGAACGATGAGGGCAATTACATCGATTTTTCAATTGAGGGAATACTAATAAAGGAGTATGCCTCCTTTAATGATCTGGTTGCTTCAATTTCTAATCAACTGGGTATAGATTTGAGCTCAAAGACCATTAAAATACAATACAAAGTAGAAGAAAATTGCACGCCAATAGAAATACACAATGATAGGGGTTACAGAGTGTATGTAGAATTGAAAAAAGAGCACAGAGAATTTGGGATTTATCCTTTGTGCATAACAACTATCGAAAAAGATCTTATATCCGGAGGTAGTTTAAATCAAGGCGACATTGTGCAAATAGATGAAGGAGTTCAAAGGTACGATTCCGATACAGATGATACAGTGGCTCTAGATTTTCTCAATTCGGGAGAAGCGATTGGAGTGTTCGAAATCCACAAGGATTTGATAATTTCAAAAACTAATCAAAAGGAGGTTATGGCTGGACAAATTTATAAGGATAAGGCTACATTGAAAGAGGTGATGGAGAATTATGCTATAGCTCAAAAGTTTTAATTCCGGGTTATTAGGTCTAATGCTGTCAGGTTTGCATGTATATAATTTTTTTTTCCGTTGTATTTTCGATTATTGGTTCGAGCGGTAAGTTTAACGTCGTTGTATTTATGCGTATTTGTGTATTTCCTCTAGATGATCACAGATGAAGTAAACATATGTTTGTTTAGGGCACTTAAATACATGTATTCATATGTATTTTACTGGTATAAATACACAAGTGGCTCTAATTATTTTCTTATTATGTCTACTGTGATATTAAGTGTATGCATATACAAACAAGTGTATTCAGTTGTATTCATTGTATTCAAATGCATATAACTATAATGGAATTCAGTAGTATAAAAATTTATATATATAGATGTCAGGATGTACCTATGTCAGATTGTATTTGTCTGTATATGAGCTGCATTTTTTGTAAACGCTTATACTAATCAAATGTAAAATAATTAATTCTTTGCAGCTATGCATTATTATGTATTTCAGAAGATTGTGAATGGAGGTTTAAGGCTTCAAGCATTAACAAATCAGAACTATTCAAAGTGAGAGAATTCAATGGTAACCATACATGTCCGCTGAAGGACAAGGTGTATGAGCAGCGGCAGGCTAGTAGCAGCCTTATAGGTGGTATGATAAGGCCTAAGCTTACAAACCATAAGAGGAAATACACTCCAAGGGATATTATTGATGATGTGAAATCAGATTTAGGTGTAGATGTTAGCTACATGTTGGCATAGAGGGCTAAAGAAAAGGCAATGAATTTTTTGAGAGGTGAACCGGCTGATTCATACAAAAAATTACCAGGATACTTATATACAATGAATATGACATATCCAGGTTCCCACATCAGAATGGTAAAATCGCCAAAAAATGAATTCATGTACGTGTATATATCCTTGTATATCTTTATAAGGGGGTTTGATCATTGTAGACCTATTGTTGTTGTGGATGGAAGTCACCTAAAATCTTACTATACCGGGACATTCGTTTCGGCAAGCACGTTGGATGGTGCAGGTGAGTATCTAAATTATAATACAATCTGTTAATATTTTTAAATATTGAAATACATGTTTTAAAAATAATTATATTCAATTGTATTTACAGGTCATATATTGCCACTAGCATATGGTGTTATTGATTCAGAGAACGATGTTGCTTGGATGTGGTTCTTTGAGCAATTTAAGATAGCATACGGTGAAAGGGAAAACATGTGCATCGTTTCATATAGAAATGAGAGTATCATTAAATTTGTATCGAGAGTGTATCCAGATGTACCGCATTTTGCTTGTATATGGCATCTATGGAACAACGTATATAAGAAATTCAAAAAGAGCCATGCCAAGTTGAGCGAGATATACTTCTCGATGGCAAAAACATACACACAAGCTGAATTTGACAGTCTGATGGAGAAGGTGGAGAAGGTAGATATTAGGGTGAAAGAATACTTAGAGTTAGCTGGTTACGAAAAGTGGACTAGGTTGTATGCACCTGTTAACAGGGGATGGACAATGACGTCAAATATTGCTGAGTCAATCAGTGCTGCACTAGTTTCAGCAAGGGAATTGCCAATATATGACTTTCTCGAAGAAGTTAGGAAGATGTTTGGACATTGAAATTGTAGTAACCGCAAAGAAGCTACACAGACATACACGACGCTTGGAAAAAAATACCAGGAGATGCTGACTTTGAATGAGGCAATGTCTACACGTATGACTGTAAGTTATATTTTAATGTCATTGCTGTATATAGCTTAATTGTTACTGAATTAATGGCATGAATACAATGATTTTTTAAGTAGAACTACCATTAGTACATATGAATACAACTATATTCAAAGTCATAGAAGATATATTTTTCTGTAGATCTGATATGAATACAACTGAATATAACTAAAAACATGATGCAAAAACTATTGGAATACATCAGAATATAACTAACAAAGTTGTATTATATGTAATTTTAATATGTATTGTCAATACGTATGATTCTAATGCTTTTGTTAGCATCCTGTTGCCTAAAGTACAACAGAATTCTGATAAGTTCTACATTAATTACAGTTGATATTCTGCTGGTCTAAATATTTGATGTATTCATCTATATGCAAAATTTTCAGTTGTATGTAACTTATTAATTCAGCATTATACATTTGGTAATTCAGATATATGTGCTCAAAACTTATATTTCTATTTTTAAATGTAGGTGGTACCATCAACTGAATACTTACATACGGTTAACGATGGTGGGAGGAATTACACAGTCTGCCTGTTAGAGAGAAAATGTGTTTGTGGGAGGTTCCAAGTTGATGAATTGCCATGCCCACATGCTTGGGCTGTATTGAAGAGCAAGTTTCTAATGCCAGAAGAATATTGCTCTAACTATTACAAACCAAATACAATTGTAATGACATATGATTTGCCAGTGTACCCGCTACCGGACAGAAATGACTGGAATATACCAGAACATATTGCAGAGGAGGTTGTACTACCACCCAAATAGAAAAGACCTCCTGGAAGGCCAAAGAAGAAGCGCAATAAAACTTTAAGTGAATTGCTGCAGCCGAAAAATCAACATTCATGTAGCATATGTGGGTAGGGAGGACATAACAAGTGAACGTGTAGAAATACTCCACGTAATAAATAGTTAACACTCTGACATGTATTGGTGCTTCAACGATTTGTCAATACTTATGATAACATTGTCAAGTAATAAATTCTCATTGTCAAGTATTATATTCTGAAATGACTTTCGTGAATAGTTTCTGAATACATATAGTTGAAGTATTTTTATACAGATAAATACATATGCACTATACAGTTGAGTATAACTGAGTATAGATGAATACTAAAAAATACAACTGGATACAACTGAAGTATTTTTATGAATAATATAGTTGAGTAGCACTGAATGTAAATGAATACACCAAAATACAACTGAATACAACTGAATAATACACTTAAATACAACTAACTACTGCTGAATAAAACAAGCTGAATACAACTGAGTACATCTGAATACAACTGATTACGTACAACCTGTTTAATACATTTGAAATTGTGTTCTTTAATATGTGTTATCTGAACTTGAAAGATACATCTGAATGGATGCTGCTGAATACAACTAAATACAACTGAATTTGACAGTTAAATACAACTGAATCCAGAAAAAATACATCTGAATTCTTTTATATAACCTACCATCAGCATACATAAAGTTTCTGACTTTGACATTAACATGTTCACTAACTAAAATATGTTCAAGCAAAGGTACTTGGTATTAACACATACTTGAATCCTGTGAGATAAATATGTATCCAAACTGAAGAATAAGCATGAATACTTATGAATAAACCAGTGAAACAGTGATTGAAAAGTTGCAATTGTCATACACGAACACTGTTGATAAAGTGATAAGTTTTTCAAACTAAATGCCATCTACACCAAAAACTACTCAAAATAGTATTCATCTTGAAACTACACTCCAAAACTACAATAACCTAAAGCTACTCTAACACTATCTGCATCTTTGAATCTGACTCCGTGATTTTCCTAGCAATCTTTGAAGGTGCTTCATTCTCGCTTATGGCATCAGCGTCTATCTTCCGCATAGCATAATCCTAGAGGAGAGCACCATATCTTTGACGGAGTAGAGTGGAATCAAATGTTATTCGTGGAATCTCTCCAAGAGTGCTCAGAAACTCTGCGTATTCTGCAACATGCACCCCACAATCCCTAAAAAATAATTAATTGAAACAATTAAAAATAATTCATACAATTAGATTTGTATATAACATACAATAATGATGCTTGAATACTTACATGCTACCAGCTTTCTGTTGAGGCAGATCTGAAATGAAAAAAACTTCAAAGGGATCATTATGTGACTTGTCAGTGTATGCTGAGCAAGTAGACCAATCTATGCCTTGACTATCTCTGTAAAAGCCACTGATTGATAGATACAGAGGTACAAGCTTAGCTAGCTTATCAATCTCAGAAACTACATAAGCATCATGACCTGTAGATCTGTATGAGTCATACACTTTGATACATCTCTCCTTGAATGAGACAACAACCAATCCCCAGCGTAGTTTGTCCTTCAAGTTGACTGGTATCATGACATTGTCCACAGTATGCCAAGGTACATTAGCATGCAATCTGTAGCCTCTTATGTACTCACATACCACATCCTCTTCTTTGGCTACATTAGCATTACTATTTGTATTAGCATACCTGTCGAATATTTCAGCAATTCTTGTCTTGAATATACAATCAACAGTTGTATACTTGAAGTTTCTTGTTTGATTGTACTTTCCCTTCTTTTTCATATAGTAGAATATGACGTCAATATGCTATACACAAAGTTAAGTACATGGTGTGAATCCAATTAATCAAACTATTAAAGAATATAGCTGAATACAGAGAAATACATGTGAAAAATACAGTTGAATACAACAGATTGTATGTGAATAAAACTATTGACTACAACTGACTATAGCTTACTACATCTGATTAAAACAATTGAAAACAACTGAATATAACTGAATACAGCCGAATAATATTGAATAATACAATTGACTACTTATGGTTTAAAGACTTGAATATGACTGTCTACAGTTAAATACAGCTGAATACAGAGCAATGCAGTTGAATACAGCTGACTATAGCAGATTAAAACATTTGACTTCAACTAAATATAGTTAAATACATCTGAATACAGGAGTTGAATAAAGCTGAATACAAATGCAGTTGAATACATCTGACTACAGCTGATTAAAACAGTTGAATTTAATTGAAATTAGCTGAATACAGCTGAATACAGATATTGAATAAAGCTGAATATAACAATTGAATACAACTAACTATAGCTGATTAATACAGTTCAATTCAATTGACTATAACTGAATACATCTGAATACACTAAAATACAGCTGAATATAGCTAAATGCAGATGTTGAATAAAGCTGAATATAGCAATTGAATTTAGCTGACTATAGCTGATTAATACAGTTCAATTCAACTGACTATAGCTTGAATACAGTTGAATATAGCTGAATACAGCTGAATGCAGATGAATAATACAGCTGAATATCGCTGAATAAAACAGCATGTTGTTATTCAAAGAAAATTAGTCAGTTAGGGAAAAAAAACATACGTTGTCATCCCATAGCTTCCCGTCAAACGATAGAAGGTAAAACCAATTTTTTGAATTAACTTGATCAACTCCAAAATCCAATGGTATATGAAGTGTTGACTTGTTCTTCTTGTAATGGTCTTCCAAATTACTTCTACAAGTATGGTATAAAAAATATTATATACATTTTTAAAAATATAAAAACTTAATACACATACCGGGGGAAAACTCACCTCTGATCATGTCTAGCGAGAAGACCATCACGAACCCATTTGTCATATTCCTGAATGATTAACGTAGGATGTGGCCCCGTTATTGAATCATCCTCAAAGGGGTGTCTTTTTTCAAAAATGGGGGTCAACTTTACTGAGGTACATGTTGTTCATTGAATTCGTGATTAGAGACTTTTAAATTTAAAAACCATGAGGAAAGTTGAATCTTTAATTTATAAAAATACTAACCTGCGGAGTCGAAGTTATACTCATAAGGCGAAGAGTACCATCTACTTGGTCGCCGATTCCTATGAGATGGTATTGGGGTTGATTCAGCTTTTTTTGCACTGTTGTGAATCACAATTCTCGTTTCTCGAATTTGACTGGGAAGAAACTTGTCGTCCAGCTCAAATTGAGATACATAGAATTCTATAGATACACCCTCTTGACCAGTAGATGGTATGTTGGACGGCACCTCTGATGTAGTTTTCCCCTCTCCTCTTGACTCCAAACATTGATCATTAAGCACTTGTTTCTGTTAGTTGTATGTATCATTGTTAGTGTATTAACTTAATGTTACAATACAGTTAAATACATATAAGTGTAGTAAGAAAATAGATTTTGGTAATGGAAATGGGAGTTTGAAATACATCACACATATTCAAGAAATACAAATCAGAATACATCAAAATAAAGCTAAATATGTTTAAATACAATAGTTAATTCCATTTACATATTAAGGTTAACACAGATATGAATACAGCTAAATACATTTGTTGGTCGATGCATTTATCAGTTTAGTGAGGCAGTTAAATGCTAGTCGAATACATACAACTTTTATAATACAATTATCTAATTATAACAGCAAGCAGGAGATATAAACAAATGCTCAATATGTTAAGAATGTTAACCCTCAACATTATCTCCGACATCGGTGTCAATGCCATCATCACGTCTCCCTATGGGTTCCTTTCTCTGGTGTAAACTTTCAGTTTGCTGATTTTGTAAAGATGGTCAGAAAGCTTCTTGAAGTTATCATTGATCAATGTTCTTAGAGACTTGAACTCTCCTACAACCTTAACAATACAAAAATAATTAGAAGATTGCGCCAAAAATATATGAATGCTATTCATTAAACTGTAATGTTTAATTTGTGGTTAAATACTCACGTATTCTTTGAATGAATTTAGGTCTTTCCTTAAAGAAGATACTTCGTCATTTTGGGAATCTGGCAGCTGATTGTCATGCAAAACTTTATGTCCAAATTCGGATACACAAACATGAGGAATCTTGGGTTGATATTCTATTTCATTAGGATGCCTTTCGTGTTCCTTGCGCTTTTTATGGGGCGGTGATGAAGATGGACCAACACTTGCAACATGTTTCTTCTTACATTGAAGCTCGGGTGTAGGAGAAAAGTCATCCGAATCCTCTCCTGATTTGTCTGAATGAGCAGGAGAAGGTCTCTTCTCAACATCGGCTCCTACAGGAGGAATCTGAATAACGGCAAGCTCTATATCGCTTGGACTGATGTCGTTGTAAACAATCTGAAAACAAAATACAATCAAAGTCTTACTAGAAACATACAGATGTAGATCTAGAATACAAATTGAAATTTGTGTTGAATATAAGGCAGCACTAATGATTTGGAAATAATATGCAATTGTATGAAGAATTAATAATGAAGGCTACAACATCTGTATATTGCTGTATGCATATGAATGCATTTGTATGCATTAGATGTATTCAAATGTATACAGTTTCTGTATGCATTTGTATACAAGTGTATGCAGTTGTTTATTAGTCCCTATGCATTTGTATACATGTATCTTGAATCTGTATGCAAGTATTTATATCTGTAAGCATATGTATACAAATGTATATTGCTGTATGCATCCCCTGAATATGTATGCAGCTGATTATAGAAGTAGTATGCAGCTGTATTATCTGTATGCAACTAATTATACAAATATTTCTATTTGTATTATGATGTATGCATCCCCTGCTACCAAGTGTCAAAAGACAACAAAAGGGGGGGAACAAAATGACCTGTGCGGTCCACACTGTTTTGTCACATGGCCGCACAGGAAAGTACAGAGGCTGGGCATTTTCAAGGTCAACCTGCGCGGTCCGCACTGTTTTACCACGCGGCCGCACAGGAAAGTTCAGAGGCCATGCCATTTTTAAGTCAAGCTGCGCGGTCCGCGCTCCGTTTCACGCGGTCCGCGCCCCATTCCGTGCGGTCCGTGCCCCTTTTCATGCGGTCCGCGCCTAAGAGTGTCAGAGACTTAATCATTCAAGGCAAAAGCCCACGCGGCCGCACATCTAATCAGTACGGTTCGCGTGGATGAAGTTCACGCAGCCTCGCGTCACTTTTGTGCGGTCCGCATCCCCAGTGCCAGAAGGAAGATATGAAGACCCAAAACACTTTGCGGCCACGCGTCATTTGTGCGCGGTCCGCGCCAGACCCTCAGGGGTATTTTTGTCCAGTTTTTCCTGTGTAGTATAAATAGAACATTTTACTTTTTAGGAGCAGTTTTTCTTTAGTTCTATTTTTGGGCGGATAGCAGTTGAGCTCGTGAGACTCATATTTTGGCCTATCTTGGGCATTTTTAGCTTAGTTTTCATCATAGATTATTGTAGTTTAACATTAGCAATTAATTAATATGGTTGTTTCATCTTCTATTTCTTCAATTTCTGTTTCTATTATGGCTAGCTAAACCCATTAGCTAGGGTTGTGGCTCAACCCTAGTGTGGGTAATTAATGGGTATGATTGTTTAGTGCATGAATGATGTTGGGTATTTGTTATTTGGATTAATCTTATGTTTTCATTAAGATTTGGTGGTTGCAAACACTAAGTCTAGCTTAGTGAGCCTTGACTCCTCTTGAGAAAGAGAGTCTATGACCCCAAGATTAATTCCAACAAGGAATTGGGATGGACCCATGAGAATGGTAGTCCCAACTATCGGGTTAAACCTCGAGAGAGTAATTACCCAATTTGAACCATAAGTTGCTTGGGCAAATTGGCCTACCCAATTGGTCTCGAGAGAGTCAATTGGGCAAAATCACTCTCTCTACCGAGAGGTGTGAGAGTGGGTGCAAAAGTGCAACGGTTATAGCATAAGTCCCATATTCATCATTCTTGCATTAGGAATCTCTACCCGTTAGTTGACCACCTAGGTACATGCCACGACCCTAGTGCCTTTCTCTATATTGCATATAACTTAGAATTAATATCTTAGCATAACTTTAGCTTTAAATTTGTAGTTGATATATTGAGTTGATAATCAAAAGAAAACCAAAAATGTTAGAAGATCAATTAGGAGCTAACACATAGTCCTAGACCATACAAACACTCAACTCCAAATTGAAGCTCCCTGTGGAAAATTGACCCCGATACCGCTATTGGGTAAAAGTATTAGCGCCCACTCTTCCTTAGCTCTCCACTAGTGTAACTTCTTACTTTCGTCTTTTTCTTCTTAGTTTAACTGTTAGATTAGATTTTTGCGTGTTTTTGTTTAATCATGGGCATGAAATCTTGTTAAATAATTGAGTAGGGACGCTTAGGACCCAAGAAGGTGAACAAAAATTGGATTTATTTGAACAAACACCCGGCTCAGTTAAATTAGCCCTACGCGGCCGCGCAGTATTTGTGCGCGGTCCACGTGACTCTAGTAAAGAGATGATGAACCTCTCTGCGCGGACCGCAGACCATTTTTGTGCGGTTCGCGTGAGCCCAGCGCGGCCGCGGTCCAAAACAGTGCGGACCGCGTGTGAAGAGTTCAGAGAGGTCAACATTTGGGTACTTCACCTGCGCGGACCGCGTACCAAAACAGTGCGGTCCGCGTGTGTAGAGTTCAGAGAGGTCAACTTTTTGGTATTTTACTTGCGCGGACCGCGTTCCATTTTTGTGCGGTCCGCGCTGAACCAACGCGACCGCGTACCATTTCTGTGCAGACCGCGTCGGTTTATTTAGAGAGGTATGTGTTGGTGTCAGTATACTGCGCGGATCGCGTGCCTTTTGGTGCTGTCCGTGCCCCTCTGCCTGTGTAACTGTGTTTGCACTCTTTTTATTTAACTGAACTGTCTACTTCACCTTATGTGCTTCTACTAACAATGTTAGACATGTATTCCATGCAGACAATGGTTCAAAAATGAGTGGCTAAAAAACAAGCGGGCAAAGAAATACAACCCGGGAGAGGTGGTTCCTCCCGAGGAGGGAAAAGCAGGCGGATTGTGAAACTCACTCCTCAAACCAGGGAACTGATAAAAAAAACCCGGAAGATAATCCGGGAAGTTGATAGAGCTGCATCTCATTCCACAGGGAGTGAGTATGCACCTTCACGGAGCATTACCTCGGAGTCTGCCCCTACCCACATGTCCACTTCATTTCAGCTCCGTGATTCTCCTTCCCCGGATCATGATAATGTAGCCTCCTCCAAGAAGCCGGTTAATGTCATCTCGGACTCGTCTGATGAGTCCGTAGCAAGAGAAGAAGAGCAATACTCCACATCTCCCACAACTTCATTATCAGGGGAGAGTGGAGGATATGCTGAGGGAGGTGAGCCACAGGTCGGGGGGATTGAGCGTACTAGAAAACCGGAGGCATGGGCAGACAGGTTTGTTAGTGAGGTTGCTTTCCACAGATTCCGGGAGTGGTGGCCAAAAAGGAAACTGATTCCAGAGAGGAAGTTCATAGATGTCGATCTTGTCCCTCTCAACCCTCATGTGCAAGCACAATTCCGCACTAGAGAGGGTTGGGGCTTTTTCAAAGAACGTGTTGAAATGGCGAATGAGCATATGGTGAAAGAGTTCTACAGCAATGTTCACCATATAGTTCGGGGCTCAAAAGTAACTAAAGTGAGGGACAAGATAGTGGTGTTTGATGGAAAATTGTTGAATGAATTCCTGGGGTTCGGAGAAGAGGATGAATCGCAATACTTAGAAAAGCTAGCAATGAAAGAGGAGGTTCGTCCTTGGTTAGCCGAGCACTTGGCAGCCCCGGGTACAGTCCCAGTCTGGTTGAAAGCACAAGAAAAGATCTTTCGGAACACCCTGAACTTTGAAGCCAAATGGTGGTTGACTTTCGTGTGTAGTCGACTTGACCCGTCTACACATGATCACTCCATTTCCCTCCCTCGTGCTGTCTTGGTAGCATCTATCATGGTGGGCTTCCCTCTGAATGTGGGTAATATTATGTCGAAAGTGATTTCTACAGTGGGTAATGAAACCCAAACAAACTACCCCTTCCCGAATACACTCTCTTTTTTACTTCAGAGAATTGAAGGTGAAGAAAAAGAAATTTGATGTCAAGGTACCTCCGGTGGCCCCGTACTCATGGTATAGTCAGTTGGGTCCGGACAACCCGAAGAGGGGCAAGAAAAATGTGGCATCCACTTCCACCGCACCTGGCCAGTCTGAGGAGCCATCAGTCATTGAGCAGCCTAGTGAGCCTTCCACCATTCCTGCTACGGATGAGGCATTGCCTCCAGGTTTGTCATCAACAGCTGGTCCTTCTATTGCAGCTGACCCGGTAGTTCCTTGATCAAAGACTCATCGGTTCACCACAAACCAGCTCACCTATTCCCTTGCCAGTTTGAACAACTGGATGTCCGTTGCGACATCCAAGTTGTCTACATTGACCACTGTTGTACAAGCACAGGGAGTGCCAGCTACTATTGAGATTCCTTCCTCCATTGAGAATGCATTGAAGAAGATCCTGGCCAACCAGGAAAAGATGATGGCGATGCAGGATGCCTTGACTAAGGCGGTTGGGGCACATGGCAAAGCATTGGAGAAATTGGCTTGGGAACACAAAAAGCTGAGGAAGCAGAAGGCTTCCAAGGAGTCAGTGACACAGTTGAGAGTGGATGTGGACAAGCTCATGGCGGATCAGTTGCCACTTGATTTACTATTTGGGGACTCGGCTGTAGAGCCAGCAGCTGCACAGGTACAGGAGGAGGAGTAGAGGCCGAGGAAGAAGAGGAAACTCCCTAGCACTAAGGAAGTTGTGATTGAGGTAGCACCAGTTCAGGAGAGTCCCTCCACTGCCCCACTAGTTGATGAGTCAGTTCTTGAGCAGGCATCTGTCCCAGCAGCACAGCAGTAGCAGGCCGGAGACCAGTCTGAGGTCCCCGCCAGTACAGAAGACTTAGGAGCCACTGACCAGCACAGGGTGACAGATGAGGTTTGAGGGGCCTTTCTATATCCTTTCTTTCATTTTTGTGCTTATCTTGATAGTTAGCATTGGGGACAATGCTAGCTTTTATTCGTGGGGGTGTGGCCCTGCTATTTGGATTGACTGTTGGATTACTGTATATATTCTTTTACTTTCTGCACATTCGTAGTTGTAGTTAGCTTGTATATAACTGTTCATTCCAGATGCTCTCAAACTCTATGTATATATTCATTCACCCTGGTTGTATATTCTACTCCCCTTTTGTACATATTCATTCGGTTTTCATTTTGGTTTTCTATTTTTTGTTAAAATTTTTCGTTTTAGTTGCAAAGTTAGGCTCGTAGCCTTTTTGTTTTGTTTTGGCGTTTGCAATAAGCCCTTGGTTTTCTTAATGCCATGGTTCTTTCCAAGGGTAGAGTGTTGTGCGAACCGAGTGGCTCTTCCCAATGATAGATGGAGTGACAACCTTCTTAAGGGTTTGAGTCCGTTTTTGATTTTTCTTTTTGATTTTCAAGTTTTTGTAGTTAAGGGTACCTCAGGCAAAGCTTCACTTGGGCCTAGCACATTTGCCTTTTATCCTATGGTCAAAGACATTATGTTGTGTGTAGGATGGTGAAAGTTGTGGCCTTGAGACTTTTGTGTTGACCAAACAATCATCATGTGGTCATTTTGGGCCATTGTGCACTTGAATCATATCTAAGGTCGTTGTGGGCCCTCGACTCCGTCTTAGGCAATCCTTAAGTATGTGTAGTGAGAATTCGAATCGTGAGCCCAAGTACCGAGCCGATGGTCTAGAACTTGCCCTGAATGTTTGTTGAGGCGAAATCATAGGTGGAACTTGCCTTGAGACGTGATTATAGGCTTTTCTATTATGGCTAGCTAAACCCATTAGCTAGGGTTGTGGCTCAACCCTAGTGTGGGTAATTATTGGGTGTGATTGTTTAGTGCATGAATGATGTTGGGTATTTGTTATTTGGATTAATCTTAGGGACACATGGCGCATAGAGTTTGAGCATTTGCTCCGGGGTGCTATGACTGTCTCGGAGTATGCTGTCCGTTACAATAGTTTGGCTAGACATGCCCCGGCCTTGGTTTCTATTGTTCGCGAGAGGGTTCATCGGTTTATTGAGGGGCTTATTCCCAACATCATGTCTAGCATGGCTCGTGAGTTGGAGATGGATATTTCTTATCAGCAGGTGGTGAGCATTGCTAGGAGGATAGAGGGTATGCATGCTAGGGATAGAGTGGAAAGGGAAGCCAAAAGGTCTCGAGAGTCGGGCCATTATTCTGGTGCCTATGCTCCAGCTGTAGTTCGTCATGGTAGGGGTTATATGAGTCGCCCTGTTCATTCAGGTCTTCCAGCAACTAGTGGTAATCCAGCTCCTCCTAGGCCTCAGGAGCCTTATTATGTACCTCCAGTATCTAGTGCGCCTCCTACGCGGGGTGCTTTTAGATGTTAGTCCAGCAGACCTGGCCCGAGCTAGTCGTAGCCGCCACGTCCTTCCAGAGCTTATTTTGAGTGTGATAATACACGACATGTGGTGATGGATTGCCCTAGACTTGGGAGGATTGCACCTCCACAAACTTCTCAGCCACAGCTTGCCTCGCAAAGTTCTCAGGCTCTGGTTATAGCTGCAGTTGTTACCCCACCTGCTCAGCCAACTAGAGGTGGAGGTCGAGGAGGTAGAGGTTACCCTAGAGGGGGAGGCCAGGCCAGATATTATACCCTTCCTGCCCGTACCAAGGTTGTCGCCTCCAATTCTATCATCAGAGGTATTGTCCTAGTTTATCATAGAGATGCATCGGTCTTATTCGATCCAGGCTCCACCTATTCTTATGTATCTTCTTATTTTGCCCCGTATTTGGGTGTATCGCGGGATTCTTTGAGTTCCCCTATTTATGCTTCTACTCTTGTGGGAGATTCTCTTGTTGTGGACCGCGTTTATTGTTGAGCCGATTTATTATTGCTCAGCATGGTAGATTTTGATGTTATCTTGGGCATGGACTGGTTGTCGCCCCATTATGCTATTCTTGATTGTCACGCCAAAACGTGATGCTGGCTATGCCAGGTGTACTGCGAGTAGAGTAGAGGGGTACCTTAGATCATACTTCCTGAGGGGTACCTTAGATCATACTTCCAGTAGAGTTATTTCATTCCTTAAGACTCAGCGTATGGTTGAGAAGGGGTGTGACGCGTATCTAGCTTATGTGAAAGATATCAGTATTGATACCCCTATAGTTGATTCAGTCCTAGTAGTTTACTGATGTGTTTCCAGCTGACCTTCCGGGCATATTTCCCAATAAAGACACTAATTTTGGCATTAATCTATTGCCGGGCACTCAGCCCATTTCTATACTTTTGTATCGTATGACCCCTCCTGAGTTGAAGGAGTTAAAGGATCAGTTACAGGAATTGCTTGATAAGGGTTTTATTCGGCCTAGTGTATCACCTTGGGGTGCTCATGTCTTGTTTGTGAATAAAAAAGATGGTTCTATGCGTATGTGAATTGATTATCGCTAGTTGAATAAAATTACAGTAAAGAACCGTTATCCTTTGCCTCGTATTGATGATTTGTTTGATCAGCTACAGGGTGCACGAGTGTTTTCTAAGATTGACTTGCGTTCGGGTTACCATCAATTGAAGATTCGAGAGCCAGATATCCTGAAGACTGCTTTCATGACTCGGTATGGTCATTACGAGTTCCTTGTTATGTCATTTAGGCTAACAAATGCCTCAACAGCCTTCATGCATTTGTTGCACAGTGTTTCGACCATATCTTGACTCGTTCGTTATTGTCTTTATTGATGATATTCTGGTATACTCCTGGAGTCGGGAAGATCATGATTAGCACCTGAGGACAGTGCTTCAGACTTTGAGGGAAAAGAAGTTATATGCAAAGTTCTCAAAATGTGAGTTTTTGGTTGGATTCCGTGGCATTCTTTGGCCACGTGGTATCGAGTGAGGGTATCAGGTGGATCCGAAGAAAGTGGAAGCAAAGAGTTAGCCCAGCTATAGAGATCTACAGATTTCTTGGCTTGGCGGGTTATTACCACCGATTTGTTGAGGGGTTTTCATCTATTACAGCCCCTATGACTAGGCTGACCCAGAACGGTGCTCCATTCCAGTGGACGGAAGAGTGTGAGGCGAGTTTTTAGAAGCTCAAGACAGCTTTGACTACAACCCCATTTTTGATATTGCCTACAGGTTCGGGGTCTTATACTATCTATCGTGATGCCTCGAGGATTGGCCTTGGAGCGGTAATGATGCAAGACGGTAGGGTGATTGCCTACGCGTCCAGACAATTGAAGGTACATGAGAAGAATTATCCTGTCCATAATCTCGAGTTAGCTGCTATTGTTCATGCCTTGCAAATCTGGCATCACTATCTATACGGTGTGCCTTGTGAGATTTATACAGATCATCGGAGTTTGTAGCATCTGTTCAAGCAGAAGGACCTTAATTTGCGTCAGATGAGGTGGTTAGAGCTGCTAAAGGACTATGATATCACTATTTTGTATCATCGGGCAAGTCCAATGTGGTGGCCGATGCTTTGAGCCGCCGGACGGAGAGTTTGGGGAGTTTAGCTTATTTACCAGCAGCGGAGAAGCCCATGGCGATGGATGTTCAAGCCTTAGCCAGCCAATTTGTGAGATTAGATCTTTCGGAGCCCAGTCGGGTTCTAGCTTGCGTGTTTTCTCGATCTTCCTTGTTTGATTGTATCCGGGAGCGTCAGTTTGATGACCCTCATTTGCTTGTCCTCAAGGACAAGGTTCTGCACGGTGATGCCAGAGATGTGACTATTGGTGATGACGGGGTATTGAGGATGTAGGGTCAGATTTGTATACCCAATGTTGATGGGCTTCAGGAGTTGATTCTAGATGAGGCCCATAGTTCGTGGTATTCCATTCATCCGCATGCCGTGAAGATGTACCAGGATTTGAGGCAACACTATTGGTGGAGGTGAATGAAGAAAGACATAGTTAGGTTTGTAGCTCGGTGTCTCAATTGCCAGTAGGTGAAGTGCGAGCACCAGAAACCGGGTGGGTTGCTTCAGCAGATAGAGATTCCGTAGTGGAAGTGGGAGCGGATTACCATGGACTTCGTAGTTGGGCTCCCATAGACTTTAAGAAAGTTTGATGCCATTTGGGTGATTGTGGATCGGCTGACCAAGTTCGCGCACTTCATTCCTGTGTGTACTACCTATTCTTCGGAGCGGTTGGCAGAGATTTATATCCGGTAGATTGTTCGTCTGCATGGTATTCCTGTTTCCATCATTACAAATAGAGGTACTCAATTCACATCACGATTCTGGAGGGTCGTACAACATGAGTTGGGTACTCGGTGGAGTTCAGTAGATCATTTCACCCTCAAATGGAGGGACAGTCCGAGTGCACTATTGAGATTCTTGAGGATGTGCTCTGTGCGCGTGTGATCGAGTTTGCAGGGTTTTGGGATCAGTTCTTGCCATTGGCGGAGTTTGCCTACAATAACAGTTATCAGTCTAGCATTCAGGTGGCACCGTACGAGGCATTATATGGTAGGCGGTGTAGATCCCCGGTGGCTTGGTTTGAGCCGGGTGAGGCCACATTATTGGGCACATACTTGGTTCAGGATGTTTTGGAGAAGGTTAAGGTGATTCAGGATAGACTTTGTACAGCCCAGTCCAGACAGAAGAGTTACGCAGACTCTTCGTGATGTTTTCTATATGGTTGAGAGCGGGTTCTGCTTCGGGTTTCGCCTATGAAGGGCATTATGAGATTTGGAAAGAAAGGGAAGTTGAGTCCGAGGTTTATTGGTCCTTTTGAGATATTGCGGCGTTTGGGGAGGTTGCTTATGAGCTTGCCTTACCTCCCAGCTTGGCAGGAGTTCATCCGGTATTTCATATTTCGATGCTTCGGAGGTATCACGGTGATCTGTCCAGTTGGACAAGATCTTTCTTATGTTGAGGAGCCAGTGGCGATATTGGACAGGCAGGTTCGAAAGCTGAGGTCAAAGAATATTGCATCAGTGAAGGTTCAGTGGCAGGGTCAGCCGGTCAAGGAGGCGACTTGGGAGACCGAGTAGGATATGCGCAACCGTTACCCTCATCTTTTCACTACTTTAGGTATGTCTCTATGCTCGTTCGAGGACGAATGGATGTTTAAGTGTAGGAGGATGTCTGCCGGTCGTTTTAAGAATTAATGCCCCGATCCCCTATTAACTGCATTCCCCGTGTTTGTTTCTGCTATTATGAGTTGCCGAGAGGATTTATTTGGAGTTTCAGACAGTTTTGGGACACTTAGTCTCTAAATGAGAGTTTAAGCTTTAGAATTTGGATCATAGTCGAAGCAGTGCGAAGACGGCCTCAAAATGAAATTTCGTCGATTCTGTTAGCTCCGTTGGGTGATTTCGGGCTTAGAGGTATGTTCGAATTGTGTTTTGGAGGTTCGTAGCTTATTTATGCTTGAAATGCGGAAAGTTGAATTTTTGAAGTTTCCGGTTCGGTAGTGACATTTTGATATTGGGGTCGGAATGGAATTTCGAAAGTAGGAGTAGCTCCGTAGAGTTGAATTTGACGTATGTGCAAAATTTTAGGTCATTCGGACGAGGTTTGATAGACGTTTTGATCGAAAGCGTAAATTGAGAGTTTTTCGAGTTCTTAGGCTTAAATCCGATGTTTAATTGGTGTTTCGATGTTGTTTGTGCATTCCGAAGGTTGGAACAAGTTTGAATGACGTTTAGGATTTGTTGGCAGGTTTGGTTGAGGTCCTGGGTGATAACAACTAGGTCGGGAATCCAAATTAGAGTAAGAATTTGAGAAGTAAATGCGGAAGCAATAACAACAAGGAATTGAACAACTAGAATTAAAGATATGAAAATAAAGGATATGGGAAGAATTCCAAGAACTTCCAAGAACGCAAGTTCTATAGCCTTGACAAGATCAAAGTAACAACGTCTTGATTTATGGAAGAAATCAAACGCCTTTACTTAAAAAGCAAATCAAAACAATAGATTCGGATCTTGACCACTTTACGAGTAACTTGAGACAACAATTAATAACTAGTATTAATCGCCTTCTAAGAATACCACAAAGGAATCAAAGATATCATAAAAGAGAAGTAATCTTACTACCTTGAACTAAGAACTAGTAAAGGTTGAAAGATAAATCTCAAAGCACAAGTAACAAAGGTTCAAAAGAACTCTCAAAGTATGATATACTTAATCAATAAATGTTGTGTCTTATGAATGAGAAGAACTCCTTATTTATAGGAGTTAAAAGCACTTAAAATAATGTAGGGGGTTGCTAAAAAGTCATCTAAATTAGGTAGGGGGCTGCTAGGGGTCACAATAGCCATCAAACTTAGGTAGGTGGCTCCTAAGGGGTAACAAAAGCCATCAAAATTAAGTGGGGGGCGGCCAAATCCTTTTGGGGCAGATTTGGGCCTTAAAACTATTAGTTTGGGCCATTGGTTTGGACTCCAATTGGGCTCCTTTTGAAACACCCCCTTTTGGACCTCTTTTAAGGTCATTTTGAACCCTATTGGTGGACTTCAAGGGCTGATTTGGTAACCCAATCTTCCTCCTCTTGGACTTCAATTTGGACTACCAAATAATTGTAAAACTTGGACAATTCATCTCCTTTGGGCTTGAGCTCTTCCTCTACAATTAAAAGCTTCTTTATTTGCCATTGAAGTCTAGCAACCTTAGTTTGCAACTCTTTAGCTTGAGATCTTGTATATGGCCTTGGAGCTTCCAAAACTCTATCCTTGTCCTGGATGCTATCACCTAGCCAATTCACATCCTTTATCCTTGAGCTCTTCCTCCCAACTAATAATTTCTTCATTTGCACTTGAAGTCTAATGATCTTGTTTTGTAATTCTTTAGCTTGACATCTTATTAAAGGCCATCTTTGAGATTCAAAAGCTTCATCACTGTCCTTGAATAGAGTTGAGCTTCCTAGGATGCTATCACTGGGGGCCTCGACTGAGTTTCGAGTGCTTAATGGAAATATAATTGGACTTAGGAAAATTTGATGTTGGCTGAATCTATCATAACTGCACCTTCGTGGATGAGACCGCAGGTGCGGCGCTGCAGAAGTGGCTAGGTGACCGCAGTAGCAGAATTTGGTCCAGGCTCCAGAAGTCGCAGGTGCGAGAAGTGGAACGCACCTGCGAGACCGTAGGTGCAGAAAAGCAGTCGCAGAAGCGGAAATTGGGTTTAATTAAAAGTCGCAGGTGCGACTTGGTCTATGCAGAAGTGGGACCGCAGGTGCGGCCCCAGAGTCACAGATGCGGTTTCACTAGTCAGAAAAGGGGCAGAATCGAGGGTTTAGTCTAAAATTGGGGTCTTGATCTAGAATTTGATGTCGGATTGGAATAATTTTGGTATAAATAAACTCGTGAGAGTATGAGGATTCTTAATTCGTAAATTTTACCTGATTCCGAGATGTGGGCCCGGGGGGGCATTTTGGTCATTTTCCCTAATTTTGTGTATTAGGTTAGAATTAATTAGTGGAATCAGTTAGTTGAAGTTATATTTACATTATGCAATTGATTTTGAATAGATTTGGGTCATTTGGAGTCGAGTACTTGTGGCAAGAACGTGGTTTCATGTTGATTTTTGAGCTGGTTCGAGGTAAGTGGCTTGCCTAACCTTGTATGGGGGAACTCCCCATAGGATTTGGTATTGTTGATATTTGAAATGCCTTGTACGTGAGGTGACGAGTGCGTAGTTGTGCTAATTGTTGAAAATCCTGTTTTCATTAAGTAACTTTAATTGTGTTTCCTTTCCTGTTTATACTACTTGCAATTTAAGCCTACCGTTAGCTTAAGAAAGCATGTCTAATTGACTTAGTTGCTTTGCTTGCTCAAACTGCCTTATTTGGATTATGTGTAGCATGCTAGGTTAGAAATACCTATTTTACCATGGTATTAAATTGATTTTAATTGAGTATTCTTTGTGTTGCTGTTGTGTGTTTACTTTGGGACTACGGGACAGTATCCCGGGAGATCCCCTGCACATATATTGATTTGGATTGCAGTGCGGGATATCGAGAGATCCCCATCACGCATATTGAGGACACTAAGAGATCCTTGGGATACCGAGAGATCCCCAGCATATATATTGAGGATACTAAGAGATCCTCGGGATACTGAGAGATCCCTAGCACACATATTGAGGATACTGAGAGATCCCCGCTTGTTATCTCTGTGTTGAGCGGTATTCCTTTTGTGATTATTTTGTTTCTGTTATAGATGTTGTTATTCTTATTATCCTGTGTTACTTCTTATTGTTAGCATTTAATTAGGTTGTCGTATTCTATACTGTTTTATCTCATTTTTCAGCTATAATTAGTAGGGCCCTAACCTTCCTCGTCACTACTCGACCGAGGTTAGGCTTGACACTTACTGAGTACCGCTGTGGTGTACTCAAGCCCTTTCTGCGCATGTTTTTCATGTGCAGATCCAGGTACTTCGACTTAGTCCCACTACCCTTGAGGCGAGGCGATTCTCCAAAAACTTCAAGGTATATCTACCGCGTCCGCAGACCGAGGAGTCCCTTTCCATTCTCTCTTATAGTTTTAGCCCTTCTGTATTTATCTTGATTTAGACATTCTGGAGTTAGAGAAAAATGTAGTATTCATAGCTTGTAATTTCATGAGATTCCGGGTTTTGGGAATTGTTCAGTTTTTGAGATCTTTTTTTGGTATATACCGAGCGGCATCTTAACCACTTATATATTCTTTATCTTCAGTTTTTATTAGTTTTATTTTCTCCACATTTTGGTTCTTTTTTCGCAATTGTTAGGCTTTCCTAGTCGTAGAGACTAGGTGCCTTCACGACAGTTCACGGAGGGCGAACTTGGGTTGTGACAGGACCACTCTTAAATATTAGAGGTACAAGAGAGATAGTACATTAGCCATATTTTATAGGAGCATCAGAAGAATACAAGCCTCATAAGAAGTCAGTATGAAGCTCTCACCGGATTATGTAAACACTAGAGGTGCAATTATAATAAAGCTTCAAGTTATGGATGTGAATTATACCTATGTGGAAGGATGGTCATGAAAGGGAAACAAGATGTGATGCATGATTTTAAGGTAAGTAAGGTAAAGGTGGATGACTTACGCGATATTCAAATGTAGAATGTTGTAAATTGTCCATACTTCGGACAAAAGGCTAGAAACGCTGGGATTCAGTATCCAGGAATAAATGCAGTGTCGTTAGTGGCATATCTTCCAACCTATGGTTTTTAAATATCGAGAGATCTAGTTAAGAAAGTAAAGAGGAGTTAGAGATGATGTGATGTCTGATAGTATCCTAGGAAGCTCAACTCTATTCAAGGACAAGGATGAAGCTTTCGAATCTCAAAGATGGCCTTTAATAAGATGTCAAGCTAAAGAATTACAAAACAAGATCATTGGACTTCAAGTGCAAATGAAGAAGTTATTAATTGCGAGGAAGAGCTCAAGGATAACGGATGTGAATTGGCAAGGTGATAGCATCAAGGACAAGGATAGAGTTTTGAAAGCTCCAAGGCCTTATACAAGATCTCAAGCTAAAGAGTTGCAAACTAAGGTTGCTAGACTTCAATGGCAAATAAAGAAGATTTTAATTGTAGAGGAAGAGCTCAAGACCAAAGGAGATGAATTTTCCAAATTTTACAATTATATGGTGGTCCAAATTGAAGTCTAAGAGGAGGAAGATTGGGTCACCAAATCAGCCCTTGAAGTCCATCAAAAAGGGCTCAAAATAAGTTTAAAAGAGGTCCAAAAGGGGGTGTTTCCAAAGGAGCCCAATTGGTGTCCAAACCAATGGCCAAAACTAGTTGTTTTAAGGCCCAAATCTGCCCCAAAGGGTCTTGGCCGCCCTCACCTAATTTTGATGGCTTTTTTTACCCCTTAGGAGCCCCCTACCTAAGTTTGATGGCTATTGTGACTCCTTAGCAGCCCTACCTAATTTAGAAGACTTTTTAGCAACCCCCTACATTAGTTTAAGGGTTTTTTACTCCTATAAATAAGGAGTTCTTCTCATTCATAAGACACTACATTATTGATTAAGTATATCATACTTTGAGAGTTCTTTTGAACCTTTGTTACTTGTGCTTTGAGATTTATCTTTCAACCTTTACTAGTTCATCGTTCAAGGTAGTAAGATTACTTCTCTTTTGTGATATCTTTGATTCCTTTGTGGTATTCTTAGAAGACGATTAATACTAGTTATTAATTGTTGTCTCAAGTTACTCGTAAAGCGGTCAAGATCCGAATATATTGTTTTGATTTGCTTTTAAGTAAAGGCGTTTGATTTCTTCCATAAATCAAGACGTTGTTACTTTAATCTTGTCAAGGCTATAGAACTTGCGTTCTTGGAAGTTCTTGGAAATTCTTTCCTTGAATTTTCCCATATCCTTTATTTTCATCTCTTTAATTCTAGTTGTTCAATTCCTTGTTGTTATTGCTTCCGCATTTACTTCTCAAATTCTTACTATAGTTTGGATTCCCGACCTAGTTGCTATCAATGTCTCACTTGATGTTCTATAATAACACAAGAAATCTATGGTGCAAGCAAGTTGAAGGAAGGTTGCAAGCTAAAGTATGGTAGAGCAACAAAGTTTTAGGAAGACAGGAGTAAGGATAAGAAAGGGAAAGTGAGAAGGTGACGAGACGGGATTAAGACCATGAAAACAAGAAGAGATGATGATTTCTCTAAGTTATACAAAGCTCAATATAGT
Source organism: Nicotiana tabacum (assembly GCF_000715075.1). Classification (NCBI taxonomy): domain Eukaryota; kingdom Viridiplantae; phylum Streptophyta; class Magnoliopsida; order Solanales; family Solanaceae; genus Nicotiana; species Nicotiana tabacum. Next base: position 38,117,935 of record NC_134086.1, read on the forward strand.
TTTACTGAACTCAAATAAGTCTAAGACTAATAGCATCTAGAAGAGATGGAATGTTGCCCTGGTAGTGAAATGAAGGTGTAATTGTGACAGATAAAAGATAACGGTTGGGCCTTCGATTGAATAATGATTTGATAGAATAAAGGGAGAAGTAGAAAAGATTTCGCGGATGGTAATCAGAATAGCCCCATAAGGTGAAGCTTAGAGATTGGCTAAAAGTTGGAGGAAAGAGAAGAAAAGAGTCGCATAGGTGCACATACAAAGTTAGAGTCGTAAAGGTTGCATGATAGAAGGTAGAAACAGTTACGAGATTAGAAGGATTCCTACTACAATTCGTGGTGTGAGAAAGAGTCTTAAAGGGGGGAATGCCCTGGCCTTTGGGATTCATTCACAGAATAGTTGCCTAAATGGCAAGAAGAGTATTAAAATATTCGCAAGAGCTATGGGTTATGAGAATGATAAGTGCGTCAGAGTCAACATTCGAGGACGAATGTTCCAAAGGGGGGAATGATGTTACACCCCATGTTTTCGTAAGTAAAAGTATGTCATAAGCAAATTGGTGAAAGTTTGGAAATGAGATATTATATCCTGCTTTTTTCGTACGTTAAAGTTTCATCGTAAGTTAATCAACGTAAGTTCGACAATGAGATTATTTTAAGATTATAAGCATTTTATGCTATTTCAAACAAGTAATGAGTAAATTTGTGAAGGTGAGAAGGTAAGCAAATCGAAGAAAAAGAATTTCATCGAAGTATGACATTTTGGGCTAAAATACGGCCCGAGCTAAAATATCCGATATTTATGGACTAGTACCATACAAGGTATCCCATGACCATGATAGTAAGGTGTATAAGGTGTGTTAAAATGAGTAGTATTTTATGTAATTTGAGATAATTCTCAATTATGTGGATATTTGATTAATTATGGATTTTCTTTTAGAAGATTAACCATGTAATTAAGGAATAAGTGAATAATTTTTGGGATAAGCCTTATAAAAAAATAACGTGGAAGCCTAGGCTTGATGGAGGTGTGAGTCTTAAAAACATAAGGATAAGGTGGCATTAAGATGGCTTAGTCATTAGGAAAGTGGGCCCCACACCCTTGTATAAGAATTATTAAATTTAAGAGACTTAAACTCAAAAGTCATATACTAACGTTATGGTTCACATCCAAATTCACATTATTATCTATCACTTAAGAGTTTTGTGACTCTTAAGGAGCTTCGTCACATTATTTTGAGCCATTTCATATGCATCTGCATATATCCAAGCAATGCAAGACTTCAATAATTCAAATTAAAGTGAGGATTTGCAATTATAATGGAGTACAGTGCAATCTTCCTCAAGAATATGATACGGATTTTTTCCTACTCCGATATTGCCGTTACGTGTTGTCATAATTAATGTGTGTTGAAGGGATTGCCAAGAAAATCGACTCAGGTATCTTAAGGCTATCCCTTCTTTCTTTTGGCATGATCCATACGATACAAATGAAACGTGCAAATGCACAATTTCCATACATGACTCTATTCATAGAAATATTAGAGATGCTTATGTTTTTGATTCCCTGTGTGTCATATTATTCTATCATCTATTCATGGGTATCAAAAAAAATACGTAAGTTGGAAAAGTTTACATCATGATATTATTCAATGGCATAATGGTCTTATGACATTCCGAAAGATTTTATTAAATACTTCTCATGCATTGCATTCATGTACATTGACCCATGACCAGATGGTGTTATATACGCATATATATATGTATATGGGATATGGGAAAAGGTTTTGATATTATATACGCACTGTCACACCTCCTTTTTCCGCACCCGATGGGGCAGGGGGAGTTTTTTTCAATTAAAGGACAATCGAAACGGGATTGGTTTAATTATTTCAGAGTCGCCACTTGGGAGATTTAGGGTGTCCCAAGTCACCAATTTTAATCTCGAATCGAGGAAAAGAATGACTCTATATTACAGTATGCGTACCAGAAATCTAGATAAGGAATTCTGTTAACCCGGGAGAAGGTGTTAGGCATTCCCGAGTTCCGTGGTTCTAGCACGGTCGCTCAACTGTTATATTCGGCTTATTTATCTGATTTTAAAATACAATTATGAACCAATGTGCCAATTTTAACTTTTAACCGCTTTATTATTATTGTATTTACAAGAATGTGAACATCGCTTAAAATACGTCTTTGGACTGCGTCACATGAAATGCACCCACAATCCGGAACACATTTTATTTGATGTTTTGAGATTTGGATTTGGGTCGCATGAAATGCGCACCCGAGCTTAAGAAAGTAAATTATTAAACACGCGCCTAAAGAGACTATCGCGTTATTATTTCGCGGAGGTCGTGAAATTCGCTACACGAACCTCCTGAATTCTAAGTAATTTTAAACAAGTATTTACTGAGGGCCCCGCAATTTGTGTTTTTATTCGGCGAGGCTCATCTCATGCTTATTTTTTTTAAAAGGAATTTGCAACGTCGTGGAAATGCGTCTCGGGCCACGTCACAATCAATGTGCCCGCGACTAGAGACATATTTCGACTCCGTTGAGATTTGGATTTGGGTCACATAAATGTGCACCCGAGTTTAGGGAGATAACATTATTAAAGGCGCGCCTAAAGCAACTAGCGCATTATTATTTTTTGGTAGGGCCGCGAAATTTGCTAAACGGCCCGTCCCAGAATCTAAGTATTTAATACACATATTTTGTGAAGGCTTCGCAAGGTGTACATTTTTATTTGGCGAAGCTAGTCTCGTTTTTTTATTTATTTATTTATTATTATTTTTTATTTATTTATTTTTTTTTTTTAAAAAGGATGCCATTTTTACGCCTTTAACAATACTAAACCTTATGGCTTCTTTACAACTAAAATCTCATAACTTGTTAGAAGTTTAATAAAAAGAGTTTTAGCGAATGAGTATTTCGGGAGTAGTAATAACATGTACTAATAATAAAAAATTTTGAATGAACTAAGCGAAGTAAAGGACGAGCAAATTAACGTCAAACTTGTGTCATAGAACAACTAGTCAAACTTAATTACATGACATCAAACAAACAAGAATCACATAACGCAAAATGAGTAAAAATGCATACGATGAAAACATAAGCAGAAAATTATCATACCAATTTCTATATTGCATCTTCGAACATTTAACGTAAAGTTTATTTATCTAATACATCGAGGTTTACTAACCTTCGCGCCTCGACAAACTCAGAACGACAAACACGATCCCGACGGAACTCAAGCCGGACCTCTCTGACCGAAGAACAAAGACGGAACCTCGGACAGCACCTCGACGTACCGGACCTCGACGAACCAAAGTCGACCTCTACGGAAAACAGAAAACTCGGCCAAGCAGGATCGAAGCAACCCACCGTTGCTCGGAAACGCAGCTACGACTGCTTGGAGGTTGACGACGTTGGACTGAAAATGGCGGACTGGTTCTGGAGGTTGACGACGGGAGGAAACTGTTGGTCGTGGTGTTGGGTGGTGACGGGAGGCAGTGGTCGACGGAGGGAGCTCACAACGGCAACAATGGCGGATTCAAGGAGGAGGAAGGCGATGGGTGATGGTGCATGGGGGTGTTTGGATGATGTCGGAGGGTGGTTGTTTGGACAGGAGGAGGAGGTTGCCGGTGGGCTTTCGACGCTGGGGGGGGCTGCCGGGGAAGGTGACGGGGTAGGGTTTTGCTTGGAAGAAGATAGGGAAGTTTGGAAGGGTTTTCGCTGGTTTTCGTGGGTGGTTTTACGTAAGGTTCTGCTAGGATATTGCTTCTTCTTCTTCTTGAAGAAGAAGCGTGAACAGTGGTATGCTTTAAAATCTCCAAAGTCCTCCTGGTTCTTTTTCGTCCGTTTTTTCTCTCTGGGTTCCTTCTGCTTCTTCTTCTTAAGAAGAAGATAAACAGTACATGTTTTTTTTTTTCCAAATTTCCCAAAGTTTTCCCTCCCTCTGTCAAATGTGTAGTCCGTGTATTTGACATGGTTTGCCCAGAAAAATGAGCCCACGCGTGGTGGGGTTCAAGGCATATGTTCCCCACGCGTGGTGGGGTTCCCCACGTGTTCTGGACACGGTTATTATGGGCTAGGTCCGAAAATTAGGCCTAAAACCGGGTAGTTTGAACTCGAATATTATTCTTTTGCCCGGACCCGAGAAATAGGAACACGTTGCTTAACTAGTCCTATGTAAGCAAAATAACTACCAAAAATAAGACTAGTATTTAAACAAAACTATATATTTTTAAATATTTTTCAAGATTTTAAAATAGCTACAAAAATATTAATAAAACTATTTTTTTTGTAATTTTCGTTTTTAAATATTAAGATAAAATATGAGGTAATATTTTTGTATTTTTCAAAGTTAAAAATGACTATAGAATATTAATAAAACTATTTTTTTTGTAATTTTCGTTTTTAAATATTAAGATAAAATATGAGGTAATATTTTTGTATTTTTCAAAGTTAAAAATGACTATAGAATATTAATAAAACTATTTTTTTTTGTAATTTTCGTTCTTTAATAAAGACAAAAATATGACGTAATTTTTTTTGTATTTTTCAAAATTATAATGACTGCAAACATTAATAGAACTATATTTTTTGTAATTTTCGAATTTATATAAAGTACCAAAATAAAGTACAATTTTTGTATTTTTTCAAGTTTATGAGAGATACATAAACTAAAATTTATATATATATTTTTTTGAAATTTCCTTTTTGCAACAAAATAAAGTAAAAATAGTTAAAATAGCTATACTAGACCCAATTTCACATATTCATGCTAAAAAATGTGAAAATTCTCAGGGAGGGTCAAAAATCACGTTCTTACAGCTGCCCCTCTTTGACTGGATACACGAAGAGTTTTCCGACAAAGAACGACTAGATGTGTTTTTGACCCGACCATTACTTGGACGGACTACACTTAAGGAAAGGGAGGGAATGTGACCGAGCCCTGGTATCTGAGCTGCCTACATATCCTTGGTTATACAGGAATCAGGCCACGTATAGTTCGGGATGAGAGAGATAGTGAAGTGTACCGAGGTGAAGAGTCGATCGAGGTGCCGTTCCGTGGAGGTTCCGGTCCGCGGTCCTGTCATTACAACAAAAATGAAAACTGAAAAAGACTAACTAAGCCTATCAGCTACTAGTTACAAGGATTCCTATCTCTTAAGTCTTCTGAAACTTGGTCTTGAGTCTTGAATGGTGCTTCATACAGACTTTGGATCTGAACCTTGACACTTGCTAGTTGTAGGTGCTAGTTCTTGAGCAGACCACATTTGTTCTCCACTTCCGTAATTTGGGCTTCTCTTTCTTCCTTTTTTTTTCCTTTTTTCTTGTTTTTTTTTGTGACCAGCTTCTGTTGATCATCCCAGACTATTGATTCGCGTTCTTGAGGCGAGCTTCTATCTTGGATTGAATGCTGGGGATTTCTGTTGTAATCCTTCTGCTTTCTAGTGGGTCACTGCTTGATCTTTGACAGGCGGACTCCTGACTTCTTCGATCTTTGACATACCACAAACTCCGTTCTACAGCCGGGTCCCTGACAATCAAAACAAACAAAACAAACAAAATTTCCTAACCCAGTTTGTACTGGGAAGGTTTGTGAGTTGTTAGCAAAATCGTAGCCCACTGATACTACTGGTGCAGTGCTGAGAGTGAACTAAACACTAGATTAGGATGTATTCCCTTGTTATGCAGGTGGGCGCCTAACTTCAATGCTTGAAATGTAAGGACTGAAATGTATTCCTCTCGTTATACAGGTGGGCGCCTGGCTTTAGGAAAATGACTTTTTTTTTTTCAAAATGTTTTTTTTTTAGCATCTTAGGAGAAAGATTCATCGTACTAAGATTTTGATCCTAGGAGAAGGTTCGTCAGACTAGGTCATTTTTGTTTTTTGGTTATCTTAGGAGAAAGATTCATCAGACTAAGATTTTGATCCTAGAAGAAGGTTCGTCAGACTAGGTCTCTATCTCAGGAGAAAAATTCATCGGACTAAGATTTTGATCCTAGGAGAAGGTTCATCAGACTAGGTCATTTTGTTTTTTTTTTGGTTATCTTAGGAGAAAGATTAATCAGACTAAGATTTTGATCCTAGGAGAAGGTTCATCAGACTAAGGTCATTTTTTGTTTTTTGGTTACATCAGACTAAGATTTGGATCCTAGGAGAAGGTTCGTCAGACTAGGTCTCTATCTTAGGAGAAAAATTCATCGGACTAAGATTTTGATCCTAGGAGAAAGTTCATCATACTAGGTCATTTTTTTTTTGGTTATCTTAGGAGAAAGATTCATCAGACTAAGATTTTGATCCTAGGAGAAGGTTCATCAGACTAGGTCATTTTTTGTTTTTTGGTTATCTTAGGAGAAAGATTCATCAGACTAAGATTTTGATCCTAGGAGAAGGTTCGTCAGACTAGGTCTCTATCTTAGGAGAAAAATTCATCGGACTAAGATTTTGATCCTAGGAGAAAGTTCATCAGACTAGGTCAATTTGTTTTTTTTTTGGTTTTTTTTTTATTATTTTTTTATTTTTATTTTTCAAAAACAACTTAGGAGGAAATGCATCTCCTATGGGTAAACTTAACTTTGAGGAAGTGCGTCTCCTGTGAGTACAATAAACTTAGGAAGTGCGTCTCCTGTGGGTACAATAAACTTAGGAAGTGCGTCTCCTATTGGGGATAACTGTTCTTAGGAAGTGCGTCTCCTACTGGGTGAAACTAAACTTTAGGAAGTGCGTCTCCTATTGGTGAACTATTCTTAGGAAGTGCGTCTCCTACTGGTAAAAACTTGCTTAGGACGTGCGTCTCCTATTGGGTGCAATAAACTTAGGAAGTGCGTCTCCTATTGGTAGAACTGAACTTAGGAAGTGCGTCTCCTATGGTAAACTAAACTTAGGAAGTGCGTCTCCTATTGGGTACAATAAACTTTAGGAAGTGCGTCTCCTATTGGTAGAACTGAACTTAGGAAGTGCGTCTCCTATGGTGAAACTCGCTTAGGAAGTGCGTCTCCTATTGGTGAAACTTGCTTTAGGAAGTGCGTCTCCTATGGTGAAACTGACTTAGGAAGTGCGTCTCCTATTGATGAAACTTGCTTAGGAAGTGCGTCTCCTATTGGTGAAACTTGCTTTAGGAAGTGCGTCTCCTATGGTGAAACTGATCTTAGGAAGTGCGTCTCCTATTGGTGAAACTGAAACAAACCTAGGAGGAAATGCATCTCCTATGTGTAAAACTAAAACTTAGGAGGAAATGCATCTCCTATGGGTAAAGACGTGGAATGTATGCCTCTATTATCTGGGCGGGCTCCCAATTTCAACACTTGAAATAAAAAGACTGAATGTATGCCTCTGTTATCTGGGCGGGCTCCCAATTTCAACACTTAAAATAAAAGACTGAATGTATGCCTCTATTATCTGGGCGGGCTCCCAATTTCAACACTTAAAATAAAAGACTGAATGTATGCCTCTGTTATCTGGGCGGGCTCCCAATTTCAACACTTAAAAGTAAAGACTGAAACCAACATATCCTATTTGAGGGCGGATGAACCCAACAGATCCTATTTGAGGGCGGATGAACCCGACAGATCCTATTTGAGGACGGATGAACCCGACAGATCCTATTTGAGGGCGGATGAACCCGACAGATCCTATTTGAGGGCGGATGAACCTGACAGATCCTATTTGAGGGCGGATGAACCCGACAGATCCTATTTGAGGGCGGATGAACCCAACAGATCCTATTTGAGGGCGGATGAACCCAACAGATCCTATTTGAGGGCGGATGAACCCGACAGATCCTATTTGAGGGCGGATGAACCCGACATATCCTATTTGAGGGCGGATGAACCCGACAGATCCTATTTGAGGGCGGATTAACCCAACAGATCCTATTTGAGGGCGGATGAACCCAACAGATCCTATTTGAGGGCGGATTAACCCAACATATCCTATTTGAGGGCGGATTAACCCAACAGATCCTATTTGAGGGCGGATGAACCCAACATATCCTATTTGAGGGCGGATGAACCCGACATATCCTGTTTGAGGGCGGATGAACCCGACATATCCTATTTGAGGGCGGATGAACCCAACATATCCTATTTGAGGGCGGATGAACCCAACAGATCCTATTTGAGGGCGGATGAACCCAACAGATCCTATTTGAGGGCGGATGAACCCAACATATCCTATTTGAGGGCGGATGAACCCGACAGATCCTATTTGAGGGCGGATTAACCCAACATATCCTATTTGAGGGCGGATGAACCCAACATATCCTATTTGAGGGCGGATGAACCCGACATATCCTATTTGAGGGCGGATGAACCCGACAGATCCTATTTGAGGGCAGATTAACCCAACAGATCCTATTTGAGGGCGGATGAACCCAACAGATCCTATTTGAGGGCGGATTAACCCAACATATCCTATTTGAGGGCGGATTAACCCAACAGATCCTATTTGAGGGCGGATGAACCCAACATATCCTATTTGAGGGCGGATGAACACGACAGATCCTATTTGAGGGCGGATGAACCCGACAGATCCTATTTGAGGGCGGATGAACCCAACATATCCTATTTGAGGGCGGATGAACCCGACATATCCTGTTTGAGGGCGGATGAACCCGACATATCCTATTTGAGGGCGGATGAACCCAACATATCCTATTTGAGGGCGGATGAACCCAACAGATCCTATTTGAGGGCGGATGAACCCAACATATCCTATTTGAGGGCGGATGAACCCAAACATATCCTATTTGAGGGCGGATGAACCCGACAGATCCTATTTGAGGGCGGATTAACCCGACATATCCTATTTGAGGGCGGATGAACCCGACATATCCTATTTGAGGGCGGATGAACCCGAAAATATCCTTAAGACTTGAAATGTCTTACCTCGAATACTTGCTGGGGATTGGGATGAATTTTCCCCTTTTTTTCATTATTATCTTTTTTATTCTTTTTTTTTATTCTCTTTTTTTATTCTCTTTTTTTTTCTTTTTTGTTTTTGCATAGCTTCTTCCTTCGAAGACTACCTCCCTTGATTTACTTACCTGTTGGGGGTAAAATGTTATCAGCTGAGGGTACCTGACTTCCAGAAAATTTTCTAAATGAAAGGAAAATTTTCTGCCCCAGTTTGATAATATCCCTTGTGGCATGTCATGTTCTCTTATACTGAGCCTTTTATAATTTAGAGAAACCATCAGCTCTCTTATGAGCTTAACCCCAAGGACTTATCCATTCTCATCCCCTTTTCACTCATCTTTTTCTTATCCTTCCTCATATCTTCCTAAAACCTTGTCGCTCTACCATACTTTAACTTGCGACCCACACATCTCTATTTATACTTATTTACAATCTTCCTTCAACTTGCTTGCACCATAGATTTCCTTATGTTATTCTGGAACATCAAGCGAGACTTGACATACCACTTTGGTCAAGGTGCTAGAAGAGAAGAAAGTTTCGTTACAAATTTCCTGTAATAACTTGTCAAATTGAGAAGCTACGAACCTCTGTCGGTGTCGGGGGTCTAGGTCGAGTCTTTACTGCCCCAATCTTTTGTTTATCCACCCGGATGTCTTCACCTGAAAAAATATGCCCAAGGAAGGCCACAGAGTTCAACCAGAATTCATATTTAGAGAATTTTGCATACAACTTCTCCTTTTGTAGAACTCTAAGCACAGTACGCAAATGATCTGCTTGATCCGCCTTTGAACGATAATACACCTATATATCATCGATAAATATAATTACAAACAGATCTAAAAAAGGGCCTGAACACACGGTTCATCAAATCCATGAATACTTCTGGGCATTGGTCCAACCGAACGACATAACACGAAACTCGAAGTTCTCATAACTAGTCCGGAGTGTTATGTTCGGGATATCTTCCTCCTTAACCCTTACATGATGGTACCCGGACCTCAAGTCTTTCTTTGAAAAACACTTGGCACCTTGCAACTGATCAAATAAATCATCAATCCTCGGGAGCGGGGTACTTATTCTTGATCGTCACCTTATTCTACTATCTAATCAATATATATCTGTAAGGAACCATCTTTCTTCCTCACAATTAACACAAGTGCTCCCCATGGTGATGTACTAGGTTTGATAAAGCCTTTTTCAAGCAAATCATTTAGTTGTTCCTTTGACTCTTTTAGTTCTGCGAGGGCCATTATATATGGAGGAATAGATATTGGATGTGTATCTGGTAGTAGGTCAATAGCAACTCAATTTCTCGCTCTGGCGGAAGACCCTAAAGTTCATCGGGAAAAACATCGGGAAACTCATTAACCACAGGGAAGGACTGAATGGTTGGTAACTCTACTTCCACATCTCAAACCCGAATTCAGTGATAAATATGGTCCTTTCTGATCATCTTCCTTGCCTTGAGATAGGAGATAAATTTACCTCTTGGTGATGTTGTATTACCTTTCCATTCTTAAATAGGTGCTCCTGGGAACTGAAATCAAACCATCTTTGATTTACAGTTAATGTTAGTATAACAAAAGGCCAACCAATCTATTCCCATTATAATATCAATTCTACCCAACCAAGCGCCACGTACCTTATCCTTATTTATTATCAAACTTATCACGGGCCATTACTGGCTCCTCTATATATATGTAACAATATTAGGACTTAACTTCGTAAAGCTCATCCAAAAAAAGAGGTTTATATGGATACATAAGGGTCGACAAGGCCGTAGACATGACATACCCAAAACTATATACAGGATACTGTCTGAAGAACTTTAATAAAAATATAACCATAATATGTACAAGTCGGGACGGGGCTCCCTACGTCCTTATAGAACAACCTAACACATTCAGAATCTTGACTTGGTAGTACTCCAAGAAGAGGTGGAACTCATCAATCGAAAATTAGCATCTGGAGGAAGTCTGCAGTAGAGGATCCTTGCCCCGTCCTATATGAGAGCCTTGATCAGACACACTTCGAAGTGGAACATTCATATCCTTATCAATTACTTCCTCCTCTTGGCCCGACTACTATCCGCTTCCTCTTGGTATCCTATAACATACACAAATGAACCTTGATTGACGGATTCCCAAGACTGTGGACTATCTGGAACCTCAGAAGAGCTAGTGTCCGCAAAAACCCTAACATAGTTTTGAACCTGACGGAAGCCCGGCTATGCCAATCCATGCACTACTCCCCTCATATCCTGATCAACGGGCTGTGATAATGAAACTAAGGGCCTTGGTGAGTTCAGAACTCCTATCACCCCATCTGCTGCCGGAGTGGTCAAAACAGCTCGAACGGATGACTCATATGGATCCTCGAATGGATCCTCCTTAATAGAACCCATGATCTCCGATGGGTCTAACTCTATAGTATACCTTATATCTCTTTATAACACCTTTGCAGCCTTCTGACTGGTTCTAGCGGCTGTAGTCTTTGGAGTATCGCTGAAAACATAACACGTCGTTAAGAACATGAATCCTTATATCGCACGATGTAAGATAAGAAGAGAGGATAACATCCTCTATGCCCCGTAGCCTCCTGTCTATAAGTGTGGTGCACAACACACCTATAAACAAGATTCTACTAGACACGGTCTGTAGACAACCCTAGGACAGAACTGCTCTGATACCACTTTTGTCACAACCCAAACCAATGGGCCACGACGGATGCCCGACTCCTACCTGTCAGACACCCCTAAGCATGCTTCTAAGATATAAACCTGAATAACATATGCTGAATTACGAGAATAATATACATGAAGGAAACCTGCCCAAAAGACATATATACATATACGTGCAACATACGTAGGGCTAGCCGACAAGGCTGCTATAGACGACTATGTACCATAAAATTGGAAGTCGGCAAGGCCACATACTATCCAACTAGACATACTATCTACAGACCTCTAATAGAAATATAATTGTACGAAGACGGGGCTGAGCCACGTCATACCCATATATATATACAAATATATCGTACCAAAACCAAAAGCAGCTCCGGATCAAGTGGAGCACGCCAACTCTCGCTGATCACGGATCCTAAGAAGGGGGACCGAGCTTTCCTACCTACACCTGTAGGCGTGAAACACAGGCCTCGTAAAATAGGGCGTCAGTACGAAAAATGTACTGAGTATGTAAGGCATAAAAATCTGTACGTAAAAGGCATAAATGAAACATGGAATAAAGAAATCCATCTGAAACATTTATAATGTTATGCACGTGTATATAAATATCGTGTCACGCATGGGCGTAGGTGTACATAACATCATCAAGCCAATGAGGGCATCCCATTATATCATCTCGACCACTATGGGCAACATCATCAACATATACCAACTGATTAGGTGGTGGTGCGTATATAACGCCGTAACCTTTTTTCCATACCCCATATACATAAATATATACATATAAATACGTGTATATAACACCGTCTGGTAATGGGTCAATGTACATGCATATGAATGCAGTGCATGAAAAATATGTCAATAAAATCTTTCCAAGAACTTTTTGGTATAATCAAAGAATCATTACTTGTTCTATTTGAAAATCTATATCTCAGTAAGTTACCGTACAATGTTATACTTTATTTAAGAAACAAAAATCAAAAAATTGCAAGTGTTACATTTTAAAAAAAGCTATTGTTCAAATGATATTAACAAATATTTTAGTGGTATAGATAACAACAAAGAAGGTTTGTGTAGTAATCTCAATATTTCTCCCGGGTAAACCTTTTCAATTACGTATTATTTTGAGTCCCATGAACATAAAATATAATAATATGTCACATGGGGAATCAATAACACAGAGACCCCTAGTCACATGGGGAATCAATAATACAGAGACCCCTAATATTTCTATGAATAGAGTCGTTTATGAAAATTGTGTGTTTGCTGTACAATTTGGATCATGTCAAAAAGAAAGAAGGAATGGCCTTAACATACCTGTAGTACATATAATATTCTCGGCGAAGATTACAATGTACTCTTTTAGGACCGCAAAACTTTACGTTGCCACGATTCTAACAATTATCATTGGAAACCTTCGTGGATTGAATTTAGAACCGCAAGATTTGATAGAACGTGGCTTCTATTGTTGTAGTATTTGAATTAGGTAATGATAAATGTTTCTTGATTTTTTGGATTTAGGGATGTTAGGCTCTTTGTCCAAATGAATGGAACAAAATACTTAATAGATCTTTACTTATTAAATTTCAATTAACCTTAGGTAGCTACCAACTCCAACGTGACCATGAGTCATTATTTGGAAAGTGGTTCGCTGCCACGTTTCTTTTTGGAGTAATTATTAACTTTATCCACTTATTAGTTAATTAGGTAATATCTCGTTACCCGCTAATTAACTAATTACCCGTATAATTAAAAATTATTTCAAATTACTTAAAATTTTATTTATTTGTAATATACTTTTACATCATACTATCGTGGTCATATGGTGTCTTGCATAGTACTAGTCCATAATTATCGGGTATTATCGCTCGACCCGTATTTTATCCCAAATCGGCAGTCTTCAACGAACCTCATTTTCTTTAATTCGTGTACTCTTTATCCTTGATGACACCTACTTTTTGCTTATTATAAATAGCGTAAATACGTTAACCTCATCCCCGAGTCTACGTCGGTTAACTGAAGACGAAACTTAAACGTACAAAAATGCGAGATGTAACATCCTTCCCTCCTTAGAAATATTTATCCTCGAATGTTTAACTCTCCGGGATCTACATAACCTTGGCAGAGTCACCTTTGTAACAATACTACTACCAACATTTCCCTGTAGAAACTTAATTTAACGCCACATAGGACCACAATCTGGCCTTATACGACCAACCACAATAACTAACACTAGAGTCCATACACGTACCTTAAGGTTATGACTTCTCAGTCGAACCCTTTTGAGGAGGAAATAAATAGGGATATCTAGACTTCATGTCTTTTTCGGCCTCTCAAGTTATTTCTTCAACATTGTTGCTTCTCCAAAGTACTTTCACGGAGGCCACCTCCCTATTCCTTAGCTTGCGGATTTGTCGGTCTAGGACATCAACTGGAAGTTCCTTGTATGGCAAGTCCTCTGTAATGTACATCATCCGTGGGCACCACTCGGGTAGGATCGCCAATGCACTTCCGTAACATAGATACGTGGAAAAAAATGAATGGACAGACTCCAATTCCAAGGGCAATTCTAACTCATAAGCTACTTGGCCAACTCTCCGAATAATCCTATAAGGCCCAATATACTGTGGACTAAGTTTGCCTTTCTTGCTAAACCTCATCACACCTTTCATAGGTGACACCTTTAAGAATACCCAATCATTAACCCCGAACTCTAAATCTCATCACCGCACGTCAGAATATGACTTTTGACGACTCTGAGCTGTCAACAGTCAATCTCGGATAAGCTTTACTTTTTCTACGGCTTACTGAACCAGGTCTGGCCCATGTAACCCTAATTCTCCAACATCAAACCACGCTATAGGAGATCTGCACCTACGTCCATACAAAGCCTCGTACAGATCCATTTGGATACCGGAGGTAGATGTTCATCCCAACTTATATGCAAACTCGATAAGAGGTAGATGTTCATCCCAACTTCTCTTAAAATCCAATACACATGCTCGTAACATATCCTCGAGCGTCTAAATTGTGCACTCGGCTTGTCTATCAGTCTGTAGATGAAAAGTTGTGCTGAGATTCACCTAAGTTCCTAGACCTCTCTGAAATGACCTCCAAAAATGTGGTGTAAACTGGGCCCCATGGTCAAATATAATAGATACTGGTACTCCGTATAGTCGCACTATCTCTTTAATATATAACTTTGCCTAATCTTCTATTGTATATATAGATCTGACCGGTAGGAAATGAGCTGACTGCGTGGGCCTATTGACTATTACCTATATGGAATCGAACTTACGATAAGAATGAGGTAAACCCATGACAGTTCATGTTTATCACCTCTCATTTCCATGTCTGGATCTCTATAGTCTACATTAGCCCTCCAGGTTTCTGGTGCTCTATCTTCACCTGTTGGCAACTAGGACACTGAGCGACAAACTCAACAATGTTCTTCTTTATGTCATTCCACCAGTACACCTCCTTAATGTCATGATACATCTTTGTTGACCCAGGGCGGATAGAATAACGAGAAGAGTGAGTTTCCCCCATAACCTACTGACGCAGCGCTACAACATTAGGGACACATAATCGTCCTTGATATATGAGGACCCCATCTTCTATAATTTCAAACAGTGTCTTCTCCTTCTAAAGGGTGGTATCCCTATAATGAACTAACACAGGATCCTCGTACTGGCATTTCTTCACTTCAATTACTAACGAGGATGTTGCCGTATCCTGAATAGTAATTCCAATATCACTTGAGTCCAGTAATCGAATTCCAAGACTAGCTAGTGTCGCGCCCCCTTTTTCTCGTGAAATCAGGTTTATGACATTTGGGAGGACAACTCGTTTCCTTTTTTTGGGAATTTGGGTTTGAATTGAAGAGTCGCCACCTACTGATTAAAGTGCATTAGGACACTAGGAGGGGTTTGTTTTGCGTAACCAGAGATCGGGTAAGGGCTTGAAATTATCCCAAGGAGAAGATGTTAGGTACCCCTCAGGATCCACTAGTGTGGTTCCCGGCCAAACTATTGTTGTGACTTAAATGCACATAGGCAAATAAAGGCTCCAGATAAGAGGGAATTTTCATTAGGTTACAAATAAACAAAAGTAAGAAAAAGGAACTAAAAAGAGTTGATGTTCTTAAAAGAAACGGTTTAAAAAGATTTAAAAGAAATAAAGAAAATAAAGGAAAGGGGAGCCCTAGGTTTATTAATAATATGGTTCACCCCACACAACACGGAATGGTCTCGTTTACTTATTACATGCTATTACCCGCCCCAATCCTATCAGCCACGGAGGTACTTGGGACTACTAATCCTAAAGGGAGGAGGTATTGGGCTTATTTGTGGTTTAAAAAGGTAAAATATTAAGGCGACAAACGAAACACATATAGCAAGTTTGGGGAAGAATATAAACAAATAAAAGAACTCAAACAGACCTCCTTTAAACCAAAGAAAGCACATAATGTAGCATGACTTGCATGTACTGTTTAAGGTCTGATTAAAACTTAAAGGGTCGAGGCAGACTGATTTATTACATAGTTCAGATAAGCAGCCCAAATCAGGCCTGCCTGCTGGTTGTAGCTGATAAAAAGTCTGATTCAGTTTATAAGTTTACCCTATGGCTTGCCTAAGTGCTGGACGAAGACTTATGAGCATGATATCTACTGATTCCAGAAACAATGAAGTAAACATGAATACATACTGATTTAAGAAAAATTGTCTGTTATTAAAGAAAGGCAAGTTTTAGCAAAAGAGCATGTGTCGCTGTTACTGGTTTTAGACTTATAAGCGAGTGAAACGATTCAGACTTGATTAATAGCTCCTATAGGCATGCTTTCTACGCGTTGTAGATTTTAAACCCCTTTTAACAGACATGGTAAAATGCGGAAACCCTATAAACATGATATCTAGGTGTTGAATTTCATTTAAAGCCTATGAACATGATATCTAATTGCGGCTGATTGATTAAGACCTATAAACATGATTGCCTAATGAAGAATGTATATGCAAGATTCAGAAAGACCTATAGGCATTATTTTCTATATGCATATGCAGGATTCAAATTTCCAGGTAATTATAGACATGGTATCTATATGAGAGAATGCAGAATTCCTATAGACATGGTATCTATATGAGAAATGCAGAATTCAAGAAGTAACCTATAGGCAGGATATCTATATGAGAGTGCAGAAATTCAGAAATAACCTATAGGTAGGATATCTATATGAGAGTGCAGAAATTCAGAAATACACCTATAGACAGGATATCTACCCTTCACATAGTTATCCCTCCCTTTTCACTAGACATTCCCAAGAGTTTATCACAAAATTATTACAGCCCAGAAAAAAGAAAAATACATCAGAAATTAAAAGGTACAACCAAGGAGAGCCTGATTTAGACTTCATGTCTGAAATATGAAGTAAACCAACTCCAAGAGATCATATTTTAAAGCCTTTCTCCCATTTGAACGGGTCAGAGTTCCCTAAGAATTTCATAAGAACTCCGGGCAGTGCTTACACCCAAATGTATCACCATATTAGGACATAGTGCAGTGTGGAAGGAAGGGCCAGCCCTTAGGTGTCCAAGTTCAGAGGTAACTCAAGGTCCCAAGGAAAGGCTCACCAGAGGCGGCAGAACTTATGAACTAAGAGAGAGTGCAAGTGCAAAAGTAGAATTCTGAAAGGGGAAAGGGAAAAGGGGAATAACTTAAAATCAGTACACATAAGGGTGTAGGGGAATGGGGGAATTTGCAAGAGCAAAAGAAAAGCAGGCTGATGGGCACACCCAACAATGGGAGATGTTGGCACACCCTCCAGCCTGTTTACTTAGAGGTTAAGACCCCATTGGTTCAAACTTAATTCATGGGCAACAACTCACATTTCCATGCCTTAAGTCACAACTCTCAAACACATAGGGGTAATGGGGATAGGGAGCAAGGATTCACAACAGAAACAGGCAGAAAGATATGAGCATACTAACATAAATATTGAACTTTACAGAAACAATAAAGTAGGCATGGATATAAAAGATGTAAATGAACACATTATGATGATGTTGAAACTTGAATTAGGACATACCAGTTTTCAGGGAAACAAGTAAAGAAAAGCGGTAGGTCTTGTAAAATAGGCCACAGTGCAGACAAGAAGAGAATATTATTATGAGAGAGTATGAGTTCAGAAGGATTCTGAAAGTGTGTCCTGTCTGTGAAGAGGGTCATGCCTCTTATAGTGCAAAATCAGGTAGAAATAAGGTAAGAAAATAGTTGAGGAGCTGATTGTCAATTAAGAATCAATTACACAAGACTTCCATTAATTAAGGGATTCAGATTCAAACGGGCAAAAACCATTTAAGGAAAGAAATTGAGTAAGCACTTTGTGCACAGCATGCAATTAGGGGCAAATACATAAGAGGTTATTTTAAGGACAGGGTTTTGAAGTACACGGTTGTACAAATAAGGTAAGAAAATCAATCAGTAGCCAGTAAATCAAATGGTCAGGGATCTTGTAATTACTGATCCATGAACGAACCAAGTCAGAAAAGATGAAGAAGGGTTTTAACTTAGGCCGAGTCACAGAGAAAATCAGCAAACAATGGAAAGAAATCAATCAAGCCATATTCAGAAGGAAGTTTGAACTAATTGCAAATTTGAAAGTCACTTGAGAGGGAAGTATATCATATGTAAGGAGTATGTGAGCATGTTAAGCAAAAAAGAAAGAAAAAAGAGATTGTCGTGTCATTGTGAAATCAGTAGGAAAATCCAGTGTAGAAGAGTTTAGTAAAAAGCCAGAACTGTATGAAAACAAAGATGTCCAAACTCAGTTCAGAGACTCGAAGTTAGTCTGAAAGAATTAGGGGTTTTTTGAAATAAGACCCTAGTCCAGCAAACCACAAAGTAGAGATGAGAGGGCCGACAATTGAATCGAAACATGTTTAGAGGTTTCAGAAAAGAACTAAAACTTCCAACATGCTTCTTTCAGCAACAGAACTCATGAGTAACATGCAAACACAATAGAAGGGTTCAAAGCAAACAGAGTGAAGAAACTAATTCGAAGCATAATGAGAAAAGACTGATAAGAACAGTAGAAGAAGTATGCTTAAGAAGATCTTTTAGAAGAAACTTAAACAGAGCTCAGTAGAAGGAAAATAGTAAGAAAACTTAAGAACACAATAGAAAAATATAGTAGGAGAACATACCAGAACATAGTAGAAAAGCATACGAAAATACAATAAGAGATGCTTATAAGAACATGGTAGAAGAAAATACAAGAACATAGTAGAGGCAAATACTACACAGTAGGAAAAGCATACAAGAACATGGTAAAAAAAATACAAGAACACAGTAGAGGCAAATACACAAGAAAGACAAAGAAAGTCAGAAAAGCACTTAAACACTTTCAGAAAAACCCTAGATCGGAAAAGAAAGATTTTAAAAGTAGGTTTTTTTTTTGAAAGAAGAGTCAGGAAAATCGTTTGAAAATTCAAGGAAAGTATAGATACACAACGGATCTAAAGGAATCGGAGAAACCTCGAAGGGTTAGGGTTTCAGAAGAACCCTAGAAATGAGAAAGGCTTTGAAAAATCACCGATCTGAGTCGGAGAGGTCAGAATCAGGCTCACACAATCATGGTACGCCGGAGCAAGGCCGCAGATGACCGTGGAACTCGAATCAACAGAGGTCTGGACACAACCCTTCATGGTCGAGTCATGGAGCTTCAGTTAACCAGGCGTAAGGAGCCATAAGTGGCTTGGTGGGTGGTGAAACCACCACGGATCTAGGTTAGAGGGTGGCCGGAGAAGGTGAAAAGGATTCATCGGAGAGGAGGGGATGAGCGAAGGTTCTAAAGAGGACCAGGGGTTAGAGAGATAGAGACGAGTGAGGGGAAATGAGGGGTATTGGGGTGGTCGTTTGATTAAAAAAGGTAAGGGCGGATCTAGACCGTTGATCAAAATTGATCAACGGCCAAGATCCGATTCGGGTTAGGCCGGGTAGTTTTAGGAATTGGGTTGGGTGATTTGGAAATTGAAATTGGGTTGGATTAGGGGTGCAAATTAGGCTGAAATTGAAAATGAAATCTGGCTAGGTTTTAAATAGCCACTTTTCCCCATTTATTTTATAAAAAATAGCAAATTAATTTCTGGAAACAAATTAAAGGTACTAATTTAGTTAATAATATATAAATATTAAATTAAAAATATTGAAATCAATTTTGTAATTATAAATGCAATTAAATCTAAAATAGGCTAATATTGCAATTATATGCAATTTAGCTTTAAAATACTAAAATAATGTACGAAAATTACCTTAGCTATATTTATATAAATATGAGAATTCAATAAATGAATTACCAAAATGCCAATTTTGGGAACACTTATTGGGGTTTTCTTGATAAAATAAGGCAATAAAATTGATTTTAAAAGCCTTTAAGATTAAGGAAAAATAATTAAAATATTTGTAAATACTTATATATGCATACATGTGCTATTTTGAAAGTATTTTGCATAAAAAAATATATAGGGAAAAATTCGGTATCAACAGCTAGCTGATGAATCTCATGGGCTATTCCATTTTTTTCTTGGCTGTAGATATGATAGGCAACCCATAGATCTATGGCTGAGGACATCGGCTACCACGTTCGCCTTCCCTGGATGGTATAAAATATAACTGTCATAGTCTTAAGTAGCTCCAACCATCTCCTTTGACGTAAATACAATTCCTTTTGCTTGAAGATAAATTGGAGGCTCTTCAAGATCCGTATAGATATCAACATGAATGCCATACAAGTATTGCCTCCACATCTTTAGTTCATGAATCATCGCGGCTAACTTTAAATCGTGGGTCGAATAATTCTTCTCGTACTTTCTTAGTTGTCTAGAAGCACAAGCTACAACCTTACCATGCTGCATCAACACAGAACCCAATCCAACGCCTGAAGCGTCACAATAGATAACATAACCATCGGTCCCTTCTGGAAGCGTTAGAACTGGTGTTGAAGTTAATATGTCCTTCAATGCCTCGGAACTTAGTTCGCATGCATCGGTCCATTAAAATTTGGCTCCCTTCTGAGTTCACTTATACGTGTTATTACTCACTGAGCTAGCGACTCATTTCCCATTACTTACTTATAGAGACAACATGTAACACAAATGAGTATTTCGAGTGTTAGAGTATACGAGTTGAAAATTCCTGGTGAGTCACGCATTTATTCGTGTGGGAGAAGATTTTTATTTATTTGTTATAACTTATTTATTTAAAACTCTTAGAGTCACTCCATAGTTATATTCATTAGTGTCATGAGTATACTGTTATTGATATAGACTTGTGACTCGTGTTAGACTTTCTTATCGTATTTTTGGAGATGGAGTTAGTATCATTGTGTTCGAAATACTTCGTTGATGAGGATTATAATTCGTTTTGGTGGATATTGGTTGATTGTGTCGTTGATTCTAAGACAGGTTTATTTTGGATGGTCCTAAAATAGGAAAAGCTCTATCCGATTTTTTGTAAAATACTGATGAGGCTTACTTGGGGGTACTTGCTCCTAAGCGTCGGTCATGATCCTAAATTGGATCGTGAGAATATTACAATGGACAGCACTTTTCTCACAGGAAAGTACAAATTGACATTTATGCAAAGTCCTATAATGTCAAAGTAGGGCGCATTATCAAAAAGAAAAATTATCCACTACCAACAGTAGCTCAACCACCCGCTGACTCTGAGGACATAGATGAATACACAGACGAGCAAATGGTTGTTGTTCAAGTCAATGCTAAGGCATGAAACTTGCTTAATAATGTCATTAGTGGAAAAGAGTACGAGAATATCTTAAGCTATGACACCGCCAAGTAAATGTGGGACAAACTAGAAGTTACCTATGAAGGAATCAGAAAAGTGAAAGAAACCCGGATGGATCTGTTGGTTCACGATTATGAACTCTTCCAGATGAAAGAAAGAGAATCCATTGAGGAGATGTTTGCAGGATTCGATAAAATCATTGGCGATCTGGAAGCAATTGGTAAACCCTACTCAAGTAGTGATCAAGTTCAAAAAATGCTGAGAAGTTTGCATATTACATGGTAGACAAAGATAGTTGCTCTAGAATCTCAAGATCTAGAAAAACTTTCATATGATGAACTACGAGGAGATCTTATAGCATTTGAGAAAATTCATCTCAAGAAAACTCGTCAGGAAGAAAAGAAGAAAATAGTTGCTTTCAAAACTATAACTAAAGGTCCTGAAAATGAGGTTGATGATGATCCAGAAGCTCTTGAAGAAGAAATTGAACATGATGGTTGATGAGAAGATACAGAAACACAAAGAAAGAAAGGATGTCATCCCGACGAACCAGGAAATACAATGAACAAGACAAAAATGACAAAAAATGCTATGAATGTGGAAGGTACGACCATGTTCAAGCTGAATGCCCAGAACTTAAAGAGAAAAATCTCCAGAAGATTCAATAAAAATAAATCCTTCGGAAGCTGGAGTGATGAAGGTAGTTCAGAACATGAAGAAATAGCAAATATGTGTTTCGTGGCCATTTTGGAAAATGACATGAACAAATACTCTAGTTCATTGTTGGACGTGATAAATATATTTAAATATTTTATATGCAAACTTTATCCTGATTTTTTTTTTCAATTTCTTCAAGCTTAAATAATAAAATTGTAGCTCAAGAAAAAATAGTAGAATTTGGATAGACTTGAATGTATGAATATTCAGTGCATTTACATGTTCATAAAATAATATGCTTCTTTGTGTGTATCGTATTTTTTAAGTAATAATTAAAAAAATATTATATTTAATATTCTCTGCTTAATGCGCGCGGGTATGAATACTGGTATATCTTGAATGGAGTATCAAACATACGGAACTCGGGTAGTCTTAGCTATATAGTCCTATGGCCCATTAAATTGTTAGGCCTATATTATAAGAACTTTCGTGCTATATTTTGGAAAAGAAATAAATTAGTGTTGTATATGAGCCAATGTGCGGTTGGGATTAGCTCCAGTATAAGGCTCTAAGATTCAACAATATGTTTGATAAAAGCCATGTGTACATCTAAATAATAATATTATAAATGACTCTTTGCCACCACCTAAAAATCAGCAGCCCCACCACCCCTTGAAGTAAATTTCAAAGACCAAGTTCCAACAGTGATCCCTCTCAACGCAGATTTATTTGATGGAATAATGGTCGATGTTGATGACTTGGATGGCAATAAAGAACCACCTCTACTGGTAACCAATCTTGAAGAACGACAAGTGGGACCAAAAGATTTGGTTGGTAATAAAGAATGATAGACCATCTTGAAGCATCACAAGAGGAATCAAATGAAGAATGGTGCAGAGCTTGTAGGTCAGGGAGGAAATCAGTGTACATACCTATTTGCAAGTTTCAACCCTTCATTCCCAGTGATAACATATAGGAGACAACCGCTGATCGGGTGGCTCTGAAAGTATCAAGGGAATCGATAAAAATAACAACTTCTTAACAAATGAGCTTATGAGACAAATATCATTACAACAGATCCCGTTGGAGGCTGTGCAAGATTGATAAGGTAAAGAGATGCAACAACAGAACAACTAAATGTGATAATACAATAGAGGGATCATTGCATACAACAACAAAGTTCAATCATTGACACTAGAATTATTAAAGGATCTGCTGTTGGAATTTTTAGGTGCAAGCACTTACTCTTGGATATCTTTATGAAAGAATACCGCAACACCATAGATCGAACAGATACCAAACCAAATCCAATAAATATTAGACCAACTAGTAGATGGAGTATAACTGATAGGAGCACCATAAATGGTAAACGAGATGGCAGCTGAAGGAAAACATATTGGAAACCCCTTGGATGCAGTAAACCCGTTAGAAAACCAAAATAAATTATAAAAACCAACATCATCAAACATCATTTGTAAAGTGGTAGATATTCGAAAGGATCAAATGCAATTAATGTGATAGAAATTAATATTGTTCAGTACGTCGCAAGAAAAATGTCATCAAATAAGTAAATTAAAGAGAACAAAACTAAAGAGATAATTTATATAATAATCAAAATGAATCGTAAACAATAAGAGAAAAAAGATGAGAAGGGAGTCGATCTGTAAAATTAAGAGATGAATTGTAAAAGAAAAAAATCAGATTGAATAGTAAAAAAGGATCAGATTCAATTAGAAGAGGAAAAACGTAAAAGAAAATTGAATTTAAGCAGAATTGGTAAAATAAGTAAGAGGAAGAACAAGATAAGATAGTAGATCTGAATTGGCAAAGGACTGGCTACAAAAGGTAGAAGATGGGGAGGGAGGCGATGTGAAAGGAAAGGCTCAAATAAGGAAAATGAATATTGAATAGAATACCAAATATCATGAAACTCGAGTAATCTTAGATATGTATTTCATATGGCCCATTGAATTGTCATGTTTATATTTGTAACGACCCGATCGGTCGTTTGAGCTTTTGCACTTCGCTCATCAGTTCTCAGGCATGACTAGCCCCGTGTGATATATTATGACTTATGTAAATCGTCGGTTTTGGTTTTCAGGGTAATCGGAATAAATTTAGAAAAACAGTTCTCAGTTTGAAGTTTAAAATTTGAAAGGTTTGACCAAGTTTTGACTTGTTAGTATATGATCTCGAATTTGAATTTTTATGATTCGGTTAGCTCCATTAGGTGATTTGGGACTTAGGAGCGTGATCGGAATGTGCTTTGGAGGTCCGGAGTAAATTTAGGCTTGAATTGGCGAAATTGAAATTTTGGCGTTTTCCAGTTGATAGGTGATATTTGGATATAGGGGTCAGAATGGAATTTCGAAAGTTGGAGTAGGTCCTTTGTGTCATCTGTGACCTGTGTGCAAAATTTCAGGTCATTCGGACAGGGTTTGGTAGACTTTTTGATCAAAAGCGGAATTCAGAAGATTTTGGAACCTTAGGCGTGAATCCGATGTTATTTGGTCGATTAGATGTTGTTTGAGGTGTTTTGAAGATTGGTATAAGTTTGGATAGTGGTATATAACTTGTTCGTGCTTTTGGTTAGGGTCCCGGGGGCCTCGGGGTGATTTCAGATGGTTGACGGAAAGTTGGAGTTGGGGAGTTGCAGCTGAAGCTGCTGAAGTCTGTCATAACCGCACCTGCGGCTTGAGGACCGCAGGTGCGAGCCTGCAGAAGTAGAAGACTAGTTGTAGATGTGGAAGTTGGCGTAAAGGGCTGAAGCGCAGGTGCAGATGATTGGTCGCACCTACGAGACCGCAGGTGTGGATGATTGGTCGCACCTACGAGACCACAGGTGCGGAAGGTGAGGCGTAGGTGCGAACTTCTGGTTTTAAGTGAAAACCGCAGATGCGGTACCGCAGGTGCGGTGAAGGGACCACAGGTGCAAAAAGCCTGGGTCAGAACATATATATTTCACCCTTCACGATTTTGAGTGGGTTTTCACCATATTTCATTTGGGAAGAAGTTTTGGAGAGCTAATTGAAGGGAGAATTCAAGAGGGTTTCTTAGAGGTAAAGTCATTGGTCCCTAAACTCGTTTTGATGATATTGTTTTAAGGTTGTAAGCTTGAAATCTATGGGAAAATCAATAGCAAAATTGGGTTTTAGGGCTTGAAAATTGGAGACCTAAAATTAGGGATTTGAGGGGTCATTTGTGGTTGGATTTTGGTACTTTTGATATGAATGAACTCGTGGGGGAATAAGGATTCCATTGATGTGATTTTTATCGGATGTCGAGACGTGGGCCCGGGGTTCGGGTTTGGCTAATTTCGGGATTTTTGATGTAAATTTGTTATTTTCGAGTGGGCGTTGTTTCTTTAGCATATTTTGATGGTATAAATCTATTTTTGGTTAGATTTGGAGAATTCGGAGGCCAAGTCAAGAGGCAAAGGCATCACGGGCTAGAGTTTGGATCGGATTGAGGTAAGTAATGATTGTAAATGATTGTCCTGAGGGATGAAACCCCGGATTTCACATCGTTGTGCTACTTTGAGGTGACGCACACACTAGATGACTAGCGTGGAGTCGTGCACTATTGGGGATTGTGACTTAGTCCGTCCCATATGACTGTTAAGTCACGTATTTGATTGGAAACTGTTTGATATCATTGTGTTTTGGAAATTTTTACTATGTTTTGGGTTGAATGCTATATTTGGGCTTCGTGCCAACTGTTTTGGACCCTTAGGGGATTCTTACTACTATTCCTCACTGTTTTGACTTCATATTTGTACTCAGTCATGCTGTTATTCTACTGTTTTAATAACTCAACCATATTTACTCCGTTTTGTTATTTTAAATGATATTTCTGGCTGAGCATCATGTTTTACTGTTGCCCGAGTAGCTTGAGAGATTTCTGACTGAGTGAGGCCGAGGGTCTGTGTTGTATGGATACTATGGGATCGGGCTGCGCGCCGCAGTAGTGTTGTACTGATTCACGATTTTAAGGTCGAGGGCCTGATTTGTTATGCCACGAGGTGGCTTGATGTGAGGTCGGGATCATGTTTGATTATGCCACGAGATGGGATGTTGCCCGAGGGGCTGTTGTTGTTTTATATTGTTGCCTGAGGGGCTATTCTTGATCCATGTTTTGCCTGAGGGGCGGTTCTTTATTTATGTTATGCCTGAAGGGCTGATTACGAATGATTGTGAGGTAGCCCTAGGGGTTGGTCTATTGATATTATACCCGAGGGGCGGTTTATGGTATATATGTTTTGCCCGAGGGGCTGTTTACATTTCTATCATGTTTACTCACTGTTTTATCACTCGTTTGAAACTATTGAAAATTGTTTTAAAAGGTTTTACCGAATCTAAGCATGATTTACTAAGTAAGTTATTTCTGTACTGTATTGGAAATGTCCTGCATTTGTTGTAGCATTTGACGTGGTTTATGTGTTTTCTTACTGCTCAGTTTTCATTTACTTTTATCACTTACTGAGTTGGCATACTCACATTACTCCATGTACCTTGTGTGCAGATTCAGGTATTTCTGAACCCGGTAGCGGGTATTGATTGCTTAGTGGCAGAGTCATTGGAGTTAGCAAGGTAGTTTCCCGACGTTCGCATCCCTGCTCTTCTCCCTCTTGTCTTTATTAGACTATTTTTAGTATATTTTCGGACTCTTCGTTGTATTCAGACCTTAGTAGTTGCTCGTGACTTGTGACACCCTGATGTCGGGCTTGTGTATTTATTCTGCACTGTTCATTTAGACTTACATTATGAGATATTTGATTAATTAAAGGCTTAAAATGATTTTTATTGAATAATGGTTAATTCGAAGTTGTGTCGGCTGGCCTAGTTTCACGATAGGTGCCATCACGACCAGGTCAGTTTTAAGGTCGTGACAACTACTGCAAGCAGCTCTTTCTCAGTTGTGGCATAATTCTTTTGAGCTTCATTGAGGGTTCTTCTGTACTTATCCTCGGGAGACTGCAGAAACTTTAGGAAAAACTTCACATTCTTGAATTCTTATCATGCGTCCTTGATTCAGCTTGAAATGTAACTCTTTAAATTCCTTCCACGCGTTCGTATGCATGCATGAGCGCTCGATATCAGTTGTGCATTGACGGCTTGTGATTCCCTGATCGAGAGGTGAGATATGATTTATGTGTGTTGATGTTGGGCCAGTATGTAGGGCTTGAGGTAGGGCCTTGCCTGTAGCTTGATCCCTGAGTTGTTGATTGCGCGAGCGCGTGTTTTTGGATTTATGTGTTCGATAGTGTCCCAATTAAGGGAAGTGATGACTAGATATACTCAAAGCACAATTAACAAAAGTTCAAAAGAACTCTCAAAGTATGATATACTTAATCAATAATGTAGTGTCTTATGAATGAGAAGAACTCCCTATTTATAGGAGTACTAAGGCATAAAAGTCCTTAAAATTAGGTATGGTGGTTGCTAAGGCATACAAAGTCATTACAATTAGGTAGGGTGGTTGCTAAAGAGTAAGAAAAGTCATTAAAATTAGGTGGAGGCGGCCAAGACCCTTTGGGGCAGATTTGGGCCTTAAAAAAACTAGTTTGGGCCATTGGTTTGGACTCCAATTGGGCTCATTTTGTAACACCTCCTTTTGGACCTCTTTTAAGCTCATTTTGAGCCCATTTGGTGGACTTCAAGGGCTGATTTGAGTGACCCAATCTTCCTCTCTTGGACTTCAATTTGAGCCACCAAATAATTGTAAAACTTAGGTAATTCTTCTCCTTTGGGCTTGAGCTCTTCCTCTATAGTTAGAAGCTTCTTTATTTGCCATTGAAGTCCAACAACCTTAGTCTGCAATTCTTTAGCTTGAGATCTTGTAAATGGCCTTCTTGGAGCTTCCAAAACTCTATCCTCCTTATCAGTGATCTCCTTATCAGTGATGCTATCATTCCCCTCTTCTTGAAAAGAATTCGTCCCCGAATTCGATCCTACGTCAAACAAAGACAAGTCAGCAACATTGAATGTAGCACTTACTTGAAACTCACCAGGAAGGTCCAGCTTCTAAGCGTTGTCTCCAATCCTTTCAAGGACTTGAAATGGACCATCTCCTCTAGGATGCGGCTTTGACTTCCTTTTAGAAGGAAATCTCTCCTTTCTAAAGTGAACCCAAACTAAATCTCCAGGTTTAAAAATAACTTGTTTTCGACCCTTATTCTTTCTCAAGGAAGTTTGCTTATTTTTCTTCTCAATTGCAAGCCTTGTTTGATCATGAATTTTTTTCATCATCTCAGCCTTCGTCCTACCATCAAAATTAGCAATATTATTAGTAGGTAATGGTAATAAATCAAGTGGAGTGAAGGGATTAAAGCCATAAACAACCTCAAAAGGAGACATACCTATAGAAGAATTGATTGTTGTTCTATTGTAAGCAAATTCAATCATAGGCAAGTGATCTTCCCATAAAGTTAATTTACCTTTCAAAATAGCCCTCAACATGTTTCCTAAGGTTCTATTAACTACTTCAGTTTGTCCATCAATTTGTGGGTGACAAGAAGTAGAAAACAACAATTTAGTGCCTAACTTCCCCCAAAATACACGCCAAAAGTGGCTCAAAAACTTAGCATCTCTATCACTAATAATAGTTCTAGGTATACCATGCAATTTTACAACCTCTTTTACAAAAAGATCAGCAACATGTGAAGCGTCATTAGTCTTTAAACAAGGAATAAAACGAGCCATCTTGGAGAACCTAACCACAACAAATATACTATCCTTACCATACCTTGTTCTAGGCAGACCTAACACAAAATCCATAGAAATATCAATCCAAGGTGAAGTAGGAACAGGTAATGGCGTGTAAAGACCATGTGGTAACACTTTAGATTTAGCTTGTTTATATTCCAAACACTGTGTGCACATTCTTTCAATATCTTTTCTCATTCCAGGCCAAAAGAAATTCTCAGCAAGTATGTCTAATGTCTTTGGGACTCCAAAGTGTCCCATAAGTCCTCCACAATGTGCTTCCCTTACAAATACTTCACGTAAAGATTATACACAACTTATTTTCCTTAAAGAGAAACCCATCTTGTAGGTTAAACCTCTCAAAAGGACCTAACTTACAATCTGCAAATGTTTTGCCAAAATCAACATCATTAGCATAAAGTTCCTTTATTTGATCAAAACCCATCAATTTAGAAGTCAGGGTAGAAACTAAGACATACCTTCTTGAAAGTGCATCAACAACAACATTCTCTTTCCCTTGTTTGTAAGAAATTACATAAGGAAAAGTTTCAATGAATTCAACCCACTTAGCATGTCTTCTACTAAGCTTACCTTGACTTTTCAAGTATTTCAAGGATTCATGGTCAGTTTTAATGACAAACTCTCTTGGCCACAAGTAATGTTGCCATGTGGCTAAAGCCCTTACCAAAGCATATAGCTCTTTGTTATAAGTGGAATAGTTCAATGTGGCTCCACTCAACTTCTCACTAAAGTAGGCAATAGGTTTAGAATCTTGCATCAAAACAGCACCTATTCCTTTGCTAGAAACATCACATTCAATTTTAAAAGATTTAGAAAAATCAGGCAATTGTAACAACGGAGCAGAACATAACTTTTCTTTCAACAAGTTAAAAGCATCATCTTGTTCTTTTCCCCATTTAAAAATCTTATCCTTTTTAATAACTTCAGTTAAAGGAGAAGCAATAGTGCTAAAGTCTCTCACAAACCTCCTATAAAAACTAGCAAGTCCATGAAAACTCCTAACTTCCGTTACACTCTTAGGTTTAGGCCATTCTTTTATTGCTTTGATTTTCTCTTCATCAACCTCAACTCCTTCATAACTAACTACAAAACCCAAGAAAATCACACGATCCACATAAAAAGTACACTTTTTAAGATTAGCAAATAAAAATTACTTTCTAAGAACTTCAAAAACTTGTTTTACGTTGATCTTCTAAAGTGTTAGAAAAAACCAAAATATCATTAAAGTATACCACAACAAATTTTCCATGAAAATCCTTAAAAACATGATTCATTAATCTCATGAAAGTGCTAGGTGCATTAATCAAGCCGAAAGGCATAACTAACCACTCATAAAGCCCATATTTGGTCTTAAAAGCAGTTTTTCATTCATCTCCAGGATTCATTCGAATCTGATGGTAACCACTTTTTAGATCAATTTTAGAAAAAATTTTGGATCCATGTAATTGATCCAACATGTCATCAAGACTAGGAATAGGGTGGCGATACTTTACCGTAATCTTGTTGATTGCTCTACAATCCACGCACATCCTCCAAGTTCCATCCTTTTTTGGTACCAATAGGACGAGAACAGAGCAAGGGCTCATGCTCTCTCTCACAAAGCTTTTGTCAAGCAACTCCTCAACTTGCCTTTGAAGTTCTTTTGTCTCTTCTGGATTACTCTTATAGGCTGGCCTATTTGGGATTTGTGATCCAGGTACAAAATCAATTTGATGCTCAATGCCACGAAAGGTTTCAATTCATTAGGAATATCTTCTGGAAAGACATCTTCAAAATCCTGCAAAAGAGAAGAAATACTACTTGGCAAAGAAGAAGTTAGCAACTTTGAATTAATCAAAGCCTCTTTGTAAGTAAGTAGTATTATGAGCAGCCTCTCTTTTCTTGCATTTAAACACTCTTTGGCTTTTATATAGAAACTCTCTTTTTTTCTTTCCTTAACCTCTTTCCTCTCACCAAGACTGTCTATTTTTTCATTCAAACCCTTTTTATCTCTTCTCTCAAATTGCTGCCCTCTCTCTCTTTCTCTCGGCCATCTCTCTTTTTTTCTAATTCTTGACCTCTTTTCTTTTCTTTTTCCTCAAGCTCACTTTTTATCCCTCCCCTTGGTTTTCCCATTGTTTCCCTTAATCTCTTTTGATCTTCAAACACTTGAGAAGGAGATAAAGGTGCAAGAGTAAATTTCCTGTCATTTAGTTCAAGAGAATATCTATTCTTTCTTCCATCATGAAAAACATTTCTTTCATACTGCTAAGGACGACCCAGTAAGATATGACAAGCTTGCATAGGTATTATGTCACAAAGAATATCATCCTCATATCTACCAACATTAAATGAAATCATGCAATGTTTGTTTACCTTTAGTTCATCACTATCATTTAACCATTGGAGTCTATAGGGAGTAGGGTCTTTCATGAATGTAAGTCCTAATTTTTCCACAAAGTATGAACTCACCATATTAGCACAACTACCACTATCAATGATCATAGAGCAAGTTTTTCCCTTTATCCCACACCTAGTATGGAATATATTCTCCCTTTGTTCTTCACTATTGCTTGCCAAATTGATAGTCATAATCCTTCTAACTACCCCAATCATGCCCTCATTAGGTAGTTCTACATCATCTTCATCACTCACATCTCTCTCTTCTTCTCCCTCTCTTTTTTTCACTCTCATATCCTCCATCTTCTCTAAGAATGATGTTTCTTCTACTTGGACATTCATGCATCATATGTCCCCTTCCTTTACATTTATGACATTGAATAGGACTAGAAGGTGTAAAAGGTTTAGGGTTAAAGGTTTTACCTCCCTCTTTGTTCTCAAATTTACCTTTACCCTTGTCTTCTTGAGGTCTAGAAGAACTCTTCATCTCATGATATGGCCATGGCTTCTTGGAGATGGTGCTTGTCCGACCTTTCCACGAGCTAGTCTACTTTCTTTTATTTTGATTTTCTACCTCTACACACAAATCAACTAACTCATCTATTGTTACATATTGTTGTAATTCTACTACATCAGCTATTTCCTTATTTAAACCATTTAAAACCTAGCCATTGTAGCCTTTTCTTCCTCATCCACAGACATGGACCCTTGCTTCAATGTTTGAAGACGCTGTTGTAGCTCTCTTTGAAAGTGTGATGGCACGAATCTCTTCCTCATCACCCTCTTCATCTCAGGCCAAGTAGCAACTAGTGCTTGTCCTTCTTGCAATCTGTCCCTAGTAAGATTTTTCCACCAAATAGCAGCATAGTCAGAAAACTCAACAACAACAAGTTTAACTTTCTTACCCTCAGAGTAGTTGTGACAATCAAAGATGGCTTCAACCTTTCTCTCCCAATCAAGGTACAAGTCTGGGTCCCTTGTTCCCTTGAATGATGGCATCTTCATCTTTATACTACTTATATTGTCATCTTCTACTCTACCTCTTTGTCCCCTCCTATCTCTTCCCACCCTATCAAAATCAATATCATTAAAATCATCTATAGGGTTTTCTTGATTTACAATGGGAGCATGGGGTACATTTCTCCTAGCTTGGGGTCTAACATTATTTTCCCTCCTAAGTTCAGCTATTGTATCATTTTGATCAGCAATGGTATCCCTCATCTCTTGGAGTTGCAAATTCAACCTTTCAAATTGTTGATGCATAGCTTGCAAGGTAAAATCATTTCTTGCTTTGATTTCATCTTCTTGGAGAACCCTTCGTTCATCATCACTACCTGTACGCGACATCTTTAAAGAAAGTATAAACTGTATCACAAAAATTATCTTCTTCTTTTTTTCTCTCGGAATAACCTTTGAACAAAATACTTTGTAGATTTATAGTTAAGCCCAACTTGTATGAAGTTCTTAGTAGTAAAATCCAGATATTTCTTTGGGAACTAAAAAAAAAACCAAATCCTAAAACTATTAGGCTTGGTTGAAACAAGACACGAACAAAAAAAGAGAGGATAAATATGTAGATTAAAAGAGTAAGAAAATCTAGGATCCCCTTTTCTTATTTCCTTTGCTAACTTTTGGAAACAAATTAGATACAAAAGAAATTTTTTTTTGGAGAGCAAGCAATTCTACTGATTTTCGTTTTTTTTTCTGTTTTTTTTAATTTTTCTTTTCTTTTCTTTGCTCTTAGTATTCAAGAAATCCCAAGACTTACCAAGAACGAAATCTTGATAAAAACCACTCTGATACCACTTGATAGCAACTAGGTCGGGAATCCAAACTATAGTAAGAATTTGAGAAGTAAATGCGGAAGCAATAACAATAAGGAATTGAACAACTAGAATTAAAGAGATGAAAATAAAGGATATGGGAAAATTCAAGGAAAGAATTTCCAAGAACTTTCAAAAACACAAGTTCTATAGCCTTGACAAGATCAAAGTAACAACGTCTTGATTTATGGAAGAAATCAAACGCCTTTACTTAAAAGCAAATCAAAACAATAGATTCGGATCTTGACCGCTTTACGAGTAACTTGAGACAACAATTAATAACTAGTATTAATCGCCTTCTAAGAATACCACAAAGGAATCAAAAATATCACAAAAGAGAAGTAATCTTACTACCTTGAACTATGAACTAGTAAATGTTGAAAGATAAATCTCAAAGCACAAGTAACAAAGGTTCAAAAGAACTCTCAAAGTATGATATACTTAATCAATAATGTAGTATCTTATGAATGAGAAGAACTCCCTATTTATAGTAGTACTAAGGCATAAAAGTCTTTAAAATTAGGTATGGTGGTTGCTAAGGCATACAGAGTCATTACAATTAGGTAGGGTGGTTGCTAAAGAGTAAGAAAAGTCATTAAAATTAGGAAGGGGCGGCCAAGTCCCTTTGGGGTAGATTTGGGCCTTAAAAAACTAGTTTGGGCCAATGGTTTGGACTCCAATTGGGATCCTTTTATAACACCTCCTTTTGGACCTATTTGGTGGACTTCAAGGGCTGATTTGAGTGATCCAATCTTCCTTCTCTTGGACTTCAATTTGAGCCACCAAATAATTGTAAAAGTTAGGTAATTCTTCTCCTTTGGGCTTGAGCTCTTCCCCTATAGTTAGAAGCTTCTTTATTTGCCATTGAAGTCCCGCAACCTTAGTCTACAATTCTTTAGCTTGAGATCTTGTAAATGGCCTTCTTGGAGCTTCCAAAACTCTATCCTCCTTATCAGTGATCTCCTTATCAGTGATGCTATCAATTGTGGTGTTATAGCGAGAAAAAGTATCAAGGTGAAGGTAAATCAGAAGGAACTTGGATATATGGGATAGCTTTGTAGTAGGACGGATCTGCATGGTAAGGATATGACTAGTTCTTTGGGTGCTTACGAGGTAATGAGTTTCTATAGGTGTTGCGCGGCAATTCTCTTAAGTTTTAGTAGCCTGCGTAGCTTGGTTGAGGTAGAAGAATTCAGTCCTGACGGTTTAGTTTTGTGCAAATGGAATTCGGAGAGTTCTTGATGGTTTCTACCACGGTTAGAGATGTACATTTTCTATGAGCGTGAGGAACATGGGATGTGTAGTGATTTTCTTCTACAAGGGATCAATGGAAAGTTATTGGCTAGTTGAGTACGTAGCTTCTTGTGGCTCGGAAGGGATATGAAGTTCTCATGTTTATCCTAGGATGGTATGGTATATGCGGTATGTTTTGTAGGCTTAAGATTTGCATATGTAAGGTCACGGTTCAGTTTGAAAGGAAGGTCACAAATTCTTAGGCGACTCGGGCAGCTTCAGATAATTAGGCAAATGATATTACTAATTGGTGTGGCTTGATGAGGGTATACGTTTCAGAAAAGGGAAATGTGATTGAGTTGATGATACTTCATTAGTATTGTGGCACTCTCTTGTTGGATCGACTGCTGATATTCGAGTTTTCTTGGTGGAACAGAAGTATTATAGGGATCTCGTGGGATGATTGGGTATTAGAGGTGTGTTGTATATTCGGACGGTGGAGTTGGGATCGGATATGGTGATTCGCATGCTGTATGGATTTGGAGATTGGGAGTTTCATAAATAGGATACGTCGTGGTTGTGACCGCGTATATCAGTTTTGTGTGGTAACTATTGGAGGTTTGGAGACCCGAGTGGGTCCTTTGTTGCTTGGTAAGTTAGATTTTGGATGTGATATTGGGTATAGACTGGTTGTCTCAGTGTTGTGTTATTCTAGACTGTTACGCTAGGATTGCGACGTTGGCTATGCCGGGAATGCCACGGAGTGAGTGGTGAGGTTTGACAGATTATGTTTCTAGTAGGGTGGTTTTATTTTTGAAGACCCAGCGGATGGCTGGGAAGGGTTGTCCTTCTTATCTGGCCTTCGTGATGGATGTCAGTGCAGAGACTCCTACTATTGATTCAGTTCCGGTGGTGAGGGATTTTCTAGATGTATTTCCTGCTGCCGGGCATGTCGCCGGACAGGGTTGTTGATTTCAGTATTGATTTGGCGCCGGGCACCATATCGTATGGGACCGGTGGAGTTAAAGGAGTTGAAGAAGCAGCTTCAGGAACTCCTTGGTAAGGGGTTCATTGGTAGGCCAATATGGATGTGTGTTCTACATCGAGTCGGCTTGGTTGACTCCGAATTGTATTGTTGAGGGATGTGTTGAATCGATTGTTTTTGATCTTATTAGTGATATGGGGAGATTTATGAGTTACCTTTCCGTTTTGCGAGGCGTTAGGATTTGTTGGTTATAGGCACATGTGGTGCGGTTTTATTGGGGTCTCTCAGTGGAATTCGAGCGGGAAGAGTATTGGGTATTGCTCGGCGGATGGCGTATCGATTGTGTCCTTTTGGGTTTGTGTAATGTTATGTCAATTGCTTCGCCGTGGTTATGATGATTTGCTTTGGTTCTAGACAGCAAATTGCGTGTAGTTATCGATTTTGAGCATAGTGACTTGAGGTGTTTCATGTGGACCAGTGTTTGGATAGGGTCGCGCATTTCAGCGAAGTTATGTGGAGGTATGACCCTTCGGGTTGGATTCGTGTGTTCTATTTCTACGACATGTGATGGGTTATCAGCATTCTGTTGTGGTGGTACTGGTGAGCCTGCGGTACAGCTCTCTCATTTGAGACATTTTCATGATTTGAGTATGTTCGGATTGTTGCCTGTTGGTGCGTGGATTGCACAAGTTGTGGCTTTAGATTGTATTGATATGTCATGTCCCTAGAGTAGTTGTGTTGTATTAGATGTGATCGTTGGGATCCATAATGAACAAAAACAGA
Source organism: Nicotiana tabacum (assembly GCF_000715075.1). Lineage (NCBI taxonomy): Eukaryota > Viridiplantae > Streptophyta > Magnoliopsida > Solanales > Solanaceae > Nicotiana > Nicotiana tabacum. Next base: position 38,153,928 of record NC_134086.1, read on the forward strand.
TTCGGTTTCAACATGTTGGAAGGATAATATCGATGTTCGGCTCAGAAATTTGCTATGGTCCTTGCCAAGGGAGAAATGGCTTCACGAACGGTTGATCTGAGGAATGGCTATGGCTTTCTACGTGTTTCTTTTATCATTAGCAGTATACGGAAGTTTTGGAATGAGGCTTTATTTGACAAGAGGCTTATTATCGAAATTCGGATATTTTGAGCAACTATTGTGATTAGAAGTTATCAGTACGAGTGTTTGAGTTATGTGGTATATCATGTAATTGCATCTGAGGATGCAGGTATGGTTTATTACAACTTGTTCGGGCTTATTCAGAGTATAGATATGAGATTCTGATCTTGTGGATGATTTCAGAAGTGGAAATGTGGTTTTGAGGTTTATGGGATAGGTTGGATTGTGAAATTTCAGTTACATTGTGTTATCGGACCTATATGAGATAGGGTGACGTGGGATCATCCCCAGGCATGTGCATGGTAAGGTTACTCAGCGATTAATGGTTTTTGGAACAACTCTGGGCACGTTCGAGGACGAACGTATGTTTATGTAGGGGAGGATGTAACGACCCGACCGGTCGTTTTGAGTTTTTGCACTTCGCTCGCCAGTTCTTGGGCACGACTAGACCTGTGTGATGTATTATGACTTATGTAAATCGTCGGTTTTGGTTTTCAGGGTAATCGGAATGAATTTGGAAGAATAGTTCTCAGTTTGTAGTTTAAAATTTAAAAGGTTTGACCAAGTTTTGACTTGTTAGTATATGATCTCGGATTTGAATTTTTATGATTCGGTTAGCTCCATTAGGTGATTTGGGACTTAGGAGTATGATCGGAATGTGCTTTGGAGGTCCGGAGTAGATTTAGGCTTGAATTGGTGAAATTGAAATTTTGGTGTTTTTCGGTTGATAGATGAGCTTTGGATATAGGGGTCGGAATAGAATTCCGAAAGTAGGAGTAGACTCGTTATATCATCTGTGACGTGTGTGCAAAATTTTAGGTCATTCGGATGAGGTTTGATAGACATTTTGATCAAAAGCGAAATTCGGAAGATTTTGGAACCTTAGGCTTGAATCCAATGTTATTTGGTTGATTCGATGTTGTTTGAGGTGTTTTCAAGATTGGTATAAGTTTGGATAGTGGTATATGACTTGTTCGTGCTTATGGTTAGGGTCCCGGGGGCCTCGGGGTGATTTCGGATGGTTGACGGAAAGTTGGAGTTGGGAGTTGCAGCTAAAGCTGCTGAAGTCTGTCATAACCGCACCTGCGGCTTGGGGACCGCAGGTGCGAGCCCGTAGAAGCAGAAGACTAGCTGCAGATGCGGAAGTTGGCGTAAAGGGCTGAAGCGCAGGTGCAGATGATTGGTCGAACCTGTGAGACCACAGGTGCGGAAGGTGAGGCGCAAGTGCGGACATTTTTAAGTGAAAATCGCAGATGTGGTACCGCAGGTGCGAAAAGCCTGGGTCAGAACATATATATTTCACCCTTCGCGATTTTGTATAGATTTTCACCATATTTCATTCGGGAAGAAGCTTTGGAGAGATAATTGAAGGGAGAATTCAAGAGGGTTTCTTAGAGGTAAGGTCCTTGGTCCCAAAACTCATTTTTATGATGATTTTTAAGGTTGTAAGCTTGAAATCTATGGGAAAATCGATAGCAAAATTGGGTTTTAGGGCTTAAAAATTGGAGACCTAAAATTAGAGATTTGAGGGGTCATTTGTGGTTGGATTTTGGTACTTTTGATATGAATGAACTTGTGAGGCAATAAGGATTCAATTGATGCAATTTGTATCGGATTCCGAGACGTGGGACCGGGGGTCGGATTTGGCAAATTTCGGGATTTTTTATGTAAATTATTTATTTTCGAGTGGGCATTGTTTCCTTAGCATATTTTGAAGGTGTAAATCTGTTTTTGGTTAGATTTGGAGCATTCGGAGGCCGAGTCAAGAGGCAAAGGCATCGCGGGCTAGAGTTTGGACCGGATTGAGGTAAGTAGTGATTGTAAATGATTGTCCTGAGTGCATGAAACCCCGAATTTTACATCGTTGTGCTACTTTGAGGTGACGCACACGCTAGATGACGAGTGTGGGATCGTGCACCGTTGGGGATTATGACTTAGTCCGTCCCGTATGACTGTTAAGTCGCGTATTTGATTGAAAATTGTTTGATATCATTGTGTTTTGGAAAATTTTACTATGTTTTGGACTGAATGCCATATTTGGGCTTTGTGTCAACTGTTTTGGACCCTTAGGGGATTTTTACTACTATTCCTCACTATTTTGACTTCATATTTGTACTCAGTCATGTTGTATTCTACTGTTTTCATAACTCAACCATATTTACTCCGTTTTGATATTTTAAATGATATTTTGGGCTGATCATCATGTTTTACTATTTCCTAAGTGGCTTGAGGGATTTCTGACTGAGTGACTAATGGCCTGTGTTGTGAGGATATTGTGGGATCGGGATGCGCGTCGTAGTAGTGTTGTACTGATTCATGATTTTGAGGCCAAGGGCCTGATTTGTTACACCACGAGGTGGCTTGATATGAGGCCGAGAGCCTATTTGATTATGCCACGAGATGGCTTGTTATTGCGCTTGGGTCGTAAGGGGGCCATTCCGGAGTCTATACACCCCCAGTGAGTGCGGGTACCTAGTGTGAGATGTGATATTGCCCGCGAGGCTGTCGTTGTTTCATATTGTTGCTCGAGGGGCTGTTCTTGATCCATATTTCGCCCGAGGGGCAGTTCTTGATTTATGTTATGCCCGAAGGGCTTATTACGATGATTGTGAGGTAGCCCGAGGGGCTGGTTCTGTTGATATTATGTCCGAGGGGCAGTTTATGGTACATGTTTTGCCCGAGGGGTTGTTTACATTTCTATCATGTTTACTCACTATTTTATCACTCGTTTGAAACTATTAAAAATTATTTTAAAAGGTTTTACCAAAATTGAGCATGATTTACGAAGTGGAAATGTCCTGTATTTATTGTAGCATTTAACGTGGTTTACGTGTTTTCTTACTGCTCAGCTTTCATTTACTTTTATTACTTACTGCGTTGGCGTACTCACATTACTCCCTGCACCTTGTGTGCAGATTCAGGTATTTCTAAACCCGGTAGAGGGTGTTGGTTGCTCAGTGGCAGAGTTATTGGAGTTAGCAAGGTAGCTGCCAGACGTTCGCAACCCTGCTCTTCTCCCTCTTATATCCCTTAGATTGTTTCAGTATATTTTCAGACTCTTCATTGTATTCAGACCTTAGTAGATACTCGTGACTTGTGACATCCCGATGTCGGACTTGTGTATTTATTCTGCACTGTTCATTTAGACTTACAATATGAGATATCTGATTAATTAAAGGCTTAAAAATGATTGTTATCGATGACAGTTGTGTCGGGTGGGCTAGTTTCACGATAGGCGCCATCACGACCGGGTCGGTTTTAGGGTCGTGACAATATTATAAGACATTTCATGATAAATTTCGGAAAAAAGTAAATTAGTATTGCATATATTATAAGACTTTAATTAGCTCTAGTGTATTTGGCTCAAATAAGATTCAATTTAGAGTTTGATAAGAGCCATATGTACATCTGAATAATAATGACGTAAATGATTTTTTGCCGTCACTTGAAATCTAGAAGACCAAGTTACTATGGTAGGGAATATTGAAGTACCACAAAGGAAACTAATTAAAGAACGATGCACGCTTGCAGGTCTGGTAGAAAGCCAGTGTGCACGCCTGATTGTGAATTTCGACCCTTTATTAACAGTGATCAAGATGAGACCTTTGGTAGAGTGTTAAGACTTATGGGAGACAAACGGTGACCGGATGATCTCGAAAGTATCAAGGGATTCAACAAAAATGACAACTTCTGAACAACCGAGCTTACGAGGCAAATATCATTACAATAGATCATATGGGGAATGTACAAGATTGATAAGGCAAAGAGGTATAATAATAGAAAATTTAAAATTTATAATATAATTGTAACGATTCGATAAGTCGTTTTTAGTTTTAGCTTTCTGTTCTATATTGGTTAAAATCTGACCATCACGACCGAGCTGACCAACGTCCCGCCTAAGTGACCGGGCACCGAAAGATAGTATAGCCCGATCCATACCCCTTTCCTGACATCCGACGAGTCGGAAAGAGCGGCGCTTAAAAGCACGACTAAGACACATTGGAGGCAAGAGAACGTCGGGCCAAGTAAAGGGCAAGGGTGCCACGACTATATATATAGCAAGGGAAAGCTTTCAATGGGTGGGGGGGGGGCAGACTGCTCCTCCTATCTCTCTCTAAAGCTAAAAAGCTCTCTTCTAGTATTCTGGATAGAGAAGAGTTAATCTCTAGGAAAATATGTAAAGTTGTCTCCTCATCGATTGATGGGAGACGCAATATTGAATCTCAACAAGATCATTTACATTTCCTTCATCTTAATATTATTCATACTGCTAGCTCTTTGATCTGGAATTTATTATGTCTGACTATGATTTACCCCTTTATTTTCTTTGATTGATTTGTTCAAAAAGGTTTCAATATCTTTTGAGTCAAACAATTTGGCACCGTCTGTGGGGATTTCTTAGTAAAATTTCCTAGTCTCCCCAGATCAAAGACAAAAAATACGATTACTCACCAAAAGGAGCGCGAAGGAAAAATCCAACCCACACAAGACAAAGGAGCGGTGTAGTAGAGGGAAGAGAGCCAAATAAAATTATCAAGCTTAGAAACCTTCGTCCCATCAACCATCGATACACCAAACAAGGTAAACGACGTTACCAATCAGTTCTCCCCCATCGGACCACCAGACGGGGGCAAGGAAAGTTTCATTCTAACTTGCCTCCTAATCTCTGCTCAAGTAGGAATACAATGGCTGCGCAGGCGAATGAATAAAGAAACACCTCAATTAAAGGACTAAAAACTACTGCAAAACAACTGTGATACCGCTCGTTGGTGATACCTTTGAGCCGGAAGACAGGAGCTAGACAAGGAAACTACAATTTGTGCGCAGAGCGTACTTAAGCGAAACCACAACGTTTCACATCCTCCGACATTGTACCCTCCATTGCGAGCAATGCCAAACAAACTGGGACTCTCCCAGAAGATATCTAGCTCTCCAAAAACTGGGACCGACGACGAGTTACTATTTCGATAAGTTCAAAATAATACCCTTTAAGGCCAAGGGCCTTCGCCAAAAAAAGAAAAGTTCGACCTCGATCGAACGACAACGGGTTAGTATTTCGATAAGTTCGAAATAACACTCTTCAAGGCCAAGGGTCTTCGCCAAAAGAGAAGAGTTCGACCTCGATCGAACGACGATGGGTTACTATTTCGATAAGTTCGAAATAACACCCTTTAAGGCCAAGGGCCTTCGCCAAAAAGAGAAGAGTTCGACCTCGATCGAACGACAACGGGTTACTATTTCGATAAGTTCGAAATAACATCCTTTAAGGCCAAGGGCCTTCGCCAAAAAGAGAAGACTTTGACCGCGATCGAACGACGACGGGTTACTATTTCGATAAGTTCGAAATACACCCTTTAAGTCCAAGGTCCTTTGCTAAAAAGAGAAGAGTTCGACCTCGATCGAACAATGACGGGTTACTATTTTGATAAGTTCGAAATAACACCCTTTAAGGCCAAGGGCCTTCGCCAAAAAGAGAAGAGTTCGACCTCGATCGAACGACGACAGGTTACTATTTCGATAAGTTCTAAATAACACTCTTTAAGGCCAAGGGCCTCGCCAAAAAGAGAAGAGTTCGATCTCGATCGAACGACAGGTTGCTATTTCGATAAGTTCGAAATAACACCCTTTAAGGCCAAGGGCCTTCATCAAAAAGAGAAGAGTTTGACCTCGATCGAACGACGACGGGTTACTATTTCGATAAGTTCGAAATAACACCCTTTAAGGCCAAGGGCCTTCGCCAAAAAGAGAAGAGTTCAACCCCGATCGAATGACGACGGGTTACTATTTCGATAAGTTCGAAATAACACCCCTTAAGACCAAGGGCTTTCGCCAAAAAGAGAAGAGTTCAACCTCGATCGAATAACGATGGGTTACTATTTCGATAAGTTCGAAATAACACCCTTTAAGGCCAAGGGCCTTCGCCAAACAAAAGAAGAGTTTGACCTCGATCAAACAACGACGAGTTACTATTTCGATAAGTTCGAAATAACACCCTTTAAGGCCAAGGGCCTTCGCCAAAAAAATAACAGTTCGACCTCGATCGAATGATGACGAGTTACTAATTTGATAAGTTTGAAATAACACCTTTTAAGGCCAAGGGCCTTCACCAAAAAGAGAAGAGTTTGACCTCGATCGAATGACGAGGGGTTACTATTTCGATAAGTTCGGAATAACACCCTATAAGGCCAAGGGCCTTCGCCAAAAAGAGAAGAGTTCGACCTCGATCAAACGACGAACGGGTTACTATTTTGATAAGTTCAAAATAACAAAGGCCAAGGGCCTTCGCCAAAAAGAGAAGGTTTCGACCTTGATCGAATAATGATGAGCCATTATTTCGATTAGTTCGAAATACTAAGGCCAGAAGCCATCAGGAAGAATAGAAGGAAAGAAAAATCGGGACTCGCCATACAGGCGCCTATCTTGCTCCTAAGCCATAAGTAGTTGAAATAAAGGTGAAGTACAAGGCAAATAATGAAGAAAAAACTCTCCTTTATACAAAGTCATTGTGCGGACTATCACCGCTTACATATGGACCAAGCCAATGATAAAAAAAGGGGGGGAATAAAGAAGAATGAAAAGGAAAGGGGAAAGAAACAACGACAACAGACGACGAACAACTAAAAAAAACAACAACTGAAAGTAAGTACATGCAAGGACAACATTCTTCATTCAACATCATCACCGCCATCACCATCTCCAAGAAGCCCTCCATTACCATCGTTCGCACCCCCATTAGCTTTAGGCATCGCCGCATCATACCGACAATTGATGCGAGCCTCCCGCGCTTTCACTCGCGCTTCTTCATAGGTAGCCTCAGTCATAGTACCCGCCTCCCACAAACTCTTATATATATCCTACTGGGCTTTGGCGCAAACCCAAAGCTCGTGCACATGGAGGGGAACGGCGGTGGAGGAAGACACAATCTGAGCCAACAGTCGCCCATTTTCTACCTCTAGTGTTGCGACCCGATCTCCCAAAACCGATGCCTCTTGATCGATCTCGCTGATGCGCTCCTTAAGCCTTGCCTCCATGAGGGTAGACATCGCTCTTACTGACTCCTGTTCGGATTGGAGGACGCAGATGGTGTTCTCCAAGGCCTCCGCCCTCGACGAAGCCTGATCGAGGCCAACCCTGCGCTACTATTGAGTAGTGAGAGAGGGTCAAAATAGCTTTTACCCGATTAAGGTCGGGATCGATTTCCACAGGGAGCTAGAAGTTGGAGTCGAGTGTCTGTCTAAAGTGGAGTTGTGTATGTGTTCCAAATTGCACTTCTTAACATTTTTGGGTTTTTGATTTACTTCTAGTTTTATCAAACTACAATGCTAAATTAAACTAGAATTAGCTAAGAGTAAACTATTGCGAGTTGTTCAAATGGTTAAAAGACACTATGGTAGTGACTTTCGCCTAGGTGGTCAATTGACGGATACTTGAGTCTAAGGCATGATTGACATATTTGGGGAGTATGATATAATTGTTGCACGATTTTACCCACTCTACACCTCTCGGTGGTTCGAGTGATTTTGCCCGAATTGACTTTCTCAAGATCAATTGGGTATGCAAATTTGCACAAGCAATCAAGGTTCAAGTTGGGTATTACTATCTCTAGGTTTAACCCTTTAATTGGGGGTATCAATCTCTTGAGTACGCCCTAATTCCTTGTTGGACCAATTTCAGAGACTTAGGCTCTCTTTCTCAAGAAGAGCCAAAGTCAACTAAACAGAAACTAGTGTTTGCAACCACCAATTCAGCAATTAAACATGAAATTAGCCCAAATATCAAACATCCATAGTTAATCTAGCCCGAAAACACAAGACCCATCAATTACTCACACTAGGGTTAAGCCACAACCCTAGCTTATGGGTCTAGCTACTCATAATTAGAGAAGAAAATACAGAAATAGATGAAGAAAAACTCATATTAATTAATTGTTAAGATAAACTAGAAGATTCAATGTTGAAATGAAGCTAAAATTACTCAAAATAGCTAAAATATTTGAAGTCACGAGCGCAGCCCAATATCAAAACTATCTGATAACCTAAAAATGGGAAAAAAGCTATTTATACTAAGCTGAAAAATTTGGACAAAAATACCCCTACGGGGCTAGTGCGGACCGCACAAAATCACGTGCTGCCGCACTAAGGCTCTTGACTTAAAATTCAGCTCTCTGAACACAGGTAATGCGGACCGCACAGAATCGAGTGCGGCCGCGATGGCTTCTAGTGCGGTCCGCATGAAATGGAGTGCGGACCGTATTGGCTTCAATCTCCAAACTGGCACTTCTCTGATCCTTGGTTTTGTGGACCGCACTGAATCGAGTGCGGCCGCAGTGACTCCAATGCGGACCGCATTAAATCTCATGCGGCCGCATTTCTTGTTGGCCTGGAAGTCCACCTCTATGAATCTCACTTGTGCGGACCGCACAGCATGGTGTACGACAGCATTGAGCCTGCTTTGCCTGAGCTTGTCTTGTCTTGGTACTTGTGCAAGTTTCACTCCTTTTTGAGCCGATCTTTGACATCTTGTCACTTTGTTGATCAAACATGCAATCAAGCACAACTTGTGAGCATTTTTGGGACTATTTTGTATAAATTTCTAATCAAAGCATAAGCAAGAAGGAGTTTAAAATGTATCAAAATCCCTAGTTATCAACTCTCCCAAACTTAAGCTTTTGCTTGTCCTCAAGCAAACAAAATAAGACCCACCCCTTAAGGAAAATTCCAAGAAGATTCAGCTGTTCTAAAGTGCCATCATCTAGCATCAATTGGGACTAACAATTGCCCTCAATACAAATGAATCATTAACAACATTTTACTCTTTGAAACACCATGGATTAAGTGTGACACAAGAGCATCAAGAGTTGACTCAACATATCAAAGAACTTTTTCTATTACTTTGGTCATTGTGGAACCCAAACTCACACATCCTCAACTCTCTCTAAGCAAACCTCACCTTTAGAATAGTAGCACTCAGAACGAGGTTAATGGAAAATCACTCATCTCTCTCAAGGAAAAGTCACAAGTCCGGCTCTAAGTACCATATGCTTGCCCCTTATGTGAGTCACCACTAATGTAAGTTTCATTTAACTCAAGATCATATAGGGCTTTTGTGGAGACATAGTGAAGGCTTTTGGTTTATGGTAGGTAATGTTTGGTCTAAGTAGGTTCCATCTTCCCTTAAGCACTTCTTTTGTTTCATTTTGGCTCAAATTCATTTGACTTTTTGAGTCTTTTCACTTCTTTCTAAGGGGTTAGAGAGACACACTGTCACTCTTTCTTGTACATTTCAAATCTTTTCTCCTTTCTCAACTTTCCACACCTTTCATTCTTTGCTTTTCTTGAATCCCCCCTTTTTTTATTCAATTCTACTTTGAGCATTCTTTTTGTCTTTTTGCTTTTCTTTCTTTTTATTGCCTTTCCTTTTCTTTATTTTGTACCTTTTTACCACTTTGTTGCCATCCTAGTCTCCCCCCCCCCAAACTTATACTTTTGTCATGTGCTAAAGGAAAGATCGGGTGCCAAGAGAGGGTATCTTTTGTAGCAGGTAAAGGCTTATATCATGGTTCGTTGAAGGAAAAAGGTTTAAGGTTCAAACGGGTTGACTAGGGATCTTATCATTGGTAGGTTATGGAAGTATTCAAGCTATCATTTGGACTAAGGAGAGCCTATAATCATGTCTCAAACTAAAATTTACTTAGGATATCCCCTCAACAAACATTCAGGGCAAGTTCTAGACCAATGGCTCGAGACTTGGACTTGCAATGCAATTTCTCATCACACAAGCTATGGGATTGCTAAAGACACAGAGTCGGGGGCCCACAACGACCTTAGATAAGATTTGAGCACACAATGGTCCCGAAAAATTACTTGATGATTATCGGTCAACACAAGAGTCTCAAGGTCACGACTTTCACCATCTTAAACGCAACAATTTGTTTTTGACCATGAGATCAAAGGCAAATGTGCTAGGCCCAAGTGAAACTTTGCTTGAGGTACCCTTACCACTAACTAGGAAAAAGCAAAAAGAAAAACAGACTCAAACCCTTAAGAAGGTTGTCATGCCATCCATCATTGGGAAGAGCAACCTGGTTCACATAAACTCCACCTTTGGAAAGAATCGTGCCATTAAGAAAACCAAAGGCTTATTGCAAACGTTTACTTTCGTACATAGATACCACACTTATAAGAACCTCTACACCTTCATGTAGATGTCATGTCTATAGAATTCTGCACTTTCATATGTTACCATGTCTATAATTACTCGAAACCTGAATCTACATATGCGTCTAGAAAACATGTCTATAGGCCATTCTAAATTATGCATATACATCTGTCACTAGGTAAATGTGTTCATAGGTTTAATGAAGTACAATATTTAGATGTCATGCCTATAGGATTTTCTGCACTCTTACTACGTCTGTAAAAAATGTTTTAAGTTAACAAAAACATAGAAAGCATGCCTATAGGGGTCTAACCAAACCTGAATCATTTCACTTGCTTATAAGTCTAAAATCAGTAACAATGAGGCCTAACATCAGCGGAACTTATGCTCTTTTACCAAAACTCACCTTTCCTGATTGACTGACAATTTCTTTCCCTAAAATCAGCATACTTCTTTTTTTGAAACAAGTAGATATCATGCCTATAGGTTTCATCTAACACTTAGGTAAGCCATAAGATAAACTTGTAAACTGAATCAGATTTTTGTTAATTACAACCAGCAGGAAGGCCTAATTCGGATTTCTTATCTGAAATATGTAATAAATCAATCTGCCTCAACCCTTTAAGGTTAATCCGATCTTAATCAGTACGTGCAAGACATGCTAAACTATATGCTTTCTTTGATTTAAGGAGGTCTGTTTGAGCCTTATTTTGTTTATGTGCCTCCCTATACTTGTTATACGTGTTTTTGATTGTCGCCCTAGCATTTTTTACCTTTGAAACCACAAATAAGCCAACGTTTCCTCCCTTTTAGGATTAGTTGTCCCAAGTACCTCCGGGGCTGATAGGATTGGGGCAGGTAATAGCATGCAATAAGTAAACGAGACTATTCCGCGCTTTAATACCTTAACTGAGTGGGAAAGGGTAGATATGGATATGATGACCACGTGATAACATCTCGTGTAACCCCTCATTGAGGAGTGATTACCGGATGTTGTGTTAGGTGATCCATATTATTTATAAACCTAGGACCCCCTTTTCCTTTACTTGTTTATTTCATGTTTACTTTCAAACTATTTTCTCAAAATTCAACTTTTCTTTTGTTTTCTTTTAATTTTACCTATTTGTAACCCTTATGTGCAAATCCCCTCTTATTTGAAGTCTTACTCGCCTTCATGTTATTTGTACTTAAAGTCACAACCGTAGCCTGGCCGGGAACCACACTAGTGAATACTGAGGGGTGTCTAACACCTTCCCCTTGGGATAATTTCAAGCCCTTACCCAATCTCTGGTTTCCTAAATCAAATTCTTCCTAGTGTCCTAATGCACTCAAATCATTAGGTGGCGACTCTTCAATCCAAACCCAATTCCCGAAAGGGAACAAGTTGTCCTCCCAAATGTCATGAACCCGCTTCCGCGAGGAAAAAGGGGGCGCGATATCCTTTTCTCTCATAATAGAGCGGACATGTTCCGGTTCAACCCCGGCGGGAGTACTGAAGTCGGTCGACTCTCTCCCAAGGCGAGGCAGGATCTCAATCACTGATGGGATCTCCTCATCTTCCACCGCATCTACCCATCATGTGTCCTGAGCGACACTTTTCCGAACCGGACTAGTGACAGGGATATCGGCGGAAGAAGAATCACCAGCCATTTTGATCAGAAGACACGCCAAAGAAATAACGAAATGAAGGAATGAAAATTTTCAGTGAACAAGAGGGCAAGCAGACACTTGGGGTATCAGAAAGAAAATATATCTGCAGAATTCTCTCAAGTAAAAGGTGAAGAAGTATGTCAATCGAATGATAAGGTCCCTCTATTTATAAGAGACATAAACCCCTCGAGCACGAAACCTAAGAGTCGCCAATCGAATCTGATAGGGCACGAAACGTTTCAGTTCCCCAGGAACGTGCGTAATAATGGCGGTAACCACGAAACAACTCTTTGATACCAAATGACGTTTCGGTTCCGAAACCGCCGCAACGGTTCATGGGAATCGAAAGAATGTCGTCACTCCGCCGAAAACCCTAGAAATGTAACTATGGAACGAAGAGTCAGAAGTCAGATTTCACTCGAATTCGTAACAAACATGATCCGTCTGCCGAGCCCGACAGAGGACGACCCCGACAGATGGAGGGACTAACTGTATTGGTCAAAATCTGACTGTCATGACCGAGCTGACCAACGTCCCGCCTAAGTGATCGGGCATCAAAAGATAGTATAGCCCGCTCCATACCCCTTTCCCAAAATTCGACGAGTTGGAAAGAGTGGCGCCTAAAAGCACGACTAAGACACATTGGAGGCAAGAGGATGTCGGGTCAAGTAAAGGATAAGGGTGTCATGACTATATATATAGCAAAGGAAAGCTTTCAGTGGGGGGCAGACTGCTCCTCCTATCTCTCTCTAAAGCTAAAAAGCTCTCTTCTAGTATTCTGGATAGAGAAGAGTTAATCTCTAGGAAAATATGTAAAGTTGTCTCCTCATTGATTGATGGGAGACGCAATATTGAATCTCAATAAGATCATTTACATTTCTTTCATCTTACATATGGTCCATACTGCTAGCTCTTTGATCTGGAATTTATTATATCTGACTAAGATTTACCCCTTCATTTTCTTTGATTGATTTGTTCAAAAAGGTTTCGATAGCTTTTGAGTCAAACACGTTCGACAGTTTGAGACTTTGAGTAGCTTCATATGATTTATTATGACTTGCATGTATGATTGATTTCGATGTTCGAGATTTTAGTTGGAAGAGTGATTCTCGATTTGGAAGCTTTAAGTTGGAAGAGCTGATCAAGGTTTCACTTTTGAGTAAACGATCTTGGAATCAGGATTTGATGGTTTCAATAGGTTCGTATGGGGATTTTAGACTTGAGGGTATATCTGGATGTGATTTTTGAGGTTCATTGATGATTTTGAGGGTAATTGTCGAGAGTTGGAATTTTGAAGGTTTTAAAATTAGCTAAATTTGTCTTGCAGTGAACATTGGTGATATTGAATCTAGTTTGGTATTCCAGTCCATGAAACATGTTTGTGTTGCTATATTGGACTTGTGTGTGAAATTTGTTTCCATTCTGAATTGTCTAAGTATAATTTGTCGTGTTCAACGTTAGTTGAAAGAAGCTGGAAGTTTGGAGAGTTTCTTAGTTTAGTTTGGGGTGTGATTCTTGGTGTTGATGTTATTTTAAGTGTTTTGAGACCTCGAGCAGATGCGGATTACGTTTATGGACTTGTGTGAGTGATTGGACGGAATTCCGGGTGACTTGGATGAGTTTTGGACCACCGGAAGCATGTTTGAAATTAGTTGATGTGCTGGTATCGAGTGTTCATCACATTCTCGCGTTCGCAATGAAGGATTTGGGCCGAAGGTCATCTGTGCTTTGCGTTCATACTGGGTGAGACTCGTATAAAGTAAAAGAGATAGCTATAGGGGATAACAACTGAGGGGGCAAGAGATAATTACAATTATACAAAAGAATACAAGCAATAAATAATGAAATAGCTATACTCTAACAGGAAGAAGCCTGAGAAAGCAAATTGACAGTATGGAAGTGAAAGGAGTAGTCGTTTTCTGAAAATGGCTCGTCTTATCTGCAACGGCTCGTCTTAACAGGGGATTTATTTTAAGTTGGACAGGCAATGTGGCTAAGTCTGCAACGGCTGTTTTCATGCTTACAAATTAGAGGGACTAACAGATTTCTTAAACTTACCATCGAGCCAACCAACTTGCTTAACATAATCATGCATGAATAAGAAATATGAAGCTACACTTTCATAAGCTCATAAATATTACTATAAGACATCAAATAACCAAAAGTAGTTATTTATACATACCACGTGAAACTTTAATAATCATTTATCTGGTGATATAATAATACTGTCAAACTTGTAGAAGTAGTAGATTAGTGCTCTCTCCACTAGAGGGAACACAACTGACATTATAATTGACTATTTTGAGTTGCCAATAGTTAAAATACTAGAAGAAACTAATTTATATATTTCCAAAAAGAAAAAGATTATTAGACTAGCTGTATGTCAGTTCGACCAAAACCACATTGAAACATGAATTTTTTTGGGAAACTACACAGTTTACTCGCTCTAAAAAATAAAGCCAGTAAAATATATATTTTTATATATTAATATATAATATACAAAAATGTACATATTTTATATATAAACAATGCATATTTTTGTATGTTGCTAACAAATATAGTTATCTTGGGCTGAGCGGCCAAATGTGTAACTTGCCCATTTTTTAGGCCCAACAGAAAAAGTAGTAAAGCTCGAGTCGGGCCCAATATTATGAATGTTAAAAGGAATTTTTACCTTCATATGCCACATATGAAACCTTATTACCCTCAATGTTTAAGGTTAGAGATAATTACATTTAGTATACTAAATTACCATTTATATACCATAATTTAAAATAGGGATATAATTAATGGGGCATTTATATGAGGCATAATTATAGGACCGTATATTCCCACGTTTCTCTTTCCTTTCAGCTCAACCCCCCCTCCCCACGTTTTACCTTTTCCTTTCACTCCCCCACATTTAGCGTATGTTTTCTTCTTTACAGAACAAAAGCTACCCACGTTCTTCATTATTCTCCATTTAAATTCACCAAATATTGAAGTTGTCATTCTACAAAATTCGTTCCCATCTTTAGGCAAGTTGAAGTTAAACTATGAAGAACATCAAATCTCCCAAAAAATACCTAAAAATCTACAGTAGGTGATATCCCCTCTTTCAATTTGGGTGTTTTAACACCAAAATCACCACAAACACAAGTAAAATCTACACATGCAATGGAACCTACTACTCACAGTTCATCTCCTATACAAATCCGTGCCGAGATGAGAACAAACCAAATGCACGATGTAGATGCTGGAGGAAGTGTGGCAAGCAATTCAAAAGAAAAGGGAAAGAGGTATGTGTAGATGACGACTTTGTTGAAGATGTCCCTAAAATTCCAACAGTTAAAAACTCAAGTTGTCTCCTGCTTCCTCAAAATAAAAAACGAAGAAACAGTCCAAAAAACTCCTAAAATTGGTTCAGAAATTTTTTTTGGTGAAGGTAAACATTTATTATTTTCGTTTCCAGTTTTTTAGTTTTGTTTTGGATGTAAAAATCTCTGTTTTAAGTGTTTTGGTAAATTGTAGATTAGTTGTCTTAATTTTGTAGATTATTTGTAGTTGTGATTTTCTACAGTTTATAATTGTAGTTATTTTGTAGTCGTTTTGTAGTTATATTGTCGTTAGCTTTTAAATTTTAAAACAGAGCTGTAGTTACTTTTTTCTTCCTGCATTTTTGTAGATAATGTTTATATCTGTAGATGTCTTGTAGTATTTTGTAGTTATATGTGTGGGTAGGCTGTATTTTTTTGAAGCAGATTTGTATGTATTTTTTCTTCCTGATTTATTTTTAGCTATTTGTGTAGTGATTTTGTAGTTATATGTAGATAATATGTAGATTAATGCTTCATTTTTATGCAGTTTACTAATGTGAAATAATTTATCATTTTGTGCAGAATGGACATTATTTTGCCCCACATAATGTGGATTATGGGGTGCTTAGATTCCACACTTTTTGTGATCCTAGCATTCCTAGCCAGATAAAAGAGTTATTGTCTTCAAATGCTTTAAAGCTTTTTAAAAACACTTGTTTTGGTTTCTTACTGTCTCTCCCCTCCATTTGCATGCAAAACCAAGCTATTCATCTTCTGATGAAGTATGAACTGTCTAAGTCTAATGAATCATTTTTTTCAATCCACTTGAAGGGGAAAATTGAATTTTTCATTAAGAGAGTTTGGTTTAATTACCGGTTTAAATTGTGTGAATCAGTTTACAGATTATGGATATACTTCTAGTTATGTTAGCAAGTTAATGAATATCTATTTTCCTAACAAAAAAAGAGTAGAGAAGTGGTATTTGAAAAACATAGTAACAAATAGATCTTGTGTAAACGATGAGGATGTAGTCAAGTTGTGCATTCTTTATCTTTTGGAATTTTTTGTTTGCCCTTATGACAAAGACCATGTGTCTTTTATAGACCCCTTTAGGTTCTATTTGGTAGAGTCTGGTTAGTTTGAGTCATACCCATGGGGTATTAAATCGTTCAATCAGGTTATGAAATCCGTTAGGCATCGTCTAAATCCAAGTGTACATTCTTATCTCATACGAGGATGCTCATTAGCCTTGCAAGTGTGGCTTTATGAGTGTTGCTAGACCGTCAGCACGGAGCTTGTTACGAGGTTTTCTGACTCAATACCTCGCATATTAAGATGGTCAGCTACTAAGGGACAGATTTGGTTAACTGCCTTTGAAGAGAAGATGATCAAGCCTGAGTGGATTAAGGTATTTTTTTTCAGTTTTATATGTTTCTACATTTACCTTCATAATATCTGCAATTAGTCTACATTTTCTGCCTTAGTGGAACTAACTGTTTTTTTTCATCATTCAATTCACAAGCGTGACTGAATCTGGAGAAGAGATTGGAGTGCTTACTCTGCCAAACAAGATTGAGTATGAAGATGAACAAGGTGCACAATCATCAGAGGTTTCAAATGCTGATTCTCCAATATTGGAACCCAAACATACAAATTGTCAAGAGGACAAGGAATCTGTGGCTAAGAAGCTTAGGAAGCTAGAAAAGGGAATTGAGCAGGTAATATTATAAGTACAATATATTTACATATTTGCTACAATTTATCTACATTTATAACAATTTATGTAGTATACATTGTAGTTAAATTGTAGTATAATTCTATAGTCATCCTTGTTGGGATTGCACACATTGCAGTTAAATTGTAGTATAACTGTAGCAATTTGTAGACAATTGTGAAAACAATACTGCCTCGTATATAATTAAACTGATTTGTAATTTATTTGAATAAAATTACCAACTAACTATATTTTTAACTTTTAGGTTGATGGAAAGTTAGAGGATTTTAGGAAGGCTGTATTTGAGGAACTCCATGACCTTCGAGTGTTTATAGATGATTCTGTGAAGAGTGTTTTGAATTTGATAAACAGGAGATATATTGCGGATGAGGCAAAGGTAAGAGTTGACTTATATTTATATACCAAAACAAATTATGACATATGAAACAATATGCTCAAACTAACATAAAATCTTTAGTTTGATGGTAGTTCAACCAAAAATAATGACAAACAACAAGGAGTGAACAACCAGCAATTTCAGTTCAATATTGGTGAGCAAGAGCATGCAAGCACAAGCAACACATGTATCTACAAATACCTACAAATATATATACTTAGTATAAAACTTTATAGAGCATAATTTTATTATTCACATTTTATCTACAACTTCCTACATATATCTACAAATTTCAAGGCAGCATTATCTAGTATTGTTTACCTTTTTTTAATTATAAATTGAAGCTGCAGTTTGTCCAGAACATGTTCCAGCACATGTTGACTTATATTCAGAATTTCAAGAAGCAGCTGAGGTAGAACAAGCAGGTATAATATCATACTGTCATTCAGAATAAATAATTGTTGTTTATACAATTTTACATTCCTGTTAAGTAAGTTATGTTTTATGTAACAGATATTGAAGATATCAATGCACAGTCACCAATTCACGGAGTGACTGTAGCAGCTTGGACAGAACAAGTCATTGAGAAATAGCTAAATGGAGGTGAAGATGCACAGCATGTGGATGAAGTTGTTTCTGAAGGATCAGGCATTGATAAGAAGGGTGTGACATTGGATGACTTTGAGTTGCCAGACAACTTAACACAATTAGTTAAGTATGGCGAGCCCATACCAGATGAAGCTACCCCTATTCATCCGGGGAGAACCAGGCAACCGGGGAAACATGCACGATCACTTTTCATATCTCTATATAGTTCTGGAGGCAGCAACTCTATTGGACCTAAATTTTTCTACCTCAATCACACATTCACAACTCTTATAGGTGAAAATGTAGATTCTGATGTGTTAGATAAGTTCAACAAGTGGTTATACCACCATAGTCACAAAGTATTTAAGAGGTATGAATGCTTAATTTGACACTTTCATTTCAGTATTTTAAAGTTTAAATATGTAATTCATTCTGTGATTTTTTTTCATTGGACATTTATTTGTTGTTACAGGAGGAAGGCTCCATTTTCCATAAAGGATAACCAAATCAAGCCTTGGTTAGACCTTGGAGTTGAAAAGGTGGATAAGAAGCACTGGTTTTATTCTCTTGCTCACCCCGGACAAGTCCTCAATGACTCGGTAAGTATCAAAGAATAAATTCACAAGATATATTTTGTCTTCTGTTTTGTAGTATAATTGTAGTTATATTGTAGATATGAAATATATGTGACCATGCCTTTTATTATAAATTGTAGATATAATGTAGACATTTCTTATAAATGTTGCTCTTATTATTTATAGTGTGATTGTATTTAGGTTGGACCTTATGTATCATATTTGATGATGAATTGTATGTAAAAATTGTATATTTGGTAATTTGGACAGAATTGGTATATCTGTATTTCATGATTGTAGTTAATTTGTAGTTAAATTGTAGAGCAAGTTGAAGACTTATAATATTAACTGTAGTTTGAATGTAGATATTATTGAGACCTTATGGTAGTTGATGTGTTCCATTTGTTGCTGTGTATAGCAGCTAAAGTGTAGCTATTTGTTAGATTATTTGAATTCTGGCTTTGCAGTTTAAAGTGTAGCTGCTTTGTTGATAATTGTAGTTACACTGTAGCCTATAGTAGATTTTATTTTATTTTGTAGTACATTGATGTTATTATGTATTACCTGAGAAAAAGAGGAAAATATGGCCCCAACAACAACAACACTAGGTTTACAACAACCGATTGCTTGTTCAAGTCAAAGATTGAACAAATCTATGAGAAGTTCATAAGTTCTCCGCCAGAAAAAAAGTATTCGGTTGTTAAACCCGATGATGATGTTGCAGAATATATTCTTGGGTATAGACTTCTTGCTAATGTTGCCTGGGATGAAGTTGACTATGTCATCATGCCCGTGAACATTGTAGAGAATTTCCATTGGTTGTTGGTCGTTTTCGACATAGCGGACAGGCAACTTTATGTGTATGATTCATGGTGTCTTCACACCATCATAATGCTGTTGAATCATGTGTTGATAAGCTTTTAATCATTATCCCTCTGTATTTGTCTTGCACTGGTTTCTACGAGAAGCGTAAAGACATTGACTTCAAGATCACAAAGGTATACATTGAGAAACCAGGTACAGACCCTCTCAACATACAGTGGATGGTTTCGGAGATTCCACAGCAAAAAGAAGGATCACTGTAAAAAAACTATTCTCTCTTTCTATATGTTTAATTTTTTTTTTAATCATTTGTTAAATAATTAAATTTTTTTGTCTTATGCAACGATTGTGGTGTATTTGTGGCTGCTTTTGTGGAGTATGTTAGCCTTGGAGATTTGTCAATCCCTTCAGAAGACCTTTCGGATATTGACCAACACCGTAGACGCTATGGAGGTCTCCTATGGGACTATGCTACAAAGAAGAAAAAAGATGGGTCAATCAGTGAAAGTGAGGTTACAGGCAGGCTAGCAAGGAAGAAGGGTGCTCCTGCTTTGAATGAGAAAACTAGAGTCCAGAGAAAGAAGAAATAATGTCCTGTTTTCCTAGTTTAGTTGATGCCAATTTGTAGTTGAAGGAGAATACACTACTTTATGAACAAAATTTTTATTTTTTTTATGCAGCATACCTTTTTATTTTGTTATTTTATCTTTCATTATTAGTTGTTCACTTGAATATAAATCGGTTGTTTATAGCACTGTATCTTCATTATATTAAACATGAGTATTTTAATGTTAGAATACAATTTGCCTACAAATAATCTTCACAATATCTACATTTTGGAAACACTCAATGTAGTTATTGTATATAATTTTGTAGTTATATATGTTCATAATTTTTACGAAATACCTTCAAGTTCTAGGTAATATCTCTATATAACTGTCAGTTGAAGTTAAATTACATAACAAACAGAAGAAATAAATACTCCAATCCTAGAAATATATTATCCACTATTTATCTACAAATCATCTACAAATTATTAGCAAGACTACAATTTAACTACATTTAACCTATATTTTACCTACAATCTGGAAACACTTTACATTAAAGTTACTTTTTTGATATCAGTTGTATTGTAGATAATAAATATTAAAATGTAACTATACTATATCAAAGACAAATTTAGATGTCTGACACAATACATTAAAGCATATTAAACACACATAAACAAATTGTAGTCTACTTCATAATGATCTTTAAAAACTTAAACGATTACACAAAAAATTTGCTAACTTTAACTCACTAACAGTTAATTTGAATAACTATTCTAACTACATGATATTCATTTCTTCTTGGGCGCATTCTTGCCAGATCTTTTGTTATGCCCTTCACCTCCACAATTTCCACATGACACCTTGTATTTCTTTGACTTTATTTCATCATATGTTTTATATCTTTCCTTTTGAGGTCTCCCTGGCTGCCATTTATCTTCCGTCGGTGGATTTACTACCTCATCCAAAATATATTGTGTCATATTCCATTTGCTTTCATCAGGAAGAGGATTTACAGGTATTTCATACGTACGTAGAAGACTCTCCCTTGTGTAATACGGAGAGCAATAGTTTTCATATGTTTAAGTCCTGTGCCTTAATGCTGCCAAAGCATGCGCACATGGAAGTTCTTCAAGTTGGAATTGGCCACAGCTACATTTCTTGTTTTCTAGACACACAATGTACCGCTTCACACCATCTAACACAGTATGTATATGATCTGTTGAAGCCCTCACCTACAATTGCAGAACAAACAGAAAAAATATTATCTCAATCATAAAAATAGATTATCTACAACCTATCTACAAATATTCTACACCTTATCTACAACCTACAATTATCTACAATTTGACTACAATTTATCTACAATCTGGAAATACTGCATATTAAGTAATTTATTTTTTCTGCACCAAATAAACAGATCTTACCCTAAGCTTCTGAGATAATATTCTGTTGTTCTCTAATTCTTTGTTGAATTTGGACCCAAGAAATGTGAAAGTACCCTTCGCCTTCAATAACTTCTCGTTGGTTCAACGTTCTAACAGTGTCCGCATATACTCTAAAAGGTCAAATATCGGCAGCTCTCTTGCATCTTTTGTTACAGAGTTCAATGACTCTGCAATATTTGATGTCATTGTCCACGTTCTATTCATTGTTGCATGTACTCTTGACCATCTATGATAGCCAATATCATATAGGTAAGATTTCACACGCGGGTCTACCTCTTCAATTTTCGACATCCTTTCATTAAATTCATCCAGAGTGTATGACCGTGCTGTAGCAAAGTACAATTCATGTAATTGTAGATGACCTTTCTTGAATTTTGACCTTATATTTGTCCAAATATGCCACATGCAAGAGTAGTGTGTCATGCCCGGATAGACAATTGATGTTGCCTTCAGTATACTCTCATTTCTATCTGAAACAACACACATTGAAGGTCTTTCACCATATGCCTGCTTGAATTGCTCAAAGAACCACTTCCAAGATTCGTCATTTTCAGAATCAACCACAGCATATGCCAAGGGCAATATTGTACCTACATTATTAATTCATAAAATATTAATTGGCAGCTTTAAAAATGTATATAAAAATATAAATACATAACAACTACAATATATCTTCATAATATAGACAATTTATCTACATTTCATGTAATAGCTACAAAATAACTACAAAATTACTACAATGTATCTACATTTTATAGACTGCCTACGAAATAATTACAAATTTTTTATTTTACCTGCTGCATCCATGGTGCTTGCTGTCAGCATAATCCCCCTGTAGCCTGACTTTAAGAATGTCCCATCAACTACTACTACTGGCCTACAATGTTGCCAACCACTTATTGATGTACAAAGAGCAACAAATGCGTATAAGAAGCATTCATCTGCTATCTTCTTCAATTTAACAACCGAAACAGGATAAGTCTCCTCAAGAATATAAAAATATTGGGTAATTTGTTGTAGGAGTCAGCCGGATTCCCTCTCAAAAACTGTAAAGCCTTTTCCTTTGCTCTCCATGCTTGCATGTAGCTTAGGTTCACTCCGTGTTCGGATAACATATCAGTTTGTATGTCCTTTAGTGTGTAAACAGTCTTAGGATCATAATACTTTTGAATGACCATGCTACCAACTACAGCTGCAGTACATTTGCGATGTATGAATGTTTCGTCCATTAAGGAGCATGTGTGTTGTAGGTTGAAACTCCTTATCTTGAACATTGCGAAATCATTAATTGACGTTGCCTTGAAGTGCCATTTACAGTTTTCACCAACGCATACAAGCCAGTAGCTACAAAAAAAATACAATATTTAATACAGATTATAAATGTAGATGCAACAAAAGGACTGTTTTAACATAAAGTAACATAAACTACAATTTAACTACAATTTATCTACAATGTTTAAAAAATACATACCTTGAGTAAAACACTACTTTTAATGATCTTTTCACAAATATCTCCATACCTTCTATGACTAGATCTTTTAACTCTGAACTGGAACTTGTGCATCACAGAAAAGTGCTTCATTGCAGCAGCTACAGTTTGCTTGTGCTGATACACTTGTCCTTCTTCAATAGCAGTTTGCGTAGATTCTGTTATTATTTTACTTTGATATTTCTCAATAGCTGGAGAGGATGGCATATCAAGTAACTTTAGGGATCCAGACGAACCTGCATCAAAATAAAGATAAACAGTGTCATTATAATTTTGTAGAATCTTTGTAGATAATTTGTAGATATAGTGAAAATTTTGTAGTCATCCATTTTAGGATGTCAGACATTGTAGTTAAATTGTACTATAACTGTTGCAATTTATAGAAATTTGTGAAAGCAATACTGCTTCGTGCATAATTAAATTGATTTATATTTTATTTTACTAGATTTTGTTCTAAATATAGATTGTAGTTTTATTTGAAGACTACATTTTAAAATCAACAATTTCTAATCATATATTGTAGTTTATTTTGTCGTATAAATGTAGTAACTTTGTAGATAATTTTGAGAACAACATTGCTTTATTCTTTCATTAAAATGATTTGTAGTTTAATTGTAGGTAAATGTAGTAATTTTGTAGATAATACCGTAAAACTATAATTCTATGCAATTTCGAACTATACAAACCTGCACTTCTGTTATCGTTGGTGATTGCCAATTCCATATTGAAATCTCGTACACTTATACATAACGGATGTGAACCTAAGTTTTTATTCTCCATTTTGGTCTCCATATACACACGAACCATCATATCATTCCTAATCTCCATTGGGGGACAATTGTCGTTCACCATGTATTTGATTTCTACAATTTTTTCTGAAGTATCAATCGATAGTTGTTCTGCAATTGTAGAAATCAGAATTCTGTAGCTTGCATTCTCATCTACCACAATGGCATCAACTTCAAAATCTCTAAATCTGCCATAGTTATCCCAATTCTCATTCAGTTGTAGCATGATTGCGATTTTGGACATGATTATGTGTTGTTGCTGATGTATTATTCTATATTTTTTCGTTTTTTTGGATTTCTAGATTGAGAGAAAAAAAGATGAAGAACAGATATATGATCGCCAATTTGATTTCTGAAAACGACGAAGAACAGAATATTCTACAATTTGAATTCAGTTTGTTGAATCTCGAAGATATGTTCTGCAATTGTTGCGAAATCTCCTTTCCGTTTCAAAACTTGAATTTAATGTAGAATCAATCAATCCCAAAATTCTTTCCTGATTTTTCGCGCGTTATTAGGGGAAGATTCTACCCTATTAATTCCTAATAAACGAATGGTACAGAAATATTAGGAAAAATGTGGACTAGGCTGGTAATTTAGATACTATGCACATATTTGATAATAAAGTTTTATATATGGTATAGAAGGAAAAAATCCCTTTCAATTAACTATGTTCTCCCTCCGTCCAATTTTAATGGTCACTTTAATTTTTTTCATTCCCATTGAAAAAACTAATAAATACAACGTATAATTTACTAAGTTATTCTTATCAAATGCTTTTTGAGAATTGAGTAGTATTAAAAAGAACTATTATTTTTTTAATATTAAGGGTATGGTTGAAAACAATTAACAACTTTAGTCTTGAATTCCTAAAGTGATAATTACTTCGGGATAGTTTTATTTTAGCTAAAATCACAGTTAAAATAGGATGGAGAGAGTACTATATAACCTATTCAATAAAAATCTTGAGATAGTTACATGGACACGTTATATTGATACTTAGCTAGCGTTTGGCCATAAATTTCCAAACTTATTTTGAAAAATTTAATTTGGGTAAAGTTTGATTTGAAGATGAAAATGTGTTTGGATATAAGTTTTCAAAACATATTTTAGTTTTTTTTTAAAAAAAAACATGAAACATGACTTATACCCACAAATTCTAAAAACTATCACAAATACCCAACAATACATTTATCAATAGCATTCATTGTATTATCGCAAACCAGAGAACATAAATAAATTTGGTACAAAAATTATTATTTTTATAATGAACTACATAATACATAATCAGATGACCGAGACAACGAAGCAGCATTGTTACAAAATAATAAATGGTGGGCTCTTTTATAAAATACAAAAGTTTGGGGCAATTTTTTAAAAAATATAATAGTGATATTTTGTGAGCTGGTTTTGAGATTTGGATTTTGAAAATTTGCCAAAATATGGATAAAATCTATGGCCAAATATATATTTTCCAGCAAAATCCCAAATATATTTTGGCAAAATCTATGACAAACAGGTCCTTAAGGTTAGGCTGCAGTTCAAAATTTTCAGTCCACAATTGCTTTCAAAAGAGTTCATGTGAACTATCTATGTAATGGACCCAAAACTGTTGTCCAGAGTTGATGTAAAAATTGCACGGGGCGACGGGACGCCCTATTTGGTCGTCCCCATTTAACCTATACCCATTTTTTTAAAAGTTTTAATTTGTACCCACTTTTTAAACAACTTCAGCCTCCTTTCTCCTCCTCCTCCTCCTCCTCTTTCGTTTTCTTCTTCTTTCTTCTGCTGCTATTGGTTCTGCTATGAAACTTCAGTTCATGGGATGATTGCCATAAATATGTTTATCAGATTATTTAAAAATAAATTATAAATTACGTAAGTTAGTAGATAATTATTTGTGAATATTTCCACGTACGTAAGTTAGTAGACAATGATAATTCTGTTCTTTTCACGTTTATTGTTTCCAAAATTTATGATTTAGATGCTGTTGGCAATCTGATTATTTATCTAGTATGTTAGAAAGTTTTTTCAAAAACTTCAGCTTATATAATACTGATTTCACGACCCGGATTTTCTACCCTCGGGAATCGTGATGGCGCCTACTCGTGAAAGCTAGGCAAGCCGAGTATTATAAATTCATGACCCTTTTTATTAAGCATGCTCAACAATTCAAAGTATTAAGTGATTAAACAGCGGAATAAATTAAATAGCTAGAAATGCGAAAGTCGAAAAACTTAATAGTTCAACCAAACACTGCTACATAATCTGAAGTACAATACTACCAAGAATGTGGTGACACTAGTCATGGACTATCTAAGAATACTACAAATAAGGTCTGAATGGAAATACACAAGTCTGTCTCTAAACAAGTAAAAACAGAAAGAGAAAAGATAGGAGCAGATGCCAAGGCCCGCGAACGTCTACAAGACTACCTCGGGTCGCCTGAATGGACTGAAGACAGCACCCTCACTGCGGTCCAAACGCTTCGGTATCAGTATCTGCACACAGTGCAGAGTGTAGTATCAGCACAACCGACCACATGTGCTGGTAAGTGCCTAGCCTAACCTCGGTGAAATAGTGACGAGGTTAGGACCAGACTACCAAATAAACCTGTGCAGTTAAATCATATACAGAGGAAATAAAAGCAGATAATTACACCTAAAGTTGAGCAGGGGAAATATGCTGCGGGGATAACAGATAACAACAGAATAACAGTAGAGAAATGTAAGAAATGCCATAAATCAATTACTAGTAAAAGATAAGAAAATAAGAAACAAGTACACATGTAATACCGTTGCAGGCGTGCGACCTGATCCCATTTCATATAATACCGTTGCAGGCGTGCAACCCGCACCTATTTCATATAGTACCGTTGCTGGCGTGCAACCCGCTCCCATTTCATATAGTACCGTTGCAGGCGTGCAACCCGCTCCCATTTCATATAGTACCGTTGCAGGTGTGCAACCCGCTCCCTTTTCATTTATCAACACCAATCATAAAAGAATCTAGGGAACAATGATATAACAACAATATCGCAAGGGAACAATAATATAACAACAACATCCCGGCAAGGGAACAATAATGATAATCCTCATATGAAGCACTAATAAAGCACAACGGAGTCACAACAATTACAATACAAGACTCACGGGCATGCTTGACACCGACGTATAGATACCCGTCACCATGCCTATACGTCGTACTCCACAATTAACACATAGCAAGTAAGACACAACTCCTAATCCCTCAAGCTAAGGTTAAACTAAACACTTACCTCAAACTTCCACGGCCAACTCAAGCCTCAAACACCGCTTTTCCTTTAGAATTCGCCTCCAAATTACTTGTATCTAGTCCAAATTAATTTAACATCAATAAATGCTAAATAATCCAATCCCAAGGCTAAGTTATAGGTTTTCTATCATTCTTCCCAAAAGTCAAAAATCGACACCGGGCCCGCTTGGTCAAAACACGAGGTTCGGACCAAAACCCGATCACCCATTCACCCTCGAGCCCGAATATGTAATTAGTTTTGGAATCCGACCCCAAAACGAGGTCTAAATTCTAATTATTCAAAAAGCCCTAACTCTACCCAAATTTCTAATTTCTACCATGAAAACTCTTGATTTTTTATTAGAAAGTGATGAAAAATATTGGGTAATTGAAAGAGTAAAGTTTATAATTGAATACCAACACTTTGGGGATGAATTTGAGGAAAGCAAATCGCCTTTAGGCCTTGGGAGTTCGAAAATATGGGGTAAAATAGGTTCTGCCCGGTTCTGGTTCTGTTTTAAAATGACTGGGCAGGACTTCATCGCATTCGCGATAGGCCTGTGGCGTTCACGTTGGGTCAGGCCCAGATGGCAATATCGTTCGCGTTTGCAGAGTTTCATCTCCTCGAGCCTTCGCGTTCGCGGTAAGGTGGCCCTGTTCGCGTAGAATAAATTTGAAATCCCTCCCTCAGGCCACTAACCCTACGCGTTCGCTAAAGGTACTCCCCCCACAGCCTCGCGTTCGCATCCCAAGCTCCATGTTCGTGAAGAAAAATTTTGCACCTGAGGAATATTGCCTTCCTCATTCGTGAGTGAAGCCACGCGAAGAACAAAATCTCTGTGCATCAGAAACTGAAAACTTGCAACATTTCCAAGTTTAAAACATCCCGAAACCCATCTGAAACTTACCCGAGCCCTCGGGGCTCCAAACCAAACATGCATACTAACCCAAAAACATCATATGAACTTATTCGTGCGATCAAATCGTCAAATTAACACCTTTAACAACGAATTTAGCATCAATATCAAAAAACAATCAAGAACACTTAAGTTTCAAATTTCACATCCGAGGGTCTGATTCACGTCATTTCAAGTCCGTTTCTTACCATATTTTACAGGCTAAATCTAAATGCCATATAAGACCTGTACCGGGCTCCGGAACCAAGATACGGGCCCGATACCATCAATTTCAAAAACATTCAAATTTCTAAAAACTCATATATTTTCCAGAAAATAATTTTCTTTAAAAATTTATTTCTCGGGCTTGGGACATCATAATTTGATTCAGGGCATACTCCCAAGTCCCATATTTTCCTACGGACCCTCTGGGACCGTCAAATCATAGATTCGGGTCCGTTTACCCAAAATGTTGACCGAAGTCAACTTAAATTAAATTTTAAAGTCCAAATTAATATTTTCATCATATTTCCATATAAAAACGTTCTGGATATACGTCCGGATCGCACACACAAATCGATGTGAATAAAAAAGAGGCTTCTAAGGTCTCAAAATACAGAATTTACTCATAAATCAAGTGATGACCTTTTGGGTCATCACATCCTCCACCTCTAAAACAACAGTTCGTCCTCGAACGGACATAAGAAGGAAGTACTTGAGTCGGAGAAAAGATGGGGATAACGGCTCTATATATCAGACTCGGACTCCCAGGTCAATGCCTCAACAGGCTGACCTCTCCACTGAACACTAACAGAAGGGAAACTCTTCGATCTCAACTGACGAACCTACCGGTCTAGAATAGCTACTGGCTCCTCCTCATATGACAAGTCCTTGTCCAACTGGGAAGTGCTGAAGTCTAACACGTGGGATGGATCACCATGATACTTTCGAAGCATGGACACATGAAACACTGGATGCACGGCTGATAAATGATAACTATGATTTCTACATGTTTTATACCCATTCTTACCTAAGCTTTGTGCATTAACTGCCATAAATTAGTCCCAAAATGCATACAAGTTGCGCTTGATTGTAGGTTTGAGCGACAAGATGACAAATACCAAAGATCGGCTCAAAAAGGAGTGAAATCTGCCAAGTGTCAAAAGACAACTGAAGTGGGGAACAAAATGACCTGTGCGGTCTGCACTGATTTGTCACGCGGCCGCACAGGAGAGTTCAGAGGCTGGGCAATTTCCAGGTCAACCTGCACGGTTCGCACTGCTTTGCCACGTGGCCGCGTAGGATAGTTCAGAGACCATGCAATTTTCAAGTCAAGATGCGCGGCCTGCGCTCCTTTCCATGCGGTCCGCGCCCAAGAGTGTCAGAGACTCGGTTATTCAAGGCAAAAGCCCACGCGGCCGCACACCTAATTAGTGCGGTCCGCGTGGAAACGCCCTATGCGGCCGCGCATCGCATTTGCGCGGTCCGCATCCCCAAGTGTTAGAAGCAAGATATGAAGACCCAAACCCCTACGCGGTCGCGCGTCATTTGTGCGCGGTCTGCGCCAGACCCTCAGGGGTATTTTTGTCCAATTTTTCCTGTGTAGTATAAATAGAACATTTTACTTTTTAGGTGCAGTTTTTCAGTTTTGGTTTTTATCAGATAGCAGCTGAACTCGAGACTTCATGGTTTTAGCCTATTTTGGGCAATTTCTTCTAGTATTAACGTGGATTTGAGTAGATTAACATTGTAGTTAATTATTATGTCAATTTCATCTACTATTTCTTTAATTTCTGTTTCTATTATGGCTAGCTAAACCCATTAGCTAGGGTTGTGGCTCAACCCTAGTGTGGGTAATTAATGGGTGTGATTGTTTAGTACATGAATGATGTTGGGTATTTGTCATTTGGATTAATCTTATGTCTTCATTAAGATTTGGTGGTTGCAAACACTAAGTCTAGCTTAGTGAGTCTTGACTCTTCTTGAGAAAGAGAGTCTATGACCCCAAGATTAATTCCAACGAGGAATTGGGATGGACCCATGAGAATGGTAGTCCCAATTAACTGGTTGGTTAAACCTCGAGAGAGTAATTACCCAACTTGAACCATAAGTTGCTTGGGCAAATTGGCCTACCCAATTGGTCTCGAGAGAGTCAATTGGGCAAAATCACCCTCTCTACCGAGAGGTGTGAGAGTGGGTGCAAAAGTGCAACGGTTATAGCATAAGTCCCATATTCATCATTCTTGCATTAGAAATCTCTACCCGTTAGTTGACCACCTAGGTACATGCCACGACTCTAATGTCTTTCTCTATATTACATACAACTTAGAATCTATATCTTAGCCTAACTTAGCTTTAAACTTGTAGTTGATAAATTGTAGTTGATAATCAAAATAAAACCAAAAATGTTAGAAGATCAATTAGGAGTTAAAACATAGTCCTAGACCATACAAACACTCAACTCCAAATTGAAGTTCCCTGTGGAAATTGACCCCGATACCGCTATTGGGTAAAAGTATTAGCGCCCACTCTTCCTTAGGTTGAGTCCGCTGCGATCAATAAACTCGGCGGCAATGCAAGTTTGTAAGCCACCTCTCCCAGTCGATCAAGAATCTCAAACGGGCCAATGAACCTAGGGCTAAGCTTGCCCTTCATAGGTGACACCGGAAGCAACACCCGCGCACCGACCATGAATGCCAAATCACGAACTTTACGGTCGGCATAACTCTTTTGCCTGGAATGAGATGTATGAAGTCTATCCTGAATAATCCTAACCTTGTCCAAGGCATCTTGTACTAGATCTGTACCCAACAACTGAGCCTTTCTTGGCTCAAACCATCCAACCGGCAACCGGCACCGCCTACCATATAAAGCCTCATAAGGAGCCATCTGAATGCTTGACTGGTAGTGTTGTTGTAGGCAAACTCCGCTAAAGGCAAAAACTTATCCCACGAGCCTCCAAAGTCGATGATACAAGCTCGGAGCATATCTTTCAAAATCTAAATAGTTCGCTCGGACTGCCCGCCCGTCTGAGGATGAAATGTCGTGCTCAACTCAACCCGTGTGCCCAACTCCTGCTGAACTGCTCTCCAGAAATGTGAGGTAAACTGCGTACCTCGGTCCGAAATGATAGACACGGGCATACCATGAAGACGAATAATCTCCCTGATATAAATCTCAACTAACCTCTCAGAAGAATAAGAGAATGCCACAGGAATGAAATGCGCTGACTTGGTCAGCCTATCAACAATAACTCACACTGTGTCGAACTTCCTCTAAGTCCGTGGGAGTCCAACAACAAAGTCCATAGTGATACGCTCCCACTTCCACTCGGGAAGCTCAATCCTCTGAAACAAACCACCAGGTCTCTAATGCTCGTACTTTACCTGCTGATAATTCAAACACTGAGCCACATATGCAACAATGTCCTTCTTCATCCTCCTCCACCAATAATGCTTCCGCAAATCCTAATACATCTTAGCAGCGCCCAGTTGAATAGAGTACCGGGAACTATGAGCCTCCTCTAAAATCAACTCTTGGAGTCCATCCACATTAGGCACACAAACTCGACCCTGTAGTCTCAAAACTCCATCATCTCCAAATGTAACCTGCTTGGCACCACCGTGCTGCACCATGTCTCTAAGGACACACAAATGAGGATCATCATACTGCCGATCGCGGATATGCTCCAATAACGAAGAACGAGCGATTATGCAAGCTAATATACGTCTGGGCTCAGAAACATCCAACCTCACGAACTGATTGGCCAAAGCCTGAACATCCAAAGCAAGCGGTCTCTCACCGACCGGAATATACGCAAGACTGCCCATACTGGCTGACTTCCTACTCAAAGCATCGGCCACCACATTGGCCTTCCCCAGATGATACAAAATAGTGATATCATAGTTTTTCAATAGCTCCAACTACCTTCTCTGCCTCAAATTTAGCTCCTTCTGCTTGAACAAATACGGAAGACTCTTGTGATCCGTGAACACCTCACATACCACGCCATAAAGATAATGCCTCCAAATCTTCAACGCGTGAACAATGGCGGCTAACTCCAAATCTGTCACGACCCGAATTTCCCACCCTCGGGAGTAGTGATGTCGCCTACTAATGAGAGCGAGGCAAGCCAATTCTTAACTACTTACCTCATTATCAAATTACTTCTTTTTAACAAATATAAGAAGATAACATGAAAACAGCAGAACTTTAAATAATTAAGCGGAAGATAACAATTAAATGTCTGAAATTTGCATCTATTACAAATACTTGAGTCTTAACCACACAAAACCTGGTGTCACAGTGTCACAGACGGTCTAAGATTTACTACATACAAAGTCTGAAGAAATAATAATACATTGTTCCAGAATATATGGAAAAATGAAACAGGAAAATAGGGATAAAGGGAGACGCTAGGGCCTGCGGACGCCTGCAAGTCTACCTTGGATCTCCGTGTGGACTGAAGGTAGCCCCCTCACTACGGTCCAAAAGTTGCTCCGGGATCTGCACATAGTGCAGAGTGTAGTATCAGCACAACCGACCCCATGTGCTGGTAAGTATCTAGCCTAACCTCGGTGAAGTAGTGACGAGGCTAGGACCAGACTACCAAATAAACTTGTGCAGTTCAAATATATACAGCAGAAAAGAAGTACAAAAATAACCAATCAATATAGGAGGGGGACCATGCTGTGGGGAAGATAACAATTCCGAATAGAAAGATATCAAGTAATGAAAGAAACAACATACTCGGATTATCAACAAAGAATTAGAAATCAACAAATGTACGGCATCACCCTTCATGCTTTTACTCTCGTCCTCACCAAAGCAATTATAAAGTAAAAGTGTGCACAGCATCACCCTTCGTGCTTTTACTCTCTTTCCCCACCATATAATCAATAAAATTGACACGGAATGGTACATCGTGCGGCACGGCATCACCCTTCGTGCTTTACACTCTCTCCTCACAATCGTACACGACATCACCCTTCGTGCTTTACACTCTTCCTCATCCAAACAACAATCACAAACAATGGGACAAGGGAATAAAAATTTTTTTTATAGAAATCCCGGCAAGGGAATAACAATTCAACAATTAAGTCCCGGCAAGGGAGAAACATCAATAATATCAACATCCCATCAAGGGAGATAACCAATAAAGCAACAATATCCCGGCAAGGGAACAATTTAATGTCTTCTTTCTCTTTTTCACTTTTACTTCACAACTCACTTTACCACTTGAGCCAAAGCTCCAATGGGTTTCAATCAACTCATATACTTTCACAATTCGTAATATAACTTGAGTCAATGCTCCTAGATGTTCAAAGGTCACAATTCCTTCCACAAATTTATCACAACAAATAGAAATCGCCTTTAAAGCATGGATAATACAATGAAGTCATGAAATTCACAATACCAGACTCACGGGCATGCTTGGCACCAACGTATAGATAGTCATCACCATGCCTATATGTCGTACTCAACAATTATCACATAGCAAATAGGACTCGACTCCTAATCCCTCAAGCTAAGGTTAGACCAAACACTTACCTCGATGCCTCGAACACAACTCAAGTTTCAATTATAACTTTACCGCTCGATTCCACCGCCCATTCGCTCGTATCTAGTCACAAATTACTTAATTACATCAATAAATGCTAAGAGGATCAATTTGAATGCATGAAAATGAATTTCCCAAAGTTTTGCCCAAAAAGTCAAAAATCGCCCCCGGGCCCACATGGTCAAAACCTGAGGTTCGAACCAAAACCCGATTACCCATTCCCCCACGAACCCAAATGTATAATTTATTTTGAAATCGGATTTCAAATCGAGGTCCAAATCCCCAATTTTTGAAAACCTAGGTTCTACCCAAAACACCCAATTTTCCCCATGAAAATCATTGATTTTAAGTTGAAATCATGTTAAATGATGTTAATGATTGAAGGAAATGAGTTAAAATTAACTTACAATCGATTTGGAAGAAGAGTTGTTCTTGGAAAATCGCCCAAAGGAGTTTGTGTTTTGAAAAGATGTGAAAAATGAGTTTAAAATCGTCTAAGTATAAAGGTTGCAGGTCTCAGATATGAGAATTGCGAACATGGGTTCGCAATTGCAAACCCTGACCTCTGCTGGCTTGGGAATTGAGAAGGAAGCTCGCATTTGCGAACCCTTAGGAAATCTGGGCTTTTCGCATTTGCTACTTCAAGCCTTCCCAGCATATGTCGCATTTGCGAAGGGGATCCTCGCATTTGCGATCATAGAGGATTTAGGCGGGCGTCGCATTTGCGACACATACTTCGCATTTGCGAAGAAGGCTGCCCAGGCCACCTCTCGCATTTGCGATGCAAGGCTCGCATTTGCGAGACAGGCTTCGCAATAAAAACCTGCAATTTCTAAGTTTAAAATGCACTTCGTGGCCTATCCAAAACTCACCCGAGCCCTCGGGGCTCCAAACCAAATATACACACAACCTCAAAAATATCCTACGGACTTATTCGTGTACTCAAATCACCAAAATAACATCATGAACATCGAATTAAACCTCAAGATCAATGAAATTTCTCAAAACTCTTTTAAACATCTATTTTTGCAACTTAGGTCCGAATCACGTCAAACGACATCCTTTTCTCACCAAATTTCACAGGATCATCTTAAATCATATATAAGACCTGTACAGGGCACCAGAACCAAAATACGGGCCCGATACCAACATGTTCTAATCAGATTTCATTTCAAATTTCTTTAAACAATTTTAGAAAATAATTTTCTTTCAAAATTCATTTCTCGGGCTTGGGACCTCGGAATTCGATTCCGGGAACACGCCCAGGTCCCATATTTTCCTACGGACCCTCTAAGACTGTCAAATCACGGGTCCGGGTCCATTTACCCAAAACGTTGACCGAAGTCAAATTAACTTATTTTATAGTCAAAATTTATCATTTTTCACAAATTTTCATATTTAGGCTTTCCGGGTACATGCCCGGACTATGCACGCAAATCGAGGTGATGCTAAAAGAGGTTTTTAAGGCCTCGAAATGTAGAATTTTATTTTAAAACAAGTGATGACCTCCTTTTGGGTCATCACAAAATCATGGACCGGATAGTTCTTCTCATGAATCTTCAACTCACGCGAAGCATAAGCAATGACCTTGCCATCCTACATCAACACCGCACCAAGTCCAATACGAGATGCATCACAATAAACTATATATAGCCCTAAACCTGTGGGCAAAACTAACACCAGTGCCGTAGTCAAAGCTGTCTTGAGCTTCTGAAAGCTCGCCTCACACTCGTCCGACCACCTGAACTGGGAACCCTTCTGGGTCAACCTGGTTATCGGGGCTGCAATAGATGAAAACCCCTCCACAAATCGACAATAATAACCTGCCAAACCCAAGAAACTTCGGATCTCTGTAGCTGATGCGAGTCTAGGCCAGTTCTTGACTGCCTCTATCTTCTTCGGATCTACCTGGATACCCTCTGTTGAAACAACATGACCCAAGAATGCAACTGAACTCAACCAGAACTCACACTTCGAATACTTAGCATACAACTGACTATCTCTCAAAGTCTGGAGGGCCACCCTCAGATGCTGCTCATGCTCTTCCGGCTGCGGGAATAAATCAAAATATCATCAATGAAGACTATCACGAACGAATCCAAGTAAGGCCTAAACACTCGGTTCATCAAATCCATAAAAGCTACTGGGGCATTTGTCAACCCAAATGACATCACCAAGAACTCGTAATGTCCGTACCGAGTGCAGAAAGCTGTCTTAGGGACATCAGATGCCCTAATCCTCAACTAATGGTATCCAGATCTCAAGTCAATCTTAGAAAATACCTTGGAACCCTCAAGCTGGGCAAACAAATCATCAATCCTTGGCAATGGATACTTATTCTTGATTGTAATCTTGTTCAACTGCCGGTAATCTATACACATCCTCATTGATCCGTCCTTCTTATTAACAAACAGCACTGGTGCACCCCAAGGCGAGACACTAGATCTAATAAAGCCTTTATCAAGCAAGTCTTGCAACTGCTCCTTCAATTCTTTCAACTTAAGCGGGGGCATACGATACGGCGGAATGGAAATGGGTTGAGTGCCCCAGAGCCAAATCAATGCAGAAGTCAATATCCTTGTCGGGTGGCATACCCGACAGGTCTGAAGGAAATACCTCAGAAAACTCACGAACAATAGGCACAGAATCCATAGAAGGAACCTCAGCACTAGAATCATGAACATATGTCAAATAGGCCAAACACCCCTTCTCGACCATACGCTGAGCCTTCATATATGAGATTAACAAGGGGAGGATGACCAGCAGTCCCTCTCCACTCTAAACGAGGCAAACCCAGCAAGGCTAAGGTCACAGTCTTGGCATGATAGTCCAAGATCGCGTGGTAAGGTGATAACCAGTACATCCCCAATATGACATCAAAATCAACCATGTCCAGAAGTAATAAGTCTACTCGGGTCTCAAGACCCCCAATTACAACTATACAAGAATGATGAATACGATCTACCATAATAGAATCACCCACCGGTGTAGACACATATACAGGAGCACTCAAAGAATCACTAGGCATGATCAAATACGGTGCAAAATAAGATGACACATAGGAGTATGTAGACCCTGGATCAAATAGCACTGAAGCATCCCTACTACAAACCAGAACAGTACCTGTGATAACTACATCGGAAGCCTCAGCCTCAGGTCTGGCTGGAAGAGCATAACATCGGGGCTGGCCCCCACCACTCTGAACTACATCTCTGGAACGACCTGTTGTTGGTTGGCCTCCACCTCTAGTGGCCTGAGCTCCACCTCTAATACCTATACCTCCACCTCTAGCACCTCTACCTCCACCTCTAACCGGCTGGGTGGGCGGTGGAACACTCGGTGCCTGAACCATGGCACTGGAACCCTGGTGCTGAGAACTCCTCAGTGCTCGAGGACAAAATCTAGCAATATGCCTCGTGTTGCCACAAGTAAAATAAGCCCTCGGCTGCTGGGGCTGACGACCCTGAAAAGTCTGAAGCGGAGGTGCACTGAAAGGAGCTGACGGTGCACTGTAGGACTACTGATCAAAATAATGCATGTGAGAACCACGACCACCTGAAGCACCGTGAGAAACCTGAAGTGCTGACTGGAAGGGCTTGGGAGGATGGCCCCTACCAAAAGAATCCCTGCCTCCCAATGAGGCACCACTAAACCTGCCTGAATGATGAGGCCTCTTGTCAGACCCCTGACCACCTCCCTGCATAGAACTATCTCAACTCTTCTATTCACATTGACTGCATCCTGAAAGGAAATCTCGCTCTCTGTCTCCTTAGCCATCTGAAGTATAATCGGCTGAATGAGTCCCTCAATGAACCTCCTCTCTTTCTCTCTCTCTCTCTCTCTCTCTCTCTCTCTCTCTCTCTCTCTTTCAGTAGGAAGTACAAGAAGAGCATGACGAGCCAAGTCGATGAATTTTGTCTCGTACTGAGTAACAGTCATAGAACCCTGCTGGAGACGCTCAAACTGCCTTCGATAGATCTCTCTTTGAGTGATAGGAAGAAACTTCTCTAGAAATAGCTAAGAGAACTGATCCCAAGTCAAAGCTAGTGACCCAACTGGTCTAGCCAAACAATAATCTCTTCACCAAGTCTTGGCGGATATAGATAAGTGAAAAGTAGCAAAGTCGACCCCATTAGTCTTCACTATCCCCATGTTCCTGAGAACCTCATGACAACTGTCTAAATAATTTTGGGGATCCTCAGAAGATGCACTGCTGAAAGTGGTAGTGAAGAGCTTGGTGAACCTGTCCAATCTCCACAAGGCATCAGCAGACATAGTTGCTCCATCACCGGCCTGAGCTACCACACCCAGCTGAACTGCTCCAACTGGCTGAGCTGCTGGAGTCTAAAACTAGGGAGCCATCTGCTCCGGAGTGCGAGTAGTAGGAGTCTGGGCTCCTCCAGCCTGAGAGACGGCTGGTGCTATAGGAAGCAAGCCTGCCCGGGTGACACTCTCCATAAGGCCCACTAGATGGACCAGAGCATCCTGGAGTACTGGGGTAGCAATGAACCCCTCTAGGACCTGAGCTGGGCTCACCGGAACTGCCTGGTCCAGAACCTCATCATCAAACTCAACCTAAGGCTCCGTCGCTGGTGCTGTTGCTCTAGGCTGAGCTCTGCCCCTACCTCGGCCTCTAGAACGGCCTCGGCCTCACCCTCTACTCCTCGTGGGAGCTACTTCTAGGGGCTTGGGCTGCTGATCGGTGGATGAGGAAGCGCGTGTTCTCGCCATCTGCGAAAGAACAGAGTAGAAATTCAATTAGCATTGAGAAACCAAGCCGCACGACAAGAAAGAATAAATGTGAAGTTTTTCCTAACTCTGTAGCCTCTAGGGATAAATACAGACGTCTCCGTACCGATCCCTCAGACTCTACTAAGCTTGTCCGTGAATTGTGAGACCTATGTAACCTAGAGCTCTGATACCAACTTGTCACGACCCGGATTTCCCAACCGCGGGAATCGTGACGGCGCCTACTCATAAAAGCTAGGCAAGCAGAGTATTATAAATTCATGACCTTTTTAATTAAGCATGCTCAACAATTCAAAGTATTAAGTGATTAAACATCGGAATAAATTAAATAACCAGAAATGCGGAAGTCGAAAAACTTAATAGTTCAACCAAACACTGCTACATAATCTAAAGTACAATACTACCCAGAATTTGGTGTCACTAGTCATGGACTATCTAAAAATACTACAAATAAAGTCTGAATGGAAATACACCAGTCTGTCTCTAAACAAGTAAAAACAGAAAGAGAAAAGATAGGAGGAGACACCAAGGCCCGCGGACGTCTGTAGGATTACCTCGGGTCGCCTGAATGGACTGAAGACAACACCCTCACTGCAGTCCAAATGCTCTGGTATCAGTATCTGCACACAGTGCATAGTGTAGTATCATCACAACCGACCCCATGTGCAGGTAAATGTCTAACCTAACCTCGGCGAAGTAGTGACGAGGCTAGGACCAGACTACCAAATAAACCTATGTAGTTAAATCATATACATCGAAAATAAAAGCAGATAATTACAGCTAAAGTTGGGTGGGGGAAACATGCTGCGGAGAGTAACAGATAACAATAGAATAACAGTAGAGATATAAGTAACGCCATAAATCAATTACCAGCAAAAGATAAGGAAATAAGAAACAAGTACACATGTAATACCGTTACAGGCGTGCAACCCGATCCCATTTCATATAATATCGTTGCAGGCGTGTAACCCGCTCCCATTTCATATAGTATCGTTACAGGCGTGCAATCCGCTCTCATTTCATATAGTACCGTTGCAGGCGTGCAACCCGATCCCATTTCATATAATACCTCCCATTTCATATAGTACTGTTGCAAGCGTGCAACCCGCTCCCATTTCATATAGTACCATTGCAGGCGTGCAACCCGATACCATTTCATATAATACCATTGCAGGCATGCAATCCGCTCCCATTTCATATAGTACCGTTGTAGGCATGCAACCCGCTCCCATTTCATATAGTACTGTTGCAGGCGTGCAACCCGCTCCCTTTTCATTTATCAACACCAATCATAAAAGAATCCCGGCAAGAGAACAATGATATAACAACAACATCTCGGCAAAGGAACAATAATATCCCGGCAAGGGAATATGACAACAACATCCTGGCAAAGGAACAATAATATGAAAACAACATCCCGGCAAGGGAACAATAATGATAATCCTCATATGAAGCACTAATAAAGCGCAACGGAGTCACAACAATTACAATACAAGACTCACGGGCATGCTTGACACCGACGTATAGATACTCGTCACCATGCCTATACATCGTACTCCACAATTAATACACAGTAAGTAAGACACAACTC
Organism: Nicotiana tabacum; assembly: GCF_000715075.1. Lineage (NCBI taxonomy): Eukaryota > Viridiplantae > Streptophyta > Magnoliopsida > Solanales > Solanaceae > Nicotiana > Nicotiana tabacum. The sequence goes on from NC_134086.1 coordinate 38,193,650, forward strand.
TTAATCCCTCAAGCTAAGGTTAGACCAAACTCTTACCTCAAACTTCCACGGCCAATTCAAGCCTCAAACACCGCTTTTCCTTTAGAATTCGCCTCCAAATTACTTGTATCAAGTCTAAATTAATTTAACAACATCAATAAATGCAAAATAATCCAATCCCAAGGCTAAATTATAGGTTTTCTATCATTCTTCCCAAAAGTCAAAAATCGACCCTGGGTTCGCTTGGTCAAAATACGAGATTCGGACCAAAACCTGATCACTCATACACCCACGAGCCCGAATATGTAATTAGTTTTGGAATCCGACCCCAAAACGAGGTCTAAATTAAAATTATTCAAAAAACCCTAACTCTACCCAAATTCCTAATTTCTACCATGAAAACTCTTGATTTTTTATGAGAAAGTGATGAAAAACATTGGGTAATTGAAAGAGTAAAGTTTAGACTTGATTACCAACACTTTGGGGATGAATTTGTGGGAAGAAAATCGCCTCTAGGCCTTGGGAGTTCGAAAATATGGGGTAAAATAGGTCCTGCCCGATTCTGGTTATGTTTTAAAATAACTGGGCAGGCCTTCATCGCGTTCGCGATAGGCCTGTCGCATTCGCAATGGGTCAGGCCCAGATGGCCATCGCATTCGCGTTCAAGGGCTCGCGTTCGCAGAGTTTCAGAACCTCGAGCCTTTGCGTTCGCGGTCAAGTGGCCGTGTTCGTCTAGAGTAAATTTGAAATCCCTCCCCCAGGCCACTAACCCTATGCGTTCGCGAGGCCTAGACGCGTTCGCGAAGAGTACTCCCCCCGCAGCCTTGCGTTCGCATCCTAAGCTCCGCATTCGCGAAGAACAATTTTGCACCTGAGGAATATTGCCTTACGCGTTCATGAGTGAAGCCACGCGAACGCGAAGAACAAAATCTCTATGCACCGGAAACTAAAAACCTGCAACATTTCCAAGTTTAAAAACATCCTGAAACTCACCCGAGCCCTCGGGGCTCCAAAGGTAATTATGAACAATATGACAACAACAATGATGGTGGTGGTTATTCAAATGAGTGCTATGAGGATCAAAGCGAAGAGGTCCAATATGTCAACAACTATCAAGGAAAAAGAGATAACTCTTCAAACCAACAATGGCGTCCTTAAGGTAATTGGGGCAACCAACAACAAGGCAGAGGTAATTGGAATAACAACAACCAAAACAACAATTGGGGCAATCAAGGAAACTAAGGAAATTGGCATGGTAATAACAATAATTGGGGCAACAACAACAATCAAGGAGGGTGGAACAATGGTGGGAACCAAGGCAACCGAGGGCAAGGTTTTCAAAGGGCCCCCATGTACCAACAACCGAACAATCCACCCCCTTTCCTTCTCAAGGTCCAAGTTCGTCCGGAATCGAGATGGGGAGAATTGAAAGCATGTTCGAGCAAATGATGAAAAAGAACCAAGATTCCAAGGCCCAATTAGCTTCTCATAACACATCTATCCGGAACTTGGAAGTGCAATTAGGCCAAATCTCTCAGTCTTTAAATACTCGCACAAAGGGTGATCTACCAAGTGATACGGTAGTAAACCCCAAGGGTGGGCACAATAATCATGTGATGGCAGTGACAATGCAAAGTGGAAGAGGCGGTGATGTGCATGCCTCAAGAGGAAACCAAGTTGCGGTAGATGAAGATGAGTTACGAAATGATGAGATCCCGTTGGTAGTTGAGGATGTTGTTGAACAAAGTGCAAGTGATGATGTGAGAATTGAAATTGATGAGGGTGAGGAGGAGACTCAAGAGGCCGTGAACCCGTCTAGGGAACACGTCATTGATATGCCCGAACCGGTGGTGCCAAAAGCCAAGGCACCCTTGCCTAGACCTCCTCCGCCCTATCCTCAACGGTTGGCCAAGCAAAAGGGTGACAACCAATTTAAGAAATTCATTGAAATGATGAAGAGTTTGACTATCAACGTGCATTTGGTGGAGGCACTCGAGCAAATGCCAGGATACGCAAAGTTCATGAAAGATTTGGTTACAAAAAAGAGATCAATGGAGTGTGAGACAATCAAGATGACCCATCAAGCGAGCGCAATTGTGCATTCTATGGCTCCGAAACTTGAGGATCCCGAAGCATTCACAATACCATGTACCATTGGAGTGCCGATTTTGCAAAAGCCCTATGTGACTTGGGGGCAAGTATCAATCTCATGCCATATTTGGTCTTCAAGACCTTGGGTATCGTACAACCTCGTCCAACTTCTATGAGGCTTCAAATGGCGGACCGGTCAATGAAGCGGCCTTTGGGGATTATTGATGATGTCCTTGTTTGTGTTGATAAGTTCATATTGCCGGCCGATTTCGTGATCTTGGATTGCGAAGTGGATTTCGAGGTGCCTATCACTCTTGGAAGGCCCTTCCTAGCTACGGGGAAGGACTTGGTTGATGTGGAAGCGGGAGAATTGACCTTCCGTGTTGGAGATGAAAAGGTGGTGTTCCACGTGTGCAAATCAATGAGGCAACCGGATAGCACCGAGGTATGTTCGTTTGTTGACATTGTCACGGCGGTGATAGTGGATGACACAAGCGCAATGGCAAATGTTGAGGACCCACTTGAGGCCGTGCTATTGAACATGGATGTTGATGATGATGCTAGAAGGGTGGAGTGTGTGAACGCATTACATGGCATGGGCTCATATTCTTATGAACCAAGGAAGTTATCTCTTGATCTTGAAAATCGCAAAACTCCACCCACCAAGCCATCTGTTGAGGAGCCACCGGTGTTGGAGTTGAAACCACTTCCTTCTCACCTCAGGTATGAATTTCTTGTTCCTAATTTCACTTTGCTGGTTATTCTTTCTTTTTGCTTGACTAACGTGCAGGTTGACGCCACTTTGGCGGTTCTTCAAAAGCGCAAGCGGGCGATTGGATGGACCTTGGCGGATATTCGGGGTATTAGCCCCGCGTTTTGCATGCACAAGATAATATTGGAGGAGGATGCTATGCCGTCTCTTGAACATCAGAGGAGACTCAATGAGGCCATGCAAGAGGTGGTAAAAAAGGAAGTCATCAAGTGGCTTGACGCCGGTGTGGTGCATCCAATTTCTGACAGTTCGTGGACTTCTTCGGTACAATGTGTGCCAAAGAAGGGAGGAATGACGGTGGTGACCAATGACAACAATGAACTAATTCCGACTCGTACTATGACGGGTTGGAGGGTATGCATGGACTACCGGAAGTTGAACAAGGTGACTAGAAAGGATCATTTCCCATTGCCGTTCTTGGACCAAATGCTTGATCGTCTTGCGGGTCGGGCTTTCTATTGTTTTCTGGATGGGTATTCAGGCTATAACCAAATTCTCATTGCCCCGGAAGACCAAGAAAAGACAACCTTCACATGTCCTTATGGCACATTCGCCTTCTCTCGAATGCCATTTGGATTATGTAATGCACCGGCAACCTTCCAACGATGTATGATGGCAATCTTCACCGATATGGTGGAGGACATATTGGAGGTCTTTATGGATGATTTTAGTGTGGTTGGGAACTCATTTGGTGAATGCTTGCAAAACTTGGATCGTGTGTTGGCCCAATGCGAAGACACAAACTTGGTTCTCAATTGGGAGAAATGCCATTTTATGGTAGAAGAAGGAATTGTGTTGGGTCACAAAATTTCAAAAAGAGGGATTGAGGTTGATAAGGCGAAAATTGAGGTGATCTCAAGGCTCCCTCCCCCTACTTCTGTCAAAGGGGAGAGGAGTTTTCTTGGACATACGGGTTTCTACCGAAGATTCATCAAAGACTTTTCTAAGGTAGTTAATCCGTTGTGTAAATTGCTAGAGAAAGATGCCAAATATGTGTTCGATAAAAGATATATGTAGGCTTTCGAGCTTCTAAAGCAAAAGTTGACGACTACCCCCATCATTACCGCACCAAATTGGAGCTTGTCCTTTGAGCTCATGTGCGATGCTAGTGATGTTGCAGTGGGGGCGGTTTGGGGCTAAAGAATCAACAAAATGTTCCATCCGGTGTACTACTCAAGTAAGATAATAAATGAAGCTCAAAGGAACTACACGGTCACCGAAAAAGAATTGCTTGCTATTGTTTTTGCCATGGAGAAGTTTCGCCCATACCTTATGGGGGCAAAAGTGATTATTCATACCGATCACGCCGCCCTTAGGTACTTGATGACGAAGAAAGATTCAAAAGCGAGGTTAATGAGATGGGTGCTTCTTCTTCAAGAATTTGATTTGGAGATTGTTGATAGAAAGGGTAATGAAAATCAAGTGGCGGACCACTTATCTCGATTGGAGGAGGAAGGGAGGCCTTTGGACGGCCTTGAGATAAATGATGCTTTTCCGGATGAACAACTCTTCTCGGTTTCAATGCTAGACATGCCATGGTTTGCCGACATTGCCAATTATCTTGTTACTGGTCTGGTTCCATATGAGCTCTCTTCTAACCAAAGTAAGAAGCTCAAGCGGGATTGTTTGGACTACTATTGGGATGAGCCGTATCTTCTCAAAATTTGCATCGATGGTGTAATTCGCCGATATGTTCCCGAAGAAGAGCAATTGAGTATTGTGGAAACTTGTCACTCTTCGCCCTATGGTGGCCATCATGGCGGGGCGAGAACGGCGTCTAAAGTGTTGAGTTGTGGTTTCTATTGGCCTTCTTTGTTCAAGGATGCCGGTGACTTTGTGAAAAGATGTGATGAATGCCAACGTGCCGGAGGGATTTCGAAGAAAGATGAGATACCCCTTAACACGATTCTAGAGGTTGACATTTTTTATGTTTGGGGGATAGACTTTATGGGACCATTCGTAGGTTCTTGTGGCTACACCTATATCTTGGTAGCAGTTGATTATGCGTCGAAATGGGTTGAGGCCATAGCTTTGCCAAATAATGAAGCTCGAAGTGTGGTGGCGTTCTTGAAAAGGAGTATCTTCACGAGGTTTGGCACTCCACGTGCTATCATTAGTGAGGTGGGTTCTCATTTTTGCAACCGGGCTTTTGACTCGTTGCTAGCCAAGTATGGGGTAAATCACAAGGTGACCACTCCTTATCATCCTCAAGCGAGTGGCCAAGTTGAGGTGTCAAATCATGAAATCAAGAGTATTTTATCCAAGACCGTCAATGCAAATAGGACCGACTGGTCGAAGAAATTGGATGATGCTCTTTGGGCTTATCGTACAACATTCAAGACTCCGATTGGTATGTCGCCGTATCGGTTGGTGTTTGGCTTCTCTTGTCATCTTCCGGTAGAATTGGAACATAAGGCTATGTGGGCCCTGAAAAAGTTGAACTTAGAATGGGATGTCGCTGCAAATCTCCGGGTTGAGCAATTGAATGAACTTGATGAGTTTAGGTTTCATGCTTACTCCAGCTCGTCCTTGTATAAGGACAAGATGAAGTACCTTCACGACAAGTATGCCCGAGGGAAGGAATTCAAAGTTGGTGACATGGTTCTTCTTTTCAACTCCCGGTTGAAGTTATTTCCGGGCAAGCTGAAGTCTAAGTGGAGCGGCCCATTTGAAGTGGTTGGTGCAACTCCTTTTGGTGCCATTGATCTCAAAAATAAGAATGGTGAAGTTTTCCGGGTCAATGGGCATCGTGTCAAGCACTATTTGGGCAAGATTGATGACAACCACGTGGTGGCACTCATTCATTTGAAATGACTGTGATGGTAACATGCGTCGTGCCGCGACATTAAATCAGGCGCTTCTTGGGAGGCAATCCATGTCTTTGTTTTTCTGTTGTAGAGTAGGATTTTTGAGCTGATAGTTTGTGAAGTTTTGCAGGGATAATGTTGAACCAGTGCAGGGCAAAAGTGCAAAATGGTCAGTCTCTGAATAATGCCTACGCGGCCACGCAGCAAAACAGTGAGGTCCGCGCAGGTTTGAGCAGCTGAAGGGTTAAGGCCCAGAAGACACAGTGCGGCCGCGTGACATTTATGTGCGGTCCGCACTGAAGAACCCAAAATTATATGCTCTCTGACAAAGTTCCCACGCTGTCGCGCACCAAAGCAGTGCGGTCCGCGCTGGGATGGCTGAAAGTGCCAAGTCTCTGAAGACTTCCACGCGGCCGCGCTCCAAAACAGTACGGTCCGAGTGGATTGAACAGCTAATGTGAAGGATGTAAAATCCAGCGCGGTCCGCATCCCTTTTTGTGCGGCCGCGCTGGAAGGTAGGTACTAGGTCCTAGGGTTTTTCTATAAATAGAGGCCTTGAGCCTCATTTTAACCTTTTCGCCAAATTTACACCTGAGCTATTGCTTTCACTGTTCATCAAGACAAATTGTGCACATAGTTGAAATCTCATTAATCCCTGGTAACAACTCTCATTCATTTCAATCATAGTCTAATTTTTGTTTCGTTTAATTGCTTTCTACTAGTGTAACTTCTTACATTCATCTTTTTCTTCTTAGTTTAACTGTTAGCTTAGCTTTCTGTGTGTTTTTGTTTAATCATGGGCATGGAATCTTGTTAAATAACTGAGTAGGGACACTCAGGACCCAAAAAGGTGAACAAAAATTGGATTTAATTGAACAAACATCCAGCTCAGTTAAATTAGCCCTATGCGGCCGCGCAACATTTGTGCACGGTCCGCGTGACTCTAGTTAAGAGATAACCTCTCTGCGCGGTCCGCGTGCCATTTGTGTGCGGTCCGCGTGAGCCCAGCGCAGCCGCGGTCCAAAACAGTGCGGACCGTGTGAAGAGTTCAGAGAGGTCAACATTTGGGTATTTCACCTACGCGGACCGCGTACCATTTTTGTGCGGTCCGCGCTGAACCAACGTGGCCGCGGTCCAAAACAGTACAGATCGCGTCGGTTTATTCAGAGAGGTATGTGTTGGTGTCAGTATACTGCGCGGACCACGTGCCTTTTGGTGCGGTCCACGCCCTTCTGTCTGTGTCACTGTGTCTACACTCTTTGCATTCAACTGAACTGTCTACTTCACCTTATGTGCTTCTACTAACAATGTTAGACATGTATTCCTTGCAGACAATGGTTAAAAACGAGCGGGCAAAGAAATACAACCCGGGAGAGGTGGTTCCTCCTGAGGGGGGAAAAGCAAGAGGATTGTGAAACTTACTCCTCAAACTAGGGAATTGATAAAGAAAACCCGGAAGATAATCCGGGAAGTTGATAGAGCTGCATCTCATTCCACGGGGAGTGAGTATGCACCTTTACGGAGCATTACCTCGGAGTAAGCCCCCACCCACATGCCCACTTCATTTCAGCTCCGTGATTCCCCTTCCCCGGATCATGGTAATGTAGCATCCTCCAAGAAGCCAGTTAATGTCATCTCGGACTCGTCTGATGATTCCGTAGCAAGAGAAGAAGAGCAATACTCCACATCTCCCACAGCTTCATCATCAGGGGAGAGTGGAGGGTATGCTGAGGGAGGTGAGCCACAGGTAGGGGGGATAGAGCGTACTAGAAAATCGAAGGCATGGGCAGACAGGTTTGTTAGTGAGGTTGCTTTCCATAGATTCCGGGAGTGGTGGCCCAAAAGGAAACTGATTCCGGAGAGGCGGTTCATAGATGCCGATCTTGTCCCTCTCAACCCTCATGTGCAAGCACAATTCTGCACTATAGAGGGTTGTGGCTTCTTCAAAGAACGTGTTGAGATGGCGAATGAGCATATGGTGAAGGAATTCTACAGCAATGTTCACCATATCGTTCGGGACTCAAAAGCAACTAAAGTGAGGGACAAGACAGATGTTGTAAGCACGTGATTTTTGCTTCAGTTACTCCAAAAAAGGAAAAAAAAAAGAAAATCAAAAATATATGTTAAAATGGTGTGTTAATTGTTATAGGTGCTAACCAATATGTGTGTAAGTTTATTTTAATTTTTACAATTTTTAGGAATTTTTAGTTTGATTTGAAAAAGAGAAAAAAAAGAAGAGAAGAAAAGGGAAAATCGGATTGGGCCCCAAAATGAGGCCCAAAGCCAAGGCAAGACCCAGTCCAAACCAGGCCTGCCCAGGCACGCCCCCAAAACGACGCCGTATAGGGCGTTCGATCTGAGCCGTCCGTCCAGGCCAATCCAACGGCTCAGGACCTTTTTCAGTAACCCATGTTCAAACCCGACCCAATAACCAATCCGACCCAACCCCTCACTTAAACCAAACGACCCCGTTTAACTATCAAACGACCCCGTCCCATTTCTCAGCATCAGATCTAAGCCGTTGAGATCATCTGATCTAACGGCTCAGATCCGACCAACCTCACCATATATAAACCTTCCCTTACACCCCACGCCCCCTATCCGAACCCCACCCCTCACTCGTCTCCTTCCCCGAACCCTGAAACCCCCAAACCCTAACGCCGCCCTAGTTTCCCTTCCACCAAAACCCGGCGACATGAACGCCGGTGACCACCCCCTTCACACCCCTAAAGCATCCAACCACCTTGAACACGAATCCACTAACCACGAACCTCGAATCACCTCCTATCATCTCGAATCTGGATTTGAAGATTCGAGACAAAACTCGATCTATGCCAAACCACCCCATCTTCATACCAGACACTCCCCTGACCTTCCTCGTGACCAAACCAAGCTTGGTTTGGTCCGAATCTACCCACAACTCCCTAAAAATCAGATCTGGAAATCCAGACTTTAGAACACATGCACCTGGGGAATCCGGCCGGTTTGGACATGGGTTTGAGGTCTAATAGACCTTAATCAAGGTGTTCTCATGTGAGAACACCCTGATTAAAGTTTGTTCGGCCTCAAAAGTTCGAAGATGAATCAGATTTGGGTCTGTTTGATTTAAACATTTTCGGTAAGTTTTCCTTTCTTTTGTGTTAGTTTTGATTAAGTGGTCAGCATGTTTCATTGTGTTTGTTTGTTATTTTTTGTTATTTTTTCATTCGGATTTCTTTCATCTCTGTAAAGACCTTTTATTTGGTCGATTGTGTTCTGTGTATGATTCTGAATGTACTCTGTGATAAACATGATAACTCATATAGGCCCCAGTAATTGAACAAAAATTGTCTGATGCCCTTTAGGTCCCTAAATGTATTGTTTATGTGAGCGATTGATTATTACCTGCTATAATTAGTATAGTCGACTCGATAAATGTCGTCGATTAGTTTTCTATAACTAATGAATCGAACGAACTAATAATGTCGCGTGACTAATGAGCCTGTATTGTGGTTTGAATTGGGCATTGCCTATGAATATTAGTTTGTAACTACCTTGTAAACAATTAAAAAAAAAGCCAGGCTGGGGCAATTCTGAAATCGAATGGTTAAAGCCCAAAGTGCCCTGATACTGCAAAGGGCAGGGCAGTGATAATCAAGGGCTAGCAAGGGTAGTCTGGGGTTTGCAAAGAACAAAAATGATTAGTTTAAATGAGCTGACAAGTAGGGTACTAAATTAGGATTAAATTAATGCCAATGGGGAACAAGACATAAGAGTATGGGACTTAAATTGAATAAAAAATGATGCCCATAACTCCTGATTAAACAAAACCAGGCGTGGGAATAAAGGGGGCTGACACCAAAAGATGCTTAGGCATGGGCTTTAAAGAGTATGGGCAGGCTGCAAGTTGTAGCAAAAAAAAGGCAGCTTAACTGCACTGGTTTTTGGCTTATAAATAAGCCATTTGAGAACTTAAACAGGGCTGGAGATTTTTTTCTTAGTCTTCAGAAAAGAAAAACAAGAAACATAAAGTCTCGGAATATTGTAACCAAACACTGTCTGAAAATTACATAAGAGTTTATGTTGGTTTAGCTGTCTTGGCCAATTACTGTTGTTTGCCTGTTTGGAGCCACTTGTAGTTATTGAATTGCTGGGGTGTTTACATTGAATACTCTGCTGTCTCTGTTGGTTCCTACTCTGTTTCTGGGATTTGTTGTTTGTTGCTCGACTACTCGGGAGCTTCATCTTTGTTGGTTGATTTTGTTGCTGTGTTGTTGCTGTCTGTCTGCTGCTGCTGTATTCGTGCATACTACTCAACTGATCACTTTCTTTCTTCCTTTCCTTCCTATACCAGGTACACACCCAATACACTGTCAGATGTAGCTGGAAATTTGAGCATGAATGTAAATGAAACACCTGAAGAATTTTGTTTATATACATAGTTTGCCCTTTTAGATATCATGTAATGTAGGAAATTTTATGCCTGTTTTGGATGTTGGAGATAGCCTTCAGGCCCGATAACTATCAATGAATGTTAGTTGAATGTTAGATTGTGTATATAGGATGGTGATAAGAGTATGCTTAAGGCAACCGGTTGTATCTCAGATTTAGTGCAATAGTGTAGTATAAGCATGTAATGCATGCCAAGCCTAAAATTCGTACACTAAATGAGTTCTTTCCTTTCCAGTAAATTACTATATATAACTCTTAAAACTATGTATTAAGATCAGGAACACAAATTCAGGGCCTCAACCTCACAAGGGTCGAGTTCAGGCCAAAACAGGCCAAGCCAGCCTGCTTCGAACAAGCAGTGGTCCAGGTCTGGCCAATCACACTGGGCTGGATCTGGGCCTGTGATTACTTGTTCGGACAGCCTCGTTTCTGATTTTAGGCATTTCTGAATGTTGTTACAAACAACTTGCAAGCATGTAATTAATTAGGACTATCTACTGTTTTCAATTGATAAGGACAAACGCGATAAGAAATGTAGTTGCTATAGGATATCCTTTTAAAATAAGAACGAGATGAGCCTCGATGAAAATAAACAAAACGTGCAAATGCGGGGCCCTTGTTAAATGTACATTATTGAAGCATTTAGTTTCCAGGACGGGTTGCTTAGCAAATCTCACAACCCTCCTAAAATAACAACACGTTAGTCTCTTTAGGATACGCTTTAATAAACCTTACCTTCTTAAACTAGGGTGCACATTTATGTGACCCAAATCCAAATCTCGACGGATTCGAAATGTATTTCTAATCACGGGTACATTGATTGTGACGTGATCCGAGAGGCATATCCATGACGTCGCGAATTCCTTTTAAAAGTAGAACGAGACGAGCCTCGTCAAATAAAATATACACAGCTGCGAGGCCCTCTAACTGTATATACATTAAAACACTTAGAATTCGGGACAGGCCATTTAGCGAATTTTTCGGCCTTACCCAAAACAACAACACGCTAGTTGCTTTAGGCACGGCTTAATAATTTATTCTCCTTAATTCGGGTGCACATTCATGTGACCCAAATCCAAATCTCAACCGTGTCGAAACATGTCAACAACCATGGGTGCATTGATGTAATGTGGTTCGAGATATGTTTTCACAACGTTGCAATTCTTGATAAAAACAGTAAAATGATAAAAGCGGTTAAAAGTTAAATCTTACACATAAGTTTACACTTGTATAAAATCAGATAATCAAGCCGAATATAACAGCTGAGCGACCGTGCTAGAACCACGGAACTCGGGAATGCCTAACACCTTCTCCCGGGTTAACAGAATTCCTTATCCGGATTTCTGGTACGCAGACTGTAATATAGAGTCATGCTTTTTCCTCGATTCGGGATTAAAATTGGTGACTTGGGACACCCTAAATCTCCCAAGTGGCGACTCTGAAATAAACAAATAAATCCCCTTTCGATTGTCCTTTAATTGGAAAAAAAACTCCTTGTACCCTCCCGGGTGCGGAAAAAGGAGGTGTGACAGCTCTGGCGACTCTGCTGGGGATTGGCACCCAGAACCACTGGTTCAGGGTTAAGAATTCGAGCTTAGAATAATTGTTACTATTTGGTTTTATTTATTATCTGATTTTATTACATGTTTTGAGCCTAATGTGCTAAGTGTTGCTTTTACCGCCTTGATATTATTTGGACTGTATATATAAACTGTGCCGAAACCCTTCTCTTCTCTCTTGAGGAGCGCATGCTGGTCGTGGCTTCTTTCTGTTAGTGTCATATGCCAAAATAGAACGAGGATTCGGAGGAGTTGCAAAGTCGGATGGCCTTTTGGTTACCGGTACACAGCTCCCATCCTCGGCTCGAGTTGTCCGCTCGGGTAAGCCAGGTCTAGAACAAGCACCTAGGTTTTACAGCTTAGCATAACATAACTTCATGCCGGATCCCTAGTAGGAACGCTTATTTGCATCATGTGCATTTGACTTAGGGGACTCAGCACAGGGGCTGGGTCCGTCTAGGACAGGCAACCTGAGAATAAAGACCATCCTGCTACATCCTGTTTGCTTTATGCATTTACTTGTTTCAAGGCTTGCATGCTGACCGGTTTCTGAATATCGGGAATGTTTGGAAAAGGAAGAGGAATAACGGTTAAGGGGTTACTTATTTATTCTTGAAAAGTCACAAAAATGGTCAAAGCTCTGCCAGAATTTTGAAAAAATGTGTGTCTTATTAATTTGTTTTAAAAAAGGAAAAAAAGGAGTCTTTGATTCATTTTTAAGAGAAAAATAAGGTGTCCCCAAAATTCAATTTATGCCCGAACTACGTCAGTTTGATTCTCGCATGGTGCGGGATACGTAGGCAACCCCCATCGGGCTCAACTTGTTTTTCAAAATATAGGTACAATCCAAAGAACGAAAGTTCTTAAGGTAACATCATGCTTTTTTTGAAAAACAACCAAATTTCATTTTTTCTTTTAGAAGTGTGTCAATTTGGTATTTGAGTCTAATGAGTCTGGATCTTTGCTTAATCACCCCAATGCTCATGCAGAATGAGTATGAGTCCAAGTTTGCCGGTAACAGTTAGAAGCAAAATCCCCCTGGAAGTGCGATTATGGTGGGAGGATTTGGAAAGGTCAGAGCAAGACAAGATCAAACTGCACCTGGGAGGTTTGGTTGATTTGTTGAAAGTTAGGCCTCGGTGCGACATCATAAAGGCTTTAGTTACATTTTGGGATCCAGCCCACAATGTGTTCCGTTTCTCAGATTTTGAACTCACCCCAACCTTAGAAGAAATGGCGGGTTACATGGACGTCACTGAAGGTTTGAGACACAAATACCTGATCGCTCCAAGGGCTGTGAATTCACACAAATTCATGGATCTGTTGAAGATAAGCAAAGGAGTCCCATACGCTGAACTGGATAGAGGTTTTTCTACCCTACAATTCATATACCAGAGGTACGGGAGCAAAGGAGGATTTAATGATCCAGAAAGTGGTATTTGTAGCAGGGGAAATCTGGTAAAATGGAATGAGCATAGGCGGTTCGCTTTTATGGTGGCATTTTTGGGCCTTGTGGTGTTTCCCCGAAAAGATAGAAATATCGATCTAAAGGTGGCTGGAATCGTCAAAATCTTGATTACCAACGATAAAAGCATCCTTGCTCCCATGATAATGTCAGAAATATACCGAGCCCTCACAGCTTGTAAAGCTGGAGCAGACTTCTTCGAAGGGTGCAACTTGTTGTTACAGATGTGGATGATCGAACACTTGTGTCACCATCCTCAGTATATGCACTACATGTCTACAAATGGGGGCTGCATCGAGGGTTATAGCCTAAGGGTTTCAGGTTTTCGATCACCGGGAGGGTTTGAAGAATGGATATCCTATCTCCGGATCATCACCGCAGACCAAGTAAACTGGACTTTGGGTTGGCTTTCTGTGGAAGAAATCATATACATGCCCGCCACTGGTCCTCACTTCCTCTTGATGGGACTCAGGGGTATTCAACCTTATGCCCCTTACAGGGTAATGAGATAGTTGGGAAGATGTCAAGTACTACACCCGGACGAAGATCTCAGCACTTATGCAGTCGAGGTCAGCAGTGACGGCCAATTTCCTGAAAAGACAGTTCGTTGCATATGGAGTGAATGCCAGTACTTAACGGCAAATACCCGGGTAAATGATGTGTCTAGAGGTGAAGTCTCGCCGGCCTATCTCACTTGGCAGAACAAGAAGAGCATCGTGAAACGACCAACCAAACGGCCTCACCTCCGAAGTTTTGTTGAGTCATCGCAAGAACAATGGGATTGGCTCGCAAAAGAGGAAGGTTACCTGGTTGAAATTAGGAAGTTGAAGCAACAAATTGAAAGGATGGTATTCGAAAACAACGTGCGAGTCGCCCAAGAGCAGGCTGAAAAAGACAAGTTAGCCCAAGAGAACCAAACCCTGAGGGCCCGCCTTCGCCAAGCCAGTAAGAATAACATCGACCGACAGAAGCGCTGCTCCGACGAAAGATTGATAGCCAGTTTGAGAAATCAGGTCATCCAGAGCCAAGAAGAATTAGACCAATCAAAGGCTTGCATAGCAAGGATGAGGGCCAAATGGGCAGAAGGTACAATGGCCCGGAGGAAGCGCCTACAGCAAGTCATGAGGAATTGTGAACTGAGCGTCAAAGCAGCAAAGGAAACAAATTCCGCTTTGCAAGAGCGGATCTTCAAGCAAACACAAGATGCCCAGGCCGACCGGAGACGCTATTACAATACAATGACAAGGATGGAAAGGCAAATGGATATATTCCAGGATCAGCTCGCCGCCAATGCACAAACGCTAGGATTAAAGAGCCGACAGATAAGGCAATTGTTCGCAGAAAGGGACAACATTCGGGCAAGAATTGACGAAGTCGGGCATTACATCTACCTAAAATGTTTGGCATGCGAGTAGACACCTCGGGAAAACCTCATTGCTTCCATCATGGGCTGCGTCCATCGGATTATGAACGAGTTGAAGAGCTTGCAACGAGACCTTACACCCAGGGCCGCGAAAGGGCCGAAAGATGCCTCGTAGGTCCCTAAGTTGGAAAATTAGTTGTTAATCGAGTCCTGGTTGTTTTGTTTGTTGTCTCCCCAATGTTGTTTTCTTTTCCTCAAACCAAGTTTAAAACCCTGGAGTCTGTACTGTTGCTATTTTGTTTGAAGTAATGTGTAATAGCAAATTTTGATAATGAAATTAAGTGACTCCGGAAGAATTTCTATGTGTCTATACTTTGAGGCAGAACTACGCCTGGTCTGATTCACGCGGGGACGTGATACGTAGGCAATCCCCATAAGATTCGACCGCTTTTAATAAATAAAGAAAAGAAAATGTAAATAAAATAAAACGCGGGGTTCCGCAGAATACTTTAAAAAGAGACGAATGAACAAACCGGGATGACGCATGTGGTTTGAAGCAAAGCATGTAGAAACGGTTAACTGCCTAGGTGCATTGCATCCTCTATGTGTTATGATCAAATCTGTTAAGCTCTAACACTAACAAAGTTTGTTGTTGTCTGATACCAGACAGTTAGTTGTTAAAGAATTCTGGCAACACATTCATATCAAACCAGATCCAAAGGACCGGTAGCAACAAGCATGACTACTTCAGAGAATAGTAATGAGGAAGAAAGGCCGATGAGCCAGTTGCTAAAAGAGGCAATGGAAAAGATTGAAAGGATGGGACTAGAGATGCATGCAATGCAGCTAGCCCTGGCCAAAACGCAAAAGAGCCCCGAGACACTGGGACACGTGCCGGAGTACCCTCACTCTGGCCCTTCCACAAGCCGCCCAAATCCCCTCTATCGTCAAGAAAGAAGCCCTCATGACTCCCAAGCTCCACCACCCCATCAACCTCTCCTAACACCCAATATTCCCATTTTTGTGGGACCTGCATCAGCCCCTTTGCAGCGAACGACCAGTGAGCCATTGTTTCAGGCTCACGATACACAATACTATCCCCCTGAGCCTACATTCCACGCACCGGAACCACAGGCTTACAATCCCCATTTGGAAGTACCGACAGAGGTTGAGAAGCCGGTTAAGGCCCCTGAACAGGATGAAGTGTTAAGAAAGTTCAAAAGCCTGGAGCAATCCTTCAGGAACTTGCACGGGCTGGGCAATCAAGTCAGCGTGGCATACAAAGATCTGTGCCCTTTTCCAGATGTCCAACTCCCGGCTGGGTTCAAGATGCCCAAGTTTGATTTATATGAAGGGCACGGTGATCCCATGGCACATTTGCGGGGATTCTGTAGCAAAATGAGAGGGGCAGGAGGCAAGGATGAGCTTTTGATAGCTTATTTCGGCCAAAGTCTGAGCGGATCTGCACTGGAATGGTATACCAGGCAGGATTTCAGCAGGTGGTACACGTGGGATGACCTGGCGCAGGCTTTTGCAGGTCATTTCCAGTACAATCTGGAGATAGTTCCTGACCGTCTCACGTTACTGAGAACTGGGAAGAAACCCGGGGAAAGTTTTCGCGAGTTCGGGTTCCGCTGGAGAGAACAAGCAGCTAGGGTCGATCCTCCCATGAGAGAGGGAGAGATGGTAGACTACTTTTTGCAGACATTGGATCCAACCTACTTTGGTCACTTGGTGACAACGGTTGGAAAATCTTTCAACGAGGTGGTCAAAATAGGGGTCATGATAGAAGAAGGTTTGAGGTCGGACAAGATCTTAAACTATTCGGCACTTAAGGCCACAACCCAGGCTATTCAAAGCGGCACGGGAGGTGCGTTAAGAAGAAAGAAAGAAGAGGTTGCCACGATCGAGGCAGGCAGTTAGTCCAGGGCTGGCAGGCCACACTACAACCAACCTAGGCCTCACAGGTCAAACTACCCATACAACCCACCACAAAATTTCTATCCACCTCGAGAACCACATTGTTCCGTACACCAAGCCCAGGTATACACTCAGCCTCCGGTTCGCCCACAATGGCGCGCACCGGCTCCCCAGAACATATGTGCACCACCACAAAACACTTACCCTCCACCAAGGGCATATAGAAATCCTTCAGGGGCAGGTTTCCGGGGAAATCCAGATGCTAGGAATGACAGGTTGCGGAAGCAAAGAACCTTCACCGAATTGGGAGAAACCTACACCGCTGTGTTCCACAAGCTGCGGCAATTGGGTTTGGTTAGTCCTGTCCATACTCAGGAACCAAATCCCTCGCCTCAGAATTTGGATCGTTCAATCAGTTGTGAATACTGTTCAGGGATGCTCGGGCACGATACTGAGAAGTGCTGGAAGTTAAGGCATGCCATACAGGATCTTATTGACACCAATAAGATCGAGGTCCAGACACCAGAGGCTCCTAACATCAACCAAAACCCACTGCCAGCGCACCACGAAACTCACATGATTGAGTTGGTGTGTGAGGGAGGAGAATTAAGAAAACCCTCACAAACAGTGATGATGATCCAAGCTGCCCCAAAAGAAGTCGTAACCAGTGGAGAAACAAATGTGCAGTCACAGGGAGAAGGCGTCAAGCCGGTAGTAATATGGGGGAAGAGCCCGTCCGTCATAGCAAGCAAACCCGAGCCAAGCAAGTTGGTAATACCAGGGATCCTGCCCACACCGGCAGTCATGTTGAAAGGGGTATGTAGAGAACGGGTGACCATAAAGCCGGTGGTCCAACTGCCAATGCTTGACAGCAGGGCTGTGCCCTGGAAATATGAAAAAGCAGTGGTGACATACCAAGGAAAACAGGTGGAAGAAGTCAGTTTTGAAGCGCAAAGGCTGACTCGATCAGGTCGATGCTTTGCTCCGGTGGAGTTAAGAAAAACCAACCCAGTGGCAACCAAGAAGCCAGTGTCAGAAGAAGAGGCTGAAGACTTCCTGAGGAAGATGAAAGTACAAGACTATTCTGTGGTTGAGCAGCTGAGAAAAACACCTGCCCAGATCTCACTATTGTCATTACTCCTCCATTCCGAGGAACATCGTCGGGCCCTGTTAAAGATATTGAACGAGGCCCATGTACCCAGTGAGATTTCTGTAAACCACCTGGAAACCATTGCCAGCAAGATTTTCGAGGTGAACAGAGTGACATTCTCAGACGATGACCTGCCAGTGGAAGGAACGGAGCACAATAAAGCTCTATACCTAGCTGTCAAATGTGAAGACTCGGTGGTAACCCGAGTATTGGTGGATAACGGCTCAAGCGCCAATATTTGTCCATTATCCACCCTGGACCAGTTAAAGATTGACCGTGGAAGAATCCGGGAGAATAGCATCTGTGTCCGAGGGTTTGACGGAAACGGAACAGCCACTGTGGGGGATGTTGTACTTGAACTAACCATTGGCCCGGTCCTGTTTACCATGGAATTCCAGGTATTGGACGCCACAGTATCTTACAACTTGCTGTTAGGATGACCCTGGATTCACGCAGCTAAAGCGGTGCCTTCCACCCTACATCAGACAGTGAAGTTCGAGTGGGAAAGACAAGAGGTCGTGTTGCACGGCGAGGATACAACATGCACCATGGGCGGAACCATTGTGCCTTTCATAGAGACCACTGATGACAAGGGTCCCTAGGCCTACCAGATTCTCGATACAGGGTCGGCCAACAAAATTTCTGAAGGAGAAATCATCCCGCACCCTAGGGTAGCTGCCGCAACAGTCATGATGATATCAGAAATGCTGGGTAATGGGTTTGTGCCGGGCAAAGGCCTGGGAGTTGAACTTCAAGGGATAGTCCAACCTGTCTCCCTTCCTAAGAATCTGGAAACTTTCGGGTTGGGGTTCAAACCAACCACAGCAGACAGGAAGCAAGCGCGAAAAATGAAGAAGAGAGTTTGGTTTCTGCCTAAACCAGTGCCACGCCTCTCAAGGTCTTTTGTTAAAGCTAGTGCCAAGGGGTCAGCGATCCCAAAGATTCGAGGACCTTTGATCGGCATAAGTGAAGACCTGAATCAAAGTTTTGAGAGACTATTCGCGGATGTCAGTATGGTGGAAGCTGGAGAGGGTTCCAGCAGAGCAGAGATACAATTCGTGGGGCCTGAGGCCAAGACCAACAATTGGACGGTTACTCCTCTTCCTGTCCGAGGGGAGTCTTGGTAGTAGGCTTTGATTAATGTTTTGTTTGTTTATTTGTTTGATCGGATTATTCAAGGGTGTAATCCAAATTTTACTCCCGTTTTGTAAAAGTGTGAACCCTTTTTATCCTGCAAATTTAATAAAGTTCTTTTCTTTTGTCCCATTTTAATTTCTTGTTTTGTTCTTTTTCTTTCTGAACAGTTCTCTTTTTACTGGTCCTAATGACATGGCATGCACAGCGGATCTTCGACCTAGTCTAAATAATCAATCTGAATCTGACTCAATGATGCAAGAGGTCGTTTGTGATAATGAATCCGAAGGTGACGAAGGGGAAGCCTTCGAAGAAATAAACCGAGAACTGTGCCAATTTGAAGAGAAACCCAAGCCTAACCTAAATGACACTGAGGCTGTGAACCTAGGAGACGCTGATAACATCCAAGAGACCAAAATTAGCATCCACATTGAGCCGAATGTCAAAGCAGAATTGATCGAAACTCTCAGGGAATTCAAAGATGTTTTTGCATGGTCATATGATGATATGCCTGGATTGAGCACCGATTTAGTGGTTCACAAATTGCCCACTGACCCGGCATACCCTCCGGTCAAGCAAAAACTAAGGAAATTTAAAACAGAAATGAGTGTAAAGATCAAAGAAGAAGTGATTAAGCAGTTGCAATCGAAGGTCATTCGGGTCACTCAATATCCCGAGTGGTTGGCCAATGTAGTACCAGTCCCAAAGAAGGATGGAAAAATCAGGGTGTGCGTCGACTACCGCAACCTCAACAAAGTAAGTCCCAAGGACAATTTCCCGTTACCCAACATTCATATCCTGATCGATAATTGCGCTGGGCGCGAGATCGGATCCTTTGTGGATTGCTATGCAGGTTATCATCAGATCCTAATGGATGAGGAGGATGCTGAGAAGACAGCATTTATTACGCCATGGGGGACCTACTGCTATCGGGTAATGTCGTTCGGGTTAAAGAACGCTGGGGCAACGTACATGCGAGCAATGACTGCTGTGTTTCATGACATGATACACAAAGAAATAGAGGTGTACGTCGATGATGTGATCATCAAATCTTGGCGTCAGGAGGACCATGTGGCAGACCTAAGGAGATTTTTCCAAAGACTCCGGAGGTATGATATCAAGCTTAACCCAGCCAAATGCGCATTCGGGGTTCCATCAGGAAAGTTGCTAGGCTTCATCGTCAGTCGACGGGGGATTGAGTTAGACCCATCCAAAATTGAATCCATCCGAGACTTGCCACCGCCAAGGAACAAAACAGAGGTAATGAGTTTGCTGGGTAGACTCAATTACATCAGCAGGTTCATCGCTCAACTCACAGCAACTTGTGAGCCCATATTTCGGCTACTGAGAAAGGATGCTGCAGTAGGTTGGACGGCAGAGTGTCAGGAGGCTTTCGACCAAATCAAAGGGTATCTGTCTAATCCACCCGTATTGGTCCCGCCTAAGCCCGGGAAACCTCTAATCCTTTACCTGACGGTTTTAGAAAATTCATTTGGTTGTGTACTGGGGCAACATGATGACACAGGAAGGAAGGAGCAGGCCATCTACTATCTTAGCAAGAAATTCACAGTGCATGAGGTCAAGTACACTCAACTCGAGAAAACATGTTGCGCCCTAACTTGGGTAGCTCAGAAATTGAAGCACTACCTGTCTTCGTATACTACTTATCTCATATCCCGCTTGGACCCATTGAAGTATATCTTTCAGAAACCTATGCCCACAGGAAGGTTGGCAAAGTGGCAAATTCTGCTCACAGAGTTTGATATCATCTACGTAACGAGGACGGCCATGAAAGCCCAGGCACTGGCAGACCATTTGGCAGAGAATCCCGTTGATGAAAAATACGAGCCCTTAAGAATGTATTTTCCTGACGAAGAGGTGATGCATACGAATGAGTTGGAATTACCTGAGGAACCGGGTTGGAAGCTTTTCTTCGATGGAGCTGCGAACGCAAAAGGGGTTGGAATAGGAGCAGTACTCATTTCTGAAACAGGACGGCATTATCCTGTTACGGCTCAACTGCGCTTCTATTGCACCAACAATATGGCCGAATATGAGGCTTGCATTCTGGGTCTGCGCCTGGCTGCCGACATGGATGTCCAAGACGTCTTGGTCTTGGGAGACTCGGACCTCTTGATACATCAAATTCAGGGAGAATGGGAAACACGAGATCTAAAACTCGTACCATACCGACAATGCTTGCATGATCTGAGCAAGCAATTTCGATCGGTAAAGTTCAAACACATCCCGAGAGTTCACAATGAGGTTGCGGATGCCTTAGCCACCTTAGCATCAATGCTGCACCACCCTGACAAAATGTATGTTGATCCTCTACACATCCAGGTCCGTGATCAGCACGCCTACTGCAATGCCATAGAAGAAGAAGCGGATGGCGAACCCTGGTTTCATGATATCAAAGAATACCTCAGGATGGGGATATATCCAGAACATGCCTCTGGAGACCAAAAAAGAGCCCTTCGGCGGTTGTCGAATGGTTTCTTCCTCAGTGGAGGGGTATTGTACAAAAGAACCCCGGATTTGGGATTGTTGAGATGCATAGATGTCGGGCAGGCAACAACGGTTATGGCAGAAGTACATGCTGGAGTTTGTGGGCCCCTCATGAGTGGATATGTATTGGTAAGAAAAATCCTTCGAACAGGGTGTTATTGGCTCACCATGGAACACGACTGTATCACTTTCGTGAGGAAATGCCATCAATGCCAAATACATGGAGACTTGATTCACTCTCCGCCAACAGAGTTGCATACGATGTCAGCACCCTGGCCGTTTGTAGCATGGGGCATGGATGTCATTGGGCCCATTGAGCCAGCAGCGTCCAACGGTCATAGGTTCATTCTAGTGACCATTGATTACTTCACCAAATGGGTTGAGGCTAAAACCTTCAAATCAGTAACTAAGAAGGCAGTGGTGGACTTTGTTCACTCCCATATCATCTGTAGATTTGGGATCCCAAAAGTAATCATCACGGATAACGGTGCGAATCTTAATAGCAGCTTGATGAGAGAGGTATGCCAACAATTTAAGATTACACACCGCAATTCCACCCCATATCGTCCCAAGGCGAATGGAGCGGTCGAAGCAGCCAATAAGAATATCAAGAAGATACAGCGAAAAATGGTGGAAGGGTCCAGACAATGGCACGAGAAATTACCCTTTGCTTTGTTGGGTTACCGCACTACCGTCCGGACTTCCATAGGCACAACTCCTTATTTGTTGGTGTATGGAACTGAGGCCGTGATACCAGCGGAGGTCGAAATTCCGTCCCTCCGAATTGTCGCTGAAGCCGGAATTGATGATGATGAATGGATCAAAGCTCGCTTGGAACAGTTGAGCCTGATAGATGAGAAAAGATTGGCAGCAGTGTGCCATGGTCAGCTGTACCAGAAGAGAATGGAAAGAGCGTATAATAAAAAGGTGCGCCCCAGGAAGTTTGAAGTAGGGCAGCAGGTATTGAAGAAGATCCTCCCACATCAGGTCGAGGCAAAAGGCAAATTCGCCCCAAATTGGCAAGGGCCTTATATCGTGACCAGAGTCTTGGCCAATGGTGCTTTGTGTTTGACAGATGTCGAAGGTAGATGTGTCGACATGGCTATCAATTCAGATGCAGTCAAGAGATATTATGCGTAATTTCTTTAAATTATGGCAATTTTGGTTTATTTGTTTGTATTTGGCATTTGTTGAATAATGAGATGACGGAGGCAATTCTTTCTTCTATCCAAACACTTTTAACCCTCGCTTCCCCCTTTGAGCCTTAAGCAAATTCTTTCAATACCCCTCTTTTGGAATCACTAATGGGAAAGATACGAAAAAAAAGAAAAGAAAAGAAAGGAAAAGAAAAGAAAAAGAAAAAGAAAAGGAAAAGAAAATGAAAAGAAAGAAAAGAAAAATCAAGGAATATAAAACCGTGGGAACTACGTTTGACCTGATTCCTCAAAGAGGATACGTAGGCGCCTCACGGCTCGGTCATAGTGTGCATCATAGCAAATATAGGATGCATAATGTACATAGTGTGCACAATGTAGCACAATGTGCGTAACGCACGTAACTCAACATAAGCGTAAAAAATAAATCCCCCAAGCAAGAAAACTGGGGCAGAGGTTATGTTTTAAGTTCCAACAAAGGTTTGATTCCAAAAGTTGTAGCACATCACCCTTCAAGTTGTTTTCATTTTATAGCCTTTCTTCAAACCCACACCAAAACCAACATCGACATCCAAAAGACCTCCCGATCAACGTTCGAGAGATGCCAAATCCGGCAAATAAGGCCGAGAATAATACACTGATCCCCAGCAAAGAAAAGGATTGTAAGACTGGGAATGAGTTGATAGTCAAAAGAATCCCCGGAAGAGAGGGTCGTATCTACAAACACACTGGATTCTCGAAAGAAATAAAATGAGAGAGTCTTATCGGTAAAAACCTTCACAGGCACCGAAAGGCGATGTAAGATGAGGGATATGAAATGAGAGAGTCTTATTGGTGAAAACCTTCGCGGGCACCATAAGGCGCCGGGAGATGAGAGAAAAGAGAGAGTCTCATTAGTGAAAACCCCTCGAAGGGCACTATGAGGCGACAAGACAAATCAACAAAAGCTACCACATTTGCAACAGCATGGACGGTCACTTATCATCCCCAGCAAGTCAGACCATTCGGCAAATCGATTGATACAAATAGACTGGGTCGGGAATCTATGGTGCACGTCATCATCATGAGGACCAGTTGTGTCCTCCAGATAAGTTCTTTGGATTGTCTCCTCCTACAAAATATTGGTTCAGAAAGATTTTATCTTTTCCATATCTTTATTTCTTTTCCTAAAAAATGTGTCTTTGAAGGATTTGTCAGAGCTTACTACCAAGAAACCGAAGGGGAATTCATCCAATGCAGGATAATACAAACAGTCTTAAAGGCTGGCCCCAGGCAATGCAGGGATTGTGCTCGGAAATGTTGGAAGAAGTAAGCTCCAAAAGGGATTGGTTTCGGGAGTTAGAAGCAGACTCCCACATCATGTGTTTTAAAAGAAAGCAGAAAAGGGGATAAATTGAAAACCAATCCCCAGCAGGCTAGAGACCCCCAACAGGCAACTTTGCCCGCCAACCAATTATGGGGACAAAGAGCAAGAAAAGGGGAAGAGAGAAAATTGCTCGCCAGAAAGGCACCCTCTACCACCACGATTAAAACTGATTAAATCCTTTTGTCTGCTGCAGGAAAACAAAGGATTGATGATGGCAGCAAGATGCACCGCCCTGGAATTCACCAAAAACCGGGGCAGAAAATTTTCTGCCGATTGTCGAAAATTTTCTCGGAAGAACGGGGAAACAATTTCAATACATTTAAGTTCTAGGTCGCCCACCAGTATAATGCGGGAATACATTTAAGTTCTAGGTCGCCCACCAGTATAATGCGGGAATACTATTTTAAGTTCTAGGTCGCCCACCAGTATAATGCGGGAATACATTTAAGTTCTAGGTCGCCCACCAGTATAATGCGGGAATACTTTTAAGTTCTAGGTCGCCCACCAGTATAATGCGGGAATACATTTTAAGTTCTAGGTCGCCCACCAGTATAATGCGGGAATACATTTTAAGTTCTAGGTCGCCCACCAGTATAATGCGGGAATACATTTAAGTTCTAGGTCGCCCACCAGTATAATGCGGGAATACATTTAAGTTCTAGGTCGCCCACCAGTATAATGCGGGAATACATTTTAAGTTCTAGGTCGCCCACCAGTATAATGCGGGAATACATTTAAGTTCTAGGTCGCCCACCAGTATAATGCGGGAATACTTTTAAGTTCTAGGTCGCCCACCAGTATAATGCGGGAATACATTTTAAGTTCTAGGTCGCCCACCAGTATAATGCGGGAATACATTTTAAGTTCTAGGTCGCCCACCAGTATAATGCGGGAATACATTTAAGTTCTAGGTCGCCCACCAGTATAATGCGGGAATACTTTTAAGTTCTAGGTCGCCCACCAGTATAATGCGGGAATACATTTTAAGTTCTAGGTCGCCCACCAGTATAATGCGGGAATACATTTTAAGTTCTAGGTCGCCCACCAGTATAATGCGGGAATACATTTTAAGTTCTAGGTCGCCCACCAGTATAATGCGGGAATACATTTAAGTTCTAGGTCGCCCACCAGTATAATGCGGGAATACATTTAAGTTCTAGGTCGCCCACCAGTATAATGCGGGAATACATTTTAAGTTCTAGGTCGCCCACCAGTATAATGCGGGAATACATTTAAGTTCTAGGTCGCCCACCAGTATAATGCGGGAATACATTTTAAGTTCTAGGTCGCCCACCAGTATAATGCGGGAATACATTTTAAGTTCTAGGTCGCCCACCAGTATAATGCGGGAATACTTTTAAGTTCTAGGTCGCCCACCAGTATAATGCGGGAATACATTTTAAGTTCTAGGTCGCCCACCAGTATAATGCGGGAATACATTTTAAGTTCTAGGTCGCCCACCAGTATAATGCGGGAATACATTTAAGTTCTAGGTCACCCACCAGTATAATGCGGGAATACTTTTAAGTTCTAGGTCGCCCACCAGTATAATGCGGGAATACTTTTAAGTTCTAGGTCGCCCACCAGTATAATGCGGGAATACTTTTAAGTTCTAGGTCGCCCACCAGTATAATGCGGGAATACATTTAAGTTCTAGGTCGCCCACCAGTATAATGCGGGAATATTTTTAAGTTCTAGGTCGCCCACCAGTATAATGCGGGAATACTTTTAAGTTCTAGGTCGCCCACCAGTATAATGCGGGAATACATTTAAGTTCTAGGTCGCCCACCAGTATAATGCGGGAATACTTTTAAGTTCTAGGTCGCCCACCAGTACAATGCGGGAATACATTTTAAGTTCTAGGTCGCCCACCAGTATAATGCGGGAATACATTTAAGTTCTAGGTCGCCCACCAGTATAATGCGGGAATACTTTTAAGTTCTAGGTCGCCCACCAGTATAATGCGGGAATACATTTTAAGTTCTAGGTCGCCCACCAGTATAATGCGGGAATACATTTTAAGTTCTAGGTCGCCCACCAGTATAATGCGGGAATACATTTAAGTTCTAGGTCGCCCACCAGTATAATGCGGGAATACTTTTTAAGTTCTAGGTCGCCCACCAGTATAATGCGGGAATACATTTAAGTTCTAGGTCGCCCACCAGTATAATGCGGGAATATTTTTAAGTTCTAGGTCGTCCACCAGTATAATGCGGGAATACTTTTAAGTTCTAGGTCGCCCACCAGTATAATGCGGGAATACATTTAAGTTCTAGGTCGCCCACCAGTATAATGCGGGAATACTTTTAGCTCTAGATTGTGGAATCAGTCACCCCACCTGAAGACGGAAGGGTACAACAGAGATCCCCAAACGGGAAACAATGAAATCCCAGCACCAAGAAGCAGACAACTGCAGAGGCAAGCGCACAATGCAAAAGGAAAAAGGAACGCGTCTCAAAAGAAGCAGTTTGGGAACGTTGTAGCATGCCTAGTATAACGGTGCTGATGAAGAAACATACCACTGAAGAAACCATTGGAAGATTTAAAGAAGAAAGCCGTATCCCCAGCGGATCAAACAAAGTGATGAAAACTGGCATTCAAACGTCAGCAAAGGGCCAACATCATCTACCAAAGTCACAAGATAAAGGCATCAGAGGAAAGCGTTAGCCGACAAGAAAGCAAGGCAACAAGAACAAGTTGAAGATGGATGAGATTTCAGAATCCTCAGTTTAGCTTAGCTTCTTGTTTTCCTTTTAGAGCAATGTAATAGGGAGATCGGTTGAGCAGTAGCATCCTACAGCAGCATACAACAGCGCACAACGGCAGCAAACACTACGGTCACACGGTAGTCCCAGCTACCAAAATTTCCCGAACTACATTGACCTGATTCCTGTTCAGCCCAGGATATGTAGGAAACCTCTGAAGCAAAGGTTCGGTCAAATCTTTTTCAAAAAAATGCTTCACACGGAGTATTCAGACGGGCAAAAATCGCTCGCTTATCTTTGCGCAAAAACCCTTCGTGTCTTCGTGCAAAGAGGGGCAGCTGTAAGCACGTGATTTTTGCTTCAGTTACTCCAAAAAAGAAAAAAAAGAAAATCAAAAATATATGTTAAAATGGTGTGTTAATTGTTATAGGTGCTAACCAATATGTGTGTAAGTTTATTTTAATTTTTACAATTTTTAGGAATTTTTAGTTTAATTTGTTGATTTGAAAAAGAGAAAAAAAAGAAGAGAAGAAAAGGGAAAATCGGATTGGGCCCCAAAATGAGGCCCAAAGCCAAGGCAAGACCCAGTCCAAACCAGGCCTGCCCAGGCACGCCCCCAAAACGACGCCGTATAGGGCGTTCGATCTGAGCCGTCCGTCCAGGCCAATCCAACGGCTCAGGACCTTTTTCAGTAACCCATGTTCAAACCCGACCCAATAACCAATCCGACCCAACCCCTCACTTAAACCAAACGACCCCGTTTAACTATCAAATGACCCTGTCCCATTTCTCAGCATCAGATCTAAGCCGTTGAGATCATCTGATCTAACGGCTCAGATCCGACCAACCTCACCATATATAAACCTTCCCTTACACCCCACGCCCCCTATCCGAACCCCACCCCTCACTCGTCTCCTTCCCCGAACCCTGAAACCCCCAAACCCTAACGCCGCCCTAGTTTCCCTTCCACCAAAACCCGGCGGCATGAACGCCGGTGACCACCCCCTTCACACCCCTAAAGCATCCAACCACCTTGAACACGAATCCACTAACCACGAACCTCGAATCACCTCCTATCGTCTCGAATCTGGATTTGAAGATTCGAGACAAAACTCGATCTATGCCAAACCACCCCATCTTCATACCAGACACTCCCCTGACCTTCCTCGTGACCAAACCAAGCTTGGTTTGGTCCGAATCTACCCACAACTCCCTAAAAATCAGATCTGGAAATCCAGACTTTAGAACACATGCACCTGGGGAATCCGGCCGGTTTGGACATGGGTTTGAGGTCTAATAGACCTTAATCAAGGTGTTCTCATGTGAGAACACCCTGATTAAAGTTTGTTCGGCCTCAAAAGTTCGAAGATGAATCAGATTTGGGTCTGTTTGATTTAAACATTTTCGGTAAGTTTTCCTTTCTTTTGTGTTAGTTTTGATTAAGTGGTCAGCATGTTTCATTCTGTTTGTTTGTTATTTTTTGTTATTTTTTCATTCGGATTTCTTTCATCTCTGTAAAGACCTTTTATTTGGTCGATTGTGTTCTGTGTATGATTCTGAATGTACTCTGTGATAAACATGATAACTCATATAGGCCCCAGTAATTGAACAAAAATTGTCTGATGCCCTTTAGGTCCCTAAATGTATTGTTTATGTGAGCGATTGATTATTACCTGCTATAATTAGTATAGTCGACTCGATAAATGTCGTCGATTAGTTTTCTATAACTAATGAATCGAACGAACTAATAATGTCGCGTGACTAATGAGCCTGTATTGTGGTTTGAATTGGGCATTGCCTATGAATATTAGTTTGTAACTACCTTGTAAACAATTAAAAAAAAGCCAGGCTGGGGCAATTCTGAAATCGAATGGTTAAAGCCCAAAGTGCCCTGATACTACAAAGGGCAGGGCAGTGATAATCAAGGGCTAGCAAGGGTAGTCTGGGGTTTGCAAAGAACAAAAATGATTAGTTTAAATGAGCTGACAAGTAGGGTACTAAATTAGGATTAAATTAATGCCAATGGGGAACAAGACATAAGAGTATGGGACTTAAATTGAATAAAAAATGATGCCCATAACTCCTGATTAAACAAAACCAGGCGTGGGAATAAAGGGGGCTGACACCAAAAGATGCTTAGGCATGGGCTTTAAAGAGTATGGGCAGGCTGCAAGTTGCAGCAAAAAAAGGCAGCTTAACTGCACTGGTTTTTGGCTTATAAATAAGCCATTTGAGAACTTAAACAGGGCTGGAGATTTTTTTCTTAGTCTTCAGAAAAGAAAAACAAGAAACATAAAGTCTCGGAATATTGTAACCAAACACTGTCTGAAAATTACATAAGAGTTTATGTTGGTTTAGCTGTCTTGGCCAATTACTGTTGTTTGCCTGTTTGGAGCCACTTGTAGTTATTGAATTGCTGGGGTGTTTACATTGAATACTCTGCTGTCTCTGTTGGTTCCTACTCTGTTTCTGGGATTTGTTGTTTGTTGCTCGACTACTCGGGAGCTTCATCTTTGTTGGTTGATTTTGTTGCTGTGTTGTTGCTGTCTGTCTGCTGCTGCTGTATTCGTGCATACTACTCAACTGATCACTTTCTTTCTTCCTTTCCTTCCTATACCAGGTACACACCCAATACACTGTCAGATGTAGCTGGAAATTTGAGCATGAATGTAAATGAAACACCTGAAGAATTTTGTTTATATACATAGTTTGCCCTTTTAGATATCATGTAATGTAGGAAATTTTATGCCTGTTTTGGATGTTGGAGATAGCCTTCAGGCCCGATAACTATCAATGAATGTTAGTTGAATGTTAGATTGTGTATATAGGATGGTGATAAGAGTATGCTTAAGGCAACCGGTTGTATCTCAGATTTAGTGCAATAGTGTAGTATAAGCATGTAATGCATGCCAAGCCTAAAATTCGTACACTAAATGAGTTCTTTCCTTTCCAGTAAATTGCTATATATAACTCTTAAAACCATGTCTTAAGATCAGGAACACAAATTCAGGGCCTCAACCTCACAAGGGTCGAGTTCAGGCCAAAACAGGCCAAGCCAGCCTGCTTCGAACAAGCAGTGGTCCAGGTCTGGCCAATCATACTGGGCTGGATCTGGGCCTGTGATTACTTGTTCGGACAGCCTCGTTTCTGATTTTAGGCATTTCTGAATGTTGTTACAAACAACTTGCAAGCATGTAATTAATTAGGACTATCTACTGTTTTCAATTGATAAGGACAAACGCGATAAGAAACGTAGTTGCTATAGGATATCCTTTTAAAATAAGAACGAGATGAGCCTCGATGAAAATAAACAAAACGTGCAAATGCGGGGCCCTTGTTAAATGTACATTATTGAAGCATTTAGTTTCCAGGACGGGTTGCTTAGCAAATCTCACAACCCTCCTAAAATAACAACACGTTAGTCTCTTTAGGATACGCTTTAATAAACCTTACCTTCTTAAACTAGGGTGCACATTTATGTGACCCAAATCCAAATCTCGACGGATTCGAAATGTATTTCTAATCACGGGTACATTGATTGTGACGTGATCCGAGAGGCATATCCATGACGTCGCGAATTCCTTTTAAAAGTAGAACGAGACGAGCCTCGTCAAATAAAATATACACAGCTGCGAGGCCCTCTAACTGTATATACATTAAAACACTTAGAATTCGGGACAGGCCATTTAGCGAATTTTTCGGCCTTACCCAAAACAACAACACGCTAGTTGCTTTAGGCACGGCTTAATAATTTATTCTCCTTAATTCGGGTGCACATTCATGTGACCCAAATCCAAATCTCAATCGTGTCGAAACATGTCAACAACCATGGGTGCATTGATGTAACGTGGTTCGAGATATGTTTTCACAACGTTGCAATTCTTGATAAAAACAGTAAAATGATAAAAGCGGTTAAAAGTTAAATATTACACATAAGTTTACACTTGTATAAAATCAGATAATCAAGCCGAATATAACAGTTGAGCGACCGTGCTAGAACCACGGAACTCGGGAATGCCTAACACCTTCTCCCGGGTTAACAGAATTCCTTATCCGGATTTCTGGTACGCAGACTGTAATATAGAGTCATGCTTTTTCCTCGATTCGGGATTAAAATTGGTGACTTGGGACACCCTAAATCTCCCAAGTGGCGACTCTGAAATAAACAAATAAATCCCCTTTCGATTGTCCTTTAATTGGAAAAAAAACTCCTTGTACCCTCCCGGGTGCGGAAAAAGGAGGTGTGACAGATGTGTTTGATGGCAAATCGTTGAATGAATTCCTGGGGTTCGAAGAAGAGGATGAATCACAATATTTAGAAAAGCTAGCAATGAAAGAGGAGGTTCGTCCTTGGTTGGCCAAGCACTTGGCAGCCCCGGGTGTAGTCCTAGTTTGGTTGAAAGCACAAGAAAAGATCTTTAGGAACACCCTGAACTTTGAAGCCAAAGGGTGGTTGACTTTCGTGTGTAGTCGACTTGACCCGTCTACACATGATCACTCCATTCCCATTCCTCGTGCTGTCTTGGTAGCACCTATTATGGCGGGTTTCCCTCTGAATGTGGGTAATATTATTCGAGAGTGATTTCTATAGTTGGTAATGAGACCGAAACAAACTACCCCTTCCCAAACACACTCTCTTTGTACTTCAGAGAATTGAAAGTGAAGAAAAAGAAATATGATGTCAAGGTACCTCCGGTGGCCCCGTACTCATGATATAGTCAGTTGGGTCCAGACAACCCGAAGAGGGGCAAGAAGAATGTGGCATCCACTTCCACCGCACCTGGCTAGTCTGAGGAGCCAGTGGTCATTGAGCAGCCCAGTGAGCCTTCCACCATTCCTGCTACTGATGAGGCATTGCCTCCAGATCCGTCGTCAGCAGCTGGTCCTTCTATTGCAGCTGACCCGGTAGTCCCTTCATCAAAGACTCACCGGTTCACCGCAAACCAGCTCACCCACTCCCTTGCCAGTTTGAACAACTGGATGTTAGCTGCGACATCCAAGTTGTCTACTTTGACCACTACTGTACAGGCACAGGGAGCACCAGTTACTGTTGAGATTCCTTCCTCCATTGAGGATGCACTGAAGAAAATCCTGGCCAATCAGGAAAAGATGATGGCGACGCAGGATGCCTTGACTAAGGCGGTTGGGGCACATGGCAAAGCATTGGAGAAATTGGCTCGGGAGCACAAGAAGCTGAGGAAGTAGAAGGCTTCCAAGGAGTCAGTGACACAGTTGAGAGTGGAGGTGGACAAGCTCATGGCGAATCAGTTGCCACTTGACCTACTATTTGGGGATCCAGCTATAGAGCCAGCAGTAGCACAGGTACAGGAGGAGGAGCAGAGGCCGAGGAAGAAGAGGAAACTCCCTAGCACTAAGGGAGTTGTGATTGAGGTAGCACCGGTTCAGGAGAGTCCCTCCACTGCCCCACCAGTTGATGAGCCAGTTCTTGAGCAGGCACCTGGCCCAGCAGCACAGCAGCAGCAGGCCAGGGACCAGTCTGAGGTCCCCGCTAATACAGAGGACTTAGGAGCCACTGACCAGCATAGGGTGACGAATGAGGCTTGAGGGGCCTTTCTATATCCTTTCTTTCATTTTGGTGTTTATTTTGATAGTTAGCATTGGGGACAATGCTATCTTTTATTCGTAGGGGTGTGGCCCTACTATTTTGATTGATTGTTGGATTACTGTATATATTCTTTTACTTTCAGCACATTCGTAGTTGTAGATGGCTTATATATAACTGTTCATTCTAGATGCTCTTAAACTCTATGTATATATTCATTCCCCCTGGTTGTATATTCTACTCCCCTTTTGTATATATTCATTCAGTTTTCATTTTGGTTTTCTATTTTTCGTTAAAATTTTTCGTTGTAGTTGCAAAGTCAGGCTCATATCCTTTTTGTTTTGTTTTGGCGTTTGCAATAAGCCCTTGGTTTTCTTAATGCCACAGTTCTTTCCAAGGGTAGAGTGTTGTGCGAACCGGGTGGCTCTTCCCAATGATAGATGGCGTGACAACCTTCTTAAGGGTTTGAGTCCGTTTGTGATTTTTCTTTTTGATTTTCAAGTTTTTTGTAGTTAAGGGTACCTCAGGCAAAGCTTCACTTGGGCCTAGCACATTTGCCTTTGATCCTATGGTCTAAGACATTATGTTGTGTTTAGGATGGTGAAAGTTGTGTCCTTGAGACTCTTGTGTTGACCAAACAATCATCATGTGATCATTTTGGGCCATTGTGCGCTTGAATCATATCTAAGGTCGTTGTGGGCCCTCGACTCCGTCTTTGGCAATCCTTGAGTGTATGTAGTGAGAATTCGAATCGTGAGCCCAAGTACCGAGCCGATGGTCTAGAACTTGCCCTGAAGGTTTGTTGAAGCGAAATCATAGGTGGAACTTGACTTGAGACGTGATTATAGGCTCTCCTTGATCAAAATGCAAAACTTGAACAATTTTCATGACCTACCAATGAAATAATCCCTATTTCACCCCTTTTGAGCCTTAAACCTTTTTCTTTCATGAACCAAGCTACAAGCCTATACCCGTTCTTAATGAGACCCTCTCTTGGCACCCAAATCTTCCCTTGAGTAAATGACAAATGTCTAAGTTTGGGAGGGAGAGACAAGAAAGGCATCAATGTGGTAAAAAGGCGCAAAAGCAAAAGAAAAGGAAGGCAATTAAAAAGAGAAAAAGACAAAAAGAAAGACAAAATGAATAAGAACCAAAAAGGGAATCCAAGGACAACAAAAAAGTGAAAAAGGTGTGGAAAAGTGGTAAAAAGGAAAAAAGGTTTGAATTGCAAAAGAAAGAGTGACAATGTGTCTCTCTAACCCCTTGAAAGAAGTGAATTACTCAATTGAGTCAAGAAAGTGTGCCAAAATAAATCAAAAGAAGTGTTTAAGGGAAGATTGAACCCATTTGAACAAAAACATGTCCTACCTTTACCCAAAGCCTTCACAATGACTCCTCAAAAGCCCTATATGATCTTGAGTTGAGGGAAGCCTACATTAGTGGATACTTACATAAGGGGCAAGCATATGGTACTTAGAGCCGGACTTAGGGCCTTTTCTTTGTGAGAGATGAGAGAGAAGTCCATTTACCTCGATTTTTGTGCAAATACTCTAAAAAGGTGAGGTTCACTTAGGGAAAGTCGAGGATGTATGAGTTTGGGTTCCACAATGACCAAAGAAATTGAGAAATGTTCCTTGATGAAATGTGTCTAACTCTTGATGCTCTTGTGTCACACTTGATCCACAAGTTTTCAAAGTTTAAATGTGTTAATGATGCATTCGCATTGAGGGCAATTGTTAGTCCCAATTGATGCTTGTTGAGGTTACTTTAGGATAAATAGGAATTACTTGGGTGTTTTCCATTGAGGGGTAGGTCTCATTTTATTTGCTTGAGGACAAGCAAAGGTTTAAGTTTGGGGGAGTTGATAACTGTGATTTCTACATGTTTTATACCCATTCTTACCTAAGATTTGTGCATTAACTGCCATAAATTAGTCCCAAAATGCTTACAAGTTGCGCTTGATTGCAGGTTTGAGCGACAAGATGACAAATACCAAAGATCGACTCAAAAAGGAGTGAAATCTGCCAAGTGTCAAAAGACAACTGAAGTGGGGAACAAAATGACCTGTGCGGTCCGCGCTGATTTGTCACACGGCCGCACAGGAGAGTTCAGAGGCGAGGCAATTTCCAGGTCAACTTGCACGGTCCGCACTGCTTTGCCACGTGGCCGCGCAGGATAGTTTAGAGACCATGCAATTTTCAAGTCAAGATGTGCGGTCCGCGCTCCTTTCCACGCGGTCCACGCCCAAGAGTGTCAGAGATTCGGTCATTCAAGGCAAAAGCCCACGCGGCCGCACACCTAATCAGTGCGGTCCGCATGGAAACGCCCTACGCGGTCGCGCGTCGCACTTACGCGGTCCGCGTCCCCAAGTGTTAGAAGCAAGATATGAAGACCCAAACCCCTACACGGTCGCGCGTCATTTGTGCGCGGTCCCGCGCCAGACCCTCAGGGATATTTTTGTCCGGTTTTTTCTGTGTAGTATAAATAGAACATTTTACTTTTTAGGTGCAGTTTTTCAGTTTTGGTTTTTATCAGATAGCAGCTGAACTCGAGACTTCATGGTTTTAGCCTATTTTGGGCAATTTCTTCTAGTATTAACGTGGATTTGAGTAGATTAACATTGTAGTTAATTATTATGTCAATTTCATCTACTATTTCTTTAATTTCTGTTTCTATTATGGCTAGCTAAACCCATTAGCTAGGGTTGTGGCTCAACCCTAGTGTGGGTAATTAATGGGTGTGATTGTTTAGTACATGAATGATGTTGGGTATTTGTCATTTGGATTAATCTTATGTCTTCATTAAGATTTGGTGGTTGCAAACACTAAGTCTAGCTTAGTGAGTCTTGACTCTTCTTGAGAAAGAGAGTCTATGACCCCAAGATTAATTCCAACGAGGAATTGGGATGGACCCATGAGAATGGTAGTCCCAATTAACTGGTTGGTTAAACCTCGAGAGAGTAATTACCCAACTTGAACCATAAGTTGCTTGGGCAAATTGGCCTACCCAATTGGTCTCGAGAGAGTCAATTGGGCAAAATCACCCTCTCTACCGAGAGGTGTGAGAGTGGGTGCAAAAGTGCAACGGTTATAGCATAAGTCCCATATTCATCATTCTTGCATTAGAAATCTCTACCCGTTAGTTGACCACCTAGGTACATGCCACGACTCTAATGTCTTTCTCTATATTACATACAACTTAGAATCTATATCTTAGCCTAACTTAGCTTTAAACTTGTAGTTGATAAATTGTAGTTGATAATCAAAATAAAACCAAAAATGTTAGAAGATCAATTAGGAGTTAAAACATAGTCCTAGACCATACAAACACTCAACTCCAAATTGAAGTTCCCTGTGGAAATTGACCCCGATACCGCTATTGGGTAAAAGTATTAGCGCCCACTCTTCCTTAGGTTGAGTCCGCTGCGATCAATAAACTCGGCGGCAATGCAAGTTTGTAAGCCACCTCTCCCAGTCGATCAAGAATCTCAAACGGGCCAATGAACCTAGGGCTAAGCTTGCCCTTCATAGGTGACACCGGAAGCAACACCCGCGCACCGACCATGAATGCCAAATCACGAACTTTACGGTCGGCATAACTCTTTTGCCTGGAATGAGATGTATGAAGTCTATCCTGAATAATCCTAACCTTGTCCAAGGCATCTTGTACTAGATCTGTACCCAACAACTGAGCCTTTCTTGGCTCAAACCATCCAACCGGCAACCGGCACCGCCTACCATATAAAGCCTCATAAGGAGCCATCTGAATGCTTGACTGGTAGTGTTGTTGTAGGCAAACTCCGCTAAAGGCAAAAACTTATCCCACGAGCCTCCAAAGTCGATGATACAAGCTCGGAGCATATCTTTCAAAATCTAAATAGTTCGCTCGGACTGCCCGCCCGTCTGAGGATGAAATGTCGTGCTCAACTCAACCCGTGTGCCCAACTCCTGCTGAACTGCTCTCCAGAAATGTGAGGTAAACTGCGTACCTCGGTCCGAAATGATAGACACGGGCATACCATGAAGACGAATAATCTCCCTGATATAAATCTCAACTAACCTCTCAGAAGAATAAGAGAATGCCACAGGAATGAAATGCGCTGACTTGGTCAGCCTATCAACAATAACTCACACTGTGTCGAACTTCCTCTAAGTCCGTGGGAGTCCAACAACAAAGTCCATAGTGATACGCTCCCACTTCCACTCGGGAAGCTCAATCCTCTGAAACAAACCACCAGGTCTCTAATGCTCGTACTTTACCTGCTGATAATTCAAACACTGAGCCACATATGCAACAATGTCCTTCTTCATCCTCCTCCACCAATAATGCTTCCGCAAATCCTAATACATCTTAGCAGCGCCCAGTTGAATAGAGTACCGGGAACTATGAGCCTCCTCTAAAATCAACTCTTGGAGTCCATCCACATTAGGCACACAAACTCGACCCTGTAGTCTCAAAACTCCATCATCTCCAAATGTAACCTGCTTGGCACCACCGTGCTGCACCATGTCTCTAAGGACACACAAATGAGGATCATCATACTGCCGATCGCGGATATGCTCCAATAACGAAGAACGAGCGATTATGCAAGCTAATATACGTCTGGGCTCAGAAACATCCAACCTCACGAACTGATTGGCCAAAGCCTGAACATCCAAAGCAAGCGGTCTCTCACCGACCGGAATATACGCAAGACTGCCCATACTGGCTGACTTCCTACTCAAAGCATCGGCCACCACATTGGCCTTCCCCAGATGATACAAAATAGTGATATCATAGTTTTTCAATAGCTCCAACTACCTTCTCTGCCTCAAATTTAGCTCCTTCTGCTTGAACAAATACGGAAGACTCTTGTGATCCGTGAACACCTCACATACCACGCCATAAAGATAATGCCTCCAAATCTTCAACGCGTGAACAATGGCGGCTAACTCCAAATCTGTCACGACCCGAATTTCCCACCCTCGGGAGTAGTGATGTCGCCTACTAATGAGAGCGAGGCAAGCCAATTCTTAACTACTTACCTCATTATCAAATTACTTCTTTTTAACAAATATAAGAAGATAACATGAAAACAGCAGAACTTTAAATAATTAAGCGGAAGATAACAATTAAATGTCTGAAATTTGCATCTATTACAAATACTTGAGTCTTAACCACACAAAACCTGGTGTCACAGTGTCACAGACGGTCTAAGATTTACTACATACAAAGTCTGAAGAAATAATAATACATTGTTCCAGAATATATGGAAAAATGAAACAGGAAAATAGGGATAAAGGGAGACGCTAGGGCCTGCGGACGCCTGCAAGTCTACCTTGGATCTCCGTGTGGACTGAAGGTAGCCCCCTCACTACGGTCCAAAAGTTGCTCCGGGATCTGCACATAGTGCAGAGTGTAGTATCAGCACAACCGACCCCATGTGCTGGTAAGTATCTAGCCTAACCTCGGTGAAGTAGTGACGAGGCTAGGACCAGACTACCAAATAAACTTGTGCAGTTCAAATATATACAGCAGAAAAGAAGTACAAAAATAACCAATCAATATAGGAGGGGGACCATGCTGTGGGGAAGATAACAATTCCGAATAGAAAGATATCAAGTAATGAAAGAAACAACATACTCGGATTATCAACAAAGAATTAGAAATCAACAAATGTACGGCATCACCCTTCATGCTTTTACTCTCGTCCTCACCAAAGCAATTATAAAGTAAAAGTGTGCACAGCATCACCCTTCGTGCTTTTACTCTCTTTCCCCACCATATAATCAATAAAATTGACACGGAATGGTACATCGTGCGGCACGGCATCACCCTTCGTGCTTTACACTCTCTCCTCACAATCGTACACGACATCACCCTTCGTGCTTTACACTCTTCCTCATCCAAACAACAATCACAAACAATGGGACAAGGGAATAAAAATTTTTTTTATAGAAATCCCGGCAAGGGAATAACAATTCAACAATTAAGTCCCGGCAAGGGAGAAACATCAATAATATCAACATCCCATCAAGGGAGATAACCAATAAAGCAACAATATCCCGGCAAGGGAACAATTTAATGTCTTCTTTCTCTTT
The DNA here is from genome assembly GCF_000715075.1 of Nicotiana tabacum. Lineage (NCBI taxonomy): Eukaryota > Viridiplantae > Streptophyta > Magnoliopsida > Solanales > Solanaceae > Nicotiana > Nicotiana tabacum. The sequence goes on from NC_134086.1 coordinate 38,231,697, forward strand.
TTCACTTTTACTTCACAACTCACTTTACCACTTGAGCCAAAGCTCCAATGGGTTTCAATCAACTCATATACTTTCACAATTCGTAATATAACTTGAGTCAATGCTCCTAGATGTTCAAAGGTCACAATTCCTTCCACAAATTTATCACAACAAATAGAAATCGCCTTTAAAGCATGGATAATACAATGAAGTCATGAAATTCACAATACCAGACTCACGGGCATGCTTGGCACCAACGTATAGATAGTCATCACCATGCCTATATGTCGTACTCAACAATTATCACATAGCAAATAGGACTCGACTCCTAATCCCTCAAGCTAAGGTTAGACCAAACACTTACCTCGATGCCTCGAACACAACTCAAGTTTCAATTATAACTTTACCGCTCGATTCCACCGCCCATTCGCTCGTATCTAGTCACAAATTACTTAATTACATCAATAAATGCTAAGAGGATCAATTTGAATGCATGAAAATGAATTTCCCAAAGTTTTGCCCAAAAAGTCAAAAATCGCCCCCGGGCCCACATGGTCAAAACCTGAGGTTCGAACCAAAACCCGATTACCCATTCCCCCACGAACCCAAATGTATAATTTATTTTGAAATCGGATTTCAAATCGAGGTCCAAATCCCCAATTTTTGAAAACCTAGGTTCTACCCAAAACACCCAATTTTCCCCATGAAAATCATTGATTTTAAGTTGAAATCATGTTAAATGATGTTAATGATTGAAGGAAATGAGTTAAAATTAACTTACAATCGATTTGGAAGAAGAGTTGTTCTTGGAAAATCGCCCAAAGGAGTTTGTGTTTTGAAAAGATGTGAAAAATGAGTTTAAAATCGTCTAAGTATAAAGGTTGCAGGTCTCAGATATGAGAATTGCGAACATGGGTTCGCAATTGCAAACCCTGACCTCTGCTGGCTTGGGAATTGAGAAGGAAGCTCGCATTTGCGAACCCTTAGGAAATCTGGGCTTTTCGCATTTGCTACTTCAAGCCTTCCCAGCATATGTCGCATTTGCGAAGGGGATCCTCGCATTTGCGATCATAGAGGATTTAGGCGGGCGTCGCATTTGCGACACATACTTCGCATTTGCGAAGAAGGCTGCCCAGGCCACCTCTCGCATTTGCGATGCAAGGCTCGCATTTGCGAGACAGGCTTCGCAATAAAAACCTGCAATTTCTAAGTTTAAAATGCACTTCGTGGCCTATCCAAAACTCACCCGAGCCCTCGGGGCTCCAAACCAAATATACACACAACCTCAAAAATATCCTACGGACTTATTCGTGTACTCAAATCACCAAAATAACATCATGAACATCGAATTAAACCTCAAGATCAATGAAATTTCTCAAAACTCTTTTAAACATCTATTTTTGCAACTTAGGTCCGAATCACGTCAAACGACATCCTTTTCTCACCAAATTTCACAGGATCATCTTAAATCATATATAAGACCTGTACAGGGCACCAGAACCAAAATACGGGCCCGATACCAACATGTTCTAATCAGATTTCATTTCAAATTTCTTTAAACAATTTTAGAAAATAATTTTCTTTCAAAATTCATTTCTCGGGCTTGGGACCTCGGAATTCGATTCCGGGAACACGCCCAGGTCCCATATTTTCCTACGGACCCTCTAAGACTGTCAAATCACGGGTCCGGGTCCATTTACCCAAAACGTTGACCGAAGTCAAATTAACTTATTTTATAGTCAAAATTTATCATTTTTCACAAATTTTCATATTTAGGCTTTCCGGGTACATGCCCGGACTATGCACGCAAATCGAGGTGATGCTAAAAGAGGTTTTTAAGGCCTCGAAATGTAGAATTTTATTTTAAAACAAGTGATGACCTCCTTTTGGGTCATCACAAAATCATGGACCGGATAGTTCTTCTCATGAATCTTCAACTCACGCGAAGCATAAGCAATGACCTTGCCATCCTACATCAACACCGCACCAAGTCCAATACGAGATGCATCACAATAAACTATATATAGCCCTAAACCTGTGGGCAAAACTAACACCAGTGCCGTAGTCAAAGCTGTCTTGAGCTTCTGAAAGCTCGCCTCACACTCGTCCGACCACCTGAACTGGGAACCCTTCTGGGTCAACCTGGTTATCGGGGCTGCAATAGATGAAAACCCCTCCACAAATCGACAATAATAACCTGCCAAACCCAAGAAACTTCGGATCTCTGTAGCTGATGCGAGTCTAGGCCAGTTCTTGACTGCCTCTATCTTCTTCGGATCTACCTGGATACCCTCTGTTGAAACAACATGACCCAAGAATGCAACTGAACTCAACCAGAACTCACACTTCGAATACTTAGCATACAACTGACTATCTCTCAAAGTCTGGAGGGCCACCCTCAGATGCTGCTCATGCTCTTCCGGCTGCGGGAATAAATCAAAATATCATCAATGAAGACTATCACGAACGAATCCAAGTAAGGCCTAAACACTCGGTTCATCAAATCCATAAAAGCTACTGGGGCATTTGTCAACCCAAATGACATCACCAAGAACTCGTAATGTCCGTACCGAGTGCAGAAAGCTGTCTTAGGGACATCAGATGCCCTAATCCTCAACTAATGGTATCCAGATCTCAAGTCAATCTTAGAAAATACCTTGGAACCCTCAAGCTGGGCAAACAAATCATCAATCCTTGGCAATGGATACTTATTCTTGATTGTAATCTTGTTCAACTGCCGGTAATCTATACACATCCTCATTGATCCGTCCTTCTTATTAACAAACAGCACTGGTGCACCCCAAGGCGAGACACTAGATCTAATAAAGCCTTTATCAAGCAAGTCTTGCAACTGCTCCTTCAATTCTTTCAACTTAAGCGGGGGCATACGATACGGCGGAATGGAAATGGGTTGAGTGCCCCAGAGCCAAATCAATGCAGAAGTCAATATCCTTGTCGGGTGGCATACCCGACAGGTCTGAAGGAAATACCTCAGAAAACTCACGAACAATAGGCACAGAATCCATAGAAGGAACCTCAGCACTAGAATCATGAACATATGTCAAATAGGCCAAACACCCCTTCTCGACCATACGCTGAGCCTTCATATATGAGATTAACAAGGGGAGGATGACCAGCAGTCCCTCTCCACTCTAAACGAGGCAAACCCAGCAAGGCTAAGGTCACAGTCTTGGCATGATAGTCCAAGATCGCGTGGTAAGGTGATAACCAGTACATCCCCAATATGACATCAAAATCAACCATGTCCAGAAGTAATAAGTCTACTCGGGTCTCAAGACCCCCAATTACAACTATACAAGAATGATGAATACGATCTACCATAATAGAATCACCCACCGGTGTAGACACATATACAGGAGCACTCAAAGAATCACTAGGCATGATCAAATACGGTGCAAAATAAGATGACACATAGGAGTATGTAGACCCTGGATCAAATAGCACTGAAGCATCCCTACTACAAACCAGAACAGTACCTGTGATAACTACATCGGAAGCCTCAGCCTCAGGTCTGGCTGGAAGAGCATAACATCGGGGCTGGCCCCCACCACTCTGAACTACATCTCTGGAACGACCTGTTGTTGGTTGGCCTCCACCTCTAGTGGCCTGAGCTCCACCTCTAATACCTATACCTCCACCTCTAGCACCTCTACCTCCACCTCTAACCGGCTGGGTGGGCGGTGGAACACTCGGTGCCTGAACCATGGCACTGGAACCCTGGTGCTGAGAACTCCTCAGTGCTCGAGGACAAAATCTAGCAATATGCCTCGTGTTGCCACAAGTAAAATAAGCCCTCGGCTGCTGGGGCTGACGACCCTGAAAAGTCTGAAGCGGAGGTGCACTGAAAGGAGCTGACGGTGCACTGTAGGACTACTGATCAAAATAATGCATGTGAGAACCACGACCACCTGAAGCACCGTGAGAAACCTGAAGTGCTGACTGGAAGGGCTTGGGAGGATGGCCCCTACCAAAAGAATCCCTGCCTCCCAATGAGGCACCACTAAACCTGCCTGAATGATGAGGCCTCTTGTCAGACCCCTGACCACCTCCCTGCATAGAACTATCTCAACTCTTCTATTCACATTGACTGCATCCTGAAAGGAAATCTCGCTCTCTGTCTCCTTAGCCATCTGAAGTATAATCGGCTGAATGAGTCCCTCAATGAACCTCCTCTCTTTCTCTCTCTCTCTCTCTCTCTCTCTCTCTCTCTCTCTCTCTCTTTCAGTAGGAAGTACAAGAAGAGCATGACGAGCCAAGTCGATGAATTTTGTCTCGTACTGAGTAACAGTCATAGAACCCTGCTGGAGACGCTCAAACTGCCTTCGATAGATCTCTCTTTGAGTGATAGGAAGAAACTTCTCTAGAAATAGCTAAGAGAACTGATCCCAAGTCAAAGCTAGTGACCCAACTGGTCTAGCCAAACAATAATCTCTTCACCAAGTCTTGGCGGATATAGATAAGCGAAAAGTAGCAAAGTCGACCCCATTAGTCTTCACTATCCCCATGTTCCTGAGAACCTCATGACAACTGTCTAAATAATTTTGGGGATCCTCAGAAGATGCACTGCTGAAAGTGGTAGTGAAGAGCTTGGTGAACCTGTCCAATCTCCACAAGGCATCAGCAGACATAGTTGCTCCATCACCGGCCTGAGCTACCACACCCAGCTGAACTGCTCCAACTGGCTGAGCTGCTGGAGTCTAAAACTAGGGAGCCATCTGCTCCGGAGTGCGAGTAGTAGGAGTCTGGGCTCCTCCAGCCTGAGAGACGGCTGGTGCTATAGGAAGCAAGCCTGCCCGGGTGACACTCTCCATAAGGCCCACTAGATGGACCAGAGCATCCTGGAGTACTGGGGTAGCAATGAACCCCTCTAGGACCTGAGCTGGGCTCACCGGAACTGCCTGGTCCAGAACCTCATCATCAAACTCAACCTAAGGCTCCGTCGCTGGTGCTGTTGCTCTAGGCTGAGCTCTGCCCCTACCTCGGCCTCTAGAACGGCCTCGGCCTCACCCTCTACTCCTCGTGGGAGCTACTTCTAGGGGCTTGGGCTGCTGATCGGTGGATGAGGAAGCGCGTGTTCTCGCCATCTGCGAAAGAACAGAGTAGAAATTCAATTAGCATTGAGAAACCAAGCCGCACGACAAGAAAGAATAAATGTGAAGTTTTTCCTAACTCTGTAGCCTCTAGGGATAAATACAGACGTCTCCGTACCGATCCCTCAGACTCTACTAAGCTTGTCCGTGAATTGTGAGACCTATGTAACCTAGAGCTCTGATACCAACTTGTCACGACCCGGATTTCCCAACCGCGGGAATCGTGACGGCGCCTACTCATAAAAGCTAGGCAAGCAGAGTATTATAAATTCATGACCTTTTTAATTAAGCATGCTCAACAATTCAAAGTATTAAGTGATTAAACATCGGAATAAATTAAATAACCAGAAATGCGGAAGTCGAAAAACTTAATAGTTCAACCAAACACTGCTACATAATCTAAAGTACAATACTACCCAGAATTTGGTGTCACTAGTCATGGACTATCTAAAAATACTACAAATAAAGTCTGAATGGAAATACACCAGTCTGTCTCTAAACAAGTAAAAACAGAAAGAGAAAAGATAGGAGGAGACACCAAGGCCCGCGGACGTCTGTAGGATTACCTCGGGTCGCCTGAATGGACTGAAGACAACACCCTCACTGCAGTCCAAATGCTCTGGTATCAGTATCTGCACACAGTGCATAGTGTAGTATCATCACAACCGACCCCATGTGCAGGTAAATGTCTAACCTAACCTCGGCGAAGTAGTGACGAGGCTAGGACCAGACTACCAAATAAACCTATGTAGTTAAATCATATACATCGAAAATAAAAGCAGATAATTACAGCTAAAGTTGGGTGGGGGAAACATGCTGCGGAGAGTAACAGATAACAATAGAATAACAGTAGAGATATAAGTAACGCCATAAATCAATTACCAGCAAAAGATAAGGAAATAAGAAACAAGTACACATGTAATACCGTTACAGGCGTGCAACCCGATCCCATTTCATATAATATCGTTGCAGGCGTGTAACCCGCTCCCATTTCATATAGTATCGTTACAGGCGTGCAATCCGCTCTCATTTCATATAGTACCGTTGCAGGCGTGCAACCCGATCCCATTTCATATAATACCTCCCATTTCATATAGTACTGTTGCAAGCGTGCAACCCGCTCCCATTTCATATAGTACCATTGCAGGCGTGCAACCCGATACCATTTCATATAATACCATTGCAGGCATGCAATCCGCTCCCATTTCATATAGTACCGTTGTAGGCATGCAACCCGCTCCCATTTCATATAGTACTGTTGCAGGCGTGCAACCCGCTCCCTTTTCATTTATCAACACCAATCATAAAAGAATCCCGGCAAGAGAACAATGATATAACAACAACATCTCGGCAAAGGAACAATAATATCCCGGCAAGGGAATATGACAACAACATCCTGGCAAAGGAACAATAATATGAAAACAACATCCCGGCAAGGGAACAATAATGATAATCCTCATATGAAGCACTAATAAAGCGCAACGGAGTCACAACAATTACAATACAAGACTCACGGGCATGCTTGACACCGACGTATAGATACTCGTCACCATGCCTATACATCGTACTCCACAATTAATACACAGTAAGTAAGACACAACTCTTAATCCCTCAAGCTAAGGTTAGACCAAACTCTTACCTCAAACTTCCACGGCCAATTCAAGCCTCAAACACCGCTTTTCCTTTAGAATTCGCCTCCAAATTACTTGTATCAAGTCTAAATTAATTTAACAACATCAATAAATGCAAAATAATCCAATCCCAAGGCTAAATTATAGGTTTTCTATCATTCTTCCCAAAAGTCAAAAATCGACCCTGGGTTCGCTTGGTCAAAATACGAGATTCGGACCAAAACCTGATCACTCATACACCCACGAGCCCGAATATGTAATTAGTTTTGGAATCCGACCCCAAAACGAGGTCTAAATTAAAATTATTCAAAAAACCCTAACTCTACCCAAATTCCTAATTTCTACCATGAAAACTCTTGATTTTTTATGAGAAAGTGATGAAAAACATTGGGTAATTGAAAGAGTAAAGTTTAGACTTGATTACCAACACTTTGGGGATGAATTTGTGGGAAGAAAATCGCCTCTAGGCCTTGGGAGTTCGAAAATATGGGGTAAAATAGGTCCTGCCCGATTCTGGTTATGTTTTAAAATAACTGGGCAGGCCTTCATCGCGTTCGCGATAGGCCTGTCGCATTCGCAATGGGTCAGGCCCAGATGGCCATCGCATTCGCGTTCAAGGGCTCGCGTTCGCAGAGTTTCAGAACCTCGAGCCTTTGCGTTCGCGGTCAAGTGGCCGTGTTCGTCTAGAGTAAATTTGAAATCCCTCCCCCAGGCCACTAACCCTATGCGTTCGCGAGGCCTAGACGCGTTCGCGAAGAGTACTCCCCCCGCAGCCTTGCGTTCGCATCCTAAGCTCCGCATTCGCGAAGAACAATTTTGCACCTGAGGAATATTGCCTTACGCGTTCATGAGTGAAGCCACGCGAACGCGAAGAACAAAATCTCTATGCACCGGAAACTAAAAACCTGCAACATTTCCAAGTTTAAAAACATCCTGAAACTCACCCGAGCCCTCGGGGCTCCAAACCAAACATGCATACTAACCCAAAAACATTATATGAACTTATTCGTGCGATCAAATCGCCAAATTAACACCTTTAACAACGAATTTAGCATCAATATCAAAGAAAATTTTCAAGAACACTTAAGTTTCAATTTCACATCCGAGGGTCCGATTCACGTCATTTCAAGTCCGTTTCTTACCAAATTTTATAGGCTCAATCTAAATGCCATATAAGACCTGTACCGGGCTTCGAAACCAAGATACTGGCCTGATATCATCAATTTCAAAAACATTCAAATTTCAAAAAACTCATATATTTTCCAGAAATAATTTTCTTTAAAAATTTATTTCTCGGGCTTGGGACCTCGAAATTCGATTCCGGGCATATGTCCAAGTCCTATATTTTCCTACAGACCCTTCGCGACCGTCAAATCACAGGTCCAGATCCGTTTATCTAAAATGTTGACCAAAGTCAACTTAAATTAAATTTTAAAGGCCAAATTAACATTTTCATCATATTTCCACATAAAATCGTTCTGGATATACGCCCAGACCGCGTACGCAAATTGAGGTGAGGAAAAAGGAGGCTTCTAAGGCTCAGAACACAGCTGAAGTTTTTACAAATGAACTAAATAACTTCAGCATCTTCTGCTGAAGTTTTTGAAAAAGCTTTATGACAAAACTAATGAATCCAGGACAAAAAAGCTTCAGCTTTTAGTGCTGAAGTTTTACAAATGAACTAAATAACTTCAGCATCTTCTGCTGAAGTTTTTGAAAAAGTTTATCCAGGACAAAAAAACTTCAGCTTATTTAGTGCTGAAGTTTTTATAAATGAACAAAATAACTTCAGCATCTTCTGCTGAAATTTTTGAAAAAGCTTAATGACAAAACTAATGAATCCAGGACAAAAAACTTCAGCTTATTTAGTGCAATTACAAACAAAAATTTCAGCAAATAGAGAACAAAACTTCAGCTACTATGCTTAAGTTCAGCAATTACGAACAAAAACTTCAGCACACTTGCTACTTCAGGCCCGTCTACTAGAATGCTGAAGTTTTGCGTGATTGTCTTTGCTACTTCAGCCCCGTATGCTGAAGTTACGCGAAAAAGTGGGTATGCTTGCAATTTTTTTGCAAAGCGGGCACAAGTTAAAACGTGACCCAAAAAGTGGGTATAAATACAAATACCCCGGAGTTGATATAGTACAATGGCCCAATATAGGAACCTTACAAAATAGGTCTCAAAGCCCTTTATATAGAGGTGCAAATAAAAGCATTTTATAGTAGGATCTTTACATAAATAGTCAATAAAAGTCACTATTTAATTTTTTCTTAATCAGTGTACATAAATTATATAATAATTATATATATTTATACACATTTTATACATAAATTATATATTATATTTTATTATATATTCGTGATTTTTAGTTTAAGCAGATCAGATAGCTTGCTAAATTCCTTATTTACTTTTTCTAACCGATACATAAATTATATATATATATATATACTTTTTCTTCCTTCTTCCTTCTTCCTTCTTCCTACTTCTCTTCTTCTTCTTCTCGATTATTATATTATTTTATTAGTCCTGGCAGATCAAACACAACAAATGTACCTTTAGTTCTAGGGAATCAGATATGTCTGATAAATGAGGATGACATGTTAGATGTCAAATTCACACAAATAATGTATATTTGTTCAGTGGTCAACATGTATAATTAGACCTCTGCAATATTACGAGTGTCATAAAAGGGAAGGAAATCATGTCAGTACAAGCACCTAAACAAGTCTGTTGGTTGGTTAGGAAAATATTTGATAACAGAGAATGGTTAGCTCAAAGGGATCCAGTGGCTGACTTGAATAAGTATTGTAGCAAAGGGAAGTTTAGTATAAGGAAGTTATATGTTGCAACAATGCCTCAATATCCTAAGTGTAGCTGGAAGAAGATAACAATTGGCTCTAAGCACTGTCAAGGCATCAATTTATATTGTGGTTGGCTATGCACAAGGAGCTCACAATAGTAGATAGACTAAGAAAATGGGGCATATCAGTAGCTAGTGATTGTGTGCTATATGAAAAAGCTACTGAAGAGATAATGGAGCACTTATATTTTGAATGTGAATATTCCATAAAAGTGTGGGCAACTCTGTTAAAATGGATGGGAGAAGAGGAGCTCGTGTAAAGGCAAAGCACACATGTTAAGGTTCCTATATGCAGCTGTTATGTATCATGTATGGGCAGAAAGGAACCAAAGAAGATTTCAAGACAAGAAGACAACAAGCCATCATAGGGTAAAGACTATTATTTTAAGCTTCATACAAGAGGGCAACAAGAGATCAAATGGCAAAAGGAGTTAGAAAAATTGAACAACTATCCTAATTAGTTAAATATAGGAAAGTATCCGCTGGATAAGCAAAAAAGTAATAGAGTCAGTGATTGTCTAGTGTTTTCTTTTATTTGAGACTAATTCAAGAGTCCAAAAGAACTAGTGAGTTGTAAATATTATACTTGGTTAAATGAAAATTTTGATGAGTTTGACCAACAAAAAAAATATTACGAGTGTCAATTTGCCTAATTAATTAAATATTCTTGAATGTGAAACTATAACTCATAAAGATTACTCTTTTGAAATTGTCTAATAATACTTATAGAAGTAAGGTTATCATCATTATAGTATTATCGTTCAAAATTAGCTCACAGTTATATTATACAAATATTAAACCATGTGCAAGCTAGTACGAACATCGGTAAGTTTTTTATTTTCTACTTTAATAAAATAAAATCAATTGTCACTCCTCTAGCTATGAGGGAAAAAACAATTTCGTTCGGTCAAAGAAAAGGTTGCACACATTTCATGTAGGTAGGACGTGACACCAATTGTTGATACAGAATAACAGAAATAGTATCAATGCTTGATTTTATTAATTTATTTAAAAGAGAGTTTTGGAGCGATGATAAAAAAAAATTTGTATAATATATAAATTATAGGTGAACTGTTGAATCAACCACTACTTGCATCCAAGTAGGTTGTCTACATACACCTTTTAGCAGGGGCGAAGTTACAGTAGAGTGAGCGGTTCGGACAAACCCAATAACCTTTTTTCGAACCCTGAATTTGTATCGAAAAAATTCTTTTTATATATAGATAAAGCACGCCAGCAAAGGTTCTGGGTTCCAGGGAAAATGCTTGGCTTCAAGTCCCTTTGAAAGCACCGCATCTTTCTGTTACTTTTTCTTTTAAAGAAAAAACCTAAATAACTATAAGAAATAAAACAATGTTATAAATATATTATATTATTGATGTTCATTTATTACTTCAATGTAAATAAGCTTTCTAAAGAAATTTATTCATATGGGACTTCACCGTAAATATGTTTATCTATTTAGTACTCTATTGGAAATAAGCTTCCTGAAGAAGCTTATCACTTCGGTACCCGGTTATGGATAAATATTATCCCCGGTAGAAGATTATCCATATCGAGTATAATAAGCTTATCCTTTCGATATTCCGTTATGGATAAATATTACCCCCGGTAGAAGATTATCCATACCGGGTACAATGAGCTTATCCTTTCAGTATTCCGTTACGGATAAACATTATCCCAGCAAAAGATTATCTATACCTGATACAATGAGCTTATCCTTTCAGTACTCCGTTATGAATAAACATTACTCTCGTAGAAGATTATCCATATCCAGGTATAATAGCAGCTTACACAGCAGCTTGCAGTAGCAGCTTACACAACACCTTCCTTTCTTCTATAAATAGAAGAGATTTCAGTTCATTTGTACATCAATTTGAATTCGAATAATATATCAGTTTCTCTATACTTGCAGAGGCGGATCCAGGATTTAAACTCTATGGGTTCAACTTTTAAGATTTTTAACATTGAACCTATTATATTTTTAAAGTTATGGGTTCAAATCTATTATTTTTACAATTTTAATGAATTTTTACACATAAATTTCTACTCCGCGTCGAAAGTTATGGGTTCAATTGAACCCATAACTAACACACTACATCCGCCTCTGTATACTTGTCTTTACTTTACGGTCTTTATTTTATAACAAACAAACATTTTTCTGTTACTTTTTCTTTTTAAAAAAACCTAACTAACTTAACAATTAAGCAAACGAAGTTCCAAAAGTCAAAAAGAAACACATTGAAGCTCCAAACTTACGTTTTTTTGGATTTTTTTTTTAAAAAAAACCTAACTAACTAAGAAATAAGAACTAGTTTTAGGTCATGGGCTTATTTTAAAATTTAGAATTCATACACTTTAAATTCTAGCTCTGCCTCTGCCTTTTAGTATATAATCCTGCTCTTAATCCTACGTAAATACGAGAGCTTCGTACACTAGGCATTATCTTTCTTTTATATTTTTTATTCAATCAAATGTATATTCCTTTTGAGAGAAGAAAGGAATCAACGTTAAGGCATTTTAACAAGTGCTAATGGCTGATTTCCACATGATTCATACAGGTAGATAAAGTATGCCCAACCAAAAATGAAATTCTAATGAATGGATAAAGATGTCATATTGAATAATCTTTATTAGTTGTAAAGTATTGTGCTCTTGCATGATAGTCGAATAGGTTAAACATCTTCGTTAAACAATGTGCATGGCTGCAACTTTATCATAAAAAACTCTCCCTAACTCTGAAAAGAATATTAATATATTTCTGTCAATTAACAGTACGTAGACATGCAAAAAGATCATCATGCAAACCAAGTAGTAATATGAGAACCATTCCTACTTATATACAACCAAACCAAGTAGTAATATGAGAACCATTCCTACTTATTTAAAAATATATAAAGAATATATGGCTGATCAGATTAGGTTGTATCTTGATTAATTTAATGGTCGTAATTTCACTCTGCATGCCAGTGATATATGATTCAAATATATTAGATCATTAATTAACAGATATCTTTGTCACCTACTTCCCTTTTGCCCTATTTATTGGCCACTGTCACTGGCAACCTTTCTTTCACCAAAAAGAAAGGGAAATAAAATATGTCAAAACGTGCGACAATTTCATCTAAAAATTTATATTTCAACTCACTTCTGCTGCGTTATTACTATGTTAAAATGTGTGACTGTTTTATCAAAAAGCTGACCAAAATACTGAAAACAAACTGCATTTTGGTAGTTGTCTTTCACGGGGCCAGCGAGAATTGAGAATCTGAGATATTTGGCTTCTACTAATTAAATTAATTATGAAATAGTAGAATCAAAATTTATAAATTGACTCATGTACTTATTTGCCCTATAAATTCGAATATTTGTTCAACGTCCAGTCAGATTAATATGAAGAGAACTATTTCACCAATTATCTAAGAATTTTCAGTGAGATAAAATTGTTTCACATGATAATTAGTCAATCTTTGCTAGCAGTATATCACCTTTAGGTCCAATTTTCTCTGTGTGTGTGTGAACATGGACTAATGCACTTCAACAGGTGTGATATTAGAGATGGACTATGTACAGGTTAATTAACAACCAAAGGATTTATAAACAATGTTCCAATTTCCAAATTACTCAAGTGATCAAGTACTATATATATTTGTATCCGCAATCAGACAAGCCAATTAATGGAGGCTTCCCCTTGTGTATTATTTCAACAAGGTTTGAGTTATATATCCTGATCACAGTAAGGAATTATTATTATACTTTTAACCTGTTATGGCAAATTATTCATTATTTTTATTAGGTAACCTATAATTATAGTATAGATAATTAATTTGATTGAGTTTACATATAGAACTAATAAACTCATTCCAAGAAATAAGAGGTATGTATACTCTAAGCAAGGAAAAGTCATAAAGATTTTCTACAAAGCTGTAGTGAACCCATTCAAATCTGCTACAAATAGTTTTGCTATGTAAATTTACATAGTTCGAGGTCTAAAGTTCGCTTGTTGCAGTGCAAACTTCAGACCTCGAGCTATATTTATCCTCCATGATTGACTCCATCTTACAGTAAATATAGACTTATATATCATAAAAGATGATCATCATGATATAATTTAATATGGCCATGGAATATGCAAGTACACCAAAAGTGGCCTGCTCTCTGTCTTAACGTGCAAAAGCAAAAAAGCAAAGACAATTGCATGGGCAATTAAATAATACTCCCTACGTCCAATTTCTGGTTGACACCATATATATACACGAATTTAAAAGAGAAAAAAAAAACTTTTTAAAAATAAAAATAAAATAAGAAAGTTTAATTTTAAATTGTTTCTAAGTACAGAAAGTATCATTGTGTAGTATATTTTAACTTTCTTGAGCTTACAAAAGGAGAACCGATAGAACAATCTAAAATCAAAGAAGCCACAAAAACCTTCTTTAGATCAACTTTGGATAGAAATTTCAGAAAATGGAGGGTGTAGAGCACAAAACAGTGTCGGTAAATGGAATAAACATGCATTATGCTGAAATAGGTCAAGGTCCTTTAGTCCTCTTCATTCATGGCTTCCCAGAATTGTGGTATTCATTTAGGCACCAAATGTCATTCATGGCTAACCACGGATACCGCGCCGTAGCTCCGGATTTACGCGGCTACGGCGACACTACCGGAGTACCTAAAGATGATCCTAGCAATTTCACAACCCTAAGTATTGTTGGTGACTTAGTGGAGCTGTTGAATTCCATTGCACCACAAGAGGAGAAAGTGTTTGTTATAGGACATGATTGGGGTGCTGTTGTTTCTTGGGCTCTCTGTTTGTATAGGCCTGATAAGGTTAAGGGTTTTTTCTGCTTGAGTGTTGCTTTCAATCCCAGAAACCCTATCAAGAAACCACTTGACACTTTGCGTGCAGTTTATGGAGATGATTACTATGTTGTTAGATTCCAGGTACTCTCTCAGCTGATCTCCCTTTTAATTTAGTTGATTTAAATTAATTGGATCGATCCACTATATGAATTCTCCGATCCGTATCAATCAAACAGACTGAACATGATTAGATAGGCAGTATGGTGCATAAAGCATCTCGTACTCATGCAGGGTACAAGGACGGGCCGTGGCCCTAGCTAGGATATTTGTGATCATATTCTAATGCAAGAATTAATTACTGGCTGCTTTCACGACTCGAATTCATAACTTATAAATTAATTAGTTTATTGGGAGTAACCATATGTTTTAGTATATCTTTGGAGTCTCGAAATTTACATATATAGGGTTCCAACAAATAAAAGATAAAATAACAAATAGTAACAAAAAATAGGAAAGCCACCACACTATGATCCTTGATCTAGTAGTTTGCACTTTGCATATCTCCGATCATCCGATCATCTACGTGCAGGAACAGTACGTATTATGTTCGAATATAATTTCAAGGATTTCCGATTTTATTACCTATTTTCTTAGTAGCAAAACAGAAAAAAATTATTTGTTCCAACAAAAATGTTTTTAGATTATTGAGAAAGAAACGATGCAGCTACATTTTTATTAAGTACTTCATTTGTACCAAATTATGTGATGCATTTTACTTTTTAGTATGTTTAAAAAAGAATACAATTACAATAACAAACCCAAGTATAATCTCAGTGGGGTCTGGGGAGGATAGTGTGTACGCAGATCTTACCCCTACCTTGAGGGTAGAGAAGCTGTTTCCAATAGACCCTCGGCTCAAGGAATATTGTTTCAAAAAGAATGAAATCTTTATATATTTCGAAAAAAAATAATTTAAGAAATTTACTTAATGAGATGATATATATGTATGACTTATTTTTTATCACAAATTTCAAAAGTTTCTTTTTTCTTTTTTTAAACTAGGTACCTAATCGGAATAGTAGTATGTCAATAAGTTTTAAAGTTGAATCAGATTAGTACTGATTATGCATGATGTGCCTTTAGTAATTGATAGATCTCTAAAAGATGATGATATGTATTGTCCTTTTACAACAAAAAACAGTTCCTTCATTTTATCACTGTTACACTCTAGGTATATTCCATCTAGTAGGTTTTCTTTTGATCCAATAATATATAGCTTGATCCCAAACCCCCTCACCCCCACAATATTCTATCACGGGAAGAATGCTCAATTGGTTAATTAATATATATGTAGTTAATATTCCCTGCGTCTCAATTTATGTAATATACACTTATTTTTTATCTATCCCAAAAAAATAATTACTTTTTTATAATTAGATACAATATAACTTTAAACTTGTGATTATATCACACAAATATTTATGACTCATTTAAAACAATAAGTTTCAAAAGTCTTTTTTTCTTTAAAACTCTGTATACAGTCAAATAACATCACATAAATTGGTACGGAGGAAGTACTATTGAAACAAGCTTCTATATTCTTTTTTTGTAGTCAAGAGTCGAATTAATGAATTAGTTGGAGATTTGTTTTTTGGTTACTGTCGAGAACATTCATTATTTTAACACAAAAGGAATAGTAAATTTACATCATTAATTAACAGATCCTTTAATTTGATTGTGTCAATGCAGGAGGCTGGAGTAATAGAAGCTGAGTTTGAGGAAATGGGTGTGAAGAATGTTTTAAAGAAGTTTTTCACATATAGGGAACCAGCTCCTCTTTACTTGAAAAAAGGAAAACCATTTGGAGACAATCCTCAAGTTGAGCTGCCTTGTTGGTTATCTGAGGAAGAACTTGATTTCTATGCTATCAAATTTGAACAAACTGGCTTCACTGGACCACTCAACTTTTACCGAGCAATACATCGGTAAACCATTTTAATATGATGCACTTTGACTATGCACAAATCTAGAGTTTTAAAAGGAAAGAAATATTTTTAATATTTGTGGTCTAAAATAATAAACCATAGATATATTTGTGTAGTTATAGATTGTTTCATTCAGTATAAATTAATGAGAAGTCTAAAGTTAAATTATTTGTAAATATAAAAAGGTATCATTATTTAGCTAAAGACCAAGCTAAAAAGGAAAGTGCAGAACATAAATTAGGATAGATGGAGTACTAATATAAAGTTCACTTTGTCCCATTTTACATGATTAGTACTAATATTATTACACAGTTAAGTAATATTTTTTATTGTAATTTTTACAAACATTTTAGTCATATTGATTATTAAAACGGCAATGTATAGTAATGTATGTACGTAGTTGCTTGCTAACTATGTACTCAATTCGAAAAAAATCAAAGTTAATATTCGAATTAACAAAATAAAAAATTAGAAAATTTGATTCTCGTATTTCAGATTCTCGTTATTATATTTTAGGGATGAGGAAGTAATAACTACGATATAATACACGAAATTAAATTAGAATAATTACTCCGGTCCAATCCCAAGCAAGTTGGATCGGCTAGATGAATTTATGACCTCATGTAGCTTCATATATATATATATGATGCAGTTATTTGCACTTTAACAATCATTCTTCGGATTGCTATTTAGGGATTAGTCAGTACTTATTTCATCTTGAAATTTAAACTAAATATCTTATTTTCAAGATAATTCAAGACATTCGATCATGTTCTGAAAATATGAAATTTAAAGTTAATTCCTAAATAGCAGCCTTTTATAAGAGTGGCTATATGATGTGGTTTCTACCAATATTGCAGAAATTGGGAGCTAACAGCAGCATGGACAGGGGCTAAAATCCAAGTACCAGTAAAGTTCATTGTTGGTGACCTTGACCTTACTTATAATGCTCCTGGCACCAAAGATTATTTACATAAAGGAGGTTTCAAAAAGCAAGTGCCTTTGTTAGAGGAAGTTGTGGTTTTAGAAGGAGTTGGACATTTTATCCACGAAGAAAAACCAAAAGAAATTAATGACCATATTTACAACTTCATTCGCAAGATTTCATCCTCTAATCAGTCCAAGTTCTGTGCTATTCTGTAGAGTTTTTCTTGTTTTAATTTTTTCTTCCCCTTTTTTGGGGTTGCATATAATTAACTAATGTGTTTGTTTGCTAAGTTTGTAATGTGTGCTTATAATGTTGACAACCAGTGGTGAGCTTTGTTTGTTGTTCTTTATTGAAGATGGAGTTTTCTTGCACTCTTCTTACAACTAATAAAGATTGCGCTTGATTAATTTCTGATAATTCCAATTCCTATAATTCTTCAGAGTTAAAGATGATGGTCACTGTACCACTTGTGACTAATCTCTATCAAATTACAGTCAAACTTTTGTATAGCGTTCTTGTTTGTTCCAATATTTTTTGGTTGTAATAGTAACATTGAAACGGATGAGTATTATAACATAACATAAAAAAATCGATTCCAAAGAAAATTTGATTATTATAGTGAAATGTTGTTATATATAGGATGACTCTTATAGAGGTTCGATTGTACTAGTCTTGTGGCATAAAAGAAAGGGAAAAGTAAAATATTAGCAATGAGTCATTATCTCCAGTCCGTTATATATCCTTCATTTTCTGCATACAAAGCGTCAGAACTTTCTAGTTAATAGTAACATTTTAGTTGTAAGCCTTATTATACGTTTTCTCAAAAGTGATAAAAACGATGGTTAACTTATTTTTTCATTTAAGTAATATGGACTCACATGGAAAAGCCAAGAGGAGAAGAAACCTATTTTCTTAGCAGAACAAAAGGTGGAGAGATTTCAGAAACTTCTCAATTTGCAAAAAAAAAAAAAATTGTGACACGTAGCCATATAACCAAAACGAACAACACCTCTTACGTGAAGAAACAAGTTAAGCCCAATGGTGTACTCTTGCTTGTAAAAGTATATACCCACTGCTCTTTTCTAAGCCGCTTTTCCTCATTTCACTCGCCCTCTTCGCGAACTTGTACACTTTAAAAAGCAGCTAAACTCTAAGCGAGATCATCGAAAGACAAGTACATTTTCAAGGAGAGGGATAGAAAGAGTGAGATGGAAAAAGTCGAGGAGATTCAACACAAGACATTGAGAGTGAATGGGTTAAACATGCACATAGCTGAAATGGGCCAAGGCCCAATAGTCCTATTCCTCCATGGCTTTCCCGAACTATGGTACTCGTGGCGCCACCAAATGCCGTTCGTGGCAGCCCACGGCTACCGAGCGGTAGCCCTGGACCTCCGCGGGTTCGGGGACACCACCGGAGCACCCGAAGATGACTTCACCAAGTTCACCACCCTCCATGTTGTTGGTGACATTGTGGAACTTCTTAATATCATTGCCCCTGACCAAGAGAAAGTGTTTGTAGTGGGCCATGATTGGGGAGCTATGATTGCTTGGGCTTTGTGTTTCTATAGGCCCGATAAGGTCAACGCCCTTGTTAACATGACTGTTCCTTTCGCTCCACGAAACCCAATTATTAGGCCCATTGCTCGTCTACGTGCTACTTATGGAGATGAGTACTATATTATCAGATTCCAGGTTTATTTATTTATTTTTCCTCTCTTTCTTCTCTCAATTAATACTCCATCTAAATGAATTGAATACTCGATTTACTATTGATAGTCAGTTGATCAACTTTTAAGGTTAAGTCAAACTTGTATTCAGGGCGGATGCACCGAGGTCCAAGCAGTGTTACGTGATACCGCTTCGTCGAAATTTTTTACTAATTATATATATAAATTAATCTGGAAAACAAAATATAATAAAAATAATAATAAGTGACGCCAATTGCATTCACGCTTTCTTTGGTCAGTTGGTCAGGCGCCCCAACTCTTTAGGCCAGGTTGAGGGATAAAACCTGCCTTGAATTTTATTTTTATTATATAATAATAATAATAATAATAATAATAATAAGCGAGAAAAATATATATCAAAATTTTGTGAATTCAAGTTTGTTTGACTATTGAAGAGTAAAAATAAAACAATAATTTAAGGGTAGATTGCAGCTTATAATAAAGGTAATGACAACAACAACCCAGTAGAATTAATAAAGTATGTGTAATGATATACAGACCTTACCTCTACCCCGGAGGGACAGAGATATTGTTTCCGGAAGACCCTCGGATCAAAACAATAATAAAGGTAATGATAGTGTTCAAAAATTCTCATCCCACTAGAGTAATACATAGTTTTAAAATTCGAGTATAAAGCCATAAGTCCCTGGCAATATTAATAAAGCTGATGTTAACGTGACTTAATATTTCTACTTCCATATGGTATGATGGAAATTGCTCTAGCATCAATTGTTCTCATAATGTGATGAATTGTTTAATAATTTAAAATTATGAAGGAGCCTGGAGAAATAGAAGAAGAATTTGCTAAAATAGGGACCAAGACAGTTTTGGAGAAGCTATTGACTAACCGAAATCCTGAACCACTGATGTTGCCTAAAGGAAAGCCATTTGATGAAAGTCCAGTCAAATTACCCCCTTGGCTGACTGAAAAAGATGTTGATTACTATGCTAGCAAATATCAACAGACTGGCTTCACTGGTGGATTGAATTATTACAGAGCACTTGATCTGTAAGTGTCAATTGTACCCTCTTTGCTTCTTTTTTTCCCTTCATATAATCATTATATTACTAAAGTTTATATTAGGGTAGACTATCTACGTCACACCCTTGGGGTGCGACCCTATCCCAGACCCATGCGTTAACGCAAGATGTTTTGTGCACCAAACAGCCAAAATAATCATTATATTACCGTGTCTTGTGCATTCAACTTATAGCTCTGGTCAAAAGCCTACTCAGCTAATAAATCTTGATTCAATTGGTTATGACTAGCTACTTAGCTCAAATTTAATTGTATTGAAATGCAGAAACTGGGAACTGACAGCACCATGGACTGGGGCTAAAGTAAAAGTACCAGTGAAGTTCATAGTGGGAGATTTGGACATAACTTATAATGCAGCAGGAGTCAAAGATTATATACACAAGGGTGGGTTTAAGAAAGATGTACCTTTGCTAGAAGATGTGGTTATATTCAAAGGAGTAGCTCATTTTCTTCCACAAGAAAAACCTGATGAAGTTAACAAACAAATCCTTGACTTCTTACAGGGATTTTCTTCCTCTGATCAAAGGTTCTGCACTTTGAAATTTCTTTGGAGCTCCATAACAAGTTAGATAAAGCAGAAAATGGAGTTGTACAGGAGCCTTTGATATGCTTTAATACATTCTTGTAACTACCTCATGTATTCCTTTCTAATTATCATTAAACCTTAAATAAATTTGGTGCCCATTCAGAAACCTTTTTTCTTTTCAACCAGGACCTAAAAGGCAGGACAAAGAAGAAACCATATAGATAATACTTCGACTGATAACAATATGAACACTAAAGCAAAGACCTTAAACTTGAGAATGAGGGAAGAGAAATAATCAGAAAGCTATACTGTTGATTAGGCTCTGATATAATCAGGTATACAACTAGCAGCTGAGTACTAATAAACCTTAATCAAAATGAACTGAATACTATATAGTAGAAATTTTTAATGGCATTTACCTAAGAGATTTATCACCTAAAAAGGGTACAACAAAGCATTCATCTGAAAAACAAAGTCGAGCATCATGCTATTTCACCTTGTAATTTTTCGGAAAACATACAAGTAGCTCTAAATGTTTAATGTGTGTTTTTATTATTGTACAACATATCCGGGATGTCTTAAAACAAAGAAGTGGTTCAAGCATTCAACAAATGAAAAAAGAAGCTAACTTTTGGCGAATCATTGTTGTTTTGCTCCTGGGCGCCTTCCAACATCAAAGTGAACATCCAGGAGACCCGTTATGCCAGCATCAATCTTTTGGCCTACCTTAACAGGACCAACTCCTTTGGGAGTCCCTACAGAAAATCAGCAATGGAAACATTGAATGAATAACTGTAACAAGAGTTGTATTACTTGAACAAGAACGTTTTAAAGTTCTCAATAAACTAGGTGAAGTGACACACTTGTCGAAATTCAAAAAGAAATCTCCCGTAGTTGACATAACTGCTGAATTATAGAAAACAGTAGGTAGGGTTACCCAACCGTTTATTATCAGGACAGTTTGCAGCATTTTTTTAGAAGAGGATTAATGCAAGCAGAATGATGTCCTCCTCTTCTCCAGTGATATACAAGTGTTGAGCCTTCATGTAAATTAATAAAAACTGCCAATAGAGGGAAACTAAAAGAGATCCAAAAACGTAGCAGGCCAACAAAAATATATTCCCCTTTCAGAACCACAAGCATGTAAATCAAGAAAATTTCAAGCACAAAAAGGAAGAAGCCTAATGACCTCAGTCTATCATAACAGACCCAACAATTGCAAAAGTTTATGTGACTTTATAATTAGAATAAACTGCAATGTAAGTTTCGAAAAGAAAAAATAACTTTCATGAAAGGCCATTATCAATTGAACGAAGAAGCAGCATGAGTCGTCCTACCAGTTAAAATAACATCTCCCTGAAGAAGAGTCATGATAGAACTTATGTGGCTAATCAAAAATGGGATCTTGAATATCATATCACTTGTCGAGCCCTTTTGCCGAATTTCTCCATCAACCTGCAGAATACAGATGATGACCAGCTGCAACTGTGAAGACCAACATTAAGCAGACAAAAGAAAAATCATTACCTTCAGCCACAATTCTATATCATGGGGATTTGGCACCATCGACTTTGGTAACTGCAAGAAACAAAGGGAAAGATGACTATTAATTATTCTACAAAATGATATATAACACCATCTAATATTAGGGGGAAAAACAAATAGAAAATGAAAACAAACATATGACATTGCCAAAACTTCTTACAACTGAGCTGATAGGAGTGAATGTGTCTTGGCCCTTAGCAACAGTCCATGGCAGGCCTGCAGACTGTCAGTTTGAATTGGTAAAAGTTGATAACGTCATCTTCGGGAATGACAATGAAGGACAAATAGTAATGATTAAGAACAAAAATAACTAAAACAAATGGACATGAATATTTGAAATGTATGATTGTAGCGAAATTCCAAACCTTTGCAGTAGCTTGGATCTCCCTCGCAGTCATATCCAACGCAAGTGCATAACCTGAAACACAGAGGTATCATTCACTTGAGTAGAGTCCATTTTTTATCAGGACAAACAATCTAATGCAGGATCAGAAGAAAAGCGGATGGATGAGTATGTTTCAAGAACTTAACAGAAAGAAGAAAAAACAATCCCCCAAATAAATCTACGTAGTTTCATTGTTCCACTGCTTCTGTTTTTAAACAAATACAGGACATTCCATAAATCGATGGACATAGGCCATAGCTAAATAAGTTCCTTGAATAGCTCTAAATAAAGTTATCTCCAGCAAAAGTGATCAAAAATTAAAAGCAGACAGGTGAACCTTGGCCAGACGGACACCCAGTATATACCTAAGCCAAGGAGCAGCAACCTAGAATTGTTCAGGTAGAATTCAGTCTGGTCTTAAATATATTGCCCAAGAAGAGGCTGTGCTAGACACACAGCTTGGCTGACGAATGACAATAGCAACGTCTTGGCGAGCCTCAAATTATTTGCGCTCAAACAGAGATAAGCTTTTAAAAAAGCAGCCTACGCAAGTGCTCTGCAACCTTCTATGGCATGGGGTGGAATGTGAAAAATTCTCCAACACAACAGGAATAATGAAAAAGTATCAAGCAAACAAAATTGAATCCAGATTAGTTACCTCTAATCAATACCAATCAAAGCCTAGTCACCCAATAATCCAATTCATGCAACTCGAGCCTCGAAAATCATTTATCGTAGACAGTCGCTGGAGTGGTAAAAAGGAACCATGTGCCCCCTACATGCTCACTTGGGCAGCCAAACGACTTACCTTGTCCAAATGGCTTGACGCTCACTCGTACCTTTTCTTGTATGACTGTCCATGAATCGTCACAATTCCACTTGGACATGTACATTCTCAAGCAACAGGCAATGCGCTAGTCTCCTAGACGGGCCATTCAATTGTTCTCTGTAACTAGCAATACAAATGTCTCTGGACGGGCCATATGACCGTCTCCTCACGGGCCAACTTATTTAATATCAAGTCAAACTTAGTAGCTGCCTGATCACTAAGTGAGGAGCCACTCCCTTATCCTCTGGGATAAGACTCAGCAACTATCCCATAAATAAAGGAGCTATTTCCCCACTTCTAAGTGATAAAGCTCCACTATTGCCTCAAACTACATTCCACCAAAGTAGTGGGTGGCGAAACTCTTAATCCACTATAAATAAGATCTTTTAGTTCTCTGTAAAGGCATTCCACAGAGGTCATCTCTTCTCATAAACTTAGAAATATCATATGCGACTACAGGGAGTTCCCCAACTCTCCATCAACACAGGCGGATATGGGTCTCGACTACTATATCTTCCTTTTTATATAACAGTTTGTATCTCAAGAATACATTTAACAAAAACTCTACCCCTCCTCTCCTTTTTTATTATAAATTTCTGTCTTTTTAAATTTATCAAATTTACTAAACAATTTATATTTAGGCTGCTGGTGCCCCTTATTGAGAAATTTACCCTCTAGAGGCGCCCACCATGAGGCCTTGACAGCCAAATATAGTGATCTCCTCTTGATAGTTCTTCATAGGTAAGAAGTTTCATTTATTTGCACATGGAAATTACCCTAATCTGGTGGTGAACAACAACACCAAAATGCAACTCTGTAAAATAAAAATAAAAAATTCAAACACGTCTGCAAGTGGAGAAAATGGAACAGCTAAGTACCATTACCTTATAACCATTTCGAGCAACATAATTTCTTATTTTCTGCCACATGGACTGATCGAGAACAATATTACTTATACTAGTAGGCAATTTAGCTGCATATGGTTTCTGAATGCCTATAATTGTTCTAGAAGGAAGCTTAAGTTTACAGGTGTAACATTAACTTGATACCTCATGCTATCTTGCTTTATTAATGTGAAACTCATGTTGTCTTGCTATATGCTTGATTGCAATTTACTGGCTCTACAACATGAAAAGCAAACTTCATGCCATATGAAGACATATTTTGGAGTAATGATTCCAATACACTTTAGGTTGCCTACTAATTGGTAATCATTACTCCCTCTGTTTCAAATTAGATGAGTTACTTTCCTTTTTATTCTGTTCCAAAACAAATGACACATTTTTAAATTTGAAAATAATTCAACTTTAAACTCTTCATTTTACCCACTTTACCCTTAATGAAATGCATTTATAACCACACAAATGGTATGGCCCCACAAAGCTTTTACCCCTTAAACTTTTAAGACCACAAGTTTTAAAAGTCTTCTTTGTTTTCTTATACTCCATGCCGAGTCAAACTAAATCATCTAAATTGAAACTAAGACTGGCATGTGGGCAGGTTAGGCCGAGGCCCGGGCCAGGCCCGCGAGCCCATATGGGTAGTGGGCCTAAGGGGGCCTAACCGTTTAAGCCCGGGACCAGGGGTGGGCCTGCTAAGTGGGCCTAACCGGTCCTAAACGGGCCCAACGGCTATTTTTAAAAAAAATCCAAAATTTTTTTTAACCGTTGCAACATTTAAAATATGGTCGTAGGCCTGCAAAAATAGCCGTTTGGGCTTTGTAATAGCCATTTTAACACCCCCAACTTTGTTTAACCCCAAACCTTTTATAATTACACTTCCTATTTTCAACTATAAATACCCCCTTATTCTTTCATTTTTCTCGCAAAATCATCAATCTCTCTTTAATTTTCTTCTATAATTGGTTACTTTATTGTTGCAATTTGTGTGAAAAAATGTGAAGTTGGTAAATTGAAGTATTCAAGTCTTCAACGATAATTAATTTTTAACAAGTTGTTCTTCAATTCGGTAAACTCGTTCCAACTCTTTAGTTTTAATATTATAGTTTTGTTTGTTTTATTTACTTTGTATAATTATAATTAAGATGGCATATTCCTTACAAAAATATTTAGTAAAAATAAGGAAAAATCCAAGAGTGGTGAATCTAGTGGCCAATCTATTCCTCTTCTAATTCCCCGGGCTCCCCTACCTAAACCCCATACCCGCCCTCCACCTGCTCCTATTCTTGATAGTGATAATACTTTATTACAATTTACTGAGAGTCAATATGTGCATAATGTTGGAAGTGACGAACACTTAGATCATGAATATATGAATTCTCTTTATGGTAATCCAACTATTGATGAAGAAGATGAGCAGGAAATAGATTTGGATGAAACGCAATCGGATGACGATACACCCACTAGTCTTGTTGCTGAAGTTAACCCAACTAATCCAAATGATGCACCGGTTGACCCCCCTATTACTACCCCTACTTTTTCTAGACAACCTTCTAAAAGGGCCGAAACATCTCTTGTTTGGCCATTTTTTATTCAAATAAGAGAAAAAAATAAAGTTAAATGTACAACTTGTGGCAAAAAGTTAGCTTTTAACTATGTTACTCGGGGGGGCGGGAAGTTTGAGGAGACACATATACACCCTCAAGATAAAGTTAAATATTATCAAATGAAAGCTGCGGCCGGGGGGACAAGTCTTCCTAGTCAGTCTGACCCTAGTACCGAGTCAAATCAATTTCAACCGGAAATTAACATTGTTACCGGTGGTATTTTATATTATGACCCAAGAAAAGATAGGGAAGAATTAGCAAAAATGGTTACTGTTATGTGCTTACCCTATAATTTTCCGTCTAACCCTCACTTTGTACATTATATTAGAAAAAATTTTAATCCTGCTTATAAAGGATGGTCTCGCACAACCGTAAAGAGCGATATTTATAAATATAAACATGAATATGAAAAATATTTGCGCTATTTATTTAGTCATATTAATGGTCGTGTTGCTATTACTACTGATATTGGAAGAAGTGGTAATGATTGTGATTATCTTACTATTACCAGTCATTGGATTGATGAGGACTGGACAAAGCAAAAACGCATTATTGCTTATAGAATAATTAATTAACGTCACACAAAGCAGTTTATTTCTAGCACGGTTACGGATATCTGTAGATATTTTTGCATTAGTGATAAAATAATTTCAATTTCAATGGATAATGTTACTAGTAACACTAATGTTGTAGCCTTGCTTACCACTACACTAAATCCTGCATTTAGTAACATTTTTCATGTTAGATGTATTTGTCATATTTACCATTTAATTGTGGGTGATGGTATGAGAATTTTAAATGTTGAAATTGAAAAGGTTAAAATGGCTCTTCACTGGCTTTTTTATTCAAACCGTAGAAGTAGACTTAGAGAATATTTTAAAAGATACGATGAAGTTGGCCTAAGAGAAAGAAAGGTTCATAAACCTTGTCCAACTAGATGGAATTACATGTATGAAAGTTTAGTTATTGCATATGAATATAGAAACCCCATAAACTCAACGTTTAATGCTCATGTAAGTGATGATGATGAGCACCTTACAAATGCGGATTGGGCTAATGTTAAAATGCTTGTAGATTTTTTAGAAAAATTTCATATTGCTTCAAATGAATTTTCTGGGCAATATTATCCGACTATTTCTAACTGTTTAGTTTATCTTGCAGAACAAGCAACTTTGTTTGCTTATTTTTCAGAGGGCGGGGAAATTTATGAACAAGCTATTAATTCTATGAGAAAGAAATTTAAAAAATATTTTTTTCCTATTCCCCCTATTTATGGTGTTGCTGCCTTGTTAAATCCTACTATGAAATTAGGAGGTCCTCAATATTAGTATCAATCTATTTACCATGGTTTAGCACTTGAAGATGAGGAGTTGTCTAGACTTTCGGACGTACAAGCTTCAATTAAAATAAATGCTCAAACTATTTATAGCGCTTATCAAATTGCAATGGATAATGCTAGACCAAACGTTCCAACTCCATCTTCTTCTAGTTCTCAATCATCTAAAAGAACTGCGGGAGTAAGAGCACTTACTGCTTGGACCGGGTTTAGGGGTTCTCAAGGTTCTAGTACTAGTGATTGTTCACAACTAAATGAGTTTGACGTTTATTTGTCATAGGGAATTGAGGAAGTGAATCCCGACGGCTCCTTTAATATTTTGGAATGGTGGAAGGACAAAGAAAAACACTTTTCGATTCTTTCAAGGATTGCCTGAGACATTTTAACCATTCAAGCTTCAACAATGGCATCGGAGAGCGCTTTCAGTCAAGCAAGACTTCAACTCAGTGATTATAGAGCGTCTATGAGGGAGAGCTTGGAAAAATCAGTACTTTTTATTGGATCCGTTCGGAACGAAGAAATTTTGGACTTGCTGAATCACAACCAGAGGTAGACGAAGCTTACAAAGAAATGCCATCTGAACTTGCGAAGGATGCAGCTTCGCCCGCAAGCGGTGATTAACAAGCTTCTTTTCCGCCACCACCAACAGAAGTTTCACCGAACCTTGAAGGATTTATGAAATTTATAAGAGATACCATGTAAAATTAATATGTAACTTGTATTTTGGCGCATCTTGACTAGTTTCTTTTTCTTCTCAATGGTGGTATTAGCACCTTGTTGTGCTCATTCCATTGGGGGAGGGGAGAAGACTAAGAAAGATTGGGCCATGTTTTGTTAATGTCACAATAACAAAAATTATAACGCATTCCGTTGAATATCTCTTTACAATATTTTGTGTTTTAAATTTGAATTAAAAATTTTAAGTCACAACTATATAATATAATTTACAAGAAATTGCCTTAGATAAAAAAATTTAAAAAAAAAATAGGCTCAGGCCACACACACACACATATATATATATATATATATATATATATATATATATATATATATATATACACACACACACACACACACACACACACACATATATACACACACACATATATATATATATAAGCTATATAATTTACAAGAAATTGCCTTAGATAAAAAATTCTAAAAAAAAAAATAGGCCAGGCCCACATAGGCCCGGGACCGGCCCACGTAGCCCGGGACCATTAGTTCGTGGTCCCGGTCCGGTTCCTACCAATAGCCCACAAAGTCCGGGACCGTTTAATCCTGGCCCGCGAAGCCTAGGCCCACTTAGGACTGGCCCACGAGGCCCGTTTAGGACTGGGTCCGGCCCGTTTGCCTGCCTTAATTAAAACGGAGGGAGTATTAATCTTGAAACTTATAGCGAGTTTTTGAATTGTCTCTACATCATGAATACATGCTCAAGTACAATAAAAAGTGATGTAACTTAGCAGTTTACCTAAACAACTAGAATAAAATGATATGACATATAACTTTTTTGATAACCGTAGTGTCCAGGCCAGCTTGCGAATTTCACGGGATACCTGCCACCTCCCACTAGGAACAGGTCAGGTACCAGGTAACTCTATCCACCAAGGCTTGGATAGATGGGAAAAAATCACCTAGTGTGTTTTGCTTGCACTGAGATTTGAACCTGAAACCTCAGGGTTTTCACCTACTTCATTGACCACTAGGTCACACCCTTTGATATGACATATTTTGACTTACTTCTAAATTGCTCTGACATTTAGTTGTAGTAGAAAATTGCCTTTTCATATCATGTACTCAAGTGCAAGCACTATGTCATCATTGTTGCTTGCCTGGGCCACACATTGATAGTACTAGCTGCTAATCCTTCTAATGGGTAATTACTTCTATAGTGGAACTATTTTATCCCATTATTTTATATTTACACGTTCTAAAGTAGAATTAATTATATATTCATGTTTAGAACCTCGCCTTTTCATAAAATGTAAGATATTGTATCATCCCTTCTTGATTGCCATGCTATTCTTTATGATAATTATGAGAAAAATTATCTCATTTACAGTAGAGTTCACATATGTCTTATTACAAGAATTTGCTTTCCATGTTCGCAAACAAGCCCATGGATCACTCTCCTTATTTATTATAGGCAGAATAGCCTAATTGACACTTCTATTTGTACAGGTTTGACATCTCGGTCCTCCTACTTTATAAAGTTTCAACCAGACACTTGAACTCGATCAAAACATATGTTTTAAACACTTCTGACACTGGGTGTTGCTCACTCGAGTTGACATGGAGGACATATCAGATCCACCTCAGCAAAATTACACCATGTCATTATTTATTTTTATAAAATACTCCCTCCGTTTCAATTTATGTGAACCCATTTGACTGGGCACGAAGTTTAAGAAAAGAGAGAAGACTTTTGATCTTATGGTGTAAAATGAGGCACATATATTTTGTGTGACTATAAATCATTCTGTAAAGGTAAATTGTTTCCAAATAAGGAAAGGGGTCATTCTTTTTGGCACGGACTAAAAAAGAAATAGGTTCACATAAATTGAAACGGAGGGAGTATTATTTTTCAATATATCCAAGATTCATTTTTTGCTGCAACCGGCCTTCACTTCTCCTTCTCTTCCTCTCACGCAGTCAACCACCACCCTCTATGCCTTCTTTCCTTCTGCTTCCGTCTCCCCCTTCAACCATTGTCGCCGGTCTCCTCGCCCAAAAAAAAACAACGAAGGGACCACGGACATAGAACAACAAGCAACATCACCGACCGGAAAACCCACTATGTATCTCTATGTTATCAATGAAGAATTTCAAAATCCTCTTGAGGAAGAAAAAAAATCACATCTTTAGCTTCCTTCCACTTTCTGTTCATTGTCTCCGTAGAGCAAGACACCAAAAAAAAAAAAAAAATTATGGGTACAATCTTAACATCCATTAAATTTAATGGCCATAGTTATTCCAATTGAAAGGTTACCAAGATCTGAAATTCTAAAATGTAATAGCACCCACTATCGCCTAATAAACACCCCCGATAGAAATGGTCCAATTGGCTATCTCTAGTGGTTGCCGTGGAAATTGCTTTTTCCTGGGTCTTCAAGACATGGCTGAAAAAGCCAACGCGGTCAACTGGCTGACTAGAGATTTTAGATCTGTGGCGATGAGGGATGTCACTGGTAGATGAAAAGGTGGTGGGAAGGGCTGTTGCAATGGGTTTTGGATTAAAATAGGGGAGGAGGAGTACCGTGGAGAAGGGAGTGAGATAGAGAAAAATGGGAGGGGGGGGCGTGAAATACATGTATTTTGTCCAGTTCTGCAGTTAAGTTGCCACATAGACTTGGTCAATGGTCAGAGGGGTTTAAAATAGTGACTTTGAATAATTATAAGCGTCTAGATGAAACTTCATTGAATATAGGGACCGAGATGACAAATGCGAATAACTACAAGTGTCTACAAGGCTATTCTGCCTTTATTATATGCAGCAATTGCATTTTATTTGCAAATTACTTTACATTGAAATTGTACATGATTCATGCTCTATTTGTGTCATTGCTATGACGGTGCCAATCATTGTTTTAATAGTTGGAATCTTTGCGAGACTTACGGACAGACTGTAAGCAGGTCATCAGTACTTATGAAAACTGCGTACTTGAGCTTCCTAAATGTCCTGAACATAAACCGACTCTGGCGAATTCAAGCCCTTGCCTGGCATGGCATTTTACCGTCTCCTCAAAGTTTGTAATAGACAGATTTCTACCACGAGCTTTAATTGGTTCGGGGAACACTTAGCAAAAACGAGTCTTGAGTGAACCCACTATGCAAAGGCGCAATCCCATACTTGATCACGTCAATGCGGAACATGTCAACACACAAATATTACTCACGAGTCACCGGACATTTGACATACTGGGGACTCAATCCATATGGAATCGTAAAAATACACTTTACAAAGTCCTGAAACATAAACAAGCGAGTCTCGGCAGGCTCTATGCAGTCCCCATAAGGTTGTCGGCAGGCTTCAATAGTGCTCAAAACTTTCTCAGAAAAATACGAGAAAAGCACAATAACTAAGTGAATGAGTACTAATGACTCAAAACTGTTGAGTTTCCTCAGGAAACACTTAAGAGAAAATCTAAGTGAACCTGCTACACAGAGACGCATTCCCGTACTCGAACCCGTCAGTGAGGAAGACGCCAAGTACCGAAGACAACAATGACTTCAAGCAAACTCCAAAGGCAGTATTAAAAAAGTCATCTACACCTTGGTATGCCGGGCAATCGATCTATATCAGAACAAAAACAGAGATACACGAGCTCATAGCATCCTAAGATCAAACGGATGCTAGCTCAAGAGACATCTCGCGATCCCAGTGAACACTTTAATTCTCAACTCTTTTGCTATAATATCAATTAAGAAGTAAATCAAAAAAGAGCTCATAGCAGTAACTTTCTCCAATATCTGGTGCTTTAGTAGCTCAGAGAATAGAAACCATGGAATGTACAAAACCATAGTAGATCAACTTCATATTGTAACCTAAAAAATGGCATTGGCTGTCAAAAACTGCAGCACAGATCAACAAGCTATAGAGGCTCTTTCTTTTTTCTATTAGCTAAAATAACAATTACACATGCATTTTATGAAACAAGATTAGAGAACTAACTACACTTGCAAAATACAGTAGAATTCAGCTCAAAGTTATCAACTTAAGGAATCAAAATACAAAATCGAGCATAGAAGGTTTGCCAGACTTGAATTATGTATAGTACGCTGTATCAAATATTAATATAATACCTCCAACATAGTCCATAGCGGTGGCTTCAGGTACATCCCTAGCTCTTTGGTTGATGACAACTGCCAACTCCACCTCGTGATCCAGTGATTCCAATGGATGAGGAACTTCGATTGTCCCTCCATTCATCAAATACGACGATGTGGGCTTCATAAACAACACTGGCTCCTTCAAAAGTTAAATCACAATTACACATAGATAAACGTAGTACGATGATCGATTCTGCTATCAGCTTCGAGAAAAGCATCAATCACAGATCAGAATTCTCACACACACACACACACACATAGAGAGAGAGAGAGAGAGAGAGAGAGAGACAGTAACCTTAGGTACGGCGTTACCGAGTTCTTTGGCGTGAGCGGCGTAGTTACGGCCGACGGCGATGATTTTACTGCCGACGGTGAGAAGATTCTCATGTGCTGCAGTCGTGGCGGTTGCCATGTTCCTCGATGAAAATGATTTTCCGATTGCTCTAGCAGCGCCACCGCACACTAGGTTTCGAGCAATGCTGATTGTTTGAATTTTCGCATACATTGTATATATATATATGAGTGTGTCAGTGTGTGTGTGAAAAGTCAGCTGCCAATTCTGCCCGAAATGGAATGGGAGACCAACAGTGTCGAGATGATGAATAGAATTTCTCCTTTGCTTCATCTTCTTTCCCTTTTTCTTTTTTAATTATACAAAATTTGGTTTCATGGAACTGTTCTTAAAGCGTTATGTACGACTACTAAAGCATAAGTGCTTTTTTGGTGTTCTAATGTTGGGAATTTGAGCAAAAAAATTTATATTTATATTATTATAAAAGCATGAATACAATGTTAGTAAATTAAAATAATTTTAAAATATTAGTTGACTTTTTATATTATTAATGTACAAAAACGTAATAGCAATTCATTAGTTGTAGAGGTACGGTCAAATTGGTATACATATATACAAGTAGAATAAATTTCTACTTACCGTTTATGACATACAATTAATTATAGAATATATACAAAGTAATCGATTTCAACAAAATTTCTGCGTTCAATTATACAAAGGCCGACCCACATATTTTATTATTAATCAATTGCAACCGTGAGAATTAGGTTTTATGTAGGAAAAAAAATTCTATAACTTTTCAAGTAGGAGCACAAAATAAGACTTGTGATTGTTTCTGGTATTCCAAAAATAGTGTAGTAATAGCTTTTAAAACCTTTTTCTTTTTTTTATTGAGTAACTTGGTTCCGACGTCCAAGAGTATTGTACAATATTTTAAATGGTTAGATTTATTTAAATAGTACGCAGTATTTTGAATATTAATGTATTTGAATTTAATTTTTAATTTTTTTGTTTAGTTATATATTTACAATAAATGTATAAAACATCTTTTTTAGACATTTGTCAACCATGAATATGCTTATTTTTTATTT
Organism: Nicotiana tabacum; assembly: GCF_000715075.1. Lineage (NCBI taxonomy): Eukaryota > Viridiplantae > Streptophyta > Magnoliopsida > Solanales > Solanaceae > Nicotiana > Nicotiana tabacum. The sequence continues at coordinate 38,265,105 of NC_134086.1, forward strand.
TGCTTTTTACATTTTTGTCTCTGCTTACTATATTTTTCTATATTATTCTTAAATAAATAATGCATGATTTGTACAATAGATTTGCATAAAAAAAAACTTGGAAAACCTTTATTCATACAACTTGCAAAAGCACACAACTAAGTAACTTGATGATCTTTTTTTAACTTTCTTAAAATGTAGGAAATTTATCACTTAATAAATTTTCGTCTAATCACTCTTTCTTTTTTATTTTATTTTTGCAATCTTGAGTTAAGTGATCTCCTCTTAATCTACATGGCAAAGACAAAATATATGCCCAATATTAATTCCAAAATTTTGAAGAGGAAAAGAATCCGAATTATTTAGGCCCGAAATGAATAAAAAATGAAAAATAAAAATAAAAAGTAGCACTTTATGTCATACATTATGTAAACTGATTTTTATGCCCTTTAAAAACTAAATTATATATTCTTCTAGAAAATAATTTTTTGTTGGATGGATCATAATATATAAATCTTTAGCCATTACAGAATTGAACCTGAAAATCACAACTCAATACTGATATAATAAAATAGTTTACCAGTAAAAAAATATTGTTCAAATACGATGCAAATAATGAATAATCATTGGATTATTTTGAGGAAAAAAAATAAGAACGCATATATGTAGATACATGAATGATAACTGATATTTGAATGTACTAAACTATTTAATGCACGAGCATGTATGCTTATGGATGAGACACACGATTGAAGTTTAATTAATCAAAATTGGAGTTAAATCTTGAAATTGAATTATTACCTATGACATTTTATTTTGTATTCTTTGTTATTAATGTATCTTAATTTAAAGAAATATGACTTTTATGTACCTGGATCAAAGTAAATCATTCAATCAGAAAAATAATATTAAGTATTATTGCATTCTTTAAGCGATTTACAACTTCAATTGCATATTTATGTCATTTTAAAATGTTTATTACTTTTGAAAAGTGTTTGATAATATTTAACATAAAATATTCGTGCATCGCATGAATGTAGAGACTAGTTACTAAAAAAAAGAGAAGATGTGTGAGAGAATTTCGAGAACTGCCCCTTATCTTTGAGGTAATTCTGGGTAAACATTTAATTAGACCTACTCTAAAAATAAGGGACAATTTTGACAAAAAAACTGAGTGAGAATTCAGCGGCAACTCATTAAAAAATATGATTCTTATTTCTTTTTCATCCAAAAAAACAAAAGAATTACTTCCTCCCATCTTGATTCTTTCAAATGGTTTCTCATAATTAAAAATTGGTAATAAAATACGAATTGCTATAACAATAACAATTATTTAACAAACTCAAGAAATTTATTATCATGTTGTTTTCTGGACAGTTTGTTTGCTCGTCTTGGTAATATTTTTTTTCTTGTTTCACTGATTAATCAACTAATTAAACTGTTGTTTCGTTAGTGTATAAGGCAAACGCCTTAATTGATTGCTAAACTTTAAGAAGAGGTAATTTGAAAGTTATCCGTAGTTTGTTTATTAATTTATTCCTCCCACCTAAAAGTGAAGATTTAAAAGAATCCATATAAGTGTTCCTTGTTGGTCTTATATTGGAGGTATATTTCAAAGTTCAATTTTCGCACCAACGGAACGAACAGATCATTTTCTGGACTTCCAAAAAATTGGTAAATGGTAATTTTTGGTGAATGAATATCAGCTTACTCTCTAATCTATATTATATTAAAAGCACGAAGGCCCTTAGCGAAATATCGTTCGTCTTTTTTACCCTTTAAAAATAACTTTCACATAAGACAAAATTGTAATTTAATTATTCTCCTAATATATAGGATTTTTAAATTAAATAAAAATTTTCTTATAAAATATTTCCTTATTTGAATTATATAGAAACTCATAATATTTGAAATATTAAAGTTTACTATAAATAAACCATTTTGGCTTTTCTATATCTTTTTACCATAAAAGACGTACTCCAAAATTTGTAGGAAAAAAAAACTAATTTGAATTAAACCATAATTCCTTCAAAATACGTATGAAGGAAATTTTGTTTACTTTTGCCTTTGAATTATGTTCGTCTCACAACCAAGGGGTAGCAAAGGGTCTCTAAATTTTTTTATTGTTAATATGATTCCTTTGAAATAGTTTTTTAGAAAAAAGTATCCTATATGTAGTTAAAAAAGAAATTTATCTTTTTAATAAGGAACAAGAGTTTGTCTTTATAGTATTTAGCAATTTTAATTTAAATAAAGGAGAAATATCTTGAGTTTAATTACAATTTTATCTAATATGAATTATGAAATGCACTTCGATTTACATGATTAAAAGAAAAATAGAACATAATTCTATATTAAAAGCGCGAAGCCCCTATCAAAATATCACACTTTTTTTATCCCTTTAGAATAGGTTTCACATTGGATAAAATTGTAATTCTAAATTAATAATTTTTCTAATATTTAAAATTTCAAATCAACTAAAATGTTCCTTATTTGCAATAATGCAAAGCCTGTAATATCTAGGAAGTTAATTCAAAGTCTTAATTATTTGTTTGGATGAGTAAATGAACTAATTACTTTTTGTTGATTCAAATTCTTTATATTAACTCAACTAATAAAAAAAATAGCAATAATAATAATAATAATAATTACATAACAAAAACACCAATCAATATTTAACAAATCACTAATAAAATATTTAGGTGGTTGAAAAGAGTCAAGTACATTAATGATTTACAAACACAAAAATTCAAAAAGTGAAATATCAAATTATTTTTTTTATTCTTTGATAATATAATTATAATTAATTATTTAAGATTAGTTGAGTTAATATAAAGAATTTGAATCAACAAAAAGTAATTAGTTCATTTACTCATCCAAACAAATAATTAAGACTTTGAATTAACAAATTAACAAGAATTAATTTAATTATTTTATATTCATCATATAAGTAAATTATTTTCAAATTGAAAAATCTTATAGGATATAAATTTATTTTGATTTGAATAACATTAGCATATGGCAAATTTGGTTGTAATTGTATTAAGAGTCAAATTCATAAAAATAAAAACTTGAAGCAATAAGGAGGAAACAATAGAATACAAACTATATTCCGAAGGAATTGTTATTTTTTTTTTTTTATTATTATTATTATTATTTTACAAATGACAACTCCCCTTATGTTCTATATTAAATTAGTTGCTGTAAAAAAATATAAGTCGTATAGACTTTACGTTTCTCTTTATCAATTTTTTCTATGAACATAACAACAATCTCTTCATTCCCAAAATGGCAGAGAATTTTTTTTTTAAAATTTATTCTAATTGACAAATTTTAGTTGATAATAGTATTTAAATTTTTTTAAAATTTATTTTTGTATTAGATCATAGAAATAATAATATCCTATATTTCTACAGAAGTCTTCAGAAACTACAATAAGACATCTAAGAACTTTTATAAAAAGAATTCTTTCTTCATTGAGTCGGCTAAATAAAATATTTAGTAGTCACCATTTTCAAGAATTTATACTTTTTTTTTTAATTTTTATTTCAAAGGTCAAACACATTATTTATTAATTTTTTTTGTAATTTTTTGAAATAGTATATTTTATTGATATAGGATACACGCGCAAAACACGTACTCTAATACTAGTCCCTACAAAATATGCTCCTTTAATTTCATTTCCTGTTCAATCTGTCACTATACAAGTAACTAGCTTCATTTCCTGCAAAATATTAGTATTAACAAGGCTGATTAATTATAGGAAGTATCTACTGCTATCGATATAATAATATAGTCTGTAGAAGTCAAAGTAGTCTTTCAAAGAAGAGCTTGATCATCTCAATAAACTTCAGTTTCTTCCAGTTGGGCTGAAAGTTGTTTATCTTTTGCAGAAGCTGCAGGATTTATCCCAGAAGGAGAAGTCATTTCAAGCTGATCGCTTGAAGACTTGGAAGAAATATCGGTAGATTTAGGAGACCCTCCAATTCCAAGCTGTAGGCATGACCTGTATGTAGTTTGCATCAACAAATTTTTCACGACGTAGAAAGAGAGGGCGTAAGACCAATGCTACTTCAAACAAATAGCTTTCTGCTACAAGATATACAGCTGAAATGGACTTTCTGCATATTTGAACTGCAACTGACTAGTTTGCTTTTATTGAGAAACAACACTTGTAGTATGTGTTAAATAAAATTTTGCCAGTTTTTAACCAAAAAAAAAAAAAAACACTCTAGTAGTATGTATTACAGCGTTGAACTTATTTACAAATGACAAGATTCAGAACTTCTAAAGTTTACTAAATGGTGTATCTTCGATGCTCAGAAGGGACCTTAACTTCTGATTTCAGTTTTTCAAAATATAAAAATTAGAGCCATTTCATATATGTAAACCTACCGCGGATGAAATTTGGAGAGCTGGAGATCAGACAAGAAGGAATTTGAACAGCATCCTCTTAATCGAGTCATCTTATCAGATAAATCCCCGGTTAACTGTACAGTACACAAAAGAATATATCATAGAAGATTTTTTACTCTACAACTGCCCTTTGAGTTGAGTGTGATATGCACCTAAAAGAATAATAGAGGTGTCGCATTGAGCAAACAACATCAGCCCCATAGGCCAGGAAAAGATAACAATTCTGGCTTGTAAAAAACAACAGCAAATCTTTATTTAATCGAATACTACTTACAGTTCCTTCTTGGGAACTCTGAACCTTGGAGAACTCAAAATCCTGAGGTGCCTGCCTCTTCTTTTCATTAAAGAGAACAAACGCACATTTGCATGTGAAGAATAGAAGTATCACACCAAGAGCGAGAACCAGAATGAATTCAATAATAATTGCTGATCCAAAAGCTGCAATCAGATGCAGTATTATTATCATCCTGATAATTAATACCGTAATAAGTCTGTCAATGCTACACTTATTCCAAATGAAATTTCAGAAAATTATGATCCTTGGCATAAGTTTCCAGAAATTTAGACTATTTTCTCATAATCGACGCAAACTTCAACAAGTTACCATGCATCTCCCTTTCCATGGATTGCATTTCGAATGAGACAATAAAATATATAAAAAATAATTTCTTTGACTTTCGCATCTGAGGCCTGTAACTGCGTATTTTAACATTTCAAATCTTACCTGAGACTTGCAGGAGCTAGAAAAAGCATCATTTCCAGCTAGGGGTTTATAAAAAGCAGGGCAACCGGAACAAGAAATCTAAAGTATTTGGTAGGCGAAAATGGGAATTGTCATTAGGTAAGCCAAAAATATTAAAAATGGGATCTGTGGCAATAGGCATACACCATGAAGTTCAGGAAAAAGAATGCGATGAAAGAAGACTGTATCTATAAATATTACAGCTTTCTGATGCATAACTTACCATGTGCAAATAATGAACTCAGAGGTCTTTCTCTCATGAGACTGACAGAAGCCTCAACAAAATGAGGGATTGACATCATTTCGGTGCAGTCTGGGTAGCACCCATAGTTCCCCATATCATTCACTGTCACGGTAAGAATAGCATGATGTTTATCACCCTGCAAAGCAACTCACATAGTTATGCAGATCACAACGTGAAAAGAAAACAGGATAAATAGCAACTGAAATGCCTAAGAATGAATCAGAACTTTGCGATAAAATGAAGCAGTGCAATAACACGTCCATTTGCAAGTATAATTCAAACATTACTAAGGACTATTTTCTAGATATGAAAGTAAGCAAATATAAATACAAAATATGCGTATAAGCCCTTATTATGTTCATAAAATCCTTTCATAACCCATAACGGAGGTACGACAACGGGGAAAATGGGAAAATGTGCCATAAAGACTGTATTGCAGAAACAAATTTTGACTATCTCAGATAACTCTTGATCCCTCGTGGCACTATCTGTGCCACTATCTTTGCCACTTCTCAGGTATTGCTACATGTACCATTAGCTAACCTCCTGATTCCCTGTATTTCATTGGTATAGCGATAGAAAAAAATGAATGGGTAAGCCAAAAGAAAAATTACGAAAGGTGGAGAAGTGAAAAAAAACATTCTTGCTCGAAGTATTCTTGTTTTTCACATCTTCCAATACTGTTTCTTGATCTTCTTTTGTTCTCCAGTTTATTAAGACTAAAGGAAGAAGAAATTTAGGGGTAGGTCAGGGAATAGCATACATGCCATCATTTGAAAGAGTGAAGGGTAATCGAATGTGATCTCCGATCGCTCTACCTCCTTCTACTGATTATGTGCTGTCTTATGAAAAAGGATAATAAGTTTATGATCTGAATAGATTCTGAATACATAGTTGTTGCACTATAGTTTAGCTAGACAATACTATGAGATTGTTCTGAAATAATCGGTCAATGAAACAGTAAAGGAAGGTATAAGTCCAGAACCAGCGAAAAAATGATACTAAAGTAACTTAGAATCTCTAGAACACACCTGATATAGCAATTGCTCCAACACACTGTTGCAGTCTTCTAGTGTACCCCGAAATCTAATGCCTTTGGCTTTGACCATAAAATGTTCTGAGATGGTTACAAATGTCTGAAGAGGCTGCCACTGGTAGCTGGTTTTCAATTTTAATTCAGTCGTGCTAACTAGATCAGCAGGAAGCTTTGTTGAAAGGAATCCGGAACTGACTTCCATGGAGAACATAACCAAGAAACGAGACTTATTCCCTGAAAAGAAATTTAAATATCAACATTTTAAATTTTTTTAAGAGGCACTCAACTATGTTTCAAATGTAAAAATATTATATCCCTCTCCCATATCCCAAAAGCATCAGCTATTGTAAATGACAGAGGACTTGCATAATAGAATCTAGTTTCAGCAGAGCTACCAGAAGAGTGAAGAGGCAAAAGCCACAGCTGCCAGATATGGGAGGTTACTGTCCAGAAAGGAGGTAGCCTTTTTTTTCATTAGTCGGTGAAATGAAAATTTTGATGAAAGCCCCACCATTTTGATTAAATAAACTACAAATCACTTGACGATATCCAATATTCTTACATAAAACTCAGCAGTGCAGAATTAGCACGACTCTCATGTTATCAAAGGAGTGCTTAAACCCTGAAGTGAGGGTCAAAACATGTAGAGCGCTTCGCCTCTCTTAACGGGCGCTTCAGTGTTGTCATCAAGGCTCTAAGACATACTTTTCCTTGCTAACGAGCGTAATCCGGAAGACGCGACACTAAACATTGATCTTTATCGTAAATTTTCTTCCATTTCTTTGTCCATATATTTGGTATTCATGTTTATAGATATTAGTCTTGGACTACACATACATATTTGTAGTTTTTCTCCATTTGCGCCTTTCTTTATTAAAAATCACGCTTTATTTGCGCTTTGCGCTTAAAGCCCCAACAGACTTTAGAGCTTTTTTGCGTTTTTCAACTTTGATAACATTGTCCTTCATTATCCATTTAATTCACAAACTATTAACCAATTCAAAAATGGCACTGAATATCTCCTATTCTAGTATTATCCATGTATTGCACACCCACATTGGATTGAATGGTTTAAACTCACGTACCAGGATAATGCAGTAGATCTGGATCTCCAACAAAAACAGCAGACTTATCCCTCTCTCCGGTAAAAATAAGAACTTCTCCACTCCCTTGATCCAAAATAACATAAGGAGGGAGATTAATGAATGGAGGATCGTTGATAGGTTCTACCAATATCGGAATATCTAACTTGTTCTTCCCATTTTTGTTCATGGTAGAGACTTGAATTGTATCAGTTCCATAAAAGTCTTCATTTCTGATTCAATGAAAGACATGAGACTCGTTAATACAACATGCTTATCTCCACTGAAAAATTATTAGTATCAGTCATTCTCTGCATTTTACTAGATGCCTGCACTTATGTCAACAAGAGAGGCTGCGTCCTCCTTTTTTCCAATTCTGGGGAGGAGGTGTCTACAATTGAAAGCCTAGTTAATTCCTAAACTGGATATTATTATTTTCACCCATCACTCTGCTGTATTTTACATGTAGTTCCAATATCTTCTACGAAGAGCCTACGGTGCATTCTTTGGAACTTTTGGAGAAGTTAATGTTCATAGGAACTAATACTGTTCCAGCAGATTTTTTAGTGTAAACAAATGTAAATCACTAAAATGAGTAATGCATAAACAAGTATGAGGTAACGAGGAGTGACTACTGCCTAGGATAGAGAAGGGTTATGTAAGAGTGGGTGGCCTAAGTGTTGGAGGAACAGTGAAAAAAGAATGATGTGCTATATATTACATACTTTAGTGCTTTTTTTCTTTGATTGACCTGGTAGGTGACCAGAAGTGTTATTTTAGGATTGTTTTGAAAGAAGACTTAATTTGGGAATAATCTTTTGAAATGGTGTTAGTTTGGCATAAGCCCCACTCGCAAAAGCTACAGATAGACAGGGATGACTTTCCAATTATCTAGAAAAGGACACATTTTTAGAAACAAATAAAAACCATCTTACTAGCTTCCGAAGAGAGACAGATTCAGCAGATAAATAAATGGTGAGAATTTATGTGCAGATAGCCATACCCAAAGTACTGTACCGATGGAATGGCAAAATTGATTTCTCCTAGAGAGCCTGTTAAAGTTAATTCAGTAGTCTCCCCAACCTTGTTGGATATAGTAGCAATACTCCAGGTTGGCTGCCAAAATTGCATTAACATAGGAGACAGAAAGACGGTCCCAGACTTTGCACTAAAAGTAATGCTGATATTCTCAGTTGAATCTGAATAGATAATCTCAAGTCCAGGGAAACCACTGCGTAGTTAGCAAACAAGATTACAGACGCTTAGACACCAAAGCAACACGAAATCATGACTAGAACTTTACCCGAACTGTGGACTAATTACATCTTCAGTTCCCAGTAATTGACTTGGAACAGAAACGAACTGAGGAGGGATGCTTAGAACAGATATATCCACACCACCTGATGCAGTGTTCCCATTCATATCACATATTGTATAAGAGAAAGAATCCCTCCCATAGAATCCTTTGAAGGGTGTATATCTAAAGAGACGCCCATACTGAAGAGTTGAACCATGACCTGGCTGTGCATGAAAATTTTATTAAACTATTTTATATCCTATGTAAGAGAACATGTCTAAACACATGTTTGTACACCTACTGTATTCATAGAGGATAATATCCATCAAGTTTTTTATACCTCTAGCTTTTAGTTACAATACAAAAAGTTTGTATTCTTTCAATTGTGTAGTCGCAGTAGACTAGATACCTACCTTTGAAAATTCAAAAATTGTAATGTTATGGCCAGCAAAATAGTCATTTTCCAGAGCATCAAAAGCAATTGAGTCATCCTCCCAGACCCAGACTGAATCATTCTGTACTCTAGGAAAATACTCACCTGAAAGGCAGAAGAATGCCTTATGTCAGATGAATGGACAGGAAATGTCATGCGATGAAAAGCAAGAAATTACCATTTCAATGACCATGTAGTTGAAGGATTAAAATAGTAAAGAAAGAGTTTTATCTTACCCTAAAAGAATTTCATTTTATGTTTCAAAGAAAAGAACTCACTAGTGTATACATTCACACCAAAGGGGCATGGCATGAAACGCATTCCATCAAACGAGGCACATAATTCGTAGGTGCCAACATCCTTAGCCATGTAACTGCCATTATATGTGCCATCCTTATTGTCAATAAAAGTCCATGTCGAAAAACCTGATCTGTTAACTGATCCAATCTCCAACTTCAACTTTGACTGCTGTAAGACGACTGGATTAGAATATGAATCCATGAGTCGTACTATGATTTCATTCTGTGTCAGCTTTGCTACTTTTGGACTGAATTTCACAGGTCCAGAAAGAGATATATTAACTTTGCCTGCACCAAAGCAACGAAACATCAGAGAAACTTGAGAATCAGAAGATGCATGCATCACCGTTGTAAAAAAAGTTAGACAAGCTAATGTACGGCATATACAAATTAATGTTCGGCTGGATGGGCATTTGGTTGATTTTCTCAAATAATTAAAAAGCTGTAAAGTTGGGATTATTTCTGGCCAAAAAAATGTTCTGATATAAGCAACATCTCTTGATATTAACAAGAAAGCGCTTCTTAGTAATTTAAGTTCCACAACAACTTAGCTATATTTCATGAATATGGATACAGATTAAAAGCATAAACATGTACCTGCACTTACTGCCTTTCTGAACGGATGACCACCATTTAATGGAATATTTCCACAGAATATGCGAATTTCATAGATCCCACTCCTCTCTGGTATATAATTAACATCAAAGCCACTAAACTTCATGTTTCTTGGCTGCAACCAAAAATAACTATCAATTCCGTCTATTCTAAAGCCCAAATAAAGAACACTACGAAGAATTCTTACATCAAGGTTTGCATCAGCCACAGGAGTAAAAGCAAGTCCCACATCATTATGTGATCCGCGATTCAAATTCATACTGCATAGAGTTCCTATTATAGAGAGGTAAACAATCAAAAAATGTCAAGGTAAGCTTTTCCTATTTACCAGAAAATTGAATTCTAAGTTTCGTACCATTGACCATCTTCATTGGATGTATGCTTGGTTGTGCATGATAGGAATCAAATTCATTCACGATTTGTACTTGTATGCTTTCTAACTCAACAAGCGAAGGATATAGATAAGCATCCTTCAAGAAGACAGAGAACTTTGCAGCTTCACCAGCTACAGAGTCATTTAGACCCGATCCATTAACAATACTACTCATTCCATCACAATAACCTATAAAATTTGAAGTTGTAGATCAGAAGCTAAGTACTAAAAATGCGCTAAAACTGATGTGCAGCTTCATATGCAGAAGGAATATCAAGATGACAATGTATCAGAAGGTAACTATAACGGCAAAAGCTACTTATTGCGTTAACAAGCAGTTAAAAGTTCAGACTGGTAAGCCGAAAGAGATAGGGAACTTTTCCCATTCCAAAATATTCTATGTTACTCGGACTCTTCAAAAATGTTGTTGGGTGCGTGTCCGATCCTCCAAATTTAGTGCATTTTTGGAGGATCCGACACGGGTGCAGCAACACTTTTGGAGAGTCCGAGCAACATAGAAAATATTCTTACCCAAGTTTGAGCATTGTTCACAGCTTTACCTGCTTGCAGAACCTCCGACATGATTTCTTTTCTGTGAGTCCAAAATCTAATCATACGTGAATTGCTAAAACGCTAACCATGTGACACAAAAGCAAGTAACTGAAAATAGCCCCACAGATACCTAAGCTAAAAGCAATAAAAAGAATGCATACAAAAACTAACAATTGAGAGCACATTGCTGATATGAGAGAGAGAGAGACACAATAAGCGTAAAGGACAGAAACCAAGAAATGTAAGCGGCAGCAAATGTAGTTATGCTAAATCACCTATATACACTGTAAAATGAAACGGCATAGCTGAGATGGAATTATTCATCTCTTTATGATATATCATAAGCTTGAAGTCCCCTGGTTCTGTTAGGCTGAAGGAAAACAACTGAATACCCAAGCCAACCTGCCTGAATTGCAGATCTGTCACAGGAATAATCAAATTCATTCCATTTTCAATAACTTCAACATCAAATTCATACACCCCTGGAACAAGATTTCCATATTGATCATGCTGGTGAATAAAACCTTCCATAGGAGAAAATATTTGGAAGTACTTTGTTTTAACTTCCCACCGCAAAAAACATTTGGAAACATCCAGAGCTCCTGCAAAATGAACCTAGGAGTCGGGTTACCATCCAAGAGAATTTGTAAAAGATAAAATGAAATCACTTGTTGTTAAAGCATGAATAAGATTTAAAATCTATCCAAAGAAAAGAGAAAAAAAAATAATTACAGTTTATCAATGTGCCAGCATCCTTTGTTAAGACTCAAGAAAATCTCTAACAAGTAACAAATACACCTTGAATAGCACAGAAATGAAGCTTCCAATCTTATTAGTTTAACCAGATGATCAATATCGATTCAAGAGCACAAAACATTCTCCAAGATTGTTGCTAGAACTATAAAAAGATATTATTAGCCTTATGCTTACATGAATCACCTGGGTACACTATGAACATTAGAGGACAGCCCCTCAATGTTTGGTTTTCTCCTTGTACATGAAGTAAAAGACTTCCAGCTGTAGCTACAACAAACTCTATTTCGAGATAACCAGTTATAGCCCATCCTTTATTGGTGAAATTGAGCATAGTTGCTACGGGACCATTGAAAGTAGATATAGATAATGTGAAGTTGTAAGAGTTCAGTCCTTCACTTGCTGAAGAGATATTATTCCCAAATGCATCTTTAGGAAGAACCATAACTGATGCTTTCGTCCCTGCTACAAACTCACTCACTCCATTATCCCCATGACACCCCGCTTGCAGATGGATGGATGTTACCTTCATATACACAGCATAATTGCGTGAGGAACATATGATAACACAAAGAGCTGCTGATTTTAACAGAAAATTTAGAGCGCGTGGCGAGACATATTTGCCATTAACTTCATTAGACCAATATGCATGTAAAGCATATCAAATTTATCCAACAAAGAGAAACTGCTGTACCGGATGCTTATACACACTGCCGACAACAATAACTAAGCCTCAGTCTCAAACACTATGGGGTCGGCTACATGAATCCTCACTGACCATGTTACTCATAAACTTATCTCAAGCCAATTATATACAAAATAAGAATAAAAAGTACTAGATGTTCTTTATATTTTCTAATGACATACAAATCTCCTAAAGGCTAAACAACTCGTATAAAAACATCGGACGTAAAGTAAAAGTGCTTATACACACCAATAGAGGATATGTCTAATTAACCGAATTTATGTACTATAGTCAACAATGATATTTCAATAACAGGAATTAGTGAAAAATGGAACCTGGGGTGACTTGAAAATGAAGGGAAGAATCAAAGACATTGAAGTGATCATCAGTAATCAGCACATTGAACAACCCGGTCATAATAGGAACGAAAGAAATCCTCCAATCCCCAAAATTCCAGCCAAAATTAGACGAAACCCCAGAAATGTAAGAGCTGTTTCCCGTCTTATCATTAACACTGATGTTGGGACTGAAAGGGTGCTTGAATTTGGCAGGATCAAAATTTCCAATAACTTTGACCATTATGGTTGCCACAGCCCCAGCCACAAATGTATCATTGTTGTCCACCCAACTAAATGCAAAACTAGGAACTGCTACATCTTCTGCCAAAAGAAAAAAAAACACAGACGAGCGTGAATTTACTTATATACATAGTTGGATTTTGTGAGTGAGGAGTTAGAACTACCTGATAATGAGAGTTGATGAGTTAAAGGGGGAAAGAGAGAGATGAACAACACTAATAAGATGGTGTAAAGGAGAAATTGGTTCGCCATGGATGAAACTGAACTGATTAGAAAGAGAGCGGGAGAATTTTGAACGGAGAAGTTGGTTTTCATATACATGAATGCTTCGTGCGGTGTGGGTAGTTTCTTTCTTAGGAAATTTGCACTTTTGTTCCTAAAATACTGACAAATTAAGCATTGACATGTACACTTTGATCCTTTTACTCGAGAATTTATAAAATTGAAACCAACGATTAATTAGTACTAAAATAAATTTAAATATATTATTTTTTTAATAACCATAGTGTTCGGGTCATTTTGGACTTACCTCCTCGAGATACATGACATATCTCAAGTAACTCTGTTCATCAAAACTTAAATATATTATAATTTGTATGTAAAGTATCATAACGCACATGTATTTGAGAGAAAAATAATAGTTAAACCTAATCTTTTGCAATTTGAATAAATAAATAAAAAGAAATCCTACAAAAGCTTGTGTTTATTCATAGATCTCTCACACACAAAATAAATTGACTAAAGAGGAATTAATTCAAGGTTCAGAATGCTTAATAGAAAATCAGAATGATCGAAATTAAAAAAATTCTTAAAAGTACGCCTATAGTAGGGCGAACCGGAAAATCGCACCAAATCGAAAAGTCAAATTAAACCGATTAAAAAATCCGAACCAAACCGGCATATAAATATATATTTTTTTGGCAAAATATCTTAAAACCTCCCTAAACTTGGCACAGATTATTAGTTACGACCTTAAATTATTCGTAGTCTTAATTATCCCACTCAATTTGGCATTTTGAGAGTCATTACCCCCTGGATGCTGATGTGGCAAATAGTGTGGGTGCACTCGCCTGCCACGTGGACTTTTCCTGTATATGTGACATTTTTTTGAAAAATAAAATATATTAGTATGTTACTTCTTCAGATAATTTTTTTCGACTACAATTTATAATAAAACTTGGATAGAACTACATTACTTATTCAAAAAAAAATTATTTGACTAAAAATAATAAAGTTTTAGTTAATCTTTTTTTGAATTTGACTTGAAAATAAAGATTTATACAATTAAAATAAATTGTCAAGGCATCTAAAAAAGTTATAAAAAATATATAGTTTAAAATTAATTATTTTGACTATAACTCTTTATATAGATCTAAATTATAGTGCTCTAAAAATATATATTTTTTTTACAGATTTTACCTGAAAAAATAAAAATATGCAGTTGAAATAAATAGTCATTGCATCAAAAGAAGAAATTAAAAGAGTGTACAATTTCTTCAATTGTGTATTTTTATTTATCCAACTGTGTATAATTTTTTCAACTATAAAAAGAGTGTACTCTTTTTATTTCTTCTTTTGATGTAATGACTATTTATTTTAACTGTACATTTTTACTTTTTCAAGTAAAATATGTAAAGAAAAAATATATTTTTAGAGTCCCACAATTTAGAGCTATATAAAAAATTATAGCCAGAATAATTAATTTCAAATTATGTATTTTTTATAACTTTTTAGATGCCTTGACAATTTATTTCAATTGTATCAATCTTTATATTCAGGTCAAATTTAAAAAAAAAGATTAACTAAAACTTTATTATTTTTAGCCAAATAAAAAAATGTAGCCTAAATAATGTAGTTCTATCCAAGTTTTATTATAATTATATTCGAAAAAATTATCTAAAGAAGTAACATACTTAAAAAGGTAAAAATATATTTTATTTTTCAAACAAATATCATATATACAGGAAAAGTCCACGTGACAGACGAGTGCACCCACACTCTTTGTCATATCAGCGTCCAGGGGGGTAATGACTCTCAATATGCCAAGTTCAAGGGGGTAATTAAGACCACGAATAGTTTAAGGCTATAACTAATAATCTGTGTCAAATTTAGAGAGGTTTTAAGGTATTTTGCCAAATTGAAATTGAAGATGAAGTTAGAAGTTGAAAAAAGGTTTTTTTTAAAATGTCTAGAAATATTTGGGATTCTCTTGCAGGATATAATATTTAATAGAATATGAAGTGTTCCATATTTATTAACCTTAAATAATGGGTTGTATGACCACTTTCTTAGCAATTACTGAAATGCGTCAATATCTTTGTTCTTCCATATTCATATCATATGTTAAGATCTATTAAATTCTTATATCTTTTCAAATGTGAAGTAATTATTATTATTTAGGTATATCAACAAAACTTATTGTCATTATGTGTTACTAAGAAAGTTTACCTATAAGAATTAATAGATAATATATTTGTCAATTTTTTTATATTTCTACTAGACATATATTTACTTATCAAAAATTTAACTTAGTAAATTAAAATAATATTTAAATAACAAAAAATTAAAAAACTCGAAAAAATCCAACAAAACCGAACCATCCAAACTAATATAGATGGTTTGGTTCGGTTACACCCCTACCTATAGACACAAGAATTACATGCAATAATGCAAAAGGACAGGTGTCATTACCTTGAGAGAAATGAGAAGGATGCTTTTAACCCCCAAAGTTTCTACTAAATCAATTTCAGTACCTCCATTTATTTAACGTTCCTCTATGATCCAACATATAATTTGGAGTACCCACACTGAACCAGAATCCATAGCTCACGAGTCACGAAGCTACTGCTCCCTCTACCAACTCCGTCTCCCCACCGTGCCGCTTCGCCGCCGCCGCCGTTTGTCATCAGAAAAGGTTAGTTCTACTCCGTTCCTTCTAATAGCGACCATGATTCTTTTTTTTTCTTGTGCATTTTTTCTATGTTCCGAATCTTTCACATTTTTTCCTTTACTTGCTATTTTCGATCATGCAATCATATAGTCCTAATATCCTCTATTTTTGCTCACTGCTCGACATTCTTTAGAAGCCTAAAGCAAAGGTAAAGTCTCATTTTGTCTTTTGTCACCATTCTAAAATTGTTTCAGAAACCCTTAAACCCTGCAAATTTTACCCTAGCCCCAGGTAGATATGGACCAAAATATGTTTATTTTTCATCTTATTATTTTTTCTTCTTTTTCTTTTCTTAATTTTACCTTTTTGCAACTGTTATTATCTTCGTGAAATGACTTTACTTTTTGCATTCATCTTTGATTGGCTCTCAGAAAATGCTCGTAATTTTGAGAGCTGATTAAAATAGGGGACATTTGATATATTCAAAGTTGGGTTGATTGTCACCAATTGCCCAAACGCCTAGGCAGAACTCAGAAGGATGGATATATGTGTTATTAATCTCGGGTTTAAGTTTTATCTACTAAACACTGTATATATATATATATATATATATAATTAGACTGGTTCAAAGGTTCGCCACCCTCTTTTCTTTCGTTACCAACTCATGCTGAGCATAGACACTCAGCTGCAGTTGGCTTCGAAAATTGGCTTAAGTCTTTGAAATATTCTTTCATTGTCTGTGGGAAACTCCATTTCACCACTAATACTTCCAATTGGTCGGTGTAGCTGATAAGGAGTTGCTCAGTTACTGATATTCACTAATCATTATAATCTTTTTTGAAAAGTTTCAAATTGGTGTAAACACTCTTATTAGAGATGGAGTGTTTGTAATATCTCATAAATGACGTTGTTGCAATAGCTTGATTGCTGCATTCTTGTATGAGCTGATACAATGTGTAGTCTTCTATGTTTGCCTATAATGTTTCAAGCTAATCTCTGCAACTTATTTGACTGGAAAATGGTTGATACTGCTAGTTAAGAACCCAATTCCCAGACCCCACTTGTGTGATTTCACTGGGTTGTTGTTGTTGTTGGTGTTGTTGTTGCTAGTTAAGAACCCAGCATGCAAATCCTTAGTATTTTAATGTTCCACTTTGTCTCTTATGATTTCCTATCCAGTACCTCTTACAAATCTGTTCCTGATGGATAAAGTTCAGTAAATGTGCATTGCATTTCTTATGGTTGTGGTATATGTATTTCCAGACATTCTCTTGAACTTTCATGCTAGCATTGCTGCAGCTGCGGGGTATCCTTTTAAGGCCCAATATTTCCCTTGTTTTGTTGCCCAATGTGTTTTCATTTGTGGACAGGTCATTTAAAAATGTATTTGAAATCTCGGTTGTCATGGAACGTGATAATCCCTGCTGAGAACCTTGATATTGAAGGTTTAATGCTTCAGAAAGCAATTGTTCTTCGCCTCTTGGAAGACTTTGCTTCCAAGAAGGCTACAAAGAATCTCGGTTACTTTATAGCTGTCACTACAATGGAGAAGATTGGGGAAGGGAAAGTCCGACAACACACTGGAGATGTGCTCTTCCCTGTGGACTTCAGTTGCATTACCTTCAACATATTCCGAGGAGAAATCTTGGAAGGGGTTGTGCACAAGATCTTGAAGCACGGTGTCTTTTTAAGATGTGGCCCCACTGACAAGATATACCTCTCTCATCAGAAGATGTCGGATTATAAGTATGTGCCTGGAGAAAATCCCATCTTTATGAATGAGAAGATGTCAAGAATTGAGAGAGACACTGTGGTGCGTTTCATCGTGGTTGGGGCAAGGTATGTGGAGGCGGAGAAGGAATTCCAAGCAGTTGTGAGCTTGGAGGGTGATTACCTTGGACCCATCTCACAAAGTTCTGTTTAGATTTAGGTTACTTGCCATGATTGGCTCATTTTGGACATAGACCAATGACATGTAAAGCTAACTTCTGTAGCTATGTTTAGTACTGTTTTGGATTGAATATGACTATCTGTTGATGTTGCTGATGACCCTCTCTGAAGTATCTTATTTTCTCATTTAGTTTAAGCCCTCAAGTGATTTTATGTAAATGTTTGAAGGCATAGGATGTCTAAACCCAAATACTTTTACTCTATGGTTAAGGTGATAAACCTTTTGATACCTGAAATACCTTTCCAAAATGTCTAAAGCTCGTTACTGATTTCCTTAAAAATATCTTAATACAGTGCTGTCTTCCCAGATTCTTATTACTCTGTGGGCAGGTGTCACAATTCACTTTCTGAAAAGAGTGTCAAGTTTTCCATGACTTTTCAGCCAGGGACTAAGATTCTGGCACTTGAACAAAGCTGAGGTTTAACTTTCAGAAAAACTATAGCCAGGGGCGTGATAAAGGTCAATGAATTGGGCGAAAACCTTAGAGACCACGATTCAAAAGCCCAGCAAAAAAAATTAGGGAAACTTACACAAATGTCCCAAATAAGAGCCCGTTTGGCTTAGCTGATTTAGAGTAGCTGATAAGCATTAGGTGCTGAAAAGTATTTTTAAGTGCTGAAGCTGATTTAAAAAATAAGCAGTTACGTGTTTGGATAAAAGTGTTGAAATTAATAATAAACAGCTAAAGAATTGGGTATACGAAGAGTTTTGTTTTAAAAAGAAGTATTTTAGGGATAGAATTGTAAATATTTTAGTCAAACCTAAAGTGCTTATGAGCTGAAATTTGATAAGTTGGGGGAGACCAACTTATGACTTTTGGCTTATTTTTGGCTTATAAGCACTTAACTTATAAACACTTTTAATATTACCAAATGCCTAAGCCAAAAAGTACTTATAAGCCAGTTTGACCAGCTTATAAGCTTAGCCAAACACTAAATCTCAACTTACCAACCTCTAGCCATTAGTCATAGACTTATCAAAACTAGCCAACAAAAATTAAAAAATCAAATAATAGGGTTTTTTCTATCAAAGAATCACATGCAAAAATCAGCTTCCATATTTTTAAACATGATTAGCAACATTAGATACAAGACGGAAAGGAAATTTCATGGACGGGGTAGCAAATAAGACGATGAAATACAAAAATCTATACAATATTCCAAAAATCTAAACAAAAAAGGAACTTTTTCAATGGGTATAAATGAAATTCATTGAAAATATATAGATAAGTCAATATACAAAATTTGAGGAAGATTGGAGGTGATTTGGACTGGTTTTGTATCAAAATTCGTAATTTAATCGAGTTCAAAAAGTCTTCTGTGGCACATGTATCAAACATGTATCAAACATGTATCTCACACACATGTATACGTGGATATACATGTAATACACAACTGATACAAATATGATACATATGTGAATACACAAATGATACATATATCATTTTTTTTCATGTTCAGCTTTTACTTCGAATTTTCAATTCAAAACACCTCAAAACTTCACCAAATCATCCCAAAACTGAGATTCAAGCTCCTTAAGTTGTGCCAAATCTATTCTAATAACACTCACTCAAAACAAAACAAAAATTTGATATTTTTTTGCTACAAATAGCTAATTGGCTAATTTGGCTAATATTAGTAATATTTTATCAACTGACCAATTTTTATAATGAGCTACTTATTAATGGACATAACTGGTAATTTCCCCAAAAAATTACTAAGTGACAGATTGCTGGAATGTACTTCTCTCAAAATAGTGGAAAAGCATTATCCCTGAGACAAAACTTCATCTTGATCTACAACTTAAAAAGACTTAGAAATGTGGCAAACACTCTAATAGCCCGTTTGGCCAAGCTGCAAAAATCAGCTTATTTTGAGAAGTGTTTTTTTTCAAAAGTGCTTTTCTCAAAAGTACTTTTGGTGATAAGCAGTTTGTGTTTGACTAATTAGTTTGAAAAACACTTCTGAGTAGCAATTAGTGTTTGACCAAGCTTTAAAAAACTACTTCTAAGTATATTTTTCTCAAAAGTGCTTTTCAAAAAAGTGCTTTTGGAGAGAATCTACTTTTTTCTGCTTCTCCAAAACTGCTTTTGCTTCTCCTCAAAAGCACTTTTTTCCTTCCAAAAGCTTGGCCAAAACACCTCAATTTTCGGCCAAAAGTGTTTTTGGCAAAAAAAAAAAAAGCACTTTTGGCCAAACATGCTATAAATCTTTTGGGCAAAATACAAAATTAATCGGTCGGCCTAAACTAATTGCATGCTAATACAAAAGTTTATAAAATATGTATATTATCTATATTATTATTATTATTATAAAAGCGCGAATATTTTATGCCAAATATTGAAGGTCTAAAATATTCCGGAAATATTAATCGACTTTTATGCCCATATGTATTTATTTAATGAAGCAAGTTAAAGGTGGAGATAATTGTAACAAACCACAAGTTTGATTTTTGAAGAATCTGTATTTGCCAAGAAAACGATTATTCCATGGTTGATGGACTGTCACGACCCAAAAATTACAAGTCGTGATAGCACCAAACTCAACCCACTTGGTAAGCCAACTAACCAACAATACAAGTCCAATGAAATTATAGGAAAATGGTGAAGAAATATCTGAACTTTTACAAATTAACCCAAGAACTGGTAGTACAAATCATGAGCTTTTAAGACTTAGAAGTTACAAAGCTGATACAAATAATTACACGATCTGTTTGAAAGTACATAAACATAGTAACAAAATCTAAAGCTACCAAGGACAAGTGGTAGCTGTATCCGGAGTACACTAACATCTTCAGGGTCAGCTCCCGACATCACCAGCAGCTCCGCTCCAAAAGTCTGCACGCAAGGTGCAGAAGTGTAGTATGAGTACAACCGACCCCATGTATTCAACAAGTATTTTGTCTAACCTCGTCGAAGTAGTGATGAGAATTTTTAGTTAAAAGATGCTTATTGATAAACATTGTAATGTAAACTAACAATAGAAATATGCTACAATATAACAAAATAGAGCACACGAAACGAATGTACAAAGCAATAACGGAGTACTAGAAGAGATCACAAATCAGCAGTTTCTAATATCTCGACCAATCTATCTATAATTAAAAGCCAGAGACAAAAGTCTCTCATGAAGCCAAGTGGCAGATTCCTAAAAATACACTTGGCACTTTAAGACATTGCTCCACATTATTAGGAAATACAATATTTGGAGTAGCCTTCAAACCGTTCATGAGTAAACCGTTCCACCTTCTCTTCAGTTTTCTTATTTTTTATTTTTAATATATAAAACATCAGCCATCATCCCTTAACAATTCCCTTTCCATCACATCACTTTGTAAAAATTTACTCTTTCACAAATTACCTCCACTAAAACATATGCCATCATCCCTTAACAATTCCCTTTCCATCACATCACTTTGTAAAAATTTACTTTTTCACAAATTACCTCCACTACACACGATCTCACCCACGTCACACAGCACAAACCTGCACTTTTCTCTTTTATCCCACGTCCCAACCGCTATATCCCCTCAATACCATATTCTCCCACTCCAACTCTTTTGGCACATGATCACATACCACCAGATATGCTCCTCTATAAAAGGGAGATATCACGTTGAGAAAAGGAGGTTTTTTTTTGGGGGAATTTTGATTTTTGGGAGTGAAAAGAATTTCTTTGAGACAGTGAACTTTGAGAGAAATTTCCAGATCTTCTCTTCTTCATATTTTCTGCAATTTGCTAATATAGTTTTCAAAAAAAAAAAAAAACCAAAATAGTGTAGAGAATGAAAAGTTTGAATCAGCCGATTAGCTATTGTCATTGGAGTCCGACGTCGGAGTGTTCCTATTAGAGTTGATCCGTACTCGCCAGGATTCCTTATTACATCAAAGGAGTTTTATTTTTTTTTGCTTTCAACCAGGTTCATATTCTTTCTTCTATTTTTTTTTTGTTTAATTTTATGTTCTCCCTTTTCGTTTTTCTTTTTCTCTTTCTTTCTTTTGTGCTGCATTTGTTATCTTTATGTTTATATAAACATGTGTTGATTTTGTAATACATTTGTGTTTCTTATATTAAATATCATTCCCATGGGTTCTATTGGAAATATATTATGAATATTCCTACCGTGATGATTTAAATCATTTTATAGCTTATGTCAGTTTAGTGCATGAATTTTTTTTATATATTTTTAAAGTTAAAGGAAATAGATAGTGTAGTTTGATTCATTAGCTGACATTCATATTTTAATTGTTAGTTCCCTTTCAAGTGTAAGGAATATTTTAGTACTAAAATTTGCATATGTTTATATATGAATCTTTCCTGGCCCCAATCATCTTGGGGTTTAGATATCGTCACAATAATTTTTTAATAAGTTCAAATTTCCTCTCTTCAAATCTGCTTGTATAATTAAAAGGAGAGGATAAAGCCCTCTCTTTAAGCCAAGTGGCAGCCTAATTAATTTCTTTATTTTATTTTGTTAAATCATTTTCGTTTTTCTTTTTCAAAATAAAAAGTGTAATTATTCACTAAAATTAAATATTATCGAGAAAAATATAATAAAATTTAAATATTTAGTTAATTATTAGTTATTATTTTTGAAAACGAAAATAATAAAAAATGAAAAAACTACAATATATAAAAAACTACAATATATATATATATTGGTTACTTTATTTGAATTAATAAATATAGATCTTATAATTAGTTATAATAAAAAACGAAAAATATAAATATATTATAAAAATAACTACCCGTTCAAATTGGCGGGAGTAGTTTTAAGTTGGAGTTTTAAAATTATTTTAAAATAAAATAATTAGCTTTAATAATTAAATAAAAAAAGAAGAAGAAAAACTACTCATTCAAATCGGAGAGTAGTTTCAAGTTGGAGTTTTAAAATAATTTTAAAATAAAAAATAAAAGTAAAAAAAAATAAAAATTACCAATTCAAATTGGGGAGTAGTTTCAAGTTGGAATTTTAAGTTTATTTTAAATTAAAAATGAAAATAAAGCAATAAAAAACATATGGCACAATTAGTTAATAACAATTATTTATTAAAAATTAACAAAGAAATTAACTACCTGAATTAACTACTCAAACATGGTTGATGGTTGGTTTGGGTTAGTTAATTTCTTTATTTTATTTTGTTAAATCATTTTTGTTTTTTTTTTCAAAATAAAAAGTGTAATTATTCACTAAAAT
Organism: Nicotiana tabacum; assembly: GCF_000715075.1. NCBI lineage: Eukaryota > Viridiplantae > Streptophyta > Magnoliopsida > Solanales > Solanaceae > Nicotiana > Nicotiana tabacum. The sequence goes on from NC_134086.1 coordinate 38,288,226, forward strand.
TAAATATTATTGAGAAAAATATGATAAAATTTAAATATTTAGTTAATTATTAGTTATTATTTTTGAATTTAAATATTTATAAAAAACGAAAATAATAAAAAATGAAAAAACTACAATATATATATATATTGGTTACTTTATTTGAATTAATAAATATAGATCTTATAATTAGTTATAATAAAAAACGAAAAATATAAATATATAATAAAAATAACTACCCGTTCAAATTAGCGGGAGTAGTTTTAAGTTGGAGTTTTAAAATTATTTTAAAATAAAATAATTAGCTTTAATAATTAAATGAAAAAAAAGAAGAAAAACTACCCATTCAAATCGGAGAGTAGTTTCAAGTTGGAGTTTTAAAATAATTTTAAAATAAAAATAAAAGTAAAAAAAAAAATTACCCATTCAAATTGGGGAGTAGTTTCAAGTTGGAATTTTAAGTTTATTTTAAATTAAAAATGAAAATAAAGCAATAAAAAACATATGGCACAATTAGTTCATAACAATTATTTATTAAAAATTAACAAAGAAATTAACTACCTGAATTAACTACTCAAACATGGGTGATGGTTGGTTTGGGTTAGTTAATTTCTTTATTTTATTTTGTTAAATCATTTTCGTTTTTCTTTTTCAAAATAAAAAGTGTAATTATTCACTAAAATTAAATATTATTGAGAAAAATATAATAAAATTTAAATATTTAGTTAATTATTAGTTATTATTTTTGAATTTAAATATTAATAAAAAAAGGTTACTTTATTTGAATTAATAAATATAGATCTTATAATAAGTTATAATAAAAATCGAAAAATATAATTATATAATAAAAATAACTACCCGTTCAAATTGGCGGGAGTAGTTTTAAGTTGGAGTTTTAAAATTATTTTAAAATAAAATAATTAGCTTAAATAATTAAATGAAAAAAAGAAGAAAAACTACCCATTCAAATCGGAGAGTAGTTTCAAGTTGGAGTTTTAAAATAATTTTAAAATAAAAAATAAAAGTAAAAAAAAAAATTACCAATTCAAGTTGGGGAGTAGTTTCAAGTTGGAATTTTAAGTTTATTTTAAATTAAAAATGAAAATAAAGCAATAAAAAACATATGGCATAATTAGTTAATAACAATTATTTATTAAAAATTAACAAAGAAATTAACTACCTGAATTAACTACTCAAACATGGGTGATGGTTGGTTTGGGTTAGTTAATTTCTTTATTTTATTTTGTTAAATCATTTTCGTTTTTCTTTTTCAAAATAAAAAGTGTAATTATTCACTAAAATTAAATATTATTGAGAAAAATATAATAAAATTTAAATATTTAGTTAATTATTAGTTATTATTTTTGAAAACGAAAATAATAAAAAATGAAAAAACTACAATATATATATATATATTGGTTACTTTATTTGAATTAATAAATATAGATCTTATAATTAGTGATAATAAAAAACGAAAAATATAAATATATAATAAAAATAACTACCCGTTCAAATTGGCGGGAGTAGTTTTAAGTTGGAGTTTTAAAAATATTTTAAAATAAAATAATTAACTTTAATAATTAAATGAAAAAAAGAAGAAAAACTACCCATTCAAATCGGAGGGTAGTTTCAAGTTGGAGTTTTAAAATAATTTTAAAATAAAAAATAAAAGTAAAAAATAAAATAAAAATTACCCACCCATTCAAATTGAGCAGTAGTTTCAAGTTGGAATTTTAAGTTTATTTTAAATTAAAAATGAAAATAAAGCAATAAAAAACATATGGCACAATTAGTTAATAACAATTATTTATTAAAAATTAACAAAGAAATTAACTACCTTAATTAACTACTCAAACATGGGTGAGGGTTGGTTTGGGTTAGTTAATTTCTTTATTTTATTTTGTTAAATCATTTTTGTTTTTCTTTTTCAAAATAAAAAGTGTAATTATTCACTAAAATTAAATATTATTGAGAAAAATATAATAAAATTTAAATATTTAGTTAATTATTAGTTATTATTTTTGAATTTAAATATTAATAAAAAACGAAAATAATAAAAAAAAGAAAAAACTACAGTATATATATATATATATATATATATATATATATATATATATATATGTATATATACTTTATTTGAATTAATAAATATAGATCTTATAATTAGTTATAATAAAAAACGAAAAATATAAATATATAATAAAAATACCTACCCGTTCAAATTGGCAGGAGTAGTTTTAAGTTGGAGTTTTAAAATTATTTTAAAATAAAATAATTAGCTTTAATAATTAAATAAAAAAAAAAGAAAAACTACCTATTCAAATCGGAGAGTAGTTTCAAGTTGGAGTTTTAAAATAATTTTAAAATAAAAAATAAAAGTAAAAAAAAATAAAAATTACCAATTCAAATTGGGGAGTAGTTTCAAGTTGGAATTTTAAGTTTATTTTAAATTAAAAATGAAAATAAAGCAATAAAAAACATATGGCACAATTAGTTAATAACAATTATTTATTAAAAATTAACAAAGAAATTAACTACCTGAATTAATTACTCAAACATGGGTGATGGTTGGTTTGGGTTAGTTAATTTCTTTATTTTATTTTGTTAAATCATTTTCGTTTTTCTTTTTCAAAATAAAAAGTGTAATTATTCACTAAAATTAAATATTATCGAGAAAAATATAATAAAATTTAAATATTTAGTTAATTATTAGTTATTATTTTTGAAAACGAAAATAATAAAAAATGAAAAAACTACAATATATAATAAAAAATGAAAAAACTACAATATATATATATATTGGTTACTTTATTTGAATTAATAAATATAGATCTTATAATTAGTTATAATAAAAAACGAAAAATATAAATATATTATAAAAATAACTACCCGTTCAAATTGGCGGGAGTAGTTTTAAGTTGGAGTTTTAAAATTATTTTAAAATAAAATAATTAGCTTTAATAATTAAATAAAAAAAAAGAAGAAAAACTACTCATTCAAATCGGAGAGTAGTTTCAAGTTGGAGTTTTAAAATAATTTTAAAATAAAAAATAAAAGTAAAAAAAAATAAAAATTACCAATTCAAATTGGGGAGTAGTTTCAAGTTGGAATTTTAAGTTTATTTTAAATTAAAAATGAAAATAAAGCAATAAAAAACATATGGCACAATTAGTTAATAACAATTATTTATTAAAAATTAACAAAGAAATTAACTACCTGAATTAACTACTCAAACATGGTTGATGGTTGGTTTGGGTTAGTTAATTTCTTTATTTTATTTTGTTAAATCATTTTCGTTTTTTTTTTTCAAAATAAAAAGTGTAATTATTCACTAAAATTAAATATTATTGAGAAAAATATGATAAAATTTAAATATTTAGTTAATTATTAGTTATTATTTTTGAATTTAAATATTTATAAAAAACGAAAATAATAAAAAATGAAAAAACTACAATATATATATATATTGGTTACTTTATTAATAAAGTAACCAATATATATATATATTGTAGTTTTTTCATTTTTTATTATTTTCGTTTTTTATAAATATTTAAATTCAAAAATTATATATATATATTGGTTACTTTATTTGAATTAATAAATATAGATCTTATAATTAGTTATAATAAAAAACGAAAAATATAAATATATAATAAAAATAACTACCCGTTCAAATTAGCGGGAGTAGTTTTAAGTTGGAGTTTTAAAATTATTTTAAAATAAAATAATTAGCTTTAATAATTAAATGAAAAAAAAGAAGAAAAACTACCCATTCAAATCGGAGAGTAGTTTCAAGTTGGAGTTTTAAAATAATTTTAAAATAAAAATAAAAGTAAAAAAAAAAATTACCCATTCAAATTGGGGAGTAGTTTCAAGTTGGAATTTTAAGTTTATTTTAAATTAAAAATGAAAATAAAGCAATAAAAAACATATGACACAATTAGTTCATAACAATTATTTATTAAAAATTAATAAAGAAATTAACTACCTGAATTAACTACTCAAACATGGGTGATGGTTGGTTTGGGTTAGTTAATTTCTTTATTTTATTTTGTTAAATCATTTTCGTTTTTCTTTTTCAAAATAAAAAGTGTAATTATTCACTAAAATTAAATATTATTGAGAAAAATATAATAAAATTTAAATATTTAGTTAATTATTAGTTATTATTTTTGAATTTAAATATTAATAAAAAAAGAAAATAATAAAAAAAAGAAAAAACTACAGTATATATATATTGGTTACTTTATTTGAATTAATAAATATAGATCTTATAATAAGTTATAATAAAAATCGAAAAATATAATTATATAATAAAAATAACTACCCGTTCAAATTGGCGGGAGTAGTTTTAAGTTGGAGTTTTAAAATTATTTTAAAATAAAATAATTAGCTTAAATAATTAAATGAAAAAAAGAAGAAAAACTACCCATTCAAATCGGAGAGTAGTTTTAAGTTGGAGTTTTAAAATAATTTTAAAATAAAAAATAAAAGTAAAAAAAAAAATTACCAATTCAAGTTGGGGAGTAGTTTCAAGTTGGAATTTTAAGTTTATTTTAAATTAAAAATGAAAAAAAAGCAATAAAAAACATATGGCATAATTAGTTAATAACAATTATTTATTAAAAATTAACAAAGAAATTAACTACCTGAATTAACTACTCAAACATGGGTGATGGTTGGTTTGGGTTAGTTAATTTCTTTATTTTATTTTGTTAAATCATTTTCGTTTTTCTTTTTCAAAATAAAAAGTGTAATTATTCACTAAAATTAAATATTATTGAGAAAAATATAATAAAATTTAAATATTTAGTTAATTATTAGTTATTATTTTTGAAAACGAAAATAATAAAAAATGAAAAAACTACAATATATATATAATATATATATATATTGGTTACTTTATTTGAATTAATAAATATAGATCTTATAATTAGTGATAATAAAAAACGAAAAATATAAATATATAATAAAAATAACTACCCGTTCAAATTGGCGGGAGTAGTTTTAAGTTGGAGTTTTAAAAATATTTTAAAATAAAATAATTAACTTTAATAATTAAATGAAAAAAAGAAGAAAAACTACCCATTCAAATCGGAGAGTAGTTTCAAGTTGGAGTTTTAAAATAATTTTAAAATAAAAAATAAAAGTAAAAAATAAAATAAAAATTACCCACCCATTCAAATTGAGCAGTAGTTTCAAGTTGGAATTTTAAGTTTATTTTAAATTAAAAATGAAAATAAAGCAATAAAAAACATATGGCACAATTAGTTAATAACAATTATTTATTAAAAATTAACAAAGAAATTAACTACCTTAATTAACTACTCAAACATGGGTGAGGGTTGGTTTGGGTTAGTTAATTTCTTTATTTTATTTTGTTAAATCATTTTTGTTTTTCTTTTTCAAAATAAAAAGTGTAATTATTCACTAAAATTAAATATTATTGAGAAAAATATAATAAAATTTAAATATTTAGTTAATTATTAGTTATTATTTTTGAATTTAAATATTAATAAAAAACGAAAATAATAAAAAAAAGAAAAAACTACAGTATATATATATATATATATATATACTTTATTTGAATTAATAAATATAGATCTTATAATTAGTTATAATAAAAAACGAAAAATATAAATATATAATAAAAATACCTACCCGTTCAAATTGGCAGGAGTAGTTTTAAGTTGGAGTTTTAAAATTATTTTAAAATAAAATAATTAGCTTTAATAATTAAATAAAAAAAAAAGAAAAACTACCTATTCAAATCGGAGAGTAGTTTCAAGTTGGAGTTTTAAAATAATTTTAAAATAAAAAATAAAAGTAAAAAAAAATAAAAATTACCAATTCAAATTGGGGAGTAGTTTCAAGTTGGAATTTTAAGTTTATTTTAAATTAAAAATGAAAATAAAGCAATAAAAAACATATGGCACAATTAGTTAATAACAATTATTTATTAAAAATTAACAAAGAAATTAACTACCTGAATTAATTACTCAAACATGGGTGATGGTTGGTTTGGGTTAGTTAATTTCTTTATTTTATTTTGTTAAATCATTTTCGTTTTTCTTTTTCAAAATAAAAAGTGTAATTATTCACTAAAATTAAATATTATTGAGAAAAATATAATAAAATTTAAATATTTAGTTAATTATTAGTTATTATTTTTGAAAACGAAAATAATAAAAAATGAAAAAACTACAATATATATATATATATATATATATATATATATATATATATATATATATATATATATATATATATATATTGATTAATTATTTGAATTAATAAATATAGATCTTATAATTAGTTATAATAAAAAATGAAAAATATAAATATATAATAAAAATAACTACCCGTTCAAATTGGCGGGAGTAGTTTTAAGTTGGAGTTTTAAAATTATTTTAAAATAAAATATTTAGCTTTAATAATTAAATGAAAAAAAAAAGAAAAACTACCCATTCAAATCGGAGAGTAGTTTCAAGTTGGAGTTTTAAAATAATTTTAAAATAAAAAATTAAAAGTAAAAAAAAATAAAAATTACCAATTCAAATTGGCGAGTAGTTTCAAGTTGGAATTTTAAGTTTATTTTAAATTAAAAATGAAAATAAAGCAATAAAAAACATATGGCACAATTAGTTAATAACAATTATTTATTAAAAATTAACAAAGAAATTAACTACCTGAATTAACTACATAATATTAACTACTAAAACATGAGTGATATAATAAAGATAAATACATAAAAAAAAGTTATTCGATGACTACATAAGTCCCTTTAATTTAATCGAAAATTTGTTCATTAAAGTTCAGACAATATTATTGAGCACAGTAGAATAAAATTTAAAATAAAATTATTGCAAGATTAATAAAATATATATCTTCTATTATATTACAAAAATAAAGTAGCAGAGAAAAATATTAAATAAAATAATATGATATTGAAATTTTTTATTAACAATGTAATAATACTAAATATTGGATGATAAAATAAAGAAAAACTAAAAAGTTATTTGTTGCCTGTATAAGTCCCTTTAGTTTAATAGAGATTTTATTCATTAAAATTTAGATAATATTATTAAGAATAACAGAATAAAATTCAAAATAAAAAAATATTTCAACAACAATTAATTATATATCTTCTCTTATATTAGAAAAAGAAAGTGAGCAGACAAAAATAGTAAACAAAGTAATATACAATAACAACATACCTAGTAATATCTCAAATTGTGGGGTTTGGAGTAAACAAAGTAATATACTAATAAAAATTTCTATTAACAATGTAATAATACTAAACAATGGATAACGTAATAAAGAAAAATATAGAACAAAAAAGTTATTCGCTGACTCTATAAGTATCTTTAAGTTAATAGAGATTTTATTATTGGGTATATCGTATAAACAATAAGATGACAATTTAAATTTAATAAAGCAATAAGGTCTAATAGGATCAAATAAACCCGATCATAATTTAATTTAATTAATATTTTTTTAATATTTACCGCGCATCGCGCGGGTACGACTACTAGTCTTTTCTTAGAACGAAAACCTATGAACCACAATAATCACCTCAAAACTTTCATAGTGCGAGAGAAATACTCAAGACATCGAATCCAACGGCACGATAACAACCTTTGTGCATTTATCTCATCTTCACCATATATGCGTAAAACAGTACCAAAATAATGGCAGAAAAACCGATAACAGAAATGACAAGGTAGGAAATACACAAGTAGTAATAATGAACGAGAATGTACATAAGGACATTAATAACAGGCTAAGCGGAAAGCATAGAGGTAATGACAACAATTAAGAAAAAGGATTGTAACTTCAACTAACTAGCATGGTGGAGGCATGAAGATAGATATAACAAACAAGAGGTGTGTGTGTGTGGGGGGGGGGGGGGTACATGATCCTTATAATTTAACAAGTAGAGGTATGAATGACTAACATGGAAGAAGACCTGAACCTAAGTGCAACAAAATAGATATGACATGGATGCAATCGTAACAGCAGGAATTAGACATGATATTTACAAGTTAGGCAAGTAAAAGGTATGTGCAACACAACAATTGAGATAGAGAATAAAGATGGAACAGTGACGACAAGTCACACATAAGAACCATAAGTACGACAGTAACAATTCATGGTAAGTCATGAAGATATCGGCAAGAAAAGGATACCACAGCATAATGCATGTCCCTCATCCTCACTTGCACGAAAACACCCTTCGTGTCATGAACTCGCAATAACACAAAAACATGATCATATAAATGAAATGGCGCGACATCACCCTTTGTACTTTTACTCACATAACATGGCACGGCATCACCCTTCGTACTTTTATTCACATAACATAGTACGGCATCACCCTTCGTGCTTTTACTCACAAATGATATGGTACGACATCACCCTTCATGCTTTTACTCTCAATAATATGGCACTGCATCACCCTTCGTGCTTTTACTTTCCATAACATGGTACGGCATCACCCTTCGTGCTTTACGGTCTTTCTCACATGATAATGTATAAACAATGGCACGGCATCACCCTTCGTGCTTTTACACTCTTCCTTACCAGACATATGAACATCAATGACAAACAAGGTAGGAAGCATAAATAACGTCAAGGAGAGCGTTTAAACGAATATTCTATATGAATCCCAGTCACAATAGAGGATATGTCTAATTAACCGAATTTATGTACCATAGTCAACAATGATATTTCAATAACAGGAATTAGTGAAAAATGGAACCTGGGGTGACTTGAAAATGAAGGGAAGAATCAAAGACATTGAAGTGATCATCAGTAATCAGCACATTGAACAACCCAGTCATAATAGGAACGAAAGAAATCCTCCAATCCCCAAAATTCCAGCCAAAATTAGACGAAACCCCAGAAATGTAAGAGCTGTTTCCCGTCTTATCATTAACACTGATGTTGGGACTGAAAGGGTGCTTGAACTTGGCAGGATCAAAATTTCCAATAACTTTGACCATTATGGTTGCCACAGCCCCAACCACAAATGTATCATTGTTGTCCACCCAACTAAATGCAAAACTAGGAACTGCTACATCTTCTGCCAAAAGAAAAAAAAACATAGACGAGCGTGAATTTACTTATATACATAGTTGGATTTTGTGAGTGAGGAGTTAGAACTACCTGATAATGAGAGTTGATGAGTTAAAGGGGGAAAGAGAGATGAACAACACTAAGAAGATGGTGTAGAGGAGAAATTGGTTCGCCATGGATGAAACTGAACTGATTAAAAAGAGAGCGGGAGAATTTTGAACGGTTTACTCGAGACATGAATACTTTGATCCTTTTACTCGAGAATTTATAAAATTGAAACTAACGATTAATTTGTTCTAAAATAAATTTAAATATATTATTTTTTTAATAACCATAGTGTTCGGGTCATTTTGGACTTACCTCCTCGAGATACATGTCATCTCCCAAGTAACTCTGTTCACCAAAACTTAAATATATTATAATTTGTATGTAAAGTATCATAACGCACATGTATTTGAGAAAAAAATAATAATTAAACCTAATCTTTTGCAATTTAAATAATTAAATAAAAAGAAATCCTACAAAAGCTTGTGTTTATTCATAGATCTCTCACACACAAAATAAATTGACTAAAGAGGAATTAATTCAAGGTTCAGAATGCTTAATAGAAAATCAGAATGATCGAAATTAAAAATTTTCTTAAAAGTACGCCTATAGTAGGGGTATATAAATCGAACCGGAAAATCGCACCAAATCGAAAAGTCAAATTAAACCGATTAAAAAATCCGAACCAAACCGGCATGTAAATATATATTTTTTTGGCAAAATACCTTAAAACCTCCCTAAACTTGGCACGAATTATTAGTTACGACCTTAAATTATTCGTAGTCTTAATTATCCCACTCAATTTGGCATTTTGAGAGTCATTACCCCCTGGATGCTGATGTGGCAAATAGTGTGGGTGCACTCGCCTGCCACGTGGACTTTTCCTGTATATGTGACATTTTTTTTGAAAAATAAAATATATTTTTTCCTTTTTAAGTATGTTACTTCTTCAGATAATTTTTTTCGACTACAATTTATAATAAAAATTGGATAGAACTACATTATTTATTCAAAAAAAATTTATTTGACTAAAAATAATAAAGTTTTAGTTAATCTTTTTTTGAATTTGACTTGAAAATAAAGATTTGTACAATTGAAATAAATTGTCAAGGCATCTAAAAAAGTTATAAAAAATATATAGTTTAAAATTAATTATTTTGGCTATAACTCTTTATATAGCTCTAAATTATAGTGCTCTAAAAATATATATATTTTTTCACATATTTTACCTGAAAAAGTAAAAATACACAATTGAAATAAATAGTCATTGCATCAAAAGAAGAAATTAAAAGAGTGTACAATTTCTTCAATTGTGTATTTTTGTTTCTTCAACTGTGTATAATATTTTCAATTATAAAAAGAGTGTACTCTTTTTATTTCTTCTTTTGATGTAATGACTATTTATTTCAACTGTACATTTTTACTTTTTCAAGTAAAATATGTAAAGAAAAAATATATTTTTAGAGTACCACAATTTAGAGCTATATAAAAAATTATAGCCAGAATAATTAATTTCAAATTATGTATTTTTTATAACTTTTTAGATGCCTTGACAATTTATTTCAATTGTATAAATCTTTATTTTCAGGTCAAATTAAAAAAAAAGATTAACTAAAACTTTATTATTTTGAGCCAAATAAAAAAATTTAGCCTAAATAATGTAGTTCTATCCAAGTTTTATTATAATTATATTCGAAAAAAATTATGTAAAGAAGTAACATACTTAAAAAGGTAAAAATATATTTATTTTTCAAAAAAATGCCACATATACAGGAAAAATGCACGTGGCAGGCGAGTGCACCCACACTCTTTGCCACATCAGCATCCAGGGGGTAATGGCTCTCAAAAGGCCAAGTTGAGGAGGGTAATTAAGACCACGAATAGTTTAAGGCTGTAACTAATAATCCATGTCAAGTTTAAGGGAGTTTTAAGGTATTTTGCCTATAATTTTTATATATACTTTTAAGATTTTATATAAGTTTTTTTAAATGTCTAGAAATATTTGGGATTCTCTTGCAGGATATGTCTAATTAACCGAATTTATGTACTATAGTCAACAATGATATTTCAATAACAGGAATTCAATATAATCATGAGCTTTTCAGACTTAGAATTTACAAAGCCGATACAAATAATTACACGATCTTTTTGAAAGCTACATAAGCATATTAACAAAATCTAAAGCTACCAAGGACAAGTGGCAGTTGTATCTGGAATACACTAACATCTTCAGGGTCAGCTCCCAACATCACCAGCAGCTCCGCTCCAAAAGTCTACACGCAAGGTGCAGAAGTGTAGTATGAGTACAACCGACCCCATGTACTCAGCAAGTATTTTGTCTAACCTCGTCGAAGTAGTGATGAGAATTTTTAGTTAAAAGATGCTTATTGATAAACATTGTAATGTAAACTAACAATAGAAATATGCTACAATATAACAAAATAGAGCATACGAAACGAATGTACAAAGCAATAACGGAGTACTAGAAGAGATCACAAATCAGCAGTTTCTAATATCTCGACCAATCTTTTCTTAGAACGAAAACCTATGAACCACAATAATCACCTCAAAACTTTCATAGTGCGAGAGAAATACTCAAGACATCGAATCCAACGGCACGATAACAACCTTTGTGCATTTATCTCATCTTCACCATATATGCGTAACAGTACCAAAATAATGGCAGAAAAACCGATAACAGAAATGACAAGGTAGGAAATACACAAGTAGTAATAATGAACGAGAATGTACATAAGGACATTATTAACAGGCTAAGCGGAAAGCATAAAGGTAATGACAACAATTAAGAAAAAGGATTGTAACTTCAACTAACTAGCATGGTGGAGGCATGAAGATAGATATAACAAACAAGAGGTGTGTGTGTGTGGTCCTTATAATTTAACAAGTAGAGGCATGAATGACTAACATGGAAGAAGACCTATACCTAAGTGCAACAAAATAGATATGACATGGATGCAATCGTAACAACAGGAATTAGGCATGATATTTACAAGTTATGAAAGTAAAAGGTATGTGCAACACAACAACAATTGAGATAGAGAATAAAGATGGAACAGTGACGACAAGTCACACATAAGAACCATAAGTACAATAGTAACAATTCAAGGTAAGTCATGAAGATATCGGCAAGAAAAGGATACCACAACATAATGCATGTCCCTCATCCTCACTTGCACGGAAACATCCTTCGTGCCATAAACTTGCAATAACACAAAAACATGATCATATAAATGAAATGGCACGGCATCACCCTTCGTACTTTTACTCACATAACATGGCATGGCACCACCCTTCGTGCTTTTACTCACAAATGATATGGTACGACATCACCCTTCATGCTTTTACTCTCAATAATATGGCACTGCATCACCCTTCGTGCTTTTACTTTCCATAACATGGCACAACATCACCCTTCGTGCTTTACACTCTCCCTCACATGATAGTGTATAAACAGTGGCATGACATCACCCTTCGTGCTTTTACAATCTTCCTTACTAGGAATATGTACATCAATGACAAATAAGGCAGGAAGCATAAATAACGTCAAGGAGAGCGTTTAAACGAATATTCTATATGAATCCCAGTCACAACTTTCCAAGCCAACAATAGTTCAGTAAACCCGCAAGAACCTTATTATTCAAGTATTCCAAAAAATCTCACAAATGATCTACGATACAAGTATAGGATCTAGTATCTCATGAATAATGGTCGTAGTAATGTATTACTGATTATGCATAGTGATGACCGAATTAGACACATCAATGTGTTCTCATAATTTCATCAAAATTTGATCAAATTATAACAAGCTAAGTCTTCGTTCCTAACATTTAATACTATGATCTTAGTATCTAGGAGTCAAGTAAGGCATGAGACAAAAAGGTCACGTAATCCTACAAGACACAATTATAATATAATCTACCCCCAAACATGATTAACCCCGGCACATACATAGATGCTCGTCACCTCATATATGTATCACCCCCGCATGTAGCAGACAATGTCAAATATTAGAAAAAATTTTCTCAACAAAGTTAGGCAAGACACTTACCTCAATTCGGTTAACTCAATACTCAATTTAGCTTTTTCCTTTAAATATTCACCTTCGCTCGGCTCAGTCTAGCTAAAGACGACTTAAATACATCACACAATGCAAGGGAAAACAATTTAAACTAATAAAGTTATGATTTTTATTTAATTTCTAAAAAGTCAACAAAAGTCAAATCTCGGGCCTGCCCGGTCAAAACCCGGGTCCAAGGATAGGTCTTGACTACCCATAGCCTCACGAGTCCAAATATGTGTTTTGTTTTCAAGTCCGTGTCCTATTCGACTCTTAAATCCTAAATTTTCATTTTTCAAAACTTTGACAAAATACCCAAATTTTTTCCTAGATTTCTCATGAATTTGATGTTAAATCTTATACATAATCATGAAATGTAGTTGGGAAATGATTAAAGGTACTTACCCAATGATTTGGTATGAAAATTATCTCTCAAGATCACCTATTCTCGGACCTAGGGTTCAAAATATGATAAGATGAAGCTAAGTCCCGAAATGGAAGTCTTAATACCTGGCTCAGATGTCGCATTTGTGACATCCGAATCGCAATTGCGATGCTCGCAAATGCAAAAAATGCGTCACAAAAGTGAAGGCTGACCAGATCTATTCAGGTTGCAAATGCAACACAAGACTTGCAAATGCGAGCTTTGAGATTTTCGCAAAAGCGACTGTTGGTGTTGCAAATGCGGAGCTGCAATCACAAATGAGATGATGTAGTTCTCAATTGCGAACTTCCCTGCCCCAGCCCGTCATCGGAAAATCAAGGAATATCTCGCAAATGTGGCCATCGCAAATGCGATGAAAATCTTGCAAATGCGAGAACAGAGACATCAGTATAGCTGAACCTTCTTCCAACATTCCGAAATGCGTACGAAGCTCATCCGAGCCCTCAGGACTCTAAACCAACCATGCACTCAGTTCCAGAAACACAACACAAACAAGCTAGCACGATCAAATCATCAAAATAACCTTAAAAGCACAAATCAGATGCCAATACACATGAAGATCAAAGGAAACTTCAAGAACTTCTAGAACCGCAACCAAACGTCTGAACCCTATCAAATCAACTCCGAATGGCCCCAAATTTTGCAGACAAGTTCCATATGACAAAACGAGCCTACTCGAAGCTTCAAATCATGCGTAATAACCTCGAAACGATAAATCGCACCTCAAGTCAAAATCAATGAACCTTGAAACTTCAACTTCTACAACCGATGCCGAAACCTATCAAATCAGCTCTGATTGATATCAAATTTCGCACACAAGTCACATTTGCCATTATGGACCTATTCCAACTTTTAGAATCGGAATCCGACCCCGATATCAAAAAGTCCACTCCCGGCCAAGCTTCCCAAACATCCAACTTTCACCAATCCAAGACCAATTCGACTACGGACCTCCAAATTATAATTTGGACGCGCTCCTAAGTCCAAAATCACCCAACAGAGCTAACGGAACTGACAGAACTCCATTCTAAGGCCTTAAACTACCAAGCAAAGTGCATATGCTCAAAACGACTAGTCGGGTCATTACATCCCCCACCATTTAAACACACGTTCGTCCTTGAACGTGCTAGGGGTCGTCCCAAAGCTATCAAACCACGGTGTAACTTTACTATGCATATACCCAGGGGTGATCCCATGTCACTCTGCTCCATATAAGCCTGTCAACACAACATAACTAGAGATCCTTACTTTAACCTTGGTCCTTAAATCTTAGAACCCAATCTCTAACATCTAGAATTTATTACAAAACCCGAATCTCACATCTACACATTGTATAAGTCTGAACAAGTTGTATTAAGCCATATCCATAACCCCAAGATGCAATCACAGGATATACCCCATCACTCAGATACTCACAGTAGGAACCGCTGACCACCATTGCTGCCCAAAAACAAATCCGGTGCCGGTAGCAAACATCATATCAATTAGAGCCTCGTTCAAAACGTTCATACCCTGCCGATGATGAGAGAAACAAGCATAAACTCTTAACCACTCTCTTATCACTAAGCCAAGAGACCCACTCGTCCGACCAGGACCATTGCCCAAATTCTCAGCAAAATATAGTGTTATTCTCCCAAAACTTCCTCGTCCCAATACGATAGTGCAATTCTCAAGCCTAGAAATCTCATCTCTGCCAATACAAACAGCCCTTCCAACAAGTAGCAACAGTGATTTCATGGAGCCCCTCACAACACGGTCCCGAACACCAACAAGTAATAATTCAGACATGACATTTAATAGTAAGAGAGTTAAATAAGAAGACTACTAAACAAGTTAAGCATAGGGAAATTTTAGCATTTTCCTATAAACTATTTTCAACAAAGTGAAAGCAAAACTACACGAAGTAAACATCAGGAGTTACATTTCATCACAGTACCATTGCGGTGTTCAACCCGATACTATCATATCAATCCACATAGGGTACCCCTTGAGACATAATACTCGGGCTCACTAATCACATGTGCATCAATATCAAGCACAATAGAGTGCACAAAATTGTAACTACCCGACCCGTCGTTTTGAGCTTTTGCACTTTGCTCGCCAGTTCTCGGGCATGACTTGCCCCGTGTGGTATATTATGACTTATGTAAATCATTGGTGTTAGGTTTTAGGTTAATCAGAATTTAATTTGGAAGAACAGTTTCAGTTGAAAGCTTAAAATTTGAAAGGTTTGACCAATATTTGACTTGTTTGTATATGATTTCGGATCGGAATTTTTATGATTTGGTTAGCTCCGTATGGTAATTTTGGATTTAGGATCGTGCCCGGAATTGTTTTTGGAAGTTTGTAGTTTAATTAGGCTTGAAATGGCGAAAATGAGAAGCCAAAGTTTGGAAATTTGGCCGAGGGGTTGATTTTTTGATATCGAGATCAAAATCCGACTCAAGAAGTTAGAATAGCTCCATTATGTCATTTATGACTTGTGTGCAAAATTTGGAGTCAATCGGACCTGATTTGATAGGTTTCGGCGTTGTTTGTGGAATTTGAAATTTCTAAGTTCTTAAGCTTGAATCCGAAGTTGATTTAGTGTTTTGATGTTGTTTTGAGTGATTCGAAAGCTCGACAAGGTGTTAATGATGTTATGGGAGGTATTAGTATGTTTGGGTTGAGGTTTGAGGGCCTCGGGTATGTTTCCGGTGAGTTTTGAGCGTGTCCGGACATTCCTGAACTTAGAAAATGGATGGGGGCAGAAGTTTTAGTGTTGGGCGCGGTGAATTCAGTGCTAGGCGCGGTGGTTTAGTGCTGGGCGCGGAAAATGGTCCGCGGTCCGCGGTCATGAAGATCCGCAGGTCGTCAGTCCAACTTCGGAAGCTCATATCTTTTGATCTATAGGGAATTTTGAGATGATTCAAAAATGAATGTTGTAGCCCTTCGTGTCTAGTTTCCAGAAAGATAAAGATATTGTAATTTGGATATTTGTAGCAAACGTTATGGCCAAAATACTAAAGCCTATCACTGCAGAGGAAAGCTGTGCAACCGCGGTCGTTTTTGTGCGGACCAGCGGTGTTGGAATCTGAGGGGTACTCTATAAATACGAAGTTTTGGATTTTATTTGATATTTTGACCTAGAGAGCTCGGATTTTGGCGATTTTTCGAAGGTTTTTCAAGAAATTCATCGGGGTAAGTGATTTTAACTCAGATTTGTCTAGAATACATGAATCTATCACTGAATTCATCATTTAATTCGTGATTTGGGATGGAATTTGGGAAGAAAATTGTGAAACCTTTCAAAAATGTAAAATAATGATTTAAGGGACCAAATGGTATCGGAATTGGATAATTTTGGTATGGTTAGACTCGTGAGGGTATGAGGATTCTGAAAATGTAAATTTTACCCGATTCTGAGACGTGGGCCCGGGGCTCGGGTTTTGCTAATTTTGGAATTTTTGATATTTTTCGAATGTTTTTCGCTTGGGATTTGTTCCCTTGGCGTATTGTGACGTATTCGTTCTGATTTTGGATAAATTCGACGTGCGTGGAGGCCAATTCGAGGGGCAAAGGCGTCGTGAGCTAGAGAATTAGCCGGTTCGAGGTGAGTAATGGTTGTAAATGATGTCCCGAGGGTTTGAAAACCCCGGATTGCACATCGTAGTGCTATATTGAGGCAAGATACGAGTTAGATGATGAGCGTGGGGTCTTTTACTACTGGGTATTGTGACTTGGTCCGTCCCGATTGATGATTTTACCGCATATTTGACTGAAATTCATTTGTTATCATCATGATTTAGGCTGATTGCTATATTTGGACTTCGTGCCAACTATTTGAACCCTTCGGGGATTTTTATCACTGTTTCCTCACTACTTGACTTATTATTTGAACTCAGTCCTTTTGATATCTACTATTTTACAAACTCAGCCACTTTTACTCAGATTTGAAACTTAAATGATATTTCTACATCATGTTTTGGGCTGAGAACTACTATTTTACTAATGCCCAAGGGGCTTGTAATGATTTTTGGACTGAGTGAGGCCGAGGGCCATATGTGAGGATATGCTGAGTGATATGAGGCTGAGGGCCTGAGATACTTTATATGCCACGAGGTGGCTTGAATGATGTGAGGTCGAGTGCCGAGTGATGTGAGGCCAAGTGCCGAGTGATGATGCCACGAGATGGCTTGATATAGTGCTTGGGCCGTAAGGGGCCCCTCCGGAGTCTGCACACCCACAGTAAACGCGGATACCCATTATGATCTGAGAGTGAGCCCGAGAGGCTGATACTGTTCTGAGTGAGTGATACTGAGCCCAAGGGGCTGATACTGTTCTGAGCGATTGATACTGTGCCCGAGGGGTGGATTTCTACTTGTTATTTACATGTTAAATTACCTGTTTTACTTGTTTAAAAAAAGGATATCATTTGATTTCTTCACTGATTACTACTTTAAGTGATTTTACTGCTGATATGGAATTGCTTTGTGCCTTTACGTGTTTTCATACTTTCAGCCATTATTTATAATTATTACTCACTAAGTCGGAGTACTCACATTACTCCCTGCACCATGTGTGCAAATTCAGGCATCGCATAGTCCGCTCCTGAGTGCTGATTCTCCCAGTCCAGGCAGTGATTCGGAGACTACGAGGTAGCTGTTGGCGTTCCAGCCCCGTGCCTCTCTTATCTTATCATTTTCATGTTTTTAGAACTATTGTATCGGATTTAGTGTTTAGTAGACTTGTATCCGGATTTCTTAGTTGCTCATGACTTGTGACACCCCGGTCTGGGCTGTGTCGGGATGGTTTCTACTGTTGTGATCTTTAATTCCGCAAATTATGGTTATTATATCATATTTTAGAACTACTTATGGTATTTAACTGTTTAAAAGAGGTGGTCTGTTTTGGTCTGGCCGGCCTTGTCTTCACGGGAGGCGCCATCACGATCGGATTTGGGGAATTGGGTCGTGACAAGTTGGTATCAGAGCCTAGGTTACATAGGTCTCATGAGTCATGAGCAGGTTTAGTAGAGTCTTGCGGATCGGTACGGAGACATCTGTATTTATCCTCGAGAGGCTGCAGAACCTTTAAGAAAAACTTCACACTCTTGAATTCTTATCGTGCGTCCTTGATTCAGCTTGGAAAGTAACTTTTGAAATTTCTTCCACGCGTTCGTATGCACGCATGAGCGCTCTGTATCAGATGTGCATTAATGGCTTGTGATCCCCTGATCGAGGGGTGAGATATGATCTCGGTGAGTTGATGTTGGGCCAGTCTGGAGGACTTGAGGCCGGATCTTTGCCTATGGCTTGAGCACCGAAGTGCTGATTGTGTGAGGCAGTGTTTTTAAACTTATATGTTCGGTAGCGCCCCTATTAGTGGGAGTGACGATTGGGTAACTATGTGATGAGTATGTTAGTATTGCGAGATGTATCTATATAACTTGGAAGTGACAAGGAAGGTCTGTTGGAGGATAGAAGAACTATTAGGTGCTTGATTTCCATCTTGATTCGAGGTATAACCCCGAGTTATGGGCGTATGAAGGATCTTTCTATGTTTCCCAGTTGAGAATGAAGTAAATTTCATGTTGCGGTATGAGTTCAGACTCAAGAAGACTAAGTAACTGCGTACGGTTTGTGACGGTGGAAGGTATACAGAAATGTTAATTGAAGGCAAAGCACCCTGCGAAGAATTTTGGGGTTGTGTGATCCTTATGTGTCCGTTAGAAGATCTCATTTACCAGTGAAATATAAGTGTTGAAATTTGAATGTGGGTCGCTTCGGAGAGCAGGCTTGACTGTTGTGCGAGTGAATTGTAAGATTTGCAGAAGAGTTAAAATTCTAGATGAGCTGTGTTTTCACTAGTTTATAAAAGATTTGAGTTTAATCTCACTATGGTATTGTGGCATCAATAGAGTATAAGTGTCATTAGTTATTGAGGATATTTTGATCTATGGTTCCGAGCCAAGTAGGGGAGTCTACTGTGAGTAGTTGACTGCACGGTTAGGTGCTACGTTGGTTCCAGTTGGAGGCGTGCGGGTGAACCAGTTATGGCTTGTGAAAATTGAGACCGAGGATGGCTAGAGTAAAGGAAAATTTTGACGAAGATTATATTATGCTTCATAGGTGTGTGAGGATCACGAGATGTCTTGAGTTGTTATTGGCGAGAATGCTCGGTGCATAGAGCAGGAAGTTGCTTGGTTGTATTGGGATGAGGTTACATTCTGCGGTGTTGGAGTGCCAATGAGGCATGGGTTGTTCGGTTCATTTGATCAGACTAATTGTAGTTTGAATAGAGTGAATGACTCTCGGGAATGGTTCTAATAGGTTCAAGACTTTTAGGTAATAATTGGAGATTTTCAAGTGTATAATTGGGCTAGAAACTGAGGTTTGCATTAGAGGGTGCCAAGACTTGGGTCACTTATATATCAATTATGGGATCCTATGTATCAGTATCAGGAAGGTAAAGGTAACAGATTTAGATTCACAGGAAGTTTTCTCAGAGTAAAGTATTTTGAATGTGGTGTATTTGGGAATAGATAAGAGAGTATTCAGTGGCTTATGGGTCTCAGACGGTGTGGCTTTATGCTTGGGTCCCGTGTGGTAAGTCTGGGTTGAGGAATTGTGGTGCTACAACAAGAGGGGATATCAAGTTGAAGGTAAATCAGAAGGAAACTTGGATAAATGGGATAGCTGGGTAGAAGGCTGGATCAGTATGGTAAGGATATGATTAGTTCCTTGGGTGTGTACGGGGTAATGAGTTCCTACAGGTATTTCGCGGCAATGCTCTTAGGTTTTGATGGCTTGCGTAGCTTGGTCGAGTTAGAAAGATTCAGTCCTGGCAGGTCTGGTTTGTGCAAAGGGAACTCGGAGAGTCCTTGATGGTTTTTACCATGGCTTGGAGATGTATATTTTCCATGGGCATGCGGAGCATGGGATGTATAGTGATTTTTCTTCTAGATTGGGACCAATGGAAAGTTCTTGACCAATTGAGTACGTAGATGTTTATGGCTCAGAAGGAAGATGGAGTTCTCATGTTATCCTGAGATAGTATGGTATATGCGGTAGGTTGTGGAGGATTAACAATTGCGTGTGGAAGGTTACGGTTTAGTTCTGAATGGAAAGTCATGAATTCTTAGGCAGCACGGGCAATTTCAGATGATTAAGGAAGTGGTAGTGCTATTTGGGGTGATTTGACGAGGGTATGTGTTTCAGAAAAGACAATGTGATTAAGCTGATAGTACTTCGGTAGTATTGCGACACTTTCTTGTTAGATCGACTGGTGATATTCGAGTTTGCTTGGTAGAACAGGGAAATTTTTGAATATCTATCGTGGAATGATTGGGTATTAGAGGCGTAACATGTATTCGGACGGCGAAATTGGGATCGGATATGGTGATTCATGGGCCGTGTGGATTTGGAGACGGAAGTTCTTATATTCAGGCTATGTTGTAGTTGTGGATCGTGAGTACCGACACTTTTTAGCGACTATTGGGATTTGGAGGCTCGAGTGGATTTTTTCTTTGGTTGTATGTTAGATGCTAGTTGTGATGTCGGAGCTAAGACTGGTTGTCTCAGTGTTGAGTTATTCTGGACTATTATGCTATGGGCTATGCCGGAAATGCCACGGGTTGAGTGGCGAGGTACGGCGGATTATGTTCTAGTAGAGTGGTTTATATTTCAAAGACCCAGTGAATGGCTGGGAAAGATTGCCTTTCTTAATTGAGCCCTCGTGATGGATGTCAGTGCAGAGGATTCTACCACTGATTCAGTTCGGGTGTTGATGGACTTTCCGGATGTGTTTCTTGTGGACGGGTATGTAGCCAGGCAGAGTTGTTGATTTCGGTATTGAATTGGTGCCGAGCACCGTATTGTATGGCTCTGGCAGGAGTTATAGTAGTGGAAGGAGCAGCTTTAGGCTTCCTTGATAAGGAGTTCGTTGGCAGGCCTATGTGGATGCGTGTTCTAGGTGAGTCGGCTTAGTTGTCCCCAAACTATATTGTTGAGTGACAGGTTGAATCGACCATTGTTGAGCTTACTAGTGATCTGGGAGATCTATGAGCTGCCTTTTTGTGTTGCGAGACATTATGATTTGTTGGTTATGGGCATATATGGTGCGGTTCTATTGGGGTTCATAGTCGAAGTCGAGCAGAAATAGTATTTGGGTGTTGCTCGGTGAGTGGCATATCTGTCATGTCCTATCGGGTTTGCGTGGTATATGTTACTTGTTTCACCGTGGGTGTAATGAATTGCTTTGGTTCCAGACATCAAATTGTGCGTGGTTGTCGATTTCAAGCATAGTGGCTTGAGGTGGTTCATGTGGAACAGTGTTTGGATAGAGTCGTGCATCGCAACGATGATTATGTGGAGTTATGATCTTTCGGGTTAGATTCATGTGTTCTATTTCTATGATGTGAGACGGGTCCTCAGCCTTGTGTTGTGGTGGTTCTGGTGAGCTTGAGGTACAACTCTTTCATTTAAGTCATTTTCACGATTTGAGTATGTTCGGACTGTTGCCTATTGGTGTGTGTACTACCCAATTGTGGCCTAAGCCTGTATTGATGTGTCGTGTCGCCAGAGTAGTGTGTTGGATTAGAGAAGATCGTTGGGATCATTAATGAATACGAACGGATTCGATTTCAGTATGCTGGAAGGATAATATCGAGGTTCGGCTCGGAAATTTGCTAGGGTATTTGCCAAAGGAGAAGTGGCTTCATGAATAACTAACCTGAGAAATAGTTATGGTTTGTTGCGTGTTTCATTTATCGTTGGAAGTATATGAAAGTGTTGGGGTGAGACTTTAGTTGATAAGAGATTTTTATACCAGTATTCGGTTTTGTGGGCAGCTACTATGAATAGAAGTTATCGCTACGAGTGTTTGAATTATGTGGTATATCATGTGATTGCACCGGAGACCGCAAGTATGGGTGATTACAGCTTGTTCGGGCATATTCTGAAAAATAGGTGTGAGATTCTGATCTTGTGATTGATTTCAGAAGTGGAAATGTGGTTCTAAGGCTTATAGGCTAGGTTGGAATGTGGAAATTTCAGTTATATTGTGTTATGGAACCTATGTGAGATAGGGTGACGTGGGATCACCCCCGGGTATATGTGATAAGTTAGGATTTTAAAGTATTTATGTCCCTACTTGCCTATGATTTGAGTATAAATTGATACAAAAACAGTCCCAAAATGCTCACAAGTTGTGCTTGATTGCAGGGTTGATTGACAAAGTGATGAGATGTCAAAAATCGGCTCAAAAAGGAGTGAAACCTGCTAAAGTATCAAAGACCAAGAGAAGTGAAGAAAAAGGAGGCCTAGTGCGGACCGCGTAACAATGACCGCGGCCGCACTAGGAGGTTCAGAGACTGGACATTTTTCGAGCCTAAGGTCACGCAGCCGCGGTAGGATTCACGCGGCCCGCGGAGAAGCTTTGCGGCCGCACTCCTTCTCTGTGCGGTCCGCGTTCATAGGGTTCAGCAAAGGGGCATTTGTCCTCATACGGTCCACGGTCACGTCTGCACGGACCGCGCCAGTTGCCTTCGCGGCCGCGGTACACTCCCTCGCGGTCCGCATCCCCCAGTTCAAGCCATCAAACAACTGAAACCCAAGAGCCAGTACGGCCGTGGTCTGTTTTGTACGGCCCGCACTGACCCCACAGGGGTATTTTTGTCCAGTTTTTCTAGCCTAGTATAAATAGAACATTTTACTATTTTTTTAGCAGGAGGTCATTTCTGAGAAGAGGAGAATAGCTACGCTTGGTGTTGTAGCCATTTTTGACATATTTGCTCCCCATTAACAATAGATTATTATAGTTTCTTCTTAGTAATTAATTAATATGTGTAATTCTTCATCTATTTATTCAGTTTCTTCTTTAATTATGTGTAGCTAAACCCATTAGCTAGGGTTGTGGCTCAACCCTAGTGTGGGTAATTGATGGGTGTTGCCATCTAGGGTTAGATTGACTATGGGTTTTTGTTATTTGGATTGATTTTATGATTTAACTTAGAACTGGTGGTTGCAAACACCGATTCAATCTTTGTGGGTTTAACTCTTCTTGAGAAAGAGAGTTTATGACCTCAAAATTGACCCAACAAGGAATTGGGATGGACTCATGAGAAATGATAGTCCCAATTAACGGGTTAAATCTCGAGAGAGTAATCACCCTACTTGAACCCTAGTTGCTTAGTCTAATTTGCCAACCCAATTGGTCTCGAGAGAGTCAATTGGGTAAAATCATTCTCTCTACCGAGAGGTGTGAGAGTGGGTAAAATTTGTTTAACGGTTATAACATAACCCCCAAACAAGTCAATCGAACCTAAGTAGCATCTACCTGTCAATTAGCCACCAAGGTAATGCCACAACCCTAGTGCTCTTCTGTCCCATTAATTACAACTTAGCAATATTCTCCTAGCATAATCTAGCTTTAATCCGTAGTTTTATAATATTAGTTATAAATACAAAAACTCAAAAGATGATTGAAGTGACATTAGAAACACAACCACAACTCTAGGCTAGACAGAAAATACAACTCCACTACTAGCTCCTTGTGGAAATTCGATCCCGGACCTCTATTCGGGTAAAAGCTATTGCGATATGCTCTTCCTACCATAGTGCAGTGTCAAGTAGGCAACGATCAACTTTTTGGTGCCATTGCCGGGAGCTTACGGTGTTGACTATCTGTTTAGTTAGTTTTGTGTTGTACTTCTCTTTCCTTCTTGTTTACTAATTTCGTTTGTGTCTTCAATCAGGTATAATGGCTCTTAATGCAAATGACCCTCTCGGCAATGTGATAGTGGGGGAGGAGGTAGAGGATCTAGAACCAGATGAGGTCTTACCTCAACTTCCACGGAGAGGCTGACATGTCAATGTAAATGCAAATGAGAACTACAATATTCTAGACCCTCCTCCACCACCACCGAGAGTGGCTCCCAGAGTTTTACCAAATCAAGGATACGCCAGTGCTATTGTTCCTCCCCGAATCCGGGCGGGGAATTTGTAAATCACAAATGTTATGCTGACCTTGCTCGAGCAAAGAGGGACGGGTACCTCCGATCAAAATGCCTACAAGCACTTGAAGGGGTTCGTGGGTACATACTGGGGTAGCAAGCAGACCAACGTGTCCGAGGATGCATTGAGGTTGAGGCTTTTCCCGTTCTCTCTTCGGGGTAAAGCATTGGATTGGTTAGAAAGGCTCCCCAATCATTCTATTACAACATGGGATGAATTGGCGGACAAATTTATTTCCAAGTTCTTTTCTCCAAGTCATATGGCAGCTCTTCGGGATGAAATTCTAGCTTTCAAGCAAGAGCCTGCGGAACCTTTGCACGAGATATGGGAAAGATATAGAACAATGGTGAAAGAGTGCCCTAATAACGACATGACCGAGGCTATGATTCAACAAACCTTTTATCGGGGCATCAACACCACGAATCAATGCATTGTGAACCAATTGGCTGGAGGGAACTTTATGAAACTTTCTTACCAAGAGGCATGTGATGTACTTGATGAAATGGCCGACACCTCTTCGGCATGGCAAAGCCGAGCAAATGTGCCCCAAGGTGACCCCACGGTCATCCATTTGCACAAGGAATTGCACGATCATGGCCAAGCCATCGCCGAGCTTACAACAACTATGAATCAATTAGCAAAGGCGCAATTGCAACAAGTCCAAAACCCGCGCCAAGTCAATGCAATGGAAGGTGTTTCTATGTTGAAAAGGAGACACAAAGAGGACAACAACCTCAAGGTAATTGTGAACAATATGACAACATCAATGATGGTGGTGGTTATTCAAATGAGTGCTATGATGATCAAAGCGAAGAGGTCCAATATATCAACAACTACCAAGGGAATAGAGGTAACTCGTCCAACCAACAATGGCGTCCTCAAGGAAATTGGGGCAATCAACAACAAGGCGGAGGTAATTGGAATAACAACAACCAAAACAACAATTGGGGTAATCAAAGCAACCAAGGAAATTGGAATGGGAGTAACAATAATTGGGGCAACAACAACAATCAAGGAGGGTGGAACAATAGCGGGAACCAAGGCAACCGGGGGCAAGGCTTTCAAAGGCCCCCATGTACCAACAACCGAACAATCTACCTCCCTTTCCTTCTCAAGGTCCGAGTTCATCCGGAAGTGATATGGGGAGAATTGAAAGCATGTTCGAGCAAATGATGAAAAAGAACCAAGATTCTGAGGCCCAATTAGCTTCGCATAACACATCTATCCGGAACTTGGAGGTGCAATTAGGCCAAATCTCTCAAGCATTGAATACTCGTCCCAAGGGTGCGCTACCAAGTGACACAGTGGTGAATTCGAAGGGTGGGAATAATAATCATGTGATGACAGTTACAACAAGAAGTGGGAGAGGCGGTGATGTGAATGCCTCAATGCAAAAGCAAGTTATGGATGAAGATGTTAAGTTGTGGTATGATGATATACCTTTGATTGTTGATGAGGTGGTTAATAAAAATGCAAACAATGATGTGCGGATTGATATTAATGATGAGGCCGAGGTAGAGACTCAAGATGCCGTGAATCCGTCTAGGGAACATGTGATTGACATGCCCGAGCCGGTTGTACAAAAAGCCAAGGCACCTTTGCCTAGGCCACCTCCACCTTATCCTCAACGGTTAGCAAAGCAAAAGAGTGACAATCAATTCAAAAAATTCATTGACATGATGAAGAGCCTCACAATCAATGTCCCTTTGGTTGAGGCACTTGAGCAAATGCCGGGGTATGCGAAGTTCATGAAAGATTTGGTTACAAAGAAGAGGTCGATGGAGTGTGAAACAATTAAGATGACCCATCAAGTGAGTGCCATAGTGCATTCAATGGCACCCAAGCTTGAGGATCCCATAGCTTTTACTATCCCTTGTACCATCGGAAGTGCGGATTTTGCAAAGGCCCTTTGTGACTTGGGGGCTAGTATTAATTTGATGCCGTATTCGGTCTTCAAGACTTTGGGAATTAGGCAACCTCGACCTACCTCAATGAGACTTCAAATGGCGGATCGATCGATGAAGCGACCCTTGGGTATAATCGATGATGTTCTTGTCCGTGTTGATAAATTCATATTGCCGGCCGACTTTGTCATATTAGATTTTGAGGTGGATTTTGAAGTGCCGATTATTCTTGGAAAACCTTTCCTAGCTACGAGGAAGGCATTAGTTGATGTTGAAGCGGGTGAGTTGACATTCCGAGTGGGAGATGAGAAGGTGGTATTCCATGTTTGCAAATCAATGAGACAACCAAATAGCACGGAGGTGTGTTCTTTTGTGGACATTGTCACAGCCGTGATAGTGGATGACACAAGTTCCATGATCAATGTTGAAGAGCCTCTTGAGGCTGTGGTTCTTAACATGGATGTCAATGATGATGCTAGTAGAGTGGAGTGCGTGAATGCATTGCATGCTATGGGTTCATATTCTTATGAGCCTAGAAGGCTATCTTTGGATCTTGAAAACCGCAAAACTCCACCAATGAAGCCATCGATTGAGGAGCCACTGGTGTTGGAGTTGAAACCACTTCCTTCACACCTCAGGTATGAATTCTTGGGTTCAAATTCTACTTTACCTGTCATTTTTTCTTCTTGCCTTACTAACATGTAGGTTAAGGCCACCTTGGCAGTTCTTCAAAGGCGAAAGAGGGCAATCAGATGGACTCTAGCTGATATTCGGGGTATAAGCCCTGCCTTTTGCATGCATAAAATCATATTGGAGGAGGATGCGAGGCCTTCACTTGAGCATCAAAGAAGACTAAATGAGGCTATGCAAGAAGTAGTAAAGAAAGAGGTTATCAAGTGGCTTGATGTAAGTGTGGTTTATCCCATTTCTGACAGTTCATGGACTTCTCCGGTGCAATGTGTACCGAAAAAAGGTGGAATGACTGTGGTGACCAACGACAACAATGAGCTTATTCCGACTCGGACAGTGACGGGTTGGAGAGTTTGCATGGATTACCGGAAGCTGAATAAGGTGACTAGAAAAGATCATTTCCCATTGTCTTTCCTTAACCAAATGCTTAATCGTCTTGCGGGCTGGGCTTTCTATTGTTTTTTGGATGGTTACTCGGGGTACAATCAAATTCTCATTGCCCCGGAGGACCAAGAGAAGACGACTTTCACATGTCCTTATGGCACATTCTCTTTCTCCAGAATGCCATTTGGATTATGTAATGCTCCGGCGACCTTCCAACGTTGCATGATGACTATTTTCATCGACATGGTGGAGGATATCTTGGAGATCTTCATGGATGATTTTAGCGTGGTTGGGGATTCTTTTGAGGAGTGCTTGGTAAACTTGGATAGAGTGTTGGCCCGGTGTGAAGATACCAACCTTGTTCTAAACTGGGAAAAGTGTCATTTTATGGTAACAGAGGGTATAGTGTTGGGTCACAAGATCTCGAATCGAGGAATTGAAGTTGATAAGGCCAAGATCGAGGTTATTTCAAGGCTTCCTCCCCCTACTTCTATCAAAGGAGTGAGGAGTTTTCTTGGGCACGCGGGTTTCTACCGGAGGTTCATCAAAGATTTTTCTAAGGTAGTTAACCCGTTGTGTAAATTGCTAGAGAAAGATGCCAAGTTTGTTTTTGATGAGAAATGCATGGAGGCTTTTGAGCTCCTTAAACAAAAGTTGACCACTACCCCCATCATCACCGCACCAAATTGGAGCTTACCATTCGAGCTCATGTGCGACGCGAGTGACGTTGCGGTGGGGGCAGTTTTAGGCCAAAGGATCAACAAGATGTTCCACCCGGTGTACTACTCAAGCAAGACCATGAATGAGGTTTAAAGGAACTATACAGTCACCGAAAAGGAGTTGTTGGCTATTGTTTTTATATGGAAAAGTTCCGTCCTTACCTTATGGGGGCTAAAGTTATTATGCACACCGACCATGCCGCCCTTAGGTATTTGATGACCAAGAAAGATTCAAAGGCAAGATTGATGAGATGGGTTCTTCTCCTTCAAGAGTTTGATTTAAAAATTGTTGACCGGAAGGGTAGCGAGAATCAAGTGGCGGACCACTTGTCCCGCTTGGAGGAGTAGGGGAGGCCTTGTGACGGCCTTGAGATCAATGATACATTTCCTGATGAGCAACTCCTTGCGGTGTCAATGAGTGGAATACCGTGGTTCGCCGATATTGCAAACTATCTTGTTACCGGAATTATCCTGTGTGAGCTCTCTTCTAACCAAAGGAAGAAGCTCAAACGGGATAGTTTGGATTACTATTGGGACGAGCCCTATTTGTTTAAGATTTGCACCGATGGTGTGATTCGACGATGTGTCCCGGAAGAGGAGCAATTGGGTATTTTGGAAGCTTGCCATTCCTCACCCTATGGTGGCCATCATGGTGGGGAGAGAACGGCTTCTAAAGTGCTTAGTTGCGGATTTTATTGGAATACTTTGTTTAAAAATGCCGGTGATGTGGTCAAAAGATGTGATGAATGCCAACGAGCCGGTGGAATTTCAGAAAGGGATGAAATGCCCCTCAATACAATTCTTGAGGTAGACATTTTTGATGTTTGGGGCATCGACTTCATGGGTCCTTTCGTGAGCTCTTGTGGAAACACTTACATTCTGATGGCGGTAGATTATGTCTCCAAGTGGGTTGAAGCCGTGGCTTTACCCAACAATGAAGCCCGGAGTGTTTTGGCATTTCTTAAAAAGAGTATCTTTACGAGGTTTGGCACTCCCCGTGCTATCATTAGTGACGAGGGATCTCACGTTTGTAACAAAGCTTTTGATTCATTGCTAGCCAAGTATGGACTTAATCACAAAGTAACCACCCTCTATCATCCTTAAGCTAACGGTCAAGTGGAAGTCTCCAACCGAGAAATTAAGAGTATCTTGTCTAAAATTGTAAATGCAAATAGGACCGATTGGTTGAAAAAATTGGATGATGCTCTTTGGGCCTATCGGACAGCTTACAAGACTCCGATTGGTATGTCCTCATACTGGTTGGTATTTGGGAAAGCTTGCCATCTTCCGGTGGAATTGGAGCACAAGGCTATGTGGGCCTTGAGGAAGTTGAACTTAGAATGGGATGTTACTGCAAATCTGAGGGTTGAACAACTTAATGAGCTCGATGAGTTTAGATTCCATGCATACTCCAGCTCGTCCTTGTATAAGGACAAAATGAAGTACCTTCACGACAAATATGCTCGGGGCAAGGAGTTCGAAGTTAGGGATATGGTTCTCTTGTTTAATTCCCGGTTACGTCTGTTTCTGGGTAAGCTCAAGTCAAAGTGGAGTGGGCCATTTGGAGTTGTGTTCGTGACCCCGTTTGGTGCTCTTGATCTTAAAAACAAAAATGATGAAGTCTTCAGAGTCAATGGTCACCGGGTCAAGCATTATCTCGGAAAGTTCGATGGCAGCCACGTAGTGGCGCTTCTTCATCTAAAGTGATGTGGTGGTAACATGCATCGTGCCGCGACGTTAAATCAGGAGCTTCTTGGGAGGCAACCCATGTGTATCTTAGGATTTTTGAGCTAACTGTTTATGAGATATTGCAGGGATTGTGTTGAAACAGTGCAAAACAAAGTTGGAAAATGGCATAGTCTCTGAAGATTGCCAGCGTGGCCGCGGTGCATTTTGTGCGGTCCGCGCTGGCATGAGTCAAAAGGGGGACTCTATGAAGTTCTTCACCGCAGCCGCGGTCAAGTTAGTGCGGTCCGCAGTGGACTACCGCGGTCGCGGTCAAGTTAGTGCGGTCCGCGGTGGCTTCATCAAGAGGGGTCACACAAATA
The DNA here is from genome assembly GCF_000715075.1 of Nicotiana tabacum. Lineage (NCBI taxonomy): Eukaryota > Viridiplantae > Streptophyta > Magnoliopsida > Solanales > Solanaceae > Nicotiana > Nicotiana tabacum. The sequence goes on from NC_134086.1 coordinate 38,318,590, forward strand.
AACCCAGCGCGGTCCACGGTCACTTTTGTGCGGCCGCGCTGGTAGGTGAGTACGGGTCCTACTAGGGCTCTATAAATAGAGACCAAGGGTCTCATTTTACCCTTTTTGCAAATTGGAAAACCAGAACCCTAATTCTACTGTTCATCCCCGTCCAAAACTGAGATTCTTGCTTGTGTGGATATAGTGCATTCATTCTTCATAATCCTGGTAACATTTCATGCATTTTTTATTATTACTCTTTTTTTTAATTTTTATCTTAATTGCTTACCAGTAGTCTGTAACTTCTTTGCCTTTACAGTTGTCTTCGAATTATTAGTCTAGGGTAGCTTCCATGTTAGTTTGAAATAACTAGGGATTGGGTACATGAGTAGGGACAAGTAGGGGTAAAGAGTTGAACAAAAAAATAGAACAAAAGCATGCAATCCCTAGTTTACTCACTGAACCTAACCCAGTGCGGCCCGTGGTCGCCTTAGCGCGGTCCGCGGTGCCCTAACACGGTCCGCGCTACGCTTCCACGCGGTCCGTGATGCTTTAATGACTGAGGAACAACTTGTGTCCAGCGCGGCCGCGGTAACGTTTGTGCGGTCCGCTCTGGCCCACCGCGACCGCGACCCCATTTTGTACGGACCACAGTGTGAGATTCAGAGAAGACAACCTGGGGTTTTGATCAGTGCGGCCCAAGGTCGCCTTAGCGTGGTCCGCGGTGCCTCTAACGCGGCCGCATTCCTAATGGTGCAGTCCGTGGTGCCTGGTTCTGCACCAGTGTCTGCAACTTTCATTTTGCTTCTGCGTCACATGTTTCACTGCCTGTGCTTTAACTAACAATGTTAGATGTGTTTATTTGAAGACAATGGTAAAACAACAAGGAAGAGGTGCTAAACAACCCGACCGAGGTGACTCCTCCCGGGGAGGAAAAGGGAAACAAGTTAAACTCACTTCCCGACCTAAACTGAAAACAAGGAAACAAATTGCTATAGACGACCAATCAGGGAGTGAGTACATACCATCCCAGGACCTCTCTTCTGATTCAGGGCCAGCTACTGCAGTCCCGGCTTCACATACTGCCCAAGCCCCACAACGTATACATTCTGAGTCGTTTGATGGCTCAGCAGTAGGTAGTGGTGAATACTCCACCTCCCCCACAGCTTCAGTATCTGGGGAGAGTGCAAAAGGCGGGACTAATAGTGATAATGAGGTACTGAGCAGTGGGGTTCCCCAGGTTGAGGGTGTTGAGAGAACTAGAAAACCTGAAGTTTGGGAAGATCGGTTTTCAGCCAGGTGGCGTTCCACAAATTTAGAGAATGGTGGCCGGCACGGAAGTTGATACTTGAGCGGAGCTTTATTGACAAAGACCTTCTACCCCTAAACCCCAATGTGCATAGACAGTTCCAGGCTCGAGGGGGTTGGGAGTTCTTTAAAGACAATTGTTTGAAGGAAAATGAGCATATGGTCAAGGAGTTTTACAGCAATGTGGCCCATATCATGAAAGGCACTAAAGTGACGAAAGTGAGAAACAAAAATGTGGTTTTCACCGGGAAGGCGTTGAATGAGTATTTGGGGTTCATTGACGAAGATGAGTCCCTGTATAATGAAAAGTTAGCAATGGGCGAGGAGGAACGTCCGTGGTTAGCTTCGTACCTGGAAATCCCGGGTACGGTTCCAAAATGGCTACAAGTAGGGACCAAAATACTTCGGAGAACTTTCAACTTTGAGGCTAGAGGGGTAGTTGACCTTTGTATGCAGTCGGATCGACACGACCACTCATGATCAGACTATTCCACTTGCCCGGGCGGTTCTTATTGCTTCTATTATGGGAGGTTGCCCTATCAATGTGGGAAATGTGATGTCCCGCACCATTTCTGTAGTCGGGGTTGAGCACGACCGGAACTACCCTTTTCCCAACACCCTTACTATGTATTTTCGGGACTTGGAGGTGGAGAAGAGACCGTTTGACGTCAAGGTAAAACCTGTGGCTCCATTTTCCTGGTACAGTTTGAAGGGGCCAGACAATCCCAAAGACAAAGGTTACAAGCCGCCTTCGTCCACTCTAGCTGGCCAGTCTGAGGAGCCAGTGGCGGTACTGTCTTCGGTTGAGCCCCCTACAGAGCCTTCCACCATGCCTACGGTCACCACTAATGATGATTTGCCTCCACGACCCTCCTCCCTTGCTGGCCCCAGTACTTCAGTTGACACGGGGGTCCCTTCTTCCCGGGCGCATCCTTTCACGGCCCAGCAGTTGAGCCGTACACTAGCCAGTTTGAACAACTGGATGTCAGCTGCGACATCCAAGTTGTCTACATTGTCTGCTACAGTTGAGGCCCATTCAACACCTTCCACTATTCAGTTTCCTCAGTCCATTGAGGACACACTGCAGAAGCTCCTGGAAAATCAGGAGAAGATTATGAGGACTCAGGACGCCTTGACTATGACGGTAGATTCACATGGCAAGGCTTTGAGGGAGCTTGCCAAGGAGCACAAGAAGATGAGGAAGTCAAGGGCGTCCAAGGAGTCGGTGAGAGTGCTACAGACTGATGTGGACAGGCTATTGGCAGACCAGATGCCTTTAGACTTGTTATTCGGGGATCCAGCCCCAACAGCAGCACTAGTACCACAACCACGGCAGGAGCAGGAGCAGGCACCCAAGGAAGAAGAGGAAGCTTCCCAGTTCAGTTGGTGTAGTTATTGAGCTACCATACCCACAGGAGACCCTATCCAGTGATGCACCTATCAGTCAGCCGGTTCAGGAGCAAGCCCCAGTCCCAGCAGCTGAGCAACAGGAGATCGAGAACCAGTCTGAGGTTCCCATACATACAGAGGACTTGGGGACCACTGATGATCCCATACAGATGGACCAGGCTTAGGGAGATCTTATATCCTTTCTGTTGTTTTGATATTTATTTGATAGTTGGCATTGGGACAATGCCAGCTTTTACTCGTGGGGGTGCGCCCTACTTTTTTTGGATGACTGTATATATATAGATTCTTAGTTTATTTTTATTGATTTTGTGTTTTTTGTTTACTTTGGGCTGTATATAACTTTACATTTCTATATATATTCATCACCCGTTGTATATTCTACTCCCCTATTGTACATATTCATTCTATTTTCTATTTTCGTTAAATTTTCATTTTTAGCTTTGTAGTTAGGCTCGTAGCCGCTTGTTTTGATTTTTGCGTTTTCAATAAGACCTTGGTTTTCTTAATGCCACGGTTCTTTCCAAGGGTGGAGTATTATGCGAACCGGGTGGCTCTTCCCAATGATAGATGGCGTGACAACCTTCTTAAGGGTTTGAGTCCGTTTCTTTGATTTTTCTTTTGTTTTGGTAAGCGTAGTTAAAAGCACCTCAAGCAAGGTTTCACTTGGGCCTAACACATTTGCCTTTGATCCTATGGTCACAGACAAAATGTTGTGTTCAGGATGGTGAAAGTCGTGGCTTTGAGACTCTTGCGTTGACCAAACAATCATCGTGTGGTCTTTTTGGACCATTGTGTGTTTAAATCATAACTAAGGTCGTTGTGGGCCCTCAACTCGATGTCTTTAGCAAATCCCTAGTGTGTGTGGTGAGGAATTGAAATTTGAGTCCAAGTCCCGAGCCAATGGTCTAGAACTTGCCCTGAATGTCTGTTGAGGCGAAATCCTAGGTGAAATTTGACTTGAGAAATGATTATAGGCTCTCCTTGATCCAAATGCTAAGTTGAACAATTTCATAGCCTTCCAATGAAATAATCCCTAGTTAGCCCTTTTGAGCCTTAAACCTGTTTCTTTCAAGAACCAATGCTACAAGCCTATACCCGTTCTAAATGATTACCCTCTCTTGGCACCCAAATCCTCCCTTGAGTAATGGCAAAAATCTAAGTTTGGGGGGAGAGACAAGAAAGGAAGCAAAGCAGTAAGGTACAAAAGAAAGAAGAGAAGGCAATGAAAAAGCAAGAAAAAAGGACAAAAAGAAAGTCCCATGTGAACAAGAATAAAAAGGGATTCAAGGAAAAAAAAGGGAAGAAAGGTGTGGAGAAAGTAGAAAAAGGAGAAATGTTTTGAATTGTATAAGAAAGAGTGACAATGTGTCCCTCTAACCCCTTGTGAAGAAGTGAAATCCTCAAAAAGAGCCAAAAAAGTTGTGCCGAAATGAATCAAAAGAAGTGCTTAAGAGAAGATTGAACCCACGTGAATAAAAACATGTCCTACCCTTGCCTAAAAGCCTTCAAAATGACTCCACAAAAGCCCTATTTGATCTGAAGTTGAAGGGAGCCTACATTAGTGGATACTTACATAAGGGGCAAGCATATGGTACTTAGAGCCGAACTTGTGACCTTCCTTTTTGAGAGAGATGAGTGAACTTTCATTTGCTTCGATTTGTGTGTCAATATTTAAAAGGTGAGGTTCTCTTAGGGAGAGTTGAGGATGTGAGAGTTTGGGTTCCACAATGACCAAAGTAAGTGAGAAAATCTCTTTGATGAAATGTGTCAACTCTTGTTGCTCTTGTGTCGCACTTGATCCATAGTTTTCAAAGTTTTAAATGTGTTAATGATGCATTCGTATTGAGGGTTAGTCCCAATTGATGCTTGCTAAGGTTATTTTAGGATAGCTAGAATCACTGGGATGTTCCTACTTGCCTATGCTTTGAGTATAAAATGATACAAAAACAGTCCCAAAATGCTCACAAGTTGTGCTTGATTGCAGCGTTGATTGACAGAGTGACGAGATGTCAAAAATCGACTCAAAAAGGAGTGAAACCTGCTCAAGTATCAAAGACCAAGAGAAGTGAAGAAAAAGAAGGCCTAGTGTGGACCGCGTAACAATGACCGCGGCCGCACTATGAGGTTCAGAGACTGGACATTTTTCGAGCCTAAGGTCAAGCGGCCACGGTAGGATTCTTTTCCGCGGGCCGCACTCCTTCTCTGTGCGGTCCGCGTTCATAGGGTTCAGCAAAGAGGCATTTGTCCTCATGCGGTCCGCGGTCACGTCTGCGCGGACCGCGCCAGTTGCCTTCGCGGCCGCGATACACTCCCACGCGGTCCGCATCCCCCAGTTCAAGCCATCAAACAACTAAAACCCAAGAGCCAGTGCGGCCGCGGTCCATTTTGTGCAGTCCGCACTGACCCCACATGGGTATTTTTGTCCAGTTTTTTCAGCCTAGTATAAATAGAACATTTTACTATTTTTTTAGCAGGAGGTCAGATCTGAGAAGAGGAGAATAGCTACGCTTGATGTTGTAGCCATTTTTGGCATATTTGCTCCCCATTAACAATAGATTATTGTAGTTTCTTCTTAGTAATTAATTAATATGTGTAGTTCTTCATCTATTTCTTCAGTTTCTTCTTTAATTATATGTAGCTAAACGCATTAGCTAGGGTTGTGGCTCAACCCTAGTGTGGGTAATTGATGGGTGTTGCCATCTAGGGTTAGATTGACTATGGATTTTTGTTATTTGGATTGATTTTATGATTTAACTTAGAATTGGTGGTTGCAAACACTGATTCAAGCTTTGTGGGTTTAACTCTTCTTGAGAAAGAGAGTTTATGACCTCAAAATTGACCCAACAAGGAATTGGGATGGACTCATGAGAAATGATAGTCCCAATTAACGGGTTAAATCTCGAGAGAGTAATCACCCTACTTGAACCCTAGTTGCTTGGTCTAATTTGCCAACCCAATTGGTCTCGAGAGAGTCAATTGGGTAAAATCATTCTCTCTACCGAGAGGTGTGAGAGTGGGTAAAATTTGTGCAATGGTTATAACATAACCCCCAAACAAGTCAATCGAACCTAAGTAACATCTACCTGTCAATTAGCCACCAAGGTAATGCCACAACCCTAGTGCTCTTCCTTCCCATTAATTACAACTTAGCAATATTCTCCTAGCATAATCTAGCTTTAATCCGTAGTTTTATAATATTAGTTATAAATACAAAAACTCAAAAGATGATTGAAGTGACATTAGAAGCACAACCACAACTCTAGGTTAGACAGAAAATACAACTCCACTACTAGCTCCTTGTGGAAATTCGATCCCGGACCTCTATTCGGCTAAACGCTATTGCGATCCGCTCTTCCTACCATAGTGTAGTGTCGAGTCGGCAGCGATCAATATGCAGGGTAAAGTTATTCAGCTACGGGTTGGCTTTTAGAACAACTCCGGGTACATTTGAGGACGAACGTGTGTTTAAGTGGGGGAGGATGTAACGACCCGACCCGTCGTTTTGAGCTTTTGCACTTTGCTCGCCAGTTCTTGGGCTTGACTTGCCCTGTGTGGTGTATTATGACTTATGTAAATCGTTGGTGTTGGGTTTTAGGTTAATCAGGATTTAATTTGGAAGAACAGTCTTAGTTGAAAGCTTAAAATTTGAAAGGTTTGACCAATATTTGACTTGTTTGTATATGATCTCGGATCGGAATTTTTATAATTTGGTTAGCTCCGTATGGTAATTTTGGATTTAGGATCGTGCCTGGAATTGTTTTTGGAAGTTTGTAGTTTAATTAGGCTTGAAATGGCGAAAATGAGAAGCCAAAGTTTGGAAATTTGACTGAGGGGTTGACTCTTTGATATCGAGATTAAAATCCGACTCAAGAAGTTGGAATAGCTCCATTATGTCATTTATGACTTGTGTGCAAAATTTGGGGTCAATCGAACCTGATTTGATAGGTTTCGGCATTGTTTGTGGAATTTGAAATTTCTAAGTTCTTAAGCTTGAATCCGAAGTTAATTTAGTGTTTTGATGTTGTTTTGAGTGATTCGAAAGCTCGACAAGGTGTTAATGATGTTATGGGAGGTATTGGTATGTTTGGGTTGAGGTTTGAGGGCCTCGGGTATATTTTGGGTGAGTATTGAGCGAGTCCGGACATTCCTGAACTTAGAAAATGGATGGGGGCAGAAGTTTTAGTGCTGGGCGCGGAAAATGGTCCGCGGTCATGAAGATCCGCAGGTCGTCGGTCCAACTTCGGAAGCTCATATCTTTTGATCTATAAGGAATTTTGAGATGATTCAAAAATGAAAGTTGTAGCTCTTCGAGTCTAGTTTCCCGAAAAGTATAGATATAGTAATTTAGACATTTGTAGCAAAGGTTATGGCCAAAATACTAAAGCCTATCACTGTAGAGGAAAGCTGTGCGGCCGCGGTCATTTTTGTGCGGACCGCGGTCGGTCTTGTGCGGCCCGCGGAGGGTGAAATCTGAGGGGTACTCTATAAATACGAGGTTTTGGGTTTTATTTGATATTTTGACCTAGAGAGCTCGGATTTTGGCGATTTTTCGAAGGTTTTTCAAGAAATTCATCGGGGCAAGTGATTTTAACTCAGATTTGGCTAGAATACATGAATCTATCACTGAATTCATTATTTAATTCGTGATTTGGGATGGAATTTGGGAAGAATATTGTGAAACCTTTCAAAAATGTAAAATGATGATTTGAAGGACCAAATGGTATCGGAATTGGATAATTTTGGTATGGTTAGACTTGTGAGGGTATGAGGATTCTGAAAATATATATTTTACCCGATTCTGAGACGTGGGCTCGGGGTTCGGGTTTTGCTAATTTTGGGATTTTGATATTTTTTGAATGTTTTTGCTTGGGCTTTGTTCCCTTGGCATATTGTGACGTATTCGTTCTGATTTTGGATAGATGCGACGCACATGGAGGCCAATTTGAGGGGAAAAGGCGTCGTGAGCTAGAGAATTAGCCAGTTCGAGGTGAGTAATGGTTGTAAATGATGTCCTGAGGGTTTGAAAACCCCGGATTGCACATCGTAGTGCTATATTAAGGCAAGATACGCATTGGATGATGAGCGTGGGGTCTTTTACTACAGGGGATTGTGACTTGGTCCGTCCTGATTGATGATTTTACCGCGTATTTGACTGAAATTCATTTGTTATCATCATGATTTGGGATGATTGCTATATTTGGGCTTCGTGCCAACTATTTGAACCCTTCGGAAATTTTTATCACTGTTTCCTCACTGCTTGACTTATTATTTGAACTCAGTCCTGTTGATATCTACTGTTTTACAAACTCAGCCACTTTTACTCAGATTTGAAACTTAAATGATATTTCTACATCATGTTTTGGGCTGAGAACTACTGTTATACTAATGCCCAAGGGGCTTGTGATGATTTTTGGACTGAGTGAGGCCAAGGGCCATATGTGAGGATATGCTGAGTGATATGAGGCCGAGGGCCTGAGATACTTTATATGCCACGAGGTGGCTTGAGTGATGTGTGGCTGAGTGCCGAGTGTTCTGAGGCCGAGTGCCGAGTGTCGAGTGCCGAGTGATGATGCCACGAGGTGGCTTGATATAGCGCTTGGGCCGTAAGGGGCCCCTCCGGAGTCTGCACACCCACAGTGAGCGCGGGTACCCATTATGATCTAAGAGTGAGCCCGAGGGGCTAATACTGTTCTAAGTGATTGATATTGAGCTCGAGGGGCTGATACTGTATTGAGAGTGAGCCCGAGGGGCTAATACTGTTCTGAGCGATTGATACTGTGCCCGAGGGGTGGATTTCTACTTGTTATTTACCTGTTAAATTACATGTTTTACTTGTTTAAAAAAGGGATATCATTTGATTTCTTCACTAATTACTACTTTAAGTGATTTTACTGCTTGATATGGAATTGCTTTGTGCCTTTACGTGTTTTCATACTTTCAGTCATTATTTATAATTATTACTCACTGAGTCGGAGTACTCACATTACTCCCTGCACCATGTGTGCAAATTCAGGCATCGCAGAGTCCGCTCCTGAGTGTTGATTCTCCCAGTCCAGGCAGTGATTCGGAGACCGTAGCTATTGGCGTTCCAACCTCGTGCCTCCCTTATCTTATCATTTTCATGTTTTTAGAACTATTGTATCAGATTTAGTGTTCAGTAGACTTGTATCCGGATTTCTTAGTTGCTCATGACTTGTGACACCCTGGTCTGGACTGTGTCGGGATGGTTTCTACTGTTGTGATCGTTAATTCCGCAAATTATGGTTATTATATCACGTTTTAGAACTACTTATGGTATTTAACTGTTTAAAAGAGGTGGTATGTTTTGGTCCGGCTGGCCTTGTCTTCACGAGAGGCGCCATCACGATCGGATTCGGGGAATTGGGTCGTGACAAAAATATAACTGTGGGAAAATTATTAGGAACAAACAATACTAAGAAGGACAAGCACAACTATGGTTCAACAAGCAAATCAACATCACGAAGGCCATCTTGCCCATGGTGCCATGAAGCATAAACCGAATTATAATATACGTGCGAAGAACCATGTATCCCTCACAATCTGTCATAGTATAAGAGAGGAGCACATAACATAGACCAAGGTGCGAATAGCATCTATTCCACCCGATGATATACCTTAGATAACAGTTGCGCAGGAGCAAGCAAATCTTGTTCGATACAGAATACACATCCTCATTGGGCCTACCAATGGGCCTCCAAATCAACTCTGATCATCCCTGAATGGAAAAATAGCCCTCCAAAGGTCCACAACGACATACCCTTAACACACACTATCATTTGGCTAGCTTTGGCCATGTTTCACAGTCCACAACCACGAATCAATCTGCTTCTGAGAACTCCCAATCTCCAATCCGTAGAACACACGAATCACCCTATCTGATCCCAAATCCACTGCCCAAAGGTCTAACACATCTCTCAAATACGACCATCCCACGAGGAATACTTCTATAATTCTTTCATGCCACATAACAAAATCTGAATCTCAGCGGTCGACTAACAGGCGAGCACCGCAATATCAATGATACATCCGTAAGTCAAAACACAATATGCCTTCTGAAATGTACACCCAATCTCAGGCAATACCCAGTAGTAATAGCATCCATCTGGACATATGAAACCATCTGTGCTGTTTAAGAATTCATGACCTTCCCTTCAAAACTGAACCTTGACCTTGAACACGCAAAACTCAATCCTGATCAGTTAGAAACCTTGTATTTGATCTCATCCCGGAGGAAATCCCAATACACAACATGTTCCTCCCGTCAGTAGGAAATATCCACCTTGAACCGTGATAGAAATCAACGAGAACTCCTCAAAATTCAGTTGCATATAATCAAGCTATCAGAACTGAATCCCTCTAACTCAACCAAGCCACTCAGTTGCCCAAAACCTATGAGCATTGCCACGAAACTCTGTGGAGACTCACCACATTGTAAGTACCCAGAGAACCGATCATACATTACTGTGTTGATCCAAGTTACTATCAAATTGCCTTGTTTCCTCCGAGTTCCTTCCAATTTACCCTCAAGTTGATACCTCTTCTTGCGAGAACACCATGATCCTTACCCCGAAGCTCGCCATAAAAAATTCTAGCATAAAAACCACACCGCCCTAAGGCCCATAAGTTGTTGCATTCCCTCTTAGCACCCCAAAGTACCACAACGGAGACATACAATCTGAAGAGGCCTTCTGTGAATCTAAAGTTGTTTCCTCCACCACTTAGTCTTCATGTTAATGAAATGTATGATCCACAATGATATAGAAATACTGCGATCCTAGACACCATCCAATGTAAATCTTAAACTCTAACCACAACTGTTATGCCACCACTTAATCTTCCTAGGTCTGAGCTTATCAATAAGGCATGAGAATCAAATTCGTTCCACAATTAAATAACATGAAAAAACTTTCAACACACTCATAACTCGAGACTATACGCCATATCAAGACAGAAATCAAGCACCCATTAGCCCTTTTTACAACCCAAGCAGACTCTTCTCGTCACATTCAAATCATTTGAACATAGCCCGCAGTCAAATCCTACTCGTCATTTAGTCATCCAACCACTCACCTGCCACAAATTCCACTCATAGGGACACTACCGGACGTGTAATCCAAAAGTACATGCTCACACAACCGAAATACGCGTGCTCAAGCTGCAGACAAAACCCAGCCTCAAGTCCTCCAGACTGACCCATTATCAGCTCACAGAAATCACATCTCACACCTCATCCATTGAAATGACAAGTCATCGATGCACATCCGATACCAAGCACTCACATGCGTATACGAATGCGTGGAAGGAATTCAAAGAGTTACGCTTCAAGCTAAATCAATGTTGCATGATAAGGAAACAAAGGTGGGAAGTTTATCCTAAGTGCCCTGTAGCCTCTCGAAGATAGGTATAGGCGTCATCATACTGATCTACAAGACTCTAATAGACACTTGCTCATAACTCGTAGAACCTATGAACCTAGAGCTCTGATACCAACTTGTCACGACCCAAAAATTACAAGTCGTGATAGCACCTAACTCGGCCCGCTAGGTAAGCCAACTAACCAACAATACAAGTCCAATGAAATTATAGGAAAATGGTGAAGGAATATCTGAACTTTTACAAATTAACCTAAGAATTGGTAGTACAAATCATGAGCTTCTAAGACTTAGAATTTACAAAGCTGATACAAATAATTACATGATCTATTTGAAAACTACATAAGCAGATTAACAAAATCTAAAGCTGCCAAGGACAAGTGGAAGCTATATCCGGAATACACAAACATCTTCAAGGTCATCTCCCGACATCACCAGCAGCTCCGCTCCAAAAGTCTGCACGCAAGGTGCAAAAGTGTAGTATGAGTACAACCAACCCCATGTACTCAGTAAGTATTTTGTCTAACGTCGTCGAATTAGTGACAAGGCTTTTTAGTTAAAAGATGCTTATTAATATAACAGAATAGAGCACACGAAACGAATGTACAAAGCTATAACAGAGTACTAGAAGAGATCACAAATCAGCAGTTTCCACTATCTCGACAACTCTTTCCTTAGAACGAAAACCTATGAACCACAATAATCACCTCAAAACTTTCATAGTGCGAGAGAAATACACAAGACATCGAATACAACGGCACGACAACACCCTTTGTGCATTTATCTCATCCTTAATATATATGCGTAAAACAGTACCAACCAAATGGCAGAAAAACCAATAACAGAAATGACAAGATAGGAAATACACAAGTAGTAATAATGAACGAGAATGTACATAAGGACATTAATAACAGGCTAAGCGGAAAGCATAGAGGTAGTGACAACAATTAGGAAAAAGGATTGTAACTTCAACTAACTAGAATGGTGGAGGCATTAAGATAGATATAACAAATAAGAGAGGGGGGTACATGATTTTTATAATTTAAGAAGTAGAGACATAAATGACTAACATGGAAGAAGACCTGTACCTAAGTGCAACAAAATAGATGACATGGATGCAATCATAACAACAGGAAGTAGGCATGATATTTACAAGTTAAGCAAGTAAAAGGTATAAGCAACACAACAACAATTGAGATAGAGAATAAGGATGGAACAATGATTACAAGTCACACATAAGAACCATAAGTACGACAATAACAATTCAAGGTAAGTCATGAAGATATCGGCAAGAATAGGATATCACAACATAATGCATGTCCCTCGTCCTCACTTGCACAAAAACACCCTTCGTGCCATGAACTCGCAATAACACAAAAACATGATCATATAAATGAAATGGCACGACATCACCCTTCGTGCTTTTAATCACATAACATGGTACGACATCACCCTTCGTGCTTTTACTCACAAATGATATGGCAGGCCTTTACCCTTCGTGCTTTTACTCTCAATTATATGGTACGGCATCACCCTTCGTGCTTTTACTCTCAATAACATGGCACGACATCACCCTTCGTGCTTTACACTCTCCCTCACATGAATATGTATAAACAATGGCTTGGCATCACCCTTCATGCTTTTACACTCTTCTTTACCAGGCATATGAATATCAATGACAAATAAGGCAGGAAGCATAAATAACATCAAGGAGAGTATTTAAACGAATATTCCAGATGAATCTAAGTCACAACTTTCCAAGCCAACAAAGTTCAATAAACCCGCAAGGACCTTATTATTCAAGAATTCCAACAAATCTCACAAATGATCTACTACACAAATATAGAATGTAGTATCTCAAGAACAACGGTCATAGCAATGTATTAATGATTATGCATAATGATGACCGAATTAGACACATCAATGTGTTCTTATAATTTCATCAAAATTTGATCAAGTTATAACAAGATAAGTCTTCGTTCCTAATATTTAATACAATGATCTTAGTATCTAGGAGTCAAGTAAGGTATGAGGCAAGAAGGTCACGTGATTCTACAAGACACAATTATAGCACAATCTACGTCCGAGCATGATTAACCCCAGCACATACATATACGCTCGTCACCTCATATATGTATCACCCACGCATGTAGCAAACAATGTCAAATAGTAGAAAAAAATTCCCTCAACAATGTTAGGCAAGACACTTACCTCAATTCGGCTAATTCAATACTCAATTTAGCTTTTCCTTTACAAATTGACCTCCGCTCGTCTCAATCTAGCCAAAGGAAACTTAAATACATCACACAATACAAGGAAAACAATTTAAATTAATCAAGCTATGATATTCAATTTCTAAAAATACATTAAAAGTCAAACCCCAGGCTCGCCCGGTCAAAACCCGAGTCCAAGGGTAGGTCTTGACTACCCATAGCCTCACGAGTCCAAATACGTATTTTTTTCCAAATCCAAGTCCTATTCGACTCTCAAATCCCAAATTTTCATTTTTCAAAACTTTGACAGTATCCCCAAATCATTCTCTAGATTTCTCATGAATTTGATGTTAAATCTTATATATAATCATGAAATATAGTTGGAAAATGATTAAAGGTACATACCCAATGATTTGGGATGAAATCTCTCAAAATCACCCATTCTCGAAACTAGGGTTCAAAATATGATAAAATGAAGCTAAGTCCCGAAATGGGAGTCTTAACACTAGCCTCAAATGTTGCATTTGCGACATCCGGATTGCAATTGAGATGCTCGCAAATACGAATAAATCATCGCAAAAGAGAAGGCTGGCCAGCTCTGTTCAGGTCGCAAATGCGACATAAGACTCGCAAATGTGAGCTCTAAGATTTTTGCAAAAGTGACTGTCGGTGTCACAAATGCGGAGCTGCAATCACAAATGCGATGATGTACTTCGCAATTGCGAACATCCCTGCCCTAGCCCATCGTTGCAAAAGTGAGGAATATCTCGCAAATGCGATGAAAATCTTGCAAATGCGAGAACAAAGACACTAGCACAGTTGAACCTTCTTCCAACACTCCGAAATGCGTACGAAGCTCATCCGAGTCCTCGGGGCTCTAAACCAACCATGCACCCAGGTCCATAAACACAACACGAACTCGCTCGCATGATCAAATTATCAAAATAACCTCTAAAAGTACTTATCGGACGCCAAAACGCATGAAGATCAAAGGAAATTTGAAGAACTTCTAGAATTGCAACCAGACGTCCAAACCCTATCAAATCAACTCCGAATGGCGCCAAATTTTGCAGACACGTTTCATATGATGAATCGAACCTACTCGAAGCTTCAAATCACGCATAACAACCTCAAAACTATGAATTGCACCACAAGTTAAAATTAATGAACCTTGAAACTTCAACTTCTACAACCTATCAAATCACGTCCGATTGACCTCAAATTTTGTACACAAGTCACATTTGCCATTACAGACCTACTCCAACTTCCGAAATTGGAATCTGACCTTGATATCAAAAAGTTCACTCCCGGTCAAACTTTCTAAAAATCTAGCGTTCTCCAATCCAAGACCAATTCGACTACGGACCTCTAAATTATAATCCGGACGCGCTTCGAAATCCAAAATTATCCAACGAAGCTAATGGAACTGACGGAACTCCATTACGTGGCCTCAAACTATCGAGCGAAGTGTAGTTGCTCAAAACGACCAGTCAGGTCGTTAGATGGACGTTCTCTACTCCTACTAATAGATTCTTCTTATTTTAGTTTTAAAATTATATATCCCACAAACTGTTCAAGACCTAAATATAGAGACAAATTTTTTTTTCATCATCATGATTTCTAGCTTCATATGTTCTTTATCTCTTGAAAGATGATATTTTCATCTTCATGTTATTAAAGCTATTTCTCTATCTTGGATTTCGATCAACGTACGCTTTGTGACGACCCGGCCGGTCGTCTTAAGAATTAACACCCCGATCCCCTATTAACTGATTTTCCCATATTTATTTCTGCCATTTTGATTTGCCAAGATGTTCGATTTTGAGTTTTGGAGAGTTTTGAGACACTTAGTCCCTAAATGAGGGCTTAAGTGTTGGAAATTTGACCGTAGTCAGAACAGTGTGAAGACGGCCTTGGAATGTAATTCTGATGGTTCTGTTAGCTTCGTTGGGTGATTTCGGGCTTAGGGGCACGTTCGGATTGTGTTTTGGAGGTCCATAGCTAATTTAGGCTTGAAATGCCGAAAGTCAAATTTTGAAGTTTCCGGTTCGATAGTGAGATTTTGATCTGAGGGTCGGAATGGAATTTTGGAAGTTGGAGTAGCTCCGTAGTGTTGAATGTGACGCGTGTATAAAATTTCAGGTCATTCGGACGAGGGTTGATAGATTTTTTGATTGAAAGCATATTTTTAGAGTTTTGGAGTTCTTAGGCTTGAATTCGTGGTTGATTCGTCGTTTCGATGTTGTTTTAGGTGTTTTAAGGATTGGTATAAGTTTGGAAAGGGGTATTGGACTTGTTTTGATTTTGGTTGAGGTCCCGGGGGCCTCGGGATGATTTCAGATGGCAGATGGAAGGATTTGGAGTTTGGTGTTGGAGCTGAAACTATGACTGCTGTCATAACCGCATCTGCGGTTGAGAGGCCGCAGGTGCGACTCCCGCAGATGCAGAATGCAGCCGCATAAGCGGTAGATGAAGAAGGGGCCAGGAACCGCAGAAGCGGCATATGTACCGCACCTACAAGACCGCAGATGCGGATTCTGGGTCACAGGTGCGACAGAGAGGTTTTAAGTGAGAACCGCAGAAGCGGTTCCCCAATCGCAGAAGCAGTATCGCAGATGCAGGATTGCTGGGCAGAACATATAAATAGTTGCCTTCGTGAATTTGAGCTATTCTTTCACCATTTTCATCCGGGAAGTGAGCTTTTGGGGAGGTTTTTGAGAGGGAATTCAAGGGAACTTCGAGGAGGTAAGATTCTTGAAACCTAAACTCGTTATTGAGGTGATTTTTATCATTATAAACATGAAAACTTAAGGAAAATCAGTGGTAATTTGGAGGTTAGGCCTTGACTAATTAGAAACCTTTGAGTGATGATTTGAGGGACCATTTGAGGTCCGATTTTGTTACTTTTGGTATGACTGAACTCGTGAGAGTGTGATGATTCTAGAAATGTAAATTTTACTTGATTCCGAGATGTGGGCCCGAGGGGCATTTTGGTCATTTTACCTAATTTTGCGTATTAGCTTAGAATTTCTTTTTAGAATCAATTACTTGAAGTATTATTTATATTATAAAATTGAATTGAATAGATTTGGGCCATTTGGAGTCGAGTACTTGTGGCAAGAGCGTGGTTTTGGATTGATTTGAGCTGGTTCCAGGTAAGTGGCTTGCCTAACCTTGTATAGGGGACCTTCCCCTTAGGATTTGGTATATTTGGTAATTGAAATTCCTTGTACGTGAGGTGACGAGAGAATACTTGAGCTAATTATTGAAAATTCGGTTTGCTTTAAGTAATTTCAATGGTGTTCCTTTTTCCTGTTTTATACTACTTGCAATTTAAGCCTGTTGTTAGCTTAGAAAAAGCATGTTTAATTGACTTAACTGCTTATTTGCTTAAACTGTCTTAATTGTATTATGTGAAGCATGTTAGGTTAGAATTACCTATTTACTTGGTACGAAATTGAGCTTACTTGAGTATTCTTTGCGTTGCTGCTGTGTGTCATCATTTTGGGACTATGGGACGGCATCCCGGGAGATCCCCTGCATGTATTTATGATTGAGCTGAGGTGAGGGATACCGAGAGATCCCTAGCACGTATATTAAGGATACCAAGAGATCCTCGGGATACCGTGAGATCCCTAGTACGTATATTGAGGATACCAAGAAATCCTTGGGATACCAAGAGATCCCTAACATATATTGAGGATACCGAGAGATCCTCGGGATACCAAGAGATCCCTGGCATATATTGAGGGTACTAAGAGATCCTCGAGATACTGAGAGATCCCCGGTTATTATCCTTGTGAAGAATGGTATCTCCTTGTGATTGTTTTTGCCTCTGTTTCAGTTATTGAGTTCCTTATATTCCTGTATTAAATTCTTATTGTTAGCTTTCAACTGTATTGCTTATCTTATTCTGTCATACCTTATATTTTTATTTTATCTCAGTAGGGCCCTGACCTTCCTCGTCACTACCCAACCGAGGTTATGCTTGGCACTTACTGAGTACCGCTGTGGTGTACTCATACCCTTTCTGCGCATGTTTTTCATATGCAGATCCAGGTACTTCGACCCAGTCCTATCACCCTTGAGGCGAGGCGACTGCTCCGGAGACTTCGAGGTATATCTGCCGCATCTGTAGACCGAGGAGTCCCTTTCTATTCTATCTTGTAGTGATAGCCCTTCTATCTTTTCTGTTAATGTAAACATTCTGAAGTTAGAGCATTTTTGTTATTATATTCGTAACTTGTGATTCATGGGTTTTCGGGTTTTGGAAAAATGTATTAGTTTTTTAGAGTTAATATTATGTATGCTGAGCGACACTTTTAAACGCTGTTTTATTACTCTATTTTTGCTTGGACTTAGTTTTCAGATTTGTTCCTGAGAGAGTATGTTCCTCAGAGCCTTAGGGATGCATGGCGCACAGAGTTTGAGCATTTACGTCAGGGTGCTATGACTGTCTCAGAGTATGCTATCTGTTACACTAGTTTGGCTAGACATGTACCAGCCTTGGTTTCTACTGTTCGCGAGAGGGTTCGCCGGTTTATTGAGGGACTTATTCCCAGCATCAGGTCTAGCATGGCTCATGAGTTGGAGATGGATATTTCTTATCAGCAGGTGGTGAGCATTGCTAGGAGGATTGAGGGTATGCATGCTAGGGAGAGAGAGAGAGGAGATGGAGGCCAAGAGGTCTCGAGAGTCGGGCCATTATTCTGGTGCCCGTGCCCCAGTTGCGGGTCATCATGATAGGGGTTATATGAATCGCCCTGTTCATTCAGCTCTTCCAGTAGCCAGTGGTATTCCAGTTCCTCCTAGGCCTCAGGAGCCTTATTATGCACCTCCAGTATCTAGCACGCCTCTTGTGTGGGGTGCTTTCAGAGGTCAGTCCAACAGACCTGACCCGAGCCATTCACAGCCACCACATCCTCCTAGAGCTTATTTTGAGTGTGGTGACACACCCCATGTGGTGAGGGATTGCCCTAGACTTGGGAGGAGTGCGCCTCCACAGACTTCTTAGCCATAACGCGCCCCGTAGAGTTTTCAGGCTATAGTTACAGCTCCAGTTGCTACCCTACCTAC
Organism: Nicotiana tabacum; assembly: GCF_000715075.1. Classification (NCBI taxonomy): domain Eukaryota; kingdom Viridiplantae; phylum Streptophyta; class Magnoliopsida; order Solanales; family Solanaceae; genus Nicotiana; species Nicotiana tabacum. The sequence goes on from NC_134086.1 coordinate 38,336,969, forward strand.
TCAACCAGCTAGAGGTGGAGGTCGGGGAGGTAGTCGCCCTAGAGGGGGAGGCCAAGCCCGATACTATGCCCTTTCTGCCCGTACCGAGGCTGTTGCCTCCGATTCTGTCATCACAGGTAATATACTGGTTTGTCACAGAGATGCATCGGTTTTATTCGATTCAGGCTCTACTTACTCTTATGTGTCTTCTTATTTTGCTCCGCATTTGGGTGTACCTCGGATTCTTTGAGTTCTCCTGTTTATGTTTCTACTCCTGTGGGAGATTCTCTTGTTATAGACCGCATTTATCGGTCGTGTTTGGTTGCTCTTAGTGGTTTTGAGACCATAGCCAATTTATTGTTGCTCAGCATGGTAGATTTTGATATTATCTTGGGTATGGACTGGTTGTCGCCCCATTATGCTATTCTTGACTGTCACGCCAAAACCGTGATGCTAGCTATGCCAAGTGTACTGCGTGTTGAGTGGAGGGGTACTTTAGATCACACTCCCAGTAGAGTTATTACTTTTCTTAAAGCTCAGCGTATGGTTGAGAAGGGATGTGACGCGTATTTAGCTTATGTGAGAGATGTCAGTATTGATACCCCTTCAGTTGATTCAGTCCCAGTAGTACGGGATTTTCCCGATGTGTTTCTAGCTGATCTTCCGGGCATGCTGCCTGATAGAGATATTGATTTTGGCACTGATCTGTTGCCGGGCACTCAGCCCATTTATATTCTTCCATATCGTATAGCTCCTCCTGAGTTGAAGGAGTTGAAGGATCAGTTACAAGAATTGCTTGATAAGGGTTTTATTTGGCCTAATGTATCACCTTGGGGTGCTCCTGTCTTGTTTGTGAAGAAAAAGGATGGTTCTATTCATATGTGTATTAATTATCGCTAGTTGAAAGGTTACAGTAAAGAACCATTATCCTTTGCCTCGTATTGATGATCTGTTTGACCAGCTTCAGGGCGCACGGGTATTTTCTAAGATTGACTTGCGCTTAGGTTACCATCAGTTGAAGATTCGGGAGCCAGATATCCCGAAGACTGCCTTCAGAACTCGGTATGGTCATTATGAGTTCCTTGTTATGTCATTTGGGCTAACCAATTCCCCGGCAGCCTTTATGCATTTGGTGCACAATGTGTTCCGCCCATATCTTGACTCGTTCGTCATTGTCTTTATTGATGATATTCTGGTGTATTCCCGGAGTCGGGAAGATCATGAGCAGCGCCTGAGGAGTGTGCTTCAGGCTTTGAGAGAGATAAGTTATATGCTAAATTCTCGAAATGTGAGTTTTGGTTGGATTCCGTGGCATTCTTAGGCCATGTGGTATCGAGTGAGGGTATTCAGGTGGATCCGAAGAAAATAGAGGCCGTGCAGGGTTGGCCCAGACCATCCTCAGCTACTGAGATCCGCAGTTTCCTTGGCTTGGTGGGTTACTACCGTCGTTTTGTTGAGGGGTTTTCATCGATTGCAGCCCTTATGACCAGACTCACCTAGAAGGGTGCTCCGTTCCAATGGACGGAGGAGTGTGAGGCGAGCTTTCAGAAGCTCAAGACAACTTTGAGTATAGCCCCAGTTTTGATATTGCATATAGGTTCGGGGTCTTACACGGTCTATTGTGATGCCTCGAGGATTGGGCTTGGAGCAGTGTTGATACAGGGCGGTAGGGTGATTGCCTACGCGTCCAGACAGTTGAAGGTGCACGAGAAGAATTACCATGTCCACGACCTTGAGTTAGTTGTCAATGTTCACGCCCTGAAGATCTAGCGTCATTATTTGTACGGTGTCCCCTATGAGATTTATACTGGTCATCGAAGCTTGCAGCACCTGTTCAAGTAGAAGGATCTAAATTTACGCTAGAGGAGATGGTTAGAGTTGCTCAAGGATTATGATATCACTATTTTGTATCACCCGGGCAAGGCCAATGTGGTGGTTGATGCCTTGAGTCGCCGGGCAAAGAGTATGGGGAGTTTGGCTTATTTACCAGCATCGGAGAGGCCTATGGCGATGGATGTTTAGGACTTAGCCAGCCAGTTTGTGAGATTGGATCTTTCGGAGCCCAGTCGAATTCTAGCTTGTATGGTTTCTCGGTCTTCCTTATTTGATCATATCAGGGAGCGTCAGTATGATGACCCTCATTTGCTTGTCCTCAAGGACAAGGTTCAGCATGGTGATTCCAGAGATGTGACCATTGGTGATGACGGGGTATTGAGGATGCAGGGTCGAATTTGTGTACCCAATATCGATGGACTTCGGGAGTTGATTCTAGAGGAGCCCATAGTTCGCGGTATTCCATTCATCCGGGTGCCGCGAAGATGTATCAGGATTTGAGACAACACTATTGGTGGAGGCGGATGAAGAAAGATATAGTTGGATTTGTAGCTCGGTGCCTCAACTGTCAACAGGTGAAGTATGAGCACTAGAGACCAGGTGGGTTGCTTCAGAAGATAGAGATTCCGGAGTGGAAGTGGGAGTGGATCACCATGGACTTTGTAGTTGGGCTCCCACGGACTTTGAGAAAGTTTGATGCTATTTGGGTGATTGTGGATCAGCTGACCAAGTTCGTGCACTCCATTCATGTGTGTCCTACCTATTCTTCGGAGCATCTAATGGAGATTTATATCTGGGAGATTGTTCGTCTGCATGGTATTCCAGTTTCCATCATTTCAGATAGAGGTACTCAATTCACATCACGGTTCTGGAGGGCCGATCATCATGAGTTGGGTACTCGGGTAGAGTTGAGTATAACATTTCACCCTCAGACAGACGAACAGTCCGAGCGCACTATTTAGATTCTTGAGGATATGCTTCGTGCGTGTGTGATCGAGTTTGGAGGATCTTGGGATCAGTTCCTGCCACTAGCGGAGTTTGTTTAAAACAACAGCTACTAGTCCAGCATTAAGATGGCATCGTATAAGGCTTTATATGGCCGGCGATGTAGATCCTCGGTGGGTTAGTTTGAGCCGGGTGAGGCTAGACTATTGGGCACTAACTTGGTTCAGGATGCTTTGGAGAAGGTCAAGGTGATTCAGGATAGACTCCTTACAGCCCAGTCCAGACAGAAGAGCTATGCAGACCGGAAGGTTCGTGATGTTTCATATATGGTTGAAGAGCGGGTTCTGTTTCGGGTATCGCCTATGAAGGGCGTTATGAGATTTGGGAAGAAAGGGAACTTGAGTCTGAGGTTTATTGGCCCTTTTGAGATATTGAGGCGTGTTGGGGAGGTTGCTTATGAGCTTGCCTTACCTCCCAGCTTGCTTATGAGGTTGTTTTCGATGCTCTGGAGGTATCACGGTGATCCGTCGTACGTGTTGGATTTCAGTTCAGTCCAGTTGGACAAGGATCTATCCTATGTTGAGGCGCCAGTGACAATATTAGACGAGGTCAAAGAACATTGCATCAGTGAAGGTTCAGCGGTGGGGTCAGTCGGTCGAGGAGGCGACCTAGGAGACCGAGCAGGATATGCGCAGCCGTTACCCTCATCTTTTCACTACTTCAAGTATGTCTCTATGCTCGTTCGATGACAAACGAATGTTTAAGTGTGGGAGGATGTGACGACCCGGTCGGTCATCTTAAGAATTAATGCCCCGATCCTTGCTTTCCCCATGTTTATTTCTGCTATTTTGATTTGCCAGGATGTTCGGTTTTGAGTTTTGGAGAGTTTTGGGACACTTAGTCCCTAAATGAGAGCTTAAGTGTTGGAAATTTGACCGTATTCATAACAGTGTGAAGACGGCCTCGGAATGGAATTCTGATGGTTCTGTTAGCTCCGTTGGGTGATTTCGGGCTTAGGGCCGTGTTTGGATTGTGTTTTGGAGGTCTGTAGCTAATTTAGGCTTGAAATGCCGAAAGTCAAATTTTGAAGTTTCCGGTTTGATAGTGAGATTTTGATCCGAGGGTCGGAATGGAATTCCGGAAGTTGGAGTAGCTCCGTAGTGTTAAATGTGACGTGTGTGCAAAATTTCAGGTCATTCGGACGAGGATTGATAGACTTTTTGATCGAAAGCGTATTTTTAGAATTTTGGAGTTCTTAGGCTTGAATTCGTGGTTGATTCGTCGTTTCAATATTGTTTTAGGTGTTTTAAGGATTGGTATAAGTTTGGACAGGGGTATTGGACTTGTTTGTGCTTTTAGTTGAGGTCCTGGGGGGCCTGGGGATGATTTCAGATGGTTGACGAAAGGATTTGGAGTTGCAGCTGAAGCTATGACTGTTGTCATAACCGCATCTGCGGTTGAGAGGCCGCAGGTGCGACTCCCGCAGATGCGGAATGCAGCCGCAGAAGCAGCAGATGAGGAAGGGGCCAAGAACCACATAAGCGGCATATATACCGCAGATGCGGATTCTGGGTCGCAGGTGCAGCGGAGAGGTTTTAAGTGAGAACCGCAGAAGTGGTTCCCCAACCGTAGAAGCGGTATCGCAGATGCGATGGGTGGACCGCAGATGCGGGATTGCTGGGCAGAACATATAAATAGTTGCCTTCGCAAATTTGAGCTATTCTTTCACCATTTTCATCCGGGAAGTGAGCTTTTGGAGAGGTGTTTGAGAGGGAATTCAAGGGAACTTCGAGGAGGTAAGATTCTTGGAACCTAAACTCATTATTGGGGTAATTTTTATCATTATAAACATGAAAATTTAAGGAAAATCAGTGGTAATTTGGGGGTTAGGTCTTGACTAATTAGAGACCTTTGAGTGATGATTTGAGGGACCATTTGAGGTCCGATTTTGGTACTTTTTGTATGACTGAACTCATGAGAGTGTGAGGATTCTGAAAATATAAATTTTACCTAATTCCGAGACGTGGGCTCGAGGGGCGTTTTGGTCATTTTACCTAATTTCGCGTATTAGCTTAGAATTTCTTTGTAGAATCAGCTACTTGAAGTATTATTTACATTATGAAATTGAATTGAATAGATTTGGGCCATTTGGAGTCGAGTACTCGTGGCAAGAGCGTGGTTTTGAATTGATTTGAGCTGGTTCCAGGTAAGTGGCTTGCCTAACCTTGTGTGGGGGACCTTCCCCTTAGAATTTGGTATATTTGGTAATTGAAATGCATTGTACGTGAGGTAACGAGTGCGTACTTGAACTAATTATTCAAAATCCGGTTTCCTTTAAGTAATTTCAATGGTGTTCCTTTTTCCTGTTTTATACTACTTGCAATTTAAGCCTGTTGTTAGCTTAGAAAAAGCATGTTTAATTGACTTAATTGCTTATTTGCTTAAACTGCCTTAATTGTATTATGTGAAGCATGTTAGGTTAGAATTACCTGTTTACTTGGTACGAAATATTTGAGCTTACTTGAGTATTCTTTGCGTTGTTGTTGTGTGTTATCATTTTGGGACTACGGGACGTCATCCCGAGAGATCCCCTGCACGTATTTATGATTGAGCTGAAGTGCGGGATACCGAGAGATCCCTAGCACGTATATTGAGGATACTAAGAGATCCTCGGGATACCGTGAGATCCCTAGTACGTATATTAAGGATACCAAGAGATCCTCGGGATACCAAGAGATCCCTAGCATATATTGAGGATACCGAGAGATCTTCGGGATACCAAGAGATTCCTGGCATATATTGAGGGTACTAAGAGATCCTCGGGATACTGAGAGATCCCCGGTTATTATCGTTGTGAAGAGATATTATCCTTGTGATTGTTTTTGCCTCTATTTCAGTTATTGAGTTCCTTATATTCCTGTATTAAATTCTTATTGTTAGCTTTCAACTATATTGCTTATATTATTCTGTCATACCTTGTATTTTTATTTTATCTCAGTAGGGCCCTGACTTTCCTCGTCACTACCCGACTGAGGTTAGGCTTGGCACTTACTGAGTATCGCTGTGGTGTACTCATGCCCTTTCTGCGCATGTTTTTCATGTGCAGATTCAAGTACTTCGACCCAGTCCTATCACCCTTGAGGCGAGGCGACTGCTCCAGAGACTTCGAGGTAAATCTGCCACATCCGCAAACCGAGGAGTCCCTTTCCATTCTATCTTGTAGTGATAGCCCTTCTATCTTTTTTGTTGATGTGGACATTCCGGAGTTAGAGCATTTTTTTTATTATATTCGTAGCTTGTGATTCATGGGTTTTCGGGTTTTGGGAATGTATTAGTTTTTTAGAGTTAATATTGTGTATGCCGAGCGGCATTTTTAAACGCTGTTTTATTACTTTATTTTTGCTTTAAATTATTTTCTTCCGCAAATTGATTTATCTTTCCGCATTTAGGTTTACCTAGTCGTAGAGACTAGGTGCCGTCACGATGGTTTACGGAGGGTGAACCGGGGTCGTGACACGCTTCTTCAACCTTTTATTTTTCATGTTTTAGATATTTAGATAATAAGGTAATGTCTATACCTTGATTAATTTTCTTCTTTTTTTTCGTCGGTACATGTGTCAGTGTCACATTTGTTGATAATTTTTGTTGGTACTTTTTGTATTATGACTTTATTTGTGAATTCCCAAAACCATAGGATAGGTCTTTGAGAGCGTGAATTCGGGGTACTCAGAAAAGAGAATTAGGGTAAATTTTATGTTTTAGATTATTATACTTTTCTGAGTTGAATGCATAGATGGTTCCTCCAAAACTAGACTCTCTATATATATATATAGTCGTATGTTATCTTCTACCTTATATGTATCATATTGCCGATCGAGCTATCTTTCATTTGTTCTATTTTTCCTTGTTATTTTTCTTATGCATATGGATATCTTCTCGCTTGATATATAAAGTCAAATTTTATATTGGATTCACACTTCTTTCTTTCTTTTTTTAATTCTTTATAAGTTTAGTATATATACAGTTATCCCTTTTTTTCTCTAACTTCGTTGCAATCGCTCTATAACTACAAGGGAAGCACATCTAAGAAGAGCATGGTTTATTAAGCGTGCTAAAATAGATATGCAGATGGACTAAACCTAGCTGGGAAAGTTGTCCAGGTTAGTTACTAGGTAGATATATATTTTATATGCATTACCTATTAATTACCTGCTCCTTTTTCTTTTATAGTATATGTTTTTGGATGGTTCAAGGAGCCATAGTTAATAAAAGAGATATTGCAAATGCATGAGCATCATCTAATGAAAGGCTGAGAGTCATTACTAATATGTACTTTAAGCATTAGGTATTCAAAGCTTTAAACCTAATAACTGTATAAAAATCTGACTGCCTTGTAAAATTGAAGGGCGGGGATGTAATATAATATGGGAAGAAAGAGAACAAGTTCCTCAAGGAGTACTTTGGAATAAGTGTCAATTATACAACCAAATGGGTTAGAAGAAGATCACGTATTCTATTATAACATTCTTTATGATATGGTAATAAGAACCACATATATCACATGCATTATCAATATAGTTCATCGCTTCATGTTGGGTAGAATTCTAATCACTACTAGTATTTGAAGTAATAAATTGGCTAAAAATACTTACTGTATTTATTTCTGAGACTGAAGTCCTTATGGGTCTTAAAGACTCAGATGTTCTTTCACTTTAAATGTGTATGTACAAATACAAGAGAAACTCATCATGCAATTTTTTTTTTACGAACACAACACCTATTTTCTTCCTGAAACAAAAATTGACATAACTTAATAATTGAATGGGCAAAGTGACACTGTCTTGATATAATAACGCAAAAAACATCTTTTATAGGGCGTTATTAGAACAAATTTTTTCAAGTTATTTTTTAATCATTAGCGAGAGATATACGTGCATAGATGCTAGTATGTATATAAATACACACACGCAATATATATATATATATATATATAGGTTTTGCTAACATACTACGTGAAGGTAGTATTTTAGCAATGTACCCATTTTCTCTTTCTCCAAATTACCCCTTATTTTCATGTTGTATATTCATTAACTACGAGGGCACTTTGGTCTTTTTGATCAAAACCCAACTAATTCCTCTTTCTCTCTCTATCACCTGTTCTCTTCCTCCCCCGTTCTTTTGCCCTTTTCTTCTTCTGGTTTGCCATGGATGATGAATCCCAAACCAACTAGCAGTAAGTTTTGAAGTTTGACTGGTTGATTGAAATTCAAGTAATAATTATGAAGGAAGTTCATAGAACAATTGACAATCATTATGCTCAATCCCAAAGCTTCTACTCAATTGATTAGAGTCTCGTGCTGATAACGTATTATGAAACAATAAAAGAAGAAGAAGAGTATTGCAGAGAAAAGTAGAGAGAGTAAATTCTTATTGATATGGGATGAATTACAATGGAATAGAACCCTCTATTTATAGGGAGAGATTGGCTTAGCCACCAAGCAATAAACCCTAAAATCTCTCTAAATATAAACATTCACCTTAAATAGAATTCTATTTATAACACTCCCCCTTGAATGTCTATTCAACAGATAATGTGCCTCGTTAAAACCTTAACTAAATAAAACCCAATGGGAAAAAATTGTAGAAAAGGAAAAAGAGTACACATGTCTAACAATACGCTTTTTGGTTGCCTTGTTAAAAACCTTGCAAGGAAAACCCAATGGGAAAAAACCTTATAAGGGAAAAAGAGTGCAACGCGCATTAACTTCCCCTGATGAGAGCATCAATTCACATCTTTAAGCATTTGCATTCCAATATTGTGCAGCATCTTCAAAACGATCTTTGGTAGAGACTTGATAAACAAATCAACCATATTAACTTGAATGAATATAATGCATCTTGAAATCATCATTCTTGATAGAGACGTAATGTCTTCATAAACTTCCGTGAAATGGCCTTTTCAATATCTCCATAGAGGTATTCTCGCTATCACATTATCATGCTTATAGTTATAGCAAGATACATATGTACACAAATTGCACTTAGGATGTGGTACTTCAAGACCAAGAATTATACTCCCTCCGTTTCTATTTATGTGAACCTATTTCCTTTTTAGTCCGTGCCAAAAAGAATGACCCCTTTCCTTATTTGGAAACAAATTACCTGTACATAATGTTTTATAGCCACATAAAATATATGTGCCTCATTTTACACCACAAGATCCAAAGTCTTCTCTCTTTTCTTAAATTTCGTGCCCAGTCAAATGAGTTCACATAAATTGAAAAGGATGGAGTATATGCTTTAAGCGACTTAAATCCTTCATGGATTGTCATATAAGTTAAGTCATATAAGCCATATAATAGACTTTAGATGCATATCAAGTTTTTATGTCATGCTAGACATATAAGATATCGGAAACTGATTGCACATACCATTGACTTTATACTTTCAAGTATTTGAACTACATGTCCAAAACTACATGTCTTTCATATTAAACCAATTCTATTTGAATTGTGTATCGACTATTTGGCCAATATTTTTGTATCTGTCTCGACAGCCTTAAGATCATCATCTATACTTAGCGCTATGATAGATGTCGTCGACGAACAATTTATATCGGTTTCAATAATTTTTCATAAAGACATAACATAGAGATCTCTTTATTCATATATTCAGGTACCTGAATCTCTCATGAGATTTTATGAAGTGTTATGTCATGTGATCTTCTAGATCACTTGCCTCCTTATTATGATCACTTTGATCATTTGCTAATCTTCTTTATCAAGAAGTTTTATTTGAAACTGATTTGTCTATACGCTTTAAGCGTACCATAGACTTTGTCCTTCTAGGACTTAATATGAGCATTTGCAATGAGAATATAGTTACTTTCTTTGGGTCAGCAAATGCGTAAGCATGCTTTGAAATATATTGCAAACGAATTATCATTTTATGAACTTCAAGTTCATATTATGATATTCGAGGATCTATATATACAAATGATAATCCGTTCCACGTAACTTTTTCTCATGTGTTTATCATGTATGTCACTCATGTTAGAAAAACTAACTTGTTTCCTCAACTTTGAGAGTCCATCTTTGTGTGTCATGGTGCTAATCAAAATATACACCGCACATCAATAATAATAAGATGGAATTATTTGGTTCCTGACCCCGAACCACTTGTGAGGGGAGAATGTAATATACAAACTGATATAAGTAACTTTGTTCTCATAAGCAATAATTTAGCTATTAAGTGGAGGCACTCAATAAATTATTTTGCTAAACCAACTATGATGTAAACCAACTTATCAAGATAAACTTTCTTGAGTAGAAAATCTGGAAATTATGCTCGAAATTAAATTATTGAGCAAGTTACCTCGCAAAACATCATATTGTGGGTTAATAATAATCGCACATGTAACCATCTCATAGATGCATCTTATTTGGTATACATGGCAAGTGAATGGGCCCATATTCACTTTTGATATTTCCAGCGTTTATGGGATTCAATCCCAATTTTAGTTGGTCTACTAATTAATGAGAACAAGCAACCTAGGAGAATTCGTAAAGAACTTTCTAGTTCTTTAATATTTACTCATTTGAATTCTCTTTTATTTTTGCACATCATACTTAAATTGATATGACTAAACCAGCTATGCCAACTGGATATCGATATACTCCAAGTTTATTATGATATGAGTTTTATATCAATAAAGTTCTACTTTATTGTGGCATTCTTTTATTTGTGTAGTACAAACTGAAGAATAAAGCGGGTAACTTTTCGTATACATATTACCACGCTACAAGTTGTAGTAATAGAAGATATTAAATCTTTCCTTTATTTATAGTCTCAATATAATCAACTGCTTTCGCGTGTATTTGAAAACTGAATAAGTTTCTTTGAGACTTACTACAACACAATACCTTATTGGTAATCAATTGTGTTTCTCCAAAATAGTATAATTGGCTCTTGCAGAGTTCTCAATTAATTTTGTAGTACCACATATTCATCAACATCAATATGGTGAATATCTCTTTTAAAGAGAAAGTTATACCATCATGGTTATGGTCAAAATTATATGCAAGATATGTTTCTTGCATTAATGTTATTCTTTAATAACCACATTACCAATATATTTTGGTGTGCAATAGGTACGTGACCAATGACCATTCATGCCATAGTAATGACATTATTTTCTTATATATCTCAAACCTCCTTCTAGAGGTGAGTGTGGTATATTCACTACCACTAGCACGTTCATATTCTTCCAAGAATGAATATGTATTCATAAATTAGATGTTGTCATATTCACATCATGAATGAACCATAATCATCTATATGTGCTTTATAAAATCTCATGTCAAATCGATGACAAATATTACTTTCACAAAGTGAATGATTATTTTGAGAATCCTTATTGTTCTCATTACCACAATGATGACGATTATAATTTCGTCTATTGTCACGTCCACATCCATTGATACATTCATAGTAATAATTTTGTCTTCTTTCAGACTTATCACATACTGCTATCACATTCTCTAAAGGGAATGAGAATGGAGCAAATTCAATGGAACGAGTTTTCAATTCTTTGTCCACAATCATACATGAATTTGATCATGGAAAGACATAGAAATTTTACCACTTTGGGTGGTTATAATATCTTTCAAACTCCATTAGAGTTGCAATCAAAATTTATTGTCTTTACTTGTATTTAAATCAAATTATAGAACGTCAAGAATTTGAAAGAGAAAAGTAAAATACTTACCTTAAATCCAGAATTTAATCATGAAGGAAGTTCATTGAATAATTGACAATCATTATGCTCAATCCCAAAGCTTCTACTCAATTGGTTAGAGTCTCGTGTTGATAACGTGTTATGAAACAATAAAAGAAGAAGAAGAGTATTGCAGAGAAAAGTAGGAAGAGAGAATTTTTATTGATTTTGGCATGATTTACAATGGGGTAAGACCCCTCTATTTATAGGGGAAAAATGACTTAGTCACAAAGTAAAACTCTCTACAAGATAAACATTCACTTTAAATAGAATTCTATTCATAACAAAGTAACTTTTTTCAGTAGTGGGGGAATTAAATGGTTGTAGTTTGATAATTGGATCTAAAATCTAATAAAATAGAGTAGAACGACCCATCTCGATAATGGTTAGTAAATTCTAGGATTTACTCAGCAATTGTTCGAATATGCAAACTATTGGCCTTATTTGATTACGAATACGATCAGGAACAAATCAGTGTATCAAGAGCTTTTTTGCATAGTAATTTGTTCTCTTATTTGTTATTAAAAAGTTGGAGTAAAATAGTACAGGTGTAATGAATATTTAACATAAATTTAATGTATTACCAATGCATGAGATATGGACTAATTTAGAGGTGAAGAAGAGATGGAATAGTTCCTTATTCATTGAGGGAGAGAAAAGAAAAGCGACACACAGAGAGAGAGAGAGGAGGGGGGAGGGGGGATCTGGGACCATGGCTTTAGATTTTGAAGTGAAAAGACCAAAGTTCCCTTGTAGTTAATGAATATACAACATGAAAATAAGGGATAATTTGGAGAAAGAGAAAATGGGTACATTGCTAAAATACTACCTTAGTATAGTATGTTAGCAAGACCCTATATATATATCGGCTATTTTTCTGAATCGGCTAAAAATAAACATTTCTCCTTTCTTTTTGCTCTTGCCCTCTCAAATTTGACCCTTAGATCTGATACAAGGGTTAAATGCATTGACACTTGTAGATTGAACTTCGCAAAAAGAAAATTGGACCGGTGATTTAAAAGAAAAAAAATCTGAAGTACATGGTTTGTGCATTTTGCTGCCGACGAGCTGAAACAGCTAAAAATACTTCAAACAATAAACATGCCTCTTTGACGTTTAGATTTAATATACTTTTAGTTAAATTTTTGTTTTAGTCATATTTTGTTGGAATCGAAAGTTCTCGAAGGGTTTGAGAGTTTGAGGCAGAAAGTTTTGATTTGAGTGGTGTTTGGTATGTTGGACGGATTTGAGGATTTTGGACGGGTTGAGGGGCATTGGGCCTAATTGGCATTTGGACAGTTTAATATTTTTGGGCCTAATTGTGGTCTACACAATTAGGTCTGCTCAACCGGCCCACTTGTGCCACTGCCTTGTTCAGAATACACAATCTAGTGTACAGCACATGCTACACTATATTTTAGGTAGTTTTCCCATACTTATTTTATTTAATTATTTGTTCCATCCTTGTATTCCTTTAATGTACAACTTGGCCACTTGCCAATGCAGGAGGTTACCCTAAAGCTTTTCTTCTGTATATATGTTTAGCATTGTATTTTTTAGAAGAACAAGTTTTTCTTCATTCATCAAATACACAAGCAGAAAATTACAGTTTCGTTTTTCCTTTTTACATGGTATCAGAGCAGGTTTAATTCTGGTATTTTTCTGCTTTCTCAGTCACTAAACCAGCTCCTTTTTTTTTCTTCTTTCATCTTCATCTTGTCACTATCTTATATGGGTACTTCACCAGAATCATCCGACACTCTAGCTTCTGCTTCTGCTGTCACCACTAATGTTCCTGCACCTGCAGTGACCTTTGCTTCAGGAGTAATTGACTCCACTCACCCTTATTACCTTCATCCTTCTGACTACCCAGGGATGAACCTTGTATCCTCAGTTTTTGATGGCAAAGGATATGGAGGTTGGAGAAGGGCAGTTATCATTGCCTTGTCTGCAAAGAACAAGCTGGGATTCATCGATGGTACTCTTATCATCCCTAAGACTGATTCTGCTGTCCAGCAGACATGGGGTAGATGTAATGACATGGTACTTTCATGGCTTCTCAACTCTTTGTCCAAAGAGATAGCTGAAAGTGTGCTCTATTCACAAAGTGCAAAAGATTTGTCGAGGGACCTGGAAGACAGATTTGGACGGGCAATGGAGCAAAGTTATTCCAATTACAAAAGGAATTAAGTTCAGTAGTGCAAGGTAATTCAAGTGTATCAACTTACTTCACCGAAATCAAAAGCCTATGGGATGAACTAGATGCACTCAATACATTTTCTGTTTGTATATATGAGTGTGAGTGTGGTGCAAAAGTCAAAAGCTTGAAAGCACACCAAGATGAAAGACTTTTGCAGTTCCTAATGGGACTAAATGATATTTTTATTGGGGTAAGGAGTAACATTCTATTGTCATCACCTTTACCCTCCATTGGACAGGCATACTCTCTTGTGATTCAAGACGAGAAGCAAAGGGAGATACATGCTACCCCTGCATACTCAGGGGAATCTGTCTCATTCATTGCTACCAACCAACAAGGAAGTTTCAGAAGATTTAATAAGAACAGGATGCAGAAAACAAGTTTTGAATCTAAGAAGTATTTGGGAATTTGTTCCTATTGCAAAAAAAAAAAAAAAAACTGGACATAGCATCCAGAAATGCTATAGAATTCATGGGTTTCCAGCTGATTTCAAGTTCACAAGGGAGAAAAGATTTCAAGGAAGTGCCCAGGCAAATAAAGCTTCCTTCTCAAATCAAGAAAATGAAGAGGGAAGTGCATCAGGAGTTCAGAATCTCACCAAAGAAAATGTGGCTGAGCTGCTGCAGCTTCTTCAGCAAGTGAGAGTGGGACATTCCAGTGCAGAAACCCCTGATGTTGCAGCAAATGTGAGCCATGCTGGTATGACAAATTTATGTGAAAAATTGGCCTGTTTAATTCAAATCAATGATGAGTCTTGGATATTGGATAGTGGAGCAACAGAACATATGTCTTTCAACAAAGATTTTTTTACAGAATTAAAAACTTTGGCTAAACCTCTCATGGTAAAACTCCCAAACTCTTACAGAGTTCAGGTCACTCATTCAGGAACCATTTCTCTTTTGCCTAATCTAATTCTTCGAAATGTTCTTTACGTTCCATCCTTCAAATATAATTTGTTGTCTGTGCACAAGTTGTGCAGACAACTCAAGCAATATGTTTTATTCACACCTTTTTCATGTTTTCTTCTACAGGGCCCTTCAGTGAAGAGCCCACTGGAAATTGGTAAAGAGGAAGGGGGCCTCTACATTTTCAAATCCGTCCAACATACCAAACACCACTCAAATCAAAACTTTCTGCCTCAAACTCTCAAACCCTTCGAGAACTTTCGATTCCAACACCCCCCTTCAAGCTGGAGGGGGTAGAAAACACACCCAGCTTGCCCAAATGATCACGATGAAGAGGTCCGGCGAGTGGTTTGGTGAAGAGATCTGCTAACTGGGCAGAAGATCTAACAAAGGTTAACGAAATCAGCCCAGCTAGGTATTGGTCGCGTACAAAATGACAATCGATTTCAACGTGCTTCGTCCGTTCGTGAAACACAGGGTTTTTTGCTATGTGAATTGCTGCTTGGCTATCGGAGTAAAGAGGGACTGGAAGAGAGATAGGAATTGACAAATCCTCAAAAAGACGGACCAACCAAGTGAGCTCTGCAACTACTCGCCACATAGATCTGTATTCTGCTTCGGCGGAACTGAGCGAGATGGAAGTTTGCTTCTTTGACTTCCAAGAGATCGGAGAGGTACCAAGAGAAATATAAATTCTCTAGTAAATGTCTTATTTGTCCTATGGCAAGATAGTCCAAACTTCCATTTCCCTCTAGTTCTATTTTCACTAAGAAAGAGTTTGAATTAATTCATGTGGATACCTGGGGACCATACAATAGTGCTACATATGATGGTTTTAAATACTTCCTTACAATTGTTGATGATTTCAGTAGAGGCACATGGACCTACCTACTAACCAACAAATCCAATGCATTCACTATTCTACAAGGTTTTATAGCTATGGTAGAAAGACAGTTTAATAGCAAGGTGAAAATCATAAGGTCGGATAATGCTTTTGAATTGGGAAGTGGTAAAATTCAATCGGAATTCTTTGAGTCACTAGGTATTATTCATCAAACCACTTGTATATCCACACCACAACAAAATGGAGTGGTGGAGAGAAAGCACAGGCATCTTTTAGAGACATCTAGAGCCTTGTTATACCAATCACACCTGCCTACATCATACTGGGGTGACTGCCTTCTTACAGCAACCTATTTGATCAACAGATTTCCTTCAAGTGTCTTAAAGCTTAAGACTCCTTATGAAGTCCTTTTTTCAAGCAAGCCAAATTACTCTAACCTTAGATGCTTTGGGTGTTTGTGTTTTGCTTCTACTGTCTCAAATCAAAGAACTAAGTTTGAACCTAGAGCTATACCTTGTGTGTTCTTAGGTTATCCTCATGGAAAGAAGGGTTACAAGGTGTTGAACCTCAAGAATTTGAAGCCTTTCGTTTCTAGAGATGTTATATTTCATGAAGAATTCTTTCCTTTTGCTTCTATTAAGTCTAATTCTTTTTCTGAAATTTCTTTACCCACTGCTCCATTTTCTGCAAATCATCAGATTCCTGAACCTCTATCTTTTCCTATCAGACCCTACACTAAAACAGATTCTCAACTCTCCAAAGAGGCTACTGCATCAAGTGACTCCTGTTCTTCCCCCATTTATTCAAGCCATCCTAGTTCACCTATTCCCTCTATCTCTGTTTCTAGTTTCTCTCCAAATTCTCCAGTTACATCTAATCAACCACATACATCTACACCAGTTTTTCCTGCTTTGGATTCTGATTCTACGATGGATGTTCTTATTAGGAAGTCTACCAGACCACACACAACTCCATCTTATCTCAAAGATTTTATCTGTAATGCACTCCAACTCACAGATGTTAGCAACTCCTGCTTTCTCGCACCAGTTAAACCTACATATATATCTTTCAGTGGACTATCTTCTACCAATCAACATATGCTAAACACATTGTCCAATATACAAGAACCTACTGACTATTTACAGGCAACACATCACCCAGGGTGGCAAGAAGCAATGAATAAAGAGATTGAGGCACTTGAACTTAATATGACTTGGGAAGTGGTTGAATTACCACCAGGGAGGAAAGATTTACCATGCAAATGGGTCTATAAGGTTAAACACCATTCAGATGGGAGTGTGGAAAGACTAAAGGCAAGATTGGTCATTAGAGGAGACATACAAAAAGAGGGAATAGACTTCAATGAAACCTTTTCACCGGTGGTTAAGATGACCACAATCAGATGCATACTAGCCACTGCCGTAAAGAAAGGATGGGGTCTATATCAACTAGATGTGAATAACGCTTTCCTACATGGAGATCTAAATGAAGAAGTGTACATGAAATTCCCACCTGGAGTTATACCTACTTCACCTACTCATGCATGCAAGCTAAAGAAATCAATTTATGGGCTACGACAGGCATCTCGTCAGTGGTATGCTAAACTTACAACTGCTTTGAACTTTAAGGGATTCACTCACTCATTCAACGACTATTCTTTGTTCTTTAAAAGGTCAGATTCTTCCGTTTCTATAGTGGCTGTCTACGTGGATGATATACTCTTGACAGGTAATGACACCAAAGAACTACATGCTTTGAAAAACTTTCTCAATCAAGAGTTCAAAATTAAAGATCTCGGGGACTTACATTTCTTTCTAGGCATGGAAATTGTCCGAGAAACAGATGGACTTCTCCTTTCTCAGCGCAAATTCACTTTAGATCTTCTCCGAGAATTTGACTCTCTGCACTTGTCCCCTGTTTCTTCTCCACTCGATTCGTCTACTCGTTTGTCTACTCACATAGGGGAACCAGTGAAAGATCCCACCTTGTATCGTCATCTCCTTGGTAAACTTAACTACCTCACTCACACCCGCCCAGACTTATCCTTCACTGTCCAACACCTCAGTCAGTACATGCAGGACCCTCGACAACCCCACCTAGATGCAGCACTCCGTGTTCTTCGGTATCTGCTCAAAGATCCTGGGCTAGGGCTTTTTATGTCTGCTTCCTCCTCCTTCAAGCTCCTAGCTTTTTGTGACTCCGATTGGGCCACTTGCCCGGATTCGAGGAAGTCGGTCAGTGGTTTTTATATTTCTCTTGGTACCTCTCCGATCTCTTGGAAGTCAAAGAAGCAAACTTCCATCTCGCTCAGTTCCGCCGAAGCAGAATACAAATCTATGCGGCGAGTAGTTGCAGAGCTCACTTGGTTGGTCCGTCTTTTTGAGGATTTGTCAATTCCTATATCTCTTCCAGTCCCTCTTTACTCCGATAGCCAAGCAGCAATTCACATAGCAAAAAACCCTGTGTTTCACGAACGGACGAAGCACGTTGAAATCGATTGTCATTTTGTACGCGACCAATACCTAGCTGGGCTGATTTCGTTAACCTTTGTTAGATCTTCTGCCCAGTTAGCAGATCTCTTCACCAAACCACTCGCCGGACCTCTTCATCGTGATCATTTGGGCAAGCTGGGTGTGTCGTCTACCCCCTCCAGCTTGAAGGGGGTGTTGGAATCGAAAGTTCTCGAAGGGTTTGAGAGTTTGAGGCAGAAAGTTTTGATTTGAGTGGTGTTTGGTATGTTGGACGGATTTGAGGATTTTGGACGGGTTGAGGGGCATTGGGCCTAATTGGCATTTGGACAGTTTAATATTTTTGGGCCTAATTGTGGTCTACACAATTAGGCCTGCTCAACCGGCCCACTTGTACCACTGCCTTGTTCAGAATACACAATCTAGTGTACAACACATGCTACACTATATTTTAGGTA
This sequence comes from Nicotiana tabacum, assembly GCF_000715075.1. Classification (NCBI taxonomy): domain Eukaryota; kingdom Viridiplantae; phylum Streptophyta; class Magnoliopsida; order Solanales; family Solanaceae; genus Nicotiana; species Nicotiana tabacum. The sequence goes on from NC_134086.1 coordinate 38,355,377, forward strand.
GTTTTCCCATACTTATTTTATTTAATTATTTGTTCCATCTTTGTATTCCTTTAATGTACAACTTGGCCACTTGCCAATGCAGGAGGTTACCCTAAAGCTTTTCTTCTGTATATATGTTTAGCATTGTACATTTGAGAAGAACAAGTTTTTCTTCATTCATCAAATACACAAGCAGAAAATTACAGTTTCGTTTTTCCTTTTTACATATTTATCAAAGAACAATATGTTTGAATTAGATTTTGAAAGAATTGATTTTGTGTATGTTAGATGATTATTTTTGTCTTAACCAAAAAATGAAACATGGATTTTTCAAACTACAGAAACACTCATACGAAATTGTTAGATGACCATCGTATCTCTTGGATATATCATAACGCCCGGGCCCGGGACAAAATACAGCATTAATTCAAATTCCTATAAGTCAGGTCAGTTAGGCTACTGCGGTACATTTGTTGCTATATATAAACTATCTACAGCCTTGGTGAAAACTCAACCAAAAAGGCTTTACATTTTCACTTCTGCTTCAATCTTAATTTGGTATCAAGAGCCAATTTTTTCTTTTTTTTTCCTGGCACCATGACTATTTCTCCCAGTCCACTGCTAATTCCGCTACAGTTCAGCCATCTTCTTCCACATCAACACACCTTTCTATTATTGATTCCAAATCTCAAACTGTGAGTCCTCCTAGTTTACCAATAAAACTTGATCGGGACAACTATTACCTTTGGCAATTCACTATTTACTCTGTGTTTTGAAGCCTTCGATTTAGAGGCTCATCTTGACGGATCTGACATTCCTTCTCCCACCATTGCTACTTCAAATGCAATCGCTTCCGAACCTACAGCTAATCCAGCTTTCAAAGCATGGAAGAAAAGAGACAAAATTCTCCTCATTTGGCTCAAAACCACCATTTCCCAGTTCATCCTACCACATATCATGCACATCCGTACCACTCATGAGGCTTGGTCCTACCTTTCCAACCTTTATCAATCCCAATAACGTGCCCGAGTTATGCAACTTCGCCATCAACTTCAAACCACGACTAAGGGCTCTTCCTCTGTCATGGAATACGTTGACAAGAAACGCACAATTTCCCATAGCCTAGCCCTTGCTGCACGTCCTATCACGGACGAAGAACTCATGAGCTCTATTTTGTTCGGTCTAGACTCTTCATATGGCCCTTTTCGCTCAGCTATTAATGCTCAACTTGAAACCCTCACAACTGATTCTCTTCTTGGTTTACTTCTCCAGGAAGAGGAAAAACTTGCAGAGGAACACAAAGCTTTTCAACTTCAGGCCAATGTCCTCTCTCGCCAATATCCTAGTTGTCCTTCATCCATAGGACAATCCAACCAGCAGTCACGACCAAACAATGGCCAAAGATCCTTTACTCGGCCAAATAACAACCCTTCTCGTCCTAATAGCCGTTTCTCTCCTCGCATTATCTGTCAGATTTGTGAGAAGCCTAATCACCATGCCCGAAATTGCTACAATCGTAGCAACATTGATGCCTATCCTCCAAACAGATCCTCTAACCACCCACAAGCCAATATGGTCCCTCCCTCAGCTAATACAATTTCTCCTTCTGCTATTGTTGACAATTCATGGTTCATTGATTACGGTGCAACGTCAGATTTGTCTCAACTCTCTATTTATACGGGCTATGATGGTGACGAGCAACTTGCTGTAGGTAATGGCCATAAACTGCCTATTCATAACATGGGCTCCTCTGTCCTTCCATGTCCAAATCGCCCTCTCCATCTCAATGGCATTCTCCATGTTCCTTCCATCACCAAAAAAATTATGAAGTGGCTCTCAATTATGGAATTTCACCCTTTTTGTTGTCTTGTGAAGGATCTTCAGGGAAAAATATTGCTTCGAGGGACAATTGATCAAGGCTTATACCGTCTGAATGGTGGGGTTCCTGATGTCTCCTCCAAGTCCTCCTCACCCATGGCTCCTTGCACTTTTGTTTGTTCTCGTGCATCGCTCCAAGCGTGGCATGAATGTCTTGGTCATCCTCATGAGCAACTTTTACGTTGTTTAGTATCTACTTTTGGTCTGCCATTATCGTCAAATAAAATGTCCAGTATCTGTGGATCATGTCAATTAGGAAAAAGCCATAGGCGCCTTCTTCGTCAAGTCATAGTTCATCTCCCTTTGATTTGGTGTACTCTGATGTGTGGGGACCTTCTCCGCATCTCTCAATTAATGGAAATAAGTATTTTGTTCAATTTCTTGATGACGCCACATAATTCGTTTGGATATTTTTCTTGGCGACTAAATCTCAAGTTCTTGATGTCTTCAAATACTTTCATAAAATGGTTGAAACTCAATTTGGCAAGAAAATAAAAAAATTGCAAACTGATTGGGGTGGGGAGTATCGCAATGTGTCTTCCTATGCTCAATCTATTGGCATTAATCACCGTCTCTCTTGTTCCCATACATATGAACAAAATGGGGCTCCTGAAAGACGCAACCGCACCATTGTTGAAAAAGGGCTCACTCTGCTTGCTCATTCATGTCTTCCCTTCCGGTACTGGGAACATGCTTTTTCCACTGCTACATACTTAAATAACAGAACAATCACTCCGATATTATCCTTCAAGTCGCCCTACCAAGCTGTATACCACCGTCCGCTAGACTGCGTCCTTTTCTTAAAATTTGGCTATCTGTGCTATCCTTTTCTTCGTCCTTATAATAATCATAAACTTGACTTTCGTTCTCTTCCATGTGTCTTCTTAGGTTACAGTTCGAAGCACAAAGGTTACTTGTGTCACTATCCCCCCACCAATCGGACATATATTGCTCGCCATGTAATATTTGATGAAAACAAATTTCCTTATCCTCACTACAACACCCCCACTTCCAGTTCCAATGAAGATTCACAGCTACCATCCTTGACAATTTTACAGTCCATTTCAAATTCCATTGACTCAAATATCAACTCACCATCTCATATCCTTCCTCCACATCCCCCCTCTCCCCTCACAATACCTACTGAAGCATTGCCCACAACTTCTCCACCAGTAGCTTCCCCAACAGCTTCTCCCATGCCAAACACCACAAATACCTCTACTGCTATCTCAACTCATCTTCCTCTACCGAACCCTCTTCCCACGTATTTCCGGCCAGCAACCTCCTCTACTCACCATATGACTACACGAGCTCAAACAAATTCACTTAAACCTAAAGCTCTTGTTGCATCTCATCACCCTATTCCAGCCTCATCTTCCCTTCCCAATGAGCCAAAAACTTACAAGCAAGCTGCTTCCTCCCCTGAGTGGCTTCGTGCCATGGATACAGAATATCACGCACTGCTCCGTAACCGCACCTGGACACTCACTCCTTGTCCCCCCAATGTAAATGTGGTAGGTTGCAAATGGGTTTATCGTATTAAGCGTCGAGCCGATGGCTCCATTGAAAGGTACAAAGCTCGCCTAGTTGCAAAAGGCTTTCATCAAGAAGAAGGTGTTGACTTTCATGATACTTTTAGCCCTGTTGTGAAACCTTCTACTATTCGGCTTGTCCTCTCTCATGCCATATCTAAAGGGTGGGTTCTCAAGCAATTGGATGTCAATAATGCATTCCTAAATGGTGATCTTTCGGAGGTTGTTTATATGACTCAACCGCCGGGATTTGTTGAGAAGTCTCGACCAAATTTTGTATGCCATCTCTCTAAAGCTTTATATGGTCTCAAACAAGCACCCCGCGCTTGATTTCTCAAGCTCAAAACCTTTCTCATCTCACATGGGTATACATCTTGTTACTCAGATTCATCCCTCTTTGTTCGTCATACTATATCTTCTACTACCTACCTCTTGGTCTATGTTGATGATATTATAATAACGGGTAGTGACCCCTCATATTTATCCTTATTCACCAAAGCACTTGACCTTCAATTCTCCCTTAAAGATCTGGGACATCTCTCTTTTTTCTTGGGTGTTGAAGTTAATCGTATAGGCTCTGGGATACACCTTTCTCAAGCTAATTACATTCGTGACCTACTCACTCGAGCCAAGATGACCGACTGCAAACCTTCTCCTTCTCCAGCGGACAGCACTATCCAATTAAGCAAACATGGTGAAACCTTTGCTGGTCCTTCTGTATATCGGAGCATTGTTGGTGCTCTCCAATATGTGACCATCACCCGACCAGAAATATCCTTTTCTGTGAGTCGTGTATGTCAATATATGCACAATCCTACAATGGATCATTGGAAAGCAGTGAAAAGAATTCTTCGTTATTTGAAAGGTACCCTTACATATGGCCTCTCCATCATACCATCCACTTCTTCCTCTGTGCATGTTTACTGTGATGCGGGATGGGCTGCTAATCCTGATGATCGACGTTCTCATCATGGTTTCGCTGTATATTATGGGTCTAATCTCATCAGTTGGTCATCGCGGAAACAACAAGTAGTGGCTCGCTCTAGTACCGAAGTCGAATATCGTGCCATTGCTTTTGCCGCATCTGAAGTATCCTGGCTAACCAGTCTGCTTAAGGAGCTCCAGTTACCTTGCCCTCCTGCTCCAGTAGTTTTTTGTGACAATATTAGTGCTATTTATTTCACAGCCAATCCTGTTTTTCATCAACGGTTGAAACACATTGAAATTGACTACCATTTTGTCCGAGAAAAGGTTGATCGTGGCCAACTTTCTGTTCGGTACATTCCTTCCACAGATCAAACAGCTGATATATTTACCAAGGCTCTAAGCTCCTCTCGATTTTCTCAGTTACGGTCCAAGCTCAATGTCTCTAAACTTGACATGAGCTTGCCGGGGGGTGTTAGATGACCATCGTATCTCTTGGATATATCAGATATGGTTTAGATGTGTATCTTTTAAATATATTAGATAAGGACTTAGATTACATTGTAAATTCAAATTAGGGCTGCTCGGTGGGCCGGGCCTGAACCGGACCGGACCGGGCCCGCGGTCCTAACGGGCCTGGTGGGCCTGGTGGGCCGATCCTGGGTGGGCCGGTCTTGGTGGGCCTCCTGAGCCCGTCATGGGCTGGTCTTCAAGGTTGAGCCCACGAGCCCGGGACCGTTTAGCCCGGGACCGGCAGGCGGGCCTGGGCCGGTCCTGGGCCGGTCCTGGCGGGCCCAACGGCTATTTTTTTTTTTTTAAAAAAAAAATAATTTTAAATTCTCCAACGGCCATATTTAAAATCTAGTCGTTTGGGCTGAAAATATGACCGTTTTTAAGTTTAAAAAATGGCCATTTGGCCCCCAAACTTTATTTTAACCCCAAACTTTATATAATTACACTTTTCCCCATTTTTCAACTATAAATACCCCCTCATTCTTTCATTTTTATTCACCAATTCATCAATATCTCTCAATATCTCTCAATCTCTCTACTACAATTACTTAATTTATTGTTGAAATTTCGTGAAAAATTGTGAAGTTGTTGAATTGAAGTTTTCAAGTGTTCAACGATTTTCAATTTTCAAGAAGTTGTTCGGCAATCCGGTAAACTCGTTTCAACTCTTACGTTTTTAGAATATATTTTTGTGTGGTTTAGTTTGCATAATTATAATTAATTTGGCATTTACTTTGAAAAAAATATTTGGTAAAGGAAAAGATAAAACCGGTGAAAGTAGTGGCCAACCAACTACCCTTCCCCCGGCTCCCCGACCTAGAAAAGATAAGCAAGTTGAAAGTAGTCGCCAACCTAGACGTCCTCCTCCTTCCGTAATTCTTGATAGTGATCACCCTTGTTTTCAATTTACCGATAGTGAATTTTATCATAATGTTGCACCAGGTGATAGATTAGATGATGAAATTATGAATGCTCTTTATCCTAATGAAACCATCTTAGAAAATAATGAGGAAAATGAGGATGATGATGAAACCCAAGCACCGGATTTAGATGATACACCTACTAGTCCTCTTAATAACCCAAGTGATGCACCGGTCGACCCACCTGTAGAAACTCCTACTTTTAATAGAGAACCTGCTAAACGCCTAGAAACATCATTAGTTTGGAATTTTTTTACTCAAGTAAGAGAAAAAAATAAGGCTAAGTGTAAAACTTGTGGGAAATTAATGTCGCATAAATATACTGGAGACCGTAGCGGCACAGGTAGTTTGACTAGGCGCATAAAAACACACCCTAGAGATAAGGCTAGATTTTTTCAAATGAAAGCGCAGCTAGAGGGGACAAGTGTAGATTCTGCGGTTAACCCTAGTACAGGTTCAAATCTAGTTCAACCAGGAATTAACACTGTCACCGGAGGTATTTTATATTACGATCCAAATAGAGATCGTGAAGAATTAGCAAAGATGATTACTGTTATGTGCTTACCTTATACTTTTACTTCTAATCCTAATTGGGTTCATTATATTAGAAGAGTGTTTAATCCTACTTATAAAGGTTGGCCTCGCGCAACAATTAAGAGTGATATTTATAAATTCAAACATGAATATGAACAATATTTGCGGTATTTATTTACTCATATACCTAATCGGATTTCTTATTACTACTGATATTGGTAGAAGTGGTAATGATTGTGATTACCTAACTGTTACAAGTCATTGGATAGATGAGGAATGGATAATGCAAAAATGCATAATTGCATATAGAATAATTAATTCGCGTCACACAGGTAAGTTTATAGCTAACACTGTTGCAGATATTTGTAGATATTTTTGCTTTAGCGATAAAATAATGGCAATTTCAATGGATAATGCTTCTAGTAACACCAGTGCTATAGGCATGCTTACAACAACACTAAATCCTGCATTTACTAATATTTGCCATGTTAGATGTATTTGTCATATTTATCATTTAATTGTCGGTGATGGTATGCGAATATTAAACATAGAAATTGAAAAGGTTAGAATGGCTCTTAATTGGCTTTTTTATTCAAACCGTAGAAGTAGACTTAGAGAGTATCTTAAAAAATGTGATGAATATGGCCTTAGAGAAAGAAAGGTTCCTAAACCTTGCCCGACTAGATGGAATTGTATGTACGAAAGTTTAGTAGTAGCATATGAATATAGAAACCCAATTAATGCAACGTTTAATTCTCGGGTAGGTGGTGAGGATGATGATGAAATGCTTACCACTCAAGATTGGACTAATGTTAAAATTCTTTTAGATTTTTTAGAACATTTTCAAATTGCTACAAATGCATTTTCTGGGCAATATTATACTACTATTTCAAACTGTTTAGTTTATATTGCAGCACTATCTGATTTGTTTGTTGAATTTAGTGAGGGTGGGGATATTTATGAACTTGCTATAAATGAAATGAAACAAAAGTTTAAAAAATATTTTTTTCCTATCCCTCCTATTTATGGTCTTGCTGCAATGCTAAATCCTACAATGAAATTGGGAGGTCCTCATTTTTGGTATTCAAATATTTATAAGGCTTTAGATCTTTCAAATGAGGAAATTGCGACACTTGCAGATGCAAAAGCTTCAATTAAGATTAACGCTCAAACAGTTTATAATGCTTATCAACTTGCCTTAGAGCATGCTAGGCCAACTATTCCAACCCCTACTTCGTCTAGCCCACAATCCTCTAAAAGAGTTGCGGGCTTAAAAGCTCTTAAATCTTGGACGGAGTTCAGGGGGTCTCAAGGTGAAAATTATGATGAAACTTCACATCTAAATGAGCTTCAAGTTTATTTGTCTCAGGGACTTGAAAAGGAGAATCCAGACGGCTCTTTTGATCTTTTGGAATGGTGGAAGGCAAGGGAAAAACATTTTCCTGTTCTTGCAAGGATGGCTCGGGATATTTTATCAATTCAAGCTTCAACTGTTGCATCGCCCGGAAGTGGTGATGAACAAGCTTCTTTTCCACCACCACCAACGCAACCTCCTCCGAACCTTGAAGGATTTATGAGATTTGTTAGAGATAATACATAGAATAATATGTAACTTGTATTTTGGCACATCTTCCTTAGTTTTTTTTCCTTCTAATGGTGGTATTAGTACCTTGTTGTGCTCATTCCATTGGGGGAAGGATGACTAAGAAAGATATGCCATTTTTTGGTAATAAAATTTATTGCTTCTACCCATGAGCTTCTTTTCGCAATATTTCTTTGTCTATACTTAGAATTATTTATAAGCTACAATATATACATAATATACAATATATATACTACAAGAAAATATATAAGAGAATATATATACATAAGATACAATATATATACTACAAGACAATATATTATGCTACAATATATACATAATATACAATATATATACTACAAGAAAATATATAAGAGAATATATATACATAAGATACAATATAATATACTACAAGAAAATATATTATGCGAAAATATATACATAATATACAATATATATACTACAAGACAATATATAAGAGAATATATATACATAAGATACAATATAATATACTACAAGAAAATATATTATGCGAATATATATACATAAGATACAATATATATACTACAAGAAAATATATAAGAGAATATATATACATAAGATACAATATAATATACTTCAAGAAGTGATATATATAAGAGAATATATATACATAAGATACAATATATATACTACAAGACAATATATTATGCTACAATATATACATAATATACAATATATATACTACAAGAAAATATATAAGAGAATATATATACATAAGATACAATATAATATACTACAAGAAAATATATTATGCGAATATATATACATAAGATACAATATATATACTACAAGAAAATATATTATGCGAATATATATACATAAGATACAATATAATATACTACAAGAAAATATATTATGCATGACAATTTAGTGTTTTACTATTGTTTTGTTATTTTCTTTTTCGTCAAGCACTTTAATAATTAGATATACATATATACTACATATATATTTTTAATATAGCCATGATACTACAAGAAATTGTCTTAAAAAAAAAAAAAAAACCGCTAGGCCCGCGAAGCCCACGAGCCCGGCACGTTAAGCACAGGACCATGTGGGCTTAGGCCCGTCACGGGCCGGTTCCACCCATTGAGCCCACGAAGACCGGGACCGCCAGAGCCCAGGACCACGAAGCCCGGGACCGCGAGGCCTGGCCCGTTAGGCCCACTAACGCCCGGGCCCGGGACAAAATACAGCATTAATTCAAATTCCTATAAGTCAGGTCAGTTAGGCTACTGCGGTACATTTGTTGCTATATATAAACTATCTACAGCCTTGGTGAAAACTCAACCAAAAAGGCTTTACATTTTCACTTCTGCTTCAATCTTAATTCAAATATAACGTAAAATTATTGCAGATTACTACTCTCTGAATGAGGAGATGTTTTGCTGTAGAGAAGAAAATGGAAATATGCAGATGCTTACTAGTTATTTAATATTCCTTATAACACATAGAGTAAGTTATTTTAAATTTGTTGACACAAAAAAAAAAAAAAGAGTCTGTAGTCTGTAGACACAACATTTGCATGTAAGGAAGGACTAGTACTAGTATTATTCCGCTGCTAGAGAAACAAAACGGATGCCTCAAAGCTCCGTTAATTTCCAATTATAGAAGTTTTCCGTTTGGATTGCCAAATATAAAAAAGAGTAGCACCAAACTCACCACTCTGCTTCCCACAGCAAAGGTTAGTCCTTTCCCTCCTCCTCCTTCCAAAGAGCGACCATATATATTCTCTCTTTTTCTTCTTGTGCATTTTATCTAATTCTTTCAAATTCTTTCTCTTTATTTGTTAGCAAGCATCGATAATTCAATTCTACAGCTTCTTTCCTCTATTTTTTCTCTCTGTTGGACATCCCTAAAGAGAAAACTGCATTTTTATACTTGACACCATTTTATAATTTTACGCTTAAGCCAGTATTAATAATATTGTCCAAGATACGACCTTTTAATTTCTTCTTGTTCTTTTCTTAGTTTTTGCTGTTTTGAGTTTTTCGATCATGTTACCCTTTCATAGTTTGCACTTTCTGAAGCTGTTCCTGAAATGACTGAGCTTTTCCGCTTCCATGTGTATACTTCTTCATTAAAAGGGAAAAAATGACTTTCTTAGTTTATGGTTTTCTTCGATAGTCTATTTGAAAGGGTTTTTAAATTTTAGATTGTTAGATAGTGAGACAAAGTTTCGATTTTTTCATATTTATGGTATCCGGACTAGCTTGCGCGCACCTCGAACTTGATATCTCCCACCAGCACAACTGTCAGGTAACATGTCCCAAGGCTTGGGCAGATGGGAAAAAAACTACACCTAGTGTTTTTTTGCCTCCGCTAGGATATGAACCTGAGACCTTTTAATTCTCAACTCACTTCATTGACCACTAGACCACATCTTTGGGTGCTATAGGATATTTTTCTTCATACCATATGCACTTATTTTGATTGAACGTCGGAAAATGTTACTAATTTAGGAAACTAATAAAATAAGGGCATTTGATAAATTCAAAGTTGAGCTGCTTTCAACATGAAAAGCGTAGGGAGAAGGATGGGAAGATATTGAAAGCGTAGGCAGCTTTCAATAAGGCTGCCTCCAAATTATTTCATTTTTTTTTTTTTTGGATCATAATCATTGTATAAGAGATATGGACTTAGTTTTTATACTGACCTTTGGAATTGCTATGTAAGCTTTTGTTTTTAAACTGGGTTTGAATCTCTCTCTCTCTTACCACGATTACACCTATTTCACTAATGTTAATGATATTTGTTTAGCTGAAAAAGAGTTGCCTATATTCACTTTGAATTATTATCTTCAGAAAAGAAAATGGTTGAAATACTCTTATTAGAGATGAAGGGATGCATTGTAGCTGTTGCAATAGCTGATTCCTGCATTTGTTGAAAATAGTAAACTTAAATGTTCAAATGTCTAGATTCATATGTCTTTTTAGTTATCTTAGGTGCATGAATTTGCATTATTTAGGTAGACTTTTATATTATCATTTATCAATGTGGCTTGGTTCATAGAGTGCATGAAAGAGGTGTGAAGAAATATGTCTACAGACTAGTAGCACCTATAAAAGCACCCTTTGTAATGTTATCTTATAATTTATAAGAATGGAGTCTTTCAGAATAAGATATATTATGGTTTATGTTTATCTCCCTCTTCTATCCTCTTTGTGCCTCCTACCTTGTACACTTATTATAGTCCAACATCATTCTTGTATTAGGTGATAAACTGTAACACCTGGGAATAAATTTGTGTGATATCCTGGGGTTTTCTGTGATGTTTCAAGCCACTCTTTTGCAACTAACTTGAGGAAAAGATGTCAATGCTAAGAATTAGGTACATATAGCATGTAAATCCTTAGTATTTTGATGTTCCATTCTTAGGATGTACTTCTAGCTCTTTACATGGATTCTTCTCCACTGTATTTCCTTTTCACGACTGCTGTGATTTGCTTTTCTTGAGCAGAGAGTCTCTCGGAAACAGCTTCTCTACCTTCAGAAGGTAGGGATAAGGACCCATTTGTGGGACTATACTGAGTATGTTGTTGTTATTGTTGTTTATTCTTACGGTGTATACGAAGTGAGCGTAGCCCGATCTTCATTGACCATTGCCCAATGTGTTTTGATTTGTGACAGGTCATTTGAAAATGTTTCTGAAATCTCGGTTGTCGTGGAACGTAATAATCCCTGCTGAGAATCTTGACGTTGAAGGTTTAACGCTTCAGAAGGAGATTGTCATTCGCCTCTTGAAAGATTTTGCTTCCAAGAAAGCCTCAAAGAATCTTGGTTACTTTTTAGCAGTCACTGCATTGGAGAAGGAAAAGTTCGAGAACAGATGGCTGGTGATGTGCTTTTCCCTGTAGAATTCAGCTGCATTACCTTCAAGATGTTTCGCGGAGAGATCTTGGAAGGGGTTATTCCCAAGATCTTGAAGCACGGCGTCTTTTTGAAAACTGGCCCCGCAGACAATATTTACCTATCTAATAAGATGATGTCAGATTATAAGTATGTGCATGGGGAAAATCCCATATTTATGAATGAGAAGATGTCAAGAATTGAGAAAGATACAGTGGTGCGTTGCATTGTGATTGGAACAGAGTATAAGGAGGAAGGGAAGGAATTACTAGCACTTGTCAGCTTGGAGGGTGATCACCTTGGACCCATCTGAATCCGATCATAAAGTTGTGATTAAAGATATATAGTAAAGCTAAATTCAGTAGTTATATCATTTGTGTTTAGTACTGCTTTGGATTGGATGTGACTTATATCTGTTGATGTTGCTGACACTCTCTGTAAGTGTCTTATTTTCTCATTTGATTGCTTAAGCCCTCTAGTGAATGTGTAAATGTTTTAAAGACATAGTATGGTTAAGGTGATGAACCTTTTGATACCTGAAATACCCTTCTAAAGTGTCTAATTCTCGTGACTGATTTCTTTAAAAGTATCTTCATATAGTGTTTTTTTTTTTTTTTTTGCCAAGGGTCTATCGGAAACAGCCTCTCTGCCTTTATAGAATAGGGGTAAGGTTGCGCACACACTACCCTCCCCAGACCCCATGTATGGGATTAAGCTAGGTTTGTTGTTGTTGTTATCATCTTCATATAGTGTTTGTCATCCCAGATTCTCTTACTCCATGGACAGGTAACTAACCTTTACTCCTGCCTCACGTTTCACTTTCGGAAAATAGTTTCAAAGTTTTCCATGTTTTCTAGCCAGGAACAAAGATTCTGTCCCGTGCAGAGTGAAAAGGTCCAGAAAGAAAAACAACATAAGCCTGGTTGAGTAAACTAGAGAGCCCATAATGATGATTAGATAACATCACTTAGAACTAGATGTAGCTTGAGACGGACTTTAACTATAGCTGTGGAATCTAAAGTTAAAGCAACTCTTTGGATGCTTTACTAATTCAAATGCCAATGGGAAAGGCAGCTAAAACCACAACTACAACATCTACTTGATTCAAGCCGTAGTAATATCATCCAGATTGCTGAAATGTGCTCTTCTAAGAAAAGTTTACAAGTATTATCCCTCCTCTAAAAGAAGCTCTATTCTAGTCTACAACTTAAAGGAATTTGCAATATACTTAATAAGTTACAACCTTCACTCTTTCTTTTTCCTCTGGCTCTCTTTTGACCCTTAAACCAACCTTGAAGTACATGGTTTGATCATTTTTGCCCCGCCGAATTCTCAATGGAACACACTCTCACAAGTTGTCTAGCTACTAAGACTACAGAATCAGTAGTCAAGCTGAAACAGCCAAAATCTACTTCAAACAATAAACATGCCGCGCTAACATTCTGACGTTAAGATTAGAATACTTTTAGTGAAATCTTGCTTTAGGTTTATTTTTTTGAAAAGTAAAATGTGTGTATTTGAATTTGTCTAGAAGAACAAAATTTTGTCGTGTTACCAGATTATTTTTTAAATTTTTAAACAGCAAAAAGCATCTACCTTTTTGAACTACAGAAACAATTAAACTGTTGTTTTAGGGAACAAAACAACTGTTTTTCAAAGCACGACTTTTTTTTTCAAGAGCATTCGATTCAACAATAACATGTCCCTCTTATGCAACGGATTTACTAGTAAGAAAATTTCCTTTAACTTGAACAATGTTTGCAGGTCTAACATTTTATAGAAGAGGAAGCTGACTACCACAAATGACAGCAAAAAATTAGAGGAAATGTTGCAACAGCTATATAGATAATAACTTGGTTGCATTGAATGCTAACACTGTGGTTTATTAGATTAGTGATTCTTTCTTTCAGGACACCTATAAGCTCCAATTGATCTTTGCACCAACAATGAGAAGGAAGGCACCAACAATATGAGCCTTTAGCTTAGACTAGACTTACATTCTTTCCGATCAACTTCCAGGGACGAGAATTCATCTTGTGTGCAACAGCAGGAGGTCTGGCTTTTCAACAAATTTTTTCCAGTCATTGCAGAACCTCGCAACAGTTGCTCCGTCAAGAACTCTATGATCTGCACCTATATTTATCTGAAAAAAATGGAAACATCCTATATGAGATACTGAAACGAAAACGTCTGGTTTTGATGCATTGCATGACAATTAATGTGTGAGGGGTGCATCGTGAAGGTCTTTAAACCACAACATACCGTCATGACTGATGCAGGATATACATCCCCATCTTCAGCAAACTGTGCAATTTTCTGAATCCGGCCAAATCCTATGATGGCAACTTCAGGTGAATTTATAAGTGGGGAACCAAACTTTCCACCGATTCCTCCAATATTGCTTAGAGTAATAGTTGACCCTGATATATCATCAGGAGTAAGCTTGTTTATCTTAGCCAATTTCTGCAGTCGTGACAGTTCCTTTGTTATCTGTAGCAGAAAACATATATTCAGTTAACAACTCCGCTCAAAAGGAAGCAAAGACATGCATTTAGTAGTGTAAATAGATACAGCAAAAAGATAAAAGGAATTGATCTTGGACTATGGAAAATAGCACTTATCACTTCTTCTTTCTTTTTTTTTCTTTTTTTTTTTGTTGGGGGGGGGGGGGGAGGGGGGGATGTGGAGAGAGAAAAGTCTCGTTCTGAGATTTCATAGTCAAAAGTTTTCTCAGCCTCCTTTCACACTATGGTAAGACGGGTCAGGTGCAGAAAATGTGGACAGGTTGCTTGTCTTGAAAAGAACTGATTAAGATACTATTTTGAAAATTAGTGTCAACAAGGAAAAGGAAACAGCCGAGGGTCTATCGGAAACAGCCTCTCTACCCCATCAGGGTAGAGGTAAGGTCTGCGTACACAGTACCCTCCCCAAATCCCACTTGTGGGATTATACTTGGTTGTTGTTGTTGTTGTTGTTGTTGTTGTTGTCAACAAGGAAAAGGAAAAGGAAAAGAGAGGAAAGGGAAAAGACCAAGTCAAGGAAAAGGAAAAGGGAGGAAAGGGAAAAGACCAAGTCCTGAGCTACACCTGCCATAAAATTTCTTCCTTCCACACTATGGTAAGAATCAGACGCAGAAAATATATAAGAGGTTGCTAGTGTTGAAGAGAACGAGCAAGATATTGCACTAAATGTACTAAACCAAGGATTTCCGGTCATCCCTCAACTAATAAACATGGTTATCTGTGGAAGCAACATAATTATCAATGTACTCCTTTTGTGCACAAGTTTTACGTATCCTCCTCCTTTTTCCCATTTCATAAAGTCTGGAACACTTATATGAAACTCTTTCATCAGTTACTCAAACTAGTGACAGCAGATTCATCTTCTAGTTCTGTACTCCCAACACCACAGAATAGAGAAGCAGTGCTTCTATCAATTTCATTTCACTATAATGATCTTTATCGACTCGAAATTGTCACATTTCGAGCTGAGCAAAATTTCCACCAGGACCAAAATGCCCACATCTGAGACTCTTCCAATCGTAACCTTATTCTCTGGCTTAAACACTCAAATGAGAGGAGTTGCAATTTTGAACATGTAAAACCAGATCGATTCAAAGATAATCACAAAAGGCATCAATAAACTTGCCAAGCTTCACTGCCATTAGATCCTCCTTCATCAATTCCTCCTAAATATATCTTAACAACTTCTCTATTTGTTCAGATCAAACTAAACATTCTTTCTATTTCTTGATTTTCAATAATAATTTACACACTCATAAAGAATAAGGCTGTACCCACATCATATGATATTAAAGTAATACGCAAACACAAGAATCCACAGAATAACCAGGAATTTCTACACTTCCGTTTTGTTGAAAAAAGGAACTTCCACACTTCTTAGACCTTTTCTATTAGTAATCTCAGCCTCCAATATCTTCCTACGCTTAATAGACTATAACAAGCAATGTGGAGATGTAATTATATGAGGGGTAAAAACAGCATATAGAAATGTCAATTTCAGTAGTGTAGACTATGGCAAGATTTGAATTTACTGGGATAACAGATGCCAACTCACCTCCAAGATTGAGAGAGACTGAACATTTTTTATGTTTGGAACAACCAAACCATTTGGAGTAGCCATTGCTATTCCAATGTTGTGGGACCCTAGGTCGTGGGAAGAAAAGAGTATCATTAATAGGGACGAAGAATGTGTGAATGAAGAAAAGGAAATATAGTAGCAGCATATAACACAAAATCATGTAAAGCGAGCTATTTTTACTATCAATGAACACTGGAACACTTGAAATTGAAAATTAAGAATTTTGCATTGATATACCTTTTAGGATGACCTCATAGGATTCCTCACTGAAGCAACTATTTAGCATGGGATGAGTAGTTAAAGCCATGGAAAGTGATTTTATTAGGACAGGAAGGAAAGTGTGCTTGATCTCCAGATCAGAATTCTCATTCTGGAATGATTTTTTGAGCTCCACAAGTGCATCGCAATTCATCTCTTCTATAAAATAAAAATGTGGAATTTTCGCAGCTAATGTCATTGACTTAACCATGGCACGCTGGTATCCCCTGTAGAGTGAGGATCAAATAGCAAACTATGAGTAGAACAGAGAATGCAATACCTCCCTTGTAAAGGAATATGCATCTAAATTTTGCAACCACACATTTCACATCGATGGAGAACTACTTGGGTAAGAAATATATCTAAGCATTTCACCAAATAGGGAGAAGAGTTGTTAGAAGCTTTAGACAAAAACCTGGAAAAAGTTGTGTAGTATGGAATATGGACTACTAGAAAACTGAAAAGAAATCTGTAACCAGCTCATCTGGAACTCTTACTGCAACTTTAAAATTTGTTGAATCTAGAGATTAAAAGCGACATGCAAGCAACACATGCTTTTCTAGTTTGATTCTTTATTCTGGTACTGTACTTCTCAATTTCACAACACACTTGAAGAAACTTGTTCAAAGAACACGCTTTCTATCAACAAAATTTTGTTCAAAGAACGTCTCTAACAAATGAAAAACAACACCCCATATGGAAATAGTAAAGTGAGCTAGTGAATTTGAATTCTCTTTATGGTAGAAACTAACCTTAGCTGAAGTGTCTTATCTTCATATCCCCCTCCAATGAGAGATGAAACCTCTGAATGTTTTTGTTGTGCACATTCTAGTGCTTCATTAATTAGTCCTTTTTGCATTGCATAATTTGTAACATCCTCTTTAAGTATCCTTCCATCTTTACCAGTTCCAGGCACATCATTTATGTCTAAACCATACTGCTTTGCAAGATTGCGGACAGCAGGTGTAGATGACACTCCATCAATCTTGGATTTTTCGGGCACGGAACTGATATCACTTGAGCCAATAAAATCAGAGTCCAGCGATGTCATCTTTTCTGAAGCATCAGAAGTCTCAGCAGGCTCAGGAATGTCATCAACGGCGATCTTCAAAAGTGTTTCTCCAACCTACAAAATTTGGCAGAGAAAATGATATAATGCAAAAAGTACTCATTTCTTCTTATGAACGACATTTTTGCTCAATTTTTCTTACAAGCATAGTTCCAAAAGCACACCACACATAAAAAGTGGTTTTCTATGTAGCTGATCTTTTAAAAGTGAGCCTATTCTCCATCTTCTTTGCTCAAACATGTGAGGGTATCTTCAAACTGGATGGAAGTTCATCATTCTTTTAAAAAAACCTATTTGACAGTATGAGATTAACATTTCCAACTACTTCCTGATCTCATTATTAAAGTGCAGTTAAACAACCAAATCCTTAAGACGAAAGATTAAATACCAGAAGAATTTCAGTGTGGTTGGTACACAGTGAACGCACTGTGTGTGTTGTACCTTTACAATGTTGCCGGGAACATGAAGAATTTGAGAAATTTTTCCTTTGTAACGACTTGTTATTTCAATGGTTGCCTTGTCACTCTGAACTTCACAAAGAGGTTGAAATTCTTCAACCTGGTCCCCCTGCCCAAAAAAAAAAGAAAATCATCAGAATGTATTATATAAAATGCTTCATAGACTAGTAAAGTAGTAATTATGAGCTAATCAGCGCAAAGTCAGCAATCCAACAAGAGGAAATAGGAGAAGTGAAAAAAGGCAGAGAGACAAGAGGGGAAAGAAGCAGGTACTCCCAAGTCAGATGTTTTAATGCTGGAATACCATGCTGTTAGAATCCTGCTCGACAAGTGATTAAAGGACTATGAGAAATTCTTAAACAAGAACCCAGCATACTTAACTCATCCCACCAAATTATAGATAATAAAAAATGGGCAGAGCCATTAAAGGCTAAGAGAATTTTAAACAAGAATCCAGCATATACTAACTCGTACGGCCAAATCGCAAATGAAAACAATGGGTAGTACTTGATAACTTCTAATAAGAGAAGATTATAAGGACCAACAGGGTAATGGCCAAAATCATGAGGAGCTAAACATCAACTGCAGTTTGCTAAACAAGTAAGGGCATAAAGATGCATGTAAATTCTACTTCAAGGTATGATTGGCTTCAAATTCCTCACATCAAGTTTAATTTTAAAAAAAAAGTCAAGCAGTTGGGAGTCCAATTGCATGTTTTTAGTAATATAGCTGAAAATCATTTACTAAAGAAGAACAGTATGGTATGAAATACCCTATTATATTAACACGAAACATCCACTAACCTCATGAACAAACCATTTGAGAAGTTCACATTCAGCAATGCCTTCACCAGTTTGCGCCAAAGGTACATCAATTACCCCACCAGTAGAAAGATCCAATGCAGCTTGAGTTGAAAAACTACACCCTCTCAGAGGAAAGGAAACATTCGACTGCAAAAGAAATATTGGCATAAACAATAAGTAAAAACAACAGAAACCAGAGTTTTGCTAACCTACGGAAAAAATAACTTCTCAAAAAATATTGCATAAAACCTGCCTCAAGAACTTTTGATAGGTTCAAGAGGAACTGATGCGAAACAGACAGAACATGTTGTAGAAATAGAACAAGTAAACATTAAATGAGGGAACAAATTCCATGATCTGACCAAAACGCTACCGATGATCCTTAATCTTAACACCACTGGATGAAAAGAAACACCAACTTTAGAAACTAATCTGCACAAATTCCAATTCTGCCTATTACTTGAATAGATAAAGGTTAGCCGCACAAAGCATCCCGCTTTCCGCAGGCTCCGGGGAAGGTTAAAAATGCCAGATTACAGCCACATCAAAATCTACAATCCTATATAGGTTGCAGCATTTCTCTAAGGTCAGTATGAAACCAATTTACTTAATTCATGTAGCTTTAATATCACATAGCCTAGAATCTTGATATTCATCACATCCCATGTGAGGAAAAAGGGGGTGGGGTTGAAAGGAACAAACTAAAAAGAAACAAAAAGCAAAACAAAAAAGCACTGGAAAATTACCCTTTCGAATATTCAGTTTGACAAGTTCAACAAAAGTGTGCACACATCACTCAGAATCCACTACTAAAGCAAAGTACTCTGACATACAATTAATGGTAAAAAGCTTATGAACACACTCACTTACCTAAAATAATCTTGAAAAAGGATAAAACAAAAGCAAACTAAATTGTCACCTTAAATGAGCAAAACGGTGTCGTATAGTTTCCAAAGAAATGAAGTTGAGACTGAATTTTCTTGCCACTGCTGCTTACAGTACTAACAGGTGTCATCGGAGCTGCCACCGGTGCAACAGAAGACTGAAACCACCGGCAAATACTCTGCCGGAAGGAATTCCGGAGCTTACCCTGATTAATTTTCCGGCAAATCATAGTAATGGGAATTAGCGGAGATTTTGTTTGTGGGGTTCAACTATTTTTTGGGTCAGCAAATCAAGAAAGTGAGACAATGTGGACAAGTACAACTATTCTGTGCTGCTGAATATAAACATTTGCTGTCTGTCTATTCTTTATTGCGTTGACAAAAAAAACCAGTTACAGTAGTGGAGTAAATTTTATTGCGGGTTTTTTCAGAAATTTTTTGAACATGATTTATAGCCCGCTTGGCCGTGCAAAAATCAGCTTATATTGAGAAATGTATTTTTTTTAAAAGTAATTCTTAAAAAAGTACTTTTGGAGAGAAGCTATTTTTTTTCCCTTCTTCAAAATTGTTTTTGCTTCTTCTCAAAAATACTTTTTTTCTTTCCAAAAGTCAAACACCTCAATTTTTGACCAAAAGTACTTTTGACCCAAAAAAAATACTTTTGGCCAAAAAATAGCTTGACTAAACGGGCTATTTGCTTCAAAAACGAGAAATGATGTTGGATTATTTTTGCACTATTATTATTATTATTATTATTATTATTATTATTATTATTATTATTATTATTACTATTATTATTATTATTATTATTATTATTATTATTATTATTAGACGGAAAAAAAAACATTGACCAACTTTTACAAGCAACTCCTACGGTACTAATCTAGTAATCTTGGGGAAATACAACAGTTCCAGTCATGTGGTATTATTTTTTTTATATTTATTTAAAAGAAATATTACATTTTATATTCAAAACTATTTCACTTCAAGTAGGCGGTTGACATAAAGATTGTAATTTTTGAGGGAAAAAATAGTATTTGGAGTTAAGTTGAAAATAGTATTTTGAATTTGAAATTATATTTGGATATATATTTCACTTGAAAAAATATTGCAGTTATGTCTAAAAATTTTAAAAAAGTAGTCAAAATTACTTTTTGATTTTTGAAAAACTCATTTTCAAAAAAATTGCAATATGTCATAGACAAATACATTTTTGAAAAGAAAAAAATCGAGAAAAATAAAAAATATCTATGGACAAAGGGGAACCTAAATATTTTATTTTATCCTTAATGGGTTCTGTTTATAATCACATAATATTGATATGTTTAAAATTAAAAGTTTGATATATAATGATGGTATCATATTATTAAGAGTGGCAAATGGCCTGGTCAAGTCGGATATGGGCGGGTCAAAAATAGATAATGCATAAAAACGGATAAATTATCCGTTCTGACCTATATTTAATACAGATAAAAAATAGTTTAGTCGGCGGATAATATGGATATCCATATTATCCATGGCTTCTTGAATATAATCACTTTTGGGAGAATTCCTAGTCTCCCAAACTTAAGGAACCCCAATTTGAGGCTTTACAAATTTATAAGTTAAACTCGTTAGTTATCCATTGCTTATCAATTTTTAAGTGAATAATATGGTTCTTATCCATATTTGACTCGTTTTTAGAAGTTCGTAATCCAGCCCATTTTTTAATGGATAATATGGGTAGATAATTTTTTTAACTATTTTGCCACCATAATATATTATCTTGTACTTAGGGGTGTACATGGACGGGGTTGGTTCGGTTTTGAAAACCGAACCAAATCAACTATATCGGTTTGGATTGGTTCTGTTTTGGCGGATTTTCTTGATTTTTCTGGTTTTTCATTACTTCAATATTATTTTAATCTTGCTTTGTTAAATTTTTTATAAGTAAATATATGTTTAGTAAAAATTTTAAAAAATTGACAAACATATTATCTATTAAATATTCTTATGGGAGAATTTACTTAGTAACACATGATAGTTATTTTTTTAATCGTATAACAATATTTTTTTGTCGATGTACACTTTCGAGGTTAACCAAATTTAGTAATTAAACATAAAAATTAATATGATACCTAAATAATAATAACCATTTCAAATTCAAAAATGATATAAGAATTTAATAGATCTTGACCTATGAATATGGAAGAACAAAGAGATTGACGCATTTCAGTAACACTTGATAAGAAAGTGATCATACCACCCATTATTTAAGGTTAATAAATATGGAGCACTCTATAGTTTATTAAATATTATATCCCGTAAGAGAATGCCAAATATTTCAAGACATTTAAAAAAAATCTTTATCTATTCTATATTAAAAGTACGAAGGCCCTTAGCGAAATATCATTCACCTTTTTTACTCTTTTAAAACTGAATTTACATTGGACAAGATTGTAATTTAATTATACTCCTAATATTTAGGATTTTAAAATGAGTTATAATTTTGGTTATTAAATCTTTCCTTATTGTATTCCTTATTTGTACTATGTAAAAATTCCTAATATTTAGGAAATCAAAATAAAATAAAATTGTACTGAAATTATTTGAAAATTGTACGTATAGTTAATTAGAAATTACAATGCAACTAGAATTGTTGGTCACACACGAGTTTGAATTCTTAGAAAGAAAAAAAATTATCAAACATAACAATCTATGTAAGAGATATTTATGAAGTTACTAGTTTCTATGTATGTGCATTGCACGTAAATTTTTAATCAATTGTTTATATAAAAATATAATAAATTAAATTTATTAAAAAGCAATATAAAATAAAAAAAACACTCCTTATAAAGCAATTTTTTGAAAAAATGCAAATATCATTTAAGTATTGTACTCAATATCGTTAAATTAGTATAATACTGAATAAAAAATGGATATCATTTGAACCTATAAAGCTGATCAATTAAGTTAAAGTAGATATTATTTGTACTTATTATGCAGATATATGAAATGTGATTGATCATATCTTACCTAATACTTTTAAGGAGGAGGATGTTTTTGGTGTTTGTTTTCTTTTGTCGCTTTGGCTATTATGTGATGACCAAACATTTTGTTGTTAATTTTCATACTCATTTCGAATGTACAACATAAATTATATGTGTGGAAATATGTCGCGGCAAATATATAGTCCAACATTGGAGATTATTTGAACACATACATTATTTATTATCATTGCAAAATACAAGCATAATAATAATAATTATTTTTGGACAAATTAAAATGATATCCTTCATTTTTTTACGGCCAAAGTTAAATTATGAGGATAAACACATGCTTAATAGTATATATTGGTCCAATATGAACGTATGAAATTATTATTAAAATCTCTAATACATCTCCATATCATTCGATAAGTCATTTGAGAAATCGTCCCTCGGTGATATGATGGGTAAATCTTTTTCTTTCAAAATCAACTGGTATATAAAGAAAGATCATTTTAAATTTGTTTCTTAAAATGCATACATTGATGTTGAATATATAAGATAGTTAAATTTGTTAGAGATTCTATATGGTGGAAGAACATTACATTTAAAATTTTTAAGTATTCTTCTTGATAGTAGTTGTTGATATTATCTTTTGATGAGTCAAAAATAAGAAATATTTCTCTTAATTTCACCTATGAATTTAATAATCGTATCTCATTTAGTTGATCAACATTATTCATTTATGCTAGATAAAAGAGTTTTTTTCCATCATGTATTTCGCATAATTTTTATTTTTTAAGATAAAACTATTATTCCTTATTACGCAATTTTGGCACTACTGTCACTAAAGGACACTGGATCTTCAAAATAGACACAATCATCTCTTATTATATGCTCTTCTCCGTATTCGACATGAAGCAAGAAATTTTTGAATGTTAAATCTGTTTTTGTTTTCATATTTTTGTTAGCTAAATTTTTTCATTTGATGCCATGATTTTAAGGTTAGATTTATAGTTTATATTCTCGTTTGATTTTGGATCTACTAATAGTACATAATGAAAATCATCTCCAAACTTGTTACCTTTTTTTTTCAAAATAAATTTCCTGCAAATATCATCACTTTTTCACCAAATATTTATTGGTGTCTCTATATCACCAACCATTTTGATTGTTTGACGCTTGAAGTATGTGCTTTATCGCAAAATATTATTTTTTTTTATTAATTTATTATCATCATTCTGCTTTCACGTATTGTGGTGGCTATCTTATATCATGCCCCAAACTGAAGGAGCGGAATTGGGTATCCAGTGCCTTAAAACTTATGATCAAGTGAACCAATATCCATTTCATTCTTAGATTATATGACACAACTTATTGATTATTTATTATCATGCCACGAATATTTGTACCTTTTTCGCCATTGCCTCTAGTATAAATAGATTATCCATCCTTTTGTTGTATGGATGTATTAGTACGTCGAATTTAGTAGTTCTTACATCGATCATCTTTCATGCAAATAAGTGGTGATTGCATTTCTATTATCAACTGGCCATTTTGTAAAATCAGGATTTAGTTAAAACCATTTGGCATTAATGTATTTTTTACATTAGTTAAACATTATCTAATGTACAAAACAACTATGAATTTTACTAAATTTTTGACTAATATGATGTATGGAATTCTAAAACAATCAAAATTCTAATTTAATTTTTAATAATATTGTGCCCACACTGGCAAAGTGGCAATTAACGGAATGCAGATTCTATAAGCTGTAGTAATTGCTTTGGTGAAGAAAGAAAGATAACCATTAAATGACCCATAAGTAAAGATCGCTTGTTCAATAATATTCACGCAAATTGCATAGTATAAATATTATAGCAAAAATACAGTAATAATTAAGTTTAAAATAATTTTGATTTATAGGCAAAAAAGAATGAGAAGGTCCGACGAAGATTCTTTTCTATGCGGACAAAAGATTTGAAATTCTATGCTAATTTATTCTACTGCAAAGTGTTATTGTCCAAATGGGATTAGTATGACATTGGAATATTACAATTTTATCCACCAAGTAATTGTTTTTTGTAAAAATATTTTAGGGCTATTTTGGTCAACCAACATTGTATTCATGTTTTTATAATAATATAGATAGATATAGATTAAAGTTAAGTATGTTTAACAAGCTTAGTCTGTTATTACTTCAATTTTAGCAAGCATGTATATCAGTTTTATTAATTTACAATTTTTTCATAAGGATTTACTGATGATTATTGTATAAATCAATATTTAATTATTTTTATATTAATATTTAGGACTATTTTTCCTTCCTTTTAGGTTTAGGAGTCCTATTTCATATCTCATGTTTTAATTATTTAATAAGAAAACTTCATTAGGTAAATGTCGTATTCACCTTTCAAAGCAAAGCTAAACTTCAACGTAAATTCACTATTCTGACTAATTTTAAAAAGTTTGAGTTGTATATTATAATTATTTTAAAATTCAAATGAACTAAATATTTATTAAAGATTTTACACTTTGAATCTTACTACAAACTTATCACTTTTATGGTATGAAATTTTGACCATGGTCCATGTTAATACATTTTTAATTTTTTATGTTGATGCTAATTTTTTCACGTACTCTAACCGAATAATATGAATAAACTCATAATAATAACAAGTAGTGTAGTACTGAATTTGCATTAAAATAAGAGATCCTGAACTTTGAGTTATCCCAACTAAATTTAAACACTTTAAGTCTTCATCGGAAGATATAAACTAGGATAGATTTTGAGTTTGTCATTTATTTTAGAATATTTTAAAGTGAAAAAAATATTCAAAGCTTATGGTAGTTTATGGTTTGAGTTAGCATTACAGTGCTAAAATACGCCGTGCACACTAAAAAATACAGCAAATTCCTTCGAAACTTTCCAGGAACTTTCCGGCAAAACAAAACATTCTTTTTCAGCAAAACAAACATTAAAAGCTTTTTCGTTTTCCTTGATTTTGGTTTATTTTCGTTTTCGTTACAGTAGCTCAAATTGAAATCGGCGCTTTTCTTAGATCCCCGAATTCACTGCTTTTCTTAGACCCCCCGAATTTTCTTCTCCACCCACGAACCGCTAGCAGGTATTAACCCCCCGGGTAACACCCATTTCCATTTTATTCTGCTTTTTGTGCTTTATATATTCATAATTTGAGTAGAATCTGATGCTGCAATTGCTTTTTAATTCCAAAAATTAGGGGTGTGTAAGTTGTTTTTCCACATCGAGATCGTGTAGCTTTCTGGGATGTTTAGTAGGATCGAGTTTTCTTGCTCATTTTGAAGGTTTTATTACTTGGGTACTCGTTCATTACTGATTTTGGGTTTTTTTTTTGGAATTTTTGTTTGTTAATTAAGTTCAAACCATAAGTTTGCATAAACCGTCTTCTTTTAATATTGCATAAGTTTCAGAACTGAGCATTTGGTCAATTCCACTCCTATCCGATTTTTTATATGAGAACTTCTGAAATAGCCGAATCTCCTCACCTATTTCAGAAGCTTGCTTGTTGTTTTTCTTCAGTTAATTTCGGCTGCTAGTTACTTTCGGTGCTACACCAGTGGTAGCGGTGATAGCCCTTGTTGGTCTTTGGGTCGTGGTATTTTCTGTGTTTTCAGGGAAATTCTCAAAGTGGTTGGAGACAAGTTGGGCACACGAGCACTAGCAAAGGAGAGCAACCTGGACGAGCATCAGCAAAGGGCGGTGGGAAGCATTGCGTGAGCTTGCAAGTATATCGAGGGCTGCAAATCAACACAGGTTTAGTTCTCGGGAATTGGTACCTCCCGTTCTACTGTTTTCCTTTTGGTGTTAGCTAAATTGATGTTACTTTAGTTCACAATAGTTGAATCATTCAATAGGTGTACAGGTAGTCACTTCTTTCCTTCTAGTTTGATTCGTTGTCCGTGGTGCACTAGCGAGTCTTTTGTAGAGTTGTCGTAGGTGTAGTGGCGGCAGTCTGGGATGATAGATTAAAGGCATGTCCTCAGGTGGGGCAGAGGGAGGGGCAAAGAGTGGGCTCGGGGTCAGGGGGTGGGTCGGGAGGTAGGGGAGGTAGAGTGGGCAAGGGAGCCTATAGGTTGAGAATCGGGTCATGGAACATAGGTTCGCTAACGAGTAAGTCTATAGAGTTGGCGAAGATCCTTCAGAAGAGGAAGATTAATATAGCGTGTGTCCAGGAGACTAGGTGGGTCGGATCGAGGGCGAGAAACGCGGATGGGTATAAGTTGTGGTACTCCGGAGTCGTGAGGGGTAAGAATGGAGTGGGTATCCTAGTAGATAGCCATCTTAGGGAGTCGGTGGTAGAGGTCAGGCGTGTGAATGATAGACTAATGACTATTAAATTGGTGGTGGGTGAGTGTCCTTTAAACGTCGTTAGCGCGTACGCACCGCAAGTAGGTTGTGATGAGGAGATTAAAAGGCGTTTTTGGGAAGGGTTAGATGACATTGTTCGTAGTATTCCGCCTTCCGAGAGGTTATTCATAGGAGGGGATTTCAATGGTCATATTGGGTCGTCGGCAGGTGGTTATACTGAGGTGCATGGCGGCTTTGGTTTCGGGGAACGAAACGGAGGGGGCATATCACTGCTGGATTTTGCCAAGGCATTCGATCTAGTGATTGCAAACTCGAGTTTTCCGAAGCGAGAGGAGCATTTGGTTACTTACCAAAGTTCGGTGGCGAAGACTCAAATTGACTATCTCCTCCTAAGGAGATGCGACAGAAGGTTGTGCGAGGATTGCAAAGTTATCCCAGGTGAGACCCTTGCAACGCAACATAGGCTCTTGGTGATGGACGTTAGTATTATGATAAGAAGGAAACAGAGGTCAGTACGAGGCTGCCCGAGGATTAGGTGGGGCGCCTTGACTAAGGTTAAAGCCCAGGAGTTGGAAGGAAGGTTGTCGGCAATGGGAGCTTGGAGAAGTAGTGGGGACGCAAACACTATGTGGTCGACGACGGCGGACTATATAAGGAAGGCGGCAAGAGAGGTGTTAGGGGTATCTTCAGGCCGCACTTGTGGTCACAAAGGAGACTGGTGGTGGAATGCAGTTGTACAAGGTAAAGTGGAAGCGAAGAAGGTGGCTTACCTGCGGTTAGTGGGGAGCACTGGAGAGGAGGAGAAGAGAGCGAACATTGCAAGATATAAGGTAGCTAGGAAGGAGGCAAAGATGGCAGTGACGGAGGCAAAGACGGCAGCTTTTGCTCGTTTGTATGAGGAACTAGGGAACAAAGGCGGGGAGAAGAAGTTACTCCGACTCGCTAAGGTGAGAGAGAGGACGGCTCGGGATTTGGACCAAGTGAGGTGCATAAAAGATGAGGACGGCAAAGTTTTGTTGGGGGATGACCAGATAAAGAGGAGATGGCAGACCTACTTTCATAAGCTTCTAAATGAGGAAGGGGATCAGGATATTGTACTAGGTGAATTGAGGAACGCCGACAGCCCCCATGAACTAAGTGATTATCGGGACATTGAGGTCGATGAGGTCATGGAGGCAATGCGTAAGATGAGAAGGGGCAGAGCTACCGGACCAGATGAAATTCCGGTTGAGCTTTGGAGGTGTGTGGGTAGAGCAGGCGTGGAATGGCTTATTAAGTTGCTTAATGTGATATCCAAGACTAATAGGATGCCCGAAGAGTGGAGGTGGAGTACTATGGTCCCGTTGTATAAGAACAAAGGCGATATCCAGATCTGTAACAACTATAGGGGTATTAAATTACTAAGTCATACCATGAAAGTCTGGGAGAGAGTGGTAGAAATGAGAGTGCGAAGGACGGTGTCTATTTCAGACAACCAGTTCGGGTTCATGCCGGGGCGATCTACCACAGAAGCTATCCACCTTATTAGGAGGACGATGGAACAATACAGGGATAAGAAGAAGGATCTCCACATGGTGTTTATCGATCTAGAGAAAGCGTACGACAAGGTTCCTAGGGAGGTCTTATGGAGATGCTTAGAGGCTAAAGGGGTCCCGATTGCCTACATTAGGGCGATTAAGGACATGTATGATGGAGCTAAGACTCGGGTTAGGACAGCAGGAGGCGATTCAGATTATTTTCCGATTATTACAGGATTGCATCAAGGGTCTGCGTTCAGCCCTTTCCTATTTGCCCTGGTGATGGATGCTATAACACATCATATTCAGGGGGAGGTGCCATGGTGCATGCTATTTGCTGATGACATAGTTCTAATCGACGAGACACGACGCGGCGTCAGCGAGAGGTTAGAGGTTTGGAGACACACCCTTGAGTCCAAAGGTTTCAGGTTGAGCAGGACGAAGACGGAATACCTTGAGTGCAAATTTGGGGCAGAGCCGACGGAAGCGGGAGTGGAAGTGAGGCTTGATTCTCAAGTCATCCCTAAGAGGGGTAGTTTCAAGTACCTGGGGTCGTTTATTCAGGGGTCCGGGGAGATCGACGAGGATGTCACACACCGTATAGGGGTGGGGTGGATGAAATGGAGGTTAGCGACGGGAGTCCTGTGTGACAAGAAAGTGCCACTGTTACTGAAAGGTAAATTTTATAGGGCAGTGGTTAGGCCTGCTATGTTGTATGGGACCGAGTGTTGGCCGGTGAAGATCTCACACATCCAGAGGATGAAAGTTGCAGAGATGAGGATGTTGAGGTGGATGTGCGGGCATACAAGGAAGGATAAGATTAGAAATGAAGATATTCGAGAGAAGGTGGGTGTGGCCCCCATGGAGGACAAGATGCGGGAAGCAAGACTCAGATGGTTCGGGCACATTCAGAGGAGGAACACTGATGCACCGGTGAGAAGGTGTGAACGACTGGCAGTGGTGGGTACGAGGAGAGGTAGGGGGAGACCTAAGAAGTATTGGGGAGAGGTGATCAGGCAGGATATGACGCGACTTAGGGTTACTGAGGACACGGCCCTAAACAGGGAATTGTGGAGATCGAGCATTAAGGTGGTAGGTTAGGGAAATTGTGATGTCTTTGTTACAGCGCACTAGAGTGAGACTAGCCAGTTAGGAAGTAGTCTTAGGATGCTATTGATCAACTACTGATGATGGGCTTTATCTCCTGTGTATTAATACCTTACATCTTTCTCGTATTTCCTATATCTCTTATATTGTTGTTACTTTGTTTTTATGGTATTTATGTTATGTTATGGATTTTATGGTACTTTATGTTGTTTTATTATGAGTCTATTGATAGTACTAATATAGTGTCTCTTGTTGCCTCTTTGAGCCGAGGGTCTCCTGGAAACAGCCTCTCTGCCCCTCGGGGTAGAGGTAAGGTCTGCGTACATATTACCCTCCCCAGACCCCACTTGTGGGATTACACTGGGTTGTTGTTGTTGTTGTTGTTGTTGTTGTTGTTTCTTGTTCATCAAGCTTCGTACATGTTATTTTGTGTTTGTGAGAAGGCACGGAAGAAACTCTAATCTTCGAAGTATTAGCTTTTGCAGTGATTGGCATTGACTAACTTCAAAATTTTGGTATAGTACAAATAATAATGTACGATAAAATTTGAAATTCAAGAGATCCATTTAGCCATATTTAAATATGTTGTTCAACTGCAATAAAGAATGAGTCTTGATTAGATGCACAATTCAAATAAAAAATTTAATTATATGAGTAAATGTTTCCTAATTATATATTTTTCCTAATTATGTTGGTCTTTATTATTTGCAAAACTGTAGGGTATGACAAATTCTGGTTCTTTCTTAATTTAATATAACTATTTAATTTTAACTCTTTATATTTTAGTTATTTTGGGTGAAATATTGGTCCAACATTAGTCTATCCTTAGATTATAAATTGTCACAAATAGTTTCTTACTTTTCCTGAGTTACAAGTTTATCATCATTTAAAAGTTGTAAGAAAGGACGCAACCTCTTTCGTGCTCTATCTGCCCAAAAGTTTTAATTTTATTTATTTAATTACACTTTCAATTTATAACTCAAATGTAATTAAAAATAATATTTATACGGCTTTTAGAAACAATTTACTTATTAGCGCTAAAGCACACGTGCAACGCGTACTTTAAAATCTTAAAAGTATATATACATTTTTTATATTTATATGTAAGTTTAGTTCGAATTTTTTTACTCAATACCAAACCTAATCGGAATTTTTAATGAATTTGCTTTGACTTTTAAATTTGATGTGATTTTTCGATTCGGATCGTATACTCCTTACTTACTTGTACTATTTGATATGATAATCAACTATCGTTCCATTTTCTTCTCATCTCACCAAACTCAGGTTTAATAATTTGTAGTTGGGAGTGTTTAAATGATAATGATCTCTCTTATCTTCAACAAAAGGATCAGAACAAAATTACAAATGATCTTTTTTCCTTTGAATATTAAGATGGTTTAAGTCCACGTGCACTATCCCAATTGAGATAGTGTAACACATCATCAAAGTTATCTACTTCATTCAGATAGACTTCTGCCTAATTTCGCAATATGTCATCTAAATATCCAGGTACTCGACAGTCGACACAATTCTTTTACTACTATTTATCTCTGCTATAATTTAATATTATTGAGAGACATATTAGTTTATAGCAGTTTCAATTATTAATTAGAAGATAAAAAATTTCTATATAAGAAAAGAATTCAATTTTTTGGAACAGACTTAAAATAAAATCTCTCGAGACATAAGAAGAGAGATTGGTGAAAAGATATTTTTGGTAATAGTCAATTACTTACGTAGAGCTAGAGGTGGATTATTATGAGGAAAGTAAAGGAAATATAAAGAATTCTCGTGTTTAGAGCATAATATATTATTTATTAATGCTCCTGTTGAACGTAATAATGATCTAAACAATCTATTTACATTATAAAAAAATATTCACATTCGATATTGGCACAAATCTATTGAAAAATACATAATACATGTTTGACTCAAAAAGATATTGGAACCTTTTCGAATAAATCAATTAAAGAAAATGAAGGGGTAAATCTTAGCTCAGTATAATAAACTCTAGAAATAAGGGTATAAAAGATGAACACAATGAATAATATTTTTGATCTTGCAGAGATGAGTGATCGAACACGAAGGATGCCAATTATTTACGTAGAAAAGTATTACAGTCAGTGTTCTTAGCTGAGAAAGCAAAAAGCCCCCTTTATAAGGTTGTTTTTCTGCTATATATAAGGGACAAACCCCTTTTGACCCCTAAGAGACATATCACAGAGAATATTCGAAAGAATATTCCTAATGCCCCTTGTCGGGCCTACACCACTGTAAAAGTCATGCAATCTCTGTTCACTTGTCTGTCGTCATTCGTAGGACGTCGAGCTGCGAAGATCTCGTCGTTTGTCGTATTCATCAATGGTCGTGGTCGTCCAAATTTGGACCCATACAGTTAGTCCCTCCGCTTGTCGAGGTTGCAACTTGGTGCGTCCTTGGTAAGCGGACACCACCCACTCTTGTGGAGAAATTTGGTTTTACGAAGCGTTATGGCTTGGCCAACAATGGGGGGTTAGCGTGCTCAACAAGACACCGGATAGTGTATCTTATCGGGAAATGACGCCATCTCCACGTGTGTCACCATTATGCATGTTTTCGAGATAGGGGTTGAGGGCTTGTCGTTTCGATTTTGGTGCCACTATGCAGCCTTCCGCTTCGATTCTGGGGCCACCAAATCCTATAAATAGGTTGAGGGTCTGTTTTTTCAAAAATTCTTGGCCATTCCATTTCTGGTTATCCTTTCTTATCCCCCCCCCCCCCCCCCGTGTTTGCTTTAACGATTTTTCTGCTTCTTCTCCCCTTCTTCGTTCATAGCTTTCTCTGTCATTTTAACAACTTTTCTGCCGAGAAGATGCCTAGAACACATCGATCTCGTGAGGGGGTTTCTGACGCCACCTCGTTGTCCGTGGCGCTTCCCTCTGGCGGTGAGGATATGACGGTGGAGGAGGGGGACAACTTTCCCACCGTGGAGGAGTTGCTGCCGAGACACCCCATGTCTCGAAGCGACTTTCTCAAGGATTCTCCTCTTACTCCTATCCCCGTGCTCTCTGAAACGGAACAAGTTCATATCGATGTTCTCCGTCCAAAATATAACATCCCCGCTTATGTTGATATGGTTCCAGCGGGAAGCGACTTCGTGGAAGTCCATAGGCTTGAGTACTGTGCTTTTTATGAGTACCCCTTTGTGATCGGTCATTCTTTCCCCCTTATTCCATTAGCGGAAGAGTTCTGTCGATTCTATCAAGTTTGCCCGGCACAACTTTCCCCATACACGCTTAAGATACTTCTGCTGTTGACAAAGTACGCGGAGTTGGCGGGGTGCGAGGTTACCGTTCACGACCTCTTGCACATGTTCTCACCCATCTTTCATAAGGGCACTATTGTGCATTTGAGGTACCGTGGGACAAAAGGGCTGGTGGTTGGGACCGACGACCGAGCAAGTTGCAAGTTTTGGCATAATTACTTCTTTATCAAAACTGAACACATTGTGTCTGACCCCGCTAGGTTCCCGGAACGGTGGAACAAGAATCGTAAGTGTCACCACTTTTTTTACTCTTTATTTTCCTCTTCATTCATTATAGGGTTTGTTTGCTTCTCGTTTGCAGCTATGGGGTGTCCACCCCACCCTATCGCAGGTATAAGGGATTGGGTAGCCCGTCTGTTGCCTCATGCAGCGGAGACCCGAGATTGGCCCGCTTTCGTGAAACGTTATGGGCCGAGAGTTTCATCTGGTAAATGTCTTCCCCTATATCACTTCATTGGTTATATACCGTTGTCTATTGATACGACTCTTTGTGATGACAGGTCGAGAAGCTTCTAGGCGGAGGGCCCCAGTCCTTGCATTCCGATAGGCTGTCGCTGCTGCATGAATGCAGTTACTTTGAATGAATCCGTCCGAGAGGGTCGTACTCAGCCAATACAAATAGAAGGTTCTTCTCGGGATATGGTCGTGAGGGAAGAGGCCTCTTCCGTACCGACCCCTCACCTCGTGGACGAATCCTCTAACGGGGACGAGTTGTTATTGAGAAAAAGGAGGAGAGTAGAGCTTGGGAAAGATGTGGTCGTGGACACCGGTAGAAGTAGGGTGGGTGCATCGCAGACGGCACCTATGCCCACATTTATGGCCAACGCCATCTTGGCGAGGAGGTCTCCCCAAACGGAAGGGGTTTACCTAGGAGGCGGCTCCGTGCGCTCCGCCGAGAGTGGCGCGTCATCTAATGTTGGAGGGGGCCTGCATGTCGAGGGCGAAGTCTCGGGTTCAGATGTCGACCCGGAGGATGTTCGTGAGTTTTTAGAACGTCATACTTATGTGGAGGTCAGAGTGGAGGGTTCTAATCGGCATATAGTTGTCCCAGAGGACTACAACTTGTTGTCGAACTGTGACCAGGTGGCGTCTGCTTTAGCTCCTTTATGTGATGCCCCCGAGAGTGAGGCGCTTAGAGCGATGAGCGACATGGAGTTGTCTTGGAATGTCGCCGGCATGGCCTTGCGGGTAGATTTTTTTCTTTTCCTTTCCATCGTTGGGTTTGCGTTGTTATTGTCGACTTGTCTTTTTATTTTAACTTCTTTCTTGTTGTGCCAGACCCTTATCATGGAGACCGAGCGCGATAGCCGGGAAAGGAAGAGGACGGCCATCTATGGGAAGATGTCTTCCAAATATCAACAATATCGCACTAAGCATCGTGCGATGGCCGACATCTATAATCAGGACCCTGATTTCCAACTGTTCTGTGAGGGGCTTAAACAGAGAGAGGATCAACTGGCGCGCAAGGTCGAGGAACTGAGGGAGCGTGACGAGGACCTTATGAAGGTCGTCGCCCGCAACAGTGAACTTGAGGCATCCCTTAAGGTGAAGGAAGATGAGCTCGAGTTAAGTAGAGGGGTGATGGCCGAGAATACCGACTTGCAAGCAAAGGTGGCCAGTTTGACTGCCAAATTGGGTACGAAGGCGACATAGATTAATGGGCTTAAGGGTGAGTTGAGTGTCAGTGTCGATAAGCTGGCGACTGCTATTTCTGAAGTGGCAGTCTTGGAAAATACCCTATGTGTCTGTAGGTCGGAGCTAACTAAGGAGAAGGAGGCATCCGCGCTTAAGGTATCGGCTTATCGGGGCTTGAAGGGCATGTTAAGGAGTTGGAGGTGGAGTTATCCGCGTTGACCGGACAAGTGGTATCGTTGAGAACGGAGGACACGCATCGACACTCGCAACCTTCTATGTCTCGTGCCTCGGCCGATCCCATCGTGCCCCATCGTTTATATGAGTTGTGGGTTCATGCCGAGGCCCATCTCGATGTGTACAAGGCTCTTCATGCCGACAGGAGGGCATCTGAAGTTGAACTTCAAGATATGTGTGCCAAAGCTTGGGCAGCTCGCGAGGCATGCAGATATGACCCGCTTACTCCTGACAGAGATGATATCAACTCCGATGATGCGAACCATCTTGCCTCTTACTCTTGGTAAGAAGATGTGTATAGTACTATGGACGATGTGTAGTTTTTGGTTTGTACTTACTTTTGCCAGGATTTTTGTAAGGGCGTCTTTGAGTCCATTGTAAAGATAGGTGTTGGCAATATTTTGTTGTAATGAAAAAATTGTTTGTCGATTCTGTGGCAATCTTTGTTATATTTTTGTCGACTTGAGTGATGTCGGACCCTTTTCTTTGGTGATGGCCTTAGCCTTTGGGATGTTACCTTTGAGCCGATATCGAGGTAATATCCCATCGTAGTTCAGGTAAAGTCGAACTTGTATATTTGTCGATGGCCTTGGCCATTGGGATGTTACTTTTGAGCTGGCGTAGAAGTAGTATCCCGTCGTAGTTCGAGTGAAGTTGAACTCATATTTTTGTCGATGGCCTTGGCCATTGGAATATTACTTTCGAGCTGGCGTCGAAGTAGTATCCCGTCGTAGTTTGAATGAGGTTGAACTCATATTTTTGTCGATGTCCTTGGCGATTGGGATGTTACTTTCGAGCTGGCGTCGAAGTAGTATCCCGTCGTAGTTTGAATGAGGTCGAACTCATATTTTTGTCGATGGCCTTGGCCATTGGGATGTTACTTTCGAGCTGGCATCGAAGTATTATCCCGTCGTAGTTTGAATGAGGTCGAACTCATATTTTTGTCGATGGCCTTGGCCATTGGGATGTTACTTTCGAGCTGGCATCGAAGTAGTATCTCGTCGTAGTTCGAATGAGGTTGAACTCATATTTTTGTCGATGGCCTTGGCCATTGGGATGTTACTTTCGAGCTAGCGTCGAAGTAGTATCCCATTGTAGTTCGAATGAGGTCGAACTTATATTTTTGTCGATAGCCTTGTCCATTGGGATGTTACTTTCGAGCTAGCGTCGAAGTAGTATCTCGTCGTAGTTCGAATGAGGTTGAACTCATATTTTTGTCGATGGCCTTGGCCATTGGGATGTTACTTTCGAGCTGGCGTCGAAGTAGTATCCCATTGTAGTTCGAATGAGGTCGAACTCATATTTTTGTCGATGACCTTGGCCATTGGGATGTTACTTTCGAGCTGGCATCGAAGTAGTATCCCGTCGAAGTTTGAATGAGGTCGAACTCATATTTTTGTCGATGGCCTTGGCCATTGGGATGTTACTTTCGAGCTGGCGTCAAAGTAGTATCCTATTGTAGTTCGAATAAGGTCGAACTCATATTTTTGTCGATGGCCTTGGCCATTGGGAGTTTCATTTAGACATTGGAGATTTGATTATATTTCTGTAGGAAATACATGTTGACTTTGTACATACAATGGAGATTTGGCTATCTATACCTAGTCCCTTCATTACTCGGCCTGGAGATCATGTCGATGGGCGGGGTAATGAACAATACTTCGGACCTCGAGACGTCTCCCTTGCCGCCTCATTAAAAACCTCACCGAGAAAACCCAATTGGGACAAAGCCCGGATGAGGGAAAAAGAGTACGACTTAGGTGGCGCCTCTTTTCAGAAGTGGAAGTATTTGAGATGAGCGACATTCCAATTGTTTTAGAGTAGTTTTCCTTCCATTGTCTCTAACTGGAATGCTCCTTTGTTTGCTGCCACCGTGATTTTGTATGGCCCATCCCAATTTGTTCCCAGTTTTCCCTCGTTAGGCTGCTTGTGTTTTAGCTTTGAGGACGTAGTCTCCGGCCTTGAGTGGTCGTACTTTGGCCTTCTTGTTATAGTACCTTTCTGCTTGTTTCTTTTGGGCTACCATTCTTACGTGGGCCATATCTCTTCGTTCTTCGACTTCATCCAGGTCTTGTAGCCTACTTTCGTCATTACTTGGTCCGCTTTCGTTGGAGTATCTCAGGCTAGGTTCTCCGACTTCGACGGGTATAACCGCATCAATCCCGTAGACTAGCAAATATGGCATCTCACCTGTGCTAGTTTTTGGCGTGGTACAGTATGCCTATAGTACTTCTGGCAGCAGTTTAGGAATATCCCCTTGGCATCCTCTAGCTTCTTTTTCAATATATTCAATATCGTTTTATTGGAGGATTCGGCTTGGCCGTTTCCGGCGGGATGGTATGGTGTGTAGAGTATTCGCTTGATGTGCCATTTTTCAAAAAACTCAGTTGTCTTCTTTCCGACGAATTGAGGT
Organism: Nicotiana tabacum; assembly: GCF_000715075.1. Lineage (NCBI taxonomy): Eukaryota > Viridiplantae > Streptophyta > Magnoliopsida > Solanales > Solanaceae > Nicotiana > Nicotiana tabacum. The sequence goes on from NC_134086.1 coordinate 38,392,227, forward strand.
CTGTTATCACAGCTGATTTCTTTGGGAATGCCAAAGCGGCATATTATATTTTTCCATATGAACGCGATGACTTCTTGCTCACGTATTTGTGTGTATGCACCTGCTTCCACCCATTTAGAAAAATAGTCAATTAAAACCAAAAGGAAACGTACCTTACCTCGTCCTGCTGGGAAGGGTCCGACAATATCCATCCCCCACTTTATGAATGGCCATGGTGAAGCGACGGAATGCAGGAGTTCTCCTGCTTGGTGTATCATAGGGGCGTATTTTTGGCACTGTTCACATTTCCTGACGTAATCTGCGGCTTCGTTTTTCATGGTAGGCCAGTAGTATCTTGCACGGATGAGGCATCTGACAAGGGCACGGTTTCCCATATGGGCGCTGCAGTGCCCCTCATGTACTTCTTCTAGTACCCGCCTTGTTTGATTTGGCCCAAGACATTTGGCCAGGAGGCCGCCGAACGTCCTTTTATAAAGATCATAGTTTACGAGGCTGTATCTGGTCGCCTGTATTTAGAGCTTTTTGGCTTCTTTCTTATCTTGTGGGAGCATCCCTTCCTGCAAATATGTTATAATACGGTTGCACCAGTCCCAAGTTAGATTTATAGAATGTACCTCGACCTGGTCTATTGCAGAATGGAGAAGGGTGACCACGTTTTCCTTGTCGATATTTCTAGTGGATGCTACTAGCTTACCGAGACCGTCCGCTTTGATATTCTGCGCCCTAGGTATCTGGTCGAGGCGGCATTCGTCAAATTCTGGTAGCAGTTTGTGAATTTCTGACTGGTACTTTTATAGTCTCTGTTCTTTGATTTGGAAAGTCCCAATGACTTGGTTCACCATGAGTTGAGAGTCGCAATGGAGGACGAGTTATCGAGCGCCATATTGGCTAATTTCAATCCTGCAATCACATCTTCATACTCGGCCTCATTGTTAGTAATCTCGGGGCACCGTATGGACTGGCGAATTACTTCGCCCATAGGGACTTCGAGGACGAGTCCCAGTCCCGATCCCCAATGCATTAGATGCACCGTCGGTGTAGAGGACCAGAGGTCGGAATGTGTGGAAGCGCGGAGCGCGTCCTGCTCTACTTTAAGCAATATTTTCATGCTGAAATTGGTGACAAAATCGGCGAGCACTTGCGACTTTATAGCAGTTCGCAGTTGATATGTTATGTCGTGCTCACTTAGTTTGATGGCCTATTTGGCCAACCTGCCCGATAGTTCGGGTTTGTGTAGGATGGCCCTGAGGGGGAAGGTTGTCACCACCTTTATGGGGTGACATTGAAAATATGGTCTAAGCTTTCGTGAAGCTACGACTAATGTCAGAGCTAGTTTCTCAAGGTGGGGGTACCTTGTTTCAGCATCAATTAAGGTTTTGCTGATATAATAAATTGGAGATTCCGTACCTTTGTTTCCGCGGACCAGAACTGCACTTACCGCGACTTCGGAGACTCCTAGGTACACCAGGAGGCATTCGCCCGGGTCTGCCTTGATGAGTAGTGGCGGCGAGGACAGGTACACTTTCAGTTTTCTTAAGGCGTCAATGCATTCTGAATTCCACTGTAGCTCGTGATCCTTCCTTAGTACATTGAAAAATTTATGGCATCTATCAGATGATCGTGAGATGATCCTTTGACAGGGCGGCTATTCGTCCTGTCAATTTCTGTACCTGCTTCTTGTTGGTTAATATCTTCGGTATTCCTTCGATGGCCCTGATCTGATCCGGGTTGACCTCGATACCCATTTGCGATACCAAAAAACCAAGGAATTTTCCTGAGGTCACGCCAAAGGCGTATTTATCGGGATTCAGTTTCATTCCGTATTGCCTCAATATTTCGAAGGCTTCCTTCAGATGACCAATGTAATCCTCCTTCCTTTTTGACTTCACTAGCATGTCGTCGATGTAGACCTCCATAGTCTTTCCGAGTTGTTCTTTGAACATCTTGGTGACTAACATTTGATACGTCTCCCCTGTGTTCTTGAGTCCGAACGGCATGACTCTGTAGCAGTAAGGTCCTTGGTGAGTGATGAAAGTGGTCTTTTCTTGGTCTTCTTTTGCCATTAGAATTTGGTTGTAACCAGAATAGGCGTCTAAAAAGCTTAATAGTTCGTGCCCCGCCGTTGCATCGATGAGCTGGTCGATATGTGGTAATGGAAAGGAATCTTTTGGGCATGCTTTGTTCAGGTCGGTAAAGTCGACACACATCCGCCACTTTACGTTCTTCTTTTTTACCATGACCACATTGGCGACCCACTGGGGATACTTTGATTCTAGGACGGAACCATTAGCGAGCAACTTATCAACTTCTTCGCTGACTGCCTCGTTGATTGCAGCATTGAACTTTCTCCTCATTTGTCGTACTAGCGGGTAAAGAGGGTTGACATTTAGCCTGTGTGTGGCTATGTCCCTTGTGTCACGACCCAAAATTCACTAAGGGTCGTGATGGCGCCAGACACCGCTGTCAGGCAAGCCAACCCAAAATACTCAATTAACTTCTCGTTTTAAATACTTCCGAAATCACTTCTTTTATAAGTTTAAACAATACATAGTAAATTCCCCTAAATAAATAATGAAACATTTAACAACTTTTAAAATTTCTGAATAAACCCATAGACATCCCAGAACCCGGTGTCACAAGTGCATGAGTAATTTCTAAGAAATAATGTAATACAACAACCGTACGAAATACAATATTGGACAAAAAATAAATACAGTAATCTGAAAGAGACTTTGCTGGCTGCGGGTTGCCTCGAGAAGTGCAGCTCACCTAATTTTCCGTATCAACTATGCTGTCACGCCCATAGGCCACTAGAGATGCATGCCTGTGCAACAAAAATGCACAGAAGTGTAGTATGAGTACGAAATCAACATGTACCCAATGAGTATCCCGTCTAATCTCGAAGAAATAGAGACGAGATGGTCAACTTCGACCCTTACTAGTGGTCCAATAATGATATATATTTAATGCGAATAATCAAGGATTTATTAAGAATGACAGTAATTTCAAGTAAATCATGAACGGGTGAAAGTTCCTTTTTATATTAAAAGTCTTCGGATTTATAATCCAATATTCTCCAATTATCTCAAGTCGGGGAGAGCAAGTATCAATGTCAAATAATCTCAAGGCAAGCAATACAAGCATGCGCAACTCATGCCGAGGTCGTACGACCCGATCCAACAAAAATGTAAAATGTGCACTGCCGAGGGTTGAACGACACGAACCATAGATGCATCTATTACCCCGCCCGCGCATCATACATGTGACGCGGTCAACATTAAATAAACAAATACCCCGCTCGCGAGTCATACATGCAACGCGACACACATAGATATACACAGTCAGACAACCAATTAAGAGTTTATTCCAATAAAAATCAGTTCTCTTTTAATGATTTAAGAAAAATGAAGTTTAATCTTCTTAGAAATTCATTTACTAATTCGATGAGATTTAAGCAATTCAAGCTGTCAATAAGTTCACAAATAATCCAAGTACAACATGCCTTTAGGTCCTAGACTACCCGGACATTAGCATAATAGTAGCTACGCACGGACTCGTCACCTCGTGCGTACGTATCCCCCCACAAATAGGAGCACATAACCAATTAACTCACCTATGGGGATAATTCCCTCTTACAAGGTTAGAAAGGAGACTCACCTCGCTCCGAAGATCCATAACTGGCATTCCACGCCCTTCCGAAGACTCGAATCGATGCACAATGCTCCAAAACTAGCCAATGATTATGCAGATCCATTATTATATGTTCAATTACTCATTACAATCCAATTTATAGTAATTCCTAACCCCAATCGAAAAGTTGACAAAATTGCCCTTGGGCCCACGTGCCCGGATTCCTAAATTTTTCGAAGATAAAGTTTACCAATGAACTCACGAACTCAAATATATGATTTTCTCTTAATTCCATACCCAAAATCGTGATCATATTCCAAGAATATCAATTTTCTAGGTTTTCCCTCAAACCCCAAGTTTTTTTACAAATTTCCATGCCCAAATCTGTATATAATCATGTATTTAACTCAAGATAGGTGGGGGGATAGCTTACATTATCATTGATGATGAAAATCCTCTCTTGAAACCGTCCAAGAATCGCCCAAGCCAAGAAAATATGAGAGGAAATGGCCAAAATCCGACTTTAAAACAACCCACTGCCTCCAGCACTTTCCGCACCTGCGGTCTCTTGACCGCTTTTGCGGTTCCGCAGGTGCAGTTCAAATACCGCTTTTGCGGTTCCTCACCAGGCTACCCTTTTCCGCTTTTGCATCTTCTCCACCACATGTGCGGTCCCGCATCGCAGCAAAATGACCGCATCTGCGGTCCCAGCTCTCCTCTACCAATACCGCATCTGCGGCTCCGCACCTGCGGCCCATTTCTCGCAGGTGCGGTTATGACAGCAACCAGCAACCTTAGCCTTCTAAAAATTCCATTTTTGAACCGTTAACCACCAGAAATCCACCCGAGGCCCCCGGGACCCCAACCAATCATACCAACCAGTCCCAAAACACGTTACGGACTCGCTCGAGGCCTCAAATCATATCAAACAACGCTAAAACCATGACTCGACCTCCAATCCAAGCTTTGTGAACTTTAGAACTTCAAACTTCTACTCTCGATGTTTAAACCTATCAAATCACGTCCGATTGACCCCAAATTTTGCACACAAGTTACATTTGGCACTGCGGACCTACTCCAACTTCCAGAATCGGATTCCGACCCCGATATCAAAAATTCCACTTCCGGTCAAACTTCTCAAAAACCTTCAAATTTCTATCTTTAGCCAAATGACTTCAAAATAACCTACAGACCTCCAAATTCACTTTCGATCGCGCTCTTAACTCCAAAATCACCATACAGAGCTACTGCCAGACTCAGAATCCCAAACGGACATCGATAACGCTGAAATGCACTTCAAGCCAAACATATGAAATTTCTTCCAAATTGCTAATTCCACAATATGCGCCAAAACGCTCTCCGATCATCCAAAACCCAATCCGGGCATACGCCCAAGTCCGAAATTATCATACGAACCTGCTGGAACCTTCAGATCTCGATTTCGAGGTTGTTTACTCTGAAATCCAATCTTAGTTAATTCTTCCAACTTAAAGCTTCCGAAATGAGAATTCTCTTTCCAAATCAACTCCGGACTTTCCGAAATTCAATTCCGACCACGTGTACAAATCATAATACCTGAAGTGAAGCTGCTCATGGCCTAAAACTACTGAACGGCGTGCTAGAACTCAAAACAACCAGTCGGGTCGTTACACCTTGGGATTCCTGGCATATTTGAATGGGAAAAGGGAAACAAGTCGGCATTGTTAGTTAAGAACTCATGGAACTTACTTGGTTCTGAGAAGTTGTGTCCGATATAAGCTTTTTTTGTGTTGTTGGTATTGTCCAATTGAACGGGGTTGAGATCTTCTACTGTTGCCTTGCAGGCTTCTATGACATCCGGGTCTTTGATGGCCTCTATTTGTATGCCGGGTTTGGTCCCCGATATGGCTGATTGCTATGCTTCCGCACTTGCCCCTTTAGTTGTTGGGTATGTGTGCAATCTTGGGCAATTCGGTAGCATTCTTGGGCGGTGCATTACTCGCCCCGTATGCTAAATATTCCCCATAGGGTAGGAAATTTGATTACTTTATAGAAACTTGACGGGGCGGCTCACATGGTGTGTATCCATGGATGCCCTATGATAACGTTGTAGGCTGTTTCCTAGTTCATGAGGTGAAACGTCATTTCCAGAGTGACTCCTCCCGCCAGAATGGGTAGCACTATCTCTCCAGAGGTTCTTTCCACCGCATTATTAAAATCCGTTAGTGTTATGCAGTATGGTACTATCTTATCCTCGAGTCTCATCTGTATGAGGACTCGTGGATGAATAATATACGCGCTGCTTCCGTCATCCACCATTATTCTTTTCACACTGGTATCCGCAATACGTAAAGTTATAACCAAAGCATCATAGAGAGGGAAAGACAAACCATTGGTATCCAACTTATCTAAGATGATACTATCTTCGAGGTCGTCGTACCGTTCGTGAGCGACTGTCCGCTTGAGTTTGTGTATGGTGGTGAATTTCATATGGTTGATTACAGTATCATCACCGCCGACAATGATCATTTGTATGGTACGAGCTGGTAAAGGTGGTTTTGGGGGTCCTTGAGCTTGATTGCGTCCACGAGCGAAGTTAACTCATCCTCGATCGCTAAGAAGTTCTTTCAGGTGTCCCTGGTTTAGCATTCTTACCACTTCCTGTTGCAGACCTATGCAGTCTTCGGTCTTGTGTCCCCTTTCCTGGTGGAATTCACACAGAACATTCGATCTTCGGGTGCTCAGATCTGACTTCATCTTTTGCGGCCACTACACCTTTGTGCCGAGATTTTCCAGTGCATACATTATTTATGAAGGAGAAATGCAAAAGTTATGAGCAAATAACAGTGGAGGCATACCTTTTTCGTTTCAGTGTGGCATGATGTGTCGAAGCATTACGTCTGCATGTCGTGGTGGAGGCGGGATGGATGCCCGGATGTAGGGCTGATGCCTTTCTCGATTGAAACGGGATAGCTGATCCCTTCGACCATCGTTGCGGCGATATCTCCTTGTTTCGGTTTGGACCGACGTTAGTCATTGGAGCGGACCATTTAAGTCATCCTCATCTGCCCTTACTTCAGCATAATAGGCATTATGAATTTCTTCCCACGTGGTGGGAGGGTATTTCATGAGTCTACTTAGTAGTTTTTTGGTTGCTTTTGACCCGCTTCTATATAACCCATTTTGGAAGGCTACTACCGCCATCCCCTCTGATACATTTGGTAGGTTCATTCTTACCATGTTGAATCGGGCTAGGAAATACCGAAGTCCTTCGCCTGTCGTCTGCCTAACGGCAAAGATGTCATTTACCCTGGCTTCTGCCTTTTTTGCTCCCGCGTGAGCGGTGATGAATTTATTCGCCATTTCTTCAAACGTTGATATTGACCATGCCGGTAGTTGGGAATACTATGTCAACGCTCCCCCTATCAAAGTTTTACCGAACTTTTTCAGCAGCACCGATGGCACCTGTTCTTTCGACAGATCGTTGCCTTTTACTGCAGTGACGTAGTGGATTATATGATCTTCCGGGTCCGTGGTGCCATCATATATTTTCAAGTATTGCGGCATTTTGAAGGTTTTTTGAATAGAGTGGGGGGCCGCCCCTTCACTGTATGGTGGCTCGACGAATCAGCCTACGCCATATTTTCGTAGCAACTTTAGAGCGCCCGGTATTTTATCGACCCTTTCTTGATGCTCCTTCATCTGATCGCGGAGCGTTTTGTTCTAATTTTCCATTTCTTCCATTTTCTTCAAGATGGCTGCAAGTGCATCGTTACCTATATCAATGATAGTATGTGTGTTACCTGTGCGTGGAGTTTCTGGCTCATCAGCGACAGTTGCGGTTTCTGCGTGTATTGTGCCTCCGGTATACCTTTGAATGGGTTTGTCGAGTATGCTGCTCAAGATGTTTGTCAACCACTCTTCTAATAGACTTTTCACAGCCGGTGGTGCTTCTTCTGCTACGAATGTTGAGAAACCCCTCTCGCGCGAGACAGTCACGCTTTCGTGCAGGGGTGGGGGCGGGAGGTTGAGGCATCTCCCTCAGGTGTAACGCTTGGCATTGCATTTTCATTGTCTTCCCTACCGGCTTCGTTGATGGAATCCAGAAGGTTGTTCGTGACACCTACTATTTCCTTTAATCTTGCTTCCCCCTTTACTGCCATTGTTGATCTTTTCGAGGCTAAGAAGAGGTAGATTATCCCTTTCAAGGATCTAGACGAAACTAAAATCTCAGCTATAGATATCCCCACAGACGGCACCAAATTGTTTGACTCAAAAGATATTGGACCTTTGTGAATAAATCAATTAAAGAAGATGAAGGGGTAAATCTTAGGTAAGTATAATAAACTCTAGAAACAAGGGTATAAAAGATGAACATAATGAATAATATTTTTGATCTTGCGGAGATGAGTGATCGAACACCAAGGATGCCAATCATTTACGTAGAAAAGTATTACAGTCAGTAATCTTAGCTGAGAAAACAAAAAGGCCCCTTTACAAAGGTTGTTTTTCCGCTATATATAAGGGACAAACCCCTTTTGAACCCTAAGAGACATATCCCAGGGAATATTCGAAAAAATATTCCTTATGCCCCCTGTCAGGCCTACACCACTGTAAAAGTCATGCAATCTCTGTTCACTTGTCTGTCATCCTCCGTAGGACGTTGAGCTACGAAGATCTCGTCGTTTGTCGTATTCATCAATGGTCGTGGTCATCCAAATTTGGACCCATACAATACCTATCTTTGGAATATTATTATCACTAAAATAATACTATGTATTATCATCTTGATTTAGTATTTATCCACGTTAAATTAAAAATGATATGTTTAAACACCTGATAAGTTTTAACATCAATCATTAACTAATGACAAACACTAACCAGGTAAATAATAAACACCAACCAGAAATGTTGCAAGTAAATTCAGTATCCTGAGGCCTTAAAACCTCTCTTTTTACCTCACCTCGACTTGAGTGCGTGGTTCAGACCTATATCCGGAAAGCCTTCTATGTGGAAATATGAGAAATAGAAATTTCTAGAGTTAAAATTTGATTATGGTTGACTTTGGTCAATATTTTGAGAAAACGGACCGGATCCTTGTTCCGACAATCACAGGAGGTTAACAGTAAAATATGGGACTTGGGCGTATGCCCGGAAATGAATTCCGAAGTCCCAAGCCTTAGAAATCAATTTTTGAAAGAAATTGTTTTACTAAATGATCTAAGAAATAAAGAAAAGAATTAATGTTTGAAACTATTGGTATCGGGCCCGTATTTTGGTTTCGGAGCCCGGTACAAACTTGTTATAGTATTTAAAAGACAACTGTGAAATTTGGTGAAAACGGAGTTTATTTGACATGAGTTGGACTTTCGGTTGAAGAGTTGTGAACTTTGAGTGTTCTTGATGAGAATGTTGAGTTTTGAGGTTTAATTCATGGTTTTACATGTTATTTTGATGATGTGATCGCACAAGTAGGTCCATATGATGTTTTTGAGTTAGTATGCATGTTTGGTTTGAAGTACCTAGGGCTCGGGTGAGTTTCAGGTAGGTTCCGGGAAGTTTTAGGCTTAAAACATAGCTGTTGCAGGTTTATAGAAGTTGCAGATCCCAGAACCCGCCAGTGCGGTCCGCAATGATTTTGTGCTACCACGGAGGGGCCTTTGCGGCCGCAAAGGATTTTATGCGGTCCGCAGTGGAGGGACTTTGCGGCCGCACTCGATTTTGTGCGGTCCGCGGTGAGGAAGAATCCGTAGATTCACTGGTCTGACTTCGGTAGCCTACATCTTTTGATCTACAAGGAATTTTGAAATGATTCAAAAACGAAAGTTGTAGCCATTCATGTCTAGTTTCCTGAAAGGTAAAGAAACCATAATTTGGACATCTGTAGAGAAAGTTACAGCCAAAATACTAAACCATATCACAGCAGTCAACATTCTCCGCGGTGAGCTCCGCGGCCGCAATCCTTTTTGTGCGGTCCGCGGAGAGGGTCTTGAAGGGGTATATTTAAACGGGACTTTCAGTTATTTTTCACTTTTCAAAACCCCAAAAACATAAGAGGTGATTTTCCAAACATTCTTTCTTCTCCAAAACATTTGTAAGTGATTTCTAACTCATTTTCTTTACTCCTTAACTTCTTTTTATAAGATTTCATCCTAGAATCTAGGGTTTTCATGGTGGAATTGGGAATTTTGGGTAAAACCTAAGAATTTGATATTTGGGGTTTTAGACCTCAAATTGAGGTGGGATTCCAAAACCAATTATGTATCCGGGCTCGGGGGTGAATGGGTAATCGGGTTTTGGTCCGAATTTCGGGTTTAGGCCAAGTGGACCCGGGGTCGATTTTTGACTTTTTGGGCAAAACTTTAGAAAACTTATTTCCATGCATTAGAATTGATTCATTTAGCATTTATTAATATAATTAAGTAACTTGTGGCTAGATACGAGCGAGTTGGTGGTAGAATCAAGAGGTAAAATGATAGTTGAGGCTTGAGAGTGTTTGTGGCATCGAGGTAAGTGTTTGGTGTAACCTTAGCTTGAGGGATTAGAAGTTGTGTCCTATTTTCTATGTGTTATTTGTTGAGTAGGACGTATAGGCATGGTGACGAGTATCTATACATTGGTGTCAAGCATGCCTGTGAGTCTTATGTTATGATAATGTGACTCCGTTTGTATTGTTCATGCCTAAAGTGATGATTGCTATTGTTGAGTAAGGTTTGTTGAAAGAACATTGATATTTGAACATTGAAGAGCGTTGGCTCAAGTTGTAAAGTGATTTGTAGAAGTATTATTGGCAATTGAACCTTATAGAGCATTGGCTCAAATTGTGAATCGAGTTGTGGAGTAAATGTGAAAAAGAGAAGAGGATTATGGTATTGTTCCCTTGTCGGGACGTTGTTGCTTTTAATATTGTTCCCTTGCTGGGATGTTATTGCTTTGATATTGTTCCCTTGCCGGGATTTTATTATGATTCATTTATTTCCTTGCCTTTATTGTTTGTGTTTGTTGTTTGGGGTGAGGAAGAGTGTAAAGCACGAAGGGTGATGCTGTGCCACACGATGTACCATTCCATGCCAATTATATTGTTTTTATGGTGGGGATGAGAGTAAAAGCACGAAGGGTGATGTCGTGCAGTTTATTTTGATTTCTATAGTGAGGATGAGAGTAAAAGCACGAACGGTGATGCCGTGCAGTTTGTTTTGATTTCTATAGTGAGGATGAGAGTAAAAGCACGAAGGGTGATTTCGTGCAATTTATTTTGATTTCTATAGTGAGGATGAGAGTAAAAGCACGAAGGGTGATGCCGTGCACTTGTTTGATTTCTGATTGTTGTTAAAAATAGAGTTATGGTGTTCCTTATGTTTCCCTGTTGTTCTCCTGTTATCATTTGTTGTTTCCTCGCAACATGTTTCTCCCTCCCATACTTAACTGTACATTACTGTTCTTCTTTTCCGCTGTATATGAATTAACTGCACAGGTTTACTTGGTAGTCTGGTCCTAGCCTCGTCACTACTTCGCTGAGGTTAGGCTAGGCACTTACCAGTACATGAGGTCGGTTGTGCTGATACTACACTCTGCACGGTGTGCAGATCCTGGAGCTGCAGCTTTTGGACCTTAGCTTCGAGTGACTGCCTTCAGTCTATACGGAGATCCAAGGTAGTCCCACAGGCGTCCACAGGACCTGGTGTCTCCCTCTATCCCTTCATCCTGTTTCATTTACGTATTCCGGAAATAGTGTATTATTTATCTCTCAGGCTTTGTTTGTAGTATTCCTAGACCTTCTGTGAAGTTGTGACACCAGTCCTGGGTAGTCTTTGTTTAAGAAGTTGTACTGGATATAATTAAATGGTTTTATTATTTCTTCTGCTTATTTAAATTCCGCTGTTTATAAGCTATTGCTTCATAATTGTTAAAAAGTTAAAATGGGAAAAAGGTAAATTGTTCAAACAATTGGCTTGCCTAGCTTTTATTAGTAGGCGCCATCACGACTCCCGAGGGTGGAAAATCTGGGTCGTGACAAGTTGGTATCAGAGCTCTAGGTTACATAGGTCTCACAATTCACAGACAAGCTTAGTAGAGTCTGAGGGATCGGTATGGAGACGTCTGTATTTATCCCCAGAAACTACAGAGTTAGGAAAAAAATTTCACATCTATTCTTTCCTGTCCTGCGATTTTGTTTCTCAATGCTAATTGAACTTCTACTATGTTCTTTCGAAGATGGCGAGAACACGCGCTTCCTCATCCACTGATCAGCAGCCCGAGCCCCCAACAACATCTTCCACGAGGGGCAGAGGCCGAGGCCGTGCTAGAGGCTGAGGTAGGGGCAAAGCTCAACCGAGAGCAGCAGCACCAGCGGCGGAGCCTCAGGTTGACTTTGATGATGAGGTTCCGGCCTAGGCGGTTCCGGTGGGCCTAGCTCAGGTCCTAGAGGGGTTCATTGCTATCCAGTACTCCAGGATGCTCTGGTCCATCTAGTGGGCCTTATGGAGAGTGTTATCCGGGCATGCTTGCTTCCTGTAGCACCAGCCGTCTCTCAGGCTGGAGGAGGAGCCCAGACTCCTGCTACTCGCACTCTGGAGCAGGTGGCTCCCCAGTTTCAGACTCCAGCCGCTCAACCAGTTGGAGCAGTTCAGTCGGGTGTAGTAGCTCAGACCGGTGATGGAGCAACTATGTTTGCTGATGCTTTGTGGAGGTTGGACTGGTTCACCAAGCTCTTCACTACTACTTTCAGCAGTGCATTTTCTGAGGATCCCCAGGATTTTCTAGACAGCTGTCATGAGGTTCTCAGGAACATGGGGAGAGTGGAGACCAATGGGGTCGACTTTGCTACTTTTCGCTTGTCTGGATCCGCCAAGACTTGGTGGAGAGATTATTGTTTGGCTAGACCAGCCGGATCGCCAGCTTTGACTTGGGAGCAGTTGACTCAGCTATATCTGGAGAAGTTTCTCCCTATCACTAAAAGAGAGATCTATCGGAGGCAGTTGGAGCGTCTCTAGCAAGGTTCTATGACTGTCACTCAGTACGAGACTAGATTCACCGACTTGGCCCGTCATGCTCTACTTATAATTCCCACTGAGAGAGAGAGTGTGAGGAGGTTCATTGAGGGACTCATTCAGCCTATTCGACTTCAGATGGCTAAGGAGATGGGGAGTGAGATTTCCTTTCAGGAGGCGGTCAATGTGGCCAGGAGAGTTGAGATGGTTTTATCGCAGGGAGGTGGTCAGGGTCTGACAAGAGGCCTCATCATTCAGGCAGATTTAGTGATGCCTCGTCTGGAGGCAGGGATTCGTATGGTAGAGGCCATCCTCCTAGGCCTTTTCAGTCAGCACTTCAGGTTTCTCACGGTGCTTCAGGTGGTCGTGGTTCTCACATGCAGTATTCTGATTAGCAATCCTACAGTGCACCACCAGCTCCTATCAGTGCACCGCCGCTCCAGAATTTTTGGGGTGGTCATCAGGGACAGCAGTCTTAGCAGCAGAGGACTTGTTATACTTGTGGTGATACGGGTCATATTGCTAGATTTTGTCCTCGAGCATCGAGCAGCTCTCAGCCTCCAGGTTCTCGTGCCATTGTTCAGGCACCGAGTATTCCACAGCCCGCCCATCCAGCCAGAAGTGGAGGTAGAGGTGCTAGAGGTAGAGGTAGAGGTGTTAGAGGTGGAGCTCAGGCCGCTAAGGGTGGTGGGCCCCAGCCCCGATGTTATGCTCTTCCAGCCAGGCCTGAGGCTTCCGATGCAGTTATCACAGGTGCTGTTCTGGTTTGTAGTAGAGATACTACAAACCAGAGATGTAGTCCAGGGTGGTAGGCCCCAACCCCGATGTTATGCTCTTCCAGCCAGGCCTGAGGCTGAGGCTTCCGATGCAGTTATCACAGGTACTGTTCTGGTTTGTAGTAGAGATGCTTCAGTTCTATTTGATCCAGGGTCTACATACTCCTATATGTCATCTTATTTTGCACCGTATCTGGTCATGCCTAGTGATTCCTTGAGTGCCCCTGTATATGTGTCTACACCAGTGGGTGATTCTATTATGGTAGATTGAGTCCATCGCTCTTGTATAGTTGTGATTGGGGGTCTTGAGACTCGTGTAGATTTGTTACTTCTGGACATGGTTGATTTTGATGTCATATTTGGGATGGACTGGTTATCACCTTACCATGCTATCTTGGACTGTCATGCCAAGACTGTGACCTTAGCCTTGCCGGGTTTACCTCGTTTAGAGTAGAGAAAGACTCATGGTCATTCTACCCATAGTGTTATCTCATATATGAAGGCTCGGCATATGGTTGAGAAGGGTTGTTTGGTCTATTTGGCATATGTTCGTGATTCTAGTGTCGAGGTTCCTTCTATTGATTTTGTGTCTGTTGTTCGTGAGTTTCCTGAGGTATTTCCTTCAGACCTGTAGGGTATGCCACCTGACAGGGATATTGACTTCTGTATTGATTTGAAGGAGCAGTTGCAAGAATTGCTTGAAAAGGGCTTCATTAGACCTAGTGTCTCGCATTGGGGTGTGCCGATGTTGTTTGTTAAGAAGAAGGACGAATATATGAGAATGTGTATAGATTACCGGCAGTTGAACAAGGTTACAATCAAGAATAAGTATCCATTACCGAGGATTGATGATTTGTTTGACCAGCTTCAGGGTGCCAATGTGTTTTCCAAGATTGACTTGAGATCTGGCTATCATCAGTTGAGGATTAGGGCATCCAATGTCCCTAAGACAGCTTTCCCCAATCGGTACGGGTATTATGAGTTCTTGGTGATGTCATTCGGGTTGACAAATGCCCCAACATCTTTCGTGGATTTGATGAACCGAGTGTTCAGGCCTTACTTGGATTCGTTCGTGATAGTCTTCATTGATGATATTTTGATCTATTCCCGTAGCCAGGAGGAGCACGAGCAACATCTAAGAGTGGTTCTTCAGACTTTGAGAGATAGTCAGTTGTATGCTAAGTTTTCGAAGTGTGAGTTCTAGTTGAGTTCAATTGCTTTCTTGGGTCATGTTGTTTCAGCAGAGGGTATTCAGGTAGATCCAAAGAAGATAGAGACAGTCAAAGACTTGCCTAGACCCGCATCAGCTATAGAGATCCGGAGTTTCTTGGTATTGGCAGGCTATTATCGTTGGTTTGTGGAGGGGTTTTCATCTATTGCAGCCCCGATGACCAGGTTGACCTAGAAGGGTGCCCAGTTCAGATGGTTGGACGAGTGTAAGGCGAGCTTTCAGAAGCTTAAGACAGCTTTGACTACGGCACTAGTGTTGGTTTTGCCCACAGGTTCAGGGCCTTATACAGTTTATTGTGATGCATCTCGTATTGGACTTGGTGCGGTGTTGATGCAGGATGGCAAGATCATTGCCTATGCTTCGCGGCAGTTGAAGATTCATGAGAAGAACTATCTGGTTCATGATTTCGAGTTATCAGCCATTGTTCACGCGGTGAAGATTTGGAGGCATTATCTGTATGGTGTGGCATGTGAGGTGTTCACAGATCACAAGAGTCTGCAGTAATTTTTCAAGCAGAAGGAGCTAAATTTGAGGCAGAGAAGGTGGTTGGAGCTAATAAAGGACTATGATATCACCATCTTACATCACCTGGGAAAGGCCAACGTGGTGGCCGATGCTTTAAGTAGGAAGTCAGCTAGTATGGGCAGTCTCACATATATTCTGGTCGGTGAGAGACCGCTTGCTTTGGATGTTCAGGCTTTAGCCAATCAGTTCGTGAGGTTGGATGTTTCTGAGCCCAGTCGTGTGTTAGCTTGCACAGTCGCTCGTTCTTCATTATTGGAGCATATTCGAGATCGACAGTTTGATGATCCTCATTTGTGTGTCCTTAGGGCACGGTGCAGCACGGAGGTGCCAAGCAGGTTACCTTAGGAGATGATGGAGTTTTGAGGCTGCAGGGTCGAGTTTGTGTGCCTAATGTGGATGGTCTCTAGTAGTTGATTTTACAGGAGGCCCATAGTTCTCGGTACTCTATTCATCCGGGCACCATGAAGATGTATTCAGGATTTGCGGAAGCATTATTGGTGGAGGAGGATGAAGAAGGACATTGTTGCATATGTGGCTCGGTGTTTGAATTGTCAGCAGGTTAAGTACGAGCATTAGAGACCTGGTGGTCTATTCCAGAAGATTGAGATTCCGGAGTGGAAGTAGGAGCGTATCACTATTCGTTGTTGGACTCCCACGGACTCAGAGGAAGTTCGATGCGGTGTGGGTTATTGTTGATAGGCTGACCAAGTCAGCACACTTCATCCCTGTGGCAGTTTCCTATTCTTTTGAGAGGCTAGCTGAGATCTATATCTAGGAGATTGTTCGTCTTCATGGTGTGCCCATGTCTATCATTTCTGATCGAGGTACACAGTTTACCTCGCATTTCTGGAAAGCAGTTCAGCGTGAGTTGGGCATGTAGGTTGAGTTGAGCCCAACATTTCATCCTTAGATGGAAGGGAAGTTCGAGCGCACTATTTAGATTTTGGAGGATATGCTCCGAGCTTGTGTCATTGACTTTGGAGGTTCGTGGGATCAATTTTTGCCTTTAGCAGAGTTTGCCTACAACAACAACTATCAGTCAAGTATCCAGATGGCTCCTTGTGAGGCATTGTATGGTAGGCGGTGTTGGTCGCCGGTTGGATGGTTTGAGCCGGGAGAGGCTCGATTGTTGGGTACGGATCTGGTGCAGGATGCCTTGGACAAGGTCAGGATCATTCATGATAGGCTTCGTACAGCTCAGTCCAGGCAAAATAGTTATGCCAATCGTAAGGCTCGTGATTTGGTATTTATGGTCGGTGAGCGGTTATTGCTTCGGGTGTCACCTATGAAGGGCGTGATGAGATTTGGAAAGAGGGGCAAGCTTAGCCCTAGGTTCATTGTCCCGTTTGAGATTCTTGATCGAGTGGGGGAGGAGGCTTACAGACTTGCGTTGCCGCCGAGTTTATCAGCCGTGCATCTAGTGTTTCACGTGTCCATGCTTTGGAAGTATCACAGTGATCCATCCCATGTGTTGGACTTCAGCACTGTCCAGTTGGACAAGGACTTGTCATATGAAGAGGAGCCGGTAGCTATTCTAGATTGGCAGGTTCGTTAGTTGAGATCGAAGAGTTTCCCTTCTATTCGTATTCAGTGGAGAGGTCAGCTTGCTAAGGCATCGACCTGAGAGTCCGAGTCCGATATGCGGAGCCTTTATCCCCATCTTTTTTCCGACTCAGGTACTTCCTTTGTATGTCCGTTCGAGGACAAACGGTTGTTTTAGAGATGGAAATGTGATGACCAAAAGGTCACCACTTGCGTTGCCAGTAAATTCAGTGTCCCGAGGCCTTAAAACCTCTCTTTTTACCTCACCTCGACTTGAGTGCGTGGTCCGAACCTATATTCGGAAAGCCTTCTACGTGAAAACATGAGAAATAGAAATTTCTAGAGTTAAAATATGATTATGGTTGACTTTGGTCAACATTTTGAGCAAACAGACCCGGATCTGTGTTCCGACGATCCCGGGAGGTCCGTAGTAAAAAATGGGACTTGGGTGTATGCCCGGAAATGAATTCCGAGGTCCCAAGCCTTAGAAATCAATTTTTGAAAGAAATTATTTTACTGAATTATCTAAGAAATGAAGAAAAGAATTAATGTTTGAAACCATTGGTATCGGGCCCGTATTTTGGTTCCGGAGCCCAGTACAAACTTGTTATAGTATTTAAAAGATAACTATGAAATTTGGTGAAGACGGAGTTTATTTGACGTGAGTTGGACTTTCAGTTGAAGAGTTATGAACTTTGAGTGTTCTTGATGAGAATGTTGAGTTTTGAGTTTTAATTCATGGTTTTACATGTTATTTTGATGGTGTGATCGCACGAGTAGGTCCATATGATGTTTTTGAGTTAGTATGCACGTTTGGTTTGAAGTCTCTAGGGCTCGGGTGAGTTTCGGGTAGGTTCCGAGATGTTTTAGACTTAAAACATAGTTGTTGCAGGTTCAGAGAAGTTGCAGATCTCTGAACCCGCCAGTGCGGTCTGCAATGATTTTGTGCTACCGCGGAGGGGCCTTTGCTGCCGCAAAGGATTTTATGCGGTCCAAGGTGAGGAAGAATCCGCAGGTTCACTGGTCTGACTTCGGGAGCCTATATCTTTTGATCTACAAGGAATTTTGAAATGATTCAAAAACGAAAGTTGTAGCCCTTCGTGTCTAGTTTCCAGAAAGGTGAAGAATCACAATTTGGACATCTGTATAGAAAGTTATGGCTAAAATACTAAATCATTTCACAACAGTCAACATTCTCCGCGGTGAGCTCTGCGGCCGCAATCCTTTTTGTGCGGTCCACGGAGAGGGTCTGGGAGGGGTATATTTAAACAGGACTTTCAGTTATTTTTCACTTTTCAAAATCCTAAAAACGTAAGAGGCGATTTTCCAAACACTCTTTCTTCTCTAAAACATTTGTAAGTGATTTCTAACTCATTTTCTTTACTCATTAACTTCTTTTTACAAGATTTCATCCTAGAATCTGGGGTTTTCATTGTGGAATTGGGAATTTTGGGTAAAACCTAAGAATATTGAAATTTGGGGATTTAGACCTCAAATTGAAGTTGGATTCCAAAACCAATTATATATCCGAGCTCGGGGGTGAATGGGTAATCGGGTTTTGGTCCAAATTTCGGGTTTGGGCCAAGTGGACCCGGGGTCGATTTTTGACTTTTTGGGAAAAACTTTAGAAAACTTATTTCCATGCATTAGAATTTATTCATTTAGCATTTATTAATATAATTAAATAACTTGTGGCTAGATACGAGCGAGTTGGTGGTGGAATCAAGAGGTAAAGCGAGAGTTGACGCTTGAGTTGTGTTCATGGCATCGAGGTAAGTGTTTGGTCTAACCTTAGCTTGAGGGATTAGGAGTTGTGTCCTATTTGCTATGTGTTATTTTTTGAGTACGATGTATAGACATGGTGACGAGTATCTATACGTTGGTGTCAAGCATGCCCGTGAGTCTTATGTTATGATTAATGTGACTCCGTTTGTATTGTTCATGCCTAATGTGATGATTGCTATTGTTGAGTAAGGTTTGTGGAAAGAATATTGATATTTGAACATTGAAGAGCGTTGGCTCAAGTTTTAAAGTGATTTGTGAAAGTATAATTGGCAATTGAAGCTTATAGAGCATTGGCTCAAATTGTGAATCGAGTTGTGGAGTAAATGTGAAAAAGAGAAGAGGATTATGGTATTGTTCCCTTGCCGGGACGTTGTTGCTTTTAATATTGTTCCCTTGCCGGGATGTTGTTGCTTTGATATTGTTCCTTTGCCGGGATTTTATTGTGATTCATTTATTTCTGTGCCCTTATTATTTGTGTTTGTTGTTTGGGTGAGGAAGAGTGTAAAGCACGAAGGGTAATGTCGTATATGATTTTTGTGAGGAAGAGTGTAAAACACGAAGGGTGATGATGTGCCGTACAATGTACAATTCCGTGCCGATTATATTGATTTATGGTGGGGATGAGAGTAAAAGCACAAAGGGTGATGCCGTGCAGTTTATTTTTATTTCTATAGTAAGGATAACAGTAAAAGCACGAAGGGTGATGCCGTGCAGTTTATTTTAATTTCTATAGTGATGATGAGAGTAAAAGCACGAAGGGTGATTCTGTGCACTTGTTTGATTTCTGATTCTTGTTAAAAATTGAGTTATGGTGTTCCTTATGTTTACCTGTTGTTCTCCTGTTATCATTTGTTGTTTCCCCGCAGCATGTTTCTCCCTCCCATACTTAACTATACATTACTGTTCTTCTTTTTTGCTGTATATGAATTAACTGCACATGTTTACTTGGTAGTCTGGTCCTAGCCTCGTCACTGATTCGCCGAGGTTAGGCTAGGCACTTACCAGCACATGGGGTCGGTTGTGCTGATACTACACTCTGCACTATGTGGAGATCTCGGAGCAACAACTTTTGGATCTTAGCTTTGGGTGGCTGCCTTTAGTCCATACAGAGATCCAAGGTAGTCCCGCAGGCGTCCGCAGGCCCTGGTGTCTCCCTCTATCCCTTCATCATGTTTCATTTACGTATTCTTGAAACAACGCTAATGACCCTCTTGGAAACGTGATAGTGGGGGAGGAGGTAGATGATCTTGAGCAAGATGAGGTGCCTCTTGCACCTCAAGGTCAACGGAGAGGCCGGAATGCCAATGCTAATCCAAAT
The DNA here is from genome assembly GCF_000715075.1 of Nicotiana tabacum. Taxonomy (NCBI): domain Eukaryota; kingdom Viridiplantae; phylum Streptophyta; class Magnoliopsida; order Solanales; family Solanaceae; genus Nicotiana; species Nicotiana tabacum. Next base: position 38,412,003 of record NC_134086.1, read on the forward strand.
GACAATATTCCAGACCCTCCCCCGGTTCCTCCAAGAGTGGCTCCCAGAGTATTACCGAACTAGGGCTACGCAAGTGCTATCATCCCACCCCGAATCCGGGGTTGGCAACTTTCAGATAACCAATGTGATGTTGACCTTACTTGAGCAGCGTGGGTACTTTACTAGTGCTGCAAATCAAAAAGTCTACAAACATCTCAAGCGGTTCGTAGATACATGTTGGGGGAGCAAGCAGACGAATGTATCCGAGGATGCGTTGAGATTGAGACTTTTCTCGTTCTCACTTTGGGGAAAGGCATTAGATTGGCTCGAGTGACTCCTCAACCATTCCTTCACAACTTGGGATGAGTTGGCAGATAAGTTTATTGCCAAATTCTTCTCACCGAGTTATATGGCGGCACTTCGAGATGAAATATTAGCCTTCAAGCAAGAGCCAACGGAACCTTTGCATGAGATTTGGGAGCGGTATAGAACGATGGTGAAAGAGTGCCCAAATAATGATATGACCGAGGCCATGATCCAACAAACCTTCTACCGAGGCATAAATACTACAAATCAATGCATTGTTAACCAATTGGCCGGGGGCAATTTTATGAAGCTTTCTTATGATGAGGCATGTGAAGTACTTGATGAAATGGCGGACACTTCTTTAGCATGGCAGAGTAGAGCAAATGTGCCTCAAGGTGACCCTACGGTTATCCATTTGCACAAGGAATTACATGATCACGGGCAAGCGATAGCTGAGCTTACTACTACTATGAACCAATTGGCCAAGGCGCAGTTGCAACAAGTTCAGAATCCTTGCCAAGTGAATGCCATGGAGGGTGTTAGTATGCTTGTCAACAAGAGAAGGCAATTGAGGCAACAAAATCAAGGAAATTTTGAGAAATTTGTTGATGAATATGATGGGTTTCAAAATGATGGTTATGATGACCAAAGTGAAGAGGTACAATATGTCAACAACTATCAAGGCAATAGAGACAACTCTTCAAACCAACAATGGCGACCCCAAGGAAATTGGGGCAATCAACAACAAGGTGGTGGAAATTGGAACAACAACAACCAAAACAACAATTGGGGTAATCAAAACAACAACCAAGGCAATTGGAATGGAAATAACAACAATTGGGGCAACAACAACAATCAAGGCGGGTGGAACAACAATGGAAACCAAGGCAACCGGGGGCAAGGCTTTCAAAGGCCCCCAATGTACCAACAACCGAACAATCCACCCTTTTTCCCTTCTCAAAGTCCTAGTTCTTTTGGTAATGATATGGGTAGAATTGAAATGATGTTCGAGCAGATGATGAAGAGGAATGTGGATTCTGATGCACAATTAGCTTCTCACAACATCTCTATCTGAAATTTGGAGGTGCAATTAGGCCAAATCTCCTCAGTCATTGAATACTCACCCAGAGGGTGCTCTACCAAGTGATACAGTAGTGAACCCAAAGGGTGAGAACAATCATGTTATGGCGGTCACAACAAGAAGTGGGAGAGGAGGTGATGTGAATGCCTCTAAGCAAAAATAAGTCGTGGATGATGATGTTGAGTTGCAAGATGACAAAGTCCCTTTGGTAGTTGAAGATGTGGTTGATGAAAATGTGAACAATGAAGTGAGGATTGATATTCAAGAAGTCGAGGTGGAAACCCAAAATGATGTGAACCCGTCTAGGGAACACATAATTGACATGCCGGAGCCGGTTGTGCCAAAAGCCAAAGCTCCTTTACCAAGGCCACCTCCACCTTATCCTCAGGCTCGCGAAGCAGAAGAATGATAATCAGTTTAAAAAGTTCATTGACATGATGAAGAGCTTATCTATTAATGTGCTTTTGGTGGAGGCACTTGAACAAATGTCGGGTTATGCAAAATTCATGAAAGACTTGGTTACAAAGAAGCGTTCTATGGATTGTGAAACTATAAAGATGACTTACCAAGTTAGTGATATAGTACATTCAATGGTCCCGAAGCTTGAAGATCTCAGTGCTTTCACCATTCCTTGTAGCATTGGGAGAGCGAATTTTGCCAAGGCTCTATGTGACTTGGGAGCTAGTATCAATTTAATGCCCTACTCGGTTTTCAAAACTTTGGGTATCGGAAAACCTAGGCCAACCTCAATGAGACTTCAAATGGCAGATAGATCGATGAAACGACCTTTGGGCATTATTGATGATGTGCTTGTCCGGGTGGACAAATTCATTTTGCTGGCCGACTTTGTCATTTTGGATTGTGATGTGGACTATGAGGTTCCTATTATCTTGGGCAAACCTTTCCTTGCAACGGGGAAGGCATTGGTTGATGTTGAAGCGGGTGAGCTCACTTTCCGAGTGGGAGATGAAAAAGGTCGTTTTCCATGTTTGCAAGTCTATGAAGCAACCCAATAGCACCGAGGTGTGCTCATTTGTAGACCTTGTCACAATTGTGATTGTAGATGATACCAGTGTTATGATCAACATGGAGGATCATCCTCTTGAGGCCGTGCTATTAAATCTTGATGTTAATGAGGATGCAAGTAGAATGGAGTGCGTGAATGCCTTACATGGAATGGGCTCTTATTCTTATGAGCCTAGAAAATTATCTTTGGATCTTGAAAACTGGAAAACTCCACCAACAAAACCATCAATTGAGGAGCCACCAGTGTTGGAGTTGAAACCACTTCCTCCACACCTCAGGTATGAATTCTTGGGCTCAAACTTTACTTTACCAGTTATTCTTTCTTCTTGCCTTACTAACATGCAGGTTGAGGCCACTTTGGCGGTGCTTCAAAAGCGGAAAAGGGCAATTGGATGAACTCTAGCTGACATTCGGTGAATAAGCCCCGCATTTTGTATGCACAAAATTATCTTGGAGGATGATGCAAAGTCTTCCTTGGAGCATCAAAGAAGATTGAACGAGGCTATGCAAGAAGTGGTGAAAAAAGAAGTGATCAAATGGTTGGATGCCGGGGTTGTGTACCCCATTTCTGATAGCTCATGGACTTCTCCGGTGCAATGTGTACCGAAGAAGGGTGGTATGACTGTGGTGACCAATAACAACAATGAACTTATTCCTACTCGGACAGTCACAGGTTGGAGGGTATGTATGGATTACCTAAAGCTAAACAAGGTGACCCGAAAGGACCATTTCCCATTGCCATTCCTTGACCAAATGTTAGATCGTCTTGATGGGCGTGCTTTTTTATTGTTTCTTGGATGGATACTTGGGGTATAATCAAATCTTAATTGCCCCTGAGGATCAAGAGAAGACCATTTTACCTGTCCGTATGGCACATTTGCTTTCTCTCGGATGCCGTTCGGATTGTGTAATGCTCCGGCGACCTTCCAGCGATGCATGATGGCTATTTTCACCGACATGGTGGAAGATATCTTGGAGGTTTTCATGGATGATTTCAGTGTGGTTAGGGATTCCTTTGAAGAGTGTTTGGTTAATTTGGATAGAGTGTTGGACCGGTGAAGACACAAACCTCGTACTCAATTGGGAAAAATACCATTTCATGGTTGAAGAGGGTATAGTGTTGGGTCACAAAATTTCAAAGCATGGAATTGAAGTTGATAAAGCCAAGATAGAGCTGATTTCAAGGCTTCCTCCCCCCATTTCTGTCAAAGGGGTGAGGAGTTTTCTTAGGCACATGGGTTTTTACCGGAGGTTTATAAAAGATTTTTCAAAAGTAGTACACCCCTTGTGCAAATTGCTAGAAAAGGATGCAAAGTTTGTGGTCGATGAGGAATGTATGCAAGCATTCGAGCTTTTCAAGCTTAAGTTGACCACTGCCCCTATCATTACCGCACCAAATTGGAGCTTGCCCTTTGACTACTACCCCTACCATTAGCTAGTTGTTCTTTCACATAAAAGTTCTGACTAAAGATTTACGTGCAACTCACGTACATAGTAACTAGTACTACATTAAAAGCATGAAGCCCTTAGCAAAATGTCGTTCACCTTTTTTACCCTTTAAAATTAGACTTCATATTGGACAAAATCGTAATTAAATTATTTACCTAATATTTAGGAATTTCAAATCAGCTAAAAGTTTGCTTGCTAAATCTTTCTTTATTTGAACTACTATATAGGAAGTCCTAATATTTAGGGGCTTTAAAATCAATCAAATTTACCTTATATATATCCTTTTATTATTTGAACTATTATCCTTTTATTAATTGAACTATTAAATGCAATTGGCCATTAATTAAAGGTTTTAAAGAATTGACATAAATTGACAAAAGCATGTCAAACTATCAAAGACGGCGTGGATATAAAATTGTATACAAAATCTTGGATTTTAAAACGTATGCAAAATTTTACCTTCATGTGCACTACTTGGATGGTTTTTTCCTTTATTTATAGTTATATTCATTGAAAGTTCAAAAAAAGCTACCCTTTTGAAATTTGATTAATTAAATTATTTTTTTGTAATATTTATAATTTTGACATTAAATAAATTTTGACATTAAATAAATTTTGAAGATTATTTGTTTGAGTTATTATTTGCCATAGAATTGTAACGAATTAAATTTTTAGAACATTGATACCGCAAATCAAACATGATAAAATAGATATGATAATTAGTGGATTTAATTGGAGTAAGAGTATTTTACCTAATATTTTGAAGACCAAATCTCTCTTTATTTGAATTATTCCTTATCGTAGAATTCTAAACAATTAATTCTATTTAATTATATCTTAGTTCAAAGCAAGAATAAGTAAAAACCTATAAGTAAACAAGGAAGTATTTAAAAATATATTAAAAAGAAAAAAAAAACGTGTTTGATAAAAGTCAATTATACAAATGATGTTGTAGAATATAACGCTTAGTACATAAATGTATTATTACAGTTATATATTTAAAACTAGGGACGGGTTTATATTAAGATTTGAATAACAAAACATAAATTATTTCTTTTAATAAAAAATTAGTAATTTGGAAATAACTCATTAGACAAATAAACTGACTCAATTTTCCTAAATTCATCATATAAATGGAATCATTTTTTAAGTTAGAAAAAATTCTTAATTGAGTATTAAGACTCAGATTGATAAAAGTGCTAACTTGAAACAACAATGATGAAATAGTAGAGAAAAAATTTCTAAATGAGTTATCATTAATTATTTTTTAAATTTTTTTTGCATTCCTCCTAACAAATGACATCTTGTTGTAAAATTAATTCAATATTAGTTATTTTTAGGCTTCATACTTTCATTTATCAGATTTCTTCTATGAGCTATAGGACCACCTCTTATTCACAAATGTTTAAAAGATCAACAGATTCAATTTTGAATTTGAGTTATCTAATCTCTTAGAAGAACCACAATAAAAGTATAGTTGATCATATTTGTGACTTCTCGGACAAACTTGAGTATAGCTTTCCAAAAATATTTTTACCAAAACTCTTAAATATTCAAGGGTACATATTTTTGCTAAACTAAAAAGGAATAATTCGATAACTTGTGAAACTGAAGCGATAAAATTATAAAACTGACACAAAGTTTAAGGTGACTAAATTGAATGGTGATTGAGGACTTCTAAGAGACAAAGTTTCTATCTTTCTCGAGTTAGCTATTAAGGATCAATGTTATTAGCTTCAAGAGCTTACACTTATATTTTATAATTTGAATATAATTTTTAATATAATATTTATGTGATAATCTACACACACAACGCGCGTACACTAAGACTAGTTCTTTATAAAATTTGTCAAGAAATTCCTACATAAAAATTTATTCTAATTATTCAACAACTCATGGCTCACGAGTCACGAGTGTCTAAAATAAACAAGAATGGTAAGAAGTTTGAATTCACATTTCACATGATGCACGTATTTTTTATTTTGAGACAGATAGAATGAATATCGTACGCCATGTATTATTGGTTATGTTCAATTTTTGTTTTTCCACTCCTAATAATAATAATGAGAAAATATAGTGCAATATGCTATGAGATTACATTAAATATAAATATCTTATGCTCTCTATCCTTCTAGAAAGAAATTAAAGAAAAATCGTAACAAACTATTTTCATTTAATTATTTGGTAAGGGAAAAAGAACAAGCTCATATGCACTTTACCCCTTCTCAATCGTAATACATAAGCAAAATTTGTCCACATAATTACTCTAGATCGACTTTTTCCTTAGTGTGAAAATGAGTCATCTTATCATCTAAAGTTTCAGGTACAGTTTATAGAGAAGATTGATAAATTGCATCAAACCGGCAAATTGAGTTAAATCGGGAAAAAATCTTATTAGTAATTTGGTTTGATTAGTTTGGTATTGAAGGAAAAAATTTTAAACGTGATTAATTGGATTTGGTATTAAATAAAAAAAAGGGCCAAATAGAGATCACGCTAACCCGACATTATACATATACAATTTTTAAAAAAATATATATAGAAAACTTTATTATAAAATAATTTATAATATTTCTTTAACTTTATCATAAGTTTTGTTTCTTAATATTTTAACATCAGGTTTAGACTTACAATTTTAGCCCACAGTTCCACATAGGGGTGTACATAGGTCAGGTTGGTTCTGGTTTTGCAATTACCAAACCAAATCAATTGTGTCGAGTAAACCAATAAACTCAGGTTTTTCAATCTCAGTTTTTCTCGGGTTTTCGGGTTTTTTCGGTTTTTTCTCCCGATAAAATTTTCGTATCACAAAATATATAACTTGTGTTTCAAATATTTCTTCAATCCTAGTAAGACACAACTATATAAGTTTTTTTCCCAAGAAAATAACATAAAATACGAGATGTATCATGACAATATCCTAAAATATTCAACAATAAAGACAATAAAATCACTTCATATAAATATTGCTAATTAAAAAGTCATAATAAAAATAAACATAATCTAAAAGTACTAAGTCATGCTAAAGTAAACAGAGTAATAAGAGAGTATTAATTACATGACTAAACGCTAAAGAAAAATAAAAATAGGGTATGCATTTTTATCTAAATCATTGCAAAACAAAAAATAGATATTCAATACATTGTCATGCTTAGTATTAGATTGAATGTCTTTTGTTAGCATTAGTATTGATTTGATTTTGGTTTGGACTTTTGTTAACATTATTTAAGTTACTAATATTAATGGCTATAAAATTTATTGGAACATTCAAAAGTTCTAAGTCCAACCTTGAAATAATTCATTAAAAGATAAAATTGTGAAAAAGTTTAAGAAATATTTATAATTACATCACAATAAGTATATTTATACATTAAATATATCTAAAATTTATATATATGTATTGCCGGGTTGGTTTGGTTTCGGTTTGACTTTCTTTAGTTAAAATCAAACCAAACCAATTATGATCGGATTTTTTTTTCCAACATCAAACTAAATCAAACCAAACCATAGTTGAGTTTTTTTTCTCAATTTGACTCGAATTATCGGGTTGGAGCAATTTGTCGGTTTCCTTTGTACATCCCTAGTTCTACACGTAAAAATTATATCCAACAACTTGAATGAAACAAACCAAAACCAAATTTAGTATAACATCCAAACCAAGCAAATATTATTGTCAGATGCTTCACATTTCACCACAAACAACAACAACAACAACAACAACAACAACAACAATAACTGAAAGTCAAAATCTGGCTTTTGTTTGTTTGATTTGGTTTAGAAATTTCGCCAACCAACACAATTGGTTTGGTTTTATAAATGAAAAATTCGGACCAAACTGACATATGTACAGACGCGGACCTACGTTGCAAGTAGAGGGATCACGGGACCCCATTAGATTCGGCAAAAACCTTGTATATATATGTTATATATATTTGCGCTTATATATAGGACCCCTTAAATATTTTAGTTGTGCCCCTAGACACAATAAAACGGACGAAAAAAGTGGTTGTGTTGTGCGCTCAAATTCCCTTGTTTGCTGGATGTTTCGTGTTCGAATCCCTCCTTCAACGTTTTTTTAGTTATTGAATATAACGTACTTGCTTTATATAATAGTCAACTTAATTAATTTTTTTTCTTTCAAATTCATCCCTTAAAATTAAAAGTTTCAAATTGCAACTTATCACTTCACAAATACAAAAATACAAATCTTTATGCCACTACCTTCTTCATCATTTACATTGACCCCGACTCGGCAACGGAAACTAAGAATTTTAGACTCTTCTTTATTTTTTTACTATTAACATACCCTTAATCTTGATTTCTTTAAAGTTTGAATGCCTTTTTGATCCTTGACCCATTTTTTAATTAAAAAGACTAGAAATTTTAAAGTGCGAAACATGCTTAATCAAACATTTTCCCTTCCCATAGCACCCAATTTGCGAAGAAATCTCTCTTTGTTCGGTATTTTCTTTTCTTTAGAACTTCTTTTTGTTTATACGTGGATGATAAGTCATTATAATCATTAAATTTTCAAAGAGTTGCACGCCGAATTTTATCGCTAGTGTGACGACCCGGTCAGTCGTCTCATGAGTTACCGCTCTATTTTCCCTATTTCTACTTCTTTATGATTCGTTATCCGTGTTTTGTGGTATCAAATTGGTCAGATCGAGTCCGAAATGATTTTGGTAAGGTTTGAGACACTTAGTCTCTTTTAACAGAGTTTAAGTTGGAAAAGTCAATCGGATGTTGACTTATGTGTTAGAGGGCTCGGATGCGAGTTCCGATGGTTCGGTTAGCTTCAGGAGGTAATTTATGACTTAGGAGTGTGATCGGAATGAGTTTTGGAGGTTCGAAGTAGAATTAGGCTTGAATTGGCAAAGTTGATATTTTGGCGATTTCCGGTTGGTAGGCGAGATTTTGATATAGGGGTCGGAATGAAATTTCGAGAGTTGCAGTAGCTCTGTTGTATCATTTGGGATGTGTGTGCAAATTTTCAGGTCATTTGAACGTGGTTTGGTTGGTTTTTTTTTTATCAAAAGCGGAATTCGGACGATTTTAGAAAGTTTGGCTTGAATCCGATGTGTTTTGGGTGATTTAATGTTGTTTGAGGTGTTTTGATGATTGGAACAAGTTTGAATAAGATTTTAGGATATGTTGGTGCCTTTAGTTGAGGTCTCGGGGGCCTCGGGTAAGTTTCGAGGGGTTGAACAGATCATTTTGAAGTTAAGAAAGTTACAGAAATTGCAGCTTCAGCAGTAGCATGTATTTAGTCTTCGCGTTCGCGAGTGGACCCTCGCGTTCGCGAAGAGTCAGCTGAGGGAGGTGAGAATTTAGCCTTCGCGTTCGTGAGGCAGGTTACGCGTTCGCGAAGGGCTACGAGATTGTGCATCGCGTTCGCGGGCGTGTAGTCACATTCACATATAAGGAATTGGGAGGCTGAGCTTCAGTGGAATTAACCCATCGCGTTCGCGATGGATGGAACGCGTCCGCGAAGGTTCTTCTGGGTAAAGCATCGCATTTGCGAGGGTCTTGTCGCGTTCGCGTAAGAGGATTTTGGTCAAAGTTATTTTTGTGCTTCGCGAATACGAGGCTTTGACCGCGTTTGCGAAGAAGGATTTTCATGCCTGGGCAGAAGTTTAAAAGGTCGTCTTGTCCGCGAATGTGGGGTTTATTTCCTCCATAGTTGGTCGTTTTTGGAGCTTTTTGAAGGAGATTGAAGAGTGATTCAAGGGGAATCATTTGGAGGTAAGATTCTCGGACTTAAAACTCGATTATTATGTGAATTCCACCTAGAAAATCATGGAAATTAAGCTAAAAATTGAAGAGTTAGGGCTTGGAAATTTGGACTTTTGATTGGGGATTTGGAGGACCATTTGGGGTCGGATTTGAGAACTTTTGATATGTATGAACTCGTGGGAAGATAATAAATCTATTGGTGTAAAAAATTCTGAATTTCGAGATGTGGGCCCGGGGTCGGGTTTTGGTAATTTCAGGATTTGTGCCTTTTATTGATTGTTTTCGCTTGGGCTTTGTTCCCTTAGCATATTTTGACGTCCTCGTTCTGATTTTGGATAGATTCGACACGCGTGGAGGCCGATTCGAGGGGAAAAGGTGTCGCGAGCTAGAGATTTAGCCGGTTCGAGGTGAGTAATGATTGTAAATGATGTTCTGAGGGTTTGAAACCCTGGATTGCACATCGTAGTGCTATATTGAGGTGAGGCACACGCTTGATGACGAGCGTGTGATCGTGCACTATTGGGGATTGTGACTTGGTCCGTCCCGACTGATGATTTTACCGCGTGTTTGATTGAAATCTACTTGTTTTCATCATTATTTGGGCTGAATGCCATATTTGGGCCTTGTGCAAACTATTTGAGCCCTTCGGAGATTTTTATTGATATTTCCTCACTGTTTTGACTTTATACTTGAACTCAGTCATGTTATATTTTACTGTTTTCGTACTCAGCCATGTTTACTCTGTTTTAAACACTTACATGATCTTTTAAACGATATTTTGGGCTGATAAACATGTTTCACTACTGCCCGAGTGGTTTGTAAGGATTTTTGACTGAGTAAGGCCGATGGCCTATGTTGTGAGGAAACACTGATACTGATTTGAGGCTGAGGACTGAGATATGTACGCCACGAGGTGGCTTGATTGATATGAGGCCGAGGGCCTAGTTTGATGCCACAAGATGGCTTGTTATTGCGTTTGGGCCGTAAGGGGCCCTTCCAGTAGTCTGCACACCCCCAATGAGCGTAGGTACCCATTGTGATGTGAGATTGAGCCCGAGGGGCTGGTATGGTTCTATGTGATTGCCCGAGGGGCTGGTACTGTTCCGAGATGTTGCCCGAGGGGCGGATTTGTTGATATTGTGCCCGAGGGGCGAGCCTTTATGTGTTTACTTTTCATAATTGACTGTCAATTACCTGCTTAATCATGAAAAAGGCTTTTCATGAAACTACATTTGAGTTAAAGAATTTTACCTATCTTTCAATGATTTGCTGTTTTTAAATGGTTTTACTGCTTCATTATAGAATGCTTTGTGCCTTATGTGATTTCTTGCTTTCAGTTTTTATTTATATTTGTTAATCACTGAGTTGGAGTATTCACTTTACTCCCTATACCCCTGTGTGTAGATTCAGGCGTTGCGGATCCTGCTAGTGCGAGTTGAGAGCTCCTGGCAGATATTGGAGTCCACGAGGTAGCTGCTTGACGTTCGCAGTCCCGTGTTTCTCCCTATTTATCATTTCCATCTCTTATCAGACATTTATAGTAGTATGTGGATTTTTCAGATTTGTATTAGGTTTTACAGATGCTCATGACTAGTGACACCCCGGTATCGGGCTGTGTTGGGTTGTTCTTCCGCGTATTTATAATATTATCTGCTACTTTGGATTATCTAGTCATGTTTAGACTGCTTCTAAATGCTAAATTATTAATAATTGGAAAAATGGGAAGTGTCGGCTGGACTTGTCTTCACGAGAGGCGCCATCATGATCGGGTCCGGGTTTAGGGTTGTGACAAGTTGGTATCAGAGCCTAGGTTACATAGGTCTCACGAGTCATGAGCAGGTTTAGTAGAGTCTCACGGATCGATACGAAGACGTCTGTATTTATCCTCGAGAGGCTGCAAAACCTTTAGGAAAATTTCACATTCTTGAATTCTTATCATGCGTCCTTGATTCAGCTTGAAAAGTAACTTTTTGAATTCCTTCCACGCATTCGTATGCGCGCATGAGCGCTCGGTATCGGATGTGCATCGATGGCTTGTGATTCCCTGATCGAGGGGCAAGATGTGATTTCCGTGCGTTGATGTTTGGCCAGTCTGGAGGACTCGAGGCCGAATTTTTGTCTATAACTTGAGCCCTGATCTGTTGATTTTGTGAGCGCGTGTTTCTAGATCCATATGTTCTGTTGTGTCCCTATTAAGGGAGGTGATGACTGGATAGTTACGTGATGAGTGTGATGTGACTGCGAAATGTATTCATGCGATTTGGAAGCGACGAGAAGGGTCTGCTGGAGGATAGAAGGACTATTAAGTGCTCGATTTTCATCTTGATTTGAGGTATAGACCCGAGTTATGGGTGTGTGAAGAATATTTCTATGTTTTCTAGTTGGGAGTGGAGTAAATTTCATGTTGCGGTCTGAGTTCATACTTAGGAAGTTTAAGTGACTGCATAATGTTTATGACGGTGGAAGGTATACAGAAATGTTAGTTCGAGGCAAAGCAGATGGGGTTATCTCCTGCGGACTGTTCTGAAGTTTGTGTGATCCTTTGTGTCATTTATTGGAAGATCTCTGTTATCAGGGAAATATATGTTTCACAATTTGAATTTGGGTTGCTCAAGAGAGTAGGCTTGACTACTACGAGAGTGAATGTGAGATTTGCAGAAGATATAAAGTACCGGATGGTCTGTGTTCCATGAGCTTATGAAAGATTGAGTTTAATATCATTATGGTATTATGGCAGCGATAAAGTATATGTGTTATGAGTTATTGTGTATGTTTTGGTCTATGGCTTCGAGCCAAGTGGGGGAGTGCACTATTAATTAGTCGATTGCATGCTTATGTGCTATGTTGGTTCCAATTTGAGGCATGCAGGTGAATCCATCATCGGCTCCAGCGCCAGCTAGCTAGGGGTAGAGGTTAGTCATCTAGGGGTCACCCCAGAGGGGGAGGCCGATCAGGTGGTGGTCAGGCCCGTTTCTATGCACTTCCAGGCAGACCCGATGCTATTGCTTCAGATGCTGTTATTACAGGTATTGTTTCAGTCTGCCACAGAGATGCCTCTGTATTATTTGATCCCGATTCCACCTTTTCTTATGTGTCATCATACTTTGTTCGTTATTTGGGTACGCCCCGCGAGTTTCTTGCTTCACCTGTTCATGTATCTACCCCGGTGGGCGATATTATTATTGTAGACCGTGTGTACCGGTCGTGTGTGGTGACTATTGGTGGTCTGGAGACCCGTGTGGATATTTTATTATTGTGTATGGTAGATTTCGATGTCATCTTGGGCGGGGATTGGCTATCTCCGTGTCGTGATATTCTGGACTGTCATGCTAAGACAGTTATATTGGCTATACCGGGTGTGCCACAGATCGAGTGGCGAGGCGTGACTGATTATGTTCCTAGTAGAGTGATCTCATTCTTGAAAGTTCAACGTATGATTGGGAAGGGTTGTCTTTCATATCTAGCCTTCATGAGGGATGTCGGTGTTGAGACTCCCAATATTGATTATGTTCCAGTTGTGAGGGATTTTCCCGATGTGTTTCCTATAGACCTGTTGGGTATGCCACCGGACAAGGATATTGATTTCGGTATTGACCTAGTGCGGGCACTCAGCCATTTCTATTCCGATGTATCTTATGGCACCAACGGAGTTGAAGGAATTAAAAGAACAGCTTCAGGAACTCCTTGGTAAAGGGTTCATTCGGCCTACTGTGTCTGTCACCTTGGGGTGCGCCAGTTCTATTTGTAAAGAAGAAGGATGGCACTATAAGAATTTGCATTGATTATAGGCAATTGAACAAAGTAACAATTAAGAACAAGTATCCTTTACCTCGCATTGATGATTTATTCGACCAGCTTCAGGAAGCGAGAGTGTTCTCCAAGATTGATCTCCGTTCAGGTTATCACCGGTTGAAGATCAGGGACTCGGATATTCATAAGACAGCTTTCAGGACCCGATATGGTCATTATGAGTTCTTGGTGATGTCTTTTGGGCTGACCACTGCCCCAGTAGCGTTCATGCATTTGATGAACATTGTGTTTCGGCCTTATCTTGACTCTTTTATCATAGTCTTCATTGATGACATTCTGGTATATTCGCGTAGTCAGGAGGATCACGCAGAGCATTTGAGAGTTGTGTTGCAGAGATTGAAAGAGGAGAAGCTTTATGCAAAATTCTCCAAGTGTGAGTTTTAGCTCAGTTCAGTCGCTTTCTTAGGGCACGTGGTGTCCAGCGAGGGTATTTAGGTTGACCCGAAGAAGATAGAGGCGGTTCAGAGTTGGCCCAGACCGTCCTCAGCCATAGAGATTCGCAGCTTTCTTGGTTTGGTGGGTTATTATCGCCATTTTGTTCAGGGATTCTCATCTATTCCATCGCCCTTGACCAAGTTAACTCAGAAGGATGTTTCATTTGTATGGTCGGACGAGTGTGAGGAGAGCTTTCAGAAGCTCAAGACAGCCTTGACCACAGCTCCAGTGTTGTTTTTGCCATCAGCTTCAAGTTCATATACCGTGTATTGTGATGCTTCGAGAGTTGGGATTGGTTGTGTGTTGATGCAGGAGGGTAGAGTTATTGCTTATGTTTCTCGTCAGTTGAAGCCCCATGAGAAGAACTACCCCCTTCATGATTTGGAGTTGGCTGACATAGTTCACGCATTGAAGATTTGGAGGCATTACTTGTATGACATATCTTGTGAGGTGTTCATTGATCATCGCAGTCTTTAGCATTTGTTCAAACAAAAAGATCTTAATTTGAGGCAGCGGAGATGGTTGGAGTTGCTTAAGGATTATGATATCACTATATTGTACCATCCGGGAAAGGCCAACGTGGTGGCCGATGCCTTGAGCCTAAAAGCAGTGAGTATGGGAAGTTTGGCATATGTTCCAGTTGGGGAGAGACCTCTTGCAGTTGTTGTTCAGGCCTTGGCCAATCGGTTCGTGAGGTTAGATATTTCGGAGCCCAGTCGGATATTGGCTTATGTGGTTTCTCGGTCTTCCTTATATGATCGCATCAGAGAGTGCCAGTATGATGATCCGCACCTACTTGTCCTTAAGGACAGGGTTCAGCATGATGATGCTAGAGATGTGACCATTTGGGGATGATGGGGTGTTGAGGATGCATGGCCGGATTTGTGTGCCCAATGTGGATGGGCTTCGGGAGTTGATTCTGGAGGAGGCCCATAGCTCGCGGTATTCCATTCATTTGGGTGCCGCAAAGATGTATCAGTATTTGAGGCAACACTATTGGTGGAGAAGAATGAAGAAAGATATTGTGGGATTTGTAGCTCGGTGTCTCAATTGTCAGTAGGTGAAATATCAAAGACCGGGTGGCTTGCTACAGTAGATGGATATTCCTGAGTGGAAGTGGGAGAGGATCACTATGGACTTTGTTGTTGGACTTCCATGGACTTTGAAGAAGTTCGATGCTATTTGGGTGATTGTGGATCGGCTGACCAAGTCCGCGCACTTCATTCCAGTGTGTACTACCTATTCCTTAGAGCGGTTGGTAGGGATATATATCCGAGAGATTGTTCGCTTGCATGAAGTTCCAATTTCCATCATTTCAGATAGAGCTACTCAGTTTACTTCGCAGTTTTGGAGGGTCGTGCAGAGAAAGTTGGGTACTCAGGTGGAGTTGAGCATAGCTTTTCATCCTCAAACGGACGGGCAGTCCGAGCGCACTATTCAGATATTGGAGGACATGTTGCGTGCTTGTGTCATTGATTTCGGAGGGTCATAGGATGAGTTTCTACCGCTTGCAGAGTTTGCTTATAACAACAGCTACCAGTCGAGTATTCAGATGGCTCCATATGAGGCTTTGTATGGGAGACGATGTAGATCTCCAGTTGGTTGGTTCGAGCCCGGTGAGGCTAGGCTATTGGGGACTAATTTGGTGCAGGATGCTTTGGAGAAGGTGCAGGTGATTCAGGAGAGGCTTCGTACAGCACAGTTGAGGCAAAAGAGTTATGCTGATAGGAAGGTTCGAGATGTGTCCTACATGGTTGGAAAGAAGGTTCTGTTGAAGGTTTCACCCATTAAGGGCGTTATGAGATTTGGGAAGAAAGGAAAATTGAGTCTGTGGGTCATTGGGCCTTTTGAGGTGCTCTGGAGGATTGGGGAGGAGGCTTATGAGCTTGCTTTGCCACCCAGCTTGTCGAGTATGCATCCAGTATTTCATGTTTCTATGCTCCGGAAGTATATTGGGGATCCGTCTCATGTTCTGGATTTCAGCACGGTTCAGTTGGATGATGATTTGACCTATGATGTGGAGCCAGTAGCTATTTTGGGTCGTCAGGTTCGGAAGTTGAGGTCAAAAGATATATCTTCAGCGAAGGTGCATTGGAGAGGTCAGCCCGTGGAGGAGGCTACCTGGGAGACCGAGCGGGAGATGCGGAGCAGATATACTCACTTGTTTGAGGCTTCAGGTATGTTTGTTGATTCGTTCGCAGACGAACATTTGTTTAAGTTGGGGAGGATGTGACGACCCGGCCAGTCGTCTCATGCGTTACCGCTCCATTTTCCCTATTTTTGCTTCTTTATGCTTCGTTATCCGTGTTTCGTGGTATCGAATTGATCGGATCGAGTTCGGAATAATTTTGGTAAGGTTTGAGACACTTAGTCTCTTTTAAGGGAGTTTAAGTTGGAAAAGTCAATCGGATGTTGACTTATGTGTTAGAGGGCTCGGATGCGAGTTCCGATGGTTCGGTTAGCTTTGGGAGGTGATTTATAACTTAGGAGTGTGATCGGAATGAGTTTTGGAGGTTCAAAGAAGAATTAGGCTTGAATTAACGAAGTTGATATTTTGGCGATTTCCAGTTGGTAGGCGAGATTTTGATATAGGGGTCGGAATGGAATTCCAAGAGTTGCAGTAGCTCCGTTGTGTCATTGGGGATGTGTGTGCAAATCTTCAGGTCATTCAGACGTGGTTTGGTTGGGTTTTGATCAAAAGCAGAATTTGGAAGATTTTAGAAAGTTTGGCTTAAATCCGATGTGTTTTGGGTGATTTGATGTTGTTTGAGTGTTTTGATGATTGGAACAAGTTTGAATAAGGTTTTAGGATATGTTGGTGCCTTTGGTTGAGGTCACGGGGGCCTCGGGTGAGTTTCGAGAGGTTGAACGGATCATTTTGAAGTTAAGAAAGTTGTAGAAATTGCAGGTTCAACAGTAGCATATATTTACTCTTCGCGTTCGCGAGTGGATCCTTGCGCTCGCGAAGAGTCAGCTGAGGGAGGTGGAAATTTAGCCTTCGCGTTCGCGAGGCAGGTTACGCGTTCGCGAAGGGCTACGAGATTGTGCATCGCGTTCGCGGGCGTGTGGTCGCGTTCGCATAGAAGGAATTGGGAGGCTAAGCTTCAGTGGAATTAACCCATCGCGTTCGCGATGGATGGAACGCGTTCGCGAATGTTCGTTAGGTAAAGCATCGCGTTCGCGTAAGTGGATTTTGGTCAAAGTTATTTTTGTGCTTCGCGAACGCGAGGCTTTGAGCGCGTTCGCGAAGAAGGATTTTCAGGCCTGAGCAGAAGTTTAAAAGATCGTCTTGTCCGCGAATGTGGGGTTTATTTCCTCCATAGTTGGTCATTTTTGGAGCTTTTTGAAGGAGATTGAAGAGGGATTCAAGGGAATCACTTGGAGGTAAGATTCTCAGACTTAAAACCCGATTATTATGTGAATTCCACCTAGAAAATCATGGAAATTAAGCTAAACATTGAAGAGCTAGGGCTTGAAAATTTGGACTTTTGATTGGGGATTTGGAGGACCATTTGGGGTCGGATTTGAGAACTTTTAATATGTATGAACTCGTGGGAAGATAAGGAATCTACTGGTGTAAAAATTTCTGAATTTCGAGATGTGGGCCCGGGCGTCAGGTTTTGGTAATTTCGGGATTTGTGCCCTTTATTGATTGTTTTCGCTTGGGCTTTGTTCCTTTAGCATATTTTGACGTCCTCGTTCTGATTTTGGATAGATTCGACACGCGTGGAGGCCAATTCGAGGGGAAAAGGCGTCGCGAGCTAGAGATTTAGCCAGTTCGAGGTGAGTAATGATTGTAAATGATGTTCTGAGGGTTTGAAACCCCGGATTGCACATCGTAGTGCTATATTGAGGTGAGGCACAAGCTTGATGACGAGCGTGGGGTTGTGCACTATTGGGGATTGTGACTTGGTTCGTCTCGACTGATGATTTTACCGCGTATTTGACTGAAATCTACTTGTTTTCATCATTATTTGGGTTGAATGTCATATTTGGACCTTGTGCCAACTATTTGAGCCATTCGGGGATTTTTATTGATATTTCCTCATTCATACTTGAACTCAGTCATGTTATATTTCATTGTTTTCGTACTCAGCCATGTTTACTCTGTTTTAAACACTTACATGATCTTTTAAACGATATTTTTGGGTTGAGAAACATGTTTCACTACTGCCCGAGTGGCTTGTGAGGATTTTTGACTGAGTAAGGCCGAGGGCCTATGTTGTGAGGAAACACTGATACTGATTTGAGGCCGAGGGTCTGAGATATGTATGCCACGAGGTGGCTTGATTGATATGAGGCCGAGAGCCTAGTTTGATGCCACAAGATGACTTGTTATTGCGCTTGGGCCGTAAGGGGGCACTCCAGGAGTCTGCACACCCCTAGTGAGCGTGGGTACCCATTGTGATGTGAGATTGAGCCCGAGGGGCTGGTATGGTTCTATGTGATTGCTCGAGGGGCTGGTACTATTCCGAGATGTTGCCCGAGGGCGAATTTGTTAATACTGTGCCCGAGGGGCGAGCCTTTATGTGTTTACTTTTCATAATTGACTATCAATTACCTGCTTAATCATTGAAAAAGGCTTTTCATGAAACTACATTTGAGTTAAAGAATTTTACCTATCTTTCACTGATTTGTTGTTTTTAAATGGTTTTACCGCTTCATTATAGAATGTTTTGTGCCTTACGTGATTTCTTGCTTTCAGTCTTTATTTACATTTAGTAGTTTGTAGATTTTTCAGACTTGCATTAGGTTTACAGATGCTCATGACTAGTGACACCCCGCTATCGGGCTGTATTGGGTTGTTCTTCCGCGTATTTATGATATTATCTGCTACTTTGGATTATCTATTCATGTTTAGACTGTTTCTAAATGCTAAATTGTTAATAATTGAAAAAATGGGAAGTGTCGGCTGACCTTGTCTTCACGAGAGACGCCATCACGATCGGGTTCGGGTTTAAGGTCGTGACAACTAGTGATTAGTATATAGTGGTGCCCCGTCGTGCTCAAATCCGGGGTCCGCCTCTGCCTATGTATACCCTTAGGTTCAAGTATAATTTACGGTGCTTATTTCGCTATAATTTAAAAAAATCGAAAGATATAATGGACATTGTTAAGCTATATATGATCATGTTAGTTAAGTTATTAATACATTAATAAATATTCTACATTTATTAGAACTTAATTTTATGGAGACATTGAAGATCCATAATTTTGGTGGTTCAAATTTAATGGAGGATATGCAACAAACACCTACTAACCACCCTAAAATAGTAGGCCACACTATTTATTTGCCAAACATAATCACTGTTTAAATTCATTTTTTTTTTTAAAGAAAATTGTCAAATGGTGAAGCGAGAAGCTACTTAAGGGGAAAAATGCTGAAGCTAACACATTTGTGCCGAAAGCAAATGAAAATTAAATGATACGTGTGTAACTTTTAAGTGTTAGAAAACACTTCAAATGCCAGAAGTTATAAATAAGCAATTATTTGTTTGTATATAAGGGAAGAAAAGGATAATAATTCGATATGTTTGATAAAACGTCGCTACTTAATAAACAGTTTTTTTGTATAAATAACTACTACTACAACAACAACAACGACCCAGTATAGTCTCACAAGTGGAGTCTGGAGAGGGTAGTGTGTACGCATACCTTACCTCTACCCCGATGGGGTAGAGAGGCTGTTTCCGATAGACCCTCGGCACAAAAAAACGAAAAGACAAAAAGAGAAAATATATCAGTACCATCTTTTTTGTATAAATATATATATATATATATATATATATATATATATATATATATATATATATATATTATGTGTGTGTGTGTGTGTTTTAAATTTTGATCATCTTTACATAAAGAAGGATCTTTTTGTCCTCTTTCAGAAATAATCTCTCTACCCCTTCGGGGTAAGGGTAAAGTTTGCGTACACACTATCCTTTCCAGACCTCACTAGTGAGATTTTACTAGGTTGGTGTTACGTAAAGAAGGAAGAACGATGAAAATGAATGAGAGGGAGGTAGGAGATTCATTTTAGGAAGGTTAACTCAAAAAAATAGAAAATATTATAGAATAGTTAAAATAATAAAAAATTTGGTCAAACCAAAAGTATTTACAGTTTCGAATACCCAACTTATGATTTTCAATCTTTTTTATTTATAAGCATTTTTTATATTTATCAAGCACGTAGATAAATTAAAAAGAAAACGATTTATAAGCTGATTTAACCAACTTATAGACTTATTTAAACACTTTCTTACTCTAATATCTTGTTACTATATTTTGTGTTGGGTGGGGAGGCCAAGTGTAAGAGAAGGAAAGAATGGCCGGTAAGAAATTAAATATAGTTCAATACTCGCCACTTACTCTAAATGAGGAATGAAGCCCTTTAAAATATTTTTTGAAAAAAGTGATATTTGTTATGAAATAATTTTTTTTTAGTAAAACATGAACAAGAAATAAAAATAATTTAGTAAAACATGAACAAGAAATAGAGATAGAGAGAAGGAAGAGATTTTCTTCTTCAATTGTATGTATTTCCCTATCTATTACAAGGCTTTTATATAGGCATGAAAAGTGAAGAAAATATGTCATGGAATATATCATTGAACATAGAAAATATGTCATTGAATATGTCATTAAGCATTTGACATGAAGATCATGGAGGAAGAGTACATCCACCATAATATGATATTTATCATAACACTCCCCCTTGGATGTCCATAAATAATGTGTCTCGTTAAAACCTTATTAGGGAAAAAACCCTATGGGAAAAAAAATCCTAATAAAGGAAAAAGAGTACACATATTTAGAAATACGCCTTTTGGTTGCCTTGTTAAAAAGCTTGCAAGGAAAACCCCGGTGGGACAAAACCTTGTAAGGGAAAAAGAGTACACCGCGTATTAACTCTTCCTGATGAGAGCCTCAGTTCACATCCTTCAGCCTTCGCATCCCAATCTTGTACACCAGTTTCTTGAAGGTTGACGTCAATAGAGATTTGGTGAACAAATCAACCATATTATCACTTGAACGAATCTGTTGCACATTGATATCACCATTCTTTTGAAGATCATGTATGAAAAATAACTTTGGTGAAATGTGCTTTGTCTTATCTCCTTTTATGAATCATTCCTTCAATTGGGCTATGCATGCTACATTGTCTTCATTAAAAATTATGGGTAGTTTGTCACACTTCAAACCACATTTGTCTCGGATAAGATATATTATAAACCTCAACCAAATACATTCTCGACTTGCTTCATGAATAGCAATTATCTCAGCATGATTAGAAGAAGTAGCCACGATTGATTGCTTAGTCGATCGCCAAGATATGATAGTGCCTCCACATGTAAACACATAGCATGTTTGAGATCAAGCCTTGTGTGTGTCAGATAAATACTCTATATCGGCATAACCAACAAGATCGGGATTGCAATCATTGCCATAAAATAAAGCCACATTGGTAGTCCCTTTTAGATAACGCAATATATGTTTGATTTCATTCCAATGTCTCCTTGTAGGAGCAAGGCTATATCTTACTAAGACATTAACTAAAAAAGTTATGTCACGCATTGTAGTGTTAGCAAGATACATTAGTACATCAGTTGCACTAAGATGTGGTACTTCAGGACCAAGAAGTTCTTCAGTATTTTCATGAGGTCTGAATGGATCTTTATTTATATCGAGTGATCTCACAACCATTGGGGTACTCAATGGATGTACTTTATCCATATAGAATCACTTTAAAATCTTTTCAGTGTATGTTGATTGATGGACAAAAATTTCATCTTTCATATACTCAATTTGTAGACCAAGACAATTTTGTTTTTGTCTTTACAAGATCTTTTATTTTAAATTCTTTTTTTAAACAGTCTACTACTTCAGGAAGCTCCCCGAGAGTTCTAATGATATTTAAATCATCAACATACACGGCGATAATAACAAATTCAAATCCAGATCCTTTTATAAAGACACAAGGACTAATTGAATTATTCTTGTACCCTTCTTTCAACAAGTACTCTCTTAGGCGATTATACCGCATACGCCCTGATTGTTTCAATCCGTATAAGGATTATTGAAGCTTTATTTAATAAACTTCTTGGAAACCATAATATGCTTCAGAACAATTTAAATCCTTCAATAATTTCCATTATATGCATATCAAGTTTTTCATATATTGCCAGATTAAAACTTGAAATGCCAGGATATTTACAAATCTTCTTGTGACACAAGTCGTCTTTATGTCTATCGACTTATCTTTCTTCGCACAAGAACACATTTATACCTCCACTGGCTTTATACTTTCAGGTGTTTGGACTATCCGTTCAACTTCACATTTTTCAGGTGAAATCAATCTTGATTGCGTTTTTATTTTATTTTATTTTATTTTGGCCAATCATTTATCTATCCAAATTTCATGACAGATTTGAGCTCAAGATCCTCATCAATACTAATAATATTGAGCGCTACATTATATTAACAATATCGTCGATGATCACTTTACGTCGGTTCCATTATTACCTAACAAAGACATAACTTATTGAGATTTCTTTATCTCATTATTTTCAGGTATCTGAGCCTCTCCCATGAGGTCTTATGAAGTGTTATGTCGTGGTGCTCTTCTAGGGCACTTGCCTCCTTATTATGACCATTTTGAATATTTGCCTCTCTCCTTCTTCAAGGAGTTTTATCTTTGGAACCGATTGGTCTGTTACGCTTCATGCGTGCCATAGACTCTGTCCCTCATGGACTTTATTCTATTTGGAGCATTAGCAGCTGAAATATGACATTTAGCTTTGGGTCAGCAAATGCGTCTAGCAATAATTTATAAATGAATTATCACTTGAACTTCAAGTTCATATTTTCTTGTACGAGGATCTATATGTATTCATAATAATTCATTTCACGTATCACTTTCTCAGCCGCCCATTTTCTCCCCCTAATGTTGGGATCACCAACACATTTCCCTAGCTTCTTTGGGAAATGTGCATTTTCGTGGCATAATTAAATCATATAGCACATCCATATTTCTATATAGAAATTATTTGGTTCCTGACCCTGAATCGATTGTTATAGGGAGAAATTTTTATAACTTGGCTACTAGATGCGTAAAAGTGCTGCTGTATATTAAATAATACATCTCATACCAAATTTCATTTTTGGGAGTTTTGTTCTTATAACCAATGATTTATCTATAATTGGAGGCATACAATTTCTGTTAAACCAACTTGGATTTAAATCAGTATTATCAAGATAAATCATCATAATTTATATTTTGGAACTGTGCTCTAATAATTTGAGCAAGCAATCTTGCAAAAGCCAAACTTCAAGTTGATAACAAATGCACATGTGACCATAAAATAGATGCATCTATTAAAATCATATAATAGTAAACGGTCCACATGGAAGGTGACTGGGCCCATATATTTATCACCTTTTATTCGTTCCAGAAATCAAGGGATTCAATCCCAACCTTAACTGGTATATCATGAGAATAAGCAGCACAAGAGAATTCTTGAAGAATCTTCTATTCTTCAATATATGTCAATGTAATTCTTAATTAATTTTTCGCATCATAATTGAACCGGGATGGTCAACCGGTCATGCCAACTAATATTTATTTTAGTAAACCTCTAGTTTACTTGTGGCATATGATTCCATCATCATGCTTATATTTATGTAGTACAAATAGAAAGAAAATCGGGTAATCTTTCATATTTACCTGATATGATTATAGAAATATGAAGATATTCAATCTTCCTTTCATTTATAGTCTCAATATGCCAATCACTTTGACTTATACATTTGAAATTCAAAAAGTTTCTTTTGAGACTTTACAATATCAATGTCATGAATAATTTTATTCATCCGGATAGTAACAAATTAATTTTTCCGGAACTCTTAACAACTTTTGTACTACAAGATCTTTTATCATACTATTCATATGGTAAATGTCTCCTTCACTGAGAAAATTATATCATAATAAATTGTCATGGTAAATTTTATAAGCATGCCAAAATATTTTGGTGTATCACATGTACGAACCCAATGACATATTCATGTAACCACACAATAATATTTATTCCCTTTATTTCACTCAAACCTCCCTCAAAGGTGAGTTATGTGTTATTCATCCAATCATGTCTTGCATGTCTTTATTCATTACTTTTATCACATATTACCACATTCACCTTTAGGAATGGGTCAGCATTCTCAATGCTTATCACAAGTCACATTCTCTTCAAGGAATGGATTATAATCAATGATGTGCTTCATACCAATTTGATAGTAAACATTGCCTTCACATCTTGAAGGACTGTTTTGAGAAACCTTGTTGTTCTCCTTTTATAGTCATTGTGATGATTATTATTATTTGGAACGTTCACGTTCATTGTTCAACCACTTGTCTTCATTTAAGAATGAAGCTAATCAAGTGGGACAATCTTCATGCCTTTTCATGAAAAATATATTATTTTTTTAGTCATTATTATATCATCAATATGGTACATTGGGATTCAGACCCAATGTCTTACCAATATAAAGGCATGTTAGGCCATAATAAATTGGGACTCAAACCCAACTCTTATCATTATGGAGCATCAGGACTTGATCCTGATGTCTTACCCTCAATCAATGGCATAATAGGCTACAATATTGAGATTCATTCTCAAGCCTTAATTTCAATCACATGCCAATAAAGTTGTACACAACTAATTTGCAACTTAACAAATCAAATTTGTTTTCTTAAATAAGTGTACAAATTTCAAATCAGCGGAAAGCTTTATCAATTATTTGTAGCATTTATATGAAATACAACCGTTTGTAGTCAGAATATTTCTTCTAAATTCTATTAGAGTTTAAATGGATCATAAAATCATTGTCATAATTTTTATTAAGCCTCTTTCAAAAATATTGTTGTTTTCGGGGTATACCCTACCTATTGGATTTGATTTAACGCCACGACTTTCTTTCACTCAATTCAACCAAGCAATTAGTGAATAAATTTGATCAAAAGTACAACATATAAGTAACAAAACATATATAGTACTAATACTTGAAAAGTAAAAGAAAATGTTCACTAATATAGTACTATATATTACCTGAAAAGTGACATTATAGGTAACAACTTACCAGTTGTAGCTTATGCATCATTCATATAAAATACTTGAAAATGGTAAGTCAGTAGCAAGCATCAAGTAGATCATGGATACTCGAAAATACCTTTTCTAGTAGTCATACTAATCACTGTTTGCTTTCAAATGATACGACCATAAATTATGAAGTATACTTTCTCAGTAGCTGATTTGTTTTCCAAATTTCAAGGAAGTAATTTATCAACCTAGATAAAGATGTGAAGTATTTCTTGTTTTCTTCAAGATGATTTATGCTTCTAATCAGTATGACATTTTTTTTATTCTCCATTTTTTTTTTTGGCAAGTGCAAAAATCCAAAAGGAAAAAATATTCATCCAAGTAAAAGAAAATGTTAAAAGCGGTAAGACAGATTTAAGATAGTTAACACACAAATATGAATACGACAACTTATATAACATATCCTTGGTTACCATGACATGCCTCATATCAACAATTAATTGCTACTATGATTTTCACATATAGAACTTCGAAAATTTTATTCCATTCATGTGATATGAAAGATGTAATATTAATATGTGCTTATGCAATACAGGTATGGTATGAAGTTGTGTGTATATGAGACATTAGAGGAATGACAAGTATAAGATAATTATACATTCTTATGTTTCATTACTTACCATATGTAGTTTCTCTTTACTTTCAACCAGGAAATGATATGTATGGCTTCTGATTGCAATCTTTCCGGATGTAGGACAATTTTGTAGTTATATATAGAATTGGTTAGAAACTCGTGCTGATAACGTGTTATGAAATAAAAGTAATTTAGTAAAACATGAACAAGAAATAAAAGCAATTTAGTAAAACAAGAACAAGAAATAGAGATAGAGAGAAGGGAGAGATTTTCTTCTTCAATTGTGTGTATTTTCCTATCTATTACAAGGCCTTTATATAGACATTAAAAGTGAAGAAAATATGTCGTGGAATATGTCATTAAACATAGAAAATATGTCATTGAATATGTCATTAAACATTTGACATGAAGATCATGAAGGAAGAGTAGATATCCACCATAATATGATATTTATCATAACAATATTACTTAAGTTACATAAATCTTTTTTTTTATTTTATAATCTTGGTGTTCGGGTCTTTGTTGATTAAAATTTGGATAGAGAGGAAAATCATCTTGTATTTTTGTCTTCATTGAGATTTATAGCCTGTTTGGCCAATCTTCTAAAATCAGCTTATTTTGAGGAGTACTTTTCAAAAAAGTGCTTTTGGTGAGCAGAAGTTTGTGGTTGGCTAATTGATTTGAAAAGCACTTTTGAGCAGTAATTATTGTTTGGCCAAGCTTTTAAAAACTCTTCTAAGTGTATTTTTTCTCAAAAATGCTTCTCAAGAAAGTGCTTTTGGAGAGAAGCTATATTTTTCTACTTCTCAAAACTTGCTTCTACTTCTCCTCAAAAGTACTTTTTTCACATCTAAAAGCTTGGCCAAATACCTCAATTTTTTGCCAAAAGCACTTTTGACTAAAAAAAAAAATTACTTTTGGCCCAAAGAAAAGCTTGGCCAAATATGCTATTAAACAAGAGACTTTATGATTCTCAACCTAATTTATTGGCCACTAAACCACGCCCTTGAATTCATGTAAACCATTTTCTTTCCTGTTTCTTACCACTTTCATTTCTATCTCTCTAACTTTATAAAATAAAGGAGGGCTAATAATGGACATACCAACAAGTAAATTAGAGTACATAATATTGTGGAATAAGAGGGAGTACTACTGTAAATGAAAGGGTAGAGATGTAGTTTAATAATCGCAAGTTCACCTTAAATCGTTTAATCGTATTTTTTTTTCATTTAGAAGTTCTGTTTTCTGTTATCTTTCCTTTTTAACAATATTTAGCGTCCATTCCAATTCTACACACACACAAAAAAAAAAAAAAAAAAAAAAAAAAACCATAAATGTGGATTTCGACTTACCTACCTTCACAATTTCATAGGGAGTGGAAAGTTAGCATCCCTAAACTTTAAGAGGCCATTACGCAAGTTTAAAGAGAGTACCATAGGGTTGGTCAATTTTTAAAGGCCGGATCTAGGATTTAAATTCTATGGGTTCAACTTTTAAGATTTTTAACATTGAATCCATTATATTTTTAAAGTTATGAGTTCAAATCTATTATTTTAATGAATTTTTACATATAAATTTCTACTCCGCGTCGAAAGTTATGGGTTCAATTGAACCCATAACTAACACACTACATCCGCCTCTGCCACTATGGAAGTTTTATGGGGAAAGTGTACAAATATACATACGTTTTTAGGACCGCTATTTAAAGAATAATTGAAATTACAAAGTATTTAAACTTTAAACTTCCGACTTTGAAATTAAACTTTCAATTGTAAGTATATATGTTCCAAATTCAGACAGTCGAATCTGAAGTTTGAACTACTAAACGTTACTTCAGGTCTGGAGTTAGGTTTAGCCACTTTACAACTTCGGACCTTCTGGATTTAAAATCTTCCGCTTGATGTGGCCCAACATAATATTATGTCTGAGCCTAATTTCATGTATGAAGTTGGAGTATAGCTATAAAAGCTTCCTCTGCTCATAATTCACGTACCAAATCATAAGGAGCTTATTACATATGCAGAGACTATCAAATTTTAACTGAATGTGCATCAATTGCTACTTTCAATCTCCATGATTATAACTACAATGCTTCTTAATGCATAAATAGCACTAACTAAAAACCGACCGAACCAGTGGCGGATCCAGGATTTTAAGGTCGTGGGTGCTCACTCTCTTAAGTGAAAAGTTGTTACCCATCACATAGTATAAATTCACACCTATTTAACTACGATAGTAAAAACTTTATAAGATAAACTACGGTTAATATTATCATTAGCAAAAAAAGACTTCTATTCACTAGCCACAATCAACTACTAACAATGTTACATTATAGAAAAAAAGATATCTAGTCATAACTGTGCTCGACGACTTTTCATATGTTGAAAATGATCAATAATAGCATCATTGCTTACGGTTGCAAATATCTTACGCTCTACATAGCAAACTAAACAACTATTTAAAAATTCATCACCAATATTGTTACGAAGCTCATTTTTTATGTAATTCATGGATGAGAAAGCTCGTTCCACAGAAGCAGTAGCAACTGGAAGAACAAGACAATATACAACATAAAATTTAAGTCCATTGTGAAACCCATGTCTCACTATAAACAACACAAACAACAAGACAATAACAACATATTTAAGTCCATTCTTCTGTCCACTGAAAAATTAAAACAATATACAACATAAAATTTTGGTCTTTAAAAAGCAAAGAAAACTTACAAATTTTCGAAGCTAGCAATGAGTGTATGTCTGTACGAGCACCAATTCATCAATTGCATAACCCAGTGACCAGTGTTGCTAATATAATCTGCATTTGTCCCAAAATTTTAGTTTCGGTGTCAAGTAAATAACATAAACAAGTAAATTTACTTTATGACAAGTACCAAAAATAATTTTTTATCACAAAAATATTGTAGTCACCGACTCTTTTCAGCAAAGTAATACAAAAAATTCATTGAATATATTTTAATTTTTACAAAGCATAAGCAATAAGTATGAGAAAACCCCAATTCCTGTTTCCTCTAGCTTGAATAAAAAATTTAAAATACCAAATTTTGTTACCTTTTATTTATGTTCTGATTTTGAAATTACTGGGGAGAACAAGTGCCCTGCGTTTTCTTTCTAAGGAGAAGCCGAGAAGAAGGGTTTTTGGCTTTTTAAGAAGCTACTTTTAACTTTTAAGACTATTACTTTTATTAGGAATAGGAAAAATAAAAAAATAAAACAAAAGGAAAGGTAAGTCAACAAGGAAGAGAATAAAAAAGGTAAAAGAACTAGTTGGAAAGGGAGAGCAGCCAACGTTTTTTTTTTAATTTCTGGCTATTAAAAAATTTGCTTCAAGCAGGCCGATTCATACTTTGAACTCTAAACTCATCTCATAACCAAAGCACCCAGAGACCTTTTTGGTTAATGGGTGCTGGTTAATTAGTTATATCCGTTTTTCCTGTATTTTCTGTATAATTATACAGAATTTGCCTCGGGGTTAATGGGTGCTTCAGCACCCAGCACGGTTAACGTAGATCCGCCCATGGACCGAACCATATTGATTTTTAGGTTTCTTTTAATAATACCGTAAGTTTTTATATAAATTTACAATTGTACCGATAATTAGGGTTGATTTTTTATTTTACGAAAATAAACCAAAAAAATATCGAACCGTACCGAATAAATTTATATGGAAAATTTATTTATATATTAAGGTTAAAAATAATAAAGCATTAAGTTTTTCCTTGGGTCTTGGAATTATGAAAATGATTACAAGTGAACAAGCCGTTACAATCAAATTCGTAATTACTACTGAGCCAGGATAGTATTTGTATGTGTAGAAAGTTCAGGGGTTAAAGTGTACAGATTAGAAGTTAGTACCTAACTTAACTAATGAGATGTTAGTTAGTGTCTGTATATAAGTAGTTAGCTGAGCTTTGTTTGTTAGCTAATTCAATTTTTCTCTCCAATCGTGAATAACAATGGAAATTTTATAGATTGTCTTCTCTCTCATTCTCTCATGCATGTCTGCTTTCCTTGAAATCTGATAATTACCAAGCGGACGATCTAATTCCGCTGTATCTTCCTCTTTCTGTCACTCTTACAGTTCTGATTTGTTCTCTCGACTTTCATTCTCGTCGGAGTTCGTCGTCCTAGAGCTAGGGTTCCTAATTCAGAGCAAAAATGGCTAATGATGGATTGAATGCTGAGAATGTGCAAGGACACGCTCATCCTGTTGAGATTGTGCAAGGACACACTCATCCCGTTGAGGCTGTGCTAGGACACACTCATCCTTTGTATTTATGACCATCAGACACGCCGGGAGAGCATCTGATTGAATTCAAGCTGATAGGGACAAAGAACTACAATTTGTGGTCTAGATCTATGAGAATTGGACTGTTTACGAATAACAAAATTGGATTTATTGATGGAACCTGTAAGAAGGAAAATTTTGAGCAAAATTTGCACGATCAGTGGGAGAGATGCAATAAATTTGTGCTATCATGGATAATGAATGTTGTCACCAACGAGCTCTATAGTACTGTGGTCTATGGGTCCTCTGCGTGTAATGTGTGGAGAGATCTGAAGGAAAGGTTTGATAAGAAGAACATCTCTAGAATCTACAATTTGTCGCAAGAAATTATAGCCCTTAAGCAAGGTTTGGCACCAGTCTCTGTTTACTATTCTAAACTGAAGGACCTATGGGATGAATATGATGCTATGACACCTACTCCTTCATGTCCATGTCCTGAGTCAAGGATATTTGTGGAACATATTTAGCAACAACGTCTAGTGCAGTTTCTAAGTGGTCTCAATGAATCATTTGCTCAGGCGAAAGGTCAGATTATGTTGATGATTCCAACTCCAAACATCAATGAAGCCTATGCAATGGCTGTGCAGGATGAGAGTCAACGAGCTAAGGCAGCTAGCATCAGTAACTTGGAAATAGGAGCTCAAGCAATGACTTATAACACAAGTCATGTAGCTAACCCAATGGCTTCCAATGCAGGTTATGGAGCTAATGTTGTGGGCTATAACACAGGGCAAACATACACTGGAGGCTACAAGCAGAAGAATCAGTTGTATTGTGATTATTGCAAGTACAAGGGACACACTAGGGATGTCTGTTACAAATTGGTAGGATATCCTGCAGATTTCAAACCAAAGAGGAAGAACTTTGGAAGGAATGCAACTGCAGCACATGTGCAGATGGACAAATGTACATCAGCCCCAAATGAACAGATAGAAAGGTCAAAAACTGAACCTGCGGGACATTTCTTTACAGAGGAGCAATATCTTCAGTTGCTAAGAATGCTCAACCAGGTCAACACCAACACTTCAACTGATACAGCTGCCCATGCCAAGGTCACAGGTATACCACTGTCACTTCTGAGTATGATAAAAAAAGGTGGATTATAGACTCGGGAGCTACGAATCACATGGTGTCTAGCCTATATCTGTATATTGATTATATGGAACTGTCTGAGAGTAATTCAAGAAAGGTGCAATTAGGTATAATTTGTTATCAGTATCTAAACTGACCAGGGATTTAGGCTTATTTCTTGCCTTCTTTCCTGCCTGTTGTATATTCCAGCACATTTGCAATGACAAGGTGAAAGGGATTGGTAGAATGGAGCATGGATTGTATGTGCTGGATCAGAATGTCAAAGTTAACACACATGGAGGATTGCCTGTTGGTCTCATTTCTTCTATGTTGCCTATTAATAGAATAAATGCTGCCTATAGAGACTATGAAAAGAATGCATATGTTTGGAAACACAAAACTTGTGACTGTAATGATCCATGTTCTGTATGCCCTTTGGCTAAACAAACCCGTTTACCTTTCCCAGATAGCATTACAAAGAGTTATGCATTGGGTGATCTTATACATGCAGATATGTGGGGACCTTTTAGAGTGCCTACTTATGATGGCAAACAGTATTTCTTGACTCTTCTAGATGATTTCAGTAGATTCACATGGGTGTGCCTCTTGAATTCTAAGGATGAATCAATTGTGGTGTTGAAATTCTTCATTGCTTTAATTAGAACAAAATTTTCTTCCAATGTCAAAGTCCTCAGAACAGATAATGGAGGAGAATTTTTCAACAACTAGCTCAAGGAGTTACTTTGTGCAGAGGGGATTACTCATCAAAGTACATGTCCATATACCCCTCAACATAATGGGGTAGTGGAAAGAAGACATAGATACATATTAGACACTGCCATATCCTTAAGGTTCCAAGCTAATTTACCCTTAAGGTTTTGGGGAGAGTGTATTATGACTGCAGTATATCTGATAAATAGAATTCCCTCTAGAATATTAGGTGGAAAATGTCCATTTGAGCTGGTATTCAACAAAGCCCCATCACTGGATCATCTTAGAGTATTTGGATGCCTTTGCTATGCCGCAAATTTGAAGAAAAGGGACAAGTTTTCTGCCAGGGCTATTCCTGCAGTATTCTTGGGTTATTCCTTAACTTAGAAAGGTTATAAACTGTTTGATCTAACTAATCGAATAGTTTTTGTCAGTGGGGATGTTGTTTTCCAGGAAGATAGTTTCCCATTTATGCAGCAGCCAGGTGAATGCAATTCAAGTTCAACTATTCCATCCACAGATCAAGATCACAATACACATATTACTGGCCCTGATGCTCTATCTCCAACAACCATTTTTCCAATTGATGAACCTTCAGTTGATGTAATGCCCACATATCCACCACCTCCAGATATACAAGAGGACATGTCACTCAATAGTCCCATTGATGTTGCTTCCCCTACATCCCATAGTATGGATTCTCATAAATCATCTACTGTTGATTCTATTCTACACTCACCAGCACCATTACCTCAACATAAAGGCAATTTTGAACCTCGCAGAAGCTCTCGAACTTCTAGACCTCCTATCTGGATGCAGGATTATGTAGGTAACCAAAAGAATGCCTACCCTATTTCCAACTCTGTCAGCTATCTCCATTTGAAGCCTCACTACTCCAAATGTTTGGCTACTTACTCTTTTGAGACAGAAACAAAAACTTTTGCTGAAGCTGCTAAGGATCCTAAGTGGGTTGATGCCATGCAATAAGAAATCCAAGCCTTGGAAGATAATCAAACTTGGAGCTTGGTGCCATTGCCACCTGGAAAGCAACCTATAGGGTGCAAGTGGGTGTTCAAAATTAAGTATCATGCTTCAGGAGAGATCGAGAGATTCAAAGCTCGACTGGTAGCAAAGGGCTACACATAGAAGGACGGCCTTGACTACACTGACACTTTCTCACCTGTTGCTAAAATGGTGACAGTAAGATCAGTTGTGGCACTAGCAGCTTCCTCTGGTTGGCCCCTCTATCAGATGGATGTTCATAATGCTTTTTTGCAAGGTGACTTAGTTGAAGAAGTTTATATACTTGTCCCTCCTGGTTTCTCTAAGGGTATTGACAAGCAGGGGGAGTACCTTGTATGCAGGCTGCATAAGTCCTTGTATGGGCTTAAACATGCATCTCGTCAATGGAATATCAAGCTATCTGAGGCACTACAAACCATGGGGTTCTCTCAAAGCCACTATGATCACTCTCTATTTACTAAGAAAACTGACACGTCTCTTGTTCTAGTGCTCATTTATGTGGATGATTTGATAGTCACTGGGAACAGCATTACAGAAATTGCCAGGACAAGGGCCAAGCTGCATCAGTGTTTTAGAACGAAGGATCTTGGAGAATTGAAATTTTTTCTTGGGATTGAGTTTGCTCGATCCGAAAAGGGCATATACATGAGCCAACGTAAATATGCATTAGAGCTAATTTCAGAACTTGGATTAGCTGGAACCAAACCCTCTAGCACACCATTAGAAGTAAATCAGAAGTTGACCTCTGTTGATTTTGACAGGATAGCCTCTTCTTCTGATGACAGTGTTCAAGACCCTCTCTTGAAGGATGCTGGTGAATATCAAAGATTATTGGGAAGATTATTGTATTTGACAATGACTAGGCCGGATATATCATTTGCTGTACAAACATTAAGTCAGTACATGCATTCTCCCAAACAGTCTCATTTAGATGCAGCAAGGAGAGTTGTCAAATATGTGTATCAGGGCAGGGACTGTTATTACCATCATCAGGTGATGGGACACTAAAGGTATACTGTGATGCTGATTGGGGAGCATGCCTCCAAACGAGAAGATCAGTCACTGGTTACTGCGTATTCTTTGGCAATGCTTTGATTTCCTGGAAATCAAAGAAACATGACACAGTGGCAAGAAGTTCAGCTGAAGCTGAGTTTAGGAGCATGGCTTCCACTGCAGCAGAGATTGTGTGGCTCATTGGTCTGCTTGGTGAGTTGGATGTAAGGTTACAACTGCCTGTGGCTCTATTCTGTGATAGCAAGACAACAATCCAAATCGCAGCAAATCCTATCTTTCATGAACGTACGAAGCATATTGACATTGATTGCCATTTTATTAGAGAGAATATAAAGGCTGACATCATCAAGACTATACATGTGAATACTAAGGAACATATAACAGACATATTAACTAAGGGGATGGGAAGAACACAACACCAGTATTTGCTATGCAAGCTTGGAGTGAAGAACCTTTTTCTACCCTCCAGCTTGAGGGGGAGTATTGAGCCAGGATAGTATTTGTATGTGTAGAAAGTTCAGGGGTTAAAGTGTACAGATTAGAAGTTAGTACCTAACTTAACTAATGAGATGTTAGTTAGTGTCTGTATATAAGTAGTTAGCTGAGCTTTGTTTGTTAGCTAATTCAATTTTTCTCTCCAATCGTGAATAACAATGGAAATTTTATAGATTGTCTTCTCTCTCATTCTCTCATGCATGTCTGCTTTCCTTGAAATCTGATAATTACCAATCCTATTAAGCTACTCCTACTAAAACTAAATTATTTCTAGCATATTCACTAGCAAGACACAAATTTTTCTAGCGATTATGAGCAGCAAACTACAATGTATTGAATATATTTCCTTTCGTATGATTTAGATTTATCTTTTTGAATATTTAATCTTTTATAGACTTTATTCTGAGTCCTAACTTAGTTAATATCTTTCTACACGTATGATTTATCTTTTCTTGTCTTTGCTTAGTTTCTTTTATGTTGTTATAGAGTAGTTGATGGATTTATACTCTAGCCATCTTTCATGTTTTCTTAATTTATCACCATTTAAATAGTAAAACTGTCTAGAGAGTTTTGCTAAGTCTTATAAAAGTGTGCACGTTATTGCATTCTACTTTTAGTAGTGACTTTTACATGACTTTTAAAAAAATACCAAAAATTAACCGAATTGTACCGATATCGAAAATAAACCGACATGATTGAGACGGTTTTGAAAAGTCTAATTTTGGTTATACATAATAGAATAACCAAAAAATTGGTATGATATAAATTTTATAAAATAACCGGCCAAATCAAACCATTGACACCCCTAGCACTAACCGTGCCTAGGTGGACATGTCGCAACAATATCTGTGCTTATGCGGGTTTAAAACCGTAATGTGAGCAAATTCATACAGGCGGAATTAATTTTTACAATAGATACACATTGTAAAATTTCCCAAAGAAAAGAAAAAGAACTTCCCGTCATACACCCTACAAGGCTGAAGCAAGGCTCAAGAGGCCCAAGAATTGGATATGGTAATTGGGCAAATATCACTGACTGAGTCTATCACTGACAGGCCCAATTTAAAAATAAAAATGGATCTTTATATAAATAGCCGGTTAGATTTACTGTTTACTTTTCTTAGCCGATATATATATATATATATGAATGAATTATACATTAATTATATGCATATTACATATGAATTATACTTAAAATTTACCCCACCGACTATTTTTAATTTAAACGATTGGGTGGACGACAATATTTAGGTTAATTCAGAACACAAGTTAAAGGTCATGCTCCCAAGTCCACTAGTGGACTGTGGAAAAAAAGGGATTTGTCACAGTCAGTTCCTCCTTTCTTTGATTTATACCTGACGACCAATATGCTGCTCTTCAAAATGATTTCCATCTATGACTCTATGAGATATGATAAGCACGATCAAAAATTAGGTACTCACAATTCCAAATGTTATAGTATAATCCAGGTATATGAATCGTATCATTTGCTCCCTTAACACGATAACACCAAACTTTTTTGTATCGTGTGCAGGCAAAAAGTATAACTATCATACTCTTCCAAATGTTCTCGTATAATTTTGGTATATAAATCGAGCATCAACAAGATTGTTACATCTCAATGTGTGCTTAAAATTACACTTGTATAAATCGGATGGTGGTTCAAAATACTTTTTTTTCAATAGTTTTTGTTACACTAACGTGTATATTTCTTAAAGGGGAAAAGGGAAGAATAAATGAAAAAGAAAAATAGACGTGGAGAAGAAAGGAGCAAGATCCTAACTTGCTGGAGAATTATAGCATGCGCAAAGATGGAATTTTGTAACGTGGAGCATGAAACTTGACTGTTAACTAACTCACATGTTTTCGACCTCACATTTAGGTATTATTCTGTACATATTACACTAACAAGAACTAGAAGAAGAAGAATTTTTTTAATATAGTGTTGTTTCTATTTTGAACTAAGATTTCTGGTTCCTTTACTTTTTGGATGAAAACTAAATACCCCATTTTAAGTAAAAAGTAGTACTAACAGCTAAGCCTTCTTTGCTCAAGTTTATCCAACTCATGTTACAAGTGAAAAATGTGTGCCTATTTCCCATGGAAATAAATATTCTCAATGGTAAGGTGGTGGCAAATTAGGCCAATGTCATGTCACACTCCCTCTTTTTTCACATGATGATTCTGCCACCATGTTCTTCTTAATTTGGCTCTCCATTTGTTGATCTTCATTCGTCTTCTAACATTTTTTTGGTTCCTCGTCTGGTATTCGTTATCTGAAGTGCCCCCGACTAATCCTGATTTATGTCAGAAAGACCCACTTTGAAGGGTGAATTGTTCCTTACCGAAAATAAAATTCATACCCAGAACTTAAACGCGAACCTTTGGTTAAGGATCGAGAGGTACTTAATTACCACTCTACTACAACTTTTGGTGATCACCCTCTAACATCCACACCCTCCCATGCCAGGACCAACACCTTAATTCTCATATTAGATGGCCCCTTCTCTTCTGTCAAAGCACTATTGCACCAATAAGGTCAATCAATTTTTGCCTAACATTTGAAGCAAATGGCATTGAAATAACATGCATAACCCACTTGAAAACATGCACAATATTATGGTTCAAGAAAAAATAAGGAAAACAGAATAATTATCTATTTTTCTTACTTCGTTCATCCACAAACAGGAGCACATCTCTTTTCTTGTGTTATTTGATACGATTTAGATTTCGGTTAAGTGGCTATCTTTTTTTGTTTTTGTTTGATAATTTACTCCAGAACAAATGAAAAGTCTGATTCCTTTCATATCTTTCATAGAGAAGGCAAGTGATAGTGTTGGCAGAGTTTTCTTATACGCTCTTCTTCTCCCAACTGAAACAATATCGGTTCCATCTCCAAACACTGTTCTACCTTTCTCACGTGGACTACTTATAATTAATTAAGGAACATTTTGATAATTAAATCACATACACGACGCATTTCACATAATAACTTCAAAACTCCCCTTCCCATATGGACAAGCGCATTCAAAGACGAATGTAGATGGTAATATTTACATGGTTACCTTGATCCCTGTATGTTTGCGAGATTAGATGCTCTTTAAGTGTAAGAATTTGTTTGTTAATGGTAATATTTACATGATTACCAAAAAAAAAAAAGACGAATTTAGAATTTAACCTACGGGGATTCAACTTTTAAAATATTTAGCATGAACTTATTATTTTTAAAAATTATTGGTTCAGTTGCAGTATTTTAGTGATTTTTCGCATTACAATCTACATTTATGTTCCATTTGAAAATACTGAACTTGTATGAACCCACAACATGTCGATAAAGTAGAATCCCATTACATTTAACTCTTTCCACATGTGGAGTCAATATAGTTTAAGAAATCAATCATACACGTTGAAGGCATAATTAATTAATAAAAAGTGTGTTCTCTAACCGCTTAAACTTTTAGATAAGATAGTCACACATTTTAACATGGTATCAAAGCAGACACAGGTTCTGGGGTCGAGTCTCACCACCACCCAACATAAAAAAAATAAAAAAAATTACGTGTTTGGCTCATCAAAATAAATCAAGCCCGCACATGAGGAGACATGTTGAAGACATAATTAAGTAAATAAAAGTATATTTTCTTTAATAACTTAAGCTTTTAGATGAGATTATCACACACTTTAATAATACACTGCATATGCAATAGCGGTTATTCAACCGAGCTGACCGGTGTGATTGAAGCTCCATGCTTTCAATATTCCTATTATTTCCTAATCAAATCAGATAGGAAATTCCTCCTAACTCATTTTCATTTTTAAGGCAGCGCAATGTTATCTTATTGCAACATGAGAAATAAAGAATGAGTCTAAAAGTGAATCATGGTTACATTACATCGACGTACCTTCGAGTCTCCAAAAACATTTTAGTCAAGTGCACATGCATTTCTATGGATGCAAAACGGAAGGATAAAGTACACACATTTTTTTAGACTAATGTCAAATCGATTAGAAGTAGATCTAAATTCTACAAAGTGCTAAGGATATTTTTCTCTTTTTATGTGAATTATTTAAGAACTTAAAATAATAATAATAATAATAAAACCAAGCTATAAAATGAGTGCCAGGTGGAAGGTAATGATACCACTGCCTTTGGCGACTTTACTTAACTTGCACTCGAACTACAACTTTTTTTTTTTTTTTCTTTCTAATAGAAAGGTTCTAGGTGGACTATTTGTAAGCAATAGAGAAAAATAGAAGAAATATTTCGAATGGCCTTATAGCCTGTTTGGCCAAGCTTTTTTTCTTGGCTAAAAGTGATTTTTTTGTCAAAAGTTTATTTTTTTTTCAAAGTTAAGGTGTTTGGCCAAGCTTTTTGAAGGAAAAAAAAGTGTTTTTGAATAGAAGCAGAGAAGCAGAAAAAAGTAGCTTATCCCCGGAAGAACTTTTTTGAAAAGCAATTTTAAAAAAAATACACTTAGAAACACTTTTTAAAAGTTTGGCCATGCACTAATTGCTTGGCCAAATACCCCTTTGCCACCTTTTGGATTTCGTAATCTTAAAAGATTCCACATTCTTGGAAATTTTTTGGGCGTAAAGATCCAGTTGTCCCTATGTTAAACTCTTATATATTATTGAAAGGCGAAATGGCTTCCTGGCCACTTAAACTTGTCGGGTTTTTTAAAGCTGATACACAAATTTTGGGTTTTCCCATTTGAACACTCGAACTCATGATTCCCTTAACTAATAAACACATCTGACCCTTGAGCCTATGCGCGTGTATTACACATACACAGACGTGTCCATCCAGTCAGCAATTGACCAATCCAAAAATTGTCACCTATATTTATATTTTAAAAATAAAAATAAATACAATAAAAAAGAAAACACTTAAACCCTTCCAGCTTCCTCTTCCCCTTCCCCGTTCTTTCCCATCTCGCCCCCTCCCCACACCTGCAACTCTTTCTTCTACTTCCATATCAATACTCCCTTCCTAGGTTCTTCTTCGTCTTCTCCTCTCTCTATTTTTTCCTAGCTAGGTAGATTGCCGGAGAAATTTTCCGATCAACACTGTCGCAGAATTTGTTTTCTTTAAAGTTGTGACAATTAATTTGTTGTAATGGCCAATTGGCGTGACCTCCTCAGCAGCAGGAGTCGATTGGCATTGCTCTTGGGCGATTTGGACCACTGGAATGCCATCTCCGACCAACTGGAGCCGCCGGAGAGTTGCAGCGAAATGAACAAGGCGAATGCCATCTCCGACCCAAAATTGAAGAATGCCATCTCCGACCCAGAATTGAATAAGGCGAAATGATTATTTTGAGTTACTGGTACTTAATTAGCAACAACTCACGAAAAAACAAGGCGAAATGATTATTTTGAGTTAGCAGTGAGCCCGCAAAGACCGCTGAGAAATTGCTATTGGCGGCTACACACAGTCGACATCTTATTGAACAGTTCAAAACTGTGGTGGATGTGATGGTTGGTACAATTAAAGGTTTGCAGGTTAAATTGGAAGAAAACAATAATACTTGTGTGAAAGCCCTGGAAGAAAAGGAGATTCACCAAGAGAGGATCTCCCAACTGGAGACTGATCTAGAAGCGTCAAATGATCTTTGCAATGGGATGAAGCTTAAGTTAGAGGATTATCAGGCAAAAGAGGATAATATCAGGGAGAAAGAAGCTGAAGTTTTGTCTCTTCTTCTAAAAATGGAGGAATGGGGTATTTTAGAAGGAATGAATAAGAACACAATTAAACATAACCCATTTTGTACTGTTGGGCGTTGGGAAGGGGGTTTTCACGCTCCAGTGCGTCGTGTTCCTCACGCGGGCTACTGATTAAGACCGACTAACGCCACATAGGCATGATCAATGGTCAAATGTGTTTATTAGTTACGGAAAAAACGAGTTCGAGTGTTCAAATGGGAAAATCCAAAGTTTGTGTATCGGCTTTAAAAAACCCGACAAGTTTAAGTGGCCAGGAAGCCATTTCGCCTTATTGAAAAGCAACTTGATTCTACACCAAAAATACTGATTTTTAGGCCTCTGTTTATGTAATATCAAGGATAAAATGTGATTGGAATATCAAGTGGCAAATTTCAGGATAATATCAAGTGGCAAATTTTTTAAAGCTTTGACGATAACAATATCCTTTTCAATTTTCATGATGTGAAGAGACGAAATAATGGGGGCAATCTTAGTAATGGGAGATTCTTTCCACTAACAGATTCTCCTATTTTAAAGATGTTTGCTGTAAATAACAATTATACTTGCGGTTTGAAACGCTAATGAGAGAAAGTTTTGACTAATTAGCCTGGAAATTAGTGCTATATCTAGTAAGAAAAATCATGCTCAATGGGCCATAGGGGAGGATTATTACACAAAGATCCACAAAATCTCTTTTGGCTGTTAATTTTGACTTTAATTATGTACAGTTTATTCACAAACTATAGGTTATAATTTGTTTATTATGATTAGATAACATAATCAAGTTCTGTTTTCGGTTGTCAAAAAGGGCGGAAAAAAGAAGACAACCAAAGAATCTGTGGGGCAAGGAACAAAGGCATTGGTCAAATGTCAAAACGTTTGCATAAGTTGTAGAGTTAGTTGCTTAAACTTTCAGACAAAAGCAACATAAGACCCATTTGGTGGTTAGTGCAGAACATCAATCCTCCTATCAAAACGTTATGGTTTTTTCAACTTCTCAGACAAATGAAATTGATGGAAATCCTCCTATCAAAACATTGTTGGTTGTTTGACTTCTTATGATACAATGCTTGAAACTTTGGGACCAAAATGTGCAGGCATTTAGCAGCATAAAAGCAGGAGAAGTCACCGTATAAGACAGTACTGGTTTCTCTCAACAACCATACCGTACTAGCTGTTGGAAATGATATTTTGGTGCTAAATGAATATTCTCTTCTTATCTTTAACGAAATGGGGAGAGAGAGAAATAAATGGTGCTTGAAATGCAATTTGTTGTCGCTATTAAGAAGAAGGTGCAATGATTATTGATAAATAGTCATATGCCAGAGGAGGTGCAACCAAACTGCACATGCATGGTTTCATCACAATCTGACAACATTACTTTCAATTCAAATGACTTAATTACCTTTAATCAATATTACCACACAGACGTGGTGATAATAAAAGGAGGTTTCTCCTAGAATACCTTTTTTCCTGAAAAAGAATTTCTCCTACAATACCTTAGTGATCTGAGGACAATAACACTGTAAAGAAAACTTTAGGTCGCTGGTGAAAGAGCGTCTATCAAATCCAGAGAGAGAGATTTATGGACAATACCTTTTTCCTAATGCTATTTTGTGAAAACCAGATGGCGAGCTTTGATCTGGAAGATAGAAAACATGCAAATTGTTCTTTTTCCTCAATTCAAATGCATGTTCCTTAGTAACTGCTGAGGTTTGAACATTGAGCATAAGGTGAAATGTCCCTCGTGTAACCTGTTGTACAGGTGCAAAATTTAGTGAATTGAAGACATAAGACAGGTACAAAAACAAAAGCAAGAATGCACAGTAAACCATGGAGCTCCACGTCCTCTGGTGCACAAAAGCATGTACCCCCTACTAAAGACACAATGAAGTAGAGGAAAACAACCTTACACAACTAGAGTCCAAAAATAACTAACTAAGCAAAGGGGAGGCAGGTTGTTACACTTCATTATACGCAGGAGCTATGGAAACCAAAGTGGGCGGGGAAACTAAGGCATGTTCAAATTAGGATAAGAAATTGAAAGTAGACAGTTGTATTAACTTTTCAGGACAAGAGGTGTGCTACTATTTAAAATGGTGTTTGGCCTTGAAATCTTTTGGATACACTAGAATACACTTTGATGTAAACATCATTGGAAGGTTTTTGCTTAGCCTAAAAACACCAACTATCATGTGAGAAGAGCTCAATCCTGGGTCCACCACTACTAAATAGCTTTAGATTCCATCATTAGCATGAGAAAAGGCATTACCTAATTTTAATTATCAAAGGAACAATAAATGTTAGGCCACTTCGTACTCCATTGTACTAAAGGTTGCAATTCACAATAATTGTGGAAAGAAAATCAGAATACTAGGAGTATATCACATTAACTTCAGATTTGCTTTTCATAAGACATACTATACAAATAGAAAAATAATCATATTTATGCTTTACATATGGAGTATCCCTATCATTTGACTCGGATTGAGTCCTAAGTGGTTTAGAGACGCTAATTTGAATGTCTCTTTAGTGGCTTCCGCCCAAAAGTAATAATGAAAATGCACAACATGAATGCATATGATGAAGGCCCTATAGTTTAAGCCCCTTGACCAGTTCAACATACAATGCGAAAGTCAAAATACCTGAAATACAAAG
This sequence comes from Nicotiana tabacum, assembly GCF_000715075.1. Classification (NCBI taxonomy): domain Eukaryota; kingdom Viridiplantae; phylum Streptophyta; class Magnoliopsida; order Solanales; family Solanaceae; genus Nicotiana; species Nicotiana tabacum. Next base: position 38,454,532 of record NC_134086.1, read on the forward strand.
GTGAAAGAATAACAAGAAAGAACCTGTAATTAACAAAAGATACTTGAGCCATATTTATAGTTCAATGTCAAAACATCTTCAGGCCAGAATATATCAGTAATATAACATTTAAGCATAGTTCTTTAAGAGGGGAAGTGGATATTACATTTGTTGTGAAATGGATATGTTCTTATATTTTTGGAAAGAGGATATCTGTAGTCACGATAGTTGGCACAGGGGAACACTCCTTATATCTCAATGTAAATGACATTCACAGTGCTTCTTACATAGTTACTCCAGTTGTAAGCTTTCAACAACCAGTAACTCACAAATACCTCCAGCCCCTATAAATATCCTTGCTTCTGGAAACTCAAGTTAGTGTCTCTCAGTATCTCCTTCCTTCTCTCTCTCTCTATCTATCTATCTATTGCTCCCTCTCTCTATATATAGTGCATAAGTACACGTGAGTGGTTGTATTTGTGCATGGATACAGAACTGCATGCAGAAAGAGGATTTATACACAGTTAAGCTCTCTCTATAACACTCCAAAACAAGAAAACAAGAGGAAAGAGGCAGAAGCAAAATAAAGAAGATGGAAGCAGAACAGACCGAAAAGCACCCGTCATCACCAGAGGTACAAACTACAGAATATTTTAGAACCTTTGAATAGACAAAGAAAAATGCGTATGAATCACCATAACAATTTTTTTTCCCCACAATTTATAGGTCATGGAGGAATTGAAGAAAATAATGGATAGAGGCTTTCCTATACTTGCTATGGGCTTGGCGACTTATTTGAAAAACATGATTTTAGTTGTGTGCATGGGAAGGCTCGGAAGCTTAGAGCTGGCAGGTGGTGCACTGGCCATTGGCTTCACCAATATTACTGGTTACTCCGTATTGTCTGGCCTAGCCTTGGGGATGGAACCACTTTGTAGCCAGGCTTTTGGATCAAGAAACTTAACCATAGTGTCTCTTGCCCTCCAAAGGACAATCTTTATGTTATTCACTGCATCTATACCTATTGCCTTCTTATGGTTTAATTTTGAGCCTCTCATGCTAAAGCTACGCCAAGACACACAAATAATACACGTAGCAAGTGTATTTTGCAGATTTGCTGTCCCAGATCTTATTGCTAACAGCCTTCTTCACCCTTTACGCATCTACTTACGGTGTAAAGGGACAACATGGCCTCTATTGTGGTGTACTTCACTTGGAACACTATTGCATTTCCCTATCACAGTTTACCTGACCTTTACTAGAGGTCTTGGGATCCAAGGAATTGCAATTTCAACCTTTGCCTCCAACTTTATCACCTTATTCTTCATTTTAGGCTACATATCCTTTACTTGTCTTAATCAAAAGACGATATTCTTTACTTACGACCAAAACAGATCTCTGTCCAAACCCCTAGCAGAAAATCTAAAACCTCTTCCTTCCATTTCTGTGGGAGAGCAATGGATAATGCTTCTTCAACTTGCTATACCTAGTTGTTTAGCAGTTTGCTTAGAGTGGTGGTGGTATGAGTTCATGACAGTTCTAGCCGGATACCTTGACAGACCTGAAGTTCCACTTGCCGCATCTGCTATTGTAATACAAACCACATCTCTCATGTACACATTGCCTTCAGCCCTAAGTGCTTCAGTCTCAAGCAGGGTAGGAAACGAACTTGGAGCAGGACGGCCAGCTAAGGCCCGCTTGGCAACAGGGATAGCCATAGGACTAGCTTTTTTGACTTCAACATTTGGATTCTTACTGACCACCTTAGGGCGAGAAGCATGGGGAAAAGTTTTTACAAAAGATAGAGAAGTGCTGGAGCTAACAGGGACCGTTCTACCCATTATTGGACTTTGTGAACTAGCTAATTGTCCACAAACTACATGTTGCGGGGTGCTTCGGGGAAGTGCTAGGCCTGGTGTTGGTGCAGGTATTAACTTTTACTCGTTCTATCTGATGGGAACACCTGTGGCCATTATTTTGGCCTTTGTTTGGAAGCTAGGATTTTTGGGTCTTTGTTATGGGCTTCTAGCGGCTCAAGTGGCATGTGTAATCTCAATGTTAATAGTTACTTATGGTACTGACTGGGAAGGAGCATCCTTGAAGGCAAAAGAACTAGTGGGAACAAGTAATGAACTTCCATACGAAGATCAACTGGTAAAATTTGAGGAGGGCAATGGATTTCTCAAAGGATTTAGCTTTTGAAGAGGGAAGATGCCTAAGGACGCAATGAATGCAAAGGAAAAGGAACGAGATGGCACAGAAAGGAAGAAAACAAAAATGTTACATTCTCTCAGTATTTCGAGTCATAGAATATGCAACATGTGTCAATTGTTCTTCCTGGTGTCTATTGGACTGTGTCGTTAAAGAAACTATCTTCATTAGTCCAACAATGTTGTTGATGGATTATAGAAGTACAGGCCAGCAGAAGTATGTTATATAGCTTAAATGTGTAAATATAAGAGGCTTTTGGTTTGCATTTTCTAGATATCAATATACTTTATCTTAGTAGCTATGACATGAACATGTGCATGAGCTTCAAGTTGCTTTTTTATAGTACTCAGCATGTAATAGTTCTTTGATTAACCACCAGAACATGCTTCACATTTAGTTCACCTCTCTCCCTTCCCCTCTTAAATGGTGAAGATAGAACAGGAGGCATTGTATCTCTCCATTTGTGGGGCATAAGCCCTACGAGAAGAAACATAACCCCTATGAAGTTCAATTTTGGATAGTAATCTATTATTTGACTATTTTAAAGATACTTTAGGAAAAATATTCATTGGTAGGGCAATATTCTTGTAAATTGAAATTTTTTGAAAAAACTATTCTTTTCTTGGAGAAATCAATTACGGCAATGGTAAATTTTCAACCTTAAGAAATAAAGGTTTACTACAGTACATATTTAGATCATAACATTGATTTTGTCATTTTAACCTTTATTCTGTATCTAACTCTCAATTGAACATTTGGTGTAACTTGCAAATCTCTATAATAAGAAATTAACTCAAGTTAACCTTTATTTTCCTTAGGTAATAAAATTGACATACAAAAGCAGCACTTAATTGAGGGATACAAACATGCAGGGAACGGAATGGGCGACCAGCGGGAGTAAAGCTTTGGGAAACCATTGCCCAATGAGAGGCCACTGCCTTTTAACATGCTGGTAAATATATGATATTTTATAAGCATGACTAGGCATGAGAAATCAAAATTTAAAGAGACAAAGAGGAAGAAATGAAAAAAAGACACTAGGAATTATACAAGAGAAATAAACTAAATTTCAAAGACTCTCATTCACTCCTTCCACAATGTTCCCATACAAACACCAAGATCGTGCTCTGTCGCACCCTATACACCACCACATGGCTTCTGAGATTCGGTGTCTCGACACATTGGGAGGCAAACTATGCACAGTGGGAATGTAACTGACTTAGGAGCAAGGCATAACAATTGTTGTGTTAACTAGCAAGTCACCACACCAACTGTAGTCTCTAACTCGAGGCATTACAAGGATACCCTAGAGTTATGCATTGTAAGGGACAAAATATCATGTATACAATGGGAGCTACGTCTCGAATCCTATGACTCCCATCTAAGTTCATGCAATATTCGGTGGGTTTTCACCCTTTATCATACCAAACTGGAGGGGAACATTACTAATAGCGAAGCATACACACCGTTGGGGATAAATCCTAAAAGGCACTGCTAATGACCCAAGTTTGCATTGAACCGATATAAATTCAATCTTATCTGTCAATAGCCAACGAATAAGTTTGTCACCCTAGCAAGAACCAACAAGAACCATCTGCACTATAATACAATATTAAACAAGAGAGTTCAACCTCAACTTTTCCCTTCACTCCTGAGAAAAAAGACAATAGTTCCTACTCATCATGGCCAGAATTCCTCACCTTTTCCTAGTATTGTCACCTATTCTCTACTTGTTGACATATTGATAAAGGCTTATCATTCTTAATAATACTTCCACATAAAGCAATAGTGATAAAAAAAAATTGTGTCATTTAATTTCAGTTGACGCTCTTCTTCTGACGAGATTTTTATATGGAATGATACTGCATCCACTATTTATTTGTATAGCTCGGGTCGAATGTAGTGGATGTGCCCGTACCGCTGCTTTCTATACAAATCTATCCTTGCTCCCTCTGCTCTCCCCTCCCTTTCCGTAGAGATGATCAATCAAAAGTCCTTCCCTTTCTGTTTTGGATCCCTCTCCCTCAGCTCTTTCCCCTTTTTCTTTTCTCTCTGTAGAGTTAAGACAACTCACGGTACATTATCAACTTCTCAAAAGCAAACAACCTTAAGTGCCTCAATATTTTCAAAAGAAAAGACCTTTCTCGACAATCTTAACAACCAGAGATATTTCGATAATTCTTTCAAATTTTAATTCCTCTCCCTTCATTCACTCGTAAATTATTGGTGTAATACTCACCATTCAGATAGTGACTGGCGCTTTTTTGCTATGCATTATGCACTTGATGTTCATATAACTTTCGGCATAGAACATGTAACCAGAGATTCATAAAAGTCTCATATTTATGATCCAACCATCAAAACTCAAAAAGGAAACTGAAGAGCTGATTAATGTGGCTTATAAAAATTCAGAACCTACATTTGGAAAAAGAAAATAGTAGCAGAAAATTCCAACAGATGCAAAAAAACTAGGTGACTTTTCTTCCCAGATGTCTAAGATTTTGTTTGGCAAAGTTACCCGGTAAGTGTGCTGCGCTCGCACACACACACACAGAGTTGCTCATTGAACGCTACAATTTATTTCACGCAATAACTATGAGTCCATGGCAAATCTAAATTTGCTAATGGAGAAGAAATAAAATTTGTAGAAATTTGGAAAATAACATATACCACTAGTTTGGATTAACTGCAATTTCAACTGCCAATTGATAACGTGCAAAGATTTCAATTCTCGTGACAAATACGTAAAACAAAATAGAATGTGAAGAGAAAAAGCGATCTTACCGGAGATCAGAGAAGATACATAATCGGAGATTCCGCCGGAGGGATTGACGGCGAAACTGGAGATTCCATTTCCGACTACACGCTGTGACAAACACGTGATTTGACAGATCCTCAACGACTTCTCCGTAAACTATTTTTATTGGGCCTATTTGTAACGGGCTCTTTTAGATGGACTCCTTTTCGAGATTGTTGTAGAAAGGAAATTTTACCGTAAAAATTATGTGGGGTAGCCACTTTTTAAAGAGATATTTATTTTTTTATCCAGCATTTTCAATGTTTAGCAATAGTAGTCACTAGCCTATTAAAATTAATATGAAAAGATTGTGTTACCCTTTCTTCTATCTCTTTCGGGAGAAGAACTGTGCAACTAGACTCTTTCTCATCTGTTGGATTGACGGACGCATAAAAGTTCCTCCTCGAATCATCAAGGGTTAAGCTCCTTTTTGCAATGGAAAGACTTGACTGCAGCGATCTCATTTGTTTCTGCCATATTTCTTCTATCTCTTCACAGTTCACGATCTAAAAAGAAACAGAACTCAATTCTTGTATTTTTTCAGAGTAATAGAAAACACTACAATTTATAAGAACAAAATGATTACTTGTAATATTTCCAAGTCTAGTAGTAGTAACTCAAAATTAGCAAGTTTGAGGGATGAGAATGAAAGTAAAAGAAGTAATGGAGGTTTCTGCATTTTCAATGCTTAACGGTAGCAAAAATTAAGGACACTTGGTCCTGAACTTCGAGTTTCAAGTTCAAAAGTTAATGACACTTGGTCCTGAACTTAGAATTACAAGTTCAAAAGTTAAGGACACTTGGTCCTGAACTTAGACTAACAAGCTCAAAAGTTAAGGACAATATGTCCTGAACTTACAGTTACAAGTTCAAAAGTTAAGAACAATAGGTCCTGAACTTAGGCTAAGAAGCCCAAAAGTTAAGGACAATAGGTCATGAACTTATAGTTACAAGTTCAAAAGTTAAGGACAGTAGGTCTTGAAGTCCTGAACTTAGACTAACAAGCTCAAAAGTTAAGGACAATAGGTCCTGAACTTAGGCTAAGAAGCCCAAAAGTTAAGGACAATAGCCCTGAACTTAGACTAACAAGTTCAAAAGTTAAGGACACTTGGTCCTGAACTTACAGTTCAAAAGTTAAGGACATGTAGTCCTGAAGTCCTAAACTTAGAGTTCCAAGTTCAAAAGTTAAGGACATGTAGTCCTGAAGTCTTGAAGTTAAGTTCAAAAGTTAAGGACATGAGCACAGGGTATTTTCGTCCGAAAATTTAAAGTTTATTAAAGCAGTGGCTAAAAACTAAAGACATTTTAAACAATGGCTTAAAAGTAAATACATGTGTTATTAGTGGTTAACCGTGCACTTCCCCCAATTTTTACCTCCTATAGCAAAGGTATACACCCTATTTATTATAAATCAAAATTATTTTAAAATATTATTTTTTTGTAGTTGCTTTTTATATTTTATAGCAAAATAAGTATTATGGTATATACTATCACTGAGGCATGAAATACGCTATTTATGTTTTTCCTTCTTAGACAGCTGAACATACCTATTTTTAAGGTGATTGTCGTTACTGTATTCATGAATACATGGCGCGAATACATGTAAATACATGCGCATACAACTATCCTGTCCTAATTTTAGGCGTTTTTACTGCTGTATTCATGAATATAGCAGCGCGAATACATGTGAATATATGCGCGTACAGTTGGACTTGCCCTGATTTTAGGCGTTTTTGATAATGTATTCATGAATACATAATACGAATACATGTGAATACATGCGCATACAGCTGGACTACCCTTATTTTATCTAATACCCTATATTTTAAATAATGGTGTATTGGTAATTAGCAGAAAAAAAAGAAACTAACTAATAAAACAAAACCAAAAAAAAGGAAAACAAAGAGATAAGGAATTGAAGCAAAAAGGGCCGAAGCCCATTGAAAGCATATCTGCCAAATTGAAAAGGGTTAGGGGAAGGGGAACGAAGCAAAAAGCTTCGGGAAAACGAAAAACAAAAAATAAATAAATTAAGAGCAAATAAAGGAGGAAGAAGTTGGTGCAGTGCGTTAGAACCATAGTTATAACTGTTGAGGTCTTAAGCACTAATTAAGTCTTACGGGTAATACTTGAGCTTCTGCTTATGGTAGATTTTAATTTCGTTTCCAATGGTCGAAAGATTCTACAGAGTAATAGAAACTACACTAGTTCATTCATGTAATTGAGAATTTTCTTCCTGAAGAATCATAGAACTTTATAGAATTGGATTAATAAATTGGCGAAATGGCCTCCTGGCCACTTAAACTTGTACCGGATTTTAAAGTCGATATATAAATTTTTGACTTTCCCATTTTAGCACCTCAACTCAACCAGTTGATTATAAATAAACCCCTTCACCAGAGCGTGTAGCTCAATTGCTTGACAAAAAGAATACGTCAAATACTAAGACCATTTATTATTTTTCACGTGTCATCAATGGGTCCCATTTTTTTTATAATTAATTTATCAAAATTTCTTTCTTATTTTATTTCTTTCATTATTCCTTCTACACCTTTTATCGCTACCATTGTGAGAAAGATCTCAGCCATCACTTGACCATATGCTCAATCAGTCATGAACTTTCATAAAATTCATTCCATTTTTCACTTCTAATCAAGCTTCAAATATGGGACACAGCGGGACATGAGAAATTTCGGTCAATTACGAGGGCATATTACAGAGACGCTGCAGGAGCTTTGCTTGTTTACGATGTGACTAAAAGGCACACTTTCGAGCGGCCGTCGAGTTGGCTTGAAGATATACGGCAATAAGGCGACACGACAGTAATAGTGGCGGGGAACAAGTGTGACGCCGGAGAAAATATTAAGGCTGTTAGTGCAGAGGAAGACGAGGAATTCGTGAAGAGTAATGGATGTTTGTTTATTGAAGCTTCTGCTAAAACGGCGGTGAATGTGGCGACGACGTTTCATAAGACAGCGGAGAGAATATGTGAGAAGATGGGATACGAGGATCTTGAGGAGGTGGATGAAGCTCTGGGAATTAATATTTGGAATTGGAAAGGGTTTAGGATTGGAAAGAACACAGCGGGTAAAGGGAATTTTGCGGGGATGGGGGAAGTGGGTCTGGTTTATTTTCTTTCTTTTTAATTTGTATTTTTTTTTCTAGTTTTAGATTTTTTAAATCAAAACTATTGTAGTCACGCGCGTAATTTTCATAACTTGCACACACCTTGTCCACATCATCTCTGTTACTGCCACATGTGCATGGCCAACAGTCAAATAGGTTTATTAGTTACTGGATATGTGAGTTTGAGTGTTCAAATGGGAACAATATAAATTCGTGTATCGGCTTTAAAATTCAATACAAGTTTAAGTAGCAAGGATGCCATTTCGCCTTAATAAATTATATGATTAGGTTAGAGTTGATAGATTAGAAATTACTCATCCCGTGGGTAAATATAATTCGGCGAATTAAGATTCAAATATGAAACCTCGAGGGTTGGGTATTCTAAATTAGCTATGAATTAGCCTAAACATGGAAATTAACATGAGATCGATATTATGTAATTATAGATTGACGGGAGGAAGTTGTACGAATTGCTCGAGGCGAAGCATTTGGTATTTCGACACGAGTATGTGAGTAGTAATCTTACCGCAATTTATTTTTTCATAACTTGCATGATTTACACATGATTTTTAATATGGATATGTTACCAATTATTTTGAGTCGTATGTGGGACAAGTCTTTTACTCGATATGATACCGAAATAGTTATTTGAGATGATTATCGTTGTTTTAAATATTCCGTTATCACTAGATATGTTTTAGTGTTACTTGAATTTACTATTATCGAAACAAATTTCATGATTTGATAAGAACTGATATGCCCTACATTATTCTAAAAGGGGATCAGGTTCTAGAGACTTGCAAAGTTTTATCTTTTATGAAGGCTCAACGACTTCTGAAGAAAGGTTGCTTGGGTCTTTTAGCTATTGTAAATGACACAAGAAAGGAAACAATTAGTGAGAAAATTTTCTGATGTATTTTCTGAGGATTTACCAAGTGTGATGACCCAAAGGGTCATCTTTTGTTTTAGAATCCAAATCCGAGTTCCAAGGCCTTGAAAACCTCACTTCTTCTCGATTTGCGTGTACAGCCCGGGCACGTTTCCAAAAGACCTTTATGTGAAATTTGAGAAAAATATTGAGTTTTGACTTTAAAATTGATTTAAGTTGACTTCAGTCAACATTTTGAGTAAACGGACCCGGACCCATATTCGGACAGTCCGTAGTAAAATATGGGACTTGGGCGTATACCCGGAATCGAATTTCGAGGTCCCTAGCCTGAGAAATAAATTTTTGAAGAAAATTGTTAACTGAAAAATATAATGGTTTTTAGAAATTGAATAATGCTTGAACTTGTTGGTATCGGGCCCATATTTTGGTTCCGGATCCCGGTACATGTCTGCTATAATATTTTAACCATATCTGTAAAATTTGGTGGAAAACGGAAGTAATTTGACGTGATTCAGACCGTTGGTTGAGAAAATAGAAATTTCAATGTTCTTAAGGATTTCATGAGTTTTGGTGTTAAATTCGTTGTTTAAGATATTATTTTGGCGATTTGATCGCACGAGCAAGTCTGTATGATGGTTTTAGACTTGCGTGTATGTTTGGTTTGGAGCCCCGAGGGCTCGGATGAGTTTTGGATAGGCCATGGAGTGTTTTGAGATTTAAGAAAATTACTGGTATATTTCAAGTCTGCAGGCATTGCATTTGCGAAGAAAGATGCATTTGCGATCAGTGGGCTGGGAGGGGACCTTCGCAATTGCGAAGCTCAACATCGCATTTGCGATGTGAACAGGTCACATTTGCGAACAAGTGTTCGCATTTGCGATAAAGGCAGGTCCTGAACATTCTTCGCATTTGCGATGAATTGTTCGCATTTGCGAGGTTCGCATTTGCGAACCCAAGATCGCAAATGCGATATCTGTAATTGTTCAAAAGAGTTTTGGACGGGATTTTCAACTCATTTCTCAAAGTTTCAAACCCTAAACTTCAAGAGGCAATTTTCTAAAGAGTAGTTCTTCCCCAAATCATAGGTAAACAATTTCTAACTCATTTCTTTCAATCTACTTCATCTTTTTACAAGATTTCATCACAAAATCTAGGGGTTTTTATGGGAAATTGGGTGTTTTTGGGAAATTCAAAATTTAGGGATTTAGACCTCAAATTGAGGTCAGATTCCAAAACCAATTGCATATCCGGGCTTGAGGGTGAATGAGTAATCAGGTTTTGGTCCAAACTTTGAGTTTTGACCAAGCGGGCCCGGGGTCGATTTTTGACTTTTTGGGAGAAATATTGGAAATCTATAATTAAGCATTGGAATTGAGTTCTTTAGCATTTATTGATGTTATTAAGTTAATTATGACTAGATACAAGCGGATTAGAAGTGGAACCGGGAGGTAAAGCGGTATTTGAGGCTTGAGTTTGGCCGTGGAATCGAGGTAAGTGTTTGGTCTAACCTTAGCTTGAGGGAATATGTGTTGTTGTCCTATATGCTATGTGTTAGTATTGAGTACGACATATAGGTGTAGTGACGAGTATCTATAAGTTGATGTTGAACATGCAAGTGAGTCTTATATTGTGACCATTGTGTCTCTTATTACATATTGTTCATGCTTAAGCTGGTTATTCTTCAAGTTGAACAAGTCTTGTTGTATTTTCTTGTTATTGGGTAGTTGTTAAGTATTGACTCAAGTTGAGACTTATATTGTGAATTTAACTGCTAAAACGAAATTGGTTATAGCTGATTCCCTTGCTGGGATGTTGTTGTTTATATTGTTTGGGTGAGGAAGAGTGTAAAACACGAAGGGTGATGCCGTGCACGATATTGTGAGTCAGTATTAATGCACGAAGGGTGATGTCGTACCATATTCTGTGAGTGTTAATGCACGAAGGGTGATGCCGTGCCATATTCTATGAGTGTTAATGCACGAAGGGTGATGTCGTGCCATGATTATGAGAGAGTTAATGCATGAAGGGTGATGCCGTGCCGTTTCTATCGTTTCTTATGGTAAGGACGAGAGTTAAAGCACGAAGGGTGATGCCGTGCACATGTTACTATGTTGTTACTTCTGTTGGTTCAAAGCATGATCTTTATTTTGCTTCTTTATTGTATTACTGTCACAATTTGATATTCCCCTCAACATGTTTCCCTTTTCCCGTTATATTTGTTAAATTTTTGTTATTATTACTTTCTCGCATATGCTTTAACTGCACATGTTTATATTGTTATTGTGTCCTAGACTCGTCACTACTTTGCCAAGGTTAGGCTCGACACTTACCAGTACATGGGGTTGGTTGTACTGATATTGCACTCTGCACTTCTTGTGCAGATTTTGGTGCCAGACCTCGTGAGCAGAGTTTGGGTTGCTACCTTCAGTCCACGGGAGACCCAGGTAGATCTGATGGCGTTCGTAGACCATGGAGTCCCCCTCCTCCCCCGTTTTGGATTACCTGTCTCTTTCTAATTTGAGAACAGATGTACTTCTTTTGAACCAGTATTTGTAGAATTTCTTAGATGTTCGTGGATTGCGACACCAGATCATTGGGGTAGTCATGTATTAGAATTGTTGAACTATTATAACACTTTTGCACTTTATCTTTATTTGGCTTTAGCTATTATTTATTTCTGTTCTGGTTAATAATTAATGTGATAAAACTGTATTTGTTGGCTTGCCTAGCTTTCAAGAGTAGGCTCCATCACGATCCCGACGATGGGAAATCCGGGTCGTGACAAGTTGGTATTAGAGCACTAGGTTGCCTAGGTCTCACAATTCACGAACAAGCTAGGTAGAGTCTGAGGGATCGGTACGGAGATGTCTGTGGGATAAGTTCACCAAGCTTTTCCTGGTTCATTACAGTGGGGAAGCTTCTGAGGACCCCCAAGATTATCTTGACCGCTGCCATGAGGTGTTGCGGAACATGGGGATAGTAGAGGCTAATGGGGTCGACTTTGCTGTATTCTAGATGATAGGGCCCGCCAAGAGATGGTGGAATGATTTTGTATTGATCAGACCAGCTGGGTCGCCTGCATTGACTTGGGATCAGTTCTCTCAGCTATTTCTCAATAAGTTCCTTCCTATAACTCAGAGAGAGGACTATCACAGGCGGTTCGAGCATCTTCAGTAGGGTTCTATGACTATCACTCTATGCGAGACTAGGTTTGTTGATTTGGCTTGTCATGATCTTCTTATACTCCCTACCGAGAGAGAGAGAGAGAGAGAGAGAGAGAGAGAGAGAGAGAGAGAGAGAGAGAGAGAGAGAGAGAGAGAGAGAGTGAGGAGGTTCATTGAGGGACTCGCTCAGCCTATCAGATTGCAGATGGCTAAGGAGACAGGTAGCGAGATTTCTTTTCAGGATGCGACCAATATGGCCTGGCGAGTTGAGGCAGCTCTAGCTTAGGAGAGTGGTCAGGGGTCTGACAAGAGGCCTCGTCATTCTAGTAGGTTCAGTGGTGCCTCGTCTGGAGGTAGGGATTCTTTTGGTAGGGGCCATCCTCCAAGGCCGTTTCATTCAGCACTTCAGGCTTCTCATGGTGCTTCAGGTGGCCATGGCTCTCATATGCAGTATTCTGATCAGCTACCCTGTAGTGCATCACCAGCTCCTATCAGTGCACCTTCGCTCCAGAGTTTTCAAGGTGGTTACTCAGGCCGTCAAGGTCCGTTTCAGGGTCAGTAGTCCCAGCAACTGAGGACTTGTTATACTTGTGGCGATCCGAGGCATATTGCTAGATTTTTCCCTCGAGCATCGAGTAGTTCTCAGCATCAGGGTTCTCATGCCATGGTTCCGGCACCGGGTGTTCCACCGCCCGATCAGCCAGCTAGAGGTAGGGGTCAGGCACCTAGAGGTGGATTTCGAGGTATCGGAGGTGGAGTTCAGGCCACTAGAGGTGGAGGCCAGCCAGTGGGAGGCCGTCCTAGGGATGTAGTTCAGAGTGACAGGGCCCAGCCCCAAAGTTATGCTTTCCTAGCCAGGCCTGAGGCTGAGGCATCTGATGTCGTTATCACAGGTACGATTTTAGTTTATAGTAGAGATGTTTCAGTTCTATTTGATCCAGGGTCAACATACTCCTATGTGTCATCTTATTTTGCTACGTTTTTTGTTGTGCATCGTGATTCCTTGAGTGCTCCTGTATATGTATCCACACTGATGGGTAATTCTATAATCGTAGATCGTGTCTATCGCTCGTGTGTGGTTATTATTGGGGGTCTTGAGACCCGTGTAGATCTCCTACTTCTTGATATGGCTGATTTTGATGTCATTTTGGGGATGGATTGGCTGCCACCTTATCATGTCATATTTGACTGTCACGCCAAGACTATGACCTTAGCTTTGTCAGGGTTACCTCGATTGGAGTGGAGAGGGACTCCTGGTCATTCTACTAGTAGGGTCATTTCTTATATGAAGGGTCGACATATGGTCGAGAAGGGTTGTTTGGATTATTTGGCTTACGTTTGCGATTCCAGTGTAGAGGTTCCTTCCATGGATTCCGTACCAGTTGTTTGTGAGTTTCCGGAGATATTTCTTACAAACCTGCCGGGGATGCCACCCGATAGGGATATTGACTTTTGAATTGATGTGGCTTCGGGCACTCAGCCCATTTCTATTCCGCTATACTGCATGGCCCCGCCAGAGTTGAAAGAATTGAAGGAACAGTTGCAAGATTGCTGGATAAGGGCATTATTAGATCTACTGTCTCGCCCTGGTGTGCACCAGTGTTGTTTGTTAAGAAGAAGGATGGGTCGATGAGGATGTGCATAGACTATCGGCAGTTGAACAAAGTCACCATCAAGAACAAGTATCCATTGCCGAGGATTGATGATTTATTTGATCAACTTCAGGGTGCCAAGGTGTTTTCGAAGATTGATTTGAGGTCCGACTACCATCAATTAAGGATTAGGGCACCCGATGTCCCTAAGACAGCTTTTCGCACTCGGTACGGGCATTATGAGTTTCTAGTGATGTCATTTGGGTAGACAAATGCCCCAACAACATTCATGGATTTGATGAACCGAGTGTTCAAGCCCTATCTGGATTCCTTTGTAATTGTTTTCATTGATGATATCTTGCTCTACTCCCGTAGCCGAGAGGAGCATGAGTAACATCTTCGGGTCATTCTTCAGAATCTGAGGGACGGCTAATTATATGCTAAGTTTTCGAAATGTGAATTTTGGTTGAGTTTAGTTGCTTTCTTGGGTCACATGGTATCAGCAGAGGGTATTTAGGTAGATCCTAAGAAGATTAAGACAGTCAAAGACTGGCCTAGACCCACATCAGCTACAGAGATCCAGAGTTTTTTGGGTTTGGCAGGCTACTACCATCAGTTTGTGGAGGGGTTTTCATTTATAGCAGCTCCGATGACCAGATTGACCCAGAAGGGTGCCTCGTTCAGTTGGTCAGACGAGTGTGAGGCAAGCTTTCAGAAGCTCAAGACAGCTTTGACCACAGCGCCGGTGTTGGTCTTGCCCACAGGTTTAGGGCCATATACAGTATACTGTGACGCATCTCGTATTGGGCTTAGTGCGAAGTTAATGTAGAATGGCAAGGTTATTGCATATGCTTCATGGCAATTGAAGATTCACGAGAAGAATTACCCAGTTTATGATTTGGAGCTAGCAACCACTGTTCAGTGCTGAAGATTTGGAGGCATTATTTGTATGGAGTGTCATGTGATGTGTTTACGGATCACAAGAGTTTGCAATACTTGTTCAAGTAGAAAGAGCTAAACTTGAGGTAGAGGAGGTGGTTGGAGCTACCGAAGGACTATGATATCACCATCTTGTATCATCCCAGGAAGGCCAATGTAGTGGCCGATGCTTTGAGTAGGAAGTTGGCTAGTATGGGCATCTTTGCGTATATTCCAGTCGGTGACAGACCGCTTGATTTGGATGTTCAGTCTTTGGCCAATCAGTTCGTGAGGTTGGATGTTTCTGAGCCCAGTCGTGTTCTAGCTTGTACGGTCGCTCGATTTTCATTATTTGAGCGTATCAGAGATCGGCAGTATGATGATTCTCATTTGCTTGTTTTAGAGAAACAGTGTGGCACGGAGGTTCCAAGTAGGTTACTGTTAGAGATGATGGAGTTTTGAAGATACAAGGTTGTATTTGGATGCCTAATGTGGATGGACTTCGTGAGTTGATTCTAGAGGAGGCCCATAGTTCCCGATATTTTATTCATCCGGGCGCCGCCAAGATGTATCAGGATTTGCGGCAGCATTATTGGAGGAAGAGGATGAAGAAGGATATTGTTGCATATGTAGCTCGGTGTTTGAATTGTCAACAGGTAAAGTACGAGCATTAGAGACATGGTGGTTTGCTTCAGAAGATTGAGATTCCTGAGTAGAAGTGGGAGCGTATCACTATGGACTTCGTTGTTGGACTCCCATAGACTCAAAGGAAGTTCGATGCAGTATGGGTTATTGTGGATAGGCTGACTAAGTTAGCGCATTTCATTCCTATGGCGGTTTCCTATTCTTCGGAGTGGTTTGTAGAGATTTATATCCGTGATATTGTTCGTCTCCATGGTGTGCCCGTGTCTATCATTTCCGATCGAGGTACGTAGTTTACCTCGCATTTTTGGAGGGCAGTTCAGTGTGAGTTGGGTACGTGGGTCGAGTTGAGCACAACATTTCATCCTCAGACGGACGAACAGTCCGAGCGTACTATTCAGATTTTGGAGGATATGTTTCGCGCTTGTGTTACTGACTTTGGAGGTTCTTGGGATCAGTTCTTGCTATTAGCGGAGTTTGCCTACAACAACAGTTATCAGTCGAGCATCCAGATGGTTCCCTATGAGGTATTATATGGTAGACGGTGTCAGTCGTCGGTCAGATGATTTGAGCCGGGATAGGCTCGGTTATTGGGTACAGAATTAGTTTAGGATGCCTTGGATAAGGTTAATATCATTCAGGATAGACTTCGTAGAGCTCAGTCCAAGCAAAAGAGTTATGCCGACCGTAAGGTTCGTGATGTGGCATTCATGGTCGGAGAGCGAGTGTTGCTTCGGGTGTCACCCATGAAGGGCGTGATGAGATTTGAATAGAAGGGCAAGTTAAGCCCTAGGTTCATTGGGCCTTTTTAGATCCTTGATCGAGTGAGAGAGGTGGCTTATAGACTTGCGTTGCCACCGAGTTTCTCACCCGTGCATCCAGTGTTCCATGTGTCCATGCTTTGGAAGTATCACGGTGATCCGTCCCACGTATTCGATTTAGCACTGTCCAGCTGGACTAGGATTTGACCCACGAGGAGGAGCCGGTGGCTATTATAGATTGGCAGGTTCGTTAGTTGAGACCGAAGAGTTATCCTTCGGTTCGTGTGTAGTGGAGGGGTCAGCCTATTGAGGCAGCTACCTGGGAGTCCGAGTTCGATATGAGGAGCAGATATCCCCATTTTTTCACCGACTCGGGTACTTTTCTATGTCCGGTCGAGGACGAACGGTTGTTTTAGAGATGGAGAATGTGATGACCCAAAGGGTCATCTTTTATTTTACAATCCGAATTTGGGTTCCGAGGCCTTGCAAACCTCATTTTCTTTCTCCTCAATCTGCGTGCGCAGTCCAGGCGCATTTCTAGAAGACCTTTATGTGAAATTTGAGAAAAATATTGAGTTTTGCCTTTAAAATTGATTTAAGTTGACTTCAGTCAACATTTTGAGTAAACGAACCCGGACCCATGTTCCGACATCCCGGAGGGTATGTAGTAAAATATGGGACTTGGGCGTATACCTGAAATCGAATTCCGAGGTCCCTAGCCCAAGTAATGAATTTTTGAAGAAAATTGTTAACTTAAAAATATAATGGTTTTTAAAAATTGAATAATGCTTGAACTTGTTGGTATCAGGCTTCTATTTTGGTTTCGAAGCCCGGTACATGTCCGTTATAATATTTTAATCGTATATGTGAAATTTGGTGAAAAATAGAAGTAATTTGACGTGATTCGAACCGTTGGTTGAGAAAATAGAAATGTCAATGTTCTTAAGGATTTCATGAGTTTTGGTGTCAAATTCGTTGTTTAAGATGCTATTTTGGCAATTTGATCGCACGAGCAAGTTCGTATGATCCTTTTAGACTTGTGTGCATGTTTGGTTTGGAGCCCCTAGGGCTTGAGTGAGTTTTGGATAGGCCACAGAGTGTTTTGAGACTTAAGAAAATTGCTGGTATGTTTCAGGTCTGCAGGCTTCGTATTTGTGAAGCCTGGCTCGCAAATGCGATGCTCACATTTGCGAAGAAAGATCACAATTGCGATCAGTGGGCTGGGAGGGGACCTTCGCAATTGCAAAGCTCAGGATTGCATTTGCGATGTGAACAGGTCGCATTTGCGAACAAGTGTTCGCATTTGCGATGAAGGCAGGTCCTGGACATTCTTCGCATTTGCGATGAATTGTTTGCATTTGCGGGGTTCGCATTTGCGAACCCATGATCGCAAATGCGATATCTGCAACTGTTCAAAAGAGTTTTGGACAGGATTTTCAACTCATTTCTCAAAGTTTCAAACCCTAAACTTCAAAAGGCAATTTTCTAAAGAGTAGTTCTTCCCCAAATCATAGGTAAATAATTTCTAACTCATTTCTTTCAACATACTTCATCTTTTTACAAGATTTCATCACAAAATCTAGGGGTTTTCATGGAAAATTGGGTGAAATTTGAGAATTTCAAAATTTTGGGATTTAGACCTCAAATTGAGGTCAGATTCCAAAACCAATTGCATATCTGGGTTCGGGGCTGAATGGGTAGTCGAGTTTTGGTCCGAACTTCGAGTTTTGACCAAGTGGGCCTGGGGTCGGTTTTTGACTTTTTGGGAAAAATATTGGGAAATGTATAATTAAGCATTGGAATTGAGTTCTTTAGCATTTATTGATGTTATTAAGTTAATTATGACTAGATACAAGCGGATTGGAAGTGGAACCGAGAGGTAAAGCGGTATTTGAGGCTTGACTTTGGCCGTGGAGTCGAGGCAAGTGTTTGGCCTAACCTTAGCTTGAGGGAATAAGTGTTGTTGTCCTATATGCTATGTGTTAGTATTAAGTACGATGTATAAGTGTGGTGACGAGTATCTGTACGTTGATATTGAGCATGCAAGTGAGTCTTATATTGTGACCATTGTGTCTCTTATTATATATTGTTCATGCTTAAGCTGGTTATTCTTCAAGTTGAACAAGTCGTTGTATTTTCTTGTTATTGGGTAATTGTTGAGTATTGACTCAAGTTGAGACTTATATTGTGAATTTAACTGTTAAATCGAGATTGGTTATAGCTAATTCCCTTGCCGGGATGTTGTTGTTTCTATTGTTTGGGTGAGGAAGAGTGTAAAACATGAAGGGTGATGCCGTGCACGATATTGTGAGTGAGTGTTGATCGAAGCCAACCCTGCACTACTTTTGAGTATCGAGAGAGGTCGAAGCAGCTTTTACCCGATTAAGGTCGGGATCGATTTCCACAAGGAGCTAAAAGTTGGAGTCGGGTGTCTATCTAAAGTGGAGATGTGTATTTGCTCTTAATTGCACTTCTAAACATTTTGGGTTTGATTTACTTCTAATTGTATAGAACTACAATGATCAATTAAACTAAAATAAGCTAAGATTAAACTATTGCGAGTTGTTCAAATGATTAAAAGGCACTAGGGTAGTGACTTTCACCTAGGTGGTCAATTGACGGATACTTGAGTCTAAGGTATGATTGTCACATTTCGGGAGTATGATATAACCATTGCACGATTCTACTCATTCTACACCTCTCGGTAGTTTGAGTGATTTTGCCCGAATTGACTTTCTCAAGACCAATTGGGTATGCAAATTTGCACAAGCATTCAAGGTTCAAGTCGGGTATTACTATCTCTAGGTTTAACCTTTTAATTGGGGCTATCAATCTCTTGAGTACGCCCCAATTCCTTGTTGGACCCATTTCAGAGACTTGGGCTCTCTTTCTCAAGAAGAGCCAAAATCAACTAAATACAAACTAGTGTTTGCAACCACTAGTTCAGCAATTAAATATGAAATTAGTCCAAATATCAAACACCCATAATCAATCAAGCCCTAAAACACAAGACCCATCAATTACCCACACTAGGGTTGAGCCACAACCCTAGCTTATGGGTCTAGCTACTCATAATTAGAGAAGAAAACAAAGAAATAGATGAAGAAAAACTCATATTAATTAATTGCTAAATTAAACTTGAAGATTCAATGTTGAAATAAAGCTAAAATTACACAAAATAGTTAAAAATGTGGAAGTCATGAGCGCAGCCTTCAGTACAAACTCTCTGATAACCTAAAAATGGGGAAAGAAGCAACTTATACTAAGCTGGAAAATCTGGACAAAAATACCCATGCGGGGTTAGTGCGGACCGCACAAATCACGTGTGGCCGCACTAGGGCTCTGAATTTGAATAAACAGTTCTCTGAACTTGGGCAATGTGGACCACACATAATTGAGTGCGGCCGCAATGGCTTCTAGTGTGGTCCACATGAAATGGAGCGCGGACCGCATTGGGCTTCAAACTTAAAACTGGCAACTCTCTGAACCTTGGCTCTGCGAACCACACTAAATCGAGTGCTACCGCATTGATCCCAATGCGGACCGCACAAAACCCCTTGCGGCCGCATTGCCTTTGTGCCTAAATAGTAGCCTCTCTGAACTTCACTTGTGCGGATCACACAGAATGGTGTACGGCCACACTGTCCCTGTTTTGCCTGAGCTTTATCTTGTCTTGGTACTTTTGCAAGTTTCACTCCTTTTTGAGTTGATCTTTGACATCTTGTCACCTTGTTGATCAAACCTGCAATCAAGCACAACTTGTAAGCCTTTTGGGACTATTTTGTACACGTTTGTAATCAAAACTTAAGCATTAAGGAGTATAAAATGTATCAAAATCCCTAGTTATCAACTCCCCCAAACTTAAGCTTTTGCTTGTCCTAAAGCAAACAAAATAAGACCCACCCCTTAAGAGAAAATCCAAGAAAATTCAGCTGCCCTAAAGTGACCTCATCTAGCATCATTTGGGACTAACAATTGCCCTCAATACAAATGAATCATTAACAAATTTACTCTTTTAAACACCATGGATTAAGTGCGACACAAAAGCATCAAGAGTTGACTCAATACATCAAAGAACTCTTTCTATTACTTTGGTCATTGTGGAACCCAAACTCACACATCCTCAGCTCTCCCTAAGCAAACCTCACCTTTAGAATAGTGGCACTCAGAATGATGTTAATGGAAATTCACTTATCTCTCTCAAGAAAAAGTCACAAGTCCGTCTCTAAGTACCATATGCTTGCCCCTTATGTGGGTCACCACTAATGTAAGCTTCATTCAACTAGAGATCATATAGGGCTTTTGTGGAGACATAGTGAAGGCTTATGGTTCAGGGTAGGAAGTGCTTGGTCTAAGTAGGCTCCATCTTCCCTTAAGCACTTCTTTTGCTTCATTTTGGCACACATTCACTTGACTTTTTGAGTCTTTTTACTTTTTTCTAAGGGGTTAGAGAGACAAACTGTCACTCCTTCTTATATATTTCAATTTTTTTCTCCTTTTTCAATTTTTCACCCCTTTTATCATTGGTAGGCTATAGAAGTGTTCAAGCTATTATTTGGATCAAGGAGAGCCTATAATCATGTCTCAAGTCAAAATTCACTTAGGATTTTGCCTCAACAAACATTCAGGGCAAGTTCTAGACCAATGGCCCGGGACTTGGACTTGCAATGCAATTTCTCACCACACAAGCTATGGGATTGCTAATGACATAGAGTCGGGGGCCCACAATAACCTTAGATAAGATTTGAGCACACAATGGTCCCGAAAAACCACTTGATGATTATCGGTCAACACAAGAGTCTCAAAGTTACGACTTTCACCATCCTAAACACAATAATTTATTTTTGACCATGAGATCAAAGGAAAATTTGCTAGGCCCAAGTGAAGCTTTGCTTGAGGCACCCTTACCACTACTACTAAAAAGCAAAAATAAAACGGACTCAAACCCTTAAGAAGGTTGTCACGCCATCCATCATTGGGAAGAGCCACCCGGTTCACACAAACTCCACTTTTGGAAAAAACCGTGACATTAAGAAAACAAAAGGCTTATTGCAAACGTTCAAAACAAGAAGCTACGAACGTAAATAAGAAGCTACGGAAAAGAAAATTGTGGAAAGTAGAATGAATATGTACAAGACGGTATTTACTCGAATATACAATACGGGGATGAATATATACAATGTAACATAACTTTTATATACAGACCCAAAGTGAAAAGTACGAAAAATGCAATGAAGTTCTAAAATTATATACACACCAAAGAAGAAAGAAATCATAAAAATTTGTCGAATATATACATTCATCCAAATCAATAAAAGTAGGGCCTACCCCCTCAAATGAAAGCTGGCATTGTCCTCAATGCCAACTAAGCAAAATAAGCACCAAAAATTAAGGGAAAAGGATATAGAAACTCTCTATGGCCCATCTGTCTGCATGGGGTCCTGAGTGGTCCCTAGGTCCTCAATATGCTCGGGAACCTCAGGCTGGTTCCCTATGACCTGTTTCTTTGCTGCTGGGACCTGGACCTGGACAGTCTCCTGAGCTGCATCCTGTGGATGACTAGAGGAGGTCTCCGGTGGGTCTGCCAACTAGATGAATGCATCATCTGCACAGGGAATCATCCTCTTCCTCTTGGGAGGCCTCTGAGACTGCTCTGGCTGGGGATGAGCTGCTGGCACAGGGTCCTGTAGCAATAAGTCCAAGGCAGATGATTTGCCTTCAACCTGTCAACCTCAACCCTCAACTCCTTCACGGACTCCTTGGAAGCCTGCGTCTTTCTCATCTTCTTGGCCTCCCTAGGTTGAGTGTCAAGGATTTTCTTCTAGTTGTCCAGAATATCCTTGAGGGCGTCCTCAATAGACTGAGGGACCTGTGGAGGCGGGGGTGCCGACTGAGATGCTATTGTAGTAGTGAGGACATACAACTTAGAGGAAGCTGTCTGCATCCAATTGTTGATGCTGAGAAGGGACTGGCTTAGACGGTGGGCAGTCACTAGGTGGGTCGGGGTAGAGGGTATGTCTGGAACTGCTGAAGTGGATGGACTAGAGGGCAAGTCTGCTGAGGTGGAAGAAGGCTGAGTAGGAGCCACTACTACTACTGGCTCTTCAGACTGGCCAGTTGGAGCAGTGACTGTTCCTTATAGTTCTTACCTTTTGGGTTGTCATAACCCTGCATGCTGTACCATGAGAACGGGGCCTTTGCTTTCACTTTGATATCAAATGGCCGCTTTTCAACTTTTAGGTCCCTGAAGTACATGGTTAAAAAACTGGGGAAGGGGTAGTTTCTGTCACCTTCACTAACTACCTGTGTAATCACTCGAGATATCACCTTCCCGACGTTAATCGGGTACCCCGCCATGATTGATGCTACCAATACTGCCCGATGAAGAGGGAGTGAGTTGTCATGAGTAGTGGGGTTCAATCTGCTACACACAAATGTTTCCCACCCCTTGGCCTCGAAATTCAAACTTCTCCTCAAAATTTTTACTCAGGCATTCAACCAATCGGGGGTGGTACCTGGGATTGCCAGATACTGTGCCAACCAAGGACGGACCTCCTCACCTAATTCCATCTTTGCCAAATACAGCGACTCATCCTCCTTATCGAAGCCCAAGTAGTCATTTATTGTTTTCCCATCAAACATCACTGTCAAGTTGCGCACCTTGGTCACTTTGGTGCCCTTCTTGATGTGGGCAACATTGGTGTAAAATTCCTTGACCAGGTGCTTGTTTTCATCCTCACAGTTGTTTAAGAAATACTCCCAGCCCACTTTTCTCTAAACTGCCTTCTCACATTGGGGTTGTGAGGCAAGAGGTCTCTATCCACAAAACTCCGCTCTGGAATCAATTTCCTCACAGGCCACCATTCTCTGAATTTATGGTAGGCCACCTCACTCACAAAACGGTCTTGCCACACCTCCGGGTTTCTAGTTCTAGCTACTCCTCCAACCTGAGGTTCACCCCCTTCTCCTACTACCTCTTCTTCTCCTGATGCCTCATCTTCTCCTACTGCACCCTCCCCGGATAATGAAGTTGTGGGAGAGGTGGAGTATTCATCCCCACTACCTTCAGCTGAGCCCTCAAATGACCTAGAAGATACATTTACTGACACTTGGGTAGTGGGGGAAGGTGGAGAAGTGTCTCTTAGTCTGTTTCTCTCCGTCCAGTCAGTGATGTACTCTGGGATTGAGTCTGAAGATATATCCCGAGAGGGCTCGTATTCACTCCCAGACTGATCAATGGCCCTATCAGTAGCTTTAATGAGCTTCCTCATGTTTTAATGTTTTGCCGGGCTTGGGGAGTCAATTTTAGCATCTTCTGTTTCCCTCCCCGGGAGGATTCTCCTTTACCAACTTGTTTAGAACCCTTGCCTCTTTGTTTCACCATTGTCTACAAACATCAATCATTAAGCTTGTTAGTATCCAGAAAGACAGTGAAGTTCACAGTTGCAGGAAATAAAATGTTACAGATAATATCAAATGTTGCAGAGTGCGGACCGTACAAAATGTAGTGCGGCCGCACTGAGGCCAATGCGGACCGCACAAAATGTCAATGCAGTCTGCACAGAAGTAGGGTTCAGAATACCCACTCTCTAAATAATTGCTCTGCGGACCGCACAAAATGGCGATGCGGTCCGCATTGAGGCACCGCGGACCGCACAAAATGCAATGCGGCCGCGGTCCTTAATGATCAAGCTTCAGGTCTTTCAGCAATACGGTCCACACAAAATGTCATTGCGGACTGCACAAGGGCATCGCAAACCGCACAATATCCACTGCGGTCCGCACTGAGTGCCCAGTTGCAGCACTAAGTTAGGGTTTATGAAATGTTCATGTTTAAGTCCATTTTTCATCTAAGAAAGGTCCCTAAATGTTTGCCCAGTGTTTTTAACTACCTAAGTCTACATTAAACAAGAAAATAACTAACCTAATTCTACCAAATTGAAAGAAATATGGGAAGAGCAGAAGAAAAGCTAAGAAAATAAAAATTTAATGAAAAATAATAAAATTAACAATTGCAAAGAGAGGAAAGTACCAGAATTAAGATGCTGTGATGATGATTAGGCCTTAGTGATTAGTTACGTGCAATAAGTGGAATGAACAGTAATTTTAAAGCTCTAAGAGTTGAAAGATCGAAAAATTCAAAATGAGGGCCTCAGGTACTATTTATAGAAAAAGTCCCGAGGCCCATCTCACCTACCCAATGCGGACCACACAAAATGCAGTGCGGTTCGCACCACACAGCCTTAGACAAAGTTTGAGGAGACATACCACTGTGGTCCGTACAAAATGCTTTGCGGCCGTAGTGGCCCACCGTAGACCGCACAAAATGTAATGCAGACGCGGTGGCAAACTTCAGAGACTTGGTATTTTCATCCATCATCAGTGCGGTCCACACTGATTTTGTGCCCCCCGCACTGAGTTCTTTGCGGCCGCACACAATGTAGTGTGGTCCACATTGAAAACTGCAGAGACTTGAACAATTTTTCCACCATGTCCTGCACTGCATCAACACAAACCTCTAACATCTCACAACCAGCCAATCCAAAAATAAATCCTATCCTACAATTAAAATCAAAGAAAAATAAGAAGAAAAACACATGGGTTGTCTCCCAAGAAGCGTCTGATTTAACGTCGCGGCACGACGCAGGTTACCATCAAATCATTTGAGATGAAGAAGTGCCACCATGTGGCTGTCATCAATTTTTCCCAAGTAGTGTTTGACCCTATGCCTATTTACTCTGAAAACTTCGCCATTTTTGTTCTTTAAATCAAGTGCACCAAATGGGGTCACACACACCACTTCAAAAGGTCCACTCTATTTTGAAGCTTTCACGGAAACAGACGTAACCGAGAGTTGAACAAGAGAACCAAATCACCCACTTTGAACTCCTTTCTACGAGCATATTTATCATGAAGGTACTTCATCTTGTCTTTGTACAAGGAAGAACTGGAGTAGGCATGGAATCGAAATTTATCAAGTTCGTTAAGCTGCTCCACACGAAGATTGGCTGCAACCTCCTATTCAAGATTTAGCTTCCTCAAAGCCCACATGGCCTTGTGCTCCAACTCAACCAGTAGATGGAAAGCTTTCCCAAACACCAACCGATACAGAGACATACCAATCAGAGTCTTGTAAGCAGTCATATAAGCCCATAGAGCATCATCCAACTTCTTTGACCAATCGGTCCTATTTGCATTGACCGTTTTTGACAATATGCTCTTGATTTCCCTATTAGAGACTTCAACTTGGTCACTCGTTTAGGGATGATAGGGAGTAGAAACCTTATGATTAACACCATACTTTGCAAGTAAAAATGTCAAAAGCTCTATTGCAAAAATGAGACCCCCATCACTTATGATTGCACGAGGAGTACCAAACCTTGTAAAAATGCTCGTCTTGAGAAATGCAACACCATCATTGTTGGGAAAAGCCACGACTTTAACCCACTTTGAAACATAGTCCACCGCCACAAGAATGTATGTGTTCCCACATGAGCTAACAAACGAGCCCATAAAATTAATGCCCCATACATAAAAAATATCAACCTCGAGGATGGTATTGAGAGGCATCTCATCTTTCTTCGAAATTTCGCCCGCTCTTTGACATTCGTCACACCTCTTCATGAGTTCACTTGCATCTTTGTACAAAGTTGGCCAGTAAAACCCACAACTAAGAACTTTGGAAGTCGTCCTCGCCCCGCCATGATGGCCACCATAGGGAGAGGAATGACAAGCCTCCAAGATACTCAATTACACTTCCTCTGGAACACACCTTTGGATCACACCATCCGTGCAAATCTTGAACAAGTATGGCTCATAGCAATAGAAATCCAAACTATCCCGCTTGAGCTTGTTCCTTTGGTTAGAAGAGAGCTCACACAGGATTATACCAGTCACAAGGAGATTAGCAACGTCTGCAAACCATGGCGTACCATTCATCGACACCGAAAGGAGTTGTTCGTCGGGAAATAAATCATTGATCTCTAGGCCATCACGGGGCCTCCCCTCCTCCTCCAAGCGGGACAAGTGGTCTGCCACTTGGTTCTCACTACCCTTCCGGTCCACAATCTCCAAATCAAACTCTTGAAGTAACAAGACCCATTGCATCAGTCTAACTTTGAAATCCTTTTTCGTCATCAAGTATTGGAGTGCGACATGGTTGGTATGGATTATGACCTTGGAACCCATGAGATACGGCCAAAATTTCTCCATTGCGAACACAATAGCCAAAAGTTCTTTCTCGGTCACCGTGTAGTTCACTTGAGCATCATTTATTGTCTTGCTCGTGCAGTATACCAGATGACACATTTTGTTCACTCTTTGACCCAAAACTCGCCCCAACCGCAACATTGCTCGCATCACACATGAGCTCAAAGGGCAAGCTCCAATTAGGTGCGGTAATGATAGGAGTGGTGGTCAACTTATGCTCGAGAAGTTTGAAGGCTTGCATACATTTTCCATCAAACACGAACTTGGCATCTTTTTCTAACAACTTGCACAGGGGATTCACTACCTTCGAAAAGTCTTTGATAAATCTTCGGTAGAACCTCGCATGCCCAAGAAAACTTTGAACTCCATTGACAGAAGTAGGGGGAGGGAGCTTTGAAATCACATCAATTTTTGTTTTGTCTATCTCAATACCATGCTTTGAAATTTTACGCCCAAGAACTATGCCCTCTTCCACCATAAAGTGGCATTTCTCCCAATTGAGAACAAGATTGGTTTCTTCACAACGGGACAAAACTCTATCAATATTCTTCAAGCATTCATCAAATGAGTCTACCATAACACTAAAGTTGTCCATGAACACCTCCAAAATGTCTTCCACCATATCAGTGAAAATGGCCATCATACACCGCTAAAATGTAGCCGGTGCATTACACAATCCAAAAGACATCCTAGAGAAAGCAAAGTGCCATATGGGCAAGTTAATGTGGTCTTCTCCTGATCTTCTAGAGCAATCAAGATTTGGTTGTACCCTGAATACCCATCCAAGAAACAGTAGAAGTCACACCAAGCAAGTCGGTCTAACATCTGATCAAGAAAAGGCAAAGGAAAGTGATCCTTGCGGGTCACTTTATTCAACTTGCGGTAGTCCATGCTTACCCTCCAACCGGTGATGGTTCTGGTAGGAATTAACTCATTTTGTGAGTTTGCAACCACGGTCATGCCACCCTTCTTCAATACACACTGCACCGGTGAAGTCCAAGAGCTATCAAAGATGGGGTACACAACCCTGGCATCCAACCACTTGATCACCTCCGTTTTCATAACTTCTTGCATTGCCTCGTTCAACCTCCTTTGATGCTCCAAGGAGGGTTTTGCATCATCTTCCAGAATAATTTTGTGCATACAAAATGCGGGGCTTATCCCCTGAATATTATCTAAAGTCCATCTAATTGTCTTTTTCCGCTTTTAAAGCACCACCAATGTGGCATCAACCTGCATGTTAGTAAGACAAGAGGAAAGAATAACTGGCAAAGTAGAATTTGAGCCTAAGAACTCATACCTTAGGTGTGGAGGCAGCGGTTTCAACTCCAACACCGAAGGCTCCTCAATTGAAGGTTTTGTTGGTGGAGTCTTCCTATTTTCAAGGTCCAAAGATAATTTCCTAGGCTCATAAGAGTAAGAGCCCATTCCATGTAAAGCATTCACGCACTCCACTCGACCTTTATCTTCATTGATATCAAGATTCAACAGTACAACCTCCAATGGGTCCTCCACATTGATCATTGCACTGGTGTCATCCACTATCACTACTGTGACAAGGTCCTCGAAAGAGCACACCTCGGTACTGTTGGGATGCTTCATTGATTTGCACACATAAAAGACCACCTTTTCATCACCCACCCGGAAGGTGAGTTCCCCTGCTTCTACATCAACTAAGGCCTTCCCCGTAGTAAGGAAAGGTTTCCCCAATATGATAGGAACTTCATAATCCACCTCGCAATCCAAGATCACAAAGTCAGCTAGCAAGATAAATTTGTCCACCCGGATAAGCACATCATCAATAATACCCAATGGTCTCTTCATCGTTCTATCTGCCATTTGCAATCTCATGGAAGTCAGCCTAGGTTGCCCAATACCCAAATTTTTGAAAACTGAGTAGGGCATCAAATTGATACTGGCCCCCAAATCATAAAGAGCCTTAGCAGAATCTGCACTCCCAACGGTGCAAGGAATGGTGAAAACACCAGGATCTTCAAGCTTCGGGGCCATTGAATGCACTATTGCACTAACTTGGTGAGCCATCATTATAGTTTCACAATCCATAGACCGCTTCTTTGTTACCAAGTCCTTCATGAATTTAGCATAGCCCGGCATTTGTTCAAGAGCCTCCACCAAAGGCACATTAATGGATAAGCTCTTCATCATGTCAATGAACTTTTTAAACTGATTTTCACTTTTCTACTTCGCGAGCCTTTGAGGATAAGGTAGAGGTGGCCTTGGCAAAGGAGTCTTGATTTTAGGCACAACCGGCTCCGGCATGTCTATTATGTGTTCCCTAGACGGGTTCACATCATTTTGAGTTTCCACCTCAGCATCTTGAATATCAATCCTCACTTCTTCATTCACATTTTCATCAATCACATTTTCAACCACCAAAGGAACTTCATCTTCTTGCAACTCAACATCATCACTCAAAATTTGCTTTTGTTTGGAGGCATTCATATCACCGCCTCGTCCACTCCTTGTAGTTACTGCCATAACATGATTGTTCCCACCCTTTGGGTTCACTACCGTATCACTTGGTAGAGCACCCTTAGGGCGAGTGTTCAAGTACTGTGAGATTTGGCGCAACTGAACCTCCAAATTCCGAATCAAAGTATTTGTGGGAAGACAACTGAGCGTCGGAATCCGTACTCTTTTTCATCATATGTTCAAACATCATTTCAATTCTCCCCATATCATTGATAGAAGAACTGGGTCCTTGAGATGGAAAGGGGGTGGATTATTCGATTGTTGGTACATTGAGGGCCTTTGAAAGCCTTACCCCCGATTTCCTTGGTTTCCATTATTCCATCCACCTTGATTGTTGTTGCCACCCCAATTGTTATTACCATTCCAATTTCCTTGATTGTTTTAACTATTGTTCTGATTGCCCCAGTTGGAGTTTTGGTTGTTGTTCCCCCAATTACCATTGCCTTGTTGTTGTTGATTGCCCCAATTGCCTTGGGGTCTCCATTGTTGTTGGTTGGAAGAATTTCCCCTTTGGCCTTGATAATTATTCACATATTGCACCTCTTCACTCTGTCCATCAAAACCATCATCTTGAAATCCACCAGAATCATTGTCAAATTGTTTTGAATTCCCTTGGTTCTGTTGACCTCTTTGTCTTCTTTTGTCGACAAGCATGTTAACACCCTCTATGGCATTCACTTGGCGAGGATTTTGAACTTGTTGCAACTGTGCCTTTGCTAGTTGGTTCATAGTAGTTGTCAACTCAGCTATAGCCTGCCCATGATCATGTAACTCCTTGTGCAAATGAGTGACTGTGGGGTCACCCTAGGGCACATTGGCTCTACTTTGCCACGCAGAAGAAGTGTCAACCATATCGTCAAGAATGTCACAAGCCTCATCATAAGACGGCTTCATAAATTTGCCCCCAGCAAGTTGGTTCACTATGCATTGGTTTGTTGTATTAATTCCCCGGTAGAAGGTTTGTTGGATCATCGCCTCGGTCATATCATTGTTGGGGAATTCCTTCACCATTGTTCTATAGTGCTCCCAAATCTCATGCAAAGGTTCCGTGGGCTCTTCCTTGAACGCCAAGATCTCGTCTCTCAATGTAGCCATATGCCCCGGTGAGAAATTTTTTGCAATGAACTTGTCCGCTAATTCATCCCAAGTAGTTATGGAATGGTTGGGAAGTTGCTCAACCAATCAAGTGCTTTCCCTCTAAGTGAAAATGGGAAGAGTCTCAACCAGAGAGCATCCTCGGACACATTAATTTTCTTGGTCCACGAAACCCTTGAGATGTTTGTAAGCATTTTGATTCGCAGTGCCCGTGAAATACCCATGCTGCTTCAGCAAAGTCAGCATCATATTGGTTATTTGAAAATTGCCCTCCCGGATTCAGGGCGGAACAATTGCACTTGCATAACCTTGGTTTGAAAGCACTCTCGGAGCCACTCTTGGAGGTGGCGGAGGAGGGTCTGGAATATTGTCATTGGCATTAGCATTGGCCTGGTGTCCTCTACGTTGTCCTTGAGGTATAAGAGATACCTCATTATTTTCAACATCATCTACCTCCTCCCACGCAATCACATTTCCAAGAGGGTCATTAACATTTGCTGCCATTTTGTACCTGAAGTTGTGATACAAACAAGTTAGTAACCAAGAAGGAAAGAAGAACAATACACAAATCTATTTAGATAGATAGCCAAAACTTTTAGCATCCTCGGCAACGACGCCAAAAAGTGATCGAAGCCAACCCTGCACTACTATTGAGTAGCGACAGAGGTCGAAGCAGCTTTTACCCAATTAAGGTCGGGATCGATTTCCACAGGGAGCTAGAAGTTGGAGTCAGGTGTCTATCTAAAGTGGAGATGTGTATTTTCTCTTAATTGCACTTCTAAACATTTTGGGTTTTGATTTACTTCTAATTGTATAGAACTACAATGATCAATTAAACTAAAATAAGCTAAGATTTACTTCTAAAAGGCACTAGGGTAGTGACTTTCGCCTAGGTGGTCAATTGACAGATACTTGAGTCTAAGGCATGATTGTCACATTTGGGGAGTATGATATAACCATTGCACGATTCTACTCACTCTACACCTCTCAGTAGTTCGAGTGATTTTGCCCGAATTGACTTTCTCAAGACCAATTGGGTATGCAAATTTGCACAAGCAATCAAGGTTCAAGTCGCGTATTACTATCTCTAGGTTTAACCCTTTAATTGGGGCTATCAATCTCTTGAGTACGCCCCAATTCCTTGTGGGACCAATTTCAGAGACTTGGGCTCTCTTTCTCAAGAAGAGACAAAATCAACTAAACATAAACTAGTGTTTGCAACCACTAATTCAGCAATTAAACATGAAATTAGTCCAAATATCAAACACCCATAATCAATTAAGCACTAAAACACAAGACCCATCAATTACCTACACTAGGGTTGAGCCACAACCCTAACTTATGGGTATAGCTACTCATAATTAGAGAAGAAAACAAAAAAATAGATGAAGAAAAACTCATATTAATTAATTGCTATATTAAACTTGACGATTCAATGTTGAAATAAAACTAAAATTACTCAAAACAACTAAAAATGTCGAAGTCACGAGCGCAGCCTTCAGTTCAAATTCTCTGATAACCTAAAAATGGGAAAATAAGCTATTTATACTAAGTTGAAAACTTTGGACAAAAATACCCCTACGAGGTTAGTACGGACAACACAAATCATGTGCGGCCGCACTAGGGCTCTAAACTTGAATAAATGGCTCTCTAAACTTGGGCAATGAGGACTGCACAGAATCGAGCTAGTGCGGTCCGCATGAAATGGAGCGTGGACCGCATTGGGCTTCAAACTTGAAACTGGAAACTCTCTGAACCTTGGCTCTACGGACCGCACTAGATCGAGTGTGACCGCATTGATCCCAATGCGGACCGCACAAAACCTATTGCTGCCGCATTGCCTTTGTGCCTGAATAGCAGCCTCTCTGAACTTCACTTGTGCGGACTGCATAGAATGGTGTGCGGCCGTACTGGCCTTGTTTTGCGTGAGCTTTGTCTTGTCTTGGTACTTGTGCAAGTTTCACTCCTTTTTGAGCTGATCTTTGACATCTTGTCACCTTGTTGATCAAACTTGCAATCAAGCACAGCTTGTGAGTCTTTTGGGACTATTTTGTACACGTTTCTAATCAAAACTTAAGTATGAAGGAGTATAAAATGTATCAAAATCCCTAGTTATCAAGTGTTAATGCACGAAGGGTGATGGCATGCCATATTCTGTGAGTGTTAATGCATGAAAGGGTGATGCCATGCCATATTCTATGAGTGTTAATGCACGAAGGGTGATGACGTGCCATGATTATGAGAGAGTTAATGCACAAAGGGTGATGCTATGCCGTTTCTGTTGTTTCTTATGGTGAGGAAGAGATTAAAAGCACGAAGGGTGATGCCTTGCACAAGTTACAATGTTGTTACTTCTGTTGGTTCGAAGCATGATCTTCATTTTTCTTCTTTACTGTATTACTGTCAGAATTTGATATTCCCTTCAACATGTTTCCCTTCCTATTATGTTTGTTAAATTTATGTTATTATTACTTTCTCGCATATGCTTTAAATGCACAGTCCTAGCCTCATCACTACTTCACCGAGGTTAGGCTTGACACTTTCCAGTACATGGGGTCGGTTGTACTGATACTGCACTCTGCATTTCCTGTGCAGATTTTAGTGCCGGACCTCGTGAGTAGAGTTTGGGTTGCTGCCTTCAGTCCATGGGAGACCCAAAGTAATCTGCTGGCGTTCCCAGACCTTGGAGTCCCCCTCCTCCCCCGTTTCGGATTACCTGTTTCTTTCTATTTTGAGAACAAATGTACTTCTTTTGAACCAGTATTTGTAGAATTTCTTAGACATTTGTGGATTGTGACACCAGATCATTGGGGTAGTCATGTATTAGAATTATTGAACTGTTATAACACTTCCGCACTTTATCTCTGTTTGGCTTTAGATATTATTTATTTCTATTCTGGTTAATAATTAATGTGATAAAACTGTATTTGTCGGCTTGCCTAGCTTTCAAGAGTAGATGCCATCATGATTCCGACGGTGGGAAATCCGAGTCATGACAAGTTGGTATCAAAGCACTAGGTTGCCTAGGTTTCACAATTCACGAACAAGCTAGGTAGAGTCTGAGGGATCGGTACGGAGACGTCTATGCTTATCCTCTAGAGGCTACAGAGTTTAGGAAAACTTCACATCTATTCTTTTCTATCTTGAGATTTGATTTCTCAATGCTAATTGAACTTCCACTATGTTCTTTCGTAGATTGCGAGAACACGTACCGCTTCATTAGCTGATCAGCAGCCCAAGCCCCTAGTAGCGGCTCTTGCGTGGGGTAGAGGATAAGGTTAAGACCATGCTAGAGGCCGAGGCAGGGGCAGAACTCAGCCTAGAGCTCGAGCAGCAGCACCAACAGCGGAGCCTCAGGTAGAGTTTGACGATGAGGTTCCAGGTCAGACCGTTCCGGTAGGGCCAACTCAGGTTCCCGAGAGGTTCATCACTACCCCAGTACTTCAGGATGCTTTGGTCCATCTAGTGGTCCATATGGAGGGTGTAGGTCAGATTGGCACATTCCCTGTAGCACCAACCGTCTCTCAAGCTAGGGGAGGAGCTCAGACTCCCGCTACCCACACTCCGGAGTAGATGGCTCCATAGTTCCAGACTCCAGCAGCTCAGCCAGTAGGAGTAGCTCAACGAATTGTTGCGGCTCAGGCCACTCGTGGATCATCTATGTCTTCTGAGGCTTTGTTGAGGTTGGATAAGTTTACCAAGTTTTTCCCGGTTCATTACAGTGGGGAAGCTTCTGAGGACCCCCAGGATTATCTTGACCGCTGCCATGAGGTGTTGTGAAACATAGGGATAGTAGAGACCAATGAGGTCGACTTGTGTATTCTAGATGATAGGTCCCGCCAAGAGATGGTGGAATGATTTTGTGTTGACCAGACCAGCTGGGTTGCATGCATTGACTTAGGATCAGTTCTCTTAGCTATTTCTCGAGAAGTTCCTTCCTATTACTCAGAGAGAGGACTATCGTAGGCGGTTCGAGCATCTTCAATAGGGTTCTGTGACTATCACCCAGTACGAGACAGGTTTGTTGATTTGGCTCATCATGCTCTTCTTATACTCCCCACCGAGAGAGAGAGAGAGAGAGAGAGAGAGAGAGAGAGAGAGAGAGAGAGAGAGAGAGAGAGAGAGAGAGAGAGAGAGAGAATTGAGGGACTCGCTCAGCCTATCAGATTGTAGATGGATAAGGAGACGGGTAGCGAGATTTCTTTTCAGGATGCCACATTCGAGTTGAGGCAGTTCTAGCTCAGGGGAGTGGCTAGGGGTCTGACAAGAGGCCTCATCATTTTGGTAGGTTCAGTGGTGCCTCGTCTGGAGGCAGGGGTTCTCTTGGTAGGGGCCATCCTCCTAGTCTATTTCATTCAGTACTTTAAGCTTCTTGCGGTGCTTGAGGTGGTCGTGGCTCTCATATGCAATATTCTAATCAGCTACCCTATAGTGCATCACCATCTCCTATTAGTGCACCTCCGCTACAGAGTTTTCAGGGTGGTTTCTCAGGTAGTCAGGGTCAGTTACAAGGCCAGCTGTCCCAGCAGCCGAGGACTTGTTATACTTGTGGCGATCCGAGGCACATTGTTAGATTTTGCCCTCGAGCATCGAGTAGTTCTCAGCATCAGGGTTCTCGTGTCATGGTTCCGACACTAGGTGTTCCACCGCCCGCTCAGCCAGCTAGAGGTAGGGGTCAGGCAGCTAGAGGTGGAGGTCAAGGTATTAGAGGTGGAGGTCAGGCCGGTAGAGGTAGAGGCCAGCCAGTTGGAGGCCGTCCCAGGGATGTAGTTCAAAGTGATGGGCCCCAGCCCCGATGTTATGCTTTCTTAGCCAGGCCTGAGGATGAGGCATCTGATGCTGTTATCACAGGTATGGTTTCAGTTTGCAGTAGAGATGCTTCAGTTCTATTTGATCCAGTGTCTACATACTCCTATGTGTTATCTTATTTCGCTACGTATTTGGTTGTGCCTCGTGATTCTTTGAGTGTTCCTGTATATGTTTCCATACCAGTGGGTGATTCTATTATCATATATCGTGTCTATCGCTCGTGTGTCTTGAGACCCGTGTAAATCTCTTACTTCTTGATATGATCGATTTTGATGTCATTTTGGGGATGGATTGGCTGTCACCTTATCATGCCATATTGGACTATCACGCCAAGACCATGACCTTAGGCTTACCGGGGTTACCTTGATTGGAGTGGAGAGGGACCCCTGGCCATTCTACTATTAGGGTCATTTCATATATGAAGGCTCGGCGTATAGTCGAGAAGGGTGTTTGGCTTATTTGGCTTACGTTCGCGATTCCAGTGCAGAGGTTCCTTCCATGGATTCCGTACCAGTTGTTCGTGAGTTTCTAGAGATATTTCATGCAAACCTGCCGGGGATGCTACCCGACAGGGATATTGACTTTTGCATTGATGTGGCTCTGGGCACTCAGCCCATTTCTATTCCGCCATACCGCATGGCCCCGCCAGAGTTGAAAGAATTGAAAGAACAGTTGCAAGATTTGCTGGATAAGGGCTTTATTAGACCTAGTGTCTCGCCCTGGGGTGCGCCGGTGTTGTTTGTTAAGAAGAAGGATGGGTCGATGAGGATGTGCATAGACTATCAGCAGTTGAACAAAGTCACCATCAAGAACAAGTATCAATTGCCGAGTATTGATGATTTATTTGATTAGCTTCAGGGTGTCAAGGTATTTTCAAAGATTGATTTGAGGTCCGGCTACCATCAGTTGAGGTTTAGGGCATCTTATGTCCCTAAGACAACTTTTTGCACTCGGTACGGGCATTATGAGTTTTTAGTGATGTCATTTGGGTTGGCAAATGCCCCAACAACATTCATGGATTTGATGAACCGAGTGTTCAAGCCCTATCTGGATTCCTTTGTGATTATTTTCATTGATGATATCTTGCTCTACTCCCACAGCCGAGAGGAGCATGAGCAGCATCTTCGAGTCATTCTTCAGACTCTAAGGGACAACCAGTTATATGCTAAGTTTTTGAAATATGAATTTTGGTTGAGTTCAATTGCTTTCTTAGGTCACGTGGTATCAGTAGAGGGTATTTAGGTAGATCCTAAGAAGATTGAGGTAGTCAAGGACTGGCCTAGACCCACATCAGCTACAGAGATCCGGAGTTTCTTGGGTATGGCAGGCTACTAACATCAGTTTATGGAGGGGTTTTTATCCATAGCAGCCCCGATGACCAGACTGACCCAGAAGGATGCCCCGCTCAGTTGGTCGAATGAGTGTGAGGTGAGCTTTCAAAAGCTCAAGACAGCTTTGCCCACGACACCGGTGTTGGTGCTGGCCATAGGTTCAGGGCCATGTACAGTGTACTGTGATGCATCTCGTATTGGGCTTGGTGCGGTGTTGATGCTGAATGGCAAGGTTATTGCATATGCTTCATGGCAGTTGAAGATTCACGTGAAGAATTACCCAGTTCATGATTTGGATATAACAGCCATTGTTCACGTGTTGAAGATTTGAAGGCATTATTTAAATAGCATGTCATGTGAGGTGTTCACGGATCACAAGAGTTTGCAATACTTGTTCAAACAGAAGGAGCTAAACTTGAGGTAGAGGAGGTGGTTGGAGCTACTGAAGACTATGATATCACCATCTTGTATCATCTTGGGAAGGCCAATGTAGTGGCCGATGCTTTGAGTAGGAAGTCGGCTAGTATGGGCAGCCTTGCATATATTCTAGTTGGTGAGCTGCTTGCTTTGGATGATTAGTCTTTGGCCAATCAGTTCGTGAGGTTGGATGTTTTTGAGCCCAGTCGTGGTTTAGCTTGTACGGTCGCTCGATCTTCATTATTTGAGCATATCAGAGATCGACAGTATGATGATCCTCATTTGCTTGTCCTTAGAGACACGGTGCAGCACGGAGGTGCCAAGCAGGTTACATTTGGAGATGATGGAGTTTTGAGGATGCAGGGTCGTATTTGTGTGCCTAATGTGGATGGACTTCATGAGTTGATTCTAGGGGAGACCCATAATTCCTGGTATTCTATTCATCCGGGCACCGCCAAGATGTATCAGGATTTGTGGCTGCATTATTGGTGGAGGAGGATGAAGAAGGATATTGTTGCATATGTAGCTCGGTGTTTGAATTGTCAACAGGTAAAGTACGAGCATCAGAGACTTGGTGGTTTGCTTCAGAAGATTGAGATTCCTGAGTAGAAGTGGGAGCGTATCACTATGGACTTCGTTGTTGGACTCCCATTGACTCAGAGGAAGTTCAACGCAGCATGGGTTATTGTGGATAGGCTGACTAAACCAACGCATTTCATTCCTATGGCGGTTTCCTATTCTTTGGAGCGGTTGGCAGAGATTTATATCCGTGAGATTGTTCGTCTCCATGGTGTGCCCATATCTATCATTTCCGATCAAGGTACGCAGTTTACCTCGCATTTCTGGAGGGCAATTCAGCATGAGTTGGGTACACGGGTTGAGTTGAGCACAACATTTCATCCTCAGACGAACGGACAGTCCGAACATACTATTCAGATTTTGGAGGATATGTTCCGCGCTTGTATTATTGACTTTGGAGGTTCTTGGGATCAGTTCTTGCCATTAGCGGAGTTTTCCTACAACAACAATTATTAGTCGAGCATCTAGATGGCTCCCTATGAGGCATTATATGGTAGACAATGTCGATCGCCGGTCGGATGGGTTGAGCCGGGAGAGGCTCGGTTATTGGGTACAGAATTAGTTCAGGATGCCTTGGATAAGGTTAAGATTGTTTAGGATAGACTCCGTACAGCTTAGTCCAGGAAAAAGCGTTATGTCGACCGTAAGGTTCGTGATGTGGCATTCATGGTCGGAGAGCAAGTGTTGCTTCGGGGTATTGCCCATGAAGGGCGTGATGAGATTTGGGAAGAAGGGCAAGTTAAGCCCTATGTTCACCGGGCCTTTTGAGATCCTTGATCGAGTGAGAGAGGTGGCCTACAGACTTGCGTTGCCACCGGGTTTATCAGTAGTGCATCCAGTGTTCCATGTGTCCATGCTTCGGAAGTATCACGGCGATCCATCCCACGTATTCAATTTCAAAACTGTCTAGCTGGACAAGGATTTGACCTACGAGGAGGAGCCGGTGGCTATTCTAGACCAGCAGGTTCTTCAGTTGAGATCGAAGAGTTACCCTTCGGTTCGTGTGCAGTGGAGGGTCAGCCTGTTGAGGCAGCTACCTGGGAGTCCGAGTCTGATATGAGGAGCAGATATCCCCATCTTTTCACCGACTCAGGTACTTT
Organism: Nicotiana tabacum; assembly: GCF_000715075.1. NCBI lineage: Eukaryota > Viridiplantae > Streptophyta > Magnoliopsida > Solanales > Solanaceae > Nicotiana > Nicotiana tabacum. Next base: position 38,492,644 of record NC_134086.1, read on the forward strand.
TCTATGTCTGTTCGAAGACGAATGGTTGTTTTAGAGGTAGAGAATGTGATGACCCAAAGGGTCATCTTTTGTTTTAGAATCCGAATTCGGGTTTTGAGGACTTGAAAACCTCATTTTCTCCTCGATTTGCATGCGCAGTCTGGCGCGCATTTTCGGAAATCCTTTATGTGATATTGGAGAAAATAATTGAGTTTTGCCTTTAAAAATGATTTAAGTTGACTTCAGTCAACATTTTGAGTAGTATTCCGATGGTCCTGGAGGGTCCGTACTAAAATATGGGACTTGGGCGTATACCCGGAATCGAATTCCGAGGTCCCTAGCCTGAGAAATAAATTTTTTTAAAAAATTGTTAACTGAAAAATATAATAGTTTTTAGAAATTGAATAATGCTTGAACTTGTTGGTATCGGGCCCATATTTTGGTTCTAGAGCCCGGTATAGGTCCGTTATAATATTTTAACCTTATCTGTAAAATTTGGTGGAAAACGGAAGTAATTTGATGTTATTCGCACTGTTGGTTGAGAAAATAGAAATTTCAATGTTCTTAAGGATTTCATGAGTTTTGGTATTAAATTCCTTGTTTAAGATATTATTTTAGCGATTTGATCGCACGAGCCGTGCCATATTCTATGAGTGTTAATGCACGAAGGGTGATGTCGTGCCATGATTATGAGAGAGTTAATGCACGAAGGGTGATGCCGTGCCGTTTCTGTTGTTTCTTATGGTAAGGACGAGATTTAAAGCACGAAGGGTGATGTTGTGCACATTTTACTATGTTGTTACTTCTATTGGTTCAACATGATCTTCATTTTTCTTCTTTACTGTATTACTGTCAGAATTTGATATTCCCCTCAGCATGTTTCCCTTCCCATTTATGTTTGTTAATTTTTTTTATTATTACTTTCTCGCATATGCTTTAACTGCATAGGTTTATATTATTATCGTGTCCTAGCCTCGTCACTACTTCACTGAGGTTAGGCTCGACACTTACCAGTACATGGGGTCGGTTGTACTGATACTGTACTCTGCACTTCCTGTGTAGATTTCGGTGCCGGACCTCGTGAGTAGAGTTTGGGTTGCTGCCTTCAGTCCACAAGAGACCCAAGGTAGATCTGCTGGCGTTCGCAGACCCTGGAGTCCTCCTCCTCCGCCGTTTTGGATTACCTGTCTCTTTCTATTTTGAGAATAGATGTACTTCTTTTGACCTAGTATTTGTAGAATTTCTTAGACGTTCGTGGATTGTGACACCAGATTATTGGTGTAGTCATGTATTAGAATTGTTGAACTATTATAACACTTTCGCACTTTATCTCTGTTTGGCTTTAGCTATTATTTGTTTCTGTTCTGGTTAATTAATTAATGTGATAAACCTGTATTTGTTGCTTTCAAGAGTAGGCGTCATCACGATCCTGACGGTGGGAAATCCGGGTCGTGACACCAGGATTGCCTCCAGTACGAGAAATAAACTTTGGTATTGATTTGCTACCTGAGACACAGCCCATATCGATACCCCCATATCGAATGGCACCAACAGAGTTGAGGGAGCTAAAACAACAGTTATAGGATTTGCTAGATAAGGGTTTTATTAGACCTAGTATATCACCATGTGGTGCACCAGTACTGTTCGTAAAGAAGAAAGATGAATCCCTGAGAATGTGCATTCACTACAGGTAGTTGAACAAAATAAGAATATGCAATAAATATCCTTTGCCTCGTATAGATGACATGTTTGATCAGTTACAAGGAGCTGCCCACTTTTCAAAGATTGACCTCCGATTTGGTTATCATCAGTTTAGAATCAAAGATGAAAATATTTCTAAGACTGCTTTCCGAACTCGATACGGGCACTATGAGTTTCTTGTGATGCCTGTCAGCCTGACTAATGCTCCAGCTGCATTCATGGATTTGATGAATAGGTGTTCAAGACGTTTCTAGAAATATTTGTAATAGTATTTATTGATGATGTCCTGATTTATTCTTGTAGCCAAGGTGAACACGAGAATCATTTAAAGACTGTGTTGCAGACATTGCGAGAACGTCAGCTTTGTGCTATGTTCTCAAAGTGTGAATTTTGCTGAACTCAGTATCTTTTTTGGGGCATGTTGTATCCAAAGATGGAATATGGTAGATCCTAAGAAGACAGAAGCTGTGCAAAAATGGCCCAGACCTACTTCTCCTATAGAGATTCATAGCTTTTTAGGCTTGGCACGCTATTACAGTCATTTTGTGTAGGATTTCTCCAGAATAGCAGCACTGTTGACCGAGCTAACACATAGAAATACAAAGTTTCAGTGGACGCAGGAATGTGAGCACAGTTTTCAGAAACTCAAAACATGTTTGACAACTGCACCAATATTAGCCTTACCATTAGGTTCTGAAGGATTTACAATATTCTGTGACACATTGAGGGTGGGATTAGGATGTGTTCTCATGCAAAATGATCGCGTTATAGCTTATGCTTCAAGACAATTGAAAAGGCACAAGCAAAACTATCCTACACATGATTTGGAGATGGATGCAATGGTATTTGCTCTAAATCTTTGGAGGCATTACCTATACGGCGAAACTTGTAAAATTTATACTAACCATAAAAATCTGAAGTATATCATTCAGCAAAGAGATCTAAATCTTCGGCAGCGTTGGTGGATGAAACTACTCAAAGACTATGACTGTTCTATTTTGTATCATCTTGGAAAAGCTAATGTGGTAGCTGATGCATTGAGCAGAAAATCTATGGGGAGTTTGGCACATATAGCTTATACAAAGAGATTTTTAGCTAAAGATATTCAGAGACTAGAAGATACATGTATCAGATTTAGTGTCGGAAATTCAGAGGCATTGTTGGCTTGTGCTCAAGCTAAGTCTTTATTAGTTGAGCGCATTAAGGCCACCCAATATGAGTATGAGCGATTATGCAAATACAAAGATGAGGCCTTAGCTGGTAAAAGGAAGGATATGATTGTTGATAGTGATGGTGTTCTTTGAGTGGGTGACAGGCTATGTGTAGAAGACATAGATGGGTTGAGACAAGCTATTCTTGAAGAAGCCCACAACTCTAGATACACTATACATCCTGGATCTACTAAAATATACCATGACCTCAAGCAATTTTATTGGTGGGAAGGTATGAAGAAAGATGTTACTAACTTTATTTCTAGATGTTTGACTTGCCAGTAGGTCAAGGCTGAGCATCAGTGACCCGCAGGTCTACTATAACAAATTGAGATTTTAGAGTGGAAATGGGAAAGAATTACCATGGATTTTGTGATTGGCCTACCCCGTACTCTTAGAGGTTATGATTTTGTGTGGGTAATAGTAGATTGACTGACAAAATCATCACACTTTTTGCCAATGAAGACTATATATGGTGGAGTGAGGTATGCACAGATATTTATGAACGAAATTGTCCGACTTCATGGAGTTCAGTATCCATCATCTCTGATAAAGGATCACAATTTACCTCACACTTTTGGAAATCTTTTCAAGAATCATTGGGTACACTAGTAGATCTTAGTACTGCATTTCGTCCACAGACTGACGGGCAGTCAGAAAGTACTATACAGATATTGAGAGATTGTATTCTTGAGTTTGGAGGTAGTAGGGACGCTTATCTACCTTTATATGAATTTGCTTACAATAGTAGCTTCCAGTCTAGTATTTAAATGGAACCATATGAGGCATTGTATGGTAAAAGATATCGTTCTCCTATCAATGGTTTGAAGCCGGTGAGACTAACTTATTGGGACCCAACTTAGTACAAGAAGCTATTGATAAAGTCCAATTAATCAGGCAGAGATTTCTCATGGCTCAAAGCAGACAAAAGTCTTATGCAGATAAGAGAAAAAGAGATTTAGTGTTCACAATTGGGGACAAAGTGTTCCTACGAGTCTGTCTTATAAAAGGTGTGATGCGGTTTGGGAAAAGAGGCAAGCTGAGCCTCAGGTTTATAGGACCGTATGAGATACTAGACCGAGTGGGAGCTGTGGCTTATCATTTGGCACTTCCTCCTTGTCACGACCCAATTTCTCCCTCCGTGAACTGTCGTGAGGGCACCTAGTCTCTACGACTAGGTAAGCCTAACACATTGCAGAAATGAAAACAAAAGCATGAAGATTATTTACTGGCAACACAACTATCCATTAAGCAACTAAATTCCACTTGGCATATACAGTTATCACTTCAGAAAAGTACCGAACAATACCCAAAACCTGGAAACTCGCAAGTCACAAGCTACTAAGATGTTTTTAACTATTCTATGCATCATCTCTACAGAAAAAGAGAAATAGAACATAGGGGGATAGAGGGGGACTTCGAGGATCTGCAGACGCGAGCAGATGTACCTTGAACATAGTGCACATGCATTATCATTGGATTTACAAGCATGCACAAGTATTTTTCATAATTTTTCTATAATTTTAAAGGCTTTAAATCAACTTATTTTTTGCATTTTTCATGTATAAATATCCAATAATTATCTTTCATATTATTGTTTATGAAGATTTAATCATCTAAATTCACAATTTATGCCAACATAGTGTTTAAATATTTTTAGTGCATTTTTCATAATTACATTTGCATTTTTGGCTAAATTACACATCTTTGCAATAATAACCCATATTAGTGTATAATTACATTACTTATGTAGAAAATGATCTTTTATATTTTTAAAATGTTAAATAACTATTTTAAATTATTTTACTGCATAAAGGATATTTTTGGTATTGATTTATTATTTTTATAAATTATTTATTTGTTAAAAATTGGATATTTAAAATCTGGCTCATTTTTTATTCAAATTCGGACCAACCCCTAGCCCAATTACTTAAAATACACCAGCCCAACACCCCATACCAAGTCAAAGAACCCCTAACCCAATACCTAACCGGTAACCCATTTTTTAACCCGACCCAAACCCTTCTTTTAATCTTGGCCGTTGATTTCTCAAGATCAACGACCCCCATTCACCTCCCCTCTTTAATTAAAACCTATCCTAACCCTAACCCCTCATTCCTCTAAACCCTCCACCCTCAAACATTCCTCTTTCCTCCTTTGAAACCCTAGCGCTATCACCCCTAATCCCTTTCGATTCCAACCAGATATGGAATTAATCGGGGATTTTCTTATCTTATTGATCCTTTCTCGCTATTGGCTACTCGTTTATGGCATAACATAGTTTCTTGCCTAATAACAAGCCGATTTCCTCATTCGGATCAAATCTGGTTCGAACCTTCACTCCTTTTCATCTATGTTCATTCTCCGTCTCTTTATGATATGAATCTCTGAGATTTGGTTCGATTTTTCATTTACCCTAAAGCTAGGGTTCAGATCTTTTCAAGATCTGTTATATTTTTTCTATTTTGGTAAATATTTTCTTTAATATTCCCGTATATCTATCTATGTGCATTTTATTGTGATTTCGTTGATATTTCTAACTAGTTTTATTTGCCCTAAAATTAGGGCTGAGATCTTTAAGATCTGTTATGGTTTTTATTTCTGTTAAACATTTTTTTATTTAATGTTTCGTATATCTGTCTATGTGCATCTTATTTTTATTTTCCTTTGATTATTTCTGACTAATTTTACTTACCCTAAAAATTAGGGTTTTGATTTTTTATTTCATTTTGTTTTCCTTCATTGATTCTGTCTATCTGTTTTAGGACTCTTGCCATTAATTGTTACCCTAAACCTAGGAGTCCTTGATTCCCCAAATCTGTTTGAGTCTCTAATTACTGTGTTAAAATCCCTGTGTTTATACGTCCATGTACTATTACTTTTGGCTTACCTTATATAATGTTCTGAGTTTTCTTTCCTTAATTAGTTGATTGATTACTTCCATGTTTATGTGCTATAGTCTAATGCTATTTAAACCCCTTCATGCTAAGATAGTGACATTGTCTATACCGGGGGTGCCACAAATTGAGTGGCGAGGTTCGACAGATTATGTTCTCAGTAGAGTGATTTCATTTTTTAAGGCCCAGCGGATGGTTGGGAAGGGTTGTCTTTCTTATTTGACCTTCATGAGGGATGTTAGTGCAGAGACCCCTACCATTGATTCAGTTCCGGCAGTGAGGGACTTTCCAAATATATTTCCTGCAGACCTGCCGGGCATGACACCGGACAGGGATATTGACTTTGGTATTGATTTGGTGCCGGGCACTCAGCCTATTTATATTCCACCGTATTGTATGGCACCGACAGAGTTGAAGGAGCAGCTTCAGAAACTCCTTGATAAGGGGTTTATTCAGCCTAGTGTGTCAACTTGGGGTGCACCCGTCCTATTTGTGAAGAATAAGGATGGCACGATGAGGATGTGCATTGATTACAGGTAGTTGAACAAAGTCACAATCAAGAACAAGTATCCTTTGCCTCGTATTGATGATTTATTTGACCAGCTTCAGGGAGCGAGAGTGTTCTCCAAAATTGATCTCCATTTAGGGTATCACCAGTTGAAGATCAAGGACTCGGACATTCTTAAAACAACTTTCAAGACTCGATACGGTGATTATGAGTTCCTTGTGATGTCATTTTGGCTAACCAATGCCTCAACAACGTTCATGTATCTGATGAACAACGTGTTTCGGCCTTATCTCGACTCGTTCGTGATTGTTTTCATTGATGATATTCTAGTGTACTTGCGTAGTAAGGACCAGCACGCAGAGCATTTGAGAGTTGTGTTGCAGTGGTTGAGGGAGGAGAAGCTTTATGCAAAGTGTCAGTTTGTGAGTTTTGGCTCAGTTCAGTGGCTTTCTTGGGGCACGTAGTGTCTAATGAGGTTATTCAAGTTGATCCAAAGAAGATAAAGGCGGTCCAGAGTTGGCCCAGACCATCCTAAGCCACAGAGATTCGCAACTTTCTTGGTTTGGCGGATTATTACCATCAGTTCGTTCAGGGATTTTCATCTATAGCATCACCCCTGACCAAATTGACTCAAAAGGGTGCTCCTTTTAGGTGGTCGGATGAGTGTGAGGCAAGCTTTCAAAAGCTCAAGACTACCTTGATCACAGCTCCAGTGTTAGTGTTACCATCAGCTTCAGGTTCATATTCAGTAAATTGAGTTGTTTCTAGAGTTGGTATCGGGTGTGTGTTGATGTAGGAGGGTAGAGTGATTGCTTATGCTTCTCGTTAGTTGAAGCCCCATGAGAAGAACTACCCTGTTCATGATTTGGAGTTGGTTGCCATTCTTCACGCGTTGAAAATTTGGAGGCATTATCTCTATGGTGTGTCTTGTGAGGTGTTTACTGATCATCGTAGTCTCCAGCACTTGTTCAAGCATAAGGATCTCAATTTGAGGTAGCGGAGATGGTTGGAGCTGCTAAGGGACTAAGGCCAACGTAGTGGCCGATGCTTTGAGTAAGGAGGCGGTGAGTATGGGCAGTCTTGCATTTATTCCTATTGGGGAGAGGCCTCTTGCGGTTGATGTTTAGGCTTTGGCCAATTGGTTTGTGAGGTTAGATATTTCAGAGCCCAGTCGGATCTTAGCTTGTGTGGTTTCTCGGTCTTTCTTGTTTCATCGTATCAGAGAGCGCCAGTATGATGATCCTCATTTGCTTGTCCTGAAGGACATAGTTCAGTATGGTGATGCCAAAGATGTGACCATTGGTGATGACGGAGTATTGAGGATGCAAGGCCGGATATGTGTGCCCAATGTGGATGGGTTTTGGGAGTTGATTCTGGAGGAGGCCTACAGCTCGCGGTATTCCATCCGTTCGGGTGCTGTGAAGATGTATCATGATTTGAGACAACACTACTGGTGGATGAGAATGAAGAAAGACATAGTGGGATTTGTAACTCGGTGCCTGAATTATCAGTAGGTGAAGTATGAGCATCAGAGACCGGGTGGCTTGCTTCAGCAGATGGATATTCCAAAGTGGAAGTGAGAGCGGATTACGCTGATACAGTTGAGACCCGAGAGGTCATTTCTTCTTATCATATTATTATCTTCATTGATATTCTGTACTCAGTCATGTTCATGCATTTTATATCATGCCTCAGTCTCAATTATTGTTATTTGGCACATCATATCATTGTTTCGGGCTAGTATCATGGCATTTGAGCCCGTGCGCGTGAGATTGGAGAGTGATGGCTGAGTGAGGTCGAGAGCCTGATATTGAGTGACAATATGGGATCGGGCTGCACGCCGCAGCAGGATATTGATTAGGCCTTTGTTGGCTTGTTATAGTGCTTAGGCTGAAAGGAGCCCATCCGGAGTCTTTACACCCCCAGTGAGCGTAGTTGATATTATTGAGGGATGGATCTTCCTCGGACATAGATCTTGTCCGGGGTATTTATACTTGGAGATGGATCTTCTCCATAGTGCTATAATGGCCTTTCTTGATATTGGGTGACTGTGGTCAGTGATGTGTATATATTCTGGGATGGATCTTCCCTGGGTCGGATGGCCATATACAGTACTGAGTGGTTGACGACTTGAGAGTGGAGGTACATTGTACATTCTTCATGCTTTTTGTGCATTGGTACATAGAGTTTTTGCTGAGCTTTATACTTCACACTGTTCAAATTGTATTTATTTACCGTCGAGCTAAATACTTGAACTGCAAGCATGCCTACTTTACTATACAATCTAATTGTATTATTTGCTGAGGTTTTGGTTCGTCACTACCTGTCAATCCATAGTGTGGACTTGTTACTTACTGAGTTGATGTATTCACGTTACCCCCTACACCTTGTGTGCAGATCTAGGTATCTCAGGGCACAGTAGCGGCTGTTGACTATTCCAGTCGCGGATTTCACGGAGATAACGAGGTAGCTACCTGGCGATCGCAGTTCCGCTTTTCTCCTTCTCTATCTTCCTATTAGTAAATTGTTGTTATTTCCAGACTATTTTGGTCTTGTTTTGTTTCATAACTATTGTAGCGTTGCTCATGACTTAATGACACCCAAGGTCGGGCTTGTATTTTCCGCTTTATTTGATTTTGACTTTATATCTTTTATCGAATTTCAGTTGACAAATGGTTTTACGTAAGTTTTAAATGAAATATGGATTATTTTGGAAATGAGTTGGCTGACCTAGTTTCACGATAGGCACCATCACGACCGGGTCGGTTATGGGGTCGTGACAAATTGTCAAATCCTAATAGGCGACCAACTATGTATTCATATCAAATATAATCGACCATTGAATGACCTAAGAAACTCTTTCTTCTTTCATTCAATTGCCCTGGCCAAGGTCTTAGTTTGGTCGTTTATAATTCATGACAACATAGAGCTTAAACTCATTAGCAAGAGTTGACAGCTTCCATCTTGATCAATAATCAATTCTACAAGCATTTAATCGTACCCAATATCCTTTCAATTATCTCTCTAGGGCCATAAGTGTCTAGTATCAAAGCACAATAAATAACTTGTTAATTACTATGACGATCTCAGGTCAAAGGAAACTCTTACATCACATTCTTTAAGAGAATATCCTAATGACAGTTTATGGTAATTCTAACCATTAGGAATTATTTAATGAGTCGGTTCAATGATCATATCTCTATATGCATCATCTATCTATGTGATTTAGTTAATGAGATGAACTAATCTTTATCCAATAAAGTCACATAATATTGATCTAACCGGATTAGTAATGTCCAAATTAGTAATCCTATGATCAAGAACAAATTAAGATTAAATTATAAGAAACTTCACTCTCATTATCATGATCTCCATCACCATGACAAGCCTCAAAATTTAATCAAAGATCTTATCAAGTTAATCAAACAATTAATAATAACTATGATAAAAGTATATCAAATGCCATATATTTTTATATCAAATAACGTTCACAAAAATATGTTCAAATCATCAAATATGAGATTGGATCCAGAGTATATCTAATATATCCCTAAGAGAACCTCCTTGTAATTTATTTGATTAACAAGAAGTGTTAATAACACTTCAGTATGATCACTAGAGACAACTTAGTGTTTCTTATACATCGGGCTTTTTCAATTATATATTTTTAACATAAATGTTGAAAGGCTTATTGTCAGCTTATCTCCCCTTCTGCAATATTTCATTGTGTATACATCTACTCCATTATTTATTATTTTTGTTAATTATTTTGTAGAGTTCCTTTTTCCAGATTAAATCTTTTTTTTTTTTTTTACAATTTATACTCATCAAACTATAAAATTTTTATGTTGCAATATATATATATATATATATATATATATATATATATATATATATATATATATATATATATATATAGAGAGAGAGAGAGAGAGAGAGAGAGAGAGAGGAATTCGACCTGATCAATTTGAAATAATTGTTTGAGGAAAAAAGTTGTACTGGTGCACTAATCGGAAGGGAGATGTCTTCTCAAGAAGAAAGATGCAATCATTCATCTGTTATAATTAAATCATACCAATACAGATAGTGCCAAACAAGACCAAATGATAAGGTAAAGTGGCCACTTTCTCTTCATTCCATCAGTAATTATGTTGAATATTGTAACCAAGATCATTATTTAAAAGAATGGTAAGGCTCCAAATACTTAGGGTTAGCACACCAAATTCGTTTATGTTCAAGTTTTCGAGATTAAAATTATTAGATATTTATAAAAACATAAGAAGTATTATAAATCATAATAATTTATAGTTCATTTGAAAATTTGTGACAAAATCATAGTTGAAAACACTGTTCGATTTCAAGGTAATAATAATGTTCCGGTATAAATCAAGAACAGAGAGAACCATTTGTAAAAATAAATTTTATTTGTGTATAATTTTATCCAACTTAAAATGTATTTACAAAGGATAAAAAATACAAATAACATTTCAGATTTGATTAATTCGTTACTTATTCCTTTGGCCTTGAGTATAAGTATATTGTTTGACCGAAAATGTAGATCTTGGTTCAACCAATTAGATTTATATAAAGAGAAGTTAATTTTAATTAAAAATAATATCCTAAAGATAAAGCTGTTGGGTTTAAGATTGGTTAGCTTAAATAAAGAGTAAATGAGAAATGGGGAAAAAATAAAATTTTAGTTTTTCTCCTTGTCAAAGGGACATTGTCCTATATTGGAGGAAGAAAAGACTTTTGATGGGTATATATACAATTGCTCTTCTTCTAGCTCTTAAAGAGTTAAAAAAAGCAAGCCTCGCGCCATCGTCGCTTAGGCTTTAGCTTCGGTCAAAGATTGATTGATTAATCTTTTTGGACAAAATTTCTTTAATTATTTAATAAAATATTAAAAAGCCAAATATCCAACCCAAACCGGTTCCGTGCGCGACCCGATTCACTTTCTTCCCGGATTTTTATTTAAATTTCCCTCCCATTTTTTAGTGACTATTCTGAAGAATTGTGAACTTTTAGAAACAGTACATCCATTGGCTATAAATTTGTTAGATTCCTCAGATTTTTCCTTACGAAATTTTCTGATCTTCTTCTTCTGCACAAAATTTTCCAATGTGTTTTACAATCATTGAGTGATTTGAAGTTCATCAGAGTTTTTGGTACCAATACAGTGGTGAGTTAAATTATTCTATCCTGGAAGGATAATATTCCAGCACCTCGGATACTTGAGGGGAATAATTTCCTTAAGGACACACTGTGCATTCAGTGGGCTCGATTTATTCTGAAATTGCTTTTCCAGAAATTATTTTGACATTTTGTTGCTGCTAACTTTCTGTTTTTGTTTCAGAAAATTTACTGTTTCATTATTCATTATAGTAATACAGATCCAATAACAATCTTAAGGAAATTAATCCATTATAATCTGTATTCTATTTTTGGAGATAAAAATATGTGTAGTTTTCTACTCCTTCTGAATTTTTCTATTCCGATTTGAAGATATAAAAACTTCATCGGAGTATTAAAATTCTAAAACGATTTGAAGAACATAAAAACGTCATCGTTTTCCGTGAAACAATATATAAAAACTTCGGTTTTATTTATTGAATGTACTGTTTATCGTTAATTATTTTAAACGTACTGTTTATTGACAGTCGGGAAGGGTGTTCTTCTGGCTTACCACACTTGGTATGCAAAATTTCAACAGTGAACAACCTCCAGTGCCTGCTGCGAAAATGCCTGATAACGAGAAATTTATGATTGTTGAGGCGTGGAAACATGCAGATTTTTTTTTGAAAAGGCTATATCCTTAGTGCTTTGGAGGATGACTTGTACAATGTCTATAGTGCTATGAATACTTTGAAAGAATTATGGGACGCACTTGAAAAGAAGTACAAGACTGAAGATACATGCTTGAAGAAGTTTCTGGTTGCCAAGTTTCTAGACTATAAAATGATAGAAAGCAGAACCATTGGAACCCAAGTTCAAGTATTTCAACTTATTTTTCACGACCTTATTGCTGAAGGTATGGTTGTGAATGAATCCTTTCAAGTGGCTGCAATGCTTCAAAATTGCCTCCTTCGTGGAGAGATTTCAAAAACTATCTTAGCACAAGCGCAAATAAATGAAGTTGGAAGATCTTGTGATTCGTCTCAAGATTGAAGAAGACAACAGAACAGCCGAGAAGAAATCTCGTGGAAATTCAATGATCATGGGAGCTAATATCATTGAGGAGACTTCTCCAAAAAGTAAGAAGAGGAAGAGGTCTTCTGGACAGACTAAGGAGCAGAACAAAAAAGAATTCAAGGGCAACTGCTACAGTTATGGAAAAGCTAATCACAAAACCCTTGATTATTGTCTCCTGAAAAAGGAAAAGAAGAAGGGACAGGCCAACATAGCGGAGAAGAATGATGGCATTGATGATCTATGTGCAATGCTTTCGGAATGCAACCTAGTTGGAAATCCGAAGGAGTGGTGGATTGACTCTGGAACCACTCGACATATTTGTGCTATCAAAGAAGCATTTGCGACTTACTCTACTGCTGTTGTCGAAGAAGAGCTTTCCATGGAAAATACTGCAACAACCAAGATTGAAGGTTATGAGAAGATATTCTTGAAGATGACTTCCGACAAGGTGTTAACGCTCAACAACGTTCTTTATGTTTCTACTATTAGGAAGAATTTAGTTTCTACTTCTTTACTTGTTAAGAATGGATTCAAATGTGTATTTATTTCTGACAAAGATGTTGTAAGCAAGAATGAAATGTATGCTGGAAAGGGCTACCTCACATAGGTCCTTTTCAAACTCAATGTAATGGTTGTTAACAGTATGAATGAAATTTAGCTTCTTCTTATTTATTAGAGTCAAATGATTTATGGTATATTCGTTTAGGACATGTCAATTACAAAACCTTACGGAAGTTAATTAATTTAGTAGTATTGCCTAAATTCGAGTGTAATAAATCAAAATGTCAAATATGTGTTGAATCTAAGTTTGTAAAACATCCTTATAAATCTGTTGAAAAGAATTCAAATCCTTTAGCCTTAATTCATACTAACATTTGTGACATGAAGTCGACACCATCTCGAGGTGGGAAAAATTATTTTATAACTTTTATTGACGCTTACAATCGATATTGTTATGTTTATTTGCTTAATAGTAAGGATGAAACATTTAAGCAATATAAGAATGAAGTGGAGAATCAATTGAATAAAAAGATTAAAATGATTAGAAGTGATAGGGGTGGAGAATATAAATCTCTTTTTGCGAAAATATGTTTGGAATATGGAATTATCCATCAAACTACTGCCCCCTACATACCTCAATCCAATGGAATTACGGAAAGGAAAACCAGACATTAAAAGAAATGATGAATTCTTTATTAATAAGTTCCGAATTATCGCAGAGTTTGTGGGGGGAAGCTATCCTTACAACTAATCGAATACTCACTAGAGTACCCCACAACAAAATGCAATCTATTCCATATGAAAAATGGAAAGGAAGAAAACTCAACTTGAAATATTTCAAAGTGTGGGGTAGTTTAGCAAAGGTACAAGTACCTTTACCCAAAAGGGTAACAATCAGACCTAAAACTATGAATTGTGTTTTTATTGGATATACTACAAACAGTAAAGCATGTTAGTTTTTGGTTCATAAATCTGATAATCCCGAAATTTATGTTAATACGGTAATTGAATCAGATAATGCTGAATTTTTTGAAAGCATCTATCCATATAAAACTGAATGTGAGTCATTAAGTGAAAGATCTAAACGACCACCGGGAAGAACCAAAGGAAAATACTCCATGTAAAGAAGATCCAAGGCGTAGCAAACGTCAAAGAATATCTACTTCCTTTGGACTAGATTTTGTGACATTCTTGCTTGAAAATGAGCCTCAAACTTTTAAAGAAGCTATATCATCTTCATATTCAACATTTTGGAAAGAGGCAGTCAATAGTGAGATTCAATCAATTTTGGATAACCATACATGGAAATTGATTGATCTTCCTCCAGTAAATAAGTCGTTAGATTCGAAATGGATCTTTAAATGAAAAATGAAAGCTGATGGCACTATTGACAAATATAAGGCAAAACTTGTTGTCAAAGGTTATAGACAAAAGGAAGGCCTTGATTACTTTGACATTTACTCTCCAGTAATAAGGATAACATCTATTAGGGAGTTAGTGGCATTGGAGGTCGTATATGGTCTTGAAATCCATCAAATGGATGTTAAAACAACTTTCTTAAATGGAGAATTTGGAGGAAGAGATTTACATGGAACAACCTGAGGGTTTTGTAAAGAAAGTGTGCAAACTTTTTAAGTCGCTTATGGACTTAAACAAGCACCCAAACAATGGCATGCCAAAATTGACCAAACAATGTTGGCAAGTGGGTTTAAAATCAACGAGTGTGACAAATGTGTTTACATTAAAAATACTCCGGGTCATGAAGTTATTGTTTGTTTATATATTGACGACATGTTGATAGTGAGCAAAAATATGATAGATATAAATGCTACTAAGCGCATGTTGGCTAGCAAATTCGACATGAAAGACTTAGGAGTTGCTAATGTGATATTGGGAATCAGAATTCACAAGACTCCACAAGGTCTAGCATTATCACAGTTTCACTACATTGAAAATGTACTTGACAAGTTCAAGTATTTGGATTTCAAGATTGCCAAGACTCCAAGTGACGTGAGTTATGCACTTCAAAAGAATGAAGGTGAAATTGACTCACAACTAGACTATCCAAGAGTATTGGAAAGTTTGAATTATATCATGAATTGTACGCGACCAGATATAGCATGTGCTATTAGCAAACTGAGTCGGTTTACAAGTAATCCCAATCAAATACAATGGATGGCAATGAAACGAGTTTTGGGATATCTGAAACATTTCCAAAATTATGCTTTTGTTACATCTCGCATTTTCATACGTTAAAAGTTTTGTCTCCAGTTAATTGACGTAGACTCGGGGATGAGATTATCTTGAAGTTAATGTATTTATACTATTTATAACAAGCAATAAGTAAGTGTCATGAAGGATAAATGGTACACGAATTACAGAAAACGAGTTTTGTTGAAGGTTGACGATTTGGGATAAAATACGGGTCGAGCGATAATACCCGATATTTATGGACTAGTACCATACAAGGTACCATATGACCGTGATAGTATGATGTATAAAGTACATTAAAAATGAATAGTAACAGATAATTCTTAATTATACGGGTAATTGGTTAACTAAAGGGTAACATGACATTACCTAATTACCTAATAAGTGGATAAAGATTAATAATTCTCACCCCACCCCTCCAAAAACATGGCAGTTAGCAACAATCTAAGGAAAATGACTCCTTAGTCATTTTGATAGGTGACAATTAAGTAGCAAAGAAAGGGGCACTACATGTATAGTGATTATTATATAATTCTTAATATCAGAACATGAGGAACTCTTTACAATTCAAAAGACATTATAATCTTGCAAAAATATTAGCCTTCTTAACATTCTTGGTAACGTTAGCCATTTTCAAGCAACCAACAAAGCTCATTTTTTATTTCTTGAAAACAAAAACACCAACAGAACGTTAGAAACAAGACATTAGCAACGAAATTTCTTGCAATTAAATTCTCCTACAACAATGTTATACGGAATTTTTCCTACTCCAGGTATGTTAAGGCTATTCCATATTTGTTTTTGGCATGATCCAAATAATACAAATGAAACGAGCAAAATACGCAACTTTCATAAACAACTCTATTCATAAAAATACTAGGAGTGTCTATATTCTTGATTCCCCATGTGAATTATTATATCTTCTGTTCATGGGTCTCAGAAATATACGTATTATATTGATTTTTATGGCATTCCGAGAAAATCTTATTAACATATTTCTTATGTATTCCATGCATTTATACATGTACGTTGACCCATGACCATATGGAGTTATATAAGCCTGTGTGTGTGTGTGTATATATATATATATATATATATATATATATATATATATATATATATATATATATATATATATATATATATATATATATGGGATATGGAAAAAGTGTTATGACATTATATACGCACCACCACCTGATCAGTTGGTATATGTTGATGATGTTTTACGCAGTGGCCGAGACGATATGATGGGATGCCCTCAGAGGCTTGATGATATTATGTACACCTATACCTATGCATGACACGACATTTATATGCACATGCATGATATTATAAATTTTTCAGGATTATAAAGTTATTCAGATTTACAGATAGATTTCTTTATTCCATGTTTCATATATGTCTCTTATGTACTGATTTTTATGCCTTACATACTCAGTACATTATTCGTACTGATGCCCTATTTCCCGGGGCCAGTATTTCATGCCCGCAGGTGCAGGTAGGCAAGTCGATGGTCCCCCTTCTTAGGATCCGTGATCAGCGAGAGTTGGCGTGCTCCACTTGATCCGGAGCTGCTTTTGATTTTGGTACGATATGCTTGTGTGTGTGTATATATATATATATATATATATATGGGTATGACGTGGCTCTGTCCTATCTATGTATAGTTGTATTTCAATTAGAGGCTTGTAGACAGTTATGTACAGTTGGATAGTATGTGGCCTTGTCGTCTTTCAATTTTGGGTATATAGTTGTCTATCGCGGCCTTGTCGGCTTGCCCACTGTAATCCACACGTATATGTATATATGTCTTTTGGACAGGTTTTCCTCGCACATGTTACTCTCGTAATTCAGCAGATATCGTTCATGTTTATATATTGGTCACATGCTTAAGGGTGTTCGACAGGTATGACTCGGGCACTCGTCGTGGCCCATCAGTTTGGGTCGTGACAAAAGTAGTATCAGAGCAGTTTTGTCCTAGGGTTATCTACAGACCGTGTCTAGTAGAGTCTTATTTATGGGTGCATTGTGCACCACACTTATAGACATGAGGCTACAGGACATATAGGATGTTATCCTCTCTTTTTATCTCAGATCGTGCAAGATAAGAATTCATGTTCCTAATAATATATTACGTTTTTAGCGATGCCTCTGAAGACTACAACTGCCCAGAAGGGAAAGTCCGGGCTGGCAAGACTATTAGTCAAGCGCCACGAGTTACCAGGGCTCAGAGAGAGTCTTATAGTGAGATTCCATCTCAGACTTCACATACCCTGCCCTTTCCAGAAGAGCTCTGAGGGGCACTAGCTCTAGTGCCCGCCCTTGTACATTCAGCTCCTCAGCCAGATGCACCGGGTCAGGAGATGAGAGATGATATTCAGCTATTAACCCGATTAGTAGCCGCATAGGCTCAGCGTCAGGAAGTAGGTATTGGTTATGCAGATAAGTCCATCAGGTTCATGACTTCATTAATTTAAACCCTCAGGTATTCACTGGAGCAGATCCAAATGAGGACCCTCAGGTATTTATTGATAGAGTGTAGAGGACGTTAAGGGTAATAAAGGCCACTGCGACTGAGTCAATTGAGCTAGCTTCCTATAGACTCTGAGATGTTGTAGTTAATTGGTAAAATTCTTGGAAATTGTCCAGAGGTACGGATGCCCCTCCAGCAGTATGGTAGGAGTTTACAAAAGCTTTTCTTCATCATTATCTACCACCAGAACTTAGACGGGCCAGAGTTGATAGGTGCTTGACCCTTCGGCAGGGTAACATGAGTGTTCGGGAGTACAGTCTTCAGTTTGATTCATTGGCTAGGTATGCTCCCACTATTGTATCTAAGATGGAGGATCAGGTTCACCGGTTCATGATGGGGTTAGAGCATACTTGCTTAACGATTGTATGTCGGTCTCACTCTAACCAAACCCATATTTCTCGTATTCAGGCATATGCTCCGGGTGTAGAGGAGCGTAAGCAGAAATAGAGGGCCGATCATGAGCATCATAGGGCCCAGAATAAGAGAGCAAGGTCTTCAAGTCCTTTTGGTGAGTTCCGAGGTGGTCAAAGACAACAGTACCAAAGATATCCAGTCCAGCCATCAGCTAGTGCACCCCCTCAGTTTGGCTGTAGGAGATTTGATTATTCCAAATATTCAGGGCCTGGTCAGAATTCTAGGGCCTCAGGTTCTCAATATATGGGTGAGTCAAATCAGATGAGGCTGCCCTTGCCATGATGTGCTCAGTATGGTAAGCAACATGTAGGGCAGTGCCATATGGGACTGGGCATTTGTTATACTTGTGGTTATCTGGGCCACGTTATGAGGGATTGTCCGACGAGAGGTGATACAAGCATAGTTCAACCAGCAAGATTTGTAGCTGGTTCATCATCATCAGTACGCCCCCTGGGCAAGGTTCACAAGCACCAGTGAGTCGCGGTAGAGGCAGAAGCGGAGCATCCAACTCGAGCAGTCCTCAGAACCGCATTTATGCGTTGGCAGGACGACTGGATCATGAGTCATCGCCTGATGTTGTTACAGGTATATTATTAGTCTCCTTATATGATGTATATGCACTGATTGACCCAGGTTCCACCTTATCATATGTTACTCCGTAGGTTGCTAGTAAGTTTGGAATAAAAGTTCAGTTGGTCAAACCTTTTGAGGTGTCTACACCTGTTGGGGACTTGGTGATAGCTAAGCGAGTATATAGGGGTTGTATAATAGTAGTTCATAGTCGACATACCATAGCAGACCTAATCGAGTTAGATATGGTAAAATTTGTTGTTATCATGGGTATGGATTGGTTGGCTTCTTGTCATGCCAACGTTGATTGTAGATCAAAGATGACGATTTCAATTTCCAGGGGAGCCTGCTTTGGAGTGGAAAGGTAATACGGTATCGCCGAAAGGTAGATTTATTTCCTATTAAAGGAAAGGAAGATGATCAGGAAGGGTTGTATTTATCATTTAGTTCGGGTTCAGGATATGGAAGTAGAGTCACCAACCATTCAGTCCATCCCTGAAGTTAATGAGTTTCCTGATGTTTTTCCTGATGAATTTCTGGGTCTTCTGCCAGAGCGAGAAATTGAGTTTGCTATTGACCGACTACCAGATACTCATCCAATATCTATTCTTCCATATAGAATGGGCCCCGTAGAGTTGAAAGAGTTGAAGGAACAACTAAAGGACTTGCTTGAAAAAGGCTTCATCAGACCTAGTACATCACCGTGAGGAGCGCCTGTGTTATTTGTAAGGAAAAAAGATGTATTGATTATAGACAGTTGAATAAGGTGACAATCAAGAATAAGTACCCGCTCCCGAGGATTGATGATTTATTTGATCAGTTGCAAGGTGCCAAGTGTTTTTGAAAGATAGATTTGAGTTCTTGGTACCATCAAGTAAGGGTTAAAGGAGGAAGATATTCAGAAGACAACATTCAGGACCAAATACAGGCACTTTGAGTTTCGTGTTATGTCGTTCGGTTTGACCAATGCCCTCAACAGTATTCATGGATTTGATGAATCGTGTGTTCAGACCCTTTTTAGATATGTTCATAATTGTATTTATCGATGATATATTGGTGTATTCTCGTTCAGAGGTTGAGAATGCAGATCATCTACATACTATGCTCAGAGTTCTACAAAAAGGGAAGTTGTATGCAAAATTCTCTAAATATGAATTCTGGTTGAACTCTGTAGCTTTCCTTGGGCATATCATTTCAGGTGAAGGCATCTGGGTGGATATACAAAAGATTAAGGCGGTAAAGACTTGGCCTAGACACACAACACCGACGGAGGTTCGTAGCTTTCTCGGTTTGGCAGGCTATTATAGGATTTTTGTAGAGGGATTTTTTTCCCTTTAAGCACCTTTGACAAAGTTGACTCAGAAGGGAGCAAAGTTTCAATGGACTGACGCTTATGAACGGAGTTTCCAAGCATTAAAGGACAGATTAACTTCAGTACCCGTTCTAACGCTCCCAGAAGGGACAAATGGTTACGTTATCTATTGTGACGCTTCAGGAATTGGGCTAGGTTGTGTGCTGATGCAGCATGGTAAGGTTGTAGCTTATGCTTCTAGTCAACTAAGAAAGCACGAGTAGAATTACCCAACCCACAATTTAGAGTTAGCCGCAGTTATTCATGCACTAAAGATGTGGATGCACTACTTGTATGGCATTCATGTTGATATCTATACGGATCATAAGAGCCTTCAGTATATCTTCAGGCAAAAGGAATTGAATTTACGTCAAAGAAGGTTGGAGCTACTTAAAGACTATGATATTGATATTTTATACCATCTGGGGAAGGCGAACGTGGTAGCCAACGCCCTCAGCCGTAGATTGATGGGTAGACTGTCATATTTATAGCCAAATAAGAGGGGAATAGCCCATGAGATTCATCAGCTAGCTAGTCTTGGAGTTCAGTTACTAGACTTAGGTGATATTGGAATTACTATTCATGATACAACAACATCCTCGTTAGTAACTGAAGTGAAGGAACGCCAGTACGAGGATCTTGTGTTAGTTCATTATAGGGATACCGCTTCTCAGAAAGAGAATACACCATTTGAGATTACAGAAGATGGAGTCCTCAGATATCGAGGACGATTATGTGTCCCTAATGTTGTAGGGCCGCATCGGCAGGTTATGGGTGAAACTCACTATTCTCGTTATTCTATCCATCCAGGAGCGAAAAAGATGTATCATAATATCAGGGAAGTATATTGGTGGGATGGAATTAAAAAGGATATAGCGGAGTTTGTTGCTCAGTGTCTTAACTGTCAGCAAGTTAAGATTAAGCTTCAGAAACCCAGTGGATTATTGCAAGCTATAGAGATTCCGACTTTGAAATAGGAAGCTATGGATTTCATCGTAGGCTTACCTCGTACCCAGCGTAAGTTTGATTCGATGCGGGTGATTGTTGATAGGCTTATAAAGTTAGCCCATTTTCTACCCCGTTAGGACCACATATTCCACAGAGGATTATGCAAGGCTTTATACTAAGTAGATAGTACGACTGCATAGTGTCCCTGTATCTATTATCTCGGATAGAGGAGCTCAATTTACAGCTAACTTCTGGAGGTCCTTCCAAAAAGGATTGGGGACTCAAGTAAGTCTTAGTACATCATTTCATCCCCAGACAGACAGACAGGCTGAGCGTACTATTCAAACACTTGAGGATATGTTACGAGCTTGTGTGATAGACTTCAAAGGTAGCTGGGATAATCATCTGCCGCTAATTGAATTCGCATATAATAATAGCTACCATTCCATTATTCGGATGGCTCCATACGAAGCTCTTTACATACGGAAGTATAGGTCGCCTATAGGGTGGTTCGATGTTGGGGAAACTACGTTAGTAGGACTAGAATTGGTACAACAGGCAATCGAGAAACTTAAGCTTATACAGGAAAGGCTATTAGCAGCTCAAAGCCGTCAGAAGTTTTATGCGGATAATCGACGGCGAGACTTGGAATTTCAGGTTGACGATTGGGTATTCCTAAAGGTATCACCAATGAAAGGCTTTTTGAGGTTCGGAAAAAAGGAAAACTTAGCCCTCGGTACATTGGACCATATATGATCATACACAAGGTAGGTTAGGTAGCATATGAGTTGGACTTGCCTTCGGACTTTGAGTCTGTACATCCAGTCTTTCATGTGCCTATGCTCCGTAAATATATCGGAGATCCTTCTAGAATTGTGTCAGTTGACAACGTTCAGATCACAGAGCAGCTATCATATGAAGAAACTCCCATTGCTATACTGGACAGACAGGTTCGGAGATTGAGAACTAAAGACGTAGCTTCGGTGAAAGTACTTTGGAGAAACAACAATATGGAAGAAATGATTTGGGAGGCCGAGGAAGACATGAAGTCTAGATATCCCTACTTATTTCCTCCTCCAGACAAGGGTCCAACTAAGACATCACAACCTTAAGGTACGTGTATAGATTCTTGTGTTAGTTATTGTCATTGGTCGTGTGAGGCCATTATCGTTATTGATGATTGTGGTCCTATGTGGCGTTGAATTATTAAGCTTCTACAGGGAGAGTTGGTAGTAGTATTGTTACAAAGACGACTCTGCCGAAGTTATATAGATCCCAGGGGATTAAACATTCAAGGACGAATGTTTCTAAGAGAGGAAGGATGTTACATCTCGCGTTTTCGTACGGTAAAAGTTTCGTCTCCTGTTAATTGACGTAGACTCGGGGATGAGATTATCTTGAGGTTAACGTATTTATGCTATTTATAACAAGCGATAAGTAAGTGTCATAAAGGATAAAGGGTACACGAATTAAAGAAAATGAGTTTCGTTGAAGGTTGCCGATTTGGGATAAAATATGGATCGAGCGAGAATATCCGATATTTATGGACTAGTACCATACAAGGTACCATATAACCATGATAGTATGATATATAAAGTATATTAAAAATGAGTAGTATTTTCAAATAATTCTTAATTATGTGGGTAATTGGTTAATTACCGGGTAACGAGACATTACCTAATTACCTAATAAATGGATAAAGATTAATAATTCCCACCCACCCCTCCAAAAATGGGGCAGTTGGCCACAACCTAAGGAAAATGACTCCTTAGTCATTTTGATAGGTGACAATTAAGTAGCAAAGAAAGGGACACTACATGTCTTGTGATTATTATACAATTCTTAATATCAGAACATGAGGAACTCTTTACAATTCAAAAAACATTAGAATCTTGCAAAAATATTAGCCTTCTTAACATTCCTGGAAACGTTATCCATTTTCAAGATACCAACAAAGCTCATTTTTTATTTCTTGAAATCAAAGACACCAACAGAACGTTAGAAACGAGATTTCTTGCAATTAAATTCTCCTACAACAATGTTATACGGATTTTTCCCTACTCCAGGTATGTTAAGGCTATCCCATATTTGTTTTTGGCATGATCCAAATAATACAAATGAAACGAGCAAAATACGCAACTTTCATAAACAACTCTATTCATAAAAATACTAGGGGTGTCTACATTCTTGATTCCCCATGTGAATTATTATATCTTCTGTTCATGGGTCTCAGAAAAATACGTATTATATTGATTTTTATGGCATTCCGAGAAAATCTTATTAACATATTTCTTATGCATTCCATGCATTTATACATGTACATTGACCCATGACTAGATGGTGTTATATACGCGTATATATATATATATATATATATATATATATATATATATATATATATATGGGATATGGAAAAAAGGTTACAACGTTATATACGCACCACCACCTGATCAGTTGGTATATGTTGATGATGTTGCCCATAATGGCCAAGACGATATGATGGGATGACCTCAGAGGCTTGATGATATTATGTACACCTATACCTATGCATGTCACGACATTTATATGTATGTGCATGACATTATAAATGTTTCAGGATTTATAAAGTTATTCACATTTACAGATAGATTTCTTTATTCTATGTTTCATCTATGTCTCTTATGTACTGATTTTCATGCCTTACATACTCAGTACATTATTCGTACTAACGACCTATTTCTCGGGGCCTACGTTTCATGCCTGTAGGTGCAGCAGGTAAGCAAGTCGACGGTCCCCCTTCTTAGGATCCTTGATTAGCGAGAGTTGGCGTGCTCCATTTGATCCGGAGTTGCTTTTGATTTTGGTATAATATGCTTGTATATATATATATATATATATAGGTATGATGTGGCTCAGCCCCGTCTGTGTACAGTTGTATTTCTATTAGAGGTCTGTAGACAGTTATGTACAGTTAGATAGTATGTGGCCTTGTCGGCTTTCAGTTTTGGGTATATAGTTGTCTATCGCGGTCTTGTCGGCTCGCCCACTATAATCCGCACATATATCTTTATATCTCTTTTAGATAGGTTTTCCTCGCACATGTTACTCTCGTAATTCAGTAGATATCATTCATGTTTATATCTTAGTCGTATGCTTAAGGGTGTTCGATAGGTAGGACTAGGGCACTCGTCGCGGCCCATCGGTTTGGGTCATGACAGCTTTGCATTATAAAAAATATCCCTCCGTGATTGAGGGATATAATGATGCAAATTGGATCACCGAATCATCTGAAATTAAATCCACGAGTGGATATATTTTCACAATTGGGGGTGGAGCAGTGTCTTGGAAATCATCTAAACAAACGCGCATCGCTCGTTCTATAATAGAATCTGAATTCATAGCTTAAGATAAGGCCGGTGAAGAAGTTGAATGGCTCTAGAATTTCTCGAAAAATATTCCATTTTGGCCCAAACCTTTGTGTAACGACCCGACCGGTCGTTTTGACCTCTAGCACGTCGTTCAGTAGTTTGAGGCCATGAGCAACTTCACTTCAAGTATTATGACTTGTACGGATGGTCGGAATTGAATTTCGAGAAGTTCGGAGTTGATTCGGAAAGAAAATTCTCATTTCGGAAGCTTTAAGTTGAAAGAATTAGCTAAGATTGAATTTTTTTAGTAAACGACCTCAGATCAGGATTCGAAGGTTCCAATAGGTTTGTATGATAATTTTGGACTAGGGCGTATGTCCGGAGCGGGTTTTGGAAGAACCGGGAACGTTTTGGCGCCTATTGTGGAAGTTAGCATTTTGAATGAATTTCCTAAGTTTGGGTTGAAGTGCATTTCAGTGTTATCAATGTCCGTTTGGGATTCCGAGCTGGAAAGAGCTGGGTATGGTGATTCAGGAGTTGGGAGTGCAATCGGAAGTGAATTTGGAGGTCCGTAGGTCATTTTGAAGTCATTTGGCTAAAGATAGAAATTTGAAGGTTTTTGAGAAGTTTGACCAGAAGTGGACCTTCTGATAGGGGTCAGAATCCAATTCCAGAAGTTGGAGTATGTTCGTAATGCCAAACGTGACTTGTGTGCAAAATTTAGGGTCAATCAGACGTGGTTTGATAGGTTTAAACATCGAGAGTAGAAGTTTGAAGTTCTAAAGTTCATAAAGCTTGGATTGGAGGTCAATTCGTGGTTTTAGCATTGGTTGATATGATTTGAGGCCTCGAACGAGTCCGTAATGTGTTTTGGGACTGGTTGGTACGATTGGTTGGGGTCCCAGAGGCCTCGGGTGGATTCCGGGTGGTTAACGGATCGAAAATGGAATTTTTGAGAAGGGCTGAAGGTTGCTGCTTTTGTCATAACCGCACCTGCAGTTGGTGGACCGCAGGTGAAAGACCGCAGAAGCGGTCCTTGCATCGCAGAAGCGGCCCAAGCAAGCTAGGCTAGGAACCGCAGAAACGGCTCCGCAAATGCGGCCCCCAGACCGTAAAAGCGGTCCCATCCTTCTCTCGCCATTTCGCAGATGAGGTCATATTCTCGCAGATGCGGGACCGCATATGCGGTCCCCTGACCGCAGATGCGGAAGTGCTGGCGGTAGTGAGTTCTTTTAAAACTCGGGAGATGGTCATTTTTCTCCCATTTTTATTTGGTATGGAGGATTTTGGAGAGCTTCAAGAGGGGATTTTCATCATCAACGATAAGTTAAGCTAACCCCACCTATATTGAGTTAAATATATCGATTTTGTATGGATTTTAGCATGTAAAGGGGTATAAATTTGGGGAGTTTGAGGAAGACCTAGAAAATTTACATTGTTGCCATTTGACCACAATTTTGGGTATGGAATTAAGAGAAAATCATATATTTGAGTTCATGAGTTCATGGGTAAAGTTTATCTTCAAACAATTTTGGAATCCAGGCACGTGGGCCTGAGGGCAATTTTGTCAATTTTTCGATTGGGGTTAGGAATTGCTATAATTTGGATTATTATGAGTACTTGAACATATATATTAATGGATTTTGCATAATTATTGGCTAGTTTTGGAGTGTTGTGCATCAATTTAAGTCTTCGAAAGGGCGTGGAATGCCGGTTATGGATCTTCGGAGCAAGTGAGTCTCCTTTCTAACCTTGTAAGAGGGAATTGTCCCCATAGGTGATATAATTGGTTATGTACTTCTATTTATTATGTTTAAGTCCGGGTAGTCTAGGACCCAAAAGCATGCTATACTTGGACTATTTGTAATCTTATTGACAACTTGAATTGCTTAAATCACATCGAATTAGTAAATGAATTTCTAAAAAAGATTTAAACTTCATTTTCTTAAATTGTTAAAAGAGAATTGGCCTTTTTCAAAATTGTTCCATGTTGACTTCTTGATTGACTATTTGTGTTGATGGGATGGCACACCGCCATGTGCATGTTATTTGGAACGGGCCAAACGCCTCGGTAGATTAAATAGATGCATCTATGGTTCGTGCCGTTCGACCCTCGGTAGTGCACAGTTTAAATATTATTGGATCGGATCGTACGACCTCGGCATGAGATGCGCATGCTTGTAGTGCTTACCTGAGAATGTTATGCAATAATATTTGCCTTCCCTGGCCAGATGTAGTTGATAAGCATAATGAAAAGTAAACTTTGGAAATCCACACTTATTTGAGATGTTGTTTACCTGCTATTTGGTTTTACGAGTTTATAATTGTTTCATAAAAAATCATGATTTCCTCACATTTTCACTATATTGTTATCAGACCACTAGTAAGTGTCAAAGTCAATCTCTCGTCTCTATTTCTTCTAGATTAGACGGGATACTCATTGAGTACATGTTGTTTTCGTACTTATACTACACTTCTGTGCATTTTTGTTGCACAGGCATATGTATCTCTAGTGGCCTACTGGGCATAGCAGCATGGTTGATACGGAGACTTAGGTGAGCTGCACTTCTCGAGGCGACCCACAGGCAGCAGAGTCTCTTTCAGTTATCTATTTTTATTTTCTGTCCAATTTTGTATTTCGGACGGTTGTTGCATTTTATTTCCTTCTTAGTAGATGCTCATGCATTTGTGACACCCGGTTCTGGGATGATTATTGGGTATCTTGTATTTACTTCCAAGCGTTCGTTTATTTACATTGTAAAGATTGTCTTTTACTAGTAACATTGAAGGAAAAATCTTAGTTTTCAATAATTGTTAAAATGAGAACTTAATCAAGTAATTTGGTTGGCTTGCCTGACAACAGTGTCCGGCGCCATCATGACCCTTGGTGGATTTTGGGTCGTGACAATATGGTATCAGAGCACTAGGTTCCCTTAGATGTCACGAGTCATGAGCGAGTCTAGTATTGTTTCGCGGATCGGTACGGAGATGTCTATGCTTATTTTCGGGAGGCTACTAGGCTGTTAGGAGTACTTCCCTTCTTGATTCCTCATCGTGCGATTTGATTCCTTTGAAGCTTATGCTTTTATTTCTTTCCCGCTGCATCTTATGCGACGCAAAGCGCTTGTTATAAATCGAGAATTGAAGAATCGTAATGGTACTTCAGATGTGGTGCGGGATATTTCTCTCGGTATAGTTGATTGGACTATTATCGTCGCCTTGTGGAAGGGTATTCTATTGTTTCAGCCCAGTAGCAGTACTTCTGAGAGCTCTAAGGCTAGGCACAAGTTACCATGATGCTTATGAACAATTGTTCTGCAGTATTGATGTGACGGTAGGATGTTTTCCTACGTGTCGGAGCAGTGAATGACTTGAAGGGAGGTTTACTCAGTGCATGATCTAGAGATTCGGTATTTTATTCCCGGCAACGAAAAGGCAATCGGGCTGAGAGTGTTCCGGTTTGGGTTGATGGGTAATGGGACTTGGTATTTTCGAGCGTGGTGCAATGTTCATCTACGATGTAGTGTTGTCGTCCTCAATGGTATGTGTTAAGTTCGCCGGTGTTATGGTCTTCTGCAATTCGCCTTAGGGTAAGATATTATGAAATAATATGGGAGAAACGACTGTCAGAGATCGCGGGGTACAATGGTTTAGGATTGAATCAGTGTTTCTAATATTGACGGCTCGAGAAAGATTTTCTTTGGAAAAGTTTAAGGTTAGTATCGATTTGAGGGTTCAAGTGCTGCGAAGATAGATTTTACTTAAGGCAACAACTGAGTAGCGAAGGATGAGAAAAGATATGTGGGGAGTGTCAGGCGGTGGTTAAAATTTCTAGAAGGCCAATTATAACAAGCAAAGGTCGGGTAGTCGATTAAAGGGGTGAGTCCCACCAAAGTAAGAGAGTGGCAGAGTTGCGTGTGGGATTTGTGGTAGGATGACTATGCACCATAAGGAGAGTTTGGAATGATTTGGGAATTTTAGCGATTCGTGATTGGGGTCTACAGATTTAATTTGAAGTATGGGCTATTATGCGGCAGTAAATTTGATATAACGGGAATGAGCTGCTTGAAATGAATAAGGATACAACCTAACTTTGAATTGGAAGGATGTTGCCGCACATTTAATTGATGTCCACGAGAGCTGAATGGACTTGTACAGCTAGAGAGTGAGCTCAGACTCAGGATTGGTTATTGATGTCGTAGTGATTGTACCCTGTGCAACAGCGTTGGAAGATGTCGGGAAGTGATTTCCACAGGTGGGTTATTCCCTGTGAGCAGGTTAGCGTTCGCGTGATTGGCGAGGTTTCTGCGAAGAATTCTATTGGTTATTCAGCGAAGAGATCGGTCGTGTGAATGTGGTTGATGATTCGAGTATAAAAAAGGGTTTTACAGAAAGATTCTAAGAATTTTGGCGGTTGATTGCGCAAGGTTATGTCAATAAGAGATTAAGAATCCTGGTGAATTCCAGAATTGTGTAATTATGGCTTCAAACTAAGTGGGAGAGTCCCACCGCCGATGATTGGATTGCATGGTTAACTACTTGCAAGGTTCCCGGTTATTAGCATGTTGATGGGTTATTTCAGCTATGGAAAAAGACCATAAGTGGTAGTTTGAGCAGGAAATTGTTAAAGGTGTTCTATGGTTGGCCTTGTTGGCTCATGTTCAAACTTAGGGGAAAGATTTAGGATTTGTGCTTTGTATAGTGCGGGTTCCAAGGGAAGTGATTCTACCAGGTGTTTCGTCGAGAGGGTGTTCATGTGATAGAAGATTCATGTAGTTGATTATATTTAGGGCCAAGTCAGAGCGGGTGGCTCTCAGCAATGGTCCTAGTGGATTCAAAGGGGTAAAGTATGGAGCCTAATGATTTCGAGCCTATAGGTACGGTTAAGATTCAAGATTTGTAGTAGCTTATGAGAAGAGGCCCAGAATGTTCTATGATGTTTTGACTTGTAGTGCAGCATTTGGGAGGAAAATGAGAAAAGACTTCAGATTCATAGTGAGATTATCAGAATGGGCATACCGGTTGAGGATGCAAATGAGCAGCTTTTGGGAAATATGAAACGCTCCGTGGGATTTGAGACAACATGGTCTCGTGATTCAGGGTCACTCGGGATGAGTGCGGATAAAGTGTACTATGTGCTGAATGGTGTTATTATTATTATTTCTAAGGCAAACAAGGATAAATTGGAAGAAGATATATTGGTTAGCCATAGTTAGGTTGGCGTATTGGTGGTATTGATCAGTTCCTTCGGCATGGTCAAGATATGCACGCGATTTGTAACGGTACGTGTGAGGCTTGTCGGCCGCTATAATTGATGTTATTCAGAAGTATTCTTCTGTTGTGGCCTATTATGTGTAGGCGGATCCCGGAAGGGTTATGGTGGTTTAGACCACTACTTGGAGATTTGCATATTCTACGGTTATGAGAATTCACCTGTGTGTTGCTATAGTTCTCCTGAAGTGAGTTAAGTAAACGGTTTTTATATGATGAAGTGTTAATCTATTAGTGGTTCTGAAGTTATGACAAAAATTGTGTTCTAACGTATATTGGCATGATGGGTGCAGTGAGTGGTATGGAATTTGAAGTGAGGATCAAGGTTGCAGTTCGGTGTTGATAAGGATGTCACGAGCTCGGATGAGCAGGAAAGGGGTTTCAATGTTTAAAGTAAGTGGGTATTGCCTTCAGCGTCACCTGAGATCGGTGTTTTGTGAAAAAGGCTTTGCATCCTTATTAAGGATTCTTGATCGCTTTTTAGTGTTAGTGCGGCCGATGGTTTGGATGTACAGACCTGTTATCTGTCACGGAAGGTTATGGGGGTGTGCCCCACAGGAAGGTTGTATAAGTGTGGCATGTGGTCACTGGATTGGTCGAAGAGTTAAACCAAGTATGATGATTGTGGTGATATCATTGATTTGAGAATTGATGCTTGGAGGGCACTTGATTTATTGGGTGTGGACCGTGGATGATTACTCCATTTAGGATGGTTGTTCTCATGTGTTATGAGAAAAAGGGGAGTTATTATGAACCTTTGGAAAGGTTATTAGCCTAGTTCAGTGCGATCAGAATCAGCTTGAGATCTGTGGATGGATTTAAATGTGAATATGGACTCTATATCAGGCTAGATGTGTTCATCTCAGTAATGCGCTCCTTATCGAAAAGTAGTCAGGGTGTTATTTCGCCGTTAGTTATTTCGTGTAATGCTATATTGTGCCATGTGAGTGGTGAACAGCTCGATGATTTTCTTATGTGTTAAGGTTCCGCATAGAGATGATGTTATATGAGCAGGATGGCCCTTAAGATTCAGATCGTATATCGCACATCAGTTGTGCTTGAGTTTTGTAGTTTATGGCACTATATTTTCCCCCAGAGATGGTATTATGCACTTAGCGTACTTGTGGCCGATATTCGGTATTTTGTTGTAATGAGCAATTTAGCTCGATGCATATCTCCTTATGTGAATTCTATGTGTGGATCGGATGGCACGCCGCCATGGGTATGTTATTTGGATCGGGTTGCACGCCGCAGTAGTGTGATGTAGAGTATAGTTTTCTATATGTTATTTTTGTATATGCCTTGCTTCCTATTTTCTGAGGAAAGTCCGAATTAGTGCGCGAGTTAGGTGGTACCTTCCAGAGTTCGTTTTCCTTTATATCACGTTCGAATCGGTAGCCTATCGGCATCTTGCGGCATCATATGAGGCTTTTGATCATGTCCGGGGTGGCTTATTGCCTGAGCAGTTTGTACTGGGTGAGACAAGATCATTGGATTTAGGATCAGTATAATCTGACTATATGAGGTATATTAAGGAGCTAAGACCATTATTTGGTTCAGAATGAGGTGATGAGTCTTGTCAAGAGTATAGACCCAATGATTTATTGATTCAACAGTTGGTTATCTACACATCTCTTTCATCATGGCGGTATTGTGAGAGTTAGAGCAAGACCTATGTATGTCATGAGGTGCAATGGGAGCATCAAAGTCATGGAATTTCGACTAAATTGATCAGAGAATGTTATCGTGGTCCTATGAGTAAAATGGTGTAAGGTGTGAACTCAGCTAAGGTATGCAGTCATATTCTGGTGCGTCGTGTGGTAATTGATACGATGTTCGTATGTTGGAAACAGACCTAGCAGAGAATTCCGGATATTGGAATTGGGCTCTAAGGCTTATTTGCTTAAGTGAAAAAGGATATTCTCAGGTTGATCAAGCTAAAATGCCCAGCTGAGTGGTGATGGTACAAGTAGGTGCTCGAGGTGTTAAACAGTGATTTCAAACAACCCCAACGCAGTTCTTAGCACGTTCGAAGACGAACGTATGTTTAAGTAAGAGAGAATGTAATGACCCGACCGTCATTTTGAGCTCTAGCACGTCATTCAGCAGTTTGAGGCCATGAGCAGCTTCACTTCAGGTATTATGACTTGTATGCATGGTCGGAATTGAATTTCGGGAAGTTCGGAGTTGATTCAGAAAGAGAATTCTCTTTTCGGAAGCTTTAAGTTGAAAGAATTAGCTAAGATTGGATTTTTGAGTAAACGACCTCAGAATCGGGATTCGAAGGTTCCAGCAGGTTCGTATGATGATTTCGGACTGGGGCGTATGTACGGAGCGGGTTTTGCAAGAACCGGGAATGTTTTGGCGCCTATTGTGGAAGTTAGCATTTTGAATGAATTTCCTAAGTTTGGGTTGAAGTGCATTTCAGTGTTATCAAAGTTCGTTTGGGATTCCGAGTCTGGGAATAGCCCCGCATGGTGATTCTGGAGTTGGGAGCGCAATCGGAAGTGAATTTGGAGGTCCGTAGGTCATTTTGAAGTCATTTGGCTAAAGATAGAAATTTGAAGGTTTTTGAGAAGTTTGACCGGAAGTGGACCTTTTGATATCGGGGTCAAAATTCAATTCCCGAAGTTGGAGTAGGTCCGTAATGCCAAACATGACTTGTGTGCAAAATTTGGGGTCAATCGGACGTGATTTGATAGGTTTGAACATCGAGAGTAGAAGTTTGAAGTTCTAAAGTTCATAAAGCTTTGATTGGAGGTCAATTCATGGTTTTAGCGTTGGTTGATATGATTTGAGGCCTCGAGCGAGTCCATAATGTGTTTTGGGACTGGTTGGTATGATTGGTTGGGGTCCCGGGGGCCTCGGGTGGATTCCGGGTGGTTAACGGATCGAAAATGGGATTTTTGAGAAAGGCTGAAGGTTGCTGCTTCTGTCATAACCACACATGTGGTTGGTAGACCGCATGTGCGAGACCGCAGAAGCAGTCCTTGCATCGTAGAAGCGGCCCAAGCAAGCCAGGCCAGGAACAGTATAAGCGGCTCCCAGCCGCAGATGCGGCTCCGCAAATGTAGCCCCCGGACCACAGAAGCGGTCCCAGCCTTCTCTCTCCATTTCGCAGATGCGGTCATATTCTCGCAGATGCGGAAGTGCTGGAGGCAGTGAGTTCTTTTAAATGTCGGGAGATGGTCTCTCCCATTTTTTATTTGGTATGGAGGATTTTGGAGAGCTTCAACAGGGGATTTTCATCATTAACGATAAGTTAAGCTAACCCCACCTATATTGAGTTAAATATATCGATTTTGTATGGATTTTAGCATGTAAAGGGGTAGACATTTGGGGGGTTTGAGGAAGACCTAGAAAAATTATATTCTTGGAATTTGACCACGATTTTGGGTATGGAATTAAGAGAAAATCATATATTTGAGTTCTTGAGTTCATGGGTAAAGTTTATCTTCAAAAATTTTTGGAATCCGGGCACGTGGGCCTGAGGGCAATTTTGTTAATTTTTCGATTGGGGTTAGGAATTGCTATAAATTGGATTATTATGAGTACTTGAACATATATTAATGGATTTTGCATAATTATTGGCTAGTTTTAGAGTGTTGTGCATCAATTTAAGTCTTCGGAAGGGTGTGGAATGCCGGTTATGGATCTTCAGAGCGAGGTGAGTCTCCTTTCTAACCTTGTAAGAGGGAATTGTCCCCATAGGTGATATAATTGGTTATGTGCTTCTATTTATCGGGGCTACGTACGCACGAGGTGACGAGAGTCCGTGCGTAATTACTATTATGTTTAAGTCCGGGTAGTCTAGGACCCAAAATCATGCTATACTTGGACTATTTGTAATCTTATTGACAACTTGAATTGCTTAAATCACATCAAATTAGTAAATGAATTTCTAAAAAAGATTTAAACTTCATTTTCTTAAATTGTTAAAAGAGAATTGGCTTTTCTTTGGAAAATTGTTCTATGTTGACTTCTTGATTGATTGTCTGTGTGGATCGGATGGCACGCTGCCATGGTTATGTTATTTGGAATGGGCCGAATGCCTCGATAGATTAAATAGATGCATCTATGGTTCGTGCCGTTTGACCCTCGGCAGTGCACAATTTAAATATTTTTGTATCGGGCCGTACGACCGTGGTATGAGATGCACATGCTTGTAGTGCTTGCCTGAGAATGTTATGCGATAATATTTACCTTCCCTGGCCAGATATAGTTGATAAGCATAATGAAAAGTAAACTTTGGAAATCCACACTTATTTGAGATGTTGTTTACCTGCTATCTGGTTTTACAAGTTTATAATTGTTTCATAAAAATCCATGATTTCCTCACATTTTCACTATATTGTTATCAGACCACTAGAATGTGTTAATGTCGACCTCTCATCTCTACTTATTCGAGATTAGACGGGATACTCATTGAGTACATGTTGTTTTCGTACTCATACTACACTTCTGTGCATTTTTGTTGCACAGGCATATGTATCTCTAGTGGCCTACTAGGCGTAGCAGCATGGTTGATACAGAGACTTAGGTGAGCTACACTTCTCGAGGCGACCCTATGACGACCCGGCCCGTCGTCTCATGAGTTACTGCCCCGTTTTCCCTATTTTCTGTTTCTTCATGCTTCGTTATCCGTATCTTGTGTGATCGAGTTGATTTGAAGTGGTTTTGGTAGGAAATGAGACACTTAGTCTCTTTTAAGAAGGTTTAAGTTGGAAAAGTTAACCGAACGTTGACTTATGAGTTAGAGCGCTCGAATGTGAATTCTGATGGTTCGGTTGGCTCCGGAAGGTGATTTGTGACTAAGGAGTATGAATTCTGATGGTTCAGTTGGCCAAAAGCTCAGGAAGTTAGTATTTTGGCGATTTCTGGTTGATAGGTGAGATTTTGATTCGGGAGTCAGAATGGAATTCCGAGAGTTGCTGTAGCTTCCTTAGGTGATTTGGGATATGTGTGCAAAATTTCAGGTCATTCGGACGTGGTTTGGTTGGGTTTTTGATCGAATGCGTGTTTTGGAAGTTTTAGAAGAACTTAGGCTTGAATTCGATGTAATTTGATGGTTTTGGTGTTAATTGAGGTGTTTTGATGATTGGAACAAGTTTGGATGATGTTTTAGGATGTGTTGGTGCTTTTGGTTGAGGTCCCAGTGGCCTCGGGTGAGTTTCGGGTGGTTAAACAGACTATTTCATCTTTGGAAAAGTTGCAGATTTTTGTTAAGCTTCAGCTGTGCACCAGAAAATTTTTGGTGCGAGGGGTCCAGTTTGGAAGCTCATATTTTGAAATATATAAGGAATCAGAAAAAGTACAAAACATAAAAGTTGTAGCTCTTGCATTCTAGTTTTCAGAAAGTTAAACTATTTATGATTTGGATATTCTATCAGAAAGTTATGATGAATCGCATATGGCTAGTGGATCAGTTTTGATAGAATTTTCTGATGCACTTTAGAAGCTCATATCTCGGAATATATAAAGAGTTATATGGTGTACAACCATCAAATGAAATATCTACGAGTCTAGTTTTTAAATATTCAAACCGTTTGTCATTTGGATATTTCCACAAGTAGTTATAGGCGTTTTAACAAAAGGTGTACAACAGGGAAAATGGTAAGAGGATGTACAACCTGCACAACGCAAGGTACACCTCGATGAAGCCTGGGCAGAATGTTTTTAAGTCCTCTTGTCCGTGATTTGGATCCATTTTTCAGCCATAGTTGATCATTTTGAGAGCTTTTTGAAGGAGATTGAAGAGGGATTCAAGGAGAAACGTTTGGAGGTAAGAATTTCGGACTTAAAACTCATTTATATTGTGAAATCCGCCTAGAAATTGAATTCTTGCTAAAAATGGAAGAAATAGGGCTTGGGATTTTGAGATTTTGATTGAGGATTTGGAGGACCATTTGGGGTCGGATTTGAGAACTTTTGGTATGTATGAACTCATGGGGAGATAAGAAACCCATTGATGTAAAAATTTCTAAATTTCGAGAACTGGGCCCGGGGCTCGGGTTTTGCCAATTTCGAGAATTTTGATATTTTTCAATTGTTTTCGATTGGGTATTGTTTCTTTAGCATAATGTGACATGTTCGTTGTGATTTTGGTCAGATTCAACGTGCGAGGAGGCCAATTTGAAAGGCAAGGGCATAGCGAGCTAGAGCTTTGGCCAGTTTAAGGTGAGTAATGATTTTAAATGATGTCCTGAGGGTTTGAAACCCCGGATTTTGCACAACGTAGTGCTATATTGAGATGAGACACACGCTGCGTGATGAGCGTGGGGTTTATTGCTACTGGGGATTGTGACTTGGTCCATCCCAATTGATATTTTCACTACATTTTGATTGAGACTTATGCATTATCATCCTGACTTGGGCTAGTTGCCATGTTTGGGGCCTTGTGCCGACCTGTAGAACCCTTTTGGGATTTTTGACTGGTTTTCCTCACTTATTTGCTAAAAATCATATCCTCAGTCATGTTTCTAATTGTTTAAAAATGATATGAACCGGGTTATGAAATGTTAACCATAAATGAGAGAAATATGTGGGCTGAGATCCCTACCTTATATTATTGTGCCCGAGAGGCTGTGATTATAATGACTGAAAGGGGTTGAGGACCCAATAGTGAGGATATTTTATATGATATTGGATCGGGCTGCACGCCGCAACAAATACATATATTGGATCGGGCTGCACGCCGCATCAAATACTTATATGGACCGGGCTGCGCACCGCAACAAATATGCAAATACATATATTGGATTGGGCTGCATGCCGCAGCAAATACTTATATGGACCGGGCTGCACGCTGCAGCAATATAGCGCTTGGGCTGTAGGAGCCCCTCCAGAGTCTGCACACCCCCAGTGAGCGCAATTGACTATTATTATTATGGATCAGGCTGTGCACCACAGCGATATACGGATCGGGTTGTACGCCGCAACGGTATATATATATGTTTTGATTTTGGTTATTGTGAGAAGTATATGAATCGAGTATTGAGGGTAAGAAATAAGTAAATGAACAGAAATGCTCGAGGAGCGAATTTATACTGGATTAATGCCTGTCAAATTACCTGTTTTCACCTGGTTCAAAGAGTTTCATTCAATTTTCTTTACTACTTGCTCTTTAAATGGTTTTACTGCTTTGATATAGAACTGCTTAGTGCCTTTAAGTGATTTCATACCGTCAGCTGTTATTTATTATTATTACTCACTGGGTCGGAGTACTCACATTATTCCCTGCACCGTGTGTGCAGGTACAGGTGTCCATGAGGTGTAGAGCGAGCTTTCCTGCCGTTCAGTTTTTCATCGGAGTTATCGAGGTAGCTGCATGGCGTCCCCAGACCCGATTTCTCCCTCTATCTTTCTCTACTATTCCACATTTTAGACATAATTCTGCATTAGGCTGTTGAAACCTTGTATTAGAGGCTCAGACTTGTGACACCAGATCATTGGGCATTTGTAGAGATTTCATTATGGCCTTCCACATATTTCAATCTTTTATTTCAGACTTCTACTTATATTAAATTGGTATCTATTTCTAAAAATTGGTAATGAATTATAATAAGAAGGGATTCTGAGTAGTAGAAATCACTCTGCTAGGAACATAATCAGTCACACCACGCCACTCGATCCGCGGTACACCCGGCATAGCCAAAGTAACTGTCTTAGCATGACAGTCTAGATTAGCATGACACAGAGATAACCAATCCATGCCCAAAGTAACATCAAAGTCCACCATGCTCAATAGCAATAGATCAACTCAGGTTTTCAGACCCCCAATAGTCACAACACATGACTGGTACACACGGTCCACAACAACAATATCGTCCACCGGGGTAGATACGTGAATAGGTAAAGAAAGAAACTCCCGGGGCGTACCCAAATAATGAGCAAAATATGAGGACACATAAGAATCCCATAACCCACAGGTCCCAGGTTACATAGGTCTCGCGAGTCATGAGCCGGTTTAGTAGAGTCTCACGGATCGGTACGGAGACGTCTGTATTTATCCTCGAGAGGCTATAAAACCTTTAGGAAAAACTTCATATTCTTGAAATTCTTGTCGTGCGACTTTGGTTGATCCGAGAACTAAACTTCTGTTATCCTATTCTCTCGCAGATGGCGAGGACTCGTGCTACTGGACGAGGTGGACGACCACCAATACCACCCACTAAGGCCACCAGAGGTCGTGGACGCGGTCGTGGTCGTGGCAGAGGCAGGGTAGCAAGGGCAGCACCTATTGATCCACCAGCTGCCCCAATTCCAGTCCAGGCACCGGCAGTGCCTATTGTGATTCCGGGTCTACAGGAGACCTTGGCTTAGATCCTGACAGTTTGCACTGGCCTAGCTCAGGCAGTTTCAGCTACCACAGCAGCGACTACTTCACAGGCCAGGGGAGGCAACTAGACCCCCGCCGCTCGCACACCTGAGCAGGTGGTACAGGGATTGCAGACCCCGGAGGCACCTCCAGCTTAGCCGGTTGCACCAGTTTAGGAGTTTGTAGTACCAGTTATGCCAGATGATGAGCAGTGCCGTCTTGAGAGGTTTGGCAGCCTCCACCCTCCGTCATTCAGTGGTGTTGAGGGCGAGGATGCACAGGGTTTTCTTGACAAGTGTCAGCGGATGCTCCGTACAGTAGGGATACTTGAGACTAGTGGTGTGGCATTTACTACTTTTCAATTTATTGGGGTTACCTTCACTTGATGGGAGGCATATGAGAGGCGTAGGCCGGTTGGTGCAGCGCCCCTTACTTGGCAGGAGTTCTCCACTCTCTTCTTGGAGAGGTATGTACCACAGTCCCGCATGAAGGAGATGCGTAGGGTTTGAGTGGCTAAAGCAGGGAGATATAACTGTGTCTCAGTATGAGGCAAGGTTTTCTGAGTTGGCTCGTCATGCTAGTTGGATGGTTCCGACCGATCGTGAGCGGATCAAGAGATTTGTTGATGGCCTTAATTACCATCTCCGTATCTTGATGACTAGAGAGAGAGTTTTGGGTGTTTCATTTGAGGAGGTGGTTGATATTGCTCGGGAGATTGAGACGGCTCGCCGATAGGATAGAGAAGAGAGGGAGGCCAAGAGGCCTCGAGGTTCTGGTAGTTTTAGTGGTGCTCCATTTAGGGGCCAGTTCCAGCATGGTAGAGGCCGTTCTTTCAGGCCCGCTTAGTCGGCCTATCCAGAGTATCGCAGGGAATCTTCAGGTCGTGGTTATCATGGTTCTCAGTAGGGTCAGCCTTCACTAAGCGCCCTCCCATCTTAGAGTTCATCTCGTGCTCCATCAGTACATGGTTCTTCCGTGGCAGGTCATTCTACTGGTCCTTCTAGTGCCAGAGGTTCCCTTCAGTCCCTACCTCCAGCACCGGGTAGTTGTTACGAGTTTGAAGAGTTTGGGCATATGGGGAGACAGTGTCCTAGACTTTATGATGTTCAGTATCAGCAGAGGGGTCAGCCCTCGACTTCCGCTCCAGTTATTTCACCACCCGCCCAGCCAGCTAGGGGTAGAGGTCAGACAGTCAGGGGTCGCCCCAGAGGGGGAGGTCGATCAGGCAGTGGCCAGGCCCATTTCTATGCTATTCCAGGCCGAACATATATCATTGTTTCAGATGTTGTCATCACAGGTATTGTCTCAGTCTGCCACAGAGATGCTGTTATATTATTTGATCCCGGTTCCACCTATTCTTATGTGTCCTCATATTTTTCTCATTATTTGGGTACGCCCCGAGAGTTTCTTTCTTTACTTGTTTACGTATCTACCTCGGTGGGCGATACTGTTGTTGTAGATCGTGTGTACCAGTCATGTGTTGTGACTATTGGGGGTCTGGAGACCCGAGTTAATATATTGCTATTGAGCATGGTGGACTTTGATGTTATTTTGGGCATGGATTGGTTATCTCCATGTCATGCTATTTTAGACTGTCATGCTAAGACAGTTACTTTGGCTATGCCGGGTGTACCGCGGATCGAGTGGCGTGGTGTGACTGATTATGTTCCTAGCAGAGTGATTTCTTTTTTGAAAGCCCATCATATGGTTGGGAAGGGTTGTCTGTCATATCTAGCTTTTGTGCGAGATGTCGGAGCTGAGACTCCTAGTATTGATTTTGTCCCAGTTGTGAGGGATTTTCCCGATGTATTTCCTGCAGACATGTCGGGCATGCCGGCGGACAGGGATATTGATTTTGGTATTGACCTGGTGCCGGGGCACTCAGCCCATTTCCATTCCTCCATATCGTATGGCACCAGCAAAATTGAAAGAGTTGAAGGAGCAGCTTCAGGAACTCCTAGATAAGGGGTTCATTCGGCCTAGTGTGTCACCTTGGGGTGCACCAGTTTTATTTGTGAAAAAGAAAGATGGCACAATGAGAATGTGCATTGATTACAAGCAATTGAATAAAGTAACAATGAAGAACAAGTATCCTTTGCCTCGCATTGATGACTTATTTGATCAGCTTCAAGGAGCGAGTGTGTTCTCGAAGATTGATCTCCGTTCGGGCTATCACCAGTTGAAGATCAGGGATTCAGATATTCCTAAGACTGCTTTCAGGACTAGATATGGTCACTATGAGTTTCTTGTCATGTCTTTCGGGCTGACCAATGCCCCAGCAGCGTTCATGCATTTGATGAACAGTGTATTTCAGCCTTATTTGGATTCATTCGTCATTGTATTCATTGATGATATTCTAGTGTACTCGCGTAGTCAGGAGGAGCACGCAGAGCATTTGCGTGTAGTGTTGCAAAGATTGAGGGAGGAGAAGCTTTATGCGAAGTTCTCCAAGTGTGAGTTCTGGCTCGGTTCATTGGCATTCTTGGGACATATAGTGTCCAACGAGGGTATCCTGGTTGATCCAAAGAAGATAGAGGCAGTTCAGAGTTGGCCTAGACCATCCTCAGCCACGAGATTCGTAGCTTTCTTGGGTTAGCAGGCTATTATCGCCAGTTTATTCAGGGATTTTCATCCATTTCATTGCCTTTGACCAAGTTGACTCAGAAGGGTGCACCATTTGTATGGTCGGACGAGTGTGAGGAGAGCTTTCAAAAGTTCAAGACAGCTTTGACCACAACTCTAGTGTTGGTTTTGCCATCAGTTTCAGGTTCATACACCGTATATTGTGATGCTTCGAGAGTTGGGATTGGCTGTGTATTGATGCATGAGGGTAGAGTGATTGTTTATGCTTCTCGTCAGTTGAAACCCCATGAGAAGAACTACCCTATTCATGATTTGGAGTTGGCTGCCATAGTTCATGCATTGAAAATTTGGAGGCACTATTTGTATGGCGTATCTTGTGAAGTATTCACGGATCATCGCAGTCTTCAGCATTTGTTCAAGCAGAAAGATTTTAATTTGAGGCAGCGAAGATGGATAGAGTTGCTTAAGGATTATGATATTACTATCCTGTATCATCCCGGAAAGGCCAATGTAGTGGCCGATGCTTTGAGCCGAAAGGTAGTAAGTATGGGGAGTTTGGCGTACATTCCAGTTGGGGAAAGACCCTTTGTAATTGATGTTCAGGCTTTGGCCAATCGGTTTGTGAGACTAGATATTTCGGAGCCCCGTCGGGTGTTGGCTTGCGTGGTTTCTCGGTCTTCCTTATATGATCGCATCAGAGAGCGCCAGTATGATGATCCGCACTTGCTTGTCCTTAAGGACAGAGTTCAGCATGATGATTCCAGAGATGTGACCATCGGTGATGATGGTGTGTTGCGGATGCAGGGCCGGATTTGTGTGCCCAATGTGGATGGGCTTAGAGAATTGATTCTGGAGGAGGCCCACAGCTCGCGGTATTCTATTCATCCGGGTGCCGCGAAGATGTATCAAGATTTGAGGCAGCACTATTGGTGGAGAAGAATAAAGAAAGATATTGTGGGATTTGTAGCTCAGTGTCTCAATTGTCAGCAGGTGAAATATGAGCATCAAAGACCGGGTGGCTTACTTCAGCAGATGGTTATTCCCGAGTGGAAGTGGGAGATGATCACTATGGACTTTGTTGTTGGACTTGCACGGACTTCGAAGAAATTTGATGCTATTTGGGTGATTGTGGATCGGCTGACCAAGTCCGTGCACTTCATTCATGTATGTACCACCTATTCTTCAGAGCGGTTGGCAGGGATTTACATCCGGGAGATTGTTCGGTTGCATGGTGTTCCAGTTTCCATCATCTCAGATAGAGGTACTCAGTTTACTTCACAGTTTTGGAGAGCCGTTCAGAGAGAGTTGGGTACTCAAGTGGAGTTGAGCACAACGTTTCATCCTTAGACGGACGGACAGTCCGAGCGTACTATTTAGATATTGGAGGACATGTTGCGTGCTTATGTCATCGATTTTGGAGGTTCATGGAATGAGTTTTTGCTGCTTGCAGAGTTTGCCTACAACAACAGCTACCAGTCGAGTATTCAGATGGCTCCGTATGAGGCTTTGTATGGGAGGCGGTGTAGATCTCCAGTTGGTTGGTTCGAGCCCGGTGAGGCTAGGCTATTAGGGACAGATTTGGTTCAGGATGCCTTAGAGAAGGTGAAGGTGATTTAGGAAAGGCTTCGTACAGCACAGTCGAGCCAGAAGAGTTATGCGAACTGAAAGGTTCGAGATGTATCCTACATGGTTGGTGAGAAGGTCTTGCTGAAGGTTTCACCCATGAAGGGTGTTATGAGATTTGGAAAGAAAGGAAAGTTGAGTCCACGATTCATTGGACCTTGAGGTACTTAGGAGGATTGGGGAGGTGGCTTATATGCTTGCTTTGCCACCCAACTTGTCGAGTGTGCATCTGGTATTTCATGTTTCTATGCTCTGGAAGTATGTTGGGGACCCGTCCCATGTTTTGGATTTCAGCACGGTTTAGTTGGATGATGATTTGACCTTTGATGTGGAGCCAGTGGCTATTTTGGGTCGTCAGGTTCGGAAATTAAGGTCAAAAGATATATCTTCGGTAAAAGTGTAGTGAAGAGGTCGGCCCGTGGAGGAAGCTACCTGGGAGACCGAGCAGGAGATGCGGAGCAGATATCCTCACCTGTTTGAGGCTTCAGGTATGTTTCTTGACTCGCTCGAGGACGAGCGTTTGTTTAAGTTGGGGAGGATGTGACGACCCGACCCGTCGTCTCATGAGTTACTGCCCCGTTTTCCCCATTTTCTGTTTCTTCATGCTTCGTTATCCGTGTCATGTGTGATCGAGTTGATTTGGAGTAGTTTTGGTAGGAAATGAGACACTTAGTCTCTTTTAAGAAGGCTTAAGTTGGAAAAGTCAATCGGACATAGACTTATGAATTAGAGGGCTCAGATGTGAATTCTGATGGTTCGGTTAGCTCCGAGAGGTGATTTGTGACTTAGGAGTGTGATCGAAAGTGGTTTTGGAGGTCCGGTGTAGAATTTGGCTTGAATTGGCGAAGTTAGTATTTTGGCGATTTCCGGTTGATAGGTGAGATTTTGATTCGGGAGTCAGAATGGAATTCCGAGAGTT
The DNA here is from genome assembly GCF_000715075.1 of Nicotiana tabacum. Classification (NCBI taxonomy): domain Eukaryota; kingdom Viridiplantae; phylum Streptophyta; class Magnoliopsida; order Solanales; family Solanaceae; genus Nicotiana; species Nicotiana tabacum. The sequence continues at coordinate 38,535,723 of NC_134086.1, forward strand.
GCTGTAGCTTCCTTAGGTGATTTGGGATATGTGTGCAAAATTTCAGGTCATTCGGACGTGGTTTGGTTGGGTTTTTGATCGAATGCGTGTTTTGGAAGTTTTAGAAGAACTTAGGCTTGAATTCGATGTAATTTGATGGTTTTGGTGTTAATTGAGGTGTTTTGATGATTGGAACAAGTTTGGATGATATTTTAGGATGTGTTGGTGCTTTTGGTTGAGGTCCCAGTGGCCTCGGGTGAGTTTCGGGTGGTTAAACGGACTATTTCATCTTTGGAAAAGTTGCAGATTTTTGTTTAGCTTCAGCTGTGCACCAGAAAATTTCTGGTGCGAGGAGTCCAGTTTGGAAGCTCATATTTTGAAATATATAAGGAATCAAAAATAGTACAAAACATGAAACTTGTAGCCGTTGCATTCTAGTTTTCAGAAAGTTAAACTATTCATGATTTGGATATTCTATCAGAAAGTTATGATGAATCGAATATGGCTGGTGGATCAGTTTTGATAGAATTTTCTGATGCATTTTAGAAGCTCATATCTCGGAATATATAAAGAGTTATATGGTGTACAACCTATCAAATGAAAGATCTTCGAGTCTAGTTTTTAAATATTCAAACCGTTTGTCATTTGGATATTTCCACAAGGAGTTATAGGCGTTTTAACAAAAGGTGTACAACAGGGAAAATGGTAAGAGGATGTACAACCTGCACAGCGCAAGGTACACCTCGATGAAGCCTGAGCAGAATGTTTTTAAGTCCTCTTGTCCGCGATTTGGATCCATTTTTCAGCCATAGTTGATCATTTTGAGAGCTTTTTGAAGGAGATTGAAGAGGGATTCAAGGAGAAACATTTGGAGGTAAGAATTTCGGACCTAAAACTCATTTATATTGTGAAATCCACCTAGAAAATCATTGAATTCTTGCTAAAAATGGAAGAAATAGGGCTTGGAATTTTGAGCTTTTGATTGGGGATTTGGAGGACCATTTGGGGTCGGATTTGAGAACTTTTGGTATGTATGAACTCGTGGGGAGATAAGGAACTCGTTGATGTAAAAATTTCTGAATTTCGAGAAGTGGGCCCGGGGCTCAGATTTTGCCAATTTCGAGAATTTTGATATTTTTCGATTGTTTTCTATTGGGTATTGTTTCTTTAGCATAATGTGACATGTTCGTTGTGATTTTTGTCAGATTCGACGCGCGAGGAGGCCAATTTGAGAGGCAAGGGCATAGCGAGCTAGAGCTTTGGCCAATTTGAGGTGAGTAATGACTTTAAATGATGTCCTGAGGGTTTGAAGCCCCGGATTTTGCACAACGTAGTGCTATACTGAGATGAGACACACGCTGCGTGATGAGCGTGGGGTTCATTGCTACTGGGGATTGTGACTTGGTCCATCCCAATTGATATTTTCACTACATTTTGACTGAGACTTATGCATTGTCATACTAACTTGGGCTAGTTGCCATGTTTGGGGCCTTGTGCCAACCTGTAGAATTCTTATGGGATTTTTGACTGGTTTTCCTCACTTATTTGTTAAAAATTATATCCTCAGTCATGTTTCTAATTGTTTAAAAATGATATGAACCGGGTTATGAAATGTTAACCATAAATGAGAGAAATATATAGGCTGAGATCCCTACCTTATATTATTGTGCCCGAGAGGCTGTGATTATAATGACTGAGAGGGGTTGAGGACCCAATAGTGAGGATATTATATATGATATTGGATCGGGCTGCACGCCGCAGCAAATACATATATTGGATCGGGCTGCACGCCGCAGCAAATACTTATATGGACCAGGCTGCGCGTCGCAGCAAATATGTAAATACATATATTGGATCGGGCTGCATGCCGTAGCAAATACTTATATGGACCGGGCTGCGCGCTGCGGCAAATCCGCAACAATACTTATATGGATCGGGCTGCACGCCGCAGCAATATAGCGCTTGGGCTGTAGGAGCCCCTCCGGAGTCTGCACACCCCCAGTGAGCGCAGTTGACTATTATTATTATGGATCGGGCTGTGCGCCACAGTGATATACGGATCGGTCTGTACGCCGTAACAGTATATATATATGTTTCGATTTCGGTTATTGTGAGAAGTATATAAATCGAGTATTGAGGGTAAGAAATAAGTAAATGAACAGAAATGCTCGAGGAGCGAATTTATATTGGATTAATGCCTGTCAAATTACCTGTTTTTACCCGGTTCAAAGAGTTTCATTCAATTTTCTTTACTACTTGCTCTTTAAATGGTTTTACTGCTTTGATATAGAACTGCTTAGTGCCTTTACGTGATTTTATACCGTCAGCCATTATTTATTGTTATTACTCACTGGGTCGGAGTATTCACATTACTCCCTGCACTGTGTGTGCAGGTACAGGTGTCCCCGAGGTGTAGAGCAAGCTTTCCTGCCGTTCAGTTTTTCATCGGAGTTATCGAGGTAGCTGCATGGCATCCGCAGACCCGATTTCTCCCTCTATCTTTCTTTACTATTCCGCATTTTAGACATATTTCTGTATTAGGCTGTTGAAACCTTGTATTAGAGGCTCAGACTTGTGACACCAAATCATTGGGCATTTGTAGAGATTTCATTATGGCCTTCCACATATTTCAATCTTTTATTCAGACATCTACTTATATTAAGTTGGTATCTATTTATGAAAATTAATAATGAAGAATAAGAAGGGATTGTGAGTGGTAATTGGTCGGGTTTACCTAGCATCGTGTTGGGCGCCATCACGACCGGGATTGGGTTCATGACAGACCCGTAGCCAGCAGAGTCTCTTTCAGTTATCTGTTTTTATTTTCTGTCCAATATTGTATTCCGAATGGTTGTTGCATTTTATTTCCTTCTTAGTAGATGCTCATGCACTTGTGACACCGGGTTCTGGGATGATTATTGGGTATCTTATATTTACTTCCAAGCATTCTTTTATTTACATTGTAAAGATTGTCTTTTACTAGTGACATTGAAGGAAAAATCTTAGTTTTCAAAAATTGTTAAAATGAGAACTTAATCAAGTAATTTGGTTGTGTCACAACCCAAACCTATGGGCCGCGACGGGCACCCGGTACCTTACTCAACCGAGTACCAACGTAACGTAACTTTCTTATTACATCATCATATACACATGACATACAGTCCTAATAGGCCAACATGATCCTTCATAAACTCAAAACATAGGCCGACAAGGCCGTACAACCTTTTACGTACACGACATATGTCTACAAGCCTCTAAGAATACATAAATGTCATAAAGGTCGGGATAGAGTCCCGCCATACCAAACAGTACATGTCTAAATCATACTAACCAAACGAGCAACTCCGAAGCAAATGGAGCGCACCAACATCTTCCACTGAGCTAATAGCCTACTTGGAGGGCTCTCGACCTGTCTATCGGGACCTGCAGGCATGAAACGCAGCGTCCTCAGGCAAAAGGGACATCAGTACGGAAAATGTACCGAGTATGTAAGGCACATAAATAAGTACATAACAGACATGGAAGAAATATAGAGTACTTGACTCAACCTGTAAGTCTGAATAGCTCTGTAAATCATGAAATACTTTTAGCTTCACACATATGCGTATGAATGTCATTTCGTGCATAGGTACATGTCTCATAACATCATCAGCCTCTGAGGGCATCCCATCATATCATATCAGCCACTGTGGGCAAAATCATCATCGTATACCAGTTGATCAGGTGGTGGTGCGTATATAACGCCATAACCTTTCCCATATCCCATATACATATATATATACATACATATATACGCGTATATAACACCGTTTGAATCATATTTACATATATATGAGTATATAACTCTGTTTGAATCATATTTCAGCCACTGTGGGCAACATTATTATCATATGCCAGCTGATCAGGTGGTGGTGCGTATATAACGCCGTAACCTTTTCCCATATCCCATATACATATATTTACATATATACGCGTATATAATGCCATCTGGTCATGGGTCAATGCACATGAATGCAATGCATGAAAAGTACGTCAATAAAATCATTCGGAATGTCATAAGACCATTTTGCCTCTTGAGCAATATCATAAAGTAACATCTTTTCAACTTTCGTATTTTTTTGAGACCCATGAACAGATGATAAAATATTATGACACATGGAAATTAAAGATCATAGATATTTCTATTACTTCTATGAATAGAGTCACTTATGAAATTTGTACATTTGCACGTTTCGTTCGTATCGTATGGATCATGCCAAAAGAAAGAAGGGAGGGCCTTAACATACCTGAAGTAGGAAAAATCCGTATAATATTCTTGGTTGGATTGATCCTTAGCGTATGGTTTGAGAACGCTTTGATCTTTCATTGCCAACAAAAATGTCTACTGAGAAGTGCAATTTGAGGTTATGATTCTCAGATAATTGTATCTTCTTGACAGTACTATAGCCAAGAAGTGAAATTGCACCAGCAAAAATCACACGAGCCGGTGATGGATATGTCGGATGAACAAAGAGAAGATAGAGGCCAGTGATTGTAGATAGGAAATTTAGAAGTATGAATAGGAGTTGTTTGTGGTTTATGGCATCAGAGGGTAGGGAATCGATAGGGGGGTTGTCGCAAGATTGGAAAATGACTGTAATTAAGGTGATTAAGGGAATGAAGGCATTGAGAATTCTTATACGTTCTTTTCCATTTTGTATAAGTTATTCTTATAAAACAATCCCTTTATGCCAAGAAGTAAAGATATTGGATGATGATCAAATGAAAAGTCTATAATGGATAGAAAAGTAGTTATGGATATATATGACACTAACTCAATTTATGTCATGAATTTTATTATATTGCCACCTAATATCATCTAACTACTTAGTCATTTGCATCAAGAGTAGGCTATTTCCATGTTTTTGGGAGGAGAAAATTTTATTAATTTTATCCACCTATTAGTTAACCGGGTAATATTTCGGTACCCGGTAATTAATCTATTATTCGCATAATTTAAGAATTATTATAAATTACTTAAAATTCTATTTATTTTCAAAATACGTCATATATATACTTTATATATATTATACTACCGTGGTCATATGATATCTTGTATGGTATTAGTTCATAATTATCCGGTATTATCGCTCAACCCGTATTTTATTCCAAATTGTCCATTTTCAATGAAACTCGTTTTCTTTGACTTGGTTCCCCTTTCACCTTTACGAATTTACTTATTACTTGTTTGAAATAGCACAATCCTTATAATCTCCAAATAATCTTTTCCTTGGACTGATGTCAGTTACCTTATTACAAATTCAATGTACAACACTACAGGGTGCAACATCGTCATAATATAGTACTGCGGGACGTGATATCTCACTTCCGGGCTCTAATTAATTTATTTATGGCGTACTTTCATGTACGAAAATATGGGGTGTAACATCATTCCCCCTTTGGAACATTCGTCCTCGAATGTTGACTGATGCGCTTATCTTCCTCATATCCCATAGCTCTTGCGAATACTTTAGTAGTCCTTTTTCCGTCTAGACAACTGTTCTTTGAATAAGTCCAAAGGCTAGGGAATCCCCCCCCCCTTTTAAGCCTCTTTCTCACATCACGACTTTTAGTCGGAATCCTTCTGATCTCGTAATTATTGCTACCTTCTATCATGCAACTTTTACGATTCTAACTTTGTATGTGCGCCTATGCGACTCTTCTCTTCTCTTTCCTCCAGTTTTTAGCCAATCTCTAAGCTTCACTTTATGAACATATACAAAATTATGTCAAGCTGTCCCTCTGGGCATCATTATCTTTACTATATCTAAATAGGTCATACTATACCATAATTCTACTTTGATTTATTGTTACTGAAGTCTGCTACCGAACTCCAGGTTACTCTTATTGTTTATCTTATATGCATAAAGCTAAATCCTTTAATGCTTCTTCATTACTGTTCATCTTAAGACTGATGGCTCAATCTCATCTCGTACTTTGCAACTTTTACCCATCCATTATTGATTCACCTTAATGTTGTTCTACAATCTACCATTTGAAGACTTGAAACTTCTTATGTAATACATTGCCGCTAGGGCCCATGTCTCATCGGAGACACCTGGAGTAATTAGACTGACCCACTTAGGAGCGATACTATATTTCCATAACTGTATTTTATAGCATCCCAATGTGATTCACCTTAAATGGGTATTTTAATCCCGTAGAATTCATGGAATCCTCTTCAATTGATTACTCAATCGAAAGGTCCAAACGTCATCCTATATTTGTCACAATTATACCCGCATTTTATTACCAGGTCAGCATTTCATTCCTTTTAAATGCTATTAATCTTAGACTCCTTTGAGTTCATTCAGGCTATACTGAACTTTCAATAGCTTAGAGAAACCATTCTCTCTCTTGTTTTCATGGACTTAATCCTTAGGACTTATCCATTCTCGTCACCTTTTCACTTGCCTTTCCTCATTCTCACTCATGTTTTCTTAAAACTTTGTCTCTCTACCATACTTTAGCTTGCGACCCATACATATCCATTTATACTCTTCGCAACTTTCCTTCAACTTGCTTGCACTATAGATTTCCTTATGTTATTTTGGAACGTCAAGCGAGACATCACATTGTCTCCAACTTTTCTTTATTCTCTTCACTAGATCTCTCAGTACTTAGAAACCATAAGTTGGAAGACATGCCGCTATGATACTGCTATCATTCCCGGTTATTGGATCCCTGTGCTTATAGCCTTCTATCCGAAGTATGGACTATTCACGATATTCTGCATTTGAGTATCTCATACGTTGTTCACTTTTAGCTTACTTACCTTAAAATCTTACATCACATCTTCTATCTCTTTCATGACCTCCCTTCCATATAAGTATAATTCACGTTCACAACTTGAAGCTCTATTATAATAATTGCACCTCTGGGTATACACAATTCGATGGGAGCTTCATACTGACTTCTTATGTGGCGAGTACTTCTTCTAACTGCCTTTATTGTAGAACCGTATAGAATATGGTTGTTGTAATATCTCCCTTGTACCTTTGATAGTAAGAGTACTTCTGCAATATTCTTAATCACAATTTCTATAACTTTTGGGTCCAATAATTGGATTCCTGATTTACTTTGTTGATGTAACTTTTTAGTTTCCTCCTTCTGATCGACCTTTATGTCGGCATAAGTTATCTCCCGATCTGTGGTTCATGGTATTAGTTATCTTGTTTAGCCTTTCATGGGCGCTGAGAATTATGCATGAGACAATCTTTTAATAATCTAATCCTTCGTTTATGACATGGGCTCAATTCTTTCTTTTAATGTATACCAGAATCTTCTACGGCCATATATGCTGCATGTATAAAACTCCGAACTCTTAAGTGTGTTCATAACGTAACCAACTCTATATCATTGATCGAATAATTTCTTTCGTTCCTTTTTAGCTTTCTTTAAATGTATGCTATTACTTTTCCTGGTCTTTCTGCCCCCTTGCTGCGTCCATACTTAGCTTATCTTAGTGCCCACACACGCTAGAGTTTTCGTGTAACTCATATGATCTCGAATATTACTTTTATCTTTACTTCCCGTTCATTATCCACGGTAGGTGCCACTTTCCTTTGGAGTGCTTACAATGTTTTTGCGAGACTGTTGTTACACGACCATTTTCTATTTAGGTCGTCGTGCTTAGGTTGAAGCCTTCTTCCTTATTTCCTCAGCTAGTCTTTCGTTGTAGTACTTAGGGAGAACCCTTGACTCTCGTAAAGCTGTAGGCTTATTACAGGCCTTTTTGATGTCCTTACTTGCCTATAATCATCTGTAGTTGCTTACTTCCATGCCCTTGTGCTTGTATAGTTTCTTCTAAACTGATATTTTGATTGCCTTCCTACTGACACTTTCTTTTATCCCCGTAACACTCATACAGTACCTTTAACTATCCCAACTCTTGTTTGAATATATCTCAAGTATTATAATGATATTCTTTGAGGCTGAATTCTCCATGTTGGGTTCTACTATGTTTATCTTACACGATCTGATGACTCATCGATAACCTCCTGTTTAGCCATAACTGGGATCTTCCTGACCAATAACTACCTACTCGTTGGCCCATTCTCATATCAATATTCCTCGTAATCTTTCTTGGGTTATTTTCTTTGTCTTGGCTTACGTCTTGCACTCGCTCCTTATTTATCAAAAACATCCGGGGCAGGAACCCTTACTTCCTTTTCTTATTGCCGTGCTCACATAATGTTCTGGAATCGTAGCATATTTTTAACATTTGAATAAGTACAATCTCACCCCTTCCTCATTCTTATTGCATTCTTCCTTTATCATTCCATAGTTACTGGATCCACTTAATTCTAACTTAATACCACACCATTCCATATTCCCCCCATTAGGGGTGTACTAAGAGTTGGACCTATGACGACCTGCCTATAGATGTTTTACCTTTTTATCTTTAGCGTCCTCTTACATCATCGATGAGCCTTACTCTCCTTGCGGTAATCCTTATGTACCAAGGATACCAAAATTTCCTCACTAATTTCTATTATTATGGAGTCTAACTTTTACTTCTGATAGTCGTGTTAGAGTCATGAACTTATTTCTCAAAGTGACGATATGACTTTATGACCTGTACTCTTTTGTTGTCTCAAGGCTTGTCCCCTCTTGTATTTCCCTTCACTTGACTATAAACTCTGTAATATTGTCATTTTTTTTCTTTTGATCTACCATTGTCATTCATGTATCACATCTTACTCATAATGCTTTAGTAACTCTCTTCTTGTTTTCTTGCTAACATTTTTGTCAATCACTTTATTCTGAAAACTCGAACAATACATTATTTTGCCTTTAGCTTCCCTTTGCTCCATCCATTATCTCTTCACGTTACTTAACGTTCTTGCTTTACTAGGGACGCGAGCCACACTAAGGTAATATGTATCCTTCCAAGGCTTATAGTGCATGTCTTTGTAGTACTCATATCTACCTAACTATTTTAAAGTGTACCATCTGGGTGTCTCACAAGGAGATCTATTAGTACATTTTCAATATCCTTCGGAAATGTCAACTGACACAAATAATTCATCCATCCTATCTTCTTATACTACTTCTATTAACCCCCATATGGCATATCTGGAATGGTGCGACCAATTGTATATACCTCTGTTACTATTGAATATAACTTAAAAAGCTTATGTTCCTCTGCCTCAATTATAAACGTTGTTAACCTTCATTAACTGAGCGCCTCGTACCCTTCTTTACCTTGCTTCTTTTACTTGCTGAAACTTGTATCTACCTTCCGATTCTCTTGTTCTTTTTTACCATAAGAGTGGATAGGCATTCTTGCCTTTGGAATCTTTATCAAGAAACTTACACATCTTAGTATACACATGATTTGTCGAATACCTCATATTTATTCATCCTAAGCATGATGCAAAAATGGAGTTCCTCTGACTCAACTCTTCCAAAACAATCTCTCTTTCCAACCTTCTTTCCGGATATAGGTATCGTCTCATTACGAATAGGATTTAGAAATTTGAATTCCTATGACTGGGCTCTACCACACGATCTAGAGTAAGAAGAAAGAGAGACAATCTTAAATGCCCTGTAGCCTCCTACTTATAAGTGTGGTGCACGACACACCCATAAACAAGACTCTACTAGACACGGCTTGTAGACTCCCTAGGACAAAACTGCTCTGATACCACTTTTGTCACGACCCAAACCGATGGGCCGCGACAGGCACCCGGTACCTTACTTAACCGAGTACCAACGTAACGTATCTTTCTTATTACATCAGCATATACATATGACATACGGGCCTAATAGGCCAACATGATCCTTTATAAACTCAAAACATAGGCCGACAAGGCCGTACAACCTTTTACATACACAACATATGTCTACAAACCTCTAAGAATACATAAATGTCATAAAGGTCGGGATAGAGTCCCGCCATACCAAACAATACATGTCTAAATCATACTAACCAAACGAGCAACTCCGAAGCAAATGGAGCGCACCAACATCTTCCACTGAGCTAATAGCCTACTTGGAGGGCTCTCGATCTGTCTATCGGGACCTGAGGGCATGAAACGCAGCGTCCCCAGGCAAAAGGGACATCAGTACGAAAAATGTACCAAGTATGTAAGGCACATAAATAAGTACATAACAGACATGGAAGAAATATAGAGTACTTGACTCAACCTGTAAGTCTGAATAGCTCTGTAAATCATGAAATAATTTTAGCTTCACACATATGCGTATGAATGTCATGTCGTGCATAGGTACATGTCTCATAACATCATCAGCCTCTGAGGGCATCCTATCATATCATATCAGCCACTGTGGGCAAAATCATCATCGTATACTAGTTGATCAGGTGGTGGTGCGTATATAACGCCATAACCTTTCCCATATCCCATATACATATATATATACATACATATATACGCGTATATAACGCCGTTTGAATACATACATATATATGCGTATATAACGCCATTTGAATACATACCCATATATGCGTATATAATCATCATATACCAGCTGATAAGGTGGTGGTGCGTATATAATGCCATAACCTTTTCCCATATACCATATACATATATTTACATATATACGCGTATATAACGCCATCTGGTCATGGTTAAATGCACATGAATGCAATGCATGAAAAGTACGTCAATAAAATCATTCGAAATGTCATAAGTCCATTTTGCCTCTTGAGCAATATCATAAAGCAACATTTTTTCAACTTTCGATTTTTTCTGAGACCCATGAATAGATGATAAAATATTATGATACATGGAAATTAAAGAACATAGATATTTGTATTACTTCTATGAATAGAGTCACTTATGGAATTTGTGCATTTGCACGTTTCGTTCGTACCGTAGGATCATTCCAAAAGAAAGAAGGGAGGGCCTTAACATACCTGGAGCAGGAAAAATCCGTATAATATTCTTGGTTGGATTGAGCCTTAGCGTATGGTTTGAGAACGTTTAGATCTTTCATTGCCAACAAAAATGTCTACTGAGAAGTGCAATTTGAAGTTATTATTCTCAGATTATTGTCTCTTCTTGACAGTACTATAGCCAAGAAGTGAAATTGCATCAGAAAAATCACACGAGCCGGTGATGGATCTGTCGAATGGACAAAGAGAAGATAGAGGCCAGTGATTGTAGCTAGGAAATTTAGAAGTATAAATAGGAGTTGTTCGTGTTTGATGGCATCAGAGGATAAGGAATCGATATGGGGGTTGTCGCAAGATTGGGAAAATGACTGTAATTTAGGTGATTAAGGGAATGAAGGCATTGAGAATTCTTATATGTTCTTTTCCATTTTGTATAAGTTATTCTTATAAAACAATCCCTTTATGCCAAGAAGTAAAGAGATTGGATGATGATCAAATGAAAAGTCTATAATGGATAGAAAAGTAGTTATGGATATATATATATATGACACTAACTCAATTTATGTAATGAATTTTATTAGATTGCCACCTAATAACATCTAACTACTTAGTCATTTGCATCAAGAGTAGGCTACTGCCACGTTTTTGGGAGGAGAAGATTTTATTAATTTTATCCACCTATTAGTTAACCGGGTAATGTTTCGTTACCCGGTAATTAATCTATTATCCGCATAATTTAAAAATTATTATAAATTACTTAAAATTCTATTTATTTACAAAATAGTTCATATATATACTTTATATATTACACTATCGTGGTCATATGATACCTTGTATGCTATTAGTTTATAATTATCAGGTATTATCGCTCGACCTATATTTTATTCCAAATTGTCCATTTTCAACGAAACTCGTTTTCTTTGACTTGCTTCCCCTTTCACCTTTACGAATTTACTTATTACTTGTTTGAAATAGCACAATCCTTATAATCTCCAAATAATCTTTTCCTTGGACTGATGTTAGTTACCTTATGACAAATTCAATGTACAACACTACAGGGTGCAACATCGTCGTAATGTAGTACTTCGGGACATGACACCTCACTTAGGGGCTCTCATTAATTTATTTATGGCGTACTTTTATGTACGAGAATATGGGGTGTAACAGGTTGGCTTGCCCGACAGCAGTGTCCGATGCCATCACAACCCTTTGTGGATTTTGGGTCGTGACACTTTGGCACCTATATATGTACATTGTGATAGTCAAGCGCAATAGGCAGGGCAGGGAGCGTTATGTTTAACGAAAAATCTCGTCATATACGACGGAGACACAATACCATTAGACAACTACTCTCTAGTGGTGTTATCACTATTGACTACGTAAAGTTAAGAGATAACGTGTCGGATCCACTTATAAAAGGCCTATCTAGAGAGGCAGTTGAAAAATCATCAAAGGGAATGGGATTAAGGCCTAGGACAAGTCATCATGGTGGTAACTCTACCTAGTAGACTGGAGATCCCAAGAATTAGGTTCAAAGAGACCAAACAAAGTCATGTGACGGTTCAACATTGTCAAATAATTCAACCAATTTTCGTGATGTAGATAATGTTCAGAAATCGAGCTAAAGCATTAAAGCTTTTTGATGAATTAATAAAGCATAAAGCCTTTTAATGATTTTCTAAGTCTGGCACGATATGATCAGATAGTGTGTCTATAGGATTACACATTTAGAAATCACTTATGTGAGTGTAAAATGTAAGTCGCTTAAAGGGGAATAAAAGTAAAGGCACATTCTCTAAGCACTCATGAAATCAGGCGGTGTTCATGGCTGAAACGAACACAATCGTGAGAACCATGGATGGTTAAGGGTTGATTGTGTGACTTATGTTGTCTAGGATACAACAAAGCTCGACGATTCAAAGATATCAAATCTACCAATTGACCGAGTATATCCGATATAAGTTCACAACAAAAAGTTCAAAGGGAAACCTACTTATCCAGATGCAATTAATTCTTGCATGTAAATCACACACTCGTCTGTGCATTCCTTTGTCTTCCTCATTCATGTGGGGGATTTTTGGGTTTAGTCTTGGTTAGATTAAAATAAAGAGTGAATGGAAAATGGAGGGAAAAAAAATATTTGAATTTTCCTCCTTGACAAAGGGACATTGTCCCATATTGGAGGAAGAAAAGAATTTTAATGGGTATATATACAATTGCTCTTCTTCTATCTCTTAAAGGTTAAGAAGAAGGCAAGCCTCGCGCCGTCGTTGTCGTCGCTCGCTCGCTCGGCTCGGCTCAACTTCAACTTCAGCTTCGGATTTTGAATTGGTCAAAGATCGATTGGTTGATTAATCTTTTTGGACAATATTTTTAATTATTTAATAAAATATTAATTAATTAGCCAAATATCCAACCCGAACCGGTCCGTGCGCGACCCGATACACTTTCTTCCCGAATTTTTATTTAAATTTCCCTCCCTTTTTTAAGTGACTGTTTTGAAGAGTAGTGAACTTTCAGAAACAGTACTTCCATTGGCTATAAATTCGTTTGATTCCTCAGATTTTTTCTTACGAAATTTTCTGATCTCCTTCTTCTTCTTCTTCTTTTGCACAAAATTTTCCAGTGTGTTTTAAAGCCATTGAGTAGGTCAAGGTTCATCAGAGTTTTTGGTACCAATACACTGGTGAGTTAAATCGTTCCATTCTAGAAGGATAATATTCCAGCATATCGGGTACTTGAGGGGAATAATTTCCTTAAGGACACACTGTGATCCACTGGACTCGATTTATTCCGAAATTATTTTTTCAGAAATTATTTTGATATTTTGTTGCTGCTAATTTTCTATTTCTATTTCAGAAAATTTACTGTTTCGTTATTCATTATAGTAATACAGATCCAACAACAAAAGCTATTGGTGTCGTGACAAATAATTACTATATTTGTCTAGATAGAAGTCATGAATTTAAGAAATAATAACAGTATTCAATGATCCAAAAGGTGGAATATGACATTAAATAATAATAAACAATGATAAATGGCATTTAAGTAAATATAACGTATGGTCACCCGAAAAAAAAGGATGAGATCAGTGGATATTCTCTCTGACAACGATGAATGATTGATGAGCCTTTGAATACTTAGGTTGTTCTTGGATCCAGTGGAAATGCTAGAAAAGAACCTAAGTGAAAGTTGTTTTTGTATGCTTGCAATAGGACTAAATTCTCTCTATAAAGTCAAGTGTTTTTTTACAGGGAACATGTTCCTAGAAACCCTAATAGTACATGTGTAGAGAATATCCACTAGAATATTCACTTTTATGTCTTATCTTAGAACTAGCCGTTATAACTCTGCCTAAGATGCTCGACCCCCACTACTAGAAATCCGGAAAAAAGCGACCAAAATTTGGCGACCAAAATTGGTCTGTCAAGAAAAGCGACCAATGTTGGTCGCTAAATTGGAGAAAATAATTAAATAATTATTCTAAATACATTAGTGACCACGGTTGGTCGCTTTTTGGTCGATAATTTGGTCAAAATATTGACCGGACTGGTCAGACTTGCTTGGCCAAAGAAATACTGAAATTAGTGACCAACTTTGGTCGCTAAAGTGGGACCCACTTATTAAATTTTAATAATTATATTATTATTTAAAAAATTTATAAAATATAAATAAATATAATTTAAAATAAGCGACCAAAGTTGGTCGCTCATGAAAGGGGAAGCAGATAGAGAACAATTTTGGTCGCTAATATGGGACCCAGTTATAAAATTTTAATAATTATATTATTATTTTAAAAAAATTATAAAATATAAATAAATATAATTCAAAGTTAGCGACCAAAGTTGGTCGCTTACTAAAGGGGAAGCAGATAAAGACCAACTTTGGTCGCTAATCTGGGACCCAGTTCTAACGTTTAACAATTATATTATTATTTTAAATATTATATAAAATATAAATAAATCTGATTTAAATTTAGCGACCAATTTTGGTCACTAATTTAGCGACCAACTTTGGTCGCTAATTTGAATTTCTGGATAATTAGCGACCAAAGTTGGTCTCTTTTCAGGTCAACATTGGTCAAAATTAAAAATCACTTTTGTATTTACTATCTAAATAATATAAATGTAATCCGTTAACACTTTTGTAATACAAGGGATGAATACACTAAAATATACTCTAACATGCTATATATGTAGTTAAAGTAGTACAACGAAGCGTGTTATATATATATATATATATATATATATATATATATATATTAGTATATATAATTTTTCATCAAATATATCTGTGTGTAAATTGATTCATCGACTTATAACCTACTCAGATGCATCGTTGAATATTAAAAACAAAACGTCTCGACTTATATCAATTAATCTGTTATAATTGATTCATCAACTTATAACCTAGTGATGAATGAATGTAATTCATTAACTCTGTTATAATACAAATAATGAATACAGTATCATGTACTATAAGGTGCTATATATGTAGTTAAAGTAGCACGAACTGTGTGTGTTATATATATACACACACTAACATATACTATAACAAGTTATATATACGTTATAGTATTACAGTGAAGTGTCTATGTGTGTGTGTGTATATATATATATAAGAACATAAAACGCTCGGAACACAGGGCCAGGTTCTTTTAGGTATTGATACATTTTTAAATTGATTCATCGACTTATAACCTACTCATATGCATGTATATATATTAAAAACAAAATGTCTCGACTTATATCAATTAATATGTTATAATTGATTCATCGACTTATAACCTAGTGATGAATGAATGTAATTCATTAACTCTGTTACAATACAAATAATGAATACAGTATCATGTACTATAACATGCTATATATGTAGTTAAAGTAGCACGAAGTGTGTGTGTTATATATATACACACACTAACATATACTATAACAAGTTATATGGGGAGAGCCTCTCCGCTATGCGGGAGACTGTGACAACGCTCACATCCGAGCTAGAAGCGGCCAAGGAAAGAGAAAAGCTTAGAGATGTTCAGTACATTGGCATGCAAGCTCAGTGTGTCATGACCCAAAATTCACTAAGGGATGTGGTGGCGCCGGACACCGCTGTCAGGCAAGTCAACCAAAAATACTTAATTAAATTCAAATTTTAGTGCTTGTTGAAATTATTTTTCCTTATACATTTAAGTAATAAATAGTAAAATTTACAGAAACAACCATGGAGTCTTTAAAAAACTTAATATTGAATAATCCAAAAAATCATCCCAGAACCCGGTGTCACAAGTGCATGAGCAATTTCTAGGAAATAATGTAATACAACAATCGTCCGAAATACAATATTGGACAGAAATAAATACAGAAATTTGAAAGAGGCTCTGTTAGCTGCGGGTCGCCTCGAGAAGTGCAGCTCACCTAAGTCTTCGTATCAACCATGTTGTCACGCCCCGTAGGCCACTAGGGACGCATGTGCCTGTGCAACAAAAATGCACAGAAGTGTAGTATGAGTACGAAACAATGTGTACCCAATGAGTATCCCGTCTAATCTCGAAGAAGTAGAGATGAGAGGCCGACTTTGACACTTACTAGTGGTCCAATAATGATATATTATTAATACAAATAATCGAGAATTTATTTAGAATGACAGTAATTTCAAGTAAGTCATGAACAGGTGAAAACTCCTTTTTTTATATTAAAAATCTCTGGATTCATAATCCAATAGTTTCCAATTATCTCAAGTTGGGGAGAGCAAATATCAATATCAAATAATCTCAAGGCCAACAATACAACCATGCGCAAATCATGCCGAGGACGTACGGCCCGCTCCAACAGAAATGTAAACTGTGCACTGCCGAGGGTCGAACGGCTCGAACCATAGATGCATCTATTACCCCGCTCGCGAACTATCCTGCGACGCGGTCAACATAAAATAAACAAATACCCTGCTCGCGAATTATACATGTGAAGAATGCACACATCGAAATACATGCTCAAACCAATTAAGGATTTATCGAGGAACATTTATCCAAATAAAAGCCCTTCCTCTTTTAACAATTTAAGAAAAGAAGTTTAATCCTTTTAGAAATTCATTTACTAATTCAATGTGTTTTAAGCAATTCAAGCTGTCAATAAGTTTTCAATTAATCCAAGTATAGGATGCTTTTGGTCCTAGACTACCTGGATAATAGTATAATAGTAGCTACGCACGGACTCTCATCACCTCATGCGTACGTAGCCCCCATAAATAGGAGCACATAACCAGTTAACTCACCTATAGGGACAATTCCCTCTTACAAGGTTAGAAAGGAGACTCACCTTGCTCCGGAGATCCATAACCAGCATTCCACACTCCTTCGAAGACTTAAATCGACGCACAATGCTCCACAACTAGCCAATGATTATACAAATCCATTAGGATATGCTAAGGTACTCATTATAATCCAATTTATAACAATTCCTAACCCCGATCGAAAAGTTGACAAAAATGCCCTCGAGCCCACGTGCCCGGATTCGAAATTTTTTAAAGGTAAAGTTTACCCATGAACTCACGAACTCAAATATATGATTTTCTCTTAATTCCATACCCAAAATCGTGGTTAAATTCCAAGAATATAAATCTAGGTCTTTCTACCAAAACCCCCATATTTCTAAAAATTTACATGCTAAAATCCATACATAATCGATGTATTTAACTCAAGATGGATGAGATTAGCTTACCTTATCATTATTGATGAAAATCCCACTTGAAGCTCTCCCAAAAATCGCCCCAACAAGAGTAAAATGGAGTAAAATGGCCAAAACCCCCGATTTTAACACCCCCACTGCCTCAGCACTTTCCGCACCTGCGGTTAAATGACCGCTTCTGCGGTTCAGCAGGTGCGTCCATACTACCGCATCTGTGGCCCTTTCCAGGCCTCCCCATTTCCGCTTCTGCGCTTCTTCTTCCGCAGATGCGGTCCCGCATCTACGGCCAAACGACCGCATATGCGGTCCGAGCTCTCTTCCGCCCGTACGCATCTACGACCCTAGGGCCGCTTCTACGGCTCCGCACCTGCTGTCCTAGATTCACAGGTGCGGTTACACCAGTAACCAGCAATCTCAGCCTTCTTCAAACTCCGAATTTGATCCGTTAATCAGTAGGAATCCGCCCGAGGCCCCCAGGACCTCAACCAATCATACCAACCAGTCCCAAAACACGTTACGAACTTGCTCGATGCCTCAAACTATCAAACAATGCTAAAATCATGAATTGACCTCCAATCCAAGCTTTATGAACTTCAGAATTTCAAACTTCGACTTTCGATGTTTAAACCTATCAAATCATGTCCGATTGACCCCAAATTTTGCACACAAGTCATATTTGACATTATGGACCTACTCCAACTTCCGTAATCGGAATTCGACCTCGATATCAAAAAGTCCACTTCCGGTTAAACTTCTCAAAAACCTTCAAATTCCTATCTTTAGCCAAATGACTTCAAAATGACCTACGGACCTCCGAATTCACCTCCGATCGCGCTCCCAACTCTGGAATCACCATACAGAGCTACTCCTAGACTCGAAATCCCAAACAGACATTGATAACACAGATATGTACTTCAAGCCAAACTTATGAAATTTCTTCCAAAATGCTAACTTCCACAATAGGCGCCAAAACACTCCCCGGGTCATCCAAAACCCGATCCGGGCATATTCCCAAGTCTGAAATCATCATACGAACCTGCTGGAACCTTCAGATCCCGATTCCGAGGTCGTTTACTCTAAAATCCAATCTTAGTTCATTCCTTCAACTTTAAGCTTCCGAAATGAGAATTCTCTTTCCAAATCAACTCTGAACTTCCCGAAATTCAATTCCGACCCTGTGTACAAATCATAATACCTGAAATGAAGCTGCTCATGGCCTCAGACTGCTGAATGATACCCGAGAGCTCAAAACGACCGGTCGGGTCGTTAGCTCAGTGCTAGGGCATGCAAGAGCAGCTCAAATCTCTCCTAGCTTCTGGAGGTTTCTCGATTCCCCGAACTCGTGAGTCATCGCCAGAGGCTGGCCTTCCCCATGCTCATTCCTCCCGTCCTCCAAGTGCTCATTCCTCCCATCCTCCCCATGATCGTTCTTCCCGTCCTCGACAGTTAGGCCCTTCTAGATATCGTCTTGGTGATGAAAGTTCATCAGACGATGATAATAATGATGTACAAAATACTCCTTGACTTTTATACACTTTGAACTAGACAAATAGAATCAGTTTTCTAATGGGCTTGTAATAAGAGTTAACTTAGTTTGGTTAGCTTAATGTGTTAGTTCTATTGAACTTTATACTTTGTTGGTTTTAATGTTGTTGTTAATGTTGTTGTTGTGTTGTTGTTGTTGTTGTGTTGTTATTGTTGGTATTGTTGTTGTTGTTGCTTGTAATAGGGATTTGGTATACTGGCAGGTGGTGTAGCTGCCAAAACAAGCAGTTTCTGCCAAAATTATACCCAGAAAAGTGACCAACTTTGTTCGCTTGTTGGTCACTTTTCTATTTAAAAAAATTATTTTCTGAGAAATAGCGACCAACTTTGGTCGCTATTCTATTAAAGAAAATAATTTCTGGAAAATAGCGACCACTTTTGGTCGCTTATATTTAAAAAATAACTAAATTCTTGAAATTAGCGACCAATTTTGGTCGCTTATGTTTAAAAAAAAATTTAAAAAGTTAATAAAAAAGTGATCAACTTTGGTCGCTATTTTTCAGATTTTAAAATATAATATTTGGTTTACAGACCAAAGTTGGTTGCTATATTTTGATTAATAATAAATAAAAAACGTAATTTAAATATAGAGACCAACTTTGGTCGCTAAATTTATATTATTAAAATATTAAAGCGACCAAAGTTAGTCGATATATTGTTTACCCGGAATATTTGGTCATTTTACCTTAGAGACCAAAGTTGGTCGCTAATTAGCGACCAACTTTGATCCCTAAGGTAAAGGGACCAGCAAAATAGTGACCAGGCCTATTTGGACGCTTTTTGGTCGCTTTTTGACTTGTAAGCGACCAACTTTGGTCGCTTTTTCTGAATTTCTAGTAGTGAGGCCCGACCTCGACCTTGAACTACGGCGACTTCACGACCTTGATCTTTGCTGACTCTTCGACTGCACCCTTCATCGCTTCAAGGCTACTTCATGTGATGACCCAAAAGGTCATCATTAGTGTTGCAAGTGAATACAGTATTCCGAGGCCTAAAAACCTCCTTTTACCCCACCTTAATTTACGTACGTGGTTCAAACCTATATCCGGAAAGCCTTCTATGTGAAAATATGAGAAATAAAAATTTTAAAGTTAAAAACTTGATTATGGTTGACTTTGGTCAACATTTTGAGCAAACGGACCCGGATATGTGTTCCGACTATCCCAGGAGGTCCGCAGTAAAATATGGGACTTGGGCGTATGCCCGGAAATAAATTTCGAGGTCCCAAGACTTAGAAATTAATTTTTGAAAGAAATTATTTTACGAAATTATCTAAGAAATAAAGAAAAGAATTAATATTTGAAACCATTGTTATCAGACCCGTATTTTGGTTCCGGAGCCCGGTACAAACTTGTTGTAGTATATGAAAGATAATTGTAAAGTTTGGTGAAAAACAAAGTTTATTTGACGTGAGTTGGACTTCCGATTGGAGAGTTATGAACTTTGAGAGCTCTTGATGAAAATGTTGTGTTTTGAGGTTTAATTCATGATTTTACATGTTATTTTGATGATGTGATCGTACGAATAAGTCCGTGGGATATTTTTGAGGTTGTGTGTATATTTGGTTTGGAGCCTGAGGGCTCTGGTGAGTTTCGGGTAGGTTCCGGGGTGTCTTAGGCTTAAACATGGCTATTGGAGGTTCAGAAAAATGCAGCTCTCTGAACCTGCTAGTGCGGTCCGCACTGGTTTTGTGTTGTCCGCACTGGTGGCTGTGCAGCCGCAATTGATTTTGTGTGGTCCGCACAGTGAGTCTGAGAGGCTGTGCGGCCGCAGTTGATTTTGTACGGTCCGCACATGGAGTCTGAGAGGAGTATATTTAGACGGGATTTTCAGTTATTTTTCATTTTTCAAAACCCCAAAAACATAAGAGGCGATTTTTCAAACAACCTTTCTTCTCCAAAACGTTGGTAAGTGATTTCTAACTTATTTTCTTCACTCTTTAACATCTTTTAACATGATTTCAACTCAAAATCAATGATTTTCATGGGGGAAATTCGGTGTTTTGGGTAGAACCTAGGTTTTTAAAAAAATTAGGGATTTGGACCTCGATTTGATGTCCAATTTCAAAATAAATTATACATTTAAGTTCGTGAGGGAATGGGTAAATGGGTTTTGGTTTTTGACCATGTGGGCCCGGGGGCGATTTTTGACTTTTTGGGTAAAACTTTGGAAAACTCATTTTCATGCATTGGGGTTGAATCATTTAGCGTTTATTGATGTAATTAAGTAACTTGTTGCTAGATTTGAGCGAATTGGTGGTGGAATCAAAGGGTAAAGCTATACTTGAAACGTGAATTGTGTTCGTGGCATCGATGTAAGTGTTTGGTCTAACCTTAGCTTGAGGGATTAGGAGTTGTGTCTTATTTGCAACATGTTAATTGTGGAGGATGACGTACAGGCATGGTGACGAGTATATATACGTTGGTGTCAAGCATGCCCTTGAGTCTTGTATTGTAATTGTTACGACTCCGTTTTGGTTTATTGCGCTTCATATGTTATTATCAACATTGTTCCCTTGCCGGGATATTTGTTTTATATTAATGATCCCTTGCCGGGATGATTGTTTTGATAGTATTGTTCCCTAGACGGGATGTTGTTGCAATATCATTGTTCCCTTGTCGGGAAGTTGTTATATTGTTCTTGTTCCCTTGCCGGAAAGTTGTTATATTGTTCTTGTTCCCTTGTCGGGATTCCTCTGTGATTATTATTAGCTTGTAAATGGGAACGAGTGATACGCCTACTACAAGATATAATGAAATGGGAGCGGGTGGTACGCCTACCACAAGATATAATAAAATGGGAGCGGGTGGTACGCCTACCACAAGATATAATGAAATGGGAGCGGGTGGTACGCCTACACAAGATATGATGAAATGGGAGCGGGTGGTACGCCTACCACAAGATATAATGAAATGGGAGCGGGTGGTATGCCTACCATGAGATAAATGAAATGGGAGCGGGTAGCACGCCTGCCACGAGATACAGGAATTGGGATCGGGTTGCACGCCTGCAACAAGATGTGAAAAGAAAGTGAAATCTGCCTTTGTTTTCCTTAGTCTTGTTAGTAGTTGATTTGATTCCTTTATAATTCTCTTGATATTCTGTTTTACCTGTTATTCCCCAAATCATTTCCCCTTCCCATCTTTATTTGTTTATTCTACTTTACTTTCTACTGTATATTATATAACTGCACAGGTTTATTTGGTAGTCTGGTCCTAGACTCGTCACTACTTCGCCGATGTTAGGCTAGACACTTACTAGCACATGGGGTCGGTTGTGCTGATACTACACTCTGCACTATGTGCAGATCCCGGAGCAGCTTTTGGACCATAGTGTGGAGGCTACCTTCAGTCCACGTGGAGATCTAAGGTAGACCTATAGGCATCCGCAGGCCCTAGCGTCTCCTCTATTCCTATTTCCTGTTTCATTTTTCCTTTTATTCAGAAACAGTGTATTGTCGTTTTCTTCAGACTTTATATGTAGTAAATCTTAGACCGTCTGTGACACTGTGACACCAGGTTTTGGGTGCTTTAGGTTTTAAGAGTTGTAGTAGATGCAAATTTCATATATTTAATTGTTATCTTCCGCTTAATTATTTAAAGTTTCGTTGTTTTCATGTTATCGCCTTATATTTGTTTTAAAGAAATAATCGTCTAATGAAGTAACTAGATCAAAGGTTTGACTTGCCTAGCTCTCATTAGTAGGCGCCATCACGATACCCGAGGGTGGTAAATTCGGGTCATGACAAGTTGGTATCAGAGCTCTAGGTTACATGGGTCTCATAGTTCACGGACAAGCTTAGTAGAGTCTGAGGGATCGGTACGGAGACGTTTGTATTTATCCCCCAGAGGCTATATAGTTAGGAACAACTTCACATTTATTCTCTCCTGTCGTGCGGTTTGGTTTCTCAATGCTAATTGATTTCTACTCTATTCTTTCGCAGATGGCGAGAACACGTGCTTCCTCATCCACTGACTAGCAGCGCGAGCCTCCAGCAGCAACTCCCACGGGGGGCAGAGGGTGAGGTCGAGGTCGTGCTACAGGCCGAGGTAGGGGTAGAGCTTAGCCCCGAGCGGCAGCACCAGTGGCGGAGCCTCAAGTTGACTTTGATGACGAGGTTCCAGCCCCAGCAGTTTCGGTGGGCCCAACTAAGGTCCTAGAGGGGTTAATTGTTACCCCAGTTCTTCAGGATGTTCTGGTCCATCTAGTGGGCCTCATGGAGAGTGTCACCGGAGCAGGCTTGCTTCCTGTAGCACCAGTTGTCTCTCAGGCTGGAGGAGGAGCCCAGACTCCTGCTACTCGCACTCGGAACAGTAGCTCCCCAGATTCAGACTCCAGCGGTTTAGCCAGTTGGAGCAGTTCAGCCGGGTATGGTAGCTCAGACTGGTGATGGAGCAGCTATGTCTGCCAATGCTTTGTGGAGGTTGGATAGGTTCACCAAGCTCTTCACTATTACTTTTAGCGGTGCATCTACTGAGGATCCCCAGGATTATCTAGACAGTTGTCATGAGGTTCTTAGGAACATGGGGATAGTTGAATCCAATGGGGTTGATTTTGCTACTTTTCGCTTGTCTGGATCTGCCAAGACTTGGTGGAGGGATTTCTATTTGGCTAGACCAGTCGGATCACCAGCTTTGACTTGGGAGCAATTTACTCAGCTATTTCTGGAGAAGTTTCTCCCCATCACTTGAGAGAGGCCTATCGTAGGCAGTTTGAGCGTCTCCAGCAGGGTTCTATGACTGTTTGAGACTAGGTTTATCGACTTGGCTCGTCATGCCCTTGTCATACTTCCCACCAAGAGAGAGAGGGTGAGGAGGTTTATTGATGGTCTTATTTAGGCGATTCGTCTTCAGATGGCTAGGGAGATTGGGAGTGAGATATCTTTCAAGGAGGCAGCCAATGTGGCCCGAAGAGTGGAGATGGTTCTGTCACAAGGAGGTGGTCATGGGTCGGATAAGAGGCTTCGTCATTCAGGTAGATTCAGTGGTACCTCGTCGGGAGGTAGGGATTTATATGGTAGGGGCCATCCACCCAGGCCTTTCCAGTCAGCTTCAGGTTTCTCAAGGTGCTTCAGGTGGTCGTGGTTCTCAGATGCAGTATTCTGATCAGCAGTCCTACAGTGCACCACCAGCTTCTATCGGTGCACCGCCGCTTTAGAGTTTCCAAGTTCGTCAGCCCCAGCAGCCGAGGGCTTATTTTACTTGTGGCGACACGAGGCACATTGCTAGGTATTGCCCTCGAGCTTCGAGCAGTTCTCTGCATCAGGGTTCCCGTGCTATGGTTCTGGCACCAGGTGTTCCACAGGCCGCCCAGCCAGCTAGAGGTGGGGATAGAGGTGCTAGAGGTGGAGGTAGAGGTGCTAGAGATGGAACTCAGACCGCTAGAGGTGGAGGCCAGCCATCAGCAGGCCGTCCCAGAGATGTAGTTCAAGGTGGCGGGGCCCAGCCCTGATGTTATGCTCTTCCATCCAGGCCTGAGGCTAAGGCTTCCGATGCAGTTATTACAGGTACGGTTCTGGTTTATGATAGAGATGCTTCAGTGTTATTTGATCTAGGGTCTACGTACTTGTATGTGTCCTCTTATTTTGCACCATATCTAGTCATGCCTAGTGATTCTTTGAGTGATCCTGTTTATGTGTCTACGCCGGTAGGTGATTCTATTGTGGTAGATCAAGTCCATCGTTCATGTATAGTTGTGATTGGGGGTCTTGAGACTCGTATAGATTTGTTGCTTCTGGACATAGTTGATTTCGATGTTATATTGGGAATGGACTGGTTATCACCTTACCACACTATCTTGGACTGTCATGCCAAGACTGTGACCTTAGCTTTATCGAGTTTGCCTCATTTAGAGTGGAGAGGGACTCCTGGTCATTCTACCCGTAGTGTTATCTCTTATGTGAAGGCTCAGCGCATGGTCGAGAAAGGGTGTTTGGCCTATTTGGCATATGTTCGTGATTTCTAAGGTTCCTTCTATTGATTCTGTGCCCGTTGTTCGTGAGTTTCATGAGGTATTCCCTTCAGACCTGCCGGGTATGCCGCCCGACAGGGATATTGACTTTTGCATTGATTTGGCTCCGGTCACTCAGCCCATTTCTATCCCACCATATCGTATGGCCCCGCCTGAGTTGAAAGAGTTGAAGGAGCAATTGCAAGACTTGCTTGAGAAGGGTTTCATTAGGCCGAGTGTTTCGCCTTGGGGTGCGCCGATGCTATTTGTTAAGAAGAAGGACGGATTGATGAGAATATGTATTGATTACCGGTAGTTGAACAAGGTTACAATCAAGAATAAGTATCCATTGCCGAGGATTGATGATTTGTTTGATCAGCTTTAGGGCGCCAAGATATTTTCGAAGATTGACTTGAGATCTGGCTACCATCAGTTGAGGATTAGGGCATCCGATGTCCCTAAGACAGCTTTCCGCACTCGGTATGGGCATTATGAGTTCTTGGTTATGTCATTCGGGTACACAAATGCCCCAGCAACTTTCATGGATTTGATGAACCGAGTTTTCAAGCCTTATTTGGATTCATTTGTGATAGTCTTCATTGATGATATTTTGATATATTCCCGCAGCCGGGAGGAGCACGAGCAGCATCTTAGAGTGGTTCTCCAGACCTTGAAGGATAGTCAGTTATATGCTAAATTCTCGAAGTGTGAGTTCTGGTTGAATTCAGTTGCATTTCTAGGTCATGTTTTATCAGTAAAGGGTATTCAGGTTGATCCGAAGAAGATTGAGGTAGTCAAGAACTGTCCTAGACCAGCATCAGCTACAGAGATTCGGAGTTTCTTGGGATTGGCAGGCTACTATCGTCGGTTCGTGGAGGGGTTCTCATCTATCGTAGTCCCGATGACCAGGTTGACCCAAAAGGGTGCCCAGTTCAGATAGTCGAACGAGTGTGAGGCGAGCTTTCAAAAGCTCAAGACAGCTCTGACTATGACACTAGTGTTAGTTATTCCCTTACCGGGAAGTTATTATATTATTTTTGTTCCCTTGCCGGGATTTTTTGTAATTTTGTGATGACTTGTAAATGGGAGCGGGTGGTACGCCTACCACAAAATATAATGAAATGGGAGCGGGTGGTACGCCTACCACAAGATATGATGAAATGGGAGCGGGTGGTACGCCTACCACAAGATATGATGAAATGGGAGCGGGTGGTACGCCTACCACAAGATATAATGAAATGGGAGCGGGTGGTACGCCTACCACGAGATAAATGAAATGAGAGCGGGTAGGACACCTGCCACGAGCTAAATGAAATGGGAGCGGGTGGCACGCCTACCACAAGATACAGGAATTGGGATCGGGTTGCACGCCTGCAACACGATGTGAAAAAAAAGTGAAATCTGCCTTTGTTTTCCTTAGTCTTGTTAGTGGTTGATTTGATTCCTTTATAATTCTCTTGATATTCTGTTTTACCTGTTATTCCCCGAAGCATGTTTTCCCTTCCTATTTTTATTTGTTTATTCTACTTTACTTTCCGCATTATATTATATAACTGCACATGTTTATTTGGTAGTCTGGTCCTAGACTCGTCACTACTTCGCCGAGGTTATGCTCTACACTTACCAGCACATGGGGTCGGTGTGCTGATACTACACTCTGCACTATGTGCAGATCCCGGAGCAGCTTTTGGACCGTAGTGTGGAGGCTACCTTCAGTCCACGCGGAGATCCAAGGTAGACATGCAGACGTCCGCAGGCCCTAGTGTCTCCTCTTCCTATTTCCTATTTCATTTTTCCTTTTATTCAGAAACAGTGTATTGTCATTTTCTTCAGACTTTGTATGTAGTAAATCTTAGAACGTCTGTGACACTGTGACACCAGGTTTTGGGTGCTTTAGGTTTTAAGAGTTGTAGTAAATGCATATTTCAGATATTTGATTGTTATCTTCCGCTTAATTATTTAAAGTTCCGTTGTTTTCATGTTATCGCCTTATATTTGTTTTAAAGAAATAATCGGCTGATGAAGTAATTAGATCAAAGGTTTGGCTTGCCCAGCTCTCATTAGTAGGCGCCATCACGATTCCTGAGTGCGGGAAATCCGGATCGTGACACTTCGCCTTGAGAGTGATCTTTGTGAGGACCTTACTGATAGTACATGGTGGTCAATGAAGGCTATAATGGTACTGACGTGGATCGCCTATACCAAAAATATATTTTGGCCATACATATATATCCTATGAAGATCTACATTTTATCTTCGCACTGCACCAAATATACTTAATCAAAGTTTTTAGAATAATTCAGTTTCAGCAAGATCACCATTTTTATTTTCGAATAATAAGATCATATCGTGAGATATTAGTACTATATATTAAGGTTGGTAGCCTTTCTTATTTTACTGGAACAACATCATATAGGAAGCATGTGCCAGCTGGCTGAAGTTCATATCAACCGTTGAACATTCAGAAGTTGATGTTGATACAAGGGTTTCGAATTCTCATAATTGGTCTATGATTCATATAGAAAATGACTTTGTATATAACTTTCAGAAAAGCTTAGAGAAATATCTATATATCATAATCAATGGATAAAGAAATAACCATATATATGTGTAAAGTTTATTAATATCTATATATCATAATCAGTTAGGTCGTCAGTTGCGTAAAGATAAAAGATACACATATATACAACATGTGGAAAAGTGATTGAACTTAGCTCCACCGGAAAAACTTCAACTTACGAACGCTCTCTGTAACGCTCCCCCCTCCCAACGGTCAAGAAATTTCCAGATCCAGCCTTAGCTGGCGAATTCCCGGCGCCAACGACCACCTCCTCTAACAGGTTATCCCCCTCCTGCATCTCCCTCCCTCTCCTCCTTCCCCTCTCACTTCTCATATTGTTGTTTTACGAATAGGAAAGAAAATTAAAATCATAAGCTCTGTGAAGCAAACGTTGCTAAGCCAATAATAGACTATTATTTTGAATTAAACCTAGTTTTTCATTCAACGTAGTTGATGTTTTATACACACCTGATTCAAAGTTTTCAACTTTTGAGCTTTGTGATTTTTGACTTTGAGGTTCCCAGATCCCCCTCTTTAGTCTCGGGTCCCCATATCTATTTTTTCTTTTATTTTATTTTTAGTATTTTTTTCACCAGAGTTGTTCGATTCAGTCACAGAGTTCGTGAAATTAAGCTTTTCTCTATCTCAATTTTGCTGTTATCCCTTCATTCCCCTCGCATTTTACTACTTATCTCTTTTTGCTACGCGTGGGGGCTCATCAGTGGTAGCGGTGACAACCCCTCCCTGCTTTGTTTGGATTCGTGGTGTTTTGTGTGTATTTCAGGTTAGGACTTGTGGCTGTTAGCGGCGAACAGGATGTGTGTGTGCAAACATTAACGAACAATCCGAGCGCGTGACAGCAAGGGGCGGCAGGAGTTGGACGCGAACGCGCTAGGTGGCAATATCATCGTCGTATATAACAAGACAATCCCCAGGTTCTACTCGTAGGAGTTGGTACCTCCCATTTTCCTATTTTCTGTTGTTGTGTTAGTTAAATTAGTGCCATCTTAGTTTGTATTAGTATATTCAACGTATTAGTGTGCCTACAGTTGCAACTTATCTTCTTCTATTTTGGTCTGTTGCCTTGTGTGTGTTAGTGATTCCCCTTAGTCTGTCATAGGTATTTGTGGCTATGGTCTGGGATGGTCGAGTGAGGTCATGTCCTCGGGGGGAATAGGGGGTGGGGCAGGAGGCAGGGCAGGGGTTAGGGGATGGGTGGGGAAGCAAGGGAGGTAAAGGGAACAAGGGTGTCTATAGATTGAGAATTGGGTAATGGAACGTAGGTACATTGACGGGTAAGTCTATAGAACTGGCAAATATCCTCCAAAAGAGGAGGATCAATATAGCGTGTGTCCAGGAGACAAGGTGGGTAGGGTCGAGGGCGAAGGACGCGGATGGGTATAAGCTTTGGTACTCAGGAGTCCAAAGAGGTAAGAATGGAGTGGGTATCTTGGTGGATAAGGAACTTAGAGAGTCTGTGGCTGAGGTTAGACAAGTGAATGATAGATTAATGAGTATTAAGTTGGTGGTCAGAGAGTGCACCATAAACATCGTTAGCGCCTATGCGCCTCATGCGGGTCTAGATGAGGAGGTTAAACAACGCTTTTGGGAGGGGTTAGATGAGATTGTGCACCACGTTCCGCCTGCTGAGCAGCTATTCATAGGAGGGGATTTCAATGGTCATATTGGGTCGACCATAGGTGGTTATGGCGAGGTGCATGGAGGCTTCGGTTTTGGGGAGAGGAATGGATGCGGTACCTCACTTTTGGACTTCGCTAAGGCTTTTGGGTTGGTGATTGCGAACTCTAGCTTCCCGAAGAGAGAGGCGCATTTGGTTACTTTTCAAAATGCGATGGCAAAGACTCATATTGACTATCTCCTCCTCAGGAGGTGTGATGGAGGGTTGTGGAAGGATTGCAAGGTGATTCCGGATGAGATACTCGTGACACCGCATAGGTTATTAGTGATGGACATTGGTATTATGTTAAAGAAGAGAAAAAGGTCTGCTCGAGGAAGACTGAGGATCATGTGGGGAGCCTTAACTAAGGATAAAGCCCAAGAGTTGGAGGGGCGGTTGTCGGCTATGGGAGCTTGGAGGAGCAGTGGCGACGCAAGCACTATGTGGTCAGCGACATCCGAATGTATAAAGGAGGCTGCGAGAGAGGTGTTAGGGGTCTCGACGGGCATCTCTGATGGGCACAAAGGAGACTGGTGGTGGAATGAAGTGGTCCAAGGTAAAGTGGAAGCGAAGACGGCGGCGTACCTAAAGTTAGTGGGGAGCATAGGTGAGAAGGAAAGGTGAGCATGCATAAAAATGTATAGGGTAGCTAGGAAGGAAGCTAAGATGGAGGTCACGAAGGCTAAAACTACGGCTTATGGTCGTATGTATGAGGAACTAGGGAAAAAAGGCGGGGAGAAAAAGTTATTCTGGTTGGCTAAGCTGAGAGAGAGGAAGGCTCGGGATTTGGACCAAGTGAGATGTATCAAGGATGAAGATGGTAGAGTTTTGATGGAGGATGTGCAGATTAAGAGAAGATGGCAGATTTATTTTCATAAACTTCTGAATGAAGAAGGGGATCGGGATATTGTACTAGACGAATTGGAACATTCTGAGAGTCACCGTGACTCTGGGTATTGCGGGTGTATCAAGGTTGATGAGGTCATAGAAGTTGTGCGTAAGATGAGTAGGGGTAGAGCGACCGGGCCAGACGAGATTCTGGTGCAATTTTGGAAGAGCGTGGGGAGAGCAGGTTTGGAGTGGTTGACTGGGTTGTTCAATGTTATTTTTAAGGCGAAGAGGATGCCAGAGGAGTGGAGGTGGAGTACGGTAGTTCCATTGTATAAGAATAAAGGTAATATCCAGAGTTGTAACAACTATAGGGGTATCAAATTACTGAGCCATACCATGAAAGTATGGGAGAGGGTGGTTGAAGCAAGGGTGAGGAAGGCAGTGTCTATATCTGACAACCAGTTCGGATTCATATCGGGTCATTCGACTACAGAAGCTATACACCTTGTTCGGAGGTTGGTGGAAATGTATAGAGAGAGGAAGAAGGATCTGCACATGGTATTTATTGACCTGGAGAAAGCATATGACAAGGTTCCTAGAGAAGTTCTCTGGAGATGCTTGGAGGCAAAAGGTGTGTCAGTACCGTACATTATGGCGATCAAGGATATGTATGATAGGGCTAAAACTCAGGTTAGGACAGTAGGAGGAGACTCTGAACATTTTCCGGTTGTAATGGGGTTACACCAAGGTTCTGCACTCAGTCCGTTCTTATTCTCCTTGGTGATGGACACGTTAACGCACCATATTCAAGGGGAGGTGCCATGGTGCATGCTATTCGCCGATGACATAGTTCTGATTGATGAGTCGTGAGCCAGTCTTAATGAGAGGCTAGAGGTTTGGAGACAAGCTCTTGAGTCTAAGGGTTTCAAGATGAGCAGGACAAAGATGGAATACTTGGAGTGTAAGTTCAGCGCTGAGCCGGGAGAAGTGGACGTGGATGTGAGGCTTGAATCACAGATCATCCCAAATAGAGGAAGCTTCAAGTACCTTGGGTCGATTATCCGGGGGAGAGGGGAGATAGACGAGGATGTCACACATCGTATTGGGATACGATGGATGAAGTGGAGGTTAGCATCTGGAGTCTTGTGTGACAAGAGAGTGTCACCGATTTTCTAAGGTAAGTTCTATAAAGCGATGGTTAGACCGGCAATGATGTATGGGGCTGAGTGTTGGCCTGTTAAGAATTCAAATACCCAAAAGATGAGAGTAGCAGAAATGAGGATGCTGAGGTAGATGTGCGGACACACTAGGATGGATAAGATTAGGAATGATGATATTCGGGAGAAGGTACACGTGGCTCCCATTGAGGACAAGATGTGGGAAGCGAGGCTCAGATGGTTTGGGCATGTTCAGAGGAGAAGTCCAGATGTTCCGGTAAGGAGGTGCGAGCGGCTAGAAGTGGAGGGGAATAGAAGAGGTAGAGGGCGGCCTAAGAAGTATTGGGGAGAGGTGATCAGACATGATATGGCAAGGCTTCAAATTTCTGAGGACATGACACTTGATAGGAAGTTGTGGAGGTCGAGTATTAAGGTTGTAGGCTAGAAGGTAGTTGAGTCTTGCCTTACTTATACCTTTGCGAGACTAGTCTGATAGGGTTTTTACCTAAGATAGCTAGTGACATTGTTGTGTCTTACTATTTCAGTGCATGACGTATTTAATAGCTATCGCTTTTTTTTGCAGCTTTCTTCTGAATTTCATGTTCATTTTTTTTCTTTTCGTATTATTTCTGTGGCGATACTAATATTCTATGCTTTTGTCCTTTCGTACTATTGAGCCGAGGGTCTTTCGGAAACAGTCTATCTACCCCTTCGAGGTATGGGTAAGATCTGCGTACACACTACCCTCCCCAGACCCTATTAGTTGGATTTCACTGGGTTGTTGTTGTTGTTATTGTATATATACAACATGTTCCCACTAATCTCGTCCATCTAATGATAGATAATTTTGTATGTTAAGTTGCACAAAATGTCGATAGATCGTAACATTTTCTTTCCTAGCACATATATGTGCGTGTTCCTATTTGTAAATAAAATATGTTTACTCTTTGTAAAATAAAGACTATAAAGTAAAGACAAGTATAGAGAGAAACTGATATATTATTCGATTCAAACTGATGTACATAATGAACTGAAATCTCTTCTATTTATAGAAGAAAGGAAGTTGTTGTGTAAGCTGTTACTATACCAGATATGGATAATCTTCTACTGAGAGCAATGTTTATCCATAACGGAGTACTGAAAGGATAAACTTATTATACCCGATATGAATAATCTTCTACCGGGGGTAATGTTTATCCATAACTAGGTACTGAAAGGATAAGCTTATTATATCCGGTATGGATAATCTTCTACCAGGGATAATATTTATCCATAACTGGGTACTGAAAGGATAAGCTTATTATACCCGGTATGGATAATCTTCTATCGGGGGTAATGTTTATCTATAACTGAGTACTGAAAGGATAAGCTTATTATACCCGGTATGGATAATCTTTTACCGGGGGTAATGTTTATCCATAACCGGGTATCGAAGTGATAAGCTTCTTCAGGAAGCTTATTTCCAATAGAGTACTTAAATAGATAAACATATTTACGGTGGAGTCCCACATGGATAAGCTTCTTCAGGAAGCTTATTTACAATGGAGTACTAAATGAACATCCATAATATAATATATTTATAACACTCCCCGGATGTTCATTAAAAGATAATGTGCCTCATTAAAACCGTACTAGGAAAAACTACGTGGGAAAAAATCCTAGTGAAGGAAAAAGAGTACACATATTTAGTAATACGCATTGTTGGCTGCCTCATTAAAAACCTTATAAGGAAAAACCTTAGTAAGGGAAAAAGTGTACAGCGCGCATTTTACTCCCCCTGAAGAAAACCTTATTTCAAATATTTGAGTCTCCGCATTCCAATCTTGTATACCATATTCTCAAAAATTGATGTTGGTAAAGACAATCTGTTGGATTGTCACTTGAACTAATTTGATGCACATCAATGTCACAATTTTCCTGAAGATCATGTATGTAGAATAATTCTGGTGAAATGTTCTTCGTTCTATCTCCTTTTATAAATCCTCCCTTTAATAGTGCTATGCATGAAACATTGTCTCCGTATAATATTGTGGGTCTTTTATCACATTCCAACCCACATGTTTCTCGAATGAATCACTGATCTCAATCATATGCACTCCCTGCTTGCCGGTTTGAAATCGATCTTTATGGGTATCGGATAAATAACCTGCATCTGCATTACCAATACGATCTGCACCACTTTTGTTAGCATTAGCAAGATAAATAAGTACACCATCTACACCGAGATAGAGTATTTCAGGACCAAGGAGCTCCTCATCCTCTTCTAGAGGTTGGAACGGATCCTTATTCACTTCAAGTGATTGAATATTCATTGGTGTACTTAATGGGTACACTTTGTCTATGTAAAAGTATGTTTAAGACCCTCTTGAAGCTCTTCCGGAGTTCCAATAAGATTTATGCCACCAACATAAACAGCAAGTATAACAAATTTTGATGACATTTTCTTTATAAAAATACATGGACAAATAACATAATTTATGTAACTTTCTTTCAGCAAATATTTACTGAGGCGATTATACCACACGCACACAGATTGCTTTAAACCGTACAAAGATCTTTATTATTTGATCGAGTACATTTCTCAAGACTTGGAATTATATGCTTCGGGCATTTTCAATCCTTCAAGGATCTTCATATAGATTTAGCCAAATAAGTCATATAGGTTAAGACTTGTATCTAAATGGTATGACATCTTCAAGTGTCTGGACTGCTAGTCCGATCCTCGCCATCTTTTACAATATTGTGCACTATATTGTATTAAATATATCGTAGACGATCATTTTGTGTCAGTTCCGAAGCGACATAACTTGTGGAGATCTCATCACTTTATTTATTTTCAGGTACCTGAACTTTTTCGGGAGTTTCATGAAATGTTATCTCGTGGGCTCTTCTAGAGCTTATTTCCTCCTCATTATGATCATTTTGATCATTAGCTCCTACTATTTTTCAAGGATTGTTACCTTTGGAACCGATTGGTCTACCAACACATTTCCTCCTCATTATGATCAGATTATAGAAAATCTTAGACCAACACATGAAGCTTTGTTCTCATAAACAATGGTTTAGCCATTAGTAGGAGGTATTCAATGCTAAACCAGCTTGGATATAAACCAGCATTATCAAGATGAACTGTCTTGATTTCATAATCTGAAAATTATGCTCTTAATCGAGAAAAGCAATTCTAAATGCCAAACTGCAGATTGACAATAATTACACATGTAACCATCTCATATATGCACCTATAAGTGGTTCACATGATAGGTGAACGGGCCCATATTCACCTTTTATATATTTCAGAATCAGGGGTCTTAGTCCCAACTTTAGCTGGTATAATCAATTCATTATGAGAACAAGCAACACATGAGAATTCCTGAAGAATCTTCTAGTTCTTTAGTATATGATTATCTGAATTCTCAAATAGCTCATTTAAAAATGGCAAATGAAAACTTCAAGTTTATCATGTCATGTGCTATCTCTTAGTAAACTTCTGGTTTACTATGGCATAAAGTTTTGCTTTAGTAAACTTCTGGTTTACTGTGAGACATGATATAATACAAATTAAAGAATAAGGGGGGTAACTTCTCACATACATATTATTTTACCCCCTATGATTGTGGAAACATGAAGATTATCAATCTTTCAATCATTTGTAGTCTCAATATGATAGCCATTTGTATTAGTAAACTTTAGGTTTACTACAACATATGTTTTGACCATAATCATATAATATGAATGACATATTTGTATATAAGCTCTTCGAGAGCCTTCATTTATTATCCACAATCTAATATTTATCTGGCACTAGTGGTGTCATGTATTCTTTAGGCAAACATTTAGCTCTTCAGGAGTTGTTGATACAGTTTGTACTATAAAATATTGCTCAGACACTGCTGGTGTTATGAGAGAAAATCACAATCAAATAAACAATGTAAAACAATTGTTTAAGCACACGAAAACTCCTCTTCATAATATTTTTCCACTTCAGGAGGCAATTTCAATTGTGTTACTTCTTCAGGAGCAAATTTAAAATACGAAATATTGAGTATATATTCTCTCAATTATATTAACTCTTCTGGAGGTGAATTGTAATGTATTCACATCAATAGCGCGTTCATATTTACTCGACTTATTAGTATTGTCACATTCACTTCAGGGAATGGTATTATCAAAAGTTCTCATCCTTCAGGAAATCAAACATAATTATCTGAATGCGCATTAATCACATCAAATTGTGATGCCTCAACTTCTTTTAAAATATTTACTACTTCAGGAGCAAATCGAGGCGTGCATTTAATATAGAGAATATTTATGTAGCTTATCTTCAATTGTAATCATAGAAAGCCTAAATTATCACTTCTGGTGATCATAGGCATATACCACTTCTGGTAGTTAACAAAATATAATTACAATGAGATATATGAAATTTAACCACTTCTTGTGGTTGTATATTTCTTGCAAACTCTGCTAGAGTTTAGGTTGATCTAATAATGTTATCCATATTCTTCAAAATGACATAAACAAGATATATTATAGTAAACATCATTATCAAATCATAATATTTCTTTATGTACAACAATTACATAACCATACTATCTATTACAAATAACAAGAATTAAAATATTTACATTTCTACAGATTCACCACCGATTACATGACTTGTTTCTCTTTCTGGGAGTGCAAGGTAATAAGTTACATCCAAATGCATGAAGTCTAAATTATCTTCAGAAATAAAATTTGCTTCACCATTTTTCTCTGTCTTCTTTAGGGAGGCTTGATAAAGCTCAACCAGGTGCTTTGGCGTACGACAGGTACGTGACCAGTGCCCTTTTTCTCCACATCTATAGCATGCATTTTCTGCATTTAGTGTTTGCACCGCTTCATGCTTTTGTTCCTTCCTTTTCCACTGCTGGTGGTGAGGAGTGTTCTTTGGTGCATTATTATTATCATGATTAGAGTTTCTTTCCCGACCACGACCATGACTGGGGCCACGACCTTTTCCACGTTTAGCCTGGTGGAAGTTCGTCTCATTCACTTCAGGGAATGGACAAGAACCATTAGGTCTGCTTTCATGATTTTTCATTAATAGCCTATTATGTTGCTCGGCTATAAGAAGATGTAGATAAGTTTAGAATACTTTTTAAATCCCATCTCTCGATATTGCTGCTGCAGGAGCATATTCGAGGCATGAAAAATGGTGAAAGTTTTCTTCAACATATCATGATCAGCAATATTATCACCACATAACTTCAATTGGGAAATAATTCTGAACATAGCAGAATTATACCCACTGATAGATTTAAAATCTTGTAGCCTTAGATGAGTCAATCATATCGTGCCTGTGGAAGAACGACCATCTTCAGGTGCTCATATCTATCTTTCAAATTATTCCACAGTATGACTGGATCTTTAACAGTAAGATATTCCATTTTCAGGCCCTCATCAAGGTGATGGAGTAGGAATATCATTGCTTTGGCACGGTCTTGGTTTAATGCCTGATTTTTGTCTTTGATGGTATCTGCCAGACCCATCGCATCAAGATGAATTTCAGCATCAAGCACCCAAGACATGTAGCTTTTGCCCGATATATCCAGGGCTACAAATTCAAGTTTAGAAAGATTTGACATTATTTATTAAAAGAAAGTTCTTACCTTAGATACTCTCAAAATATTTGCTCGAGATGGCAGAGTCTCGTGCTGATAACGTGTTGTAAAATAAAGACTATAAAGTAAAGACAAGTATAGAGAGAAACTGATATATTATTCGATTCAAACTGATGTACATAATGAACTGAAATCTCTTCTATTTATAGAAGAAATGAAGTTGTTGTGTAAGTTGTTACTATACCAGATATGGATAATCTTCTATTGAGAGCAATGTTTATCCATAACGGAGTACTGAAAGGATAAACTTATTATACCCGATATGGATAATTTTCTACCGGGGGTAATGTTTATTCATAACTGGGTACTGAAAGGATAAGCTTATTATACCCGGTATGGATAATCTTCTACCGGGGATAATGTTTATCCATAATTGGGTACTGAAAGGATAAGCTTATTATACCCGGTATGAATAATCTTCTACCGGGGGTAATATTTATTCATAACCGGGTATCGAAGTGATAAGCTTCTTCAGGAAACTTATTTCCAATAGAGTACATAAATAGATAAACATATTTACGGTGGAGTCCTATATGGATAAGCTTCTTCAGGAAGCTTATTTACAACGGAGTACTAAATGAACATCCATAATATAATATATTTATAACATTTTCAAAGGTTTTAGTTAATAAAATTATTTGATTTTGTAGCATTACATAAAATGATATGGAAGGCATAACATAATTCGATGTAATTTCTAAAATAAGAGGTATTAAAAAGTAGAGATGGATATTTTCTTTACATCAAATAAATAAAGTAAATTATTTATTTACCGTGAACTTAATATTCAACAAATTAACGTAAACAGAATATCCTTTTTTTGTAACTAATTAAAGAAAAAGTTTTGATCAATGAACTTTAATTACATTTACTGAAAGGATCCTTTTACAACGACAAATTATTTTCACACATCCTTCGTACCGTACAAAATGGAAGATTCTTTCGTCGTCTTCCCTCTTTGTTGGTGTTAAGTCATAGTATCTATATCCTTAACGAAATATTGTTCGTCTTTTATACCTTTTAAAAATAAATATTATATTGGACAAATTTATAATTTAAATTATTATATTTTCCTAATATCTAGGACAATAAAATCAACTAAAAGTTTGATTGTTATATCTTTCCTTATGGAATTAAGTAAGAAATTCTAATATTTAGGTTGAAATTAATTAAAACCTTACTAAAAAATCTAACTTTTTAGATATTGGAAATAACGTGATGTATAGGTGGTGGAATGTTTTTTAACTTTTTTTTTTCTTCTTACAATTAATATTCGTTTTGGTAAGTAAAAGAATTTTACTCATCAAGTAATGTTTACAAAGTATAAAAAGACTTTACAACCCGTCTGTCATAAACTCTCAATCTTTAGCTATAACTATGAATCTATCATACTTTGCAAACAAACTAAATTGAACAGTTAATGTTATTGTTATTTTTTAGCAATATATTATAGCTAATAAAAAGTTAATTTTGGGAGAAAAAAAGGAACAACAAAAAGCTGAGAGCCCCTAATTGTAATTTAGTTCGATAGTAATATATTTTTTTTTATAAAATCTTGCATCATTTTCAAGTACTTCGGTGACATTTTTATTAGCTAGAGGCCTGTAATTCACTTGAAAACTTATCTACTTTTTACTGAGTTAGTTAAATTGGATAAACATTTTTTAGAAACTTAAATATTTTTAAAATTTTTATTTTATAACTCAAAATATATTTTTAATAATGTTTAAGTAATATTCAAAATTTTGTGCTTATTAATTCTAATTACAAATGTATTCTTAAGGAATTATCAATAATTATTTTTTCTTTTAAAATATATTCTAAATGAGTTGTCCTTCATTATTATTCTTTTTTGAATCTATTTCGATGAAGGACAACTCCCTATATTCTTCATATTTAAAGTTATTTGTCGCAAAATATGAACTCAACATTAGTCAATTTTTAAAATTTTATATTTTCATTATTAATATTTAGGAAGTCAAGGCCAATCTTTTCATTCTCAAATTCTAAAAGACCAAAAGATTCAATCTAAGAATCGTGAAAAAATATTTTCGTATTTTGTTTTAGTATTAATCACATAACAATAATTTTTATAAGATTTTCGCATAAGTCCTCATAGATCACAATAAGATATTTGAAAACTTCATGGACATGATTTCATCATCTATTGAGCTAGCTAAATACAAAAATATCTATTATTTTCAAAAAAAGAATATTTAACTTTTACGTTACATAAATATCTAATAATATTTACATAATTTTAAAAAAAGTTATATTCATTAATATGGGTACACACGCAAAGCTATCACGACCCAGTTCGCCCTCCGTGAACTATCGTGACGGTACCTAGTCTCTACGACTAGGTAAGCCTAAAAAATGCGGAAAAAAATAATTTGCAGAAAGAAAATAATATAAAATCCAAATAACAATATGAAATAGTGTTTAAGATGTCGCCTGACACCTAACAGTACAAGAATCTCAATCTAACACTTCCCAAATAAATGTGTGGGGGATCTCCCGGAATACCGTTCCGTAGTCCTAAAGTAAACATACAGGGGGATCTCCCGAGATACTGTCCCGTAGTCCCAAAGTAAACACACAACAACAACAACAACAAGAATACACAGTTCAATTAAATTTCATACCAAGGTAAAACAGGTATTTCTAGCCTAGTATGCTGCACGTAATCCAAATAAGGCAGTTTGAGCAAGTAAAACAATTAAGTCAATTAGACATGCTTTCCTAAGCTAACAGCAGGCTCAAATTGCAAGTAGTATAAACAGGAAAAAGAAACACAATTAAAATTTCTTAAAAAAAACAGATTTTTCAACAATTAGCACAAGCACGCACTCGTCACCTCACATACAAGGCATACCAAATCTTAAGGGGAGTTTTCCCCACACAAGGTTAGGCAAGTCACTTACCTCGAACCGGCTCAAAATCAACCTGAAACCACGTTCTTGAAATGACCCAAATTTATTTAATTCAATTGCATAATATAAATAACACTCCAAGTAATTCATTCTACAAACAAATTATAAGCTAATACGCAAAACTAGGTAAAAGTGACCAAAACGCCCCTCGGGCCCACGTCTCGAAATCGGGTAAAATTTACATTTTCAGTATTCTCATACTCTCATGAGTCTAACCATACAAAAATTATCCAAATCCAATGTCAAATCCCCAATCAAAACTCGAATTTTTGGTCTAAGAACTTTCCCCCAATTTTCATACAAATTTCGAAATTAAATGATGAATTTATGTTTAGATTAATGGGTTACAAGCAAAAAGGAGTTAAGAATCATTATCCAATTGGTATCTCTAAAATCCCTCAAAACCTCGCTCAAATCCGAGCTCCCAAGCTTTAGTTTTCACCAAAAATGGCTAAACCCTCGATTTTGAACTTAAACATTCTGCCCAGGTATTTCCTTCTTTGCGAACGCGGAAGGACCCTCGCGTTCACGAAGCACAACTTCGCTTGGTCCAGTTTTCCGTCATCGTGAACATGATGTCCTGGTCGCGAACGCGGTGTACAATCTCTTCCTTCTATGCGAACGCGGGAACATCATCGCGAACGCGTAGGTATGAGACCTCCCAGCTTCACGAACACGGGAGACACTTCGCGAACGCAAAGCATTAATTCCTCACCATCCCCAGCTCCTCTTCGCGAACGCGAGACCCCACTCGCGAATGCGAAGAAGGAAACCAGAACTGACTGCTGCAACATTTTTCTGCAATTTCTAAGTTCCAAAAATTACCCGTTGAGCATCCGAAACACACCCGAGGCCCCCAGGACCTCAACCAAACATGCCAATCAATCCTAAAATATCATTCAAACTTGTTCCAATCTTTGGAACGCTCAAAACAACATCAAAACACCAATTAAACAACGGACACATGCCTAAGAACTCCAAAAACTCTCAAATTACGCTTTCGATCAACAAGTCTATCAAACCTCGTCCGAATGACCTGAAATTTTGCAAGCACGTCACATTCAACACTACGGAGCTACTCCAACTTCCGGAATCCCATTATGACCCCGACATAAAAATCTCACTATCGAACTGAAAACTTCAAAAATTCGACTTTCGGCATTCAAAACACAATCCGAACACGCCCCGAAGCCCGAAATCACCCAACAAAGCTACGGAACCAACAGAATTTCATTTCGAGGATGTCTTCATACTGCTCCAACTACTGTCCAAATTCTAAAGTTTATGCTCTCATTTAGGGACTAAGTGTCTCCGTCTTCCTTATTTGATCGTATTAGGGAGCGTCAGTTTGATGACCCTCATTTGCTTGTCCTCAAGGACAAGGTTCAGCATGGTGATGCCAGAGATGACTATTGGTGATGGTGGGGTATTGAGGATGCAGGGTTGGATTTGTTTACCTAGTGTTGATGGGCTTCGGGAGTTGATTCTAGAAGAGGCCCATAGTTCTCGGTCTCCCAGGTCGCCTCCTAGACCGGCTGACCCCGCCACTGAACCTTCACTGATGCAATATTTTTTGATCTCAGCTTTCGAACCTGTCTGCCCAATATTGCTGCTGGCTCAGCAACTTAAGATAGATCCTTGTCCAACTGAACTGAACTGAAATCCAACACGTGCGACGGATCACCGTGATACCTCCGGAGCATCGAAACATGAAATACTGGATGAACCCCTGCCAAGTTGGGAGGTAAGGCGAGCTTATAAGCAACCTCCCCAACACGCCTCAATATCTCAAAAAGGTCAATAAACCTCGGACTCAACTTCCCTTTTTTCCCAAATCTCATAACGCCCTTCATAGGCGAAACCCGAAGCAGAACATACTCTCCAACCATATAGGAAACATCACGAACCTTCCAATCTGCGTAACTCTTTTGTCTGGACTGGCTGTGCGGAGTCTATCCTGAATCACCTTAACCTTTACTAAAGCATCTTAAACCAAGTCTGTGCCCAATAATCTAGCCTCACTCGGCTCAAACAAACCCACCGGGGATCTACACCGCCTACTATATAAAGCCTCATAGGTGCCATCTGAATGCTGGACTGATAGTTGTTGTTGTAGGCAAACTCCACCAATGGCAAGAACTGATCCCAAGACCCTCCAAACTCAATCACACACGCACGGAGCATATACTCAAGAATCTGAATAGTGCGCTCGGACGGTCCATCCGTCTGAGGGTGAAATGTTGTACTCAACTCTACCCTAGTACCCAACTCATGTTGTACGGCCCTTTAGAACCGTGATGTGAACTGAGTACCTCTATCTGAAATGATGGAAACTGGAATACCATGCAGACGAACAATCTCTCAGATATAAATCTCCGCTAGACGCTCCGAAGAATAGGTAGTACACACAGGAATGAAGTGCGCGAACTTGGTCAGCCGATCAACAATCACCCAAATAGCATCGAACTTCCTCAAAGTCCGTGGGAGCCCAACTACAAAGCCCATGGTGATCCGCTCCCACTTCCACTCCAGAATCCCTATCTGCTGAAGTAACCCACCCGATCTCTGGTTCTCATACTTCACCTGCTGAAAATTGAGGCACCGAGCTACAAACCCAACTATATCTTTCTTCATCCGCCTCCACCAATAGTGCTGCCTCAAATCCTGGTACATCTTCGTGGCATCCAGATGAATGGAATACCGAAAACTATGGGCCTCCTCTAGAATTAACTCCCGAAGCCCATCAACATTGGGTACCCAAATCCAACGTTGTATCCTCAATACCCCATCATCACCAATAGTCACATCTCTAGCATCACCGTG
This sequence comes from Nicotiana tabacum, assembly GCF_000715075.1. Classification (NCBI taxonomy): domain Eukaryota; kingdom Viridiplantae; phylum Streptophyta; class Magnoliopsida; order Solanales; family Solanaceae; genus Nicotiana; species Nicotiana tabacum. Next base: position 38,578,418 of record NC_134086.1, read on the forward strand.
CTGAACCTTGTCCTTGAGGACAAGCAAATGAGGGCCATCAAACTGACGCTCCCTAATACGATCAAATAAGTAAGACTGAGAAACCACGCAAGCTAGAACCCGACTAGGCTCCGAAAGATCCAATCTCACAAACTGGCTAGCTAAGACCTGAACATCCATCGCCATAGGCCTCTACGATGCTGGTAAATAAGCCAAACTCCCCAAACTCTCTGCCCGGCGACTCAAAGCATCGACTACCACATTGGCCTTGCCCAGGTGATACAAAATAGTGATATCATAGTCCTTCAGCAACTCTAACCACCTCCTCTGGCGCAAATTTAGATCCTTTTGCTTGAACAGGTGCTGCAAAGCTCCGAAGATCAGTATAAATCTCACAAGGAACACCGTACAAATAATGACGCCAGATCTTTAGGGCATGAACAATGGTAGCTAACTCGAGATTATGGACAAGATAATTCTTCTCATGTACCTTCAACTGTCTGGACGCGTAGGTAGTCACCCTACCATCCTGCATCAAAGCCGCTCCAAGGCCGATTCTCGAGGCATCACGATAGACAGTATAAGACCCCGAACTTGTAGGTAATATCAAAACTGGGGTTGTAGTCAAAACTATCTTGAGCTTCTGAAAGCTCTCCTTACACTCTTTCGTCCACTGGAACGGAGCACCCTTCTGGGTCAGCCTAGTCATAGGGGTTGCAATCGATGAAAACCCCTCAACAAAATAACTGTAATAACCCGCCAAGCCAAGAAAACTGCAGATCTCTGTAGCTGAAGATGGTCTGGGCCAACTCTGCACTGCTTTCACTTTCTTCGGATCCACTTGAATACCCTCACTCGATACCACGTGGCCTAAGAATGCCACAGAATCCAACCAAAACTTACATTTCAAGAACTTAGCATATAACTTCTTTTCCCTTAGAGTCTGGAGCACTGTCCTCAGGTGCTGCTCATGATATTCCCGACTCTGGGAATACACCAGAATATAATCAATAAAGACAATGACGAATGAGTCAAGATATGGCTAGAACACACTGTGCATCAAATGCATAAAGGCTGCTAGGGCATTGGTCAGCCCAAATGACATAACAAAGAACTCGTAATGACCATACCGAGTCCTGAAAGCAGTCTTTGGAATATCCGGCTCCCAAATCTTCAACTGATGGTAACTTGAGAGCAAGTCAATCTTAGAAAACACTCGTGCGCCCTGAAGCTGGTCAAGCAAATCATCAATACGAGGCAAAGGATACCGGTTATTCACTATAACTTTGTTCAACTAGCGATAATCAATGCACATACACATAGAACCATCCTTTTTCTTTACAAACAAGACTGGAGCACCCCAAGGTGATACACTGAGCCGAATAAAACACTTATCAAGCAATTCCTGTAACTGATCCTTCAACTCCTTCAACTTAAGAGGGTCCATACGATACGGAGGAATAGAAATGGGTTCAGTGCCCAGCAATAGATCAATGCTAAAATCAATATCTCTATCAGGCGGCATGCCTGGAAGATCAGCTGGAAACACATCAGGAAAATCCTGTATCCTGTACTACTGGGATTGAATCAACTGTAGGGGTATCAATACGGACATCTCTCACATAAGCTAGATACGCGTCACACCCCTTCCCAACCATTCGCTGAGCCTTAAGGAAAGAAATAGCTCTACTGGGAGTGTGATCTAAAGCACCCCTCCACTCAACACGCGGTACACCTGGCTAGCCAGCATCACGATTTTGGCGTGACAATCAAGAATAGCATAATGGGGCGACAACCAGTCCATGCCCAAGATAATATCAAAATCTACCATGCTGAGCAACAATAAATCAGCTCTGGTCTCAAAACAACTAAGAGCAACCAAACACGACCGATAAACCTGATCCACAATAAGAGAATCTTGCACAAGAGTAGAAATGTAAACAGGGAAACTCAAAGAATCCCGAGGTACACCCAAATATGGAAAAATAAGAAGACACATAAGAATAAGTGGAGCCTGGATCGAATAGAACTGATGCATCTCTGTGACAAACCAGTATAATACTTGTGATGACAGAATTAGAGGCAACAGCCTCGGTACGGGAAGGAAGGGCATAGTATCGAGCCTGGCCTTCCCCTCTAGGGCAACCTCTACCTCCCTGACCTCCACCTCTAGCTGGCTGAGCAGGTGGGGTAGCAACTGGAGCTGCAACCATAGCGAGAGGACTCTGCGGGGCACGCTGTGGCTGAGAAGTCTGTGGAGGTCCCTCCTAAGTCTGGGGCAATCCCTCACCATATGGCGCGTGTCACCACACTCAAAACAATCTTTGGGAGGACGTGGTGGTTGTGACTGGCTCGGGCCAGGTCTGCTGGATTGGCCACTGAAAGCACCCCGCGCAGGAGGCGCACTAGATAGTGGAGGTGCATAATAAGGCTCCTAAGGCCTAGGAGGAGCTAATACAACTGGCTGCTGGAAGAGCTGAATGAACGCGGCGACTCATATAACCCCTACCATGACGACCTGCAACTAGGGCACGGGCACCAAAATAATGGCCCGACTCTCGAGACCTCTTGGTCTTCATCTCCTCTCTCTCCCTAGCATGCATACCCTCTATCCTCCTAGAAATGCTCACCACCTGCTGATAAGAAATATCCATCTCCAACTCACGAGCCATGCTAGACCTGATGCTGGGAATAAGCCCCTCAATAAACCGGCGAACCCTCTCGCGAATAGTAGAAACCAAGGCTAGGGAATGTCTAGCCAAGTTAGTGTAATAGACATCATACTCCGAGACGGTCATAGTACCCTAGCGCAAATGCTCAAACTCTGCGCGCCATGCATCCCTAAGGCTCTGAGGAACAAACTCTCTTAGGAACATATCTGAAAACTGAGTCCAAGTTAGTAAAGCTGCCTCATCCGGACTGTCTAACTCATAGGTACGCCACCACTCATAGGTGGATCCTCGAAGATGGAAGGCAGTGAAAGAAACCCCACTCGATCCTGATATACCCATAGTGCAGAGGATACAGTGACACTCCTCTAGAAATCCCAAGGCATCATCAGATGCTAACCCACTAAATAGAGGAGGATCATACTTCTTGAACCTCTCAAGTCTCCGCTGCTCATCCTCTGAAGTCGCTGCCCTGTCCTCGAGCTGACCTGGGACTATAGGCTGTACATGAATAATCTCTAGGACCTTATCAACATGCACTCACTACTCAGGAGTGCGGGCGGCGGGAGTCTGTGCTCCTTCCCCAGCCTGAGATGTGGTTGCAGCAAGGGGAAGCAACCCTGCCTGAGCCAAAGTGGTGTACATGCTCATGAACTGCGCAAGAGTCTCCTGAAGTACTGGAGTAGTAATAGCAATAGGCGTATCAGGTGCCTGGACTCTAGCTGGAACTACTGGTGGTACCTCGGCGGCAGCTCGCGCGGGTGCTCTGGCTGCACCACGTGCGCTTCCTCGGCCTCTACCCCGGTCCCAGCCTCTGACGGCTACAGTAGGTGGCGCGGGTGACTGATCATCTCGGGTAGCACGTGTCCTCACCATATGTGAGAGAATAGAAGACAGAAGTTTAGAGTTGTGACATCAAAATCTCGCACAACAAGGAAATCAAATGAAATGGAATTTTCCTAACAGTTACATAGCCTCTCACAGATAAGTACAGATGTCTCTGTACCAATCCGTGAGACTCTAATAAACCGGCTTGTGATTCATGACTCCTATGAACCTAGAGCTCTGATACCAATTTATCACGACCCTAGTTCGCCCTCCATGAACTATCGTGATGGCACCTACTCTCTACGACTAGGTAAGCCTAACAAATGTGGAAAAGAAACAATTTGCGGAAAGAAAATAATATAAAACTGAAATAACAACATGAAATAATGTTTAAGATGCCGCCTGGCACCTAACAGTACAAGAATCTCAACCTAACACTTCCCAAAATCTAGAACCCCATGAATCACAAGCTAAGAGATACATAAGAAGCTCTAACTCCAGAAATATCTAACAAAAAGGAAAATACTGAAGGGCTATACTATTATAGAAAGATAGAAAGGGACTTCTCGGTCTACGGACACGGCAGATATACCTCGAAGTCTCTACAGAAGTGCCTCCCCTCAAAGATGATAAGACTGAGTGGAAGTACCTGGATCTGCACATGAAAAACATGCACAGAAAGGGCATGAGTACACCACAGCGGTACTCAGTAAGTGCCAAGCCTAACCTCGATCGGGTAGTGACGTAGAAATTCAGGGCCCTACTGAGGTTAAATGAAATACAAGGTGTAACAATGAAAAAATAAGACAGTATAATAAGTGCAACAGTAAGGAGTAACACATAATAGAAAGAACAGCAACAACTACTACAGAGGCAAAGTAAACATGGAGAGAAATACAACTCAACATTGAAATAACAACCGGAGATCTCCCAGGATACCGTCCTGTAGTCCCAAATATAAATATCCACTGGATCTCCCGGGATACCGTCCCGTAGTCCAACTCATAATGCGAGGGGATCTCCTAGAATACCGATCCGTAGTCCCAAATGTAAATACTCGGTACAGGGAAAATCTACCGGGTGCAATCCCGTCGTTCCAATGTAAATGTGTAGGGGGATCTATCGGAATACCGTTCCGTAGTCCCAAAGTAAACATCAGGGGGATCTCCCGGGATACCATCCCGTAGTCCCAAAGTAAACACATAGCAACAACAAGAAGAATACATAGTTTAATTAAATTCCATACCAAGGTAAAATAGGTATTTCTAGCCTAGCAGGCTGCACGTAATCCAAATAAGGCAGTTTGAGTAAGTAAAGCAATTAAGTCAATTAGACATGCTTCCATAAGCTAACAATAGGCTTAAATTGCAAGTAATATAAACAAGAAAAAGAAACACAATTAAAATTACTTAAAGAAAAAGAGAATTTTTCAACAATTAGCACAAGTACGCACTCGTCACCTCACGTACAAGGTATTTCAAATATCAATAATACCAAATCCTAAGGGGAGTTTCCCCACACAAGGTTAGGCAAGCTATTTACCTCGAACCGGCTCAAAATCAACCCGAAACCACGTTCTTGCCATGGGTACTCGACTCTAAATGGCCAAAATCTATATTCAATCCAATTGCATAATATAGATAACACTCCAAGTAACTGATTCTATTAATAAATTCTAAGCTAATACGCGAAATTAGGTAAAAATGACCAAAACGTCCCTCGGGCCCACGTCTTAGAATCGGGTAAAATTTACATTTTCAGAATTCTCATATTCTCACGAGTCTAAACATACAAAAATTATCCAAATCCAATATCAAATCCCCAATAAAACTCGAATTTTTGAACGCGGAAGGACCCTCGCGTTCGCGAAGCACAACTTCGCTTGGTCCAGTTTCCTTCATCGCGAACGCGATGCCTTGGTCGCGAATGTGGTGCACAATCTCCTCCTCCTACGTGAACACGGGAACATCATCGCGAACGCGTAGGTATGAGACCTCCCAGCTTCGCGAACGCGGGAACATCATCGCGAACGTGTAGGTATGAGACCTCCTAGCTTCGCGAACGCGGGAGAAACTTCGCGAACGCGAAGCATTAATTCATCACCAGCCCCAGCTCCTCTTCGCGAATGCGAGACCTCAGTCACAAACACGAAGAAGGAAACCAGAACTGACTACTGTAATTTTTTTCTACAATTTCTAAGTTCTAAAAATGACCCGTTGAGCATCCGAAACACACTCGAGGCCCTCAGGGCCTCAACCAAACATGCCAACCAATTCTAAAACATCATTCAAACTTGTTCCAATCTTCGGAATGCTCAAAACAATATCAAAACACCAATTAAATGAAAAATCCAAGCCTAAGAACTCCAAAAACTCTCAAATTACGCTTTTGATCAAAAAGTCTATCATACCATGTCCGAATGACCTGAAATTTTGCAAGCACGTCATATTCAACATACGGAGCTACTCCAACTTCCGAAATCCCATTCCAACCCCGATATCAAAATTTCACTATCGAACCGGAAACTTCAAAAATTTGACTTTCGGCATTTCAAGCCTAAATAAGCTACGGACCTCCAAAACACAATCTGAACACACCCCTAAGCCCGAAATCATCCAACGGAGCTAACGGAATCGATGGAATTCCATTCCGAGGCTGTCTTCACTCTGCTCCGGCTATAGTCCAAATTCTAAAGATAAGCTCTCATTTAGGGACTAAGTGTCTCAACACACTTCGAAACTCAAAACCAAATATTCCGGCGAATCAAAATAGCAGAAACAAACACGGGGAAAGCAGTTAATAGGGGGTCGGGGCGTTAATTCTTAAAACGATCGGCCGGGTCGTTACAAAAGCGCATACACTAGTAATATAATAAAGCCAGCTCTGAGAATAGTGCCACCTGTTTTCTTACAAGTGAGTACTACCACTGTACACTGTACAGTCTATACTACCCCTTTAACTTCCATATTTGCACTAATTCCTCCCACTTCTTCATAATTATACTTTCGTCTTGCATCTTTTGTACATTTTCATATAGGGGTGCTCATGGAAAGCCGAAAAATTAAACCAAAGCAAAAATTAAATCAAATCGCTAAAACAATTTTTTGGTTTGATTTGATTTTAATTTTAAAAAAGAGATCATATTTGATTTTGGTTTTTAAAGAAAAAGTAATCAAAAAATCGAACCAAACATATTTAAAAATACCTATTTTAAACTTTTTTTAATATATATGTGTATTATATATAAAATTTTAAATTTTTGTGATACATATTAGTCATTATCATTCTTCATTGCTAGTCTAGTTCTTTGCCACTATAATAATCTAGTTATTTGTTTTTGTTGTCTAGTTTGATTTGTACTAATTTTGCTAAGTAAAAGAATCTATTTCATGTTAAAAATAACTTATTTTTAATTAATTCCTTAACTTATTCATCACTATATAACTTAATTATCCTTAATATATTGTAGTAAATGATAAATTTTCTCAAATAGTAATTATTTTGATAGTGTTATGTTTAATTGTAGTCGTCGGAATATGTATTTGGCAGTGTATCTCTCCTATTTAAGATAAACTCAAAAAAAATCAAAAAATAGATAAAAATGACATAAATCGAATTGATAAAACATCGACTTAATTGATTTATTTTTATTCCAATATTTAAAAAAAATTAATTTGTTTGATTTCTTTTTCAAGAAAATCGACCCAAAATGAACCATGAATACCCTACTCCCATAATTCCGGGAAACTACTAGCTATGTCCATTTATAAGTATCCCATTACAAAAATTGGTCAATTCATAAAATATTACTAATATTAGCCAAATATTACTAATATTAGCCAATTAGCTATTTGTAGCAAAAACTATCAAATTTTTACTTTCTTTTGAGTGGGTGTTATTAGAATAGATTGGGTACATCTTAAGGAGCTTGAATCTCAGTTTTGATATTGTGCACGGCTAAAATCGGAGAATCCGAGGTTTCGCTCTAAGAAGGCTCGAGGCATAGCTTGAGGTTTGACCCCAAGGGTTCCCTATGCCCGATCTCGGACAAGCACAAATCGATGGCTATCACGGACAAGTGGGAAATTCTCAAGGCACGTGATCAAAGCTGACAACGCCTGCAGGAATAATACAAGTCCGTACCGGACCATTAAGTAGTTGTACCAGCTACGTTTCTTTGTATAATTATACATGTACCATGTTGGGATTCCCCATCTTATATAAAGGGGACCCTTGTTATTTCTTGCACACATGATATTCAATACAAGAACAAGAACATTCTCTGCTCTCTAACTTAAACATTCTTCATTGTCTTTCCTTTGGTTTATTGCTTACATTTATTGTGTTTCATTTATTGTTCTTCATTTATTATTCATCATTGATCATAAAGAGCCATCATTGAGGCCCTTGGAACTGTTAGTTCTTCATCGATCAGCCCCAGTCAAGCTCGTTAGCTCGACCTTGAGGCCCAGCGTAGGCCAGCTCGAGACCCCTATTCACGGCCATTCGGTTTATATAGCATACTATCCTCAAACTCTTATCTCATTTTCTTGACTTAAACTTAGCATATATTGCCTAAAAACTAGCATTAAAATAAATTACGCATTTTTAGAACCACAAAATCAAATCTAATGGTAATTACCATTTTTGAGGTAAACAGTTTGGCACCCACCGTGGGGCTAATAATAGTGATTGTTTTCGTGCTGGTTTATTGAAAACACAAGTTATTCTTCACACTTTTCTTGCCCAAGAATCTTTGATTTCAGTTTAAAATGTCTAACTCAGTGAATGCACATGAAAACTACGGTCCTGAGGACCATAGAGAGAATGGTGTAGCTGTCTCAGGCACCGGTGCACCACTGCGAAACCCTGAGGATGCACCAGAGCCAATTCCCGTGGGTATGGGCTCACGCAACGCCCAACACATCGGTATAAGCTCCCACACTAACAGGAGGACACGCCAAGAAAACCAATATGAAGCTCGGAAAACTCCAGCCCGGGAGGAAAGAGAGGCAGACGAGAGGAATGGAACGGGAAAACCTCAGCACATCGTCCATATGATCATTGGGGGGACCGACGTTCCTCAAGGACCCGTGATCAAGCAGACAAAAGTTTTTGCTACAACAAAAGGGAAAATTCGGGGCCGCATGCTCGAGGACATCCTTGCATTCAGTGAAGTAGACTTCGAAACCTTGTCTCATCCACATAACGATGCGTTGGTAATTTCATTTCTCTTGAATAACATTCAAATTAAACGCACACTCGTGGATCCAAGTAACTCGGCTAACGTAATCAGGTCAAAGGTGGTAGAACAACTCGAACTGCTCAATCAAATCATACCTACTTCCCGAGTCCTCAACGACTTCAACATGGCCATCGAAACAATGAAGGGGGAGATCACCCTCCGGGTCAACATGTTCGATATAGTTCTGAATACCAAATTTCATGTCATCGAAGGTGACATGAGGTACAATGCATTGATTGGAAGGCCATGGATACACAACATGAGGGAAGTACCGTCAACTCTTCATTAGATGATGAAGTTTCCAACAAAAGACGGTATAAAAATGGTATATGGAGAGCAGTATGCGGCAAAAGAGATGTTCGCGGTTCACAGGGAGGCACCAACTTCTATACCCTCCACCTTGGAGGAGCCGGAGGGCAAACAGACCCCCGAGGACGATGAAGAAGACTTCCTCACTCCCCGAACTTTCGTTGCCCCTGAATAATCGGATACAAAAAAATCAACAATTGAAGAAGTGGAGCAAGTTATTTTGATCGAGCATCTCCCAGATCGGAAGGTATACCTGGGAACGGGATTAACCCACGAACTCAGGAAAAACTCATTCAATTTCTTATTAATAAAATCGATTGCTTTGCTTGGTCCCATTTAGATATGACAGGGATCCCGCCGGAAATAACCACCCATCGACTAAGTGTCGACCCCAGGTTCAAACTGGTGAAGCAAAAAAGGAGACCTCAGTCCAAGGTAAAACACACGTTCATCAAGGACGAGGTAACAAAACTCCTCAAAATAGGGTCTATTAGGGAGGTAAAATATCCCGAATGGTTGGCCAATGTGGTGGTAGTTCCCAAAAAAGGGGAATAAGTTAAGAATGTGTGTAGATTATAAAGACTTAAAGAGTGTGCCCCAAGGATTCATTCCCGTTGCCCAACATCGACCTCTTGATCGATGCCACGGCCGGCCACGAGATCCTCACCTTTCTCGACGCCTACTCGGGGTATAATCAAATTCAGATGAACCCCGAGGATAGGGAGAAGACTTTGTTCATCACGAAGTATGGTATGTACTGCTACAATGTGATGCCTTTCTGGCTAAAAAATGCGGGAGCCACGTACCAACGCCTAGTTAATAAGATGTCGGAACATCAAATAGGCAAATCCATGGAAGTTTACATTGATGATATGCTAGTTAAGTCCCTGCACGCAGAGGACCATTTGACTCATTTGCAGGAGACATTTGACATCCTTAGAAGCTACAACATGAAACTCAATCCCGAGAAATGTGCCTTCGGAGTGGGTTCGGGCAAATCTTAGGCTTCATGGTGTCAAACAAGGGGATTGAGATCAACCACGACAAAATTAAAGTCATCGAAGAAATCACGATGGTAAACAATGTGAAGGCCGTGCAACGGCTGACCGGGCAGATAGAAGCCTTGGAACGATTCATAACGAGGTCATCAGACAGGAGTCATCATTTCTTCTCCTTGCTCAAAAAGAAAAACAGCTTCGAATGGATGCTGGAATGCCAACGCGCCTTAGAGGAGTTGAACGATATCTGACAAGCCCACCTTTACTCCATACCTAAAGGAGGATGCTGTATTTGTACCTAGCCATATCCGAGGTAGCGGTAAGTGGTGTGCTGGTTCGAGAAGAACAAGTTACACAATTCCCTATTTATTATGTAAGTCGGACCCTGGGAAATGTCGAAACCAGGTATCCGCACCTAAAAAATTAGCTCTTGCATTGATAAGCGCATCTCGAAAATTAAAGCCTTATTTTAAATGCCATCATATTTGTATTTTAATGGCATAACCTCTTCGAAGCATATTGCATAAGCCCGATTTATGAGGCCGACTGGACAAATGGGTCATCGAACTCGGGGGGTACGATATCGAATATCAACCCCGAACGACTATCAAGTCCCAAATCCTGGCGGATTTTGTGGCCGACTTTACGCCCGCCCTCATGCCTGAGGTAGAGAAAGAACTTATGCTAAAAACGAACACATTGGGAGGGGGGGTATGGACCTTGTTAACTGACGGCGCCTCGAACGTTAAAGGGTCCGGACTTGGCATAGTTCTGAAGCCATCTACGGGTGACATGATTAGGCAATCTATAAAACTGCAAGGTTGACTAACAACGAAGCCGAGTATGAGGTTATGATTGCAGGTCTGGAATTGTCCAAAGGCCTAGGAGTGGAGGCCATCGAGGCAAAATATGATTCCCTTCTGGTGGTAAATTAGGTAAATGGGAACTTCGAGGTGCGAGAAGACAGGATGCAAAAATACTTGGACAAAATTCAAGTCATATTGCACCACTTCAAAGAATGGACTCTGGTCCACATACCTCGATTTCAGAATAGCTAGGTTGATGCCCTCTCAAACCTGGGATCATCTATCGAGGAAGATGACATAGTCCCCGGGGTTGTTGTTTAGCTATCCAAATCGGTGATCGAAGAAGGTCATGCCGAGATCAACTCCTCTAGCCTGACATGGGATTAGAGAAATAAATATATCGATTATTTGAAAAGTGGGAAGTTACCCGCAGACCCAAAAGAGTTGAGGGCCCTGCGAACCAAAGTAGCCCGATTCTCACTTGATGAAAATGGAACTCTATATAGAAGAACCTTTGATGGGCCCCTAGCAGTATGCCTGGGACCGGGGGACACATATTACGTGCTCCAAGAAATCCATGAGGGCACCTGCGAAAATCACTCTGGTGCCGATTCCTTAGTCCAAAAGGTGATCAGAGCAGACTACTATTGGGACAGTATGGAGAAGGACACCAAAGAATTCATCCGAAAATGTGACAAGTGCCAGAGATTTGCACCAATGATCCACCAACCCGGTGAACATGTACATTCAGTCTTGTCACCATGTCCGTTCATGAAGTGGGGGATGGACATCGTCGGACCCCTACCAACGGCACCAGATAAAGCTATATTTATTCTATTTATGACTGACTACTTCTCAAAATGGGTGGAAGCACAAGCCTTCGAGAAGATAAGAGAAAAAAAAAGTCATTAACTTCATCTGGGACCATATCATGTGTCAATTCGGGATTCCCTATGAGATAACATGTGATAACGGGAAGCAGTTCATCGGAAGCAAAGTAACAAAGTTCCTCGAGGACCATAAAATCAAAAGGATCCTGTCAACACCTTACCACCTATGTGCAAACGGTCAGGCCGAGTCCACAAACAAGACCATCATTCAAAACTTGAAAAAGAAGTTAGAAAATGCGAAAGGAAAAATAGAGAGAAATGTTGCCCGAGGTACTATGGGCATATCGAACTACTCCAAAAACGAGCAAGGGAGAGACGCCTTTCTCTCTGGTGTATGGCTTCAAGGCTTTAATACTGGTCGAGGTCAGAGAGCCAAGCGCTAGATTTTGACATGCCACCAAGAGCTCAAATAATGAGGCCATGACTGCAACCCTCAAACTATTAAACGAAAAGTGAGAAGCTTCACTGGTCCAAATGGCCGCCCAAAAACAAAGAATCGAAAGGTATTATAACAGGGGAACAAATCTCCAGCATTTTGGAGTCGGGGACTTAGTCCTAAGGAAAGTCACCCTAAACACTCGAAACCCTAATGAAGGGAAGCTAGGCCCAAGCTGGGAAGGACCATGACACGTCCTCGGAGTTATCGGCAAAGGGCCATACAAGCTTAGTACCATGGAAGGCGAACAGCTTCCGAGCAATTGGAACATATCAATGCTCAAATGCTATTACTGATAAGATGTCCAATGGAAGATACCAAAACATCCTTGACTCAAAGACCTTGGGTTTTATAGGATGCATCGCACTCTTTTCCTTCGATGGGATTTTATCCCAAAAAGGGTTTTACCAGTAAGGATTTTAACGAGGCTACATCTATATGCTACCTAAGGAGGACTCAACAAGTATTCAAGGCTTCTCTCCAATCACTTATGAATACTGGGGGCATCCCCCTGGGAAATTGCGGAGATCGTCTTATCGGAAACTGACATCAAAATAAGCCAAAGAAGGTCTCGATAGGAAGATGATGTATCGGGCCAAATGGTCGAATGAACCATTTCCGCGTAGAATAATCGAACCCTCGACGACAAAAACTATATATACTTATGCCAAGTAACCAAGGAATATCTTTTCCATTAAAACACTTTGCGCTTCAAAGAAATTTGCTATTTTTGCAAGAAACGGCACCAGGGCCAGAAATTTCCCGAACAATCGGAAACTGACACCAAAAACACAAAGCCATAAGACCTCCGGGCCGGAAACTTCGAGCTCATAAGCCCTCAATAAGGCAACATCAAGTTTACAAGGAACGACTCCAGAGCCAAAAACTTTCAACGTCTCGGGGACTGTCGCCGACTGTCACCCCATCGAGCTATCAAAAATGCGAGGCCATAAGACCCCAAGTGGGCAACATCGAGCCCGAAAGCCCTTTATGTGGCAATGCTAGAAAATGTAAGACCACCATGAGGCATTATCAATAGTGTAAGACCCCCATAAGGCAACCTCAAGCTCATAAGACCTCCATAAGGCAATACCGAATCTGTAAGACCTCAAGCAAGGAATGAATTATACTTATGCCAAGTAACCTATTTGTAAAACCTCAAGTAAGGCATGTTCAAATTTATAAGACCGTACAAAAGTTATAATTCCGACCTTAAGGTCAAGGCTATATATTCAAACTTGTAAGACCCCTAAGAAGGCATACCCTCGATATAGACGTCGAGGCTACCTTACTCGGGGACTAAAAGTCTATGGCCAAATACAATGACTACGGTTGCAAGGCTCCGGCCAAACTAACCCGACTCGGGGGCGCCCGACCATCGCCACAAAATCACATGCCTTCAATTACTTCAAAAATACTTTGAAAAGAACCGGTTAACTAGGCTACCCTCGACATAAGAAAAAGAGCTTTGATCATGTCAGCTCCAAACAATGAAAAGGCTTCGAAACAATTCAGCCATCGAGCATAACCTCCCAAGGTGCCCACTTATCGTTTCATAACGGCTCACAATTGAGGTTCTTGTCGAACCGTCGAAGACTCGGACGAACACAAAAACTTCAAAAAAGTCTTTAACGAGGGAAAAATAAAGCCTATATTAGAGGTCGTACCGACCCAACGCGTAAGAGCCTAAGCGCCAGCCTATGTTAGAGGTCGTACCGACCCAACACGTAAGAGCCTAAGGGCCAGCTTAAAGAGCCTTAGGGCCGATTAGAGGTCGTACTGACCCAACACGTAAGAGGTTAAGCGCCAGCCTATGTTAGAGGTTGTACCGACCCAATACGTAAGAGCCTAAGTGCCAGCCTATATTAGAGGTCATACTGACCCAATGTGTAAGAGCTTAAAGGCCAACTTAAAAGAGCCTTAGGGCCAATTAAGAGGTCATACCGACCCAACGTGTAAGAGCCTAAGGGCCAGGTTAAAAGAGCCTTAGGGCCGATTAGAGGTCGCACCGACCTAATGCGTAAGAGCCTAAGGGCCGGCTCAAATAGGCTTAGGACCGATTTTTAGACCTAAAGGTCGATAAACTCAAGTCGAAACTTGACTAGGGGACTAAGCCCCAAACGATCAACTTTCGACCATTACAAATCGCTCAACAGTAGCGAAAACCTAAAGGTTTAATCTGAGGTCCAAAATTTTGGACTAATTGTCAACAAACATCACAGTTTATTCCTAAAAAGCAAAGGAAAAAAGAGAAATGATGAAAAGCAAAAGGCTTTTTACATATATATTGAAAGTTCACAAGGGTGCATTTCAACGGCCTATGCCTAAAGCCCTCATAAGGGAGAAAGCAAGTAAAACCTTAACCTACCGTTGTGCCTTCTACGGCTCCCTCGGAGGTTGTGCGTTCAATAGCTTTGGCCACGGCCCCCGGGCCCTCAATGACCTCTTCCCCTTCTGGGATTTCGCCTTCATCATCTTCCGAGCCACTGCTCGACTCACCTTCAGAAGCAAGCAGGGCCTCAGTCTCCTCTTCTAAGGTCTTTACCCTCTCGATCTTGACAGACAAATCAATACCCCCTGCATGTATGTCCTCGAGAGCCTACCTCCGAGATTCTAACCAGGCATGTTCCACGGCTCGGGTCAATTGCAGCTCGGCCTCCTCAGACGCCTTACTAGCCTGAGCATTTGCAGCAGCAGCATCCTCTTTGTGCGAGGATACGAGCGCCTCAGCTTCAGCCCTGATCCTGGATAGCGCAACAACTAACTCAGTATGAAGATCTTTATACTTATTGCTCTCCGACCTCGCATCATGAAGTTGATGTCCGACTGAGACCACCTTCCTGTGGAGGGTATCTCTCTCAGAGACTATCTCACTCACGTGCCGTTTGAGTTCGAAAATTTCAGAGTCTCTAGCTCGGAGCTCCTCCCTCATTAAGACATTTTTCTTCTCAAGCTGCATAGATCAGCCCAAAGGTGTTAAAACACTAAAGTCGGGTAAACATGTAGACAAAAACAAATGGAAAGTGCATAATCTGCTCAGTTAGAAGAGTCCTCTCTCAAGACGCCGCCTTTAAACAATCCCGAAGGCCACGGAGTTCCTCCTCCTTCTTGGTAAACAGAGCTCTAAGCTCATCGACTTCTGAGGTGAGCTTCATGTGCTCACCCTCGTAGCGAGTCAACTCGGCTTGAAACCTGGCAAAGGCTTGATTATAAAGCACCTTGGCCTGGAACCATAAAAGAAACAAAGTTAGAAAGATGAAGATTAGGACGCCGAGCAGAATTTACAAAAAATTACCTGCTCATAGAGCCTATCGATCTTACTGAAAATAAGTAAAGCGTCGAGCTCAAGGTTTTCCTCAGGCACAGCAAAAAGCCTTTCAAACACATCTTTATCTCTGATGAGCGCCCCCACATTGGAAGACTCTTTATTTTGGGCATCGTGCATCTCCATTGGAGGTAAAATCGATACCAAAGGGGTACTCACTTCAATAACCCCGACTGGATCAGTCGAGGTCGTCTCTTATTTCTGGAGAGCTTCAGAACTAGGCTCCTCCGGACCGCCTACCAAATGCACCTCAACTCGAGGAATACTTTGGCCGTCAACCGGCTCGGGGACATTATCCGATACACCCTCGAAGGCCTCTTCAGCCTGAGGTAGGACAACAACAGCATAAAGTTCCTATTTAGAAGCCACTGGCTCAGTAATATGAGGACGGTCAGGTTTTCACCTCCCTCAGGTGCTACCAAGGAATCATCTTTCTCCTCTCCCTCAGCTCGGGGACTCCCCAATACTTCTAGAGTTAAGGCTACTAAATCAGCCTTAGGTTCTTCCACTTTGGCCTTCTTGGATTTCGAAGGCTCAGTCGACGATTCCCTTCATTTTTTCTTCTCTTGGTTAGATTTCGTGGCATCTGCTTCCCCAGATGGTGCTTCTCTCATCAAG
Source organism: Nicotiana tabacum (assembly GCF_000715075.1). Taxonomy (NCBI): domain Eukaryota; kingdom Viridiplantae; phylum Streptophyta; class Magnoliopsida; order Solanales; family Solanaceae; genus Nicotiana; species Nicotiana tabacum. The sequence continues at coordinate 38,594,521 of NC_134086.1, forward strand.
GAGGCCTCTCCTAGACCTGCGCAAATACAAAATATAAATACAGGGAATGAGGGCGCAATCGATGATAGTTCTTCTGAGAGATTCAATCACAGTAGAAGTGAGGGCTCACCGTGGTTCTTGGCCTCCCATCGAGCCCTAGATAGGTTGTGCCACACGCACTCAACATATGGGCAAGCCAAATCTAGCCGACTAACCCAGGCCGACAGATCCCTAACTATTACAGGGTACACCGCGTCAGCTGCATCAGCGGGGGAAGTCAATTTATGGGAATATTGTTCCAAAAGGAAAAAGAAAATACTTAATTAGCATATCCACTTATGTTTTGTGTTCCACCTTTCAGGGAACGACATCTTCTCCACTGGAATCAGGTCCGAGGTTCTAACTCGGAAAAAATAGCTCATCCACCCTCCGTCCCTAACCTCGTCAGTACAAGCAAAAAAGTCTTTCGAGGCTCGACATCGAAGCTTAATCAGGCCGCCACGAAAGAGTCGAGGAATGTATATTCTGAGCAAGTGGTCGAGGGTAAAGGGCATCCCCTTAATCATGTTTGCAAAATATCTGATCATGTAAACAATACGCCAAAATGATGGATGAATTTGGCCGAGAGTCACTCAATATCATTCGCAAAAGTCGAGGATCACGGGGTCTATTGAATGAGAGGATGGCTTCATTGGGCCAAGAGTAAAAGGATAGGTATACACACTAAGAAAGCCAGCCTTGTATGTCGTTATGTCCTCTCTCCGAGAAGGGATCTCCACCAGCACCGCGTCCCCCCAACGACAGTCAGTCTTCACCTTCTCAGTGTCTGCTACTAAACTAATATATCGGGACACGGGTTCACATCGTCCCAGCTTCAAAGAAGGCTTGTTGACCTTGAAATCGGAGATCATTTCGCAGGGTCATAGGATGCATTCCTCAAGATGAGGGAGTATTGTTGCCTTACTCTTAGACGAGCGTGAAGAAGAGGAAGGCACATCTTCCTGAGGGATAGAAATGGAAGTCTTCGCCATTCTTGTTAAAAGGTTTCAGAGGAGAGAAGAAATTGTAATCAGAGAAAGAACACAAGAGAGAAGTAAGAAGAACTCTTTCGAATGCTTAATGATACAGTGGAAAATAAGGGGAGAAGGAAGAAGTATTTATAGAGTCCAATCATGTACGTTGGAGCATGCCAAACGGTAGCCAACCGTTGTTCTCAATTCGAAGGCTCTTCAAAGGTTGTATGGATGCGACCTTTAGACACCCTTTTTTGTCACATCAATCACTTGGTATAGCATGACTGACATCATGATGGAAGTACCGAAGAGGCAAGAATTCAAGACCGTTTCTTATCATTTTCACTCTAAGAAATGCGGGGACTATTTGTACACGGCTAAAATTGGAGAGTCTGAAGTTTCGCTCTAAGAAGGCTCGAGGCGCAGCTCGAGGATCGACCCCGAGGGTTCCCTATGCCCGGTCTCGGGGCTGCACAAATCGATGGCTATCACGGACAAGCGGGAAATTCCCAAGGCACGTGATCAAAGCTGACAACGCCTGCAAGAATAGTACAAGTCCGTACCGGACCATTAAGTAGTTGTACCAGCTACGTTTCTTTGTGATAATTATACATGTACCATGTTGGGATTCCCCTTCTTATATATAGGGTACCCTTGTTATTTCTTGCACACATGATATTCAATACATGAACAAAAACATTCTCTGCTCTCTAACTTAAACATTCTTCGTTGTCTTTCCTTTGGTTTATTGCTTACATTTATTGTGTTTCATTGATTGTTCTTCATTTATTATTCATCATTGATCATAAAGAGTCATTATTGAGGCCCTTGGAACTGTTAGTCCTTCATCGATCAGCTCCAGTCAAGCTCATTAGCTCGACCTCGAGGCCTAGTGTAGGCCAGCTCGAGACCCCTATTCACGGCCATTTGGTTTGCATAGCATACTATCCTCAAGCTCTTATCTCATTTTCTTGACTTACACTTAGCATCTATTGTCTAACAACTAGAATTAAAAAAAATTGCGTATTTTTTGAACCACAAAATCAAATCTAATTGTAATTACCATTTTTGAGGTAAACAAATATGATTTAGTAAAGTTTTGAGGTGGTTTGAATTGAAAATTCGAAGTAAAAATTGAACATAAAAAAATGATATGTGTATCATATTGTTTATCATTTGTGTATCACATATGTATCATATTTGTATCAATTATTTATCACATGTATATCCATGTATACCTGTGTGTGAGATACATGCGTGATACACGTTTGATACATTTGTCGTAGAAGAATTTTTTGAACTTGATTTAATACGAATTTTGATACAAAACCAACCCAAATCACCTCCAATCTTCCTCAAATTTTGTATATTGACTTATCTATATATTTTCAATGAATTTCAACTATACCCATTGAAAAAGTTCCTTTTTTGCTTAGATTTTTGGAATATTATATTTTTTTTGGTATTTATATATATATATGTATATTTTTTTTTTTATATTTCATCACCTTATTTGCTACCTCATCCATAAAATTTCCTTTTCGTCTTGCATCTAATGTTGCTAATCACGCTTAAAAATATGGAATGTGATTTTTGCATGTGATTCTTTGAGAGGAAGAACCTTATTTAATTGGTTTTTCAATTTTTATATGTACTTGACTAGTTTTGGTAAGTCTATGACTAATGGCTAGAGGTTGGTAATTGTCACGTCCCGGATTTTTCACCCTCGGGAGTCGTGATGGAGCCTACTGGTGAAAGCTAGGCAAGCTGATCATTTGCACAAATTACTTATTTCCCATTTTAATTCTTTAACAAGTGTGAATCAACAGTTATAAACAACGAAAATTTAAAGTAAGCGGAGGAAACGATAAACCATTTGAATATGTATCCAATACAACATCTTAAGCAAAAATCTACCTAGAACTGGTGTCACACTTCACAGACAGTCTAGAATCACTACAAACAAGGTCTGAAAAATAAATAATATATTGTTTCAGAAATATGTAAATGAAATAGGATGAAGGGATAGAGGGAGACGCCAGGGCCTGCGGACGCCTGCAGGACTACCTCGAAATTTCCGACTGGACTGAAGGCAGCCACCCAAGCTAAGGTCTGAATGCTGCTACTCCGGGATCTACACACAGTGCAGAGTGTAGTATCAGCACAACTAACCCCATGTGCTGGTAAGTGTTTGGCCTAACCCCGACAAAGTAGTGACGAGACTAGGACAAGACTACTAAATAAACCTGTACAGTTGTATCATATAAGACAGAAAATAAAACAAAAATATACAATTAATGATGGGAGGGGGACATGTTGTGGGGGAATATCATTTACCAACAGTAACTCAGAAGAAAGGTATAAAGAACAATCTAGAATTTACGGCAGAAAGCATAAGGAAACTGTAACCAATCAATAACCACTTTTATCGTTTATTGTTTAGGCGCGCAACCCGATTCAAATCATAAAAACATTTTTGTGGAGTGCAACCCGATCCATATCATTTATCACTGTTGCGGCGTGCAACCCGATCCAATTATAATGTTGTTGCGGCGCGCAACCCAATCCAAATATAATATTGTTGCGGCGTGCAACCCGATCCAAATATAATGTTGTTACGGCATGCAACCCAATCCAAATATAATATTATTGCGGCGTGCAACCCGATCCCAATATACAATTCAACACCAATCACAAGAAAAGAGTGAGGCAAGGGAACAATAAGGAAAACAACATTATCCTGGCAAGGGAATCGACAATATAAGTAAATACGTCCCGGCAAGGGAGTCAGCTATAACCAAACTTGTTCAAACATTTAACTTCACAAGAGAAACCTCATCTAGCACCAATACTCAACCATAAGCAACTTCCACGAGAATAATCATAATTTTTGCCCAACATAGAAAATTCAACAACTTAGGCATTCGTAGTATTTATTAAGAACACAGCGATTTCAATTTAAGACTCACGGGCATGCTTGATACCATTGTATAGATACTCGTCACCATGCCTATACATCGTACTCAACAAATAACACATAGCAAATAGGACACAACTCCTAATCCCTCAAGCTAAGGTTAGACCAAATACTTACCTCGATGCCACGAACACAATTCAAGTCTCAACTATCGCTTTACCTCTTGATTCCACCACCAATTCGCTCATATATAGCCACAAGTTACTTAATTACATCAATAAATGCTAAATGAATCAATTCTAATGCATGAAAATAAGTTTTCTAAAGTTTTTCCCAAAAAGTCAAAAATTATCCCCGGGCCACATGGTCAAAACCAGAGGTTTGAACACAAACCTGAATATTCATTCCCCCATGAACCCAAATATATAATTTATTTTGGAATCGGACCTCAAATCGAGGTCCAAATCCCTAAAATTTGAAAACCTAGGTTCTACCCAAAACACCCAATTTTCCCCATGAAAACCTTTGATTTTGATTTAAAATCATGGGAAAAGATGTTAAAGATTAAAGAAAACAAATGACTTACAATCGATTTAGAAGAAAAGTTGTCTTTGAAAAATCATCCAAGAGTGTTTTTGTTTTGAAAGAGTGTGAAAAATAAAAGATTTTCGGCCAAGTTATAAAATTGCAGGTTGTAAGTGTCGCAATTGCGAACCCCTCAGAAAACTGACCATTTTGCATTTGCGACCAAGTCAATTTTCGGTCACCTTCTCATTTGCGAGGGACCTTTCGCAAATGCGATATCTCATTTGCGAGAGACCTTTCGCATTTATGACTCAGGCTGCCTAGGTCCATTATCGCATTTGCAATGCTTTGTCGCATTTGCGAGCCAGGTTGCAGACCTGAACACACCACCTGAAAAACCTGCAACTTCCTAAGTGGAATTCCCCTCCGTGGCCTATCCAAAACTCACCCGAGCCCTCGGGGCTCCAAACCAAACATGCACACTAACCAAAAAACATCATACGGACTTGCTCGTGCATTCAAATCCCCAAAATAACATCAACAACCATGAATTTAGTCAAAACCATGAAATCATTTAAGAACATCAAATCTTCTAAATTTTCTCAAATAAGGTCCGATTCACGTCATTTCAAGTCCGTTTCTTACCAAACTTCACAAACTCAACTTAACTCACATATAAGACCTGTACCGGGCTCCAAAACTAGAATACGGGCCCGATACCATCAAATTTCAAACACTTTTCATTTCCAAAAACTCATAAATATTCGAGAAAACAATTTTCTTCAAAAATTCATTTCTCGGGCTTGGGACCTCGGAATTCGATTCCGGGCATACTCCCAAGTCCCATATTTTCTTACGGACCCTCCGGGACTGTCAAATCACAGGTCTGGGTCTGTTTACCCAAAATGTTGACCGAAGTCAACTTAAATTCATTTTAAAGGCAAAATTCATTATTTTTCACAGATTTTCACATAATGGCTTTTCGGCTAAGCGCCCGAACTGCGCACACAAATCAAGGTGAGACAGAAAGTGGGTTTTAAGGCCTCGGAACACAGAATTTATTTTTAAAACAAGTGATGAAACCGTTCATCCTCGAACGAACATAAAAAGGAAGTACCTGAGTCGGGGAAAAGATGGGGATAACGGCTCCGCATATCGGACTCGGACTCCCTGGTCGATGCCTCAGCAGGCTGACCTCTCCATTGAACACGAACAGAACGAAAAACTATTCGATCTTAACTGACGAACCTGCCGGTCTAGAATAGCTACCGGCTCCTCCTCATAGGACAAGTCCTTGACCAACTGGACAGTGCTGAAATCTAACACATGGGATGGATCGTCGTGATACTTCCGAAGCATGGACACATGAAACACTAGATGCACGGCTGATAAGCTAGGCAACAACGCAAGTCTATAAGCCACCTCTCCCACTCGATCAAGAATCTCGAACGGGCCAATAAACCTAGGGCTAAGCTTGCCTTTCTTCCCAAATCTCATCATGCCTTTCATAGGCGACACTCGAAGCAATACCCGCTCTCCGACCATGAATGCCAAATCTCGAGCCTTGCGGTCGGCATAACTCTTTTGCCTGGACTAAGCTGTACGAAGCCTATCCTGAATGATCCTGAACTTGTCCAAGGCATCCTGTACTAGATCCGTACCCAACAACCGAGCATCTCCCGGCTCAAACCATCCAACTGGCGACCGACATCGTATACCATACAAAGCCTCATAAGGAGCTATCTGGATACTCAACTGGTAGCTGTTATTGTAGGCAAACTCTGGTAAAGGCAAAAACTGATCTCACGAGCCTCCAAAGTTAATGAAACAAGCTCGGAGCATATCCTCCAAAATCTGAATAGTCCGCTCGGACTGCCCGTCCGTCTAAGGATGAAATGATGTACTCAGCTCAACCCGTGTGCCTAACTCTCGCTGAATTGCTCTCTAGAAATATGAGGTAAACTGCGTACCTCAGTCCGAAATGATAGACACGGGAACACCATGAAGATGAACAATCTCCGGAATATAGATCTCAGCTAATCTCTCGGAAGAATAGGTGACTGCTACCGGAATGAAATGCGCTGACTTGGTCAGCCTATCAACAATAACTCACACTGTATCGAACTTCCTCTGAGTCTGTGGGAGTCCAACAGCGAAGTCCATAGTGATCCGCTCCCACTTCCACTCGGGAAGCTCAATCCTCTGAAACAAACGACCGGGCTTCTGATGCTCGTACTTAACCTGCTGACAGTTCAAACACTGAGCCACATATGCAACAATGTCCTTCTTCATTCTCCGCCACCAATAATGTTGCCGCAAATCCTGATACATCTAGAGTACCGAGAACTATGGACTCCTCTAAAATCAACTCACGAAGCCCATCCACATTTGGCACACAAACTCAACCTTGTAGCCTCAAAACTCTATCATCTCCTAAGGTAACCTGCTTGGCACCTCCGTGTTGCACCGTGTCTCTAAGGACACACAAATGAGGATCATCATACTACCGATCTCAGATACGCTCCAATAAAGAAGAACGAGCGACTGTGTAAGCTAACACACGGTTGGGCTCAGAAACATCCAACCTCACGAACTGATTGACTAAATCCTAAACATCCAAAGCAAGCGGTCTCTCATACTGGCCATACTGGTTGACTTCCTACTCAAAGCATCGGCCACCACATTGGCCTTTTCCGGATGATATAAGATGGTGATATCATAGTCTTTCAACAGCTCCAACCACCTCCTCTGCCTCAAATTTAGCTCATTCTGCTTGAACAAGTACTGTGGACTCTTGTGATTCGTGAACACCTCACATACCATACCATACAAATAATGCCTCCAAATCTTCAACACGTGAACAATGGCTGCTAACTCCAAATTATGGACCGGATAGTTCATCTCATGAATCTTCAACTGCTACGAAGCATAGGCAATAACCTTGCCATCCTGCATCAACACTGCACCAAGTCCAATACGAGATGTGTCATAATATACTGTGTAAGGCCCTGAACCTATGGGCAAAACCAACACTGGCACCGTAGTCAAAGCTGTCTTGAGCTTCTAAAAGCTAGCCTCACACTCGTCCGACCACCTAAACCGGGCACCCTTCTGGGTCAACCTAGTCATCGGGGCTGCGATAGATGAAAACCCTTCCATAAAGCGACGATAATAGCCTGCCAAACCCAAAAAACTCTGGATCTCTGTAGCTAATGCGAGTCTAGGCCAGTTCTCGACTGCCTCTATCTTCTTCGGATCAATTTGAATACCCTTTGCTGATATAACATGACCCAGGAATGCAACTGAATTCAACCAGAACTCACAATTCGAAAACTTGGCATACAACTGACTGTCCCTCAAAGTCTGAAGAACCACTCTAAGATGCTGCTTGTGCTCCTCCCGGCTGCGGGAATAGATCAAAATATCATCAATGAAGACTATCACGAACGAATCCAAGTAAGGCTTGAACACTTGGTTCATCAAATTCATAAAAGTTGTTGGGGCATTTGTCAACCCAAATGACATCACCAAGAACTCATAATGCCCGTACCGAGTGTGGAAAGCTGTCTTAGGGACATCAGATGCCCTAATCCTCAATTGATGATAGCCAAATCTCAAGTCAATCTTCAAAAATACCTTGGCACCCTGAAGTTGATCAACAAATCATTAATCCTCGGCAATGGATACTTATTCTTGATTGTAACCTTGTTCAACTACCGGTAATCTATACATATTCTCATTGATCCGTCCTTATTCTTAACAAACAACACTAGCGCACCCCAAGGTGAGACACTAGGTCTAATGAAGCCTTTTTCAAGCAAGTCTTGCAACTGCTCCTTCAACTCTTTCAACTCAGGCAGTGCCATATGATACGGCGGAATAGAAATGGGCTGAGTGCCCGGAGCCAAATCAATGCAGAAGTCAATATCCCTGTCGGGTGGCATACTTGGAGGTCTAAAGGAAATACCTCAGGAAACTTATGAACAATAGGTACAGAATAAATAGAAGGAATCTCGGCACTAGAATCACGAACATAGGACAAATAGGCCAAACACCCCTTCTCGACCATACGCTGAGCCTTCATATAACACTACGGGTAGAATGACCAGGAGTCCCTCTGCACTCTAAACGAGGTAAACCCGACAAAGCTTAGGTCACAGTCTTGGCATGACAGTACAAGATAGCATGGTAAGGTGATAACCAGTCCATCCCCAATATGACATCAAAATCAACCATGTCTAGAAGTAACAAATCTACACGAGTCTCAAGACCCCCAATCACAACTATACACGAATAATGGACTCGATATACCACAATAGAATCACCCACCGGGGTATACACATATACATGAGCACTCAAAGAATCACTAGGCATGACCAGAGACAGTGCAAAATAAGATGACACATAGGAGTACGTAGATCCTGGATCAAATAAAACTGAAGCATCTCTGCTACAAACCAGAACATTACCTGTGATAAGTGCATCGGAAGCCTCAACCTCAGGCCTGGCTGGAAGAGCATAACATCGGGGCTGGGCCCCACCACTCTGAAATACATCTCTGGGACGGCCTGCTGCTGGCTGACCTCCATCTCTAGCTGCCTGACCTCCACCTCTAATACCTCTACCTCTACCTCTAGCACCTCTACCCCACCCCTAGTTGGCGGAGCTGGCGGTGGAACACATGGCGGCTAAACCATAGCACGGGAACCCTAATGCTACGACTGAGTACCCTCCAACCTCGAAAAATCCCTTCGAATATGACCATACTTACCGCACTCAAAGCATCCACCTGAGAGCTGCGACTGTAGAAACTGAGACTGACCCTGGCGACCTGAATGATCACCCCAAAAACTCTGGAGCGACAGTGCACTGATAGGAGTTGGTGGTGCACTATAGGACTGTTGATCAGAATACTGCATATAAGAACCACGACCACCTGAAGCACCGTGAGACACCTGAAGTGCTGACTGAAAAGGCCTAGTAGGATGGCCTCTACCATACGAATCCTGCCTCCAGACGAGGCACCACTGAATCTGCCTGAATGACGAGGCCTCTTGTCAGACCCCTGACCACCCCCCTACGATAGAACCATCTCAACTCTCCTATCCACATTGGTCGCCTCCTGAAAAGAAATCTCACTCCCCGTCTCCTTAGCCATCTGAAGTCGAATAGGCTGAATGAGTCCCTCAATGAACCTCCTCACCATCTCTGTCTCGGTGGGAAGTATGATAAGAGCATGATGGGCCAAGTCGATGAATCTGGTCTCATACTGAATAACAGCCATAGAACCCTGCTGGAGATGCTCAAACTAACTTCGATAGATGTATCTCTGAGTGATAGGGAGAAACTTCTCCAGAAATAGCTGAGTAAACTGTTCCCAAGTCAAAGCTAATAATCCGGTTGGTCTAGCCAAAGAATAATCTCCCCAGCAAGTCTTGGCAGATCCATACAAGCGGAAAGTAGCAAAGTCGACCCCATTGGTCTCCACTATCCCCATGTTCCTGAGAACCTCATGATAGATCTCTAGATAATCCTAGGGATCCTCAGAAGATGCACCGCTGAAAGTAGTAGTGAAGAGCTTGGTAAACTTGTCCAATCTCCACAAAGCATCGACAGACATAGTTACTCCATCATCGGTCTGAGCTACCACACCCGGCTGAACTGCTCCAGCTGTTGAGCTGCTGGAGTCTGAAACTGGGGAGCCATCTGCTCCAGAGTGCGAATAACAGGAGTTTGGGCTTCTCTTCCAGCTTGAGACGGCTGGTGCTACTGGAAGCAAGCTTTCTCGGGTGACACTCTCCATAAGGCCCACTAGATGGACCAGAGCATCCTGGAGTATTGTGGTAGCAATAAACCCCTCTGGGACCTAAGCTGGGCCCACCAGAACTGTTTAGGCAGGAACCTATCATCAAAGTCAACTTGAGGCTCCACCGCTGGTGCTGCTGCTCTGGGCTGAGCTCTGCCCCTACCTCGGCCTCTATCACGGCCTCGTCCTCGCCCTCTGCCCCTTGTGGGAGCTGCTGCTGGGGGCTTCGGCTGCTGATCGGTGGATGAGGAAGCGCGTGTTCTCGCCATCTACGAAAGAACAGAGTAGAAATTCAATTAGCATTGAGAAACCAAACCGCGCAACAAGAAAGAATAGATGTTAAGTTTTTCCTAACTCTGTAGCCTCTGGGGGATAAATACAGACATCTCTGTACCGATCCCTCAGACTCTACTAAGCTTGTCTGCGAATTGTGAGACCCATTTAACCTAGAGCTCTGATACCAACTTGTCACGATCCAAATTTTCCACCCTCGGAGTCGTGATGGTGCCTACTGGTGAAAGCTAGGCAAGCCGATCATTTGCACAAATTACTTATTCCATTTTAATTCTTTAACAAGTGTGAATCAACAGTTATAAACAGCGAAAATTTAAAGTAAGCGGAGGAAACGATAAACCATTTGAATACATACCAATACAACATCTTAAGCAAAAATCTACCCAGAACTGGTGTCACACTTCACAGACAGTCTAGAATCACTACAAACAAGGTCTGAAAAATAAATAATACATTCTTTCAGAAATATGTAAATGAAACGGGATGAAGGGATAGAGGGAGACGCCAGGGCCTGCGGATGCCTGCAGGACTACCTCGGAATTTCTGACTGGACTGAAGGCAGCCACCCAAGCTGAATGTTGCTGCTCCGGGATCTGCACACAGTGCAGAGTGTAGTATCAGCACAACCAACTCCATGTGCTGGTAAGTGCCTGGCCTAACCCCGGTGAAGTAGTGACGAGGCTAGGACCAGACTACCGAATAAACCTGTGCAGTTATATCATATGCAACGAAAATAAAATAGAAATATACAAATAAGAATGGGAGGGGGACATGCTGCGGGGAAATATCATTTACCAACAGTAACTCAGAAGAAAATTATAAAGAACAATCTAGAATTTGCGGCAGAAAGCATAAGGAAACTGTAACCAATCAATAACCACTTTTACTGTTTATTGTTGCGGCGCGCAATCCGATCCAAATCATAAAAATATTGTTGCGGCGTGCAACCAGATCCATATCATTTATCATTGTTGTGGCATGCAACCCGATCCAATTATAATGTTGTTGCGGCGTGCAACCCGATCCAAATATAATATTGTTGCGGCGTGCAACCCGATCCAAATATAATATTGTTACGGCGTGCATCGGTTATCCAAATATAATATTGTTGCGGCGTGCAACCCGATCCCAATATACAATTCAACACCAATCACAAGAAAAAAGTGAGGCAAGGGAACAATAAGGAAAACAACACTATCCCGGCAAGGGAATCAACAATATAAGTAAATACGTCCCGGCAAGGGAGTCAGCTATAACCAAACTTGTTCCAACATTTAACTTCACAAGAGAAACCTCATCTAGCACCAATACTCAACCATAAGCAACTTCCACGAGAATAATCATAATTCTTGCCCAACATAGAAAATTCAACAACTTAAGGATTCGTAGTACTTATTAAGAACATAGCGATTTCAATTTAAGACTCACGGGCATGCTTGACACCAATTTATAGATACTCGTCACCATGCCTATACATCGTACTCAACAAATAACACATAACAAATAGGACACAACTCCTAATCTCTCAAGCTAAGGTTAGACCAAACACTTACCTCGATGCCACGAACACAATTCAAGTCTCAGTTATCGCTTTACCTCTTGATTCCACCACTAATTCGCTCGTATCTAGCCACAAGTTACTTAAGTACAAATGAATCAATTCTAATGCATGAAAATAAGTTTTCTAAAGTTTTTCCCAAAAAGTCAAAAATCGCCCCCGGGCCCACATGGTCAAAACCCGAGGTTCGAACCAAAACCCGATTACCCATTCCCGCATGAACCCAAATATATAATTTATTTTGGAATCGAACCTCAAATCGAGGTCCAAATCCCCAAAATTTGAAAAACCTAGGTTCTATCCAAAACACCCAATTTCCCCCTGAAAACCTTTGATTTTGAGTTAAAATTATGTGAAAAGATGTTAAAGATTGAAAAAAACAAATGACTTACAATCGATTTGGAATAGAAGTTGTCTTTGAAAAATCGCCCAAGAGTGTTTTGGTTTTGAAAGAGTTTAAAAAATGAAAGATTTTCGGCTAAGTTATAAAATTGCAGGTTGCAGTTGTCACAATTGCGACCAGGGTTCACAATTGCGAACCCCTCAGAAAACTGACCCTTTCGCATTTACGAATAAAATGTCGCATTTGCGACCAAGTCAATTTCCGGTCACCTTCGCATTTGCGAGGGACCTTTCACAAATGCGATATCGCATTTGCGCTAGGTCCATTATCGCATTTGCGATGCTTTGTCGCATTTGCGAGCTCGCATTTACGAGCCATGCAGACCTGAACACACCAGCTGAAAACCCTGCAACTTGCTAAGTGGAATTTCACTCCGTGGTCTATCCAAAATTCACCCGAGCCATTGGGGCTCCAAACCAAGCATGCACTAACCCAAAAATATCATACGTACTTGCTCGTGCATTTAGATCACCAAAAATAACATCAACAATTATGAATTTAGCATCAAAACCTTGAAATTAATTAAGAACATCAAAATTTCTCAAATAAAGTTTGATTCACGTCATTTCAAGTCCGTTTCTTACCAAACTTCACATACTCAACTTAAATCACATATAAGACCTGTAACCGGCTTCGGAACCAGAATACGGGCCCAATACCATCAAATTTCAAACACTTTTTATTTCCAAAAACTCATAAATATTCCAGAAAATAATTTTCTTCAAAAATTCATTTCTCGGGCTTGGGACCTCGAAATTCGATTCCGGGCATACGCCCAAGTCCCATATTTTCCTACGGACCTTCCGGGACCGTCAAATCATGGGTCCGGGTCCATTTACCCAAAATGTTGACCGAAGTCAACTTAAATTTATTTTAAAGGCAAAATCCATCATTTTCACAGATTTTTACATAATGACTTTCCGGCTACACGCCCAGACTGCGCACGTAAATCGATGTGAGACGGAAAGAGGTTTTTAAGGCCTCGAAACATAAAATTTATTTTTAAAACAAGTGATGACCTAAAAGATCATCACAGTAATTTGAGACTTATTTGAGACGTTTGTGTAAGTTTCCTAATTCCATTCTTTCCTATATGTCTGCTTAGTGCAAAACCATGGGCTATTAGGAGGAAGGTAAAAATAATCACTATGTTCCAAAAAAAATTATTCTCTTTGTTTCAATTTATATGTTAGTACTTTTTTTTAGTATGCTCAAAGAGAATGATTTTAGAAATGTGATTTACGTGGGTGGTTGAAAGAATATCAAAGCACGTAGCTGGTAGTTTGTTAGACTCTCAATCGTATCTCGTTTAACTTAACTAGAAACCCAATAGCTTTTGTATATTAAAAAATTCATTAAATATTTATAAGTATTTTGATTGTGAATTCAATTACTATTATATATTAACTTGAGGTCATTGAAAAAAATCATAAACTAGAAGTTTTGAATCCGCCTCTACCGGAAATAGCTCGTTTATGGCAAATAAGTCCAAGAGAATATATAACACAGTACAAGAAAAACTAGGCCCTCAATTATTAGGACCCACAATGCAGTGAAAGGGCCACCTAAAGTGTATACGTGTGCATCCGTAAGTTTTGGAATGACTAGGGGTTGTTGTGGCACGTGTGTGATGAGAAGGATAAGAGACTGGGGAGGGTTGAGATGATCATTCACAGGCCCAATAAAAATTGACATGACGTTCCCATGGCCTTTCTGTCTTGCTAAATTTTGGAAAAAAGACAATTCCGTTTTTCCATTTCACAGTTTTATTTTAGTGTCGTGTGTTATTATCCTGTATTTGTAAATAATGATTCTGGAAATTAGAACGTTAGCTTATAAATGTAAATATAAATAAAACAGAAATTAATTCGAGCTCACTGAATTTACAGTATTTCCTTAAGGAATTTAATCCCCTCCTAGTACCCAAGGTTATAGATTATTTCCTCCCAGGATAGAACGAATTACACACTGGTGTAGCGGTACTTCCCCAGTGTTTCAGCGAAGACAAAGTTCGGCAGCAAATCACACTTATGGATGCTTTGTTTGTAGTTAAAAATAATGCAGAATAAGGAGGACAACTCAGAAGTCGAATGGAAATTCTGAGAGGAAGGAATGCAAAGTATAGCCAATGTTGAATTCTTACTGAAGAGAATATCAGATTGCAATTCGTTTTTCCAGTGTATACGCAGTGTATACAAAGTGTATATCCAGTATATACAGAGTATATATCCAGTGTATACAGAGTGTATATTAAGTGTATACAGAGTGTTTCGAGTGTTTTTTCCGATGTGTTCTTCTTTCTCTCCAACTTATGCTCTATTTATAGCAGTTATTTGAGAGAAATCCGCCCCCTCCATGGTGCAACAAGCACTAGGCTATCATGGAGGAAGCACTTACATGGTGGAATGTACACTTGCTTGGTGGGAGGAGCACTTGCACCATTGTGGGAGGTGCACTAGGCTGCTTATTGTTTAGTGTTGCAACACAATACACGGATTGGAAAACATTCGTTACAAACACGGATTATATCACGTTAATATTCACTATTAACAAATAAATTTGGTCCAAAAAATTAATCAATCGATCGATCATTTGACCAAATCCGAATCCAAATCCAAATCTAAATCACATTTCCCATTCACTCTAATTTTAAGACTATTTCATCTTAAACAAAAACTCAACAATCCCCCACATGACTGGGGAATGACTATATCACGGAAGTATGCATGAAAAACTTGTGTGATTTGCAAACAAGGATTAATTGCATCTGGATAAGTAGGTTTCCCTTTGAACTTTCCGTAGTGAACTTATGTCGGATATACTCGGTCAATCGGTAGATTTGATATCTTTGAACCGTCGAACTTTAGTGTATACCTAGACAACCATAAGTCACACAATCAATCCCTTAACCGTCTTTGGTTCTCATTGTTGTGTTCGTTTCAGCCATGAATACTGCTTGGTTTCATAAGTGCGTAGAGAATTGGCCTTGCAAAATTCTCCTTGAAGTGGCTAACACTTCACACTTACATAGGTGATTCCTAAGCGTGTCATCTCGTAGATACACTATTTGATATAGCATGTATCAAATTTAGAAATCATTAAAAAGCCTTAATGCTTTATCCTTGGTACTGAACATTGTCTCATCACAAGAATGGACTAAAAAATTTTTTGTGACAATGTTGAACCGTCATTAATGACTTTGTTTGATCTCCTTGAACCTAGATCTTGGGATCTCCAGTCTTCTAGGTAGAGTTACCGCCACAATGACTTGTTCTCGGCCATAGTCCCATTCCCCTCGATGGTTTCTCTACTACCTCTCTAGTTAGGCCTTTTGTAAGTGGATCCGACACATTATCACTTGACTTTACATAGTCAATCGTGATAATTCCTCTAGAGAGAAGTTGCCTAACGGTTTTATGTCTTCATCGTATATGACGAGATTTACCGTTATACATAACGCTCCCAGCCCTTCCAATTGCCGCTTGGCTATCACAGTGTATGCATATTGGTGCCAACGGTTTGGGCCAAAATGGAATGTCTTCCAAGAAATTCCGGAGCCATTCAGCTTCTTCACCGGCTTTATCTAAGGCTATGAACTCAGCCTCCATTGTAGAGCGGGCAATACATGTTTGTTTGGACGACTTCCAAGATACTGCTCCTCCACCAATAGTGAATATATATCCACTTGTGGACTTCGAATCAGTTGAACCGGTGATCTAATTTGCATCACAATATCCTTCAATCACCGCAGGATATTTACTGTAGTGCATATCAAAGTTTTGGGTATGTTCTAAATATCCCAAAACTCGTTTCATTGCCATCCAGTGAGATTGGCCTGGATTGCTCGTGTATCGACTTAGTTTACTTATAGCACAAGCTATATCTGGTCGTGTACAATTCATGATGTACATTAAGCATCCCAACACACGAGCATAATCCAATTGTGATATGTTTTGGCCTTTGTTCTTTGCTAGTGCAAGATTCACGTCAATTGGAGTCTTTGCAACTTTAAAGCCTAAGTGCTTGAATTTTTCAAGTACTGTCTTAATATAATGAGATTGTGACAATGTCAGACCTTGAGGAGTCTTTTGGATCTTAATCCCCAGAATTAAATCCGCAATTCCCAAGTCCTTCATATCAAACTTGCTAGTTAGCATACGCTTAGTCGCATTTATGTTGGCAATGTCATTACTCATTATCACCATATCATCCACATATAGACAAACAATGAGTATGTGATTTAGAACATTTTTAATGTACACACATTAATCACATTCATTTATCTTAAAACCATTTGACAACATTGTTTGGTCAAATTTCGCATGCCATTGTTTGGGTGCTTGTTTTAGTCCGTAAAGGGACTTAACAAGTCTACATACCTTATTTTCTTTACCTGGAACCACAAACCCTTCAGGTTGTTTCATGTAAATTTCTTCCTCCAACTCTCCATTTAAGAAGGCCGTTTTAACATCCATTTGATGAATTTCAAGACCATACACTGCAGCTAATGCTACTAACATCCGTATGGACGTAATCCTTGTAACTGGGGAGTATGTATCAAGGTAGTCAAGACCTTCTCGTTATCTATACCCTTTGACAACAAGTCTTGCCTTAAATTTATCAATAGTGCCATCATCTTTTATTTTTCTCTTAAAAATCCATTTAGAACCCAAAGGTTTATTTCCAGGAGGAAGATCAACCAATTCCCATGTATGATTGTTCAATATGGATTCTATTTCACTATTGACTGCCTCTTTCCAGAATAATGATTCCGAAGAAGATATAGCTTCTTTAAATGTTCGAGGCTCATTTTCCAATAAGAAAGTCACAAAATCTGGTCCAAATGAAGTAGACGTTCTTTGACGTTTACTACGTCTTGGATCCCCCTGATTAAATGTACTTTCTTTTGTTTCTTCCCGAGGTCGTTTAGATCCTTCACCAATCGACTCGCATTCCTTTTTATACGGATATATATATTCAAAGAACTCAGCATTATCGATTCTATAACCGTATTATTATGAATGTCGGGATTTTCTGATTTATGAACCAGAAATCGATATGCTTTACTATTAGTCGCATATCCTATGAAAACACAATCAACTATTTTCGGTCCTATTTTTACCCTTTTGGGTTTAAGAACTTGCACTTTTATCAAATACCCCCACACTTTAAAATAATTCAAGTTGGGCTTCCTTCCTTTCCATTTTACATATGGAATGGATTGTGTTTTGCTATGGGGTACTCGATTTAGTATTCGGCTGGCCGTAACAACGACTTCCCCCCACAAGTTCTGTGGCAAACCAGAACTTATCAACAATGCGTTCATCATCTCCTTTAATGAACGATTCTTTCTTTCCGTAATCCCATTGGATTTGGGCGTGTAAGGGGCTGTTGTTTGATGAATAATTCCATATTCTAAACATATTTGTTCAAAAGGAGATTCATATTCACCACCCCGATCACTTCTTATCATTTTGATTTTCTTGTTAAGTTGCGTTTCAACTTCATTTTTGTATTGCTTGAATGCGTCCATTGCTTCATCTTTACTATTAAGTAAGTAAACATAGCAATATCGAGTACTATCGTCAATAAAAGTTATGAAATACTTCTTTCCACCGCGAGATGGTATTGACTTCATGTCACAAATATCTGTGTGAATTAAGTCTAAAGTATTTGAATTCCTTTCAACCGACTTATAAGTATGTTTAACATACTTAGATTCCACACATATTTGACATTTTGATTTTTCGCAAACTTAGGCAATACTTCCAAGTTTATCATTTTTCGCAAGGTTTTATAATTGACATGATCTAAACATACATGCCATAAATCATTTGACTCAAGTAAGTAAGAAGAAGCTGAAGTTTTATTATTAGTTTCAACAACTATTACATTCAGCTTGAAAAGGCCCTCAGTAAGGTAACCTTTTCCTACAAACATTTCATTCTTACTAATCACTACCTTGCCAGATACAAAAATGCACTTGAAACCGTGCTTTACAAGAAGTCTAGTAGAGACTAAGTTCTTCCTAATCTCGGGAACATGAAGGACGTTGTTCAAAGTCATGACCTTTCCAGAAGTCATCTTGAGAAATATCTTACTGTATCCTTCAATTTTTGCAGTAGCAACATTTCCCATAGAGAGCGTCTCTTCGGGTCCAGCAGAAGCATATGTAGAAAATGCTTCCCTCACAGCACAAACATGGCGAGTGGCTCCAGAATCAATCCACCACTCCTTTGGGTTTCCTACCAGGTTGCATTCAGAAAGCATGACGCACAAGTCATCAACATCATCATGCTTTTCTACCATGTTTGCTTGACCCCTTTGCTTGTCTTTCTTCCGAGCACGACACTCCGTAGATTTGTGTCCGGTTTTTCAACAGTTGTAGCAGTTTCCACTCTACCGCTTCTTGCTTGGGTTGTATTTCGGACCTGAAGCCTTCTTTCTCTTTTTGTTATCTTCAATAATATTTTCTCCCATTATTGTTGAATTTCCACGGCCTCTTCTCTCAGCAGCTTTATTGTCCTCTTCGATTCTCAATTGAACAATGAGATCTTCAAGGGACATCTCCTTTCGTTTGTGTTTCAAATAATTTTTGAAGTCCTTCCACAATGGAGGCAACTTCTCAATTATTGTTGCTACTTGGAATGCTTCATTGATGGCAAGACCTTCAATGAAAATTTCGTTAGTAAAATTACTAAAAAATTTACTTTCAATATCAGTATTTATTTGAAACATACCTTCAGCATGTAGATCATGAATAATCACTTGCAATTCCCGGACTTGGGTAATAACAGACTTGCTATCTACCATTTTGTAGTCCAAAAATTTTGCGGCGACGAATTTCTTCATCCCGACATCTTCAGTTTTGTATTTCTTTTCAAGCGCATTCCACAATTCTTTTGACGTCTCCACGCCACTGTATACATTATACAGATTATCCTACAGTCCGCTAAGAATATAATTCCTGCACAAGAAGTCAGAATGCTTCCACGCCTCAATCACAAGAAAGCTTTCATTCTCTGGAGTTTCATCTGGAAGATCAGGAACATCTTCCTTGATGAACTTCTGTAGACATAACGTAGTCAAGTAGAAGAACATCTTTTGCTGCCAGCGCTTGAAATCCATCCCGAAAAATTTTCCGGGTTTCTCTGCCGGTGCCAACGCCGGAGTTCGACTTGTCGATGCGTTGGTAGTCATCATTGGAACAGCTTGATTTCCGTCATTCGCCATTTTTACTGTAAAAATGATACAAACAAACGTTTAATAAACGTTTAAAACTGGAGTGAAAAATCACGTAGATTTTAATCTCCAACAAAACGCCACGAAGGCTTTACTCTCCAAATGGGAGTACACAAAACCACAAAGGTTTTAAGTTTCCAGAATAATAAAAGTAACATAAATACAGAAATTAAAATTATTAAATTCCTTAAGCTTGTTATTATCCTGCCTGTATTTGTAAATAATGATTCTGGAAATTAGAACGTTAGCTTATAAACGTAAATATAAATAAAACAGAAATTAATTCGAGCCCACTAAATTCACAGTGTTTCCTTAAGGAATTTAATCCCCTCCTAGTACCCAAGGTTATAGATTATTTCCTCCCAGGATAGAACGAATTACACACTGGTGTAGCGGTAATTCAAACCCCAGTGTTTCAGCGAACACAAAGTTCGGCAGCAAATCACACTTATGGATGCTTTGTTTGTAGTTAAAAACAATGCAGAATAAGGAGGACAACTCAGAAGTCGAATGGAAATTCTGAGAGGAAGGAATGCAAAGTATAGTCAATGTTGAATTCTTACTGAAGAGAATATCAGATTGCAATTCGTTTTTCTAGTGTATACGCAGTGTATACAGAGTGTATATCCCGTATATACAGAGTGTATATCTAGTGTATACAGAGTGTATATTAAGTGTATACAGAGTGTTTCAAGTGTTTTTTCCGATGTGTTTTTCTTTCTCTCCAACTTATGCTCTATTTATAGCAGTTATTTGAGAGAAATACGCCCCCTCCATGGTGCAACAAGCACTAGGCTATCATGGAGGAAACACTTACATGGTGGAATGTACACTTGCTTGGTGGGAGGAGCACTTGCACCATTGTGGGAGGTGCACTAGGCTGCTTATTGCTTAGTGTTGCAACACAATACACGGATTGGAAAACATCCGTTACAAACACGGATTATATCACGTTAATATTCACTATTAACAAATAAATTTGGTCCAAAAAATTAATCAATCGATCGATCATTTGACCAAATCCGAATCCAAATCCCATTTCAATCCCATTTCCCATTCACTCTAATTTTAAGACTATTTCATCTTAAACAAAAACTCAACATCGTGTATATACTTCCATACGAAAGAAGAAAAAAACTGTATCATTTAATAATATTTTTTTTTACTTTTAAATTATATAATGTTAATTCAAAAAATTATGCAGAATTTACTCAAAGCACACAATATTATGTCATGGTAAGAATATTTTTAAACTGTTTAGCCCCACAAAATGATATAAGAGTTAGATAGTTTATTTAGACAAATATGCCGATAGCAGTAGCAATGTCATGGGCGAGACTTCTTCCCGTGGCATGTTGAAGACACACAAGGAGTATGAGTTTTACAACAACAATAATAATAACAAACTCAGTATAATTTCACAAGTGAAATCTGGGGAGGATAGTATGTACGCAGACTTTACATCTACCTTCAAGAAGACAGAAAAACTGCTTTCGAAAGACTCTCGGCTTAGAAAAGGAGTATGAGTTTTGTTGACCATAAAATATTTGGACAATGTAGATGTCAATAATAAATCACCACATAATATATATATGTGTCAATCTTGGTAGCTCAAAACAGATAATATCATTATAAACTAAGAACCCTAACAAAGTTAAATACAATATATAGCGCAAATGATGTTTATTTTAGGAGTATAGTCTAACGATGATATTAAATTAATCTTTTTATGTAAGCAATCCACGCTTATTCCAGAAAGAAAAAAAAATAATCCACGCTTATTATTAAAAAATATAGATAAATGATTTAGGACCTGACTTTACACCATCTTTGTAAAAACTAAATCCTATACTTAACCAAGTTCTGTTAATGTGCTCTGAAACATTTTCAAGTTCCCATTGATTCTGAGATCAGTGAATACACGATTGACTGAGGGAACCGAACACAAATTGATTAATATCTCTTAGAAAATTCTTATTTCAAATAAACAATAGTAAAACAAATTAGTTAGATCAAAGCAAAATTGTGTTAGCACATTGACACAACTACCTAGGTTTTCAAAATCAGTTGAGATATTATGAATAAATAGTAGCCCCCTTAAATTATATCTTGAAATGTTGGGGGTACCATTTAGCAAATGTATAAGGTGGAAAAATGTTATACTGCAATAGAGCCTACATATGTACTAGGGCGAAATTAAAAAATAGCTAGATTTACAAGTGATAATTGAAAAATAGTCATAATGTCAAAAGTAATCGAAATTTAGTCATTTTTCATGTAAAGATAAATCTGAAGGACAATATTGTCCAAAATTCGAAAAATATTCCAGCATAATATACTGGAGTTTGAATTTTTTACATGTGAACTCCCAGCATAATATACTGGAGTTCCAATATAATATGTTGGAAGTTCATACATAGGTGTTTCAATCTCCAGTATATTGTATTGGAACTTTTTGTATGCTGGAGTTCCAGCATAATATGCTAGAAGTTCTTACATAGGTGCATCAATCTCCAGTATATAATGCTGAAACTTTCTGTGTTGCAGCAAAATAGTGGCTATTTTTTAATAATTTTACAAATACTGGCTATTTTTCAATTACCGGTCCAAAAACTGACTAGCCCGTGCTATTTTCACTAGTTAACACGATCAGGTTTTCAATTTTGAACTTGCATGATCATTAGGAAGTATTACTTCACTACATTTTTTAATAGATGGCCTACTATAAAAAGATTTTTTTATTTGGTTGTTAATTCTTTTGGGGTGAGTGTGTGTTTTCTTTTATCATTTTCTTTTCATGTGACTATTTTGTTGGATCTGCTTTCCAATTCATTCTTGAAGTATTTCTCTATCACCAATCAAACTTTAGGCTGACAAGATGGAGAATGGAACGGCCTGAAAAAAGAATTAAAAAAAAATACAAAAATATTCATATATATATATATATATATATATATATATATATATATATATATATATATATATTATATTAGTATACAAAAAATTATATATTTTGTCAGTTATTATTTTTAAAAGCGACTATATTGTGTAGCTTTCCCTTTCTTTCTTGCTTTCTTTCTTTTAACTTTGACAAGACGAAGAACATCATGGATTTTATCTTGCTAGGCCAAACCGTGGCAGCCCATGCTATTTCTAGTGAAAATAGCACATGCTAGCCATTTCTCAAACTGATAATTGAAAAATAGCCAGTATTTATAAAATCATTGAAAAATAGTCACTATTTTATTGAAACACAAAAAGTTCCAGTATAATATACTGGATTATGGAGCTCATGCTTATAAACTTTCAGCATAGTATGTCGGAACTCCAACACATGGAAAGTTCTAGCATAATATGCTGGACATTGGAACTCCTACATATAAACTTCTAGCATATTATGTTGGAACTCCAGCACATTATGAAATTCTAGCATATTATGTTGGAATCTCATAAGTATAAACTTCGAACTCCAACATATTATGCTGGATTTTTTTCGAATTTTTATGGGTATTTTTGTTCAAAATTTATTTTTACATGAAAATAATTAAATTTCGATTACTTTTGAAATTGTGACTAATTTTCAATTACCATATGTAAATCTGGCTATTTCTGATTACTCCCCCCACCCATCTATTTCTACAAGAGGAATTTTCAGAAACCACTATTGTTTAGTGGCTATTAACTTCCTACAGCTATCATATACATAATTACTTCCTATAGCTACTATTCAGTTGTTACGATAGTGTATTCACTGTATTCGCACTGTTGTATTCGTGAATACAGCAGCAAAAAATGCCTAACTTACGGTAGTTCATCTGTACGCGCATGTATTCACATGTATTCGCATGGTGTATTCATGAATACAACAACAAAAAATGCCTAAAATCAGGGATGTCCAGTTGAACGCACATGTATTCACATGTATTCACGTTAATGTATTCATGAATATAGCAGCAAAAAACATCTAAAATATCACGATCCAATTTAGGATCATGACCGACACTTAGGAGCAAATGCCACAAAGTAAGCCTCATCGGTATTTTACAGAAAATCGCATAGAGTTTTCCCTATTTTTGGACTTTCCAAAAATTTTCCTATCTCAAATCAACAACCACACATCCTAATATCAATCCAAATAACAATAACTTTATCAATTAACCCAAATAAATATCTACCATTAATAGTCCATCCACTAACAACTAGAAATACTAATTTATCTCTAACTTTGATAATAAAGAACGATACTCAACATAAGTCTATAATAACAAAAGAATACTCATGACACTAACAGAATTACTATTGAGCGACTCTAAGAGTTCAAAACAAATATAATAACAATAAATAAAATCTCCGTCCACGCGAACAAGTGCGAGGCTCACCAAGAACTATCAACATGTGCGCTCTAATTAACGAAATTCTCGGCCGCGTCAACTGCTGTCTCTATAAAAAAAAATTAGCGGGGAATGATTTTCTAGCTCAGTGAGTAATAACACTTAAGCACAACCGTTTTTATTGGGTACAAGTCAAAAAAATTGCTAGTATATATTTTAAACAGAAAATATCATAAGGATGCCCTTTCAGAAATAATAAACAATAATCACTCTCATCATATTTTTTATGTATTATAAATCAATTGACAATTCAGTAATAAGCTCGGTAAATACTGTGTAATATCAATATTCATGTTTGGGAGGTTTCAATGAATAGATCATGTAATCGGTATAACTGTGGACTTCTTCGCAAGAAGTCATATATAACGGTAGTCCCTACTCGAGGGAAATCAGTAATGGTATGCTAGTTCTACCTTTCCACTAGGGAGGGTTGTAACGATAATCGATAATTACAACGTGCACCAGGTCTAACGAACCCGCCATTAGCTACGGGATCCTTCAAAGTCTACTCTAATTTATACTTATCTCTGTAATCCATATATACTCGTAGGAAAATATTTTAAAATAATGTAGGGCATATCAGTTCTTATCAAATCATGAAATTTTATTTCGATAACAATAAATTCAAGTAACGGTAAAACATATCTAATGACAACGGAAATATTTAAAACAACGATAATCATCTCAAATAACTATTTTGGTACCATATCGAGAAAAAGACTTGTCCCACATGCAACTCAAAATGATTGGTAACATATCCATATTAAAAATCATGTGTAAATCATGCAAGTTATGAAAACACAAATTGCGGTAAGATTACTACTCACAGTACTCGTGCCGAAATACCAAATGCTTCACCTTGAGCAATTCGTACAACTTCCTCCACTCAATCTATAATTACATAATATCGATCTCATGTTAATTTTTATGTTTAGGCTAATTCATAGCTAATTTTGAATACCCATCCCTCGAGGTTTTATATTTGACTCTTAATTCGCCGAATTATATTTATCCACGGGATGAGTAATTTCTAATCCATCAATTCCAACCTATTCATATAATTTATTAATCCAATTCTATAAAGTTCTATGGATTCTTCAGGAAGAAAATTCTCATTTACGTGAATGAACTAGTGTAATTTCTATTACTCTGTAGAATCTTTCGACCATTGAAAACGAAATTAAAATCTACCAGAAGAAGAAGCTCAAGTATTATCCGTAAGACTCAATCAATGCTTCAGATTCCTCAACAGTTATAGCTATGGTTCCAACGCACTGCACCAACTTCTTCCTCCTGCTTTTCTCCTTTCTTTCTTCCTTTCTTTGCTCGTATTTTTTTTGTTTTTCGTTTTCCCAAAGCTTTTTGCTTCGTTCCCCTTACCCTAACCCTTTTCAATTTGGCAGATATGTTTTCAATGGGCTTCGGCCCTTTTTGCTTCAATTCCTTATCTTTTTCTTTTCCTTTTTTTTGGTTTTGTTTTATTTGTTAGTTTCTTTTTTTTCCTACTAATTACCAATACACTCTTATTTTAAATATGAGGTATTACATTCTCCCCACCATATGAAATTCGGTTCCCGAATTTACAACAAGTGCATACCTGAAGACTGAAATAAATGGGGATACTTTGCTTGCATATCTTTTTCTACTTTTCGAGTAGCTTCTTCCACGGTATAATTTTTCCAAAAGACTTTCACGAGCACAATTTCTTTTGACTATAGCTTCCTTACTTACCTATCAATAATAGCCATCGGCTCCTTCTCAAAAGACAGCTTCTCATCGAGCGGTATAGTCGGTGCTTCAAGCACCTAAGATGAGTCTGATATACATTTTCTTAGCATTGAGACATGAAACACTGGATGGATAAAGGACAACTCAGGAGTGTAATGGCCTGGCCGGTCGTTTTGAATGTTAGATCCCCGATCCCCATTAAGTACTTCCCTCGTCTATTTCTGATATTGTGACTTGCCAAGAGGGTTCATTTTGAGTTTTGGAGTGTTTTGGGACACTTAGTCCCTAAATGGGAGCTTAAGTCTTAAGATTTAGACCGTAGTCAGAACTGTATGAAGATGACTCCGGAATAGAATTTCGTCAATTCCGTTAGCTCCGTTGGATGATTTTGGGCTTATAGGCGTGTTCATATTATGTTTTGGAGGTCCGTAGCTCATTTAGGCTTGAAATGACGAAAGTCGAATTTTTGGAGTTTTGGGCCAGTAGTGGAATTTTTGATATCGGGGTAGGAATCCGATTTCGGAAGTTGGAGTAGGTCAGTAGTGTTGAATATGACTTTTGTGTAAAATTTGGGGTCAATCAGTCGTTGTTTGGTTGGTTTCGACATCAGTTGTCGAATTTGGAAGTTTCACGTTCATTAAATTTGGATTGGAGGGTGATTTGTATTTTTAGCAGTGTTTGATGCGATTTGAGGGCTTAACTAAGTTCATATGGTGTTTTAGGACCTGTTCGTATGTTTGGTTGAGGTCCCGGGGGCCTCGGGTTGATTTCAAGTGGTTAACGGACCTTTAGACTTAAGAAGAAAATTGCAGAAATTGCTGAAGTCTCCAGCTCTGGTTTCCTTCTTCGCATTCGCGAGAGGGGTCTCACGTTCACGAAGAGGAGCTGGGGCAGGTAGAAATTTAACACTTCGCATTCACGATGTTGGTTACGCGTTCGCGAAGCTGAGAGGTCATATGCCTACTCGTTCGAGAAGAGTGTCCCATGTTCGCGTAAGAGTGAGAGAGTGGCTATCGCGTACATAACAGGGTCATCGCGTTCGCGGTGAAGGAATTATGGGCCAAGTCAAGTTGTGCTTCGCAAATGCGAGGGGCCTTCCGCGTTCGCGATGAAGGATTTACCTGGGCAGATTATAAAGTTTCAAAATTGAGGGTTAGCCATTTTTGTCAAAACTAGAGTTTGGGAACTTGAATTTGGACGAGATTTTGAGGAATTTTCAGAGATATCAATTGGGTAATGATTCTACACTTGATTTTGGTGATATCACACTAGTTTATCATTAATTTTATCATTTAATTTCGGATTTGGGGTGAAAAATTGAAAAAACTGGAAAAGAGTTCTTCAACTAAGATTTCGAGTTTTGACTGGGATTTTGACATTGGATTTAGATAAGTTTGGTACAAGTGAACTCGTAAGTGAATAGGTGTTCATAATTTGTGACTTTTACCCGATTTCGAGACGTGCCCCCGGGGAGGCTTTTTGGGCATTTTTTTTATTTCTTGCCTTAGCTTTGATTTCATTAGCTAAATTAGTTGCTTGTAGCTATATTTACGTTATGTAATTGATTTGGCTAGATTTGGGCCATCCAGAGCCGGATATTCGCGGAAATAGTATTGTTTCGGATTGATTTGAGCTTGGTTCGAGGTAAATAGCTTGCCTAACCTTGTGTGGGGGAACTCCCCTTAGGATTTGGTACTGTTTGATATATGAGCGCCGTGTACGTGATGTGACGAGTACGTACACGAGATATTTGTTAAAAAACTCCATTTTTCACTAAGTAATAACATGTTTTCTCCTTATTTGAACTACACTAGCATATGTAACTATCTTGTCTAGATTAGAAAAGCATGCCTACGTGTTTTAACTGTCTAATTGAATTATGTGTAGCATGTTTAGTAAAATTACCTATTTCTTTGATTTGAGCTTAGTCTAAACTGTAGTTTTCTTGCTATAACTGCTGTGTATATTGGTTGAGCTGCATATTTGCTTTAGGACTACAAAACGATATTCCAGGAGATCCCCCTGTACTGCATATTTACTTTGGGACTATGGAACAGTATTCCGGGAGATCCCCTAGCACTACATATTTACTTTGGGACTAAAAACGCTATTCCGGGGAGATCTCCCTACATATTTATATTTGGGACTACGGGACGGTATCCCGGGAGATCCCCCTATTGCTGTGTTCTGAGCTGTTGGCTTCCATTGAGTTCTATTCCTGTTAGATTTCCGTATTTCTTTTACTGTAATATTCCTTTATATTGTATTTCATTATATTTACACTAGCAGGGCCATGATCTGATATCACCACTACTCGACCGAGGTTAGGCTTGGAATTTACTCGGTACCATTGTGGTGTACTTATGCCCTTACCTGCACATGTTTTTCGTGTAAAGATCCAGGTTTTTCATACCAGCATCATCACTAGTTGCAGTCATTGCTGCTTGTTGGAGACTTCAAGGTATATCTGTCTGTGTCCGCAGATCCTCGGAGTCCCTCTCTATCCCCCTATGTTCATTTCTCTTTCTTTCTATAGAGATGATATATAGAATAGCTAAAAACATCTTAGTACTTGTGACTTACGAGTTTTCGGGTTTTGGGTATTGTTCGGTACTTATCTAAAGTAATAACTGTATATGCCGAGTAACATTTAGTTGCTTAATGGATAGTTGTGTTGCCAGTAGATAATCTTCATGATTTTGTTTTCATTTCTGCAATGTGTTAGGCTCACCTAGTCGTAGAGACTAGGTGTCGTCAGGACAGTTCACAGATGGAGAAATTGGGTCGTGACAAGTTGGTATCAGAGCTCTAGGTTCATAGGAGTTGTGAGTCACAAGCCACTTTATTAGAGTGTTGTGGAACGGTATGGAGACGTTTATACTTATCTTCGGGAGGCTATGGAACTGTTAGGAAAATTCCACTTCATTTGATTCCTTGTCGTGCGAGATTATTGACTTCAAAATTCTAAACCTCTGTCTTCTATTCTCTCACAGATGCTGAGGACACGTGCTATTGGAGATGACCAGGCACCCACTCCCCCTGCTGGAGTCACTCGAGGCCGGGGCAGGGCCTGGGTAGAGGCCGAGGACGTGCACATGGTGCAGCCGTGAGCTGCTGTAGAGGAGCCACTAGTAGCTCCAACTGGAGCACAGGCACCTAATACGCCTACTACTACTACTACTCCAGCTCTCTAGGAGACCCTTTTTACAGTTCATGAGCATGTACAACACTCTAGCTCAGGCAGGGTTGATTCCCCTTGCTACAACCACATCTCAGGCCGAGGGAGGAGCACAGACTCCCGCTGCCTGCACTCAAGAGCAGCAGGTTCAGGTTGATCAGATCCCAGAGGTTATACTGGTACCGCCTATAGCCCCAGTTCAACCCGAGGGTATGGCAGCAGCTTCAGAGGAGGAGTAGCGGAGGCTTGAGAGGTACAAGAAACACAAACCTCCTACATTCAGTGGTCTAGCATCAGAGGATGCTTAGGGATTTCTGGAGGAGTGTTATCGTATCCTCCTGTCACCCAAAATCTCACCCGTCGTAATGGCGCCTATCATGGTACAAGGCAAGCCTCAACTTAACATCTCAACACAGTAGAACTTTTAAATAAAGGCAGAAGTAGTTAATATTAAATAAAACCTTTTAGAACAGAATATAACTCCAAAAGTACGAAACAATCCATCCCCAAAACCCGGTGTCACTGAGTGCATGGGCATCTAAATGATAACAACATCCGACTGATAAAACACTGTCTGAAAATATAGAACAGTAGAATATGAAAGGAAAGGAGAGTCAAGGTCAGCGAACGCCATGCAACTACCTCAATAGTCTCCTGAGTCTGGCTCCTCAATCAGCAACTGCCGTGACCAGAAGTGTCTAGATTTGTACACGAGGTACAGGGGGTAACGTGAGTACACCAACTCAGTATGTAACAGAAATAAATAAGGAACTGAGAAGTAGTGACGAGCTATGCAAATACAGTTATCTCAATAACTTTCAAATAAGAGTAGTCATTCTTTTAATTTAACAGTTTAAGTCACATCAGTACGTACTCAATAAACCAGATATCAAATTTGACTGAGCAGTAAATAATATCTTCCAATAATTTTCACAACAGTGATATGACATCTGCGATGCAACAGTAATGAAGTAAATGTATTTTCTCAGAATAACAGTCACTCTGTCCTCCCATTCACTCCAACCTCACAATCACTCATTCCTTACATTCACTCATTCCTTCCAGTCGCTCAGCACTCGCACTCAGCACTCTCACTCAGCACTCGCACTCAGTAGGTACTTGCGTTCATTGGGGGTGTGTACAGACTCCGGAGGGGCTCCTTTAGCCCAAGCGCTATAACAAGCCACCTCGTGGCATAAATCACTAAGGCCCTCGGCCTCACTCACTCATAAATCAGTAACAATATGTTGCGGCATGCAGTCTGATCTCATAAATATCCTCACAGATCAGGCCCTCAGCCTCACTTGGTCACCAATCTCTCCAGTCTCTCGGGCTCTCAAAAATCATATAAACAGCAATGTCATGTATCAACAATGAACAGCAAGAGACGGAGGCATAATAAGCAAGAAAAGCTATGACTTAGCACAAAACAACAATTAGCAGCTAATTCAGTAAGTACACGACCTCGCAGGTCTCAATAGTGATCACATAAGGCCTAAACATGATTTCTAACATGAAGTACAATCAATTTCCATGAAAACAGAGGGAACATGTATTAAATAGTAGGCCAATTAATTCCACAGTCTCATGGGACGGACCAAGTCACAATCTCTACGGTGCACGCCCACACGCCCGTCACCTAGCATGTGCGTCACCTCCAAAATAGTCATACGACACAATGTTTGGGGTTTCATACCCTCAGGACCAGATTTATAACCGTTACTTACCTCAATCCGAGCAAAAATCCTACTCTGAAATGCCTTTGCCTCTCAAATCGACCTCCGAATGCCTCGAATCTAGCCATAATAATTCGATTCAGTCAGTAAAAAATATAAGAATTAATTCCACATGGAATTCTACATTTTCCATTAAAAATCCGAAATTGCACTAAAAATTCGCCCGTGCGGCCCACGTCTCAGAATTCGACGAAAGTTGCGAAATATGAAACCTCATCCAACCCCGAGTCTAACCATACCAAAATTACTAAATTTTGATAATATTTCGACCCTCAAATCCCCAAATCTATTCGAGAGGGTTTTCAAACTCTTCCAACTAAATTCACAGATTTAACGCCAAAAGTAGTAATAGATTCGGGTAATCTAACCAAAACTAGGTTAAGAACACTTACCCCATTGTTTTCTCTGAAAATCTCCTAAAAATCGCCTCTTCCCGAGCTCCAATTTGGTAAAAATGGAAAAAGGGAACTTAACATTCTGTCCAGAAAATTTCGGGTACTGTTCACGGGGAACTATTCCGTGTACTATTCACAAACACTGTTCACGGATATTGTTCACGAGACTGTTCATTGGTACTATTTATGGGTATTGTTCACATGCTGTAAAATCAGCATCTGTCCAAAGAGAAAATTCAGCAGCCTTTTTATATCCGTTAACCTTCCGAAATCCACCCAAAGCCTTCGGGACTTCAACAAAATACACCAACAAGTCCTAAAACATGATACAGACTTAGTCGAAACCTCAAATCGCATCAAATAATGCTAAAACCGTGAATCACATCCCAATTCAAGCCTAATGAAACTAAGAACGTCCAACTTCTATATTCGATGCAAAAACCTATCAAATCAAGTCCGATTGACTTCAAATTTTTCACACAAGTCATAAATGACATAACGAAGCTATGAAAATTTTCAGAACTAGATTCCGACTCCGATATCAAAAAGTCAACTCTCAGTCAAACTTTTCTAAAAATCTTCTATTTTCCAACTTCCGCCAAAATGCACTGAATTGTCCTATGGACTTCCAAATCCAAATCCGAACATGTTCCTAAGTCCAAAATAACCATACGAAACTATTGGAATCATAAAAATTCCATTTCGAGGTCTTTTTCTCAAAAGTCAAATCTCCGGTCAAAATTAAGAAATCTTTAGCCTTAGATTTCTAGGTTCCGTTAAATGGCGATAATTTGATCTAGGGACCTCCAAATTCGATTTCGGGCATATGACCAAGTCCCAAATCACGATACGGAACTACTGGAATGGTCAAAACTTTTATCCGGGTTCGTTTGCTCAAAATGTTGACCAAAGTCAACTCAATTGAGTTTTAAAGCTCTAGTTCATAATTAATCCATTTTTTACATAAAAACCTTACAGAAAATTATACGAACTGCGCACGCAAGTCAAGGAATTATTGATAGCACTTTTCATGTCTTAAAATACCAAAATGATTATTTAATTTAAAGATGACATTTTGGGTCATCACACCTCCGCATTATGGGCATAACAGAGTCGAGTGGGGTTACTTTCACTGCCTTCCAGCTTCGAGGAGTAGCCTATCAGTGGTGGCGTACTTATGAGTTGGACAGTCCGGTTGAGGAAACTTATCTTACATGAACTCAGTTCTCGGATATGTTTTTGAGAGAGTATGTCCCTTAGAATCTCTAGGACGCATGGCGCACAGAGTTTGAGTAGTTGCACCAGGGTACTATGACTATTTCAGAGTATGCAGTCCATTTTAGTGACTTGGCTAGACATGCACCGGCCTTGGTTTCTACAGTTCGAGAGAGGGTTTGCCGGTTTATTGAGGGACTCATTCCCAGCATCATGACTAGCATGGCCCAGGAGCTTGAGATGGATATCTCGTATCAGCAGGTGGTGAGTATTGCTAGGAGAGTAGATGGCATGCTTTCTCGGGATAGGGAGGAGAGAGAGGCCAAGAGGTCTCGAGAGTCGGGCCATTATTCTAGTGCCCGTACCCCAACAGTAGTTCGTCATGGTTGGGGTTATGTATGTCGCCCCGTTCATTCAGATCTTCCAGCCACCAGTGGTATTCCAGCTCCTCCTAGACCTTAAGAGCCTTATTATGCACCTCCAATATCTAGTGTGCCTCCTGCACGGGGTGCCATCAGTGGTCAGTCCAACAGACCTGTACTAAGCTAGTCACAGCTGCCATGTCCTCCCAAAGCTTGTTTTGAGTATGGAGACACTCGCCATATGGTGAGAGATTGCCCCAGACTTAGGAGGGGTGCACCTCCACAGACTTCTCAACCACAACGTGCTCCACCAGGTCCTCAGGCTATGATTACAGCACCAACTGCCACCACACCTACTCAGCCAGCCCGAGGTGGAGGTCTGGGTGGTAGGGGTCACCCTAGAGAGGGAGGCCAGGCCAGATACTATGCCCTTCTTGCTCGTATAGAGGTTGTTGCTTCCGATTCTGTTATTACAGGTATTGTTCCAGTCTGTCATAGAGATGCATCAGTTCTATTCGATCCATGCTCCACTTATTCTTATGTCTCGTCTTATTTTGCCCCGCATTTGGGCATATCTCGGGATTCTTTGAGTTCCCCTATTTATGTGTCTACTCTTGTGGGACATTCTCTTATTGTAGATCGCGCGTATCGGTCAGGTTTGATTACTCTTAGTGGTTTTGAGACCAGAGCCGATTTATTACTACTCAGCATAGTAGATTTTGATGTTATCTTGTGAATGCACTGGTTGTTTCCCCATTATGCTATTCTTGATTGTCATACCAAAATTGTGACACTGGCTATGCTAGGTTTATCGCGATTAGAGTGGAAGAGTACCTTAGATTACACTCCCAACATGGGTATTTTATTTCTTAAAGCTCAACAAATGGTTAAGAAGAGGTGTGCGCGTATCTATCATATGTGAGAGGTATTAGTATTGATACCCCTACAGTTGATTTAGTCATAGTAGTGAGGGATTTCCCTGATGTGTTTCCAGCTGATCTTCCGGGCATGCCGCCCAACATAGATATTGATTTTGGCATTGATTTGTTGTCGGGCACTCAGCCCGTGTCTATTCCTCCTTATCGTATGGCCCCTCCTGAGTTGAAGGAACAGTTACAGGAGTTGCTTGATAAGGGCTTCATTCGGCCCAGTGTGTCACCTTGAGGTGCTCCTGTCTTATTTGTGAAGAAAAAGGATGGTTTTATGCGTATGTGCATTGATTATCGCCAGTTGAACAAAGTTACAGTGAAGAACCGGTATCCTTTGCCTCGTATTGATGACCTATTTGATCAATTATAGGGTGCCCGAGTGTTTTTCAAGATTGATTTTTGTTCAGGTTATCATCAGTTGAAGATTCAGGAGCCAGATATCCCGAAGACTGCTTTTAGGACTCGGTATGGTCATTACGAGTTCCTTGTTATGTCATTTGGGCTGACCAACACCCCAGCAACATTTATGCATTTCATGCACAGTGTATTCCGGCCTTATCTTGACTCATTCATCATTGTCTGTAATGATCCAACTAGTCATTTTGCTTTCTATAACCCTGTTCCCTTAAATAAGACTTCCTGTACTTGCTTTAACTAATTTACGACTTGTGGGGATGGTTGGTTCGAGATTTGGAAGAGTTTGGATTGAAATCGAAACACTTGGTTCCTTAGGTTTGGCTTAAAAGGCTAAGTTTGACTTTGGCCAACATTTTTAGTAAATAGACCCAAACATGCGTTTTGACGGTCCCGGAAGGTCCGTAGTAAAATATGGGACCTGGGCGTATGCCCATCAAATTCTGAGGTCCCTAGCCCGAGTAATGAATTTTTGTTAAAAATTATTAAATTGAAAATCTAAGGATTTAAAGAAATTGAATAATGTTTGATGATGTTGGTATCGGGTCAGTATGTTGGTTCTGGAGCCTGGTACAAGTCCAATATAACATTTAAGTCTTGTTTGTGAAATTTGATGTGAAACGGGACTGATTTGACGTGATTCGGATGTCCGGTTGTAAAAATAGGAATTCTAAATGTTCTGAAGCATTTCATACATTTTGGTATTAAATCCGTAGTGTTAGATATTATTTCGGCAATTTGATCGCTCGAGCAAATTTGTATGATGCTGTTGGACTTGTGTGAGTATTCGAAGTGGAGCCTCGAGGGCTCGGGTAAGTTTCGGACGTGGGTTGGGGATGAAAAGCACCCCAGTTTTCGGGTGTTTCTGGGCAAGGTTGCAGGTCTCGCAAATGCGAGGAAATGTTCGCATTTTGAACCTTGCATTTGCAAGGAAAGCATCATATTTGCGATGAAGCCTAGCTGGGGGCAGTGGTCGCATTTGCGACGTCTTGTTCGCATTTGCGAACCTAGCAAGGTCCGCATTTGCGACCCTTCTTTCGCATTTGCGATCAAGGCAGAGGGAGGCCCAGTTCGCATTTGTGATCATTTTGTCGCAATTGTGGCATTGCATTTGCGAACCTAATGTCGCAAATGTGACATCAGAGGCCTGGACATAGCTTTTAAAAATGGGACTTAGGCTATTTATTTCATTTCACTTCTACACTTGGGTGATTTGGGAGCTTTGAAAGAAGGGATTTCAACCTAGCATTGTAAGGTAAGTTATTTCTACTTAATGTGAGTTTAATACTTTGGTTTTGGGTAGATTAACACACAAAAATTAGTGAAAATCATGAGATTTGAGTAAAAACCTAGGGTTTTGATAAAAATAAGATTTTACCACGAAATTTAATATGGAATGAAGTAAAAATAATATATTCTTGATCCTTAGGTTAGGAGTAACAACTTCCCTAAAACATTTCTGGAATCCGGGCACGTGGGCCCAGGGATGAATTTTAGGAATCTCTTAATTTGGATTGGGGAATTACTCTAATGTTTGGGATATGAAGTTTTAAGCCTATATTGATTAGTTTCTATGCTATTTGGATAGTTTTGGAGTGTTTGGCACTAAATTGAGGATTTGGGCTTAAGCTTGGACCGGAAAATAGACCGTGAAGTGAGGTAAGTCTCTTTTCTAACCTTGTAAGAGGAAAATCTCCCTATAGGTAAACTTAATTAATACGTGATTTGATTGTGGGGGGCCGCATACGCATGAGGTGACGAGATTCCATACGTGGCTACTATTCTTATTATGTCCGGGTAGTTCTAGGCTTACACCATGCTTTATGAGTATTGTTGTATGATTATGAATTGTGGAATTGCATTGATTGGAACCTTGTTG
Source organism: Nicotiana tabacum (assembly GCF_000715075.1). Classification (NCBI taxonomy): domain Eukaryota; kingdom Viridiplantae; phylum Streptophyta; class Magnoliopsida; order Solanales; family Solanaceae; genus Nicotiana; species Nicotiana tabacum. The sequence continues at coordinate 38,630,485 of NC_134086.1, forward strand.
AGAAGGTGATTATTTCAAGGATTTCAAGTAAATAATTATTTTTGAAAGAATTAAAGAAGCATTTAAGTTGTAGTTATACTTAACCGCGTCGCAAGTATATTTTGCGAGCGGGGTGATTATTTCTACTACTCTCATGGGAGCGGGTTGTTTGCCTGGCAGATTTGTAATTGTATATATATGTATGGTTCGGACCATTTGACCCTCGGCAGTGCATAGTTTACTTTTATGTTGGATCGGGCCTAACGTCCTCGGCGGAAATTGCGTGATAATGGAACCGGGACCTCTTGTAATCTATATGATTTATTGTTTCAAATACCACTTGTTTTAGAAGAAGGAAATGCTTAAATTTATTAATTGATGAGAAGGTTTTCAGTATTATTTCTTATTTGAACTTGTTTCTATCTATGTACATTGTGAATTGACATATTGAACCTCATATTATCATATTATTGACCCTAGTAAGTGTCAAGTCGACCCTTCGTCACTACTTCTTCGAGGTTAGACTAGATACTTACTGGGTACACAATTTTTATGTACTCATACTACACTTCTGTACTTAATTATACAGGTTCTGAGGTAGGTGCATCTGGTTACCCGTCTGGTGCGCATTCTTGATAGTTGGCCGAGATTCCACAGTGAGCTGCTCCCTTCCTATGCCGTGCAGCAGCATGATGGAGTCTCTTTTTTTTGACTGTCTATTCTATTTCAGACAGTAGGATAGATGTATTCTTTTGTATATTCTACAAGATTCCCATATACTTGTGACACCAGGTCTTGGCACACACATTAGTAGACTATTTTTTGGGATGTAATCACTTAATTATGACATCATTTGGTCACTTCAACTTTAAATTTGTCTAAACTATTTATTTTCATTGAATGTTTAGATAATCTAAGGAAATGTTGGAAATGTTTGGCGTCATAAATGGAATCCATTAGTTGGTTGAGTTTGGCTTGCCTAACATCGGTGTTGGGCGCCATCGCGACCTAGATCGGAAATTGGATCGTGACAATATGGTATCAGAACACTAGGTTCACGTAGGTCTCACAAGTCATGGGCAAACCTAAAAGAGTCTTGTAGATCGGTACGAAGACGCCTGTATCTATCTTCGAGAGGCTATAGGGTGTTAGGAAAACTACTCTTTGTTCATCTCCTATCGTGCAGTTGATGGTATACTAAATTCCCTTCTCCTATTCTCTCACAGATGGTGATGACGCGCACAACAGATATTCCAGACCCCGGAAGAGCTCCCCCCTCCTCCCTCCCCTCCCCCTCCCGTTGCGAGAGGCCGAGGTAGAGGCCGGGGGAGGGCACCGGCCCGAGGTAGGGGACGAGGGCATCCTAGAGCTGCCTCAGGGCGAGGTGCCCGCAGCTGAGCCTACCCCAGCTGACTTCATGACAACACTGGGTTTCCAGGAGGTCATGGGCCGTATGTTGCGATTTATGGACACCATGACTCAGGCTAGTTCATTTCCAGCAGACCCAGCCACATCTTAGGCGGGAGGGGGAGCACAGAACCCTACCACCCAGGCTCCTGGTCATGCAGTGGTAGTGTTTTAGAGTCTGAGTAAACTACCAGCAAATGGTGCTCAGCCAGTTGCTGCAGTGGTACCTGAGCCCAGACCGGCTGCGGACGACAATCTGCAGAAGTTACTGGACAGGTGGACTAGGCTACATCCTCCCATCTTCATAGGTGAGCGTCATGAGGATGCTCAGGATTTCATTGATAGGTGCAAGGACAGACTGCACAACATGAGGATATTGGAGTCTCATGGGGTTGACTTCACTACATTCCAGCTAGAGGGCAGGGTCCATAGATGGTGGCAGTCTTAAATTCATGGCAGGCCAGCGGGTTCTCCTCCCATTACTTGGGGTCAATTCACACAGCTTTTCCTGGACAGATATATCCCACCATCTTAGAGGGAAGAGTTGCGGTGCCAGTTCGAGTAGGGTCAGATGTTTGTGACCGAATATGAGGCGAGATTCTCTGAGTTGTCTTGCCATGCACTCATGATACTTCTTACAAACGCAGAGAGAGTGCGAAGATTTGTTGCTGGGCTACACACCGGCATTCGAGCTAGTATGGCCCGAGAGGTCGAGATGGGGACTGCGTATCAGCTAGTGGTGGTGATTGCTCGGATGATTGAGGGTTACCGCCATAGGAGTAGAGAGCAGTTGTAGCAGGATAAGAGGAGTCTGGACAGTTTAGAGGTGCCCCAACTAGGGGCAGGAGTCACTTTGGGAGGGGTCAGCCCAGCAGGCCCCCATACTCAGCACCACCACCACCTCCTCAAGGTGCTCTAGTGAGACCTTCTTTCAGTGTGATGCCGGAGAGTTCTTATCACCTACCATCTATTCAGGGTTCCTCTAGCAGGTATTCTGATCATCAGGGTCCTTCTAGTGCTCACTTCAGTGCTATGCTAGAGAGTTCATACCGCCCACCAGCCATTCAGGATTCTTCTAGTGGGTATTCAGGCCAGCAGGTTAAGGCTTTAGGACAACAATCTATGGCACTGCGGGGTTGTTATGAGTGTGGGGATCCAAGTCACTTTGAAGAGATTTTGTCCTAGACTTCGGGGCAAGGCAGTACAACAGGGTTATCAGCCTATGATTACAGCGCCAGCCGTCCGGCCGCCTAGAGGTAAAGGACAGGCTGGCAGGGGCCATCCTAGAGGTGGAGGCTAGGCAGGGGGAGGTTAGTCAGCCATTTCTTAGCCCGGTGATGCTAGCCAGCCGGCGATCCAGCCAGATTCTATACTTTTTTGGCCAGACCAGATGTAGTGGCCTCAGATGCCGTGATCACAGGTACTATTTCTGTCTGCAGTAGGGATACTTCGGTATTGTTTGATCCAGGGTCTACATATTCATATGTGTCATCTCTATTTGCCCACTTCCTGGATATTCCTCGTGAGTCCTTGGGTACTCCTGTTTATGTGTCCACTCATTTGGGCGATTCTATGGTTGTGGATCGGATCTACCGGTCTTGTGTGGTTACCTTTTGTGGTTACAAGACTAGAGCGGATCTCATGTTACTTGACATGATCGACTTTGAGTTCATCTTGGGCATGGATTGGTTATCTCCATATCACGCCATTCTTGACTGCCATGCCAAGATTATTACTTTAGTGATGCCAGAGTTGCCAAGGTTGGAGTGGAAGGGTTCCTCCGTTAGTTCATCTAGTCGGGTCATCTCTTTCCTGAAGGCTCGACATATGGTCAAGAAGTGTTGTTTGGCTTATCTAGCCTATGTTCGGGACACCACCGTAGAGTCTCCGATGATTGATTTAGTACCAGTAGTCCGGGAGTTAGCTGATGTGTTTCCTTCTAACCTTCATAGCATGCCACCGGATCGGGATATTGATTTCTGCATTGATTTGGCTCTAGGTACTCAGCCTATATCTATTCCACTGTACCGTACCACTCCAAAAGAGTTGAAGGAGAAACTTGAGGAGTTAAAAAGGGGTCTGTTAGACCAAGTGTGTCGCTTTGGGGTGCACCAGTGTTGTTTGTAAAGATGAAGGATGGGACCATGCAGACGTGCATTGATTACCGCCAGCAGAACAAAGCTACCATCAAGAACAAGTACCCGTTGCCTCATATCGATGATTTGTTTGACCAGTTGCAGGGGGCTAGGGTGTTTTCTAAGATCGACTTGAGATCAGGGTATCATCAGCTGAAGATTCGGGACTCAGATGTCCCGAAGACTGCCTTCTGTACCAGATATGGCCATTATGAGTTCCTAGTGATGTCCTTTGGCTTGACTAATGCTCCAGCCGCATTTATGGACTTGATGAACAGGGTGTTTAGGCTTTATATTGATTCCTTTGTCATCGTCTTTATTGATGACATCATGATATACTCATATAGCCTGAGGGAGCACGAGCAACATTTGAGAGTAGTGCTTCAGACCTTGTGAGAGCAGAAGCTATATGCTAAGTTCTCCAAGTGTGAGTTTTGGCTAGAGTCAGTGGAATTCTTGGGGCATATTGTGTTAGGAGAGGGTATTAAGGTGGATCCCAAGAAGATTGAGGCAGCTCAGAGTTGGCCACGTCTTACTTTAGTGACCTAGATCAGGAGTTTCCTAGGGTTAGCAAGTTATTACCATCGATTTGTGCATGGCTTTTCATCTATTGCATCACCTCTGACTAGATTGACCTAGAAAGGTTCTCCTTTCCGTTGGTCCGATGATTGTGAGGTGAGCTTTCAGAAGCTCAAGACGGCTTTGACTACAACACTGATTCTAGTGTTGCCTTCCAGTTCGGCGATGTATACGGTATATTGCGATGCTTCACGTGTTGGCTTGGGATGTGTATTGATGTAGGAGGGGAGAGTTATTGCATATGCTTCGCGTCAGCTGAAGATTCATGAAAGAATTACCCTGTGCATGACCTAGAGTTAGCAGTGATTGTTCATGCTCTTAAGATATGGAAGCATTATCTATATGGGGTGTCGTGTGAGGTTTATACTGATCATTGCAGCTTACATCATTTATTCAAGCAGATGGATCTTAACTCGAGGCAGCGTAGATGGCTTGAATTACTAAAGGACTATGACATCACCATTCTTTATCATCCGGGCAAGGCAAATGTGGTCGCGGATGCCTTGAGTAAGAAAGCAGAGAGTATGGGTAGCTTGGCATTCATTTCAGTAGAGGAGAGGCCACTAGCCTTGGACATTCAGTCCTTGGCAAATAGACTTGTGAGGTTGGACATTTCAGAGCCAAGCCGAATCCTTGCATGTGTTGTTGCTCAGTCTTCATTATTGGGGCAGATCAAGGCCCGATAGTTCGATGATCCGCATTTGGCAGTTCTCAGAGAGACGCTGTTACAGGGTAGTGCCAAGGAGGTTTCTATGGGCGAGGATAGTGTTCTTCCACTCCAGGGTCGCCTATTGTGTTCCTAATGTCGATGGCTTGAGAGAGAGGATTTTGGAGGAGGCACACAGTTTATGGTATTCTATTCATCCAGGTGCTACGAAGATATATTGTGACTTGAGGCAACATTATTGGTGGCGGCGGATGAAGAAGGACATAGTTGAGTATGTGGCTAAGTGTTTGAATTGCCATTAGCTTAAGTATGAGCACTAGAGTCCAGATGGCCTACTACAGCAGATGCCTATACCAGAGTGGAAGTGGGAGCGCATTACTATGGACTTTGTAGTTGGGTTTTCGCGGACAATGCAGAAGTTTGATGTAGTTTGGGTCATTATCGACAGGTTGACCAAGTAGGCACTTCATTCCGGTAGTGACTACATATACTTCAGGGAGGTTGTCACATATCTACATTTGGGAGATAGTTCGGCTGCACGGTGTGCCCGTTTCCATCATATCAGATAGAGGCCCTCAGTTCACTTTGCATTTCTGGAGAGCTGTTCAGAGTGAATTGGGGACCTGTGTGGAGCTCAACACATCGTTCCATCCTCAGACCGATGGACAATTGGAGTGGACAATTTAGATTTTGGAGGACATGCTTAGAGCATATGTGATTGACTTTGGAGGACAATAGGATCAGTTCTTACCTTTGGCCGAGTTTGCTTACAATAATAGCTATCAGTCCAACACCGAGATAGCCCCATTTGAGGCTTTATACGGTCGGCGATGTCGTTCTCCTATCAGGTGGTTTGAGCCCGAAGAGGCTAAGTTGTATGGTCCAGATTTGGTGAAAGATGCCTTAGAGAAGGTAAAGTTGATTCAAGAAAGACTTCGCACAACACAATCTTGACAGAAGAGTTACGCGGATCAGAAGGCGCATGATGTATCATTCATGGTCGACGAGAAGGTCCTCTTGAAAGTTTCAACGATGAAGGGTATCATGAGATTTGGGAAGAAAGGCAAGTTGAGCCCAAGGTTTATTGGCCCGTTTGAGGTGTTGAGGCGAGTTGGGGAGGTTGCTTATGAGCTTGCTTTACCTCCCAGCTTATCGGGAGTTCATCCAGTTTTTCACGTGTCTATGCTTTGGAGGTATAACGCCAACTTGTCTCATGTGTTAGACTTCAGTACTATTCAGCTGGATGAGAGTTTGGGTTATGAGGAGGAGCCAATTGCCATTATTGATAGATAGGATCACCAATTGAGATCCAAAAGGATTTTTGCAGTAAAGGTCCAGTAGAGGGGCTAACCGGTCAAGGAGCAACCTGGGAATCCGAGGAGGACATGCAGAGCAGATATCCCCATCATTTCCCTAGCTCAGGTACTTTTCTATGTCCGTTCAAGGACGAACGTTTGTTCAAGAGGTGGACAATGTAACAACCCGACTGGTCATTTTGCTTTCTAGAACCCCGCTCTCCTAAATAAGACTACCCGTACTTGCTGTAACTGATTTATGACTTGCAGGGATGGTTGGTTCGAGATTTGGAAGAGTTTGGATTGAAATCGGAACACTTGGTTCCTTAAGGTTTGGCTTAAAAGGCCAAGTTTGACTTTGGCCAACATTTTTAGTAATCAGACCTGGACTTGCATTTTGACGGTCCCGGAGGGTCCGTAATAAAATATGGGACATAGGCGTATGCCCGGAATCGAATTCTGAGGTCCCTAGCCCGAGTAATGAATGTTTGTTAAAATTGATAAACTGAAAATTTAAGGATTTAAAGAAATTGAATAATGTTTGATCATGTTGGTATCGGGTCTGTATGGTTGTTATAGAGTCCGGTACAGGTCTAATATAACATTTAAGTCTTGTCTATGAAATTTGGTGAGAAACGAGACTAATTTGACATGATTCGGACATCCGATTGTAAAAATAGGAATTCTAAATGTTCTGAAGGATTTAATGCGTTTTGGTGTTAAATCCGTAGTGTTAGATGTTATTTTGGCGATTTGATCGCTTGAGAAAGTTTGTACGATGTTTTTGGACTTGTGTGAGTATTCGAAGTGGAGCCCCGAAGGCTCGGGTGAGTTTCAGACGTGGGTTGGGGGTGAAAAACACCCCAGTTTTCTGGTGTTTCTGGGCAAGGTTGCAGGTCTTGCAAATGCGAGGAAATGTTCACATTTGCGAACCTCGCATTTGCGAGGAAAGCATCGCATTTGCGATGAAGCCTGGCTGGGGGCAGTGGTCGTATTTTCGACGTCTTGTTTGTATTTGCGAACCCAGCAGGGTCTGTATTTGCAACCTTTCTGTTGCATTTGCGATCAAGTCAGAGGGAGGCCCAGTTTGCATTTGCGATCATTTTGTCGCAATTGCAGCTTCGCATTTGCGAACCCGATGTCGCAAATACGACATTAAAGACCTGGACATAGCTTTTAGAAATGGGACTTAGGCCATTTATTTCATTTCACTTCTACACTTGGGCAATTTGGGAGCTTTCAAAGCGGGGATTTCAACCTACAATTGTGAGGTAAGTTATTTCTTCTTAATGTGAGTTTAATACTTGTGTTTTGGCTAGATTAACACACAAAAATTAGTAAAAATCATGGGATTTGAGTGAAAACCTAGGGTTTTGATAAAAACAAGATTTTACCATGAAATTCGTTATGGAATGAAGTAAAAATCATATATTCTTGATCCTTAGGTTATGGGTAATAACTTCCCTAAAAACTTTCTGGAATCCGGGCACGTGAGCCCAGGGATGAATTTTAAGAATCTTATAATTTGGATTGGGGAATCACTCTAATGTTTGGGATATGAACTTTTAAGCCTATATTGATTAGTTTTTATGCTATTTGGATAGTTTTGGCGTGTTTGGTACCAAATTGAGGGTTTGGGCTTAAGCTTGGACCAGAAAGTAGACCGTGACGTGAGGTAAGTCTTTTTTCTAACCTTGTAAGAGGGAAATCTCTCCATAGGTAAACTTAATTAATACGTGATTTGATTGTGGGGGGTCACATACGCACGAAGTGAGAGAGTCCGTACGTAGCTACTATTCCTATTATGTCCGGGTAGTTCTAGGCTTACACCATGCTTTGTGGGTATTGTTGTATGATTATGAATTGTGGAATTGCATTGATTGGAACCTTGTTGAGAAGGTGATTATTTCAAGGATTTCAAGTAAATAATTATTTTTGAAAGAATTAAAGAAGCATTTAAGTTGTAGTTATACTTAACCGCGTCGCAAGTATATTTTGCGAGCGGGGTGATTATTTCTACTACTCTCATGGGAGCGGGTTGTTTGCCTGGCAGATTTGTAATTGTATATATATGTATGGTTCGGACCATTTGACCCTCGGCAGTGCATAGTTTACTTTTATGTTGGATCGGGCCTAACGTCCTCGGCGGAAATTGCGTGATAATGGAACCGGGACCTCTTATAATCTGTATGATTTATTGTTTGGTAGACCACTTGTTTTAAATGAAGGAAATGCCTAGATTTATTAATTGATGAGAAGGTTTTCAGTATTATTTCTTATTTGAACTTGTTTCTATCTATTTACATTGTGAACTGACATATTGAACCTCATATTATCATATTATTGACCCTAGTAAGTGTCAAGTCGACCCCTCATCACTACTTCTTTGAGTTTAGACTAGATACTTACTAGGTACATATTGTTTATGTACCCATACTACGCTTCTGTACTTAATTGTACTGGTTCTGAGGCAGGTGCATCTGGTTACCCGTCTAGTGCTCATTCTTGATAGTTGGCCGAGATTCCGCAGTGAGCTACTCCCTTCCTATGCCATTCAGCAGCATGATGGAGTCTCTCTTTTGTTTTTGACTGTCTATTCTATTTCAGACAGTAGGATAGATGTATTCTTTTGTATATGCTACTAGATGCCCATATACTTGTGATACTAGCTCTTGGCACACACATTAGTAGACTATTCTTTTGGGATGTAATCACTTAATTATGACATCATTTGGTCACTTCAGCTTTAAATTTGTCTAAACTATTTATTTTCACTGAATGTTTTAGATTTAATCTAAGTAAATGTTAGAAATGTTTTGGCGACATAAATGGAATCCATTAGTTGGTTGAGTTTGGCTTGCCTAACATCAGTGTTGGCACCATTGCGACCTAGATAAAAAATTAGGTCGTGACATTGTTTTTATTGATGACATTCTGGTGTACTCCCGGAGTCGAGAAGATCATGAGCATCACCTGAGGAAAGTGCTTTAGACCTTGAGAGAAAAGAAATTATATGCAAAGTTCTCAAAATGTGAGTTCTGGTTAGATTCTGTGGCATTCTCTGGTCATATGGAATCGAGTGAAAGGATCAAGGTGTATTCGAAGAAAGTGGAAGCAGTGCAGAGTTGGCCCAGACCATCTTCAGCTATAGAGATCCGGAGTTTCCTAGGTTTGGCAAGATATTGCCGTCAATTTGTTGAGGGGTTCTCGTCTATTGTAGCACATATGACCAGGCTGAACCAGAAGGGTGCTCCATTCAGATGGATAGAGGAGTGTGAGGAGAGCTTTTAGAAGCTCAAGACAGCTTTGACTACAGCCCCAGTATTCAGGTTTGGGGTCTTATACAGTTTATTGTGATGCGTCACGAGTTAGCCTCAACGCGGTGTTGATGAAGGACCATAGGGTGATTGCCTACGCGTCTAGATAGTTGAAGGTGCATGGAAAGAACTACCATGTCCACGACCTTTAGTTAGATACTATTGTTCATGCCTTGAAGATTTAGAGACACTATTTGTACGGTGTCCCTTGTGAGATCTACACTAATCACCGGAGTTTGCAACATCTGTTCAAGCAGAAGGATCTTAATTTGCGTCAGAGGAGGTGGTTAGAGCTGCTTAAGGATTATAACATCACCATTTTGTACCACCCAGGGAAGGCCAATGTGGTGGCCGATGCTTTGAGTCGTCGGGCAGAGAGTTTGGGTTGTTTAGCTTATCTACCAGCAGTAGAGAGGCCCATGTCGTTGGATGTTCATGCCTTAGCCAGTCAGTTTGTGAGATTGGATATTTTTGAGCCAAGTCGAGTATTGGCTTGTGTGGTCTGTCGGTCTTCTCTTTATAATCGTATCAGGGAGCGTCAGTATGATAATCCCCTTCTACTTATCCTTAGGGACATGGTCCAGCACGGTGGTACTAAGGAGGTCACAATTGGGGATGATGGTGCATTGAGAATGCAGGGTAGGCTATGTGTGCCTAATGTAGATGGTTTGCATGAGTTGATTCTTCAGGAGGCTCATAGCCCACGGTACTCTATTCATCCGGGTGCCGCGAAGATGTATCAGGACTTGAGGAAGCATTATTAGTGGCATAGAATGAAGACGGACATAGTGGAGTATATTGCTCGGTGTCTAAATTGCTAGCAGGTGAAGTATGAGCATCAACGACCGGGTGGGTTACTTCAGAAGTTAGAGATTTTGGAGCAGAAGTAGGAGCGAATCACCATGGACTTCGTTGTTGGACTCCCACGGACTCAGCAGAAGTTTGATGCGGTTTGGGTGATTGTGGATAGGCTGACCAAGTCAGCTCATTTCCTTCCTGTGATGACTACCTATTCTTCCAAGCATTTGACTCGAGTTTATATCCATGAGATTGTCAGACTTCATGGCATACCGGTATCTATCATCTCTGACAAGGGCACACAGTTTACATCACGGTTCTGGATAGCCGTATAGCAGAAGTTGGGCACTCGAGTGGAGTTAAGCACAACATTTCACCCTCAGACGGACGGGCATTCTGAGCGCACTATTTAGATTCTTGAGGATATGCTCCGAGTATGTCTGATGGAGTTTGGAGTTTCTTGGGATCATTTCTTGCCCCTTACTGAGTTTGCCTACAACAATAATTATCAGTCTAGTATTCAGATGGCACCCTATGAGGCTCTGTATAATAGGGGGTGTCGGTCTCTAGTGGGTCGGTTCGAGCCAGGCGAGGCTAGATTATGGGGCAAGACTTGGTTCAGGATGCTTTGGAGAAGGTTAAGGTATTTCAGGATAGACTTCGCACAGCCCAGTCCAGATAGAAGAGCTATGCGGATCGAAAGGTCCGCGATATGGCATTCATGGTCGGAGAGCGGGTCTTGTTCTGGGTTTCACCTATGAAAGGCGTTATGAGGTTTGGAAAGAAGGGCAAGCTGAGCCCAAGGTTTATTGGTCCTTTTGAGGTGTTGCAGCGTGTTAGGGAGGTTGGTTATGAGCTTGCCTTACCTTCCAACCCAGAAGGAGTTCATCCGGTACTTCATGTTTTGATGCTCCAGAGATATCACGGTGATCCATCTCAAGTAGCAAATGGCAAGTAGGAGCGGAATATTTCTTAGCTGGAGATATATTTGTGTTTGGCGGCCTTGCCGTTATGAAGATAGTGATTTTGGTATGCGAATGCTCATGTCATGTTCATTGTGCCTGCATCCAAAGAAAAATCGTGAGTTTTGCGGGGGAGGTTGGTTCGTGTCTTCGCCTGCTTGTTTTTCTTTGCTTTGCTCTAGGGATCCTATTTGAGTTACCCTGGGTAACACCTGGCTGCCATAGAGATAAAGCTTTTGAAAAATATGTGTGTATTTGATGAAATAGAGTTATTTAGAAAACATAGTGGTATGTAATATGAACTAATGACTGCGACACTTTTAGATACATTGCAGCTTCTTTGCATTAGAATTTTGAGGGTCCTGCATGTGACGAAGTTTGTTCGACTTGCTCCGGAATTTTGAGAATCCTTCTCAAAATTCCACCCCAGTTACTTAACTGATTCTCTAACTGTCTTTCATATGATGATGTCAGTTGGACATGCTCCGAAATTTTGAGGGTCCTCCTCAAAATTCTGCCCCAGTTCTGGCTGTGGGGAAAATGAAAATTTTATCGAGATGTGACCGAGCCCACAGGGCTGCCTACGTATCCCCGGTGCGAATTGTCTAGGTTTGACCCTTTTGTTGAAAGCTCTAGACATTCTGTTCTGATAAAGTTGACCATGAAATACTACATTCATTCTTTTTCCGTCTATAAGAGCCAATTGTTCATAGAGACTCCTTATCCATTCTGCATCACTGAGTTCTGCTTCCTGTATAATTCTCAAAGAAGGAATTTCGACCTCGACGGGAATGATAGCTTCGGCACCATAAACCAGCATGTAGGGAGTTTCTCCGGTTGATGTGCGAACTGTGGTACGATACCCCAATAAGACAAATGGTAACTTCTCGTGCCATTACTTGAGGTTATCTATCATTTTCCTCAGAATTTTCTTGATGTTTTTGTTGGCGGCTTCCACAGTTCCATTCATTTGAGGTCTGTATGCTGTGGAATTCTTATGCATGATCTTGAAGGTTTCACACATAGCTTTCATTAAGTCGCTATTGTAGTTGGCAGTATTGTCGGTAATGATGGATTCTGGAACCCCAAAACGGCAAACAGTACAATCCCCAACAAAATCTGCGACGACTTTCTTGGTTATAGCCTTGTAAGATGTAGCCTCAATCTATTTTGTGAAGTAGTCTATGGCCACTAAAATTAACCTATACCTATTTGAAGCGTCGGGCTCGATTGGACCGATGATATCCATTCCCCAAGCGGCGAAAGGCCAAGGTGCACTTATTGCATTGAGTTCATTTGGTGGTACCCATATTATATCTGCATGTACATGACATTGGTGACACTTTTGAACATACCTGATACAGTTTGTTTCCATAGTCATCCAAAAGTATCCTGCTCTTAATATCTTTTTGGCTAGAACGAAACCATTCATGTGCGGCCCGCAGGTTCCGGCATGTATTTCCTCAAGCAATCTGGAAGCTTCTTTGGCATCAACACACCGTAATAATCCTAGGTCTTGAGTCCTTCTGTACAGAATTCCTATACTTTGGAAGAAATGATTGGACAATCTCCGAAGCATGCGTTTCTGAGTATGATATGCATGCTCTGGTTATTCTCCATTCTCCAAGTATTCCTTGATATCGTGGTACCATGGATTTCCGTCTGTTTCTTCTTCAACATGAGCAAAATAAGCTGGCTGGCTATGGATCCTTACTGGAATGGGAACGATGAAATTCTTATCTGAATGTTGTATCATGGAAAACAAAGTAGCCAGTGCGTCTGCAAACTCGTTCTGGACTCTTAGAACATGTCTGAATGCTATGTTCGTGAACCTTTGAATTCTATCTTCGTGAACCTATTCATAAACTCTTGCACATGATATAGATATGGTAGTATCTTAGTATTCTTTGTAGCCCATTCTCCTTGAACCTGATGTACTAGAAGATCTGAATCACTAATTACCAGAAACTCTTGTATATTCATGTCGATGGCCAAATTGAGCCCCATGATGCAAGCCTCATATTCCGCCATATTGTTGGTGCATGAAAACCCTAGCTTTGCAGATACCGGATAATGTTGGCCCGTTTCCGATACCAAAACTGCTCCAATACCCACTCCTTTGAAATTTGTAGCTCCGTCAAAAAACATTCTCCAACCGTCGTAGGCTTCGATAATATCTCCTCCTACAAATGACACTTTTTCATTGGGAAAACACATTTTCCATGGCTCTTATTCCCTCCCACAGGATTTTCTGCGAGGTGATATGCTAAATCCTGTCCCTTGACCACCTTGTGAGTCACATAGATGATATCAAACTCACTCAACAATATCTATTTTGGCTAGTTTCCCTGTAGGCATTGGTTTCTGAAAGATGTATTTCAGAGGATCCATCCTTGATATGAGGTATGTAGTGTAGGCGCAGAAATAGTGCCTCAATTTTTGAGCTATCCACGTCAAGGCGCAGCAGGTACGTTCCAGCAAAGAATACCGTGCTTCATAAGGTATGAACTTCTTACTCAAGTAATATATGGCCTGCTCTTTTCTTCCCCTCTCGTCATGTTGCCCCAAAACACAATCAAAAGCCCCATCTAGTATGGACAAATAGAGTAGCAGATGTCTTTTAGGTTCTAGCGGGACTAAGGCTGGTGGCATGGATAGGTATTCTTTGATTCTGTCAAAAGCTTTCTGACATTCTTTAGTCCATTTTGTTGCAGCATCCTTCTTCAACATTTTGAAAATTGGCTCATAGATCACGGTCGACTGGGCTATGAATCGGCTGATGTAATTGAGATGCCCCAAGAAACTCATCACTTCTTTCTTGCTCTTCAAGGGTGGAAAATCTTGTATGGCTTTGACTTTTGAGAGGTCCAATTCAATCCCCCGATGACTAACGATGAAACCTAGCAATTTTCCAGCAGGGACTCCGAAAGCACACTTTGCAGGTTTCAGTTTCAGATTGTACCTTCGAAGCCGATTTAAGAATGTCCTTAAATCAGTTATATGACATGCGCTTCTTCTAGATTTGATAATGACATCAACCATGTATACCTCTATTTCTTTATGAATCATGTCATGGAAAATGGTCATCATGGCTCTCATATAAGTGACCCCAGCATTCTTCAGGCCAAACGACATCATTTTGCAACAATACATTTCCCATAGAGTGATAAAGGTTGTTTTCTCAGCATCTTCCTCATTCATCTAGATCTGATGGTATCCCGCAAAGTATTCCACAAAGGTGGAGTTCATGCTTGGCACAATTGTCAATCAATATGTGTATATTGGGCAACGAGAAATCATCTTTGGGAGTTGCTTTGTTTAAATCTCGATAGTCGACACATACTCTAACCTTCCCATCCTTCTTTAGGACTGGAACGATGTTGGCCAACCAAGTAGGATATTCAACCACTTTGAGAACTTTGGCTTTCATCTGCTTGGTGACTTTTTCTTTTATTTTTAGGCTCATATCAAGTGTGAACTTTTTGAGTTTCTATTTAATAGGCGGACACATCGGATCAGTAGGTAGTTTATGAGATACTATAGACGTGCTCAAACCAGTCATATCATCATAAGACCATGCGAAAATGTCCTCATACTCCTTCAGGAAATGAGTGTATTCTTCTTTTTCTGATGGTGACAAATGGATACTTATGCGGGTTTCTTTGTCTGTTTCAGAATCTCCCAAGTTGACTATCTCAGTTTTGTCCTGGTTAGACTTAGGCTTATTCTCAAAATTCTCAACTTTTCTAACAATTTCCTCAGGGATTATATCTTGTTCTTCTACTTCTTCTGAATCACTATCCTTATATTGCATTGTCTCATTACATGTCGCAGTCATTGGTTCATCAGGATAAGTAATAATAATACTGTAGAGGAAAAATATAAAAGATAATAATAAATACTAAAATAACAATGCATTAATTAAATCTCGAAAACATCAAAACAGGTACGGCTCGATGACTCGAGCAATTATTTCAAAACAAAATGCATTTTAAAACAAAATACTAGAAATATCTTAAATGCTTGAAATTGCTTTTTTAAAAACAGATCATGCTAATTGCCAGGATACCCAGGAACTCGACGGGCCCGAGATGGTACGGTAGTCAAATTCTTGAGAACAGCTCCCTTCTCTATGGGTTTGAATGGTGAGGTCTTCTTCCTCGTCCTCCTCAACTATTACATTGCAGTCCATGTATTCATCATCGAGAAACAGTTCCCTTATACCAGCTAAAACCTCATCTTCTTCAGATCCCTATATCACATCAGTCTGTTGAAATGTCTGATGCAGATGCAATAATGGATGTTCAAGAGGGTAATAGGGGCCACGCCATGGCGGCGACCAATCATCGTACTCCTTCCAGGTGTATTGATACCCAAGTCCAAAGGTGGTACAGTGACATTTTGGTTGTATTGGCTTAGTGATACCTTGGAGATTCTTACCGGGACCTTTACTGGGTTCATACCCTTTCCATAACAGTATGCTTTCGATCTTATTGCTCCACCACGTGTCTTTCTCTATTGCATTGACACGCTCGATGCGATGGTACGTTTCTCCACCCAACTTCCTTCTATTCTCGACAACCGAAACAATTTGATTGGTGTAGATGGGATTACTTCCGTCTCCATGAATGATAACCTCCTGATGGTTCCATTCGAACTTCACGGCCTGGTATAGCGTCAAAACTACAGCTCCTGCAGCATGTATCCAAGGTCGTACCAGCAACAAATTGTGTGTAGCAAATATATCCAACACTTGAAACTCAACATCAAACCAAGTCGGGCCCATCTGCAAACAAAGATTGATTTTTCCAATTGTGGCCCTTTGAGACCCATCAAATGCTTTCACATTCATACTCCCTGCTAGTATCTCATGGAAATCCTTACCCAACCTTTTCAATGTAGTCAACGGACAAATGTTGAGGCTTTAAACTCCATCTATTAGGACTCTAGCTATGAATTTATACTCAAACTGTACTGTGATGTACAGTGCCCTGTTGTGACTCAGTCCTTCAGGTGGTAGTTCGTCTTCATGAAAGGTGATCTTGTGGATCTCCAGTACTTGCCCTACCATGTTGGCCATCTCTCCATTGTTGATGTTGTTGGGCACATAAGCTTCATTTAATACTTTCATTAACACATTCCTATGCATCTTAGAATTCTATAGTAGCGACAAAATGGAAATCTGAGCAGGGGTTTTGTTCAAATAATCCACTACGGAGTACTCCCTTGCTTGCACCTTTCTCCAAAGATCATCTAGGCCAGTTTCAGTGACAGGTTGTTTGGGAGTGGCTTCTTTACTTGTTCCTCCCAAATGCTCAGGTATGTAAACCTTATCGGTCCTGGTCATGCCTTCTGCGGCACCAGTTTCTTCCATCTTCCCTTTTTCTTTCCTTCTCACCTCTGCAACATAGTCTCATGGTATAGCATTGGAATTAAAGGATGGTGTGGGGGATACCGTCACAGTGAAGAGTGTGGTCACTTCCACCTCAAACGGAGCTGGTGCAGTTGAGGGCGTTGTTTTTTTAACCTCAAATGGAGCTGGCATAGCTATTTCGACCTCAATTGGTGACTGAACTTGCATTATAATGGGTGTGAGAGTGACTGGAGGTATTTTGGTTTCATCCCCTTCACGAATGAGTCCAATTGATACTTCTGGATCCCATTCTTCGTCAGTTTCTATCACATTTACCCCCTCACCCTTGTGATCCAGGAGGAGAATGTTGCAGATATTTGGTGCAACCTCTTTTGCTTGTATAACCTTGGTGTCAATTAGAGTTTGGATCTTATCTTTCAAAGTGCAACATTCATCAATAGTGTGTGCCTTCATGCCCGAATTGACCCACTGGGAAGAGTTTTCCATAGCAACAACAAGAATGGGGGTGACATAACCGGCAGCCTTCAGTCTTTCATAGAGCTGATCAATGGGTTCAGCAAAAAGAGTGTATTTTCTGGGTGGTCTATGGTCGAAATTTGATCTGGGTTTCTGGTAGTTTTGGCGGGCTGGTGGTGGTGAGTGGTAATATGCAGGCTGTGTGTTATAAGTATGGTAAGTGGTGGCGGGTTATTGGTACCTGGAGGTGAAGGCTGATATGTGGGTGGTGGGGTTTGGTATGTGAGAGGGGATTTTGTCCCTTGGGCTACCATCACAGTTCCTACTTCTTTCTTTTTGGATATACCCCCTGACTGTAAAGCTTTATTCGTAGCCTGTAATGCCTCAAAATTATTTACCATTCCGCTCTTGATTCCTTCTTCAATTCTTTCCCCCAATTTAATGATGTCAGAAAACTTGTGATTCTCAATAACCATTAACCTCTAATAGTATTGTGGATCTTGGACCCGAACAAATAATTTGTTCGTTTGCTCTTCTTCCAATGCCAGCCTTACTTTTGCAGCTTCTAATATCCATCGAGTAGCATACTCGCAAAAAGTCTCTGTTGACTTCCTCTTGAGATTTTGGATATAGAAGACATCTGGTGCATTTTCTGTATTAAACTTGAACTGATCCATGAAATTCGATACCATGCTTACCCAGCTAACCCATTTCTTTGGATTTTAACTGATGTACCAAGATAGGGCATCTCCATTGAGGCTCCACATGAACAATTTCATGCGAATCCTTTTATCCTTTCCAACTCATACAAGTTTTCACAGTATGTCCTTATATGCACCTTTGGGTCACCTGTTCCGTCAAACATCTCGAACTTAGGAGGTTTGTAACCCTCTGGCAGTTCTATGTCCGGCTGAATACACAGATCCTCATAATTAAAACCTTCGACGCCTTTACCACCCTCAACACCTTGGACTCGACTAGTAAGCTTCTTAAGTTCCTCTGCCATGTTCTTGATAAGCAGGGCATTCTCGGCAGATTCAGGTATGTATAGGGTTTGTTGTGGAGTGTGGGGTAAGGTTTCCACATATATGGGGTTACTTTGATGGACTCCAGGGATTTAGACGTAGTGGTGATCATTGGTTGAGTTTTGAGGATCGGGGATAGGTTGTGGTGCGTTCTGAGAAGTGTGATAGGTAGTGATTTGTGGATACTGGGTTGGCTGATGATATTGGGGAGGAGTTGGTACTGGTGGATGATTGGGATTTTGAGGCAGTATAGCATATTGGTGAGGTGCGGGAGGATTTTGTGGATGCTAGTTTGGTGTATTTTGGGGAGGTGTTGGGTTTTTGGTGTTTTATTGGTTGCTATCGGGGACGTTCAGGATAATGGAGAGATTTGCCAAGTTCCGGACCTACTCAAGCTCCCCTTGTAACTCCAATATCTTTTGTTCCAGTCACAAAACTAAGTCATTTGGTGCTGGAGTGCTTCGACCATCTGAAGTTTCAGCATTGTCCTCATGTGTGGCGTTATCTTTCCTGATGTTGCTTGTATCATCCATTTTGGCCTTTCCCTTGCTTTTAGGATCGTTTTGAGGAGGAGGAGGTAGAGGACCTCTTGATCTGGTATGATATGCTGATGATGCTAGTATGTACGAACCAACCTTAGGGGATGGGAATAAACAAATCAAGAAAAGAAGAAAACAAAAAGGTAAACAAGTCAGTGAGGAGTATAAAGAGGTTGCTTGCAGTATTTAAACACATATTGCGGAATAAATTTGCGTCCTAACTTGGGGACCTCATTGTGCCCGAGGTAGGCCTAAGCGACATATAGATTTGGAGAAAAACGCCAATAACTACGTCATTTCATTAATATGAAAAATAAACTGAATCTCTAATAATGCGATAATAAATAGTCACTAATGGCATGTGCCTTATTACAACCAAAACCTAAAACAGGTCTAGAAAACAAGTAAAACATAATTTTTTAATCTATCTAGTCCCAGAAGGACCTTCTCCATGCTTGGCCTTCTTTGCTCCATCAATCAAGTTCCACAGGTCGCGCATGTCTAGCAGAAGATACGCCCTTGCTAGGAGACCTCCTTCGTTTCCTTCCATGTTTTGACAGCCTGTAACCCTGTTTCTCATTTTCCCTTCCAGTTCCATCAATCGTTGCTCCAACCTCTCCATTGATTTAATGGCTATCTCCCTCCATTCTTTGATTGTTTCCACATCTGCTTTGTGATGTCCCAATTGTCTGGTCTCAGATTCAAAAATCCTTTTGCATAACCTCCTATATTTGACTTGGGCCTCGGCAGCATCGTCTATGACCCTATTCCCCAAATCAATCTCTGGCTTGACTTTTCCCGCTATGTCATCGACTAACCATGATGGATAAAAATGCACATGGCCAGCATGGTATCGATCTGGCTCGATGGTATCCTTCTCTACCATGAATTTTAGATGCCAAATGTGTTGCGCCCCGTGCTTGAATGGAATAACATCACCTTGGAAATATGCTTTGTAGTGAACCATCTTGGAGACTCGGGGTATGACTTGTTTCCTCCCAGCCTGTCTCATGACCCTAATAGGAGCATAGGGATAGATACCCCTCAACCCAATCAGCACTAAATGAGGAATATCTCTTGACCTGATGATAAACTCACAGGTAGGGAACCACTCGAACATCCAATGGACCTTGTCGTCCATCAATTTGCTAAAGAACTGCACCCAATCCACAACATTTTCCAGTTGTGCAAACCTATCTGGGATGAAAGTCATTCTTTTTGGATGGTGCAAAGCTATGTGGTCATTCCATGGTCGCCGCGAAAATTCCTGACGGTACTGTCCTTTTTGAAGATGCTAAAACAACCATATTTGCAGTAACAAATTGCAGCCCTCGAAATGTCTGAATCCCTTCTTGCAGCGGTCTAAAGCTCGATTTATTTCTTCCACGATCATTGGGACGATAGTGTAATTTTATCCCTCAATTCCTTCCATTAGGGCCTTAGTAACCATAGCCAAACGGGTGTGAATCCTTTCTCCTTGCATTGGGAATACCAGCATCTCTAGAAAATAGACGATGAACACGAAAACTCGACGGTGGGTCCAACCCAATAAGGTTATAGCAAACTCATCATGGTAAAGACGATAGGATTTGCTATGTCCATAACGTGCCTAGAGGAAGCCGAACGATATGTAAGACTTCTTTAAGCAGACTAACTCATCATTCTTTCTAAAACCCATCATTCTCAGAAACCCCCGGGAGATGCGATTCTCAAATACCAATAGACAAGGGCTATCCCAAGGAAATCGAGCAAAGTCCTCTATTTCCTCTAGAAGGGGAGTCATCTTTATGTCCCCGAAACGGAAAACAAACCTCTTTTCATCCTAGAACATAGTAGCGGCCTCGATCACTATATTGTTCGGTTGAATGTCTAGTAGAGAAGGTAGATTCCCAAGAACTCTTTTCACGTGATTTTTTTACTTGGTGCAAGATTTTCCCATCAATCCAGTAACAAAGGTGGGATATTCCGAACCATGCTGAACCTGGGGATCTTGTATCTCATTTCTAAAAAATAGGTAAAGTTAGCCCTTGACCAATCCAAATTCAGCTAATTTCACGCTAATGATCAACATATTGGCATGTTTTTCTCCAAATAATGCATAGATCGTGATTACGTCCATTTGGACTATGGAAATCTGGCGGACTTTGGACAAGGTTTGTCTTAGTGAGTTATTGTGCGGACAGTGTTTTAACTCATACTAAGTTTAGACATGTTACATGCACAACTGATTTTAGAATGGGGTTTCTAGAAGAGTCTAGACTGGTACCCTCAAGCGGACAACTTGAGGGGGAAAGGTATGGAACCATCGATTGCACCGCTGATCGACTAGTTTTATCGCAAATAAGACTTTCCAAATTTAAAGAGTGATTTAGGAAGAGCGTGGACACTCATCAAGTGCGGCTATTGTATTAATACGCACGAGTGGAATATGATGACGAGCATGCTTTATGCAAAGACAAAATAACATGTTATCAAGTATTTTCACATTGAAAACAGTAAATGCAGTATTGAATGGAACGTAAAGACATAAAAGGAAGGAAAACAAAGAGGAATTTAGTCTGCATAATGAAAGAATTGTAATAAAGCAGATAAAAGGTTAAGGGTTGGGGAGAGATATGATATAGAGAAAGTTTGGAGCAGGTGAACATGATTAGGGAATAAGGGGAAACACATATTGTAATTAAATTAAACGAAGAATCGCATATTCCTACTATTAATAAGAGAGAGTTTGAGGAACTTGGGGTCGTTCGGGGTATTTTGGAAAAATTACAAAAATTTTGGCATAAGTCACGTGTTAACCCTACTTTAATTTTGACACGTTACTTTACACCGCTCAAACGAACATATCTACACTGTTTCCACCCGATTTTCCTAGTCTCTACGCTCTGTTTCTTCCTCAAAATTTCCATCGCTGCTCACCTCCTCTTACAATTTCCCTTGTTTCTTTTAGCCTTCTTTCTTCCTGGACAGTTTATTCGCCTTGATTTACAGTTATACGGTGAGTTTTAGTTTCTTGTTTTCTTGATTTTTGGAATAGCTGCCGCATATAAATTGTAAATCTGCAACTATTTTTACTCTAAAATTCCTTGTTTTCCCAGGTTTTCCCATGCATAGCCCTTAAAAATGAACGGTTTTTTCTCTAGATTTTCATAGTTGTTCAACTCCTTCCTCTTTGAGTCTTCTCTCTTCCTGCTTAGTTTATGTGCGTTGATTGTTGAGTTATAAGGTGAGTTTTGGTTTCTTAATTCTCTAATTGTCGGGTTGCTATAGTATAGAAATTGTCTAAATTGAGTAAATTATTGGTCTTTAATTCTTTGCATTTGTCCAGAAGAAACTGCGAGTGGTTGTGGACTCTGTTGCTTGACCAAAAGTACTTTGAATCAAGGGAAGTGTTAGCGATACTCTTTTCTGGGTTGACTGGTGATGTCCCCTCAGGGGTTGGACTTCAGCAATTAGCCTTTGTTTTTAAAGGTGTTTGAATATTTTTGTTTCTTAACTTCTTTAGTCTTCTAAAACTTTTTTAAGTTTTTAAAATGGTGAAATAAAATGCAACCTAAACCCCCCAAATGGGATTTAAAGGACTAACTGTGTGCATTCCTTTTCAAGTAATTTGAGGGTTTTTTTGTTGAAAAACAAATTGGGATATTTAGCGTTGTTTCCCATTTCAGTTGGGGTCGAATTTAATTCCCAGAATTAGCATTTAACCCCTTTGAGTATATTTGTTGATGTTGTTCTTGAAGCATTTGGTGGGTTCAGTGATCTTGATGTATCTGTTTATGCTTTTAAAGGTGTTGGAATGATTTTACCTTTTGCAAGCCAAATTTGAGAATGAATAAAGTACCTAATGATATTTATTAGTTTCTTTATAGAAATAGTTCATATTAGCAAAATGAATTACAATATGAAGTGATAACTGTAGATTCATAGTTGGATTTAATAGTTAGTGTCATAAAACTCTATTACTGTTCATGAAAAGTTTTTTTTCTGCTCCTGGTTGTAATGAAAGACCACAGATCTGTATTTAGCATATAAATTTCACAATGTAATGTTATTGTCTTACAATTTGATGATCTTTAAGCTATAAATAAGCTTAGACGATTATCAACTTTACAAAGTGATTTACTCCGGGGTACACATATTAGATGCAACAAGAATCACTTAAGTTTTATTACTCTTACTATAATTTATTAATGGAAAAAGTTTAATCCTTTCAATAGATTTGGATAAGGAACAAGCACAACTCTGTATTTGGTGTATAAATGTTATAAAATAATATTATTGTCTCATAGTTGATTGGCAATCTTTAAGCTATAAATATTAGGTGACTGTCAAAACTAATGTAATACTTGCTCTTAAGTTACATTTTATCCTACAAGCTCTGTATTTGCTGTCATTGTATGAGCTCTATGATGCATTCTTATTTTGGTAGCTATAAAGAATAGAGTACTTAACGATATTTTGTTTAAACAAAGGAGAACTTTGATGTAGCTAAAGTCCTCGACAGATGATAATATATTTTATGTGTTATATATTTTTCTAAAGGATGTGTCATGTCTTCAATTGTTGTATGCATAGTTCTTATAGTTGTCTCTGGAAGTATTATGGGATTTATAGAAAATGGATATGTCCCAGGTCTGATTGTGATTTTGTGGAAATATATAAAACTTTGTTGTCACTGATCGATAGATCTCAATAGTAGCAAAACTCTACTACAGCTTTGTTGCACCAATGGCAAAGTTTGTTGTTATGCTTTTGCCTTATTTGACTATAATATACATTTCTCTTCATCGTTTTGGAAATTATGTAGAGTACAATATGTATGAAGCTTATTATTGGTATTAAGTATATCTAAATAGCAGATGATCAATTGATGACAAGCTGAGTTAAGTTTTTTTTTTGCGCAACAATTTTTGGCTTATGTTGTGTCAATAGAATGGTTGACTCTTACGGTTTTGTCTTATTTGGGCTCTAATGTTGAAATTTTTTTACCGTACTGAAAAATTTGTGGATGCTTTGTTGCTCTCCATTGTCCTTGGTATAATATTTGTATAAACTTCTTATTGAAAAAGGTGCAACGTTTAAATTACACGCCTTTGCTCTTTATATTTTGATGTCATGTATTTATAGTATACTAAGTGTTATCTGTTGTTCCCTTTTAAATATTTGTAGAAAATAATATACACAATTGTTCATGCATGGTCTTTGTTTCAAACTAATAAAAAAATTCATTGAATTTTAGGTTGCAAAAGTGATTGGCTGACACTTACAAAACTTAAATTTCTTCGTGAATGGATCACCAACAAAAAAGAAAACAACCTTGCATAACAACAAAAACTCATGATAAGAATTCCAAGCGGCGTGAACTGTATCGTGACATGGCCACGACTAAAAAGAACGCACTTCTGCTGCAACGCCGCCTCAAAAAGAGAGAGGCAACAACTAATCGTCTTCTTGGAAGTAGAAAATCTATCAATCTTGCTGAATCAATGTCTGCAATTCAGGAAAATGTTATTGTTGGAGGCTCTTGTTCTATTTCAAAAATAGGTTAGAATATCAAAGTCATTATTCCTTATTTCCTCACATATGTGTCTTCTATATGAGTGTGTATGCGCAGTGGTTACGCTCCTGCAATCTCTGTGTTTACAAATTATATTTTATTCCAGTTGCAACTGATCATGATACTTATTTTTCGTCGTTTACTACGTGCAAACATTTAATCGGCAACTATCTTGAACCAGGTTCGACATCAAGTACTTCAGGTAAATCGAGTGCTCCAACTACTGAAATAGTTCTGGTCGATGGTTAGTATCCACAAAACACTTTAACTCTGTTGTTCCTTATTTTCTTCTTTTCTATTCCTTAAGGTTGTTTGACATATGCAGGTCACATAAAGAATAAGAGAAATATGAGTAATATTATCCGATTATGCCCTAATTATGTGCCGTTAAAAAAAGTTCCAAACTGTAAATTCTGCTTCGCAAAAAAAAATTTCAGTATGAATCACCTGGATTTTGTTGTGCCCACGGTTTAGTTAAGTTAACTTCTGAGAGAATGCCACTTAGACTGAGAAATTTATATACAGGAACTTGTGCAAAATCCAAACACTTTAAGACATACATTAGAACATATAATAATCTATTCGCTTTTACCTCACTCGGTGCCACTTATGACAAAGATTTAGCCAAGAGAAATCGTTGTATATATACATTCAGAGTTCAAGGACAAATATATCACTTTATAGATGATTTATATCCTAGAGAGAGAAGGTCGAGAATCTTACAACTGTACTTTTATGATAATGACAACGAGGTTGGAAATTGAATCGCTTGTTCCGACAAAATAAATGAATTAATAGTGAAAGAACTGATGGATATACTAAAAGATAATCCATACTCAATTTTTTTGCGATCTTTAACAGCTATTCCAAACTTGCAAAACTTTCATATTGCATTGAATTGTGATGTTGGATTGGATCTACGAGTATATAATCTGCCTATTACAATTGAGATTGCAGCAATATGGGTTGATGGAAATGATAGTGGTGCTACTCATGCACCACATGTTCAGATTTATACTCATAGCGATAGCACACATAAAGTAAACTATTATTTTGGATGTTATAATCCTTTACAGTACCCGTTGTTATTTCCATTTGGCCAAGGCGGATGGCATTGTGGTATTAAAAAGCTTTGCGACCCAGAAAATATTCCTAGAAATTGCACCTTATTTAAATCTGAACAATTTCCAAATATAAAAAAGTTTAGCTCTGTTGATGGATATCTTGATATGGAAGCTCAAAATCTTGAACAAGGAAAAAACAAAAGAGATGTTGTTCAGTTCGTGAATACTATTGTTATAAGCTCCAAATAAGAAATGATGATGAAGATGAAATTCTACATACATGTAGATTATTTCAGCAATATTCAGTTGATAAGTATATAAAATTGGAGACACACAGATTGAATTTTGTTTCATTCAATCAAGATTTGTTTAGAATGAGTGTACTGCAATGACTTCTTGATGTATTACGACTTGGTAACGTGATGCTTCCAATGTTGGAAAACAAATATTTCTACCAAATTCCTTTATAGGTGGCCCTAGAGATATGTGCCAACGTTACGTGGATGCTATTGTGTTGGTACAACATTTGGAAAAACCTGATCTGTTTATAACTATGACATGTAACCCATCTTGGATGAAAATAGAAGAACATTTATCATCAAGTGATGAGGCACAAAATAGACCTGATTTGATTAGTCGAGTGTTTCGGGCCAAAATAGAAGAGCTGAAGACAGATATATTAAAACGAAATATTTTTGGAAAAGTTGTTGCTTTTATGTATACTGTGGAATTTCAGAAACAAGGCTTACCCCATGCTCATTTTCTTATTATATTAAGTAATGAGTACAAGCTGTTGACAAATGAGGCATATGATGATATAATTAAAGCAAAATTACCAGATAGTAATAAAGAACCAAATTTGCACAAACTTGTTCTTAAGCATATGATGCACGGTCCTTGTAGTAGTTTAAACTCGACAAATTATTGTATGAAAAAAGATTGCTGCAAATTCAAATACCCACAAAAGTTTGTTGATCAAACATCAAAAGGAAATGATTCGTATCCTATATATAAAAGAACAAGAGAAGTTGTGCATGTGAGAGGGCAAGATTTAGATAAATCTTGGGTTGTTCCATACAATCCATATTTACTTGGCAAATATAATTGTCACATAAATGTTGAAGTTTGCTCTGACATCAAAGTCGTGAAATATCTTTATAAGTATATTTGTAAAGGACATGATAAAATTGCATTCAGTGTACAAAATAATGATGCAAACATAGAGATAGATGAAGTGAAAGACTAACGGACTACCAGATGAATATCACCTCCAGAAGCCTAATGGCGTCTCTTTGGCTTTCCTATTAGTGAAATGTCTCCAAGCATTTATCATCTTCAGCTACATCTTGAAGGCCAACAATTTATTTCTTTTAAGAGCAATGTTGATATAAATATGATTGTGAACAATCCGATGATCAAAAAACGATGTTAACAGAATTCTTCTATATGAACCAAACAGATGAAGATTCTATAGAGCTAAATTTATTATACAAGGAATTCCCTGAATACTTTGTGTAGTCCTCCAGTAACAAATTCTGGGCACTTCGAAAACAACGCTCTTCTATTGGTCGAATCATAACGTGTCATCCAACAGAAGGTGAACGGTATTATCTCAGATTATTACTAATGCATGTACGCGGACCGAAATCATATAACAATCTTTTAACAGTAAACGGAGAACCTTGTAGTACTTTCAAAGAGTCCGTGGAGAAAAAAGGATTGTTACATTGTGATAATAGTTTGATAGAATTCATGTCTGAAGCAGCAGGTTATCAGATGTCATACAACCTAAGGCGTTTATTTGCTACATTATTGGTCTATTATAATCCTACCAGTCCAAGACAATTATGGGAGAATTTTGAAGAGTCAATGACCGAAGACTATAAAGTACTACAAACTAATAAAAGAAAAGAAATACGATACCAAGCTTTGAATCATATCAACGACATTTTACATTCTATGGGCCACGATGTTAATGAGTATGAACTCATCCCAGAAACTATTCGGCCTTCAATAGCAGCAAAAGAAGCAAAAGAAGTTCATTTTGAAAAATCTATTACTATAAGTGAAGAAGACGTGTTATTACATACGAGATTAAACAAGAAGCAACTAATAGCATATAATGTGATTACTGATGAATATTTTCGAATAAAGCAGGTGCTTTCTTTGTCGATGGTCCAGGAGGAACTGAAAAAACTTTTTTATACCGTGCTTTATTGGCAACTGTACGATCTATAAGATATATAGCTTTGACAACAGCTACTTCAGGTGTTGCTGCTTCTATTCTCCCGGGTGGACGTACTGCACACTCGCACTTTAAAATTCCTATTGATATTGATGAACATTCCAGTTGTAACATTAGCAAACAAAGTGCACTAGTAGGTTTAATACGAGAAGCAAAATTGATTATATGGGATGAAGTATGGCAATAAAAGAATGCTAGAAGTTTTTGATTTGCTTTTAAAAGATCTTATGAATACAAATGTTTTATTTGATGGGAAAGTCGTTGTTTTAGGAGGTGACTTTAGAGAAACTCTTCCTGTTGTGCGAAATGGAAAGAAAGAAGATTTCATCAATGAAAGTTTGTTATATTCTAGAATTTGGTATGAACTTGAAAAATTACAACTGTCTAAGAACATGAGAGCAAAAATAGATCCTCTATTTTATGATTATTTGATGAGAATTGGAAATAGATAAGAACAAGATAGCTCAACGAATTAGATTAAATTTCCTGATTCTTTGGTTATCCCTTTCACAACCGAAAGAGAATCTTTAGATAAGCTATTCACAGTGACATATCCAAAT
The DNA here is from genome assembly GCF_000715075.1 of Nicotiana tabacum. Classification (NCBI taxonomy): domain Eukaryota; kingdom Viridiplantae; phylum Streptophyta; class Magnoliopsida; order Solanales; family Solanaceae; genus Nicotiana; species Nicotiana tabacum. The sequence continues at coordinate 38,658,444 of NC_134086.1, forward strand.
TTGAATTCGTTCAACTCCAACACATTCTGTACAAATTCTCATGTAATTTTGACTACAAAAAATAATTTTATAAATGAAATCAATGACATGCTTATTGACCAATTTCCAGGAAAAGTAAGAACATTTACCGGCATTGATGAGACCATTGAATTGAATAATTAAACACAATTTGAAGATTTATTACACAGTTTAAATCCTCCAAGTTTGCCTCCTTATAAATTATCTTTGAAAGAGAATTGCCCCAATATGTTATTGCGTAACTTAAATCCATATGAAGGTTTATGTAATGGCACACGACTGACCTGCTGTGATTTTAAAACTCATGTGATAAGTGCTAAGATTTCAACAGGTGACTTCAAAAATACGCATGTATTTATACCGAGAATACCGTTATTATCATCACAGGATGAGAAAATGCCCATTTCATTTAAGAGAATACAATTTCCAATAAGATTGTGCTTTGCTATGACTATAAATAAAGCACAAGGGCAAATATTAGATTTTGTAGGGATTTATTTGTGGGAACCTATATTTTCGCATGATCAACTTTATGTTGCTTTATCGAGAGCTAAAAATTCGAACTGTGTAAAATTTCTGATTCGACCACCTACGCCGACAAGCTATGATGATCATTCTACATGTAGCATTGTTTATGATGAAATCATTCGAAAGGCAGCTAGTTGATGTTTTTGGCATAAGATGATCTTGTAGGTTTACCGTTCTTTTCGTACTTCATTATTCTGTATATACATGTTACCATGTCTTACTTTTGATAAAGTATTTTGCGTAACCTTTTTTCTTTCTTACTCCAGTTGCCAACACAATAGCTTTCATCTCAACAAATGAAGTAAAAGAAATGTCAAAACGAAGACGCTGGGCAAATTACTTAACTCGGTAATCCGAGTGCCAACTATATGGCTTCTCATTCTCTTACTTTTACTTATATTATGTTATCTACAATTGAAAATTTTCTTATTCTTTGATATGATCATCAGCTAAAAATCCTTGGATGGTATTCCAGTTTTAGTGGTTGATTATAACGAACATGTTATTGGCTACTCCTGCCAAAATTCACGGATTGCTTGACGCTTCAAGTTCTATGTTTCTTGATATTTACCACACATCATGTGATTCCCATGTAACTACTATTTGTTTCTTACTATTTATTTCACTACCATGTCAATTATGTCTATATTATATTAAACAGATGTTTCATTCTAAGATGACAATAAAGAGTAGAAGAGTTAATAGCAACAGTTTAGATTCTCCCATCTGGTGTGTGTTTATTCTGGCTTATAAGTATAATTACATTTACTATATTAAAGAAGATAGGAGATCGTGAATTATTCGAATTACCAAGATTTTCAATCTTTATCGTTTGATCCATGATACAAAATTGTAAGGTTTCTCCCTCTCTATCTTTTTTCTTTTCTGTTTCTTTTCCGTCGAGAACATTAGATTTGGGAGTGAAATGAACAATATCTATTACGAAATCCAAATGGGTGTTAACGAGCAAGACACAATTTTTACGAAATCCAACTGAGTTCTATAAATCTTTTCTTGGTTTTCTATTTTCTCTATGTGATTGGATTGACTCATTAGTGGAATTGATTATAATATGCATTCAAGTGGGTTCTTCTTCATTTTATTGACCCATTGTGCATTTGTAATGTATTGGAGTTGATTGTAGACTTAGAGTAATCTGTTTCAGTTATTACTTTGTTTTGAATTAGAAATACATGAATGTGTGATTATTTGGGCAATTGAAGTAGGAAAAAGAGGAACTTTTTAATTAGAATTATGTAGAGTATTTCTTTTTAGTTCGTAATTTTAAAATTTGAAGAATATATCTAGAAGTGTGTACTAGAGCTAGACCATAAAAATTATATTTGTATAAAAGAAAATCTGTTGTGATGAGTAGAAAGTTGGCATATTGTTGTACATTTTTCACTAAATAACAGATGAGGTTTGGAAGATTGACTTTCTTGATTCTATTGGCAGAAAGTATTTTAGAAGAATGTCATGGGGTTGAGCAAAACTAAAGTGAACTTGAAGAGATTACTTGTAAATGCACCACAGCAGCAAAATCAAGCAAAGTTTATACATGTAAGTGCATATATCATTCAAGTTCGATTCTTTATAAAGGAATGATGATTGCATTTTCTCATTTTTCTTTTCATTCTTCGAAGTACCTTGGGTGCTTTTTGTTGCATTTATGTGAGACTGGTCACGAATATGATGAGTTTATCATATCATTGATTACATTGTGTTGTTTTTTTTCTTATAGATATATATTAAGATATTATATTCTTAGATTGCCGAGCACCTCTATGTAAAACAATAAGAAAATCTGATGCTTGCTAACGTTGCCTCAATCTGCTTAAAGATTTACAATTTATTCTATACTTTCACTGATAGTATCGTAAATGCTGCTGGATTCAAATGTAGTTGCATGCGACTTTTGAGTGCAAATTCAGCTACTACTGGATTTGGAATTGGATATGAAGTACTGAACCCGAATAAATCTGTACTTATTAGTTCAACTTCTACTGCTTAATTGAATTATACTATTACTGTAGGTTTTTAAATTGATATGCACATAAATCTGTTGCTCCAACGAGTTTTTTGCTTCGAACAACTAAACTGTTGGTGTTAAATTATGTATGCTTAAAAGCTTGACCTTGAATTTTCAGTCACAATAAAATTTTCACTGATTATGTAATGGCACAACTTATTGGTGAGGTAGAAAACATGATACACCTGTGGTCTCTAAATGTTCATATTTTATACTACTTTTGCTGACTAATCATATACTTTTTTGGCAGAATTTTGTTCATATTGTGGATCTTGAAGACATGATCCCTGAAAGAAGGGGTATTACATCTTTGAATACATAAATGGTAACCTTGGGGTTCCCTATCTAAAGATCCAATCCCTCTTCGTTCACCCAGCACAACAAGAGCATACTTTCTTGAATCAGTACGTGTACTGCAAAAAAAAAAAAATAGTGGTTACTTTAAAATTTCCTTGGTCTGTCAGATTGATTCTCACTCAATTATTGCAGCATAATCTGCATGTTGGTTCTTATGTGAAGAATCGAAAAGAACTTTATTTATACGGTAACACATCCGGTCCCAAGCCCAAAGGAGGAGAGTTTACTATCTCTTAACAGTAAGATCGCCGATTGTTCTGTGTTCACTTTATGATTTGATTCTACTTATCATTAATTATTCTTCTCTATTATGATAGATTTGCCTCGCTCCGTCACCACATGATTTGTCTCCTAAAATAGTCAGAATGCTATTAACGGAATCCTAAAAGTTAAGCTTTTGCTGCTAACTATTTTATACACCAAGTAAATTTGATCTTTTGCAAAGCAAGTCAGAATCTATAGAAAGTTATGCAAATTCTTAGCAAAGAGACCCTGGGGTTATTATTCCCGGGACCTTACCTTAAGTTAGTACATTCATATTTGCTTTAAATCAATGATAAAGTTAGTTGCCTCTATTATATAGTTGCGACACTTTCTGTTTGATAATCTGTAGTCATAAATAGGGACAGTGGAAAGTTGGGTCCTAAAAACTGCGGGGAACACTTGGATTAGACGGGAAAAAGTTCCAGTATGTAAAGGCCAATTTGATACTGTGACAGCGCTAATGTGACGACTCGGTCGGCCGTCTTAATAATTAACGCCCCGATCCTCTATTAACTGCTTTCCCCAAGTTTAATTCTGCTATTTTAATTTGCCGGGATGTTCGGTGTTGAGTTTCGGAGAGTTTTGGGACACTTAGTCCCTAAATGAGAGTTTAAGTGTTGGAAAGTTGGCCGTAGTTGAAACAGTGTGAAGATCGCCTCGGAATGGAAATCCGATGGTTCTGTTAGCTCCGTTAGGTGATATCGGGCTTAGGCGCGTGTTCGGATTGTGTTTTGGAGGTCCGTAGCTAAATTAGGTTTGAAATGCCGAAAGTTGAATTTTTGAAGTTCCGATCCGATAATGAGATTTTGATCCGAGGGCCGGAATGGAATTCCAGAAGTTGGAATAGTTCCATAGTGTTGAATGTGATGTGTGTGCAAAATTTCAGGTCATTCGGACGAGGTTTGATAGATTTTTTGATCGAAAGCGTATTTTGAGAATTTTGGAGTTCTTAGGCTTGAATCCATGGTTAATTCAAGGTTTCGATGTTGTTTTAGGTGTTTTAAGGATTGGTACAAGTTTGGGTAGTAGTTTGTGACTTGTTGGTGCCTTTGGTTGAGGTCCCGGAGGCCTCGGGATGATTTCGGATGATTGACGAAAAGATTTTGAAATTTTAGTTGCAGCTTCAGCTGCTGGTTTTGTCATAACCGCACCTGCGGTTTGGGTTCCGCAGGTGCGGCGCCACAGAAGCGAAATTGAGGGAGGGCAGCAGGTTCCGCAGATGCGGGAGATTTTTTGCAGAAGCGGAACCGCATCTGCGAGTTGGAGACCGCAGGTGCGGAAATTGGCCATTAAATGAAAAGTTGCAGATGCAACCTTGGCTCCGTAGAAGCGGGACCGCAGATGCAGTCCCAAGGCCGCAAATGCGAAAATCGCTGGACAGAACATATAAATTCTTGTCTTCGCGAAATTTAGCCATTTTTCATTTTTTTCAAAACGGGAAGAAACTTGGGGAGCACTTTTCAAGAGGGATTTTCAGAGGAGTTCATTGGGGTAAGGTCTTTGGTCCCTAAACTCGTTATTAGAGTGATTTTTATATATTTAAGCATGAAAAATTAAGAAAAATCAGTGGTAATTGGGGGTTAGGGCTTGTCTAATTGGAGACTTTTGAGTGATGATTTGAGGGATGAATTGAGATCCGATATTGGTACTTTTGATATGACTGGACTTGTGAGAGTGCGAAGTTTCTAAAAATATAAATTTTACCTGATTTTGAGACGTGGGCCGAAGGGGTATTTTGGTCATTTTACCTAATTTCGCTTATTAGCTTAGAATATAATTGTAGAATTAGTTACTTGAAGTGTTATTTACATTATGAAATTGAACTTAATAGATTTGGGTCATTTGGAGTCGAGTACTAGTGGCAAGAGCATGGTTTCGGATTGATTTTTGAACCGGTTCGAGGTAAGTGACTTGTCTAACCTTGTGTGGGGGACCTTCCCCTTAGGATATGATATATTTGGTAATTGAAATTCCTTGTACGTGAGGTGACGAGCGCGTACTTGAGCTAATTGTTGAAATTCCAGTTTTTCCTTAAGTATTTCAATTGAGTTCTTTTTTTTTTCCTGTTTTATTCTACTTGCGAATTTAGCATATTGCTAGTTTAGAAAAGCATGTTTAGTTGACCTAATTGCATGTTTGCTTAAACTGCCTTAATTGTATTACGTGAAGCATGTTAGGCTAGAAATAACTGTTACTTGGTACAAAATTTAGCTTAATTAGGTATTCTTGTGTTGCTGCTGTGTGTTTTTTTACTTTGGGACTACGGGACGGCATCCTGGGAGATCCCATGTACGTATTTATGATCTGAACTGAGGTGCGGGATACCAAGAGATCCATGGCACGTATATTGAGGATACTAAGAGATCCTCGGGATACCGAGGGATCCCTAGCATATATTGAGGATACCAAGAGATCCTCGGGATACCAAGAGATCCCTAGCATATATTGAGGATACCAAGAGATCCTCGGGATACCAAGAGATCTCCGGCTATCATCGTTGTTATGAGTGGTACTTCCTGGTGTTTGCCTTTATTTCTGTTTCCGTTATTGTACTCCTTGTTATCCTGTGTAGATTCTTACTGTAGATTCTCAATTGTACTGTTTATCTTATCTTGTCATCTTATTATTTATTTAACCTCAGTAGGGCCCTGACCTTCCTCGTTACTACCCGACCGAGGTTAGGCTTGGCACTTACTGAGTACCGATGTGGTGTACTCATGCCCCTTCTGCTCATGTTTTTTATGTGCAGATCCAGGTACCGCTACTCAGGCCTACCCCCTTGAGGGAGGCGACTGTTTTAGAGACTTCGAGGTACATCTGCCGCGTCCGCAGACCGATGAGTCCTTTCTATTCCTGCTTTTAGTATTTAGCCCTTCTGTATTTTTCTATTCTTATTAGATATTCCGGAGTTAGAGCTATGTAGTATTTTTCTTAGCTTGTGATTCGTGGGTTTCCAAGTCTTGGATTTACGTATTGGTATCAAGAGTTAAACATGGTGTACGTCGAGCGGCACATTTAAACACTATTATTACTTTATTCTTATTTTAAATTGTTTTACTTCCGCAAATTTTAGTTTTTCTTCTGCAATTTAGGCTTACCTAGTCGTAGAGACTAGGTGCCGTCACGATGGTTCACGGAGGGCGAACCGGGATCGTGACAGCTAATTCCATGAAACTTTTTGTTACTGCTCTTGCCATGAATTGGAAAACTAGCTAAGGTCATTTCTGTTTTTGTTGCTCATTCTTTTTCAGAAGCTTGGAATGCTCAAGAAGCAAAGCATGGAACATACAAGTTCAATCACCTTGTATACTCCGATAGTCAAAGGCAAAAATGATGAGGATATGAGTGTAAGTTCCTCTTAATTAGTCCTTTTAACTTATAGGAGAAACTAACTAAGCAACTATGTTGTACCAATGTATGTCATTTTTAATTTTTTTAATTGATACATGATATGATGTTTTATCAAATTCTCAAACTTGGGCAACTTTTAAAATAAAAATTAATTACATCAGTAGAGCTAAGTGGAATATTTTTGGACAGATTGAAAAGGTATGATGAGTGCTTCCCTTCATGTAATCTACTTTGTTTGTTATTGAGTAATTTGATTCTCAAAATGATGTGCAATTCCAGAGCTTCATAGGTATGGTCCTGTCCTTGAATGCATTATCACAATACTGAAGAATTAGCATTGGAAAAGAGGCTGTTCAACTGCTTTCAAAAGACAAATATATGGGTCTTCCTCTCTTCCCCTTGGCCCTCTTCCCGTCTTGTATACCCTTGCTGCTATTAGCATTCTGCCTACTCTTATCATCCTCCATTATTCCAGCACTTCTCACTTTATTCTAAGAAATGAATCCTGCTTGGTTTTTTAATCTTAATTAGAAAACTTCATATACAATTAGCTTTCTCTAAATTTGCTCAAAGGGATTATATACATTTATTTGATTCTATTCTTTGTAGGTCCTCTTCATGGGATTCGGTATGGTCTGAAGAACATTATTGGCTTTCAAATCTTTCAAGAATGAAGTTCTTGATGTTGAAGCTTGGACTTATAAGAGGTATTGATATTTAATGAATGTAGAGACCGCATCCAGAAGCGACCTTGTGCATATGTTTGTATAACTTATAGATACGGATGCAAGCTGAAATCTACTGCTGCAGTTTTTGTTGCAAAATTGGTCGCTGGTTCTAAATAGGGAGAGTTTCACGAGCTTCGGGTTGTCCTTGCTAACCAGAGGATAAAATTAGAATTTTATCAGTTTGACTCATTGTTTTAATACCGTGCCAACTGGATATCTACATTCAAAGAGCAGCGCGTGTAGGTTTTGTAAAACCTGCCTGCCAAGTGCCAACACAAGTTTTCTCAGTACAATGTACTATTTGCCAACCCTTCTGATTATAGTTGATCCCCTTCTTCATTTTGTTTTGCCCTGTTCAATTTTCTCTTTACGATTGGTTGGTGGTCCTTTTTTTTTTCCTCCTGTTCCCCAAGTTGGCACTGCTGAAACTAAAAAACATGAGTTTTGCTGAAGGGTGAGTTTTGCTGAAATTTTTCTTCTTTAAGCTTTCCCTGCTATCTACTACTGCTGACAAGCTAGACATGCTTCTTTTATTAGCTTTCTGTTTCATCCTGATTAATATGATGGCTCTATTTTGTTTCATCTTGATTAATTTCATAGCTCTACTTAGCTTCTTAACTGATATATAACGAACTATTTGTGATTTAACATATGTAAATTAAGTTATTGTTAGTGAAAGCTGTGGAAATTATGTAGGAAGTACTTATATTTCACAATAAGTGAGCTACATCAAGAGTACGGAAATTGTTTGAGCACTACAAAACGCAAAAAACTTTTTACTTTTTTTTTTTTATTAACTTGGTAAAAAAAATCATTTTCCAAGAGAGAAGATGTGGCTCCTCTTACACCAACTCTCGGAGATTTTCAAATTTGTCACTGCTGATTTAATTAGTATACGTTGTATGCAACTCTTTGAGGTATTGGTTTATGTATTCCTCTCTCTCATAGAATTGCATCATGGTATTCAACCTTCATAAAGCTATAAACCTTTAAAATAGTTAAACCACAGAAGCATGAAATATCATTTGGGATCATCAATTTAGGAGGAACATTGGAAGTTGGAGGAATTTCAGAGGCTGGTTGAAATGATTAACAAACAAACCATTTCATTAGAGAGTCCCGATTCTTGGAGATGAGACTTTAAGGAATGATGATCGATTCCCAGTGTAGTCTTTTGCTTGCTAGATTAGGGATTTTAACTACCGAAAATTTGAGTAAGAAGAGGATCTCCTATGTTAGTTGGCCTTAATATAAGTTGTACAGAGAAAGAAATAAGATATTGTTTGAAGGAAGTGAACTTGATTTTGTACATTTGAATAACATTCTCTTATCTTATTTTTGTAGCTTAATCTACACCTTAGTATACTTCTTCTATGCGACATGGTTTTCTCCATTGTTAATGAATTAACGCTCTGAATAAAAAATTCTCATTATTCACCATTTGCTAATGTTTTGGTTTCGTATTGTAGAATATAAGTCCTAAATTTCTACGGAGAGCTTAAATTTTTTGCGAAAAAATTTCATTCTAAGATGCACGCCAGAGAATCAAGAGTTTTCTTTTGGTGCACCAAGTAACTTTCCGCTGTCTATGGAAATGCATACCACCTGTTTGGTATCTCAATTGTGAACTGCGCTTGTCCTTCGACTGTAATATTTTACTTTAAATGCAACGTAACTGCGGAATATGTAATCATCTAGAGCTTTATCTAAGCAGTTTTCAAAGCATTTGATAATCGCAATTTTAGTCAAAGAAATAATTACAGTAACAAAAATCAAAAGCACTAAATTACCAGGTGGTCTGTGTTTTCATTTGATCAACTATTTTCACAGTTTATTCCGATTTTTTATCGCACTATAGTTCTAAATCATCTACAGTAGTTTACAAAGCATTTGAGAATAGTCATTTTAATCAAACAAAGTGTTACATTGGAATGTCGAAAATCAAAAGCACCAAATTACCAAGCGGCCGCGATCAATTCCAATCTTTTACAGACACTATAATTACAACTTTTGGATGCAACTTTATAGGAGAAAAAAGAAATTCACAATAATTGGGCCCGGGCTTAGCCCGGCTACTCCTAACTAGTGAGTTCATATAAAGGCGAAATGGGGAAAAAGATGTGTATGTAGCAATAAAAGGGAAAAATGGGAGCGCTTATCAGCAAAATAACAAAGACACGCTTATCAGAGAAGACTAATTCACAAAGATCAAGTTCATTTATGGTAAGAGCCTAAATATATCCCCGCCAGAGTCACCCCTTTTTCTCGCGAAATCAGGTTTCGACATGTGACAACTCTTTTAAGAAAGGGTTTAAAAAGAGAGAGTCACTACCTGACGGGTTAAGGTACGTTAGGGCACTTATTTGTAGATAACTTTGTTTAACCAGTTTGCGCCACCAAAGATCGGGTAAGGGCTCAAAATTACCTTGAAGAGAAGGTGTTAGGCACTCTTCGAGGTCCACAAATGTGGGTCCCGCCCGAACTCAATTATGTAAATTATTATAATAAAGAAGCGAGGGGATTAATTAATAGGGATGGGGAGTCCTAAGTTATTTAGCCTAAAGGATCACCCCGTATAACATAAATAGTACTTTGTAACTCCCACAAGGCGGGGTGTTACTCATATTATTCAGCGGACACAGACTATCATTTCCTGCTACCCGATTACTATCTTTTAGTTATTCACTTAAAGCGATCTAATCAATTCTAACTCGTATCCTATGTGTGCACTATCCATCCCTTACCTATGGTCCTAGAGGCATTGAGACCTCTATTTTGGATGGTTCTAGACTCAACTTAGGTTGCTCAAAATTGTAAAACTATTCTACATAAAAAACAAGTTGGAATTTTCATACAAGAGCAGAAAAGGCTCAATTTACATTAAGCAGCAAATGCACGCAAATAGATTAGCATGTTGATAGTTTTAACAGTTAAGGCTATTGGATCCTATAGATATGATTTCTACGTGATTCTGGATTTTAAACATGCTGACAATTTATGAAAGTAATTTCTAGGTGATTCTGTAATTGTCTATTGATTTCAATTATAAGCATTTAAACCTATAGGCATGTTATCTATGTGATTTTCTCGACAGTTGACAGTAGTGACAACAAAAAATGCTCAAAATTAGTTACTCTTATAAGCATGTTTTCTAATGGTATTTAGCAAGACACCATGTTGAATCCAGTTTTAATACTTGGCACAAGTGATAGTTATCCCTATAGGCATGTATTCTACTTTTGAAACTACCATTATAGACATGCAGGTTAGCCAGGCGAGTATGATAATTAATTAAAGCCTATAGCCATGATCTCTACAGAAGCAGATTTAAATATGTTGTAAGTTGAACTTGATTATTGTACTTTCTATAGGCATGGTATCTAATCATGCGAAGTAGAATAGACAGTATACTAGCAGAACTTATTTGCCAGAATAAAATTCCTATAGGCGGGTTATCTAACATGCGATGGCAGACATAAATATTTAGACAAGTGTAACGACTCGGCCGGTCGTTTCATGAGTTACCGCTCCGTTTTCCCCATTTCTGCTTCTTTATGTGTTGTTCAGCTTCATTTCATCGTATCGTGTTGGTTGGTTCGGGTTTGGAGTAGTTTTGGAGTGATATGAGACACCTAGTCTCTTAAGTTGGCCATTTAGTTGGAAAATCAATCGGGAGTTAACTTCTGAGTAAACAATCTCAGAATTTGGATTTTATGGTTCAGATGGCTTCGTTAGGTGATTTGGGACTTAGGAGCATGATTGGAATGTAATTTGGAAGTCTGTGGTAGATTTAGGCTTGAATTGGCGAAATTGGAATTTTGCGTTTTCCAGTTGGTAGTGAAAATTTTGATATCGGGGTCGGAATGAAATTCTGTAAATTGGAGTAGATCTGTTGTGTCATTTGTGATGTGTGTGCAAAATTTTAGGTCATTCGGGTGAGGTTTGATAGACTTTTTGATTGTTTGCGGAATTCGGAAGATTTGGAAACCTTAGGCTTAAATCCGAGGGTGTTTTGATGATTCGATTTGTTTTGAGTGTTCCGAGGGTTGGTATAGGTTTGAATAATGGTACGTGACTTGTTCGTATTTTTTGTTGAGGTCTCGGCGGCCTTGGGATGATTTCGGATGGTTATCGGAAAGTTTGGAAATTTGAGTGTGCAGTTGAAGCTGATGGTTCTGTCATAACCACACTTGCGGTTAGGGGACCGTAGGAGCGAGGAAGTAGCCGCAGATGCGGCCACAAGTGAAAAGGGCAAAAGCCGCAGGTGCGGAAGAAGCAACGCACCTGCGAGACTGCGGTGCGGGTTAGGAGTCGTAGATGCGGTTCCAGGGCAATAAGTAAAAACCGCATATGCGGTTGCTTAGACCGCAGAAGTGGGAAAAGGACTGCAGGTGCGGAATCCCTGGGTAAGAAAGTATATAAGTTTCTCTTCGCGAAATTTGGGTTGTTTTTCACCATTTTTATCCGGAGTTGAAGCTTTTTAGAGGGTTTTGAAGAGGGAATCAAGGGGGTTTTCGTTGAGGTGAGTTTCTGGACCTAAAACTTGATTCTATGTTGATTTTTAGTTGTTAAGCATGAAATTTATGAGATTAAAGGTGAAAAATTGGGGAAGTTAGGGCTTGAAATTAGAGAGGTAAAATTGGGGATTTGAGGGGTCATTTGAGGTCCGAATTTGATGTTTTTGATATGTATGAACTTGTGGGAAGATAAGGATTCTATTAATATGATTTTTATCGGATTCTGAGACATGGGCTCAGGGGTCGGGTTTGACCAATTTCGAAATTTTTGATGTAATTTGATTATTTTTGCATGGGCTTCGTTCCCTTAACATATATTGTTATGATTCTGATTTTGGATAGATTCAACGTGAGTTAAGGCCGAGTCGAGAGGCAAGGGCGTTGTGGAGTATGATTTCATCCAGTTTGAGGTAAGTAACGATTGTAAATCTAGACCTGAGGGTATGAAACCCCGAAATTTCCTACTATTTTGATAAATGAGGTGACACACATGCTAGGTGACGGGCGTGTGGGCGTGCGCCCGTAAGGATTGTGACTTGGTCCGTCCCGTGGCAATTGTATAGTTGCATATTTTGATATACTGTATATAATATCCATATGTTTTAGCAATGAATCTGTTAACTTGGGTTGAAAGCCATGTTTGGGGCCTTTGTGCCGAACTGTTTAGACCCTTAGGGGTATTTTACTACTTTCCACACTGTTTTGATTTGAAAGTATATCCTTAGTCATATTTTACCTGTTTATTGTTTAATCCGGTTTCATTACTCTACTTCTTAATATATGACAACTGTATGGGCTGAGTTTCCCTGATTTTTACTGAAATGCCCGAGTGGCCATGAGGTTAATGACTGAGAGAGGTTGAGAACTTAATGGTGATGATTATATATATGTTGTGGATCGGGCATCACGTCACAGAGATATTATATATATGTTATGGATCGGGATGCACGCCGCAACGATATTTATATGTATATGGATCGGTCTACACACCGCAGTGATATGTATTGGATCGGGTTGCACGCTGCAGCAATATGACGCTTGGGCTATAGGAGCTCCTCCGGAGTCTGTACACCCAGTGAGCGTAGCCGACTATATACTATGGATCGGGTTGCACGCCTCAGCGGTTATTATTATGAGATATCTATTGAGCTAGAGTGCTAAGCGTGAGTACTGAGTGACGAGAGCTGAGTCACGAGTGACTAAGAGGCTTGCCCGAGAGGCTATACCTATGAGTATTACTTTGCCCGAGGGGCTTGTTTATGAGATTTTTTTATTTCTATTCTTCTTTTGTGCTGAGCCTCTATTGAAAAATATTGAATAAATGTTTTAAAGGATTTTCATTGAAACTGGAGTTTCTACGAGCTATTTGGTTATTGAACTGCAGATTTTCACTTTGATATTTCTGCTGAGATTCTTGATAAAGTATGCAAATGATTTTAAATGCTCGTCACTGCACTCAAACTTTATTTACTTTAGTTACTTACTGAGTTGGCATACTCACATTACTCCCTGCACCTTGTGTGCAAATCCAGGTGACAAAGCATCAGAGTGAGAGCTTTTACCAGCATCTGTGTATTTTCGGAGTTAGCAAGGTAGCTGCACGGCATTCGCAGCCCTGCCTTTCTCCTTCCTATCCTAGTACTTTATATTTCAGACTTGTTTTGTATTAAGCAGACAGTGTTTAGTTGTACTTAGTGGCTCATGACTAGTGACACCAGATTCGGGTTGTGTTGATGTATTTATGTACTTGTTTCCGCATATTTCTTTTGATATTTCAAAAATGAAAGATTTGAGACTTAATCTGTTTAGAAAAAAAATGAATTTTACAAAAGTCTTCATGTTGTTCGTGTGGTATTGGCTGGCCTAGTATTGTGATAGACGCCATCACGACTAGGGTATTTGGGGTCGTGACAAGTTGGTATCAGAACCTAGGTTACATAGGTCTCACGGGTCATGAGCCGGTTTAGTAGAGTCTCGCAGATCGGTACGGATACATTTGTACTTATCCTCGGAAGGCTGTAGAATCTTTAGGAAAACTTGACATTCTTGAAATTCCGGTCATGCGAATCTGTTGATTCTAGTACTAAACTTCTGTTATTCTATTCTCTCACAGATATTGACGACACGTGCTACCGATCAGGACGGACGACCACTAGTACCACCAGTTGGGGCCACTAGAGGCCGAGGTCACGGTCGAGGTCGTGGTAGGGGTAGGGGTGTAGCCTGCATAGCAAGTAGGGCAGCACCTGTAGATCCACCCGCTGCCCAGTTCAAGATCAGGTCCCAGTTGCGGACGCTCTAGCAGTACCAACTCAGGCACCGACTGTGCCGATTGTTATTCCATGCCTTCAGGAGGCCCTAACCCAGATTCTATCAGTGTTCACTGGCCTAGCTCAGTCGATCTCAGTTACTATGGCTGCAGTTACTTCTCAGGCCAGGGGAGGCTCTCAGACTCCCGCCGCGTGCACACCTGAGCAGGTTGTGCAGGGACTTCAAACACCAGGGGCACCTCCAACCCAGCCGGTTGCACCAGCCCAAGATTATGTGGTACCAGTTATGCCTGATGACAAGCACCATCGATTGGAGAGGTTTGGTAGACTTCAGCCTCCGACTTTCAATAGTGCAGAGGGAGAGGATGCCTAGGGTATCTTAGACAAGTGTTAGAGGATGCTTTGGACCGTGGGTATTTTGGAGACCAGTGGGGTCTCGTTCACTACTTTCCAGTTTTCAGGAGCTGCTTTTACTTGGTGGGAGGCTTATGAGAGGCGTAGGCCTATTGATGTAGCACCCCTTACTTGGCAGCAATTCTCTGCTATCTTTTTGGAGAAGTATGTGCCATAGTCTCGCAGAGAGGAGCTGCGCAGGTAGTTCGAGTAGTTGTGTCAGGATGATATGACTGTCACACAGTATGAGATGAGATTTTTAGAGTTAGCTCGTCATGCTGTGTGGTTGGTTCCTACGGATAGGGAAAGGCTCAGGAGGTTCGTGGATGGCCTCACGTATCAGCTTCAGATTCTTATGGCTAGAGAGAGGGTATCAGGTGCTACATTTGAGCAGGTTGTTGATATTGCCCGCGAGATTGAGTCAGTTTGTCTCCAGGAGTGAGATGAGAGGGAGGCCAAGAGGTCTCGAGGATTTGGTAGTTTTGGTGGCGCTCCTTCGAGAGGCCAGTTTCAGCATGGCAGATGCCGTCCATTTAAGCATGCTCAGTCGGCTCGTCCAGTTCATCACAGGGCATCATCGAGTCATGGTTCTCACAGTTCTCCTCAAAGCCAATCATTACTTAGCGCCCTTCCAGCCTAGAGTTTGTCCCATGTTCCACCAGTTTAGGGCTCTTCTATACCAGGTTCATCTACTAGTCATCCTGGTGCTAAGGGTTCCCTCCAGTCCCCATCTCCAGCACCAGGGAGTTGTTATGAGTGTGGAGTGTTCGGACATATGAGGAGGTAGTGTCCTCATCTTCTTGGGGGTCTAGCTCAGCAGAGGAGTCAACCCTCAACTTCAGTTCTAGTTACTTCACCACCCGCTCAGGCAGCCGGGGGAGTCAGTCAACTAAGGGTCTCCTTAGAAGGGAAGGTCGATCAGGTAGTGGTCAAGCCCGTTTCTATGCACTCCCAGCTAGACCCGGTGCTATTGCTTCAGATGCTATGATCAAAGGTATTGTCTCAGTTTTCTATAGAGATGCCTCTGTGTTATTTGATCCTGGTTCCACTTTTTCATATGTGTCATCATATTTTGCTCGTTTTTTGGATACACCCCGTAAGTCTCTAGTTTCATCTATTCGTGCATCTACTCCAATGGGCGATACTATTATTGTGGACCATATATATCGGTCGTGTGTGGTGACTATAGGGGTCTGGAGACCCTAGTGGACCTTTTGTTGCTTTGTATGGTGGACTTTGATGTGATATTGGACATGGATTGGCTATATCCGTATCGTGCTATATTGGACTGTCATGCTAAGGCAGTGACGTTGGCTATGCCAAGTATGCCATGGATAGAGTGGCGAGGTTTGACTTATTTTGTCCCCAGTAGGGTGATTTCGTTTTTCAAGGCCCCGCGGATGGTTGGGAAAGGTTGTCTTTCATGCTTGGACTTTGTGAGGGATGTCAGTGCAGGGACTCTGAGTATTGATTTTGTTCCCGTAGTGAGGGATTCTCCCGATGTGTTTCCTGCAGACCTGCTGGGCATGCCGCCGGACAGGGATATTGATTTTGGTATTGATCTGGTGCTGGGCACTCAACCCTTTTCTATTCCATCGTATCGTATGACACTAGTGGAGTTGAAAGAGCAGCTTTAGGACCTCCTTGATAAGGGGTTTATTCGGCCTTGTGTGTCACCTTGGGGTGCGCCTATTTTATTTGTGAAGAAGAAGGATGGCACGATGAGGATGTGCATTGATTACAGGCAGTTAAATAAAGTTACAATCAAGAACAAGTATCCTTTGCCTCACATCGATGATTTATTTGACCAACTTCAGGGAGCGAGAGTGTTCTCCAAGATTGATATCCATTCAGGGTATCACCAGTTGAAGATCAGGGACTCGGATATTCTTAAGACAGCCTTCGGGACCCGATATGGTCATTATGAGTTCCTTGTGATGTATTTTGGGCTAACCAATGCCCCAACAACGTTCATGCATTTGATGAACAGCGTGTTTCGGCCTTATCTCGACTCGTTTGTGATTGCTTTCATTGATGATATTCTTGTATACTCGCGTAGTCAGGAGGAGCACACGGAGCATTTGAGAGTTGTGTTGTAGAGGATTAGGGAGGATAAGCTTTATGCAAAGTCCTCCAAATATGAGCTTTGGCTCAGTTCAGTGGCTTTCTTAGGGCATGTGGTGTCCGGTAAGGGTATTCAGGTTGATCCGAAGAAGATAGAGGCGATTTAGAGTTGGACCACACCGTCTTCAGCCATAGAGATTCGCAGCTTTCTTGGTTTGGCGGGCTATTACCATCGGTTCGTTCAGGGATTTTCATCTATTGCATCACCCTTTACTAAATTGACTCAAAAGGGTTCTCCATTTAGGTGGTCGGATGAGTGTGAGGCGAGCTTTTAGAAGCTCAAGACTGCTTTGACCACAGCTCCAGTGTTAGTTTTGCCATCAGCTTCAGGTTCATATAATGTGTATTGTTATGCTTTGAGAGTTGGTATTGGGTGTGTGTTGATGCAGGAGGGTAGAGTGATTGCTTATGCTTCTCGTCAGTTGAAGCCTCATGAGAAGAACTACCCTGTTCATGATCTAGAGTTGGCTGCCATTTTTCACGCGTTGAATATTTGGAGGCATTACTTGTATGGTGTGTCTTGTAAGGTGTTTACTGATCATCGTAGCCTCCAACACTTGTTCAAGTAGAAGGATCTCAATTTGAAGTGACATAATCGAAACGGGATTATTATTATTCAAATTCAGAGTCGCCACTTGGGATAATTTATGGTGTCCCAAGTCACCGGTTTAAAATCCCGAATCGAGAAAGTTTTGACTCTGTTTTAGAGTCCGCAAAATACAGAAATCCGGGTAAGGAATTCTTTTAACCCGAGACAAGGTGTTAGGCATTTCCGGGTTCCGTAGTTTTAGCACGGTCGCTCAACTATTATTAATTGGCCTAATTACCTAATTTATTATATATTTAAAACCTATTGTACATTTTAACCTTTTAACTGCTTTTAATTATTTATGGAATTATTTCTACAACAAGTCACGATTGTCGTACACTTATTTGTTTTTGTACATGTTGCGAATCGTGTCACGGGAACCGTACCCACAATCGACAACACGTGTATTTTATTATTGTTTGAAGTTGTGGTCGGGTCACATGAAGGCCATACCCGAATTGAGATTTACGTATCATGACCATGTCACGAGAACCGTACCCATGGCTACAATAATTACTTACGCGCTGAAAAGTTTGCCTACCCGAATATTAACGACCTAAACATGTTACTAGCATTAATGAAACAACCCATTAGTCTTTGTTCTACCTAATTCAACTTTGCTGAACAAGCAAAAATGCACCAAAAAGCAACTGCAAGCAACTTAGAAACAAAAACAAGTATAACAATAGCAAACAATGCAAACTCATCACGAGACAGACACCAAAAAATGTAGATAAATAAATAAATATATAAAAAGAATATTTTTGTATGAATTCTTGATATGATAAACTCTTGAAGCTAAACAGACCATGTAAATTTGATTAGAAAGTCAACATGAAAGAAACTAAATTAGTTGTATTCAGATACTCAAAACCTAAAAGCATATCCCAAATACAGCACTTCAAGCAAAACAAAACAAAATAAAATGATAACCTTTCCTTAGTAAACCATCAAAACTAGAAAATTCCAACAAATTCATGCATGTAATAGGACTCTCACTTCATCGAAGCAACTGAATAAAAAGAAACACGCAAATACAGACACCATTAGTTGAAGAAGACAATAAAACTGATCTGCTGAAATCAAACCTTAAGTCAGAAACCTTGACCGAAACTTATTCAGTGCCGAGCTCCGATTTCTGTGAAATGGAGCGGACAGGAGAGGATGGACGCTGGTGTTTGGAATCACATTCGCAGGCCAGCCAGTGATGAAATCCGGCGGCGGCGATGGTATTGGAGAAGGGGAGGTGTGGTCGTTTGAGGGTGGTCGTTGGTTAGGGGTATGGTGGTGATGGCTGAGGTCTTGGTTATGAGATGAAAGCAGCATCGACTGTTTTTCTTATCTAGGGTTTCTGACGTTATGGTTTTTGTCCAAGGGTCCCTTGAAGAAGATGATCTCCAAGTCTTTTTTGTCAAAAACGGTTGATGCTTCCCTTTGGTGTAAACAAAATCTGATCTATATCTAGGTTTTTAGGGTTATTTTTAGGTTAGGGGAGTATGGGCGGCTAGATCTGAATTGGGCCAAATTTTGGCCAAATTTACCTTTAAAAAAGTGGCCCTTCTAAAATTATTAACTCCCAAAATAATAACTATAAAATTGTGAAATCATTCCTAATTAATTAAAACAAACTACATTATGACAAGAAGTTATATATATATATATTGATATTTTCAAAGATTATACTAAAATAAAAATGGGTTAAGAATAATATTTTTCTAAAAATACCTAATACCTTAATTAAATAGTGAAAAATGAAATTATTTTTTTGTATTTTCAGTTTTTGTGATAAAATAAAGTAAAAGAGTCAAAATTAGTTAAAATAACTATATTAGACCTAAACTAAGTATTTAAATGCTAAAATATATAAAATCTTGGAGAGGGTCAAAAATCACATGTCTACAGCTGCCCCTCTTTGACTGGAAATACGAAGTATTTTTAGACAAAGAATGACGAGACAGGTTTTTTGACCCGACCCTTATTTAGAGAGACCAAAAGCTAAAAGAACGGAGAATGTGATCGAGCCCTGGTATCTAAGCTGCCTATATATCCTTGCTTATAAAGGAATCAGGCCACGTGTAGTTCAGAAGTAGGAACGGTAATGGAGTATACCGAGGTGGAGAGCCGATTAAGGTGTCATTCCGTCGAGGTTCCGGTCTGTAGTCCCTTTTTTACATCAAAAGTCAAAATTAAAAGACTAACTAAGCCTATCAGCTACGAGTTACAAGATTCCTATCTATGAGTCTTCTGAAGCTTGATCTTGAGTCTTGGTTGGTTCTTCATGTGGACTCTGATCTGAATCTTGATGCTTGTTAGCTGCAGGTGCTGGTTCATTCCTTTTTCAACTTCTCGGATCAAGGCTGGACATGCAAATCTTGTGACTTTAATCACGTCTTGAGCAGCCCACATCTTTTCTCCGCTTCTGCACTTTGAGTTCACTTCTTTTCTTTTTCTCTTCTTTTTTTCTTTTTTTCTTCATTGAGACTCCTTTTGGTTATCTCAAACCCTTGTCGACCCGCATTCTTGAGGCGAGCTTCTGCTACTTCTAACTTGAATTGACAACAAGACTGGAGGTTGCCCCTATTCTTCAAGAGGGATCCTGCTATCTCTGATTGGAACTTGAAATGAATTCCCTTATTCTTCAGGTGGGCGCCTGCTACTGACTTGAAACTTCAAATGACTCTCAAATGAGTTCCCTTGTTCTCCAGGTGGGTGCCTTCTACTATAATAAAACAGACAAAACAAAAGAAACTTTTCTGCCGCAGTTTGCACTAGGAAGATTTGTGAGTTGGTAGCAGAACTATAAATCACCTATGTTATTAACGAGAGTAAAATTGAAGACTCGACTAGGATGTGCGTCTCCTGTGAGTAAAACCAAGAAAATTTCGACTAGCAAATGCGTCTGCTAAAAAACCTAAATGACCCAGAATAGGAAGTGTGTCTCCTAGATTTAAGATTGAACTTGCGGAAAACTATAAACTACGCTTGACTAAAGTAAAAACTGACCCTATTCTCCAAGCGGAATCCCTGATTTCAAGAAAACTGAAGATTGGTAACTTAAGAAAATTAAAAATTGACCCTTTTTTTTTCAAATCCAGACTTCCTCTTTTTTATTATTATTTTTAAAGAAATTATTATCCTAGGAGAAATTTCATCAGACTAGATTTTAATCTTAGGAGAAAGATTCATCACACTAAGACTTCGATCCTAGGAGAAAGTTCATCAGACTAGGATTTTGATCTTAGGAGAAAGATTCATCAGACTAAGACTTCGATCCTAGGAGAAAGCTTATCAGACTAGGTCTCTTCGCTTTTTTTTGGTATCTTAGGAGAAAGATTCATCAGACTAGGATTTTGATCCTAGGAGAAAGTTCATCAGACCTGGTCTCTTTTTTTGGTATCTTAGGAGAAAGATTCATCAGACTAAGATTTCTTTCCTAAGAGAAAGTTCATTAGACTAGGTCTTCTATCTTAGGAGAAAGATTCATCAGACTAAGATTTTGATCGTAGGAGAAAGTTCATCAGACTAGGTCTCTTAGGAGAAAGATTCATCAGACTAAGACTTCGATCCTAGGAGAAAGTTCATCAGACTGGGTCTTCTATCTTAGGAGAAAGATTCATCAGACTAAGATTTTGATCATAAGAGAAAATTCATCAGACTAGGTCTATTTTTGTTATCTTAGGAGAAAGTTCATCAGACTAGGTCTTATCTTAGGAGAAAGATTCATCAGACTAAGATTTTAATCCTAGGAGAAAGTTCATCAGACTAGGTCTCTTTTTTTGGTATCTTAGGAGAAAATTCATCAGACTAAGACATTTATCCTAGGAGAAAGATTCATCAGACTATATTTTCTTATCTTAGGAGAAAGTTCATCAGACTAAGATTTCTATTGGGAGAAAAATCCATCAGACTAGGACTTTTATCCTAGGAGAAAAAATGTGAAGATCAATGGCAAGATTTTATGCACAATAGCAAGACAAATAAAGGCAAAGATTTGAGAAACTTCCCTTTGTTAGCTCTTCTCTTCTTTTCTTTGTCTTCTCTTTTTTTTTCTTTTTTTTGAACCACTTTCCTTGCACTGCTTTGTTCCTATTCAAACAAAGAAATTTTTATCAGTTTTTTTAAAAGTGGTGGTCAGTTTGTGGCCTTGAGTCTTGAGCAACTTGGCTTTTGCTCAATCAACTTGAGTCGGTTTCAAGAGACCCTTGCTCTGCATCAACCCTAATTGTTTCACACCCAGTACCATTTGAATTTGTGGCTCAATCAGCCTTATCGCAACTGGAGATCTTTTCTTAGTTGACCTTTTCTGATATCTTGAATGACTTCCTGCTTTTGAGCAATTTGTCTGCCAGAGAGAATCATCAGTTATTTTTAATTATGCCAAGTAGGCTGAGAAGAGTCTTTTGGGGGAGCCTTTGCTTAAATCCTCAAGCCACGTTGACAGTAACAACCAAGTGTGCTGGCCAAATTTGCTTTGTGCAACTGAAAAGCTGGTAGCAGATTTTGAAATCTTTTCTTGCTTGTTTTGACAAGGACTGACTCGGAGTGAAGGACACAATGATGCAAAGAAACAAGTATTAACAAGAAATGTCCCTGTCGGAAGGACATAAGGAAGAGTTTTTTTTCTTTTCTTTTTTCATAACTAGCCTTAATGATCATGACATGCATTTTGGACTTAATGGCCTGATCTATCAAACTAATCTAATCTTCCCTTTTACCATTCTTATGACCTTTTCGTGTCAATTCTTTGCATCAGCTTCACGACTCACTATTGACTAGCGGTGCCCTGAGGGGTTTTCACTAACAAGTCTCTCTCATTTATTCATCTCTGCTTACCATCGCCTTATAGTGCTCGTGAAGATTTTCACTAGCAAGACTCTCTCATTTTTTCTTTCTCTTTTTTTTGGTGAGCAACTTGACAGTGTTCTATGTTGTGTGACAACTGTTGGTCATTACATGCATCTCTCGGCATTCTTGAAGGCAGATCAGGAGGTCTTTATTTGGAAGGTTTTGGACAGGGTTGGAAAGAAAGGACGGTATGGAGGCTCAAAGTAAACTCAATATAATGGGTTGTATACTTACAACTCATGGAATCGACTCTTTCAAAAACTAAACAAACTCATGCCCCAGTTTTAGATAATGGGGAGTTTTGGATTTTTTTTCTCTTTTTTTCTGAATTCTTATTTGGTTGGACCGAACCGTGTAAGGCTGCCTACGTATCCTTTTTTTAAGGAATCAGGTCAAACATAGTTCAAACATCTAACCTAACTAAATTTTTTTCATCTTTTGTCTGTTAATCTGTCTTCTTCTTTTTTTCTATCTTTTTTTCCCTTTTTGTTTTCAAAACAAGTTGCCCCAGCTTCTATTTTCTGGGGGCATGGATCTTTGACAGTTCTTTTCTTCTTTATTTTTTTCACTTGAACTTTCTAAGAATTTTCCCAGTTTGTACTCTTGGGACTTGGACTTTTCTTTTCTTTTTCTTTTTCTTTTTCTTTTTTTTCATTTTGGTTTTTTTTGTGATTCTTGACTCTAAATTTGATTCCAAAAGGAGGGTGGTCAAAGAAAATAACACAGACTCAAAAGGGGTAGCGAAGGATATAAAGTGTTTGGATAGCAGAAAAAGGGCCTCCCAGCTCGAGAACGCCAAACATAGTATCCTTTCGCAATCACGGCATTGATGAACATGTTTATCTTCTTGGTCTGTCGTGGTCGAAAGACACTTTCAATCCGCTAATGTCAAACTTTCGACCAGGCTTCAATTGATTCAATATCCCAAGCTCGATCTTCACAGTGATTCAAAAGGTAGATATCTTTAACTTCCATGAGCATGACTGCTTTGATTCCATGTAAACTTGGCTCATGCTCATTTTTCCAATGTTTTATGTCTTTATTCATCTTCAAAAGTGTCTCTTTCTCACTTGTCCAGTTCAAGACTAAATCAGTTTTCTAAGATCTGGCCAAAAATTCCACATGCACGTCATGTCACTAGAACTAGCGTGAAAAAAACTATGAACAAAATGGACACACAATGACTGACTACCTTTGTTTCTATTGAATAAAGGATAGAAAGGTCCGATAGCATAAAAAGAAGAAGAAAATAAGACAAAATATGCTACCATGACTCATCTCTGTCTAAAAAAGGAATGACTTTCCAGCTTCTAAGCAACAACTAGCCACAGACTTGTACATTAGCATTACTACGGTTGTAACGACCCGACTGGTCGTTTCATGAGTTACCGCTCTATTTCCCCCATTTCTGCTTCTTATTGCCTTGTTCAGCTGTATTTTGTGTTATCAGGTTGGTTGGATCGGGTTCGGAGAGGTTTTGGTAAGGTTTGAGACACTTAGTCTTTTTTTAGTAAGCTTAAATTGGAAAAGTCAACCGGATGTTGACTTATGTGTTAAAGGGCTCGGATGTGAGTTCTGATGGTTCGGATAGCTTCGAGAGGTGATTTGAGACTTATGAGGGTGATCAGAATGTGTTTTGGAGGTACGGAGTAGATTTAGGCTTGAATTGGCGAAATTGGAATTTGGCGTTTTCCGGTTGGTAGGTGAGTTTTTGATATAGGGGTCGGAATGGAATTCCGGGAGTTGCATTAGGTCCGTTGTGTCATTTGGAATGTGTGTGCCAAATTTTAGGTCATTCGGACGTGGTTTGATAGACGTTTTGATCGAAAGCGGAATTTTGGAAGATTTTGGAATTCTTAGGCTTGAATCCGATGCAAATTTGGTGTTTTGATGTTGTTTTGAGCGTTCCGAAGGTTGGAACAAGTTTGAATAATGTTATGGGATATGTTGGCATGTTTGGTTGAGGTCCCGATGGCCTCAGGTGAGTTTCAGGTGGTTAAACGGACCATTTCAAGTTGGATAAAATTGAAGAAAATCTGTTGTTGATGTTGCAGACAATTGTTCTTCGTGTTCGCGAGTGGACCCTCGCGTTCGCGAAGGGTTAGTATGGGAGGTTGTGAAGTTGTACTTTGCATTTGTGAAGGAGGTCCCGCGATCGCGAAGGGATGAGCTTGTTGGTCATCGCGTTCGCGAGGGTGATGCCGCGTCCGTAAAAGGTTGAGTTGTTGAGGCATCGCATTTGCGAGTGGTGGTCGCGTTCGCGTAAGAGGAATTAAAAAAACTAGGCAGAATGATTTAAAAGACCTATTCCGCGACTTTTAGCCTAAGTTCCTCAATTTTTGGGCAATTTTAAAGCTTTTTGAAGGAAATTGAAGAGGGAATCAAGGGGGAACACTTGGAGGTAAGATTATGGACTTAATACTCAATCCTAATGTGATTTCTACCTAAATAATCATGGAATTTGTAGAATTTAAGCGTAAATATTGAAGAACTAGGGCTTGTAATTGAAGACCTAGAATTTAGGATTTTAGGGATCGTTTATGGTTGGATTTCGGTGCTTTTAACGTGAATGAACTCGGGGAGTGATAAGGAGTCTATTAATGTAATTTTTATCGGATTCCGAGACGTGAGCCCAGGGGTTGGATTTGGCCAATTTCGGGATTTGTATTGTAATTTGATTTCTATCGAGTGGCCTTTGTTCCCTTAGCATATTTTGATGGTTTTGCACTGATTTTTGTTATATTTGGAGCATCCGGAGGCCGATTCGAGAGGCAAGGGCATAACGGGCTAGAGTTTGGACCGGATAGAGGTGAGTAATGATTGTAAATGTTGTCCTGAGGGTATGAAACCCCAGATTTCACATCGTTGTGCTATATTGAGGTGACGCACATGCTAGATGATGAGCGTGGGGTCGTGCACCATTGGGGATTGTGATTTAGTCCATTCTGTATGACTGTTTTACTGCGTAATTGATTGAAAACTGTTTGCTATCATCATGTTTTGGGTTGAATGCCAACTGTTTGGACCCTTAGGGGATTTTTACTGCTATTTCCTCACTGTTTTGATTTTATATCTGTACTCAGTCATGCTATATTATACTGTTTTTATAACTCAGTCATGTTCACTCTATTTTAATACCTTAAATGATATTTTGGGTTGAGCATCATATTTTACTGTGCCCGAGTGGCTTTTAGAGATTTCTGACTGAGTACGGCCGAGGGCCTATGTTGTGAGGTTATTATGGGATCGGACTGCGCGCCGCAGCAGTGTTGTACTGATTATAATTATGAGGCCGAGGGCCTGAGTTGTACGCCATAAGGTGGTTTGATATGAGGTCGAGAGCCTATTTGTTTATGCCACGAGATGGCTTGATATTGCGCTTGGGTCGTAAGGGGCCTCTCCCGGAGTCTATACACCCCCAGTGAGCGCGGGTACCCAGTGTGATATGCGATATAGCCTGAGGGGCTTGTGTTGTTCCATGTTATTGCCCGAGGGGCTGATTTTATGTTTTTACCTTTTCTCGCTGCTTTTCATTTACTTGTTTAACTATTAAAAAGGTGTTTTAAAGGAGTTTATACTGAACTAAGGTGTTTTTATAAGATTTCACTATTTTATTGCATTGTATTGGTTTTACATTGCCTCTTGTAGCATTTTGCTTGTCTTTTACGTGTTTTCTATCGCTCAGTCTTCATTTATTTTTATTACTCACTGAGTTGGAGTACTCACTTTACTCCCTGCACCCTATGTGCAGATTCAGGCGCTTCAGGTCCCGCCAGTGAGGGTTGATTGCTCCCAACAGGCTATTCAGAGTCTACTAGGTAGCTGCTCGGCGTTCACAGCCCAATGTTTCTCCCTCCTATTTTACTTCCCTTGTTCTAGTTCTGTAATAGACTATAGAAACACTTTCATACTCTTAGACTTATGTTAGATGCTCATGACTGGTGACACCCCGATGGCGGGCTATGTTTGTTTCTGCAATTGATATATTTCACTCTATTTTGGGATTTACCATTATTAATGACTTAATTATGAATTATTATATCTGTTAATTAATTTGGGAGTTTGTGTAGGTTGGCCTTGTCTTCACGAGAGGCGTCATCACAACCAGATCTAGGTTTAGGGTCGTGACAAGTTAGTATCAGAGCCTAGATTACGTAGGTCTCACGAGTCATGAGCAGGTTTAGTAGAGTCTCATGAATCGATACGGAGATGTCTGTATTTATCCTCGAGAGGCTATAGAACCTTTAGGGAAAAACTTCATATTCTTGAAATTCTTGTCGTGCGATTTTTTGATCCGAGTACTAAACTTCTGTTATTCTATTTTCTCACAGATAGTGAGGACACGTGCTATCGGTCAGGATGGACGACCACCAGTACCACCAACTGTGGCCACTAGAGGCCGAGGATGCGATTGAGGTCGTGGTAGGGGCAGGGGTGTATCCCGCACAGCAGCTAGGGTAGCACCTGCAGATCCACCAGCCGCCCCAGTTCAAGATCAGGTCCCAGTTGCGGACGCTCCAGCAGCACCAGCTCAGGCACCAGCTGTGCCCATTGTGATTCTGGGTCTTCAGGAGGCCCTAGCTCAGATTCTATTAGTATGCACTGCCCTAGCTCAGGTGGTCTAAGTTACTACAGCCACAACTACTTCTCAGGCTGGGGGAGACACTTAGACTCCCGCCGCTCGCACACCTGAGCAGGCCGTGCAGGGGATTCAGACACCGGGGGCATATCCAGCCTAACCGATTGCAGCTGCTCGGGACTATGTAGCTCCTGCCATGCCAGAGGACGAGCAGCGCAGGTTGGAGAGGTTTGGTAGGCTTCAGCCTCCGACTTTCAGTGGTGTAGAGGGCGAGGATGCCTAGGGTTTCTTGGACAAGTGTTAGAGGATTCTTCGTACAACGGGTATTCTGGATACCAGTAGGGTTGCTTTCACTACTTTTCAGTTTTTTGGAGCTGCCTTCACTTGGTGGAAGTCTTATAAGAGGTGTAGGCCTGTTGGTGCAGCAACCCTTATCTGACAGCAGTTCTCTGTTCTCTTTTTGGAGAAGTATGTGCCATAGTCTCGCAAAGAGGAGCTGTGCAGGCAGTTCGATTGGTTGCGTGAGGGAGATTTGACTGTCACACAGTATGAGATGAGGTTCTCGGAGTTAGCTGTCATGCTATTTGGTTGGTTCCTATGGAGAGAGAGAGAGGATTAGGAGGTTCGTTGATGCCCTCACTTATCAGCTTCGTATTCTCATGACCAGGGAGAGGGTGTCTAGTGCTACTTTTGAGGAGGTTGTTGATATTGCTCATGAGATTGAGTTAGTTCGTCGCCAAGAGCAAGATGAGAGGGAGGCCAAGAGGCCTCGAGGATCTGGTAGTTATGGTGGTGATCCTTCGAGGGGTTAGTTCCAGCACGATAGAGGTTGTCCATTCAGGCATGCTCAGCCAGCTCGCCAAGGTTATCGTGGGCGTCATCGGGTCATGGTTCTCACAGTTCTCATCAGGGCCAGTCATCACTCAGTGCCCTTCCAGCCCAGAGTTCGTCCCGTGCTCCATCAGTTCAGGGCTCTTCTATGCCAGGTGCATCTACTATTTATCTTGGTGTAGGGGTTCCCTTCAGTCCCCATCTCCAGCACCAGGGAGTTGTTATAAGTGTGGAGAGTTGGGTCACATGTGGAGACAGTGTCCTCGTCGTCTTGGATTTTTGACCATCCCCAAAAAATTTTATATTTTAGCATGTAAATATTTAATATAGGCCTAATATAGCTATTTCAACTATTTTTGACTTCTTTACTTTACTTTCGTCATAAAAATGGAAAATTACAAAAAAAATTTATCTTACGTATCTTTCATAAATTTAAATAAAAATAAACAAAAAATAGTACCTTATTTTTATTTTTACATAATCTTGAAAATACAAAAAAATATGTTGCATTTGCATTTAGGATTTAATTTTACATTTTTAAATCAGTTAGTAATTTATCTGCTTTACAAAAAAAAAATCACAAAAAATAGTTTATTTTGCTTCAATTTTTAGATTTGAATTTTGTTGGTTTTCCTTTAATTTGGTTTTTAATTAGTTGTAATAATTATTAGGTTAATTAATTTAATTTTCTAGGATAATTTACGGTTAGGAATTAATTTAGGTTTTATTTAAAAAAACAAAATAAATAAAAAGGAGGTTTGTACCTAATTTAGGAAGCTTCCCATAGTGGTAGGGTTTAGGAAAATGCACTACTAATTAATTTAAAGAACTAAGTTAAGTGAAGTTAATTAAAAATTATTGAAAGGGCATTTGTGAATCCAATGGGGCATTTTCTACTGCCTATATAGAGGAGCTGAAAAGAGAGGACAAAAAAATGAAGAAGACGCCTGATATACAAAAAAGAGACTGAAATTAGCGCAGCTTCTCACAAAAAACAGACCACCCCCCCACATCGTCTTCTTCTCCATAGAACTTAGAGCAGCCATAACAAAAGAAGCTGTTGCTTCTTCTTCAGAAAACCAACAGATCCTTTCTCCAAAAGTGCACATACACAGTTACGATACAAAACCTGGAACCCCCCTAAAACACAGCAGAACCTGAGGACCCAATTCCAAAAAAGCTTGAGCAGCACTCCCAAATTGGAGACTCTCGTCTCTTTGTTACACACGTCGTAGATTCCCCTCCCCATCTTCATTTTTTTTCATTTTCTTTGTGTTTTCAATTGGTAAACAAACAAACACCGCATCGAAACTCAACCCCCAAAACATGGCAAAATGAAACCAAAAAAAAAAACGAAGCAATAGCCGGCGATGAGGTTGGTTGAGGTGGCTGGAAAAGTTTTCCGGTTGAGGTTCCGTTCGTAAGCTCTGGTCGCTGTCCAAATTTCCATCGAAATTTCGTCGCTAATTTCAAGATTTTTATTCCATTTCCCATCTACTTTCTTAAAGATTTGGCTTGGAGATTCTTATTAAATTACAAAAGGTCAATTCTCTTACTCATTTCTTCTATTAATTTATGTGTAGATCTAATTTATACTCTTCTGGCTTGAATATTATGGCGTATGTTCTAGATTCAAAATTTTAACATGACTAGCAGGACTGATTTTGTTGGCAAAAGTGTTGATGTTGCGATTTCTCTGTATGTAGGAGGAAGCATTATTTTGTCTTAGATTTAATTGGAAATTAGTATTTCACGTTTTAGTCTATCACGTGTGTAGTAAGCAGTTTGGATGATTTTAAATGTGTGTAGTAGTTTGAATGATTTTAAATGATTTTGTCTTTTTGTTAAGTAATAGTAAGTACCACTGTTAGTAAATTATTGCTTTACTAGTTTTAATCTTTTGTCCATTGTGGTAAACAAATCACCGTGTAGTAGTTTGAATGATTTTAAATGATTTTATCTTTTTGTTATGTAATAGTAAGTACCATTGTTAGTAAATTATTGCTTTTCTAGTTTTAATCTTTTGTCTATTGTGGTAAACAAATCACCTTTGAAGGAAGTGTATAACTTACTTTACAAGGGGTAATCTTCAAAAAGCTCTGGTACAAAGGTTTGTTGGCTCGAGAATAATAAGCATATTTTACAGCCTTGTTTTGTGGTTTAATCACTCTTTAATTTACCGTTGTTCTTGATATGTGTATATATAAGTAATATAGAGTAAATAAATTATGAACATCCGTAGTTCGCTTTAAGTTGAGTACAACCGTTTGAAATAATCTGAGGCGTGCCATGCCAAATAAAATCCCAAAACTCATGGCCCTCACTTAATTAATTTTAACTCTTTAGAAATCGATGCGTGCCATTAGTTGAATTATCCATGGCCCTGATAAACTTGAAAGTGCGTAGTTGCTTTAGGCGCGTTATTTTAATAATTTACCTTCCTAAACTCGGGTGTGCATTTATGTGACCCAAATCCAAATCTCAACAATGTTAGATAAAATGTGTTGCGAACCTCGGGTGCATTTATATAGCGTGGCTTACGATGTGTTTTAATTAACTTTGAATTTTTCTCAAAATATTAAAAGCTGCTAAAACAATAGCAGCTTTTGCTTTTGCTTTTTACTTTTTTTTTTGCTTTTTGCTTTGGGTCTGTATGATTCGTCCATTTTGAAAGATATGAAAAAAAATATGTTAGAATAAGATTTTAATTTAATCCCAATAATTTATCTCATACTTTTGTTTTAGTAGCCTCTTTGTTAATTAATTTCACATTGACTTATCTTAATAACAATGAAGTTATCCTAAAAGGTTTAAAGTGTCAAAGTACGTCCCTTTATTAGTAAATGATGTAAATAATAAATAGCACACTCCCTAGTTTGCCTTCACTTTCCATAGTCAAGCCTTTCTCTAATTATAAAAAACATAATTCATAAACAACGTAGTTTGCTTTAGGCACGATTGTTAATAGATTATCATGGCTATGGGTACGGTTCCCGTGACATAGTTATGATACCTAATTCTCAAATTCAGGGGTGCATTACATGTGACCCGATCATAATAACTTCAAACAATAATAAAATAAACATGTATTGAATCGCGAGTGCATTTCATGTAGCGTGATTCGCGGTGTGTGCCAAAACGACAAGTGTACGACAATCGTAACTTGTTAAACCTAGAATAACATAGCCTCATGCCGAATCCCTAGTAGGAACATTTGTTGCATCATGTGCATTTGACTTTGGGGACTCAACACAGGGGTTGGGTCCATCTAGGACAGGTGTACCCAAAATAACAGACCATCTTGATGCATCCTATGTGCTACATGTTGCATTTCTTCGAGGGTAAAAGGGTCATTTGGCGGACCAATGATAATAGAGGGTGAATGAAAAAAGAGAGGTTGAAATGTGAAGATAAAGCAAGTAGGGCTCAATTATGTTTTTTGTCACATTGTTTTTAAGGAAAAAAAAAAGATTTTGCACTTTTTTATCATTTTTCGAAAAATCAGAAAATCAAAAAAAAGAAAAGAAAATCCAAAAAGATTTTACATGTTTCATCATTTTTCGAAAAAAAAAAACAAAATAATGTGCTTTCTATAAATTAATTTTTTTTTTAATTCTCGCCCGTATCCAATCTGCCCGAACTACGCATACCTGATTCTCATCTTTCGGGGCGGGATACGTAGGCAACCCACATAGGGTCCGATCTTCCTAGTAAATCTTAGGCGGGTCTTAGCAAAATTTTGCACTTCTAGCCACCTTTTGGCCACATAAGTCATTTTGCAAAATAGCCTCAACCATGTCTTGCATGTGTCTAATAGGGAATGTTATTGTTTCACATAGTGTTGGTTTAAGTTTTCTCATACATACGTGAATTTACTTACCGGAGTTTGAGCATGACAGACACCTCGAAACCATCCAAGCAGGATCACTCATTCAGGAGTTGTTTAAGAAGAATTTTCATTTTTTATTTTTATTTTTATGTTTTGAGTTTGTTTTCTTTTTATGTCGTCTTTTACCTTTTAGTTTTGTATAGTAATGTCGAATTTTTTTATTATTATTGTACTTTCTATTTTGTATTTAAAAAGGTGTGTAATAAATTAAAAATCCAAAAAAAAAAAGATTTTGCGTTTTATATTTCCGTTAGGAATTTCTTTAGAATACTAATTGTAGAAATGAAAAATTTGAGGTGGTTTTTCCTTTATGCAATTAATATGTAGAATTTAAAATAAAAATTATTTTTATATTTCATTTACTATATTAGGACCAAAAATTCAAAAAAAAAAGAATTTTTCTTTTAAATTCTACATATGTTTTCTCTAAGATATTAATTCCAAAAATCCAAAAAAAATCTTTTGAGGTTCTTCTTTGGGAAATCAATAAAAATGAAAATAAAAATTTTACTAGAACTTTAGGACATTGTACATAGAAGAAATAACATACCTTATTTGTTGTTTATCTTTAAAATTTCTCCTTTAGGTAACTAAAACATTGAAATCCAAAAACAGTTTTTTTTTTATCTTTTTCTTTTCTCATTTTAAAATCTTTCTTCAAGGATATCAAATGAAAATTCAAAATATTTTTCTTTGGTTTATTGTTTAGATTTCCTTCCTAAAAAAAAAGAATCAAAAAATATTTTTCTCTTGTAGGGTTTTTTCCTTAATAATTTCTCATAGAGTGTTTGTTTCAAAAAGAAGAAAAAAAAGGTACAAAATATTTGATCGTTGAGCTTGAGTTTAGAATAAGTTATAGAACATTAAGCCTAAAAAATTCAAAAAAATGGGGGATTTGCTACTTTTATTCCTCTTTGCTCATCAGAGTAGTCATTAAGGTAATTAAAAAAGAAAAGAAAAAGGGAACTCTAGTTTGTTATTTTATTCCCGATCTTCCAGAACTACGCAAAAATCTGATTCATGCGGGGTCATGATACGTAGGCAACCTACATAGGGTTTGATCGAATCATTTTTTTTATTATTAAAAAAAGAAAAGAAAAAAAAGTGAAATTATGGGATGTGAGAAATGAGAGGAAAGAAAAGAGTGATAATTAGAAGGGAAAAAGGAAGGAAAATGAATAAGCAAGTGCTAGAAAAGCAAAGAAAAGAGAGGTTGAAATGAACAAATTGGGATGATGCCAACTGACCTTTAGAACCGATAACTGTGGCTAGGTGCATTGCACATAAAATGAGATTATCTTATGTTAAATGCCCTAACGCTAATGTGATGACTTCATTTTGTTATATTCATCGCAGAAGGTTGGTTGGTTTGTGGGTTTTAAAGTGGTAACTCTTCTCTACAACACAAAGTCAAAAAGCAATGGCAGACAACAACAGAACTGAGTTGGTTGATACTGGTGCCCGAAAGCAGTTGGTTGAACAGGACAAAGGGTTGGTTGAAGAGGTAAAGATGTTAAGACAACACATGGCGGACATGTATCAGGCTTGGATGACTGGGGAGGCACCACCCCCGCCACCACCTAGCTTCCTAGATGCTGCCCTTACCCAAACTCCGGACACAATGCCAGATGATTCTCCATACTCTCCAGATCCACCCGCTTATCACAGCTTTCCCAACCACCCTAGTAGCTCCATCATTCGTCCTCCAACTATCTTTTCCTAAAAATGTCCTCCTGTCACATCTACTATCCCAACAATGGACACCCACTCAAAGCTCATGATGCCCAATATTACCCCTCAGAGGTTGCCCACAAGGTTCCCAACTCATACAAGCATGGCCCGCGGGATGAGCCTCATGTTGAAAATAAAAAGTTCACAGGAAGAGAAAGGCGAGATGGGATATCCAGGAGGATGAAAATTATAGAACAGTCCTTAAAGAACAAGCAAGGAATGGGAGACCAGGGTAGCATGGATTACAAAGAACTGTCTGTGTCCCCTGACGTTCGCCTGCCCGCGGATTTAAAGTGCCAAAATTTAACTTGTATGATGGGTGTGGAGATCCGGTAGTCCACCTGATGGTTTATTGCAGTGAAATGAGAAGTGTTGGAGAGAAAAATGACTTGTTGATGGCCTATTTCACTAAGAGTTTGACTGGGGAAGCTTTAGACTGGCATACTCGTCAAGATGTTGGTAAGTGGCCTACATTGGGTGACATGGCTCAAGATTTTGTTCGATACTTTCAATACAAATCAGGTGTTATCCCAGACTGCTCCTCCCTATCTAGAATGGAAAAGAAGCCGGAGGAAAGCTTTAGAGAGTTTGGGCTCAGATGGAGGGAGCAGGCTGCTCGAGTCAATACCTCGATTGGTGAAGAAGAAATGGTTGAGTTTTTCCTGCAAGCCCAGGGACCCACCTACTCCAGTCATTTGATCCCGGCCTTGAGAAATCCTTTCAATGATGTGTTAAAAATGGGGGAGCTAGTAGAAGAGGGAATCAAGTAAGGCAAAATCACGAGTTGTTTGAAAGACATTCAGAACATCCCAGTAAGCTTGGGTGGAAGAAAGAGAAATAGAAGAGATTATCCGATGGGCTTTCCCGATCAATACTTCCAGCCTCGACATCGTCCCCGTGGATATCTTTGTGCACCAGATGATTCTACCCAATGCCACTTCTCTTCACAGAACTCCCAAAGTCGCAAATCACTTTCCCAGTACCCAGCTCCACAAAATGCCTATCTACCCCCACGAGCCTAACGAAAACCCCCTGGATCAGGTTTTCGACCCAATCAAGTCTTTAAGAACGAGAGGGTACAGAAGAAGAAAACCTTCACTCCATTGGGAGATCCATATGTCAATCTATTCCAGAGGCTAAGGAAATTGGACATGTTGAAGCTGACCCAGATAAAAATATCAAACCCTCTTCCAAAGAAGTTTGATTTTTCTTAAAGGTGCGCATATTGCTCAGATGACTCGGGGCATGACATAGAGAAGTGTTGGAATCTGAAGAATGCGATTCAAAAGCTTATTGATGTAGGCGACATTGTCGTGCAAAGTCCAGATGCAGCAGACACTAGCCAAAGTCCATCACCTGTGCATAATGAGACGCATATGGTGGGTATGATTTATTTTGAAAAGGAATATGAGAATCCTTCTGGGAGCCTCGGAGGCCCACGTGCTACTAAGCTTTTAGCGCTATCAGAGGTTGATCTTAAGAACAAACCGGTAAAAGGAACCCAAAAGCAACTTGTTAAGAACAATGTGATGAAGACATATGAAGTTCCTATTATGGTTGATGCAGAATTCAGTGGCTAAGATACCGTGCTTAGTAATTGGAAAGACACTCCATTTCTTGGTCATTCGGAAAGGAGTTTTGGTGGCTTAGTTTGTTGTCATTTCTGTTGTCCAGATTATTTTAGGGTTGTAATCCGGATATTGTCTTGTAACTCAAGCCCTTCTATCCTTTTATTTTGTCTAGTTCCTTTAGTCGTAGTATCTCATTTAGTGTTATCTAGGTTTGTTCTAAGGGTTGTACCCCAGTTTATTGTGCTTCTTTTGTTGTCCAAAATCTTTCACTGTCTGTCTAATGCAATTCTCTATTTTCTGCTATTTCTAGTCATTTCTGTTTAGTCCTCTTCTCCTCTTATAGTTCTTTTTATGCTGGCTCTAGTGACATGACATGCACGCGTAAATTTCAGCCTGGTTTTGAAAGTCAGTTTAGTCATGAAGCAATGAAACAATGTTGAAGATGTAGGGACATTTGAGGGAAATAAGCAAAGACATTTTTAGATCACTTCAAACCTGAGTTGTGTGAAACTAGGCAGATAGAATATAAATAAACCCAATTGAAATGCATCATGCCACATCAGGTTTGCCCAAATTGATAGGGTCCGTTCGTGGTAATGACAGTGAGGGTGTTGTCCAATGGTGCTTTGTAGTTAACAGATGTAGAAGGCGAATGTGTAGATATGGTTATCAAGTCTAGTATAATCAAAATATGTTACAAATGTTTTCCTTGGTTTGTTTAATTATGTAGTTTGCACTTGGCATGTTTTGGAGATTGGAATGCAGAAGGCATTTTGTTCTGCTATCTAAACACTTTATCATTCGTTACCCCTTTGAGCCTTATTTATTTTCTTTCATACCTCTCTTTCGGAATCAGTAGCAAAGATTAGAAACGCAAGCGTAAAAGATAAGTAAAGGAAAAAGAAGAAGACAGGAAAAAAAAAGAGAAGAAAAAGAAAAAGAAAAAAAAACAAAACAACAAAAAGAGAAAAAGAAGAAGAAAAAAGAAAAGAAGAGAAAGAGAAAGAAAAAGGAAAGAAGAATCACAACAACAAAGTAATTTCTATGACATGAACTACATTCGACCTGATTCCTTTAAAGGATATGTAGGCAGCCTCACGGTTCGGTCCCATCAAAAGAAAATCCAAAAGTCCCCAAACAAGAAACTGGGCAGAAGTTGTGGTTGTTGTAAGAAATCTGATTCCGAAAGTTGTAATTTTTAACCCATTTGAATTGTTTGAGCATGTTATACCCTTTCTTTCTAACATTATTCAAAAGCCCACATTACGGTCCAAAGAAAGACCTTCCGATCAGTCTTTAAGAGATGCCAAGTCAAGCGAGTAGAGGTGAATCATATCAGGGGCAACACTCCAGTCCAAACAAGGGAAATGAAGAATGAGAGAGTCTTATTGATGAAAACCCTCACGGGTACCGAAAGGCGATGAAAGCTGAGAGAAATAAAAAATGAGAGAGACTTATTGGTGAAAACTTTCACGAGCACCATAAGGCGACGGTGAGTTGAGAGAAAGACCAAAATGAGAGAGGCTTGATGGTGAAAACCCTTCGGGCACTACAAATCGAATAAGGATTGTGAATCAGATTGGATAAGCGGAGCATTGAAGCCCAGTTTCACGGCAAAAAGGTACAACAAGAGCTGAACATTAGATTTGCTTAACAGAATAGGCCGCAGGTGCATATCAAGGTCATTAGAGTCGGTATCCACATCCGATAGGTTTCTACTTTGTAGTTTTCTTGTTAGGAATCATCTCTTTCCATTGTCCTTTACTATGTTCCTTTTGTCTTGTTTACTTCCTCTTCCTGAGTCTGTTTGGTCAGAACAAGTGAGAAATGACTTCAAAATTTGCCACCAGCTTTCCAATGGGATCTGGCTAGAACATCAAGGTGTCATACGTCAAGAAAGAACAACAAGCGCATTGAGTTGGTAACAATCAACATGCTTTGGAGTCGTGTGAAATACAATGGTTTGGTATATATCAATTCATGAACAATGCAACAGATGGAGGTTAGGGTGAACGAATCAAAGGTATTCTCTGTGATAAGAGTGACAAAGAAAGTGGATAACCAGTGACAAGCGAGGTATTCCAAGCATGAATCAAAGTTATCATGGTAGGTGAAGGAGCAATAGACCTCAAGGCCAAGCTAGTGATTTAAGTCAGGAAAGAACAACATGCGCACTAAGTGGATGGCAATTGACGTGCTTTGGAATTCATGAGAAACACAAAGGTTCAATATATGTCAATGCAAGAGCACAATGCAACATATGGAGGGTGTTGGGTGGACGAATCAAAGGTATTTTTCGGTGAAACAAAAAGGTTTGGTAAATGTCAGTTCATGAGCAATGCAACAGATAGAAGGTACTGGGTTTGAATGAAGAAGAGGTATTTTCTGTGATAAGGGTGACAGAGAAGTGGTTAGTCATTTGAACAAGCAAGGTCTTTGAGTGGAAATCAGTTATCATGAGAAGCGAAGGAGCAATAGCCCTCAAAGTTAAGGCCCCAAACCAACCACCATATTTTAAACTGACAAGATTTTTCTTTGATTGAAATAGGGGCAGAAAATTTCGTTTGTTTTAGAGAAAACCACTGCAAGGAAAGGCAGGCACCAAACAGGTTTGACAGTAAATTCTCAGGACCCTCCTGGAAAATATGACCTAGTTTAAAAATCGAAACAATCATAAGTAGCAAAATCTAGCATAAATGTATCCCAAAGGAATATAAGTTGGCTTAAAAGTTTGCATGTTTAAGATAGGATTCAATTAGGATTTTTCAGGACCCTCCTGAATAATGGGACCTAGTTTTAAGATTTCCATTAGATAACAAGATGTAGCGTAAGTTCTGTTGTAGGATAGTATAATCCAGCCGTAAAATTGTCCCTCTTAAGATAAGATTTGATTTTTGATTTTTGATTTTCAGGACCCTTCTGGATAATGGGATGTAGCTTTAATACTGTCTTAGATAACAAGATGTAGCGGAAGTAATACCTTCAGAAGATATAACTTAGATTTTAAATTATCATTTAATTAAGAGTTGTCAGGACCCTCTTGGATAACGGGGTGTAGTTTTAAGATCGGCTTAGATAACAAGATTTAGCGGAAGTAACACCTTTAGAAGATATAACTTAGATTTAAAATTGTCATTTAATTAAGAGTTGTCAGGACCCTCCTAAATAATGGGACCTAGCTTTAAGATTTCCATTAGATAACAAGATTTAGCGTAAGTTCTGTTGTAGGGTAATATAATTCAGCCGTAAAGAATTGTCACTCTTAAGATAAAACTTGACTTTTGATTTTCAGGACCCTCTTGGATAATGGGGAATAGTTTAAGACCCTCTTAGATAACAAGATTTAGCGGAAGTAACACCTTTAGAAGATATAACTTAGATTTAAAATTGTCATTTAATTTAGAGTTGTCAGAACCCTCCTGAATAATGGGACCTAGCTTTAAGATTTCCATTAGATAACAAGATTTAGCGTAAGTTCTGTTGTAGGGTAATATAATTCAGCCGTAAAGAATTGTCACTCTTAAGATAAAACTTGACTTTTGATTTTCAGGACCCTCCTGGATAATGTGGTGTAGTTTGAAGATCGGTTTAGATAACAAGATGTAGCGAAAACAATACCTTTAGGAGATATAATTTAGATTTAAAACTGTCGTTTAACTAGGAGCTATCAGGACCCTCATGGATAATGGGATTTAGCTTTCAAATTCTTAGTAATATTTGGTAATATGATTCAGTTTAATACTCACATATGTGCCCAGCTACCAAACTGGGGCAGAATATTTCCTTTGTTTTGTCTATTTTTGTTGAAATCAGGTACCCACTTGGAGAACAGGGAAAAGCAGTTCAAGTTCAGCAGTTAGGCGCCCACCTGGAAAGCAAGGGAATACAATTCAAGTTCAGCAATCAGGCACCCACCTGGAGAGCAAGGGAATACTATTCAAGTTCAGCAATCAAGCGCCCACCTGGAGAGCAAGGGAATACAATTCAAGTTCAGCAATCAGGCGCCCACCTGGAGAGCAAGGGAATACATTCAAGTTCAGCAATCAGGCGCCCACCTGGAGAGCAAGGGAATACAATTCAAGTTCAGCAATCAGGCGCCCACCTGGAGAGCAAGGGAATACAATTCAAGTTCAGCAATGAGGCGCCCACCTGGAGAGCAAGGGAATACAGTTCAAGTTCAGTAATTAGGCACACACCTGGAGAACAAGGGAATACAATTCAAGTTTCAGCAATCAGGCGCCCACCTGGAGAGCAAGGGAGTACAGTTCAAGTTTCAGCTTTCAAGTTCTTATTGATATTTGGTAACATGATTCAGTTTACACTCACATATGTGCCCAGCTACCAAACTGGGGCAGAAATTTTTCTTTGTTTTTGTCTATTTTGTTGAAATCAGGCACCCACCTGGAGAGCAAGGGAATACAATTCAAGGTTTAGCAATCAGGCGCCCACTTGGAGAGCAAGGAAATACAAATCAAGTTTCAGCAGTCAGGCGCCCACCTGGAGAGAAAGGGAATACAATTCAAGTTTTAGCAATCAGGCGTCCACCTGGAGAGCAAGGGAATACAATTCAAGTTTCAGCAATCAGGAGCCCACCTGGAGAGCATGGGAGTATAATTCAAGTTCAGCAGTCATGCATTTACTTGGAGGAAAGGGAAAACATCTCAGATTACAATTCAAGTCAGCAACAAAAGAAGTCTGTGTTAAGAATGCGAGTCAACAGTCCGAGGTGATCAACAGAAGTTAGTCACAATAAAGAAAAAAAAAGAAAGGCAATAAATTAATCCAAATATCGAAGTTGATGAAAGATATGAGCTTCTCAAGACATTGTTGAGGTCACAAGCACTACATGTCCGGTTTTGATCCGAAAAGTTGAAGAAGAATGAACTAGCACCTGCAGCTAACAAGCGCTAAGGTTCAAATCTAAAGTCTGCATGAAGAACCATTCAAGACTCAAGATCAAGCTTCAGAAGACTTATAGATAGGAATCTTGTAACTCATAGTTGACAGGCTTAGTTAGTCTTTTTCATTTCTTTTGATTTTGATGTAATAACAAGACTGCGGACACGAACCTCGGCGGAACGACACCTCGACTGGCTCTCCACCTCGGCATACTCCATCATCTCACTCACCTCTGAACTACACGTGGCCCAATTCCTTTATAGCTAATGATATGTAGGCAACTCAGATACCAGGGCTCGGTCACATTCTCCTTCCTCTTAGTTTTTTTTGTCTCCTCAAATAAGGGTCGGGTCAAAAATCCTGTCTAGTCATTCTTTGTCTGAAAACACTTCGTATTTCCAGTCAAAGAGGGCAGCTGTAGACATGTGATTTTTGACCATCCCCAAGATTTTATATATTTTAGCATGTAAATATTTAATGTAGGCCTAATATAGCTATTTCAACTATTTTTGACTTCTTTACTTTATTTTCGTCATAAAAATGGAAAATTACAAAAAAATATTTTAGCTTACGTATCTTTCATAAATTTAAATAAAAATATACAAAAAATAGTACCTTATATTTATTTGTACATAATCTTGAAAATACAAAAAAATATGTTGCATTTGCATTTAGGATTTAATTTTGCATTTTTAAATCAGTTAGTAATTTATCTGCTTTACAAAAAAATAGAAAAATCACAAAAAATAGTTTATTTTGCATTATTCAATTTTTAGATTTGAATTTTGTTGGTTTTCCTTTACTATCCTTCGGGGTAGGGGTAAGGTCTGCGTACATATTACCCTCCCCAGACCCCACTTATGGGATCATACTGGGTCGTTGTTGTTGTTGTTGTTGTAGATTTGAATTTTGTTGGTTTTCCTTTAATTTAGTTTTTAATTAGTTGTAATAATTATTAGGTTAATTAATTTAAATTTCTAGGATAATTTGGGGTTAGGAATTAATTTAGGTTTTATTTTAAAAAAACAAAATAAATAAAAAAGGAGGTTTGTACTTAATTTAGGAAGCTTCCCATAGTGGTAGGGTTTAGAAACATGCACTACTAATTAATTTAAAGAACTAAGTTAAGTGGAGTTAATTAAAAATTATTGAAAGGGCATTTGTGAATCCAAGGGAGCATTTTCTACTACCTATATAGAGGAGCTGAAAAGAGAGGACAAAAAAATGAAGAAGACGCCTGATATACAAAAAAGGGACTGAAATTAGCGCAGCTTCTCACAAAAAACAAACCCACCCCCCCACATCGTCTTCTTCTCCATAGAACTTAGAGCAGCCATAACAAAAGAAGCTGTCGTTTCTTCTTCAGAAAACCAACAGATCCTTCCTCCAAAAGCGCACATACACAGTTACGATATAAAACCTGGAACACCCCAAAAACACAGCAGCACCGGAGGACCCAATTCCAAAAAAGCTTGAGCAACACTTCATTTGTTTTCATTTTCTTTGTGTTTTCAATTGGTAAACAAACAAACACCGCATCGAAACTCAGCCCCCAAAATATGGCAAAATGAAACCAAAAAAAACGCAGCAATAGCCGGCGATAAGGTTGGTCGAGGTGGCTGGAAAAGTTTTCCGGTTGAGGTTCCGTTCGCAAGCTCTGGTCGCTGTCCAAATTTCCGTCGAAGTTTCGTCGCCAATTTCTAGATTTTTATTCCATTTCCCATCTACTTTGTTAAAGATTTGGCTTGGAGATTCTTATTAAATTACAAAAGGTCAATTCTCTTACTCATTTCTTCTATTAATTGTGTGTGTAGATCTAATTTATACTCTTCTGGCTTGAATATTATGGCGTATGTTCTAGATTCTAAATTTTAACATGACTAGCAGGACTGATTTTGTTGGCCAAAGTGTTGATGTTGTGATTTCTCTGTATGTAGGAGGAAGCGTTATTTTGTCTTAGATTTAATTAGAAATTAGTATTTCACGTTTTAGTCTATCACGTGTGTAGTAAGCAGTTTGGATGATTTTAAATGTGTGTAGTAATTTGAATGATTTTAAATGATTTTGTCTTTTTGTTAAGTAATAGTAAGTACCACTGTTAGTAAATTATTGCTTTTCTAGTTTTAATCTTTTGTCCATTGTGGTAAACAAATCACCGTGTAGTAGTTTGAATGATTTTAAATGATTTTGTCTTTTTGTTAAGTAATAGTAAGTACCACTGTTAGTAAATTATTGCTTTTCTAGTTTTAATCTTTTGTCCATTGTGATAAACAAATCACCTTTGAAGTAAGTGTATAACTTACTTTACAAGGGGTAATCTTCAAAGAGCTGTGGTACAAAGGTTTGTTGGCTCAAGAATAATAAGCATATTTTATAGCCTTGTTTTGTTGTTTAATCACTCTTTAATTTACCGTTGTTCTTGATATGCGTATATATAAGTAATATAGAGTAAATAAATTATGAACATCCGTAGTTCGCTTTAAGTTGACTGCAACCCTTTGGAATAATCTGAGGCGTGTCATGCCAAATAAAATCCCAAAACTCATGGCCCTCACTTAATTAATTTTAACTCTTTAGAAATCGAGGCGTGTCATTAGTTGAATTTTCCATGGCCCTCGCAAACTTGAAAGTGCGTAGTTGCTTTAGGCGTGTTATTTTAATAATTTACCTTCCTAAACTCGGGTGCGCATTTATGTGACCCAAATCCAAATCTCAACAATGTTAGATAAAATGTGTTGCGAACCGCGGGTGCATTTATGTAGCGTGGCTTACGATGTGTTTTAAATAACTTTGAATTTTTTCCGAAATATTAAAAGCTGCTAAAACAATAGCAGCTTTTGCTTTTGCTTTTGCTTTTGTTTTTTACTTTTTTTTTTGTTGCTTTTTGCTTTGGGTCTGTATGATTCATCCATTTTGAAAGATATGAAAAAAAAATATGTTAGAATAAGATTTTAACTTAATCCCAACAATTTATCTCATACTTTTGTTTTAGTAGCCTCTTTGTTAATTAATTTCACATTGACTTATCTTAATAACAATGAAGTTATCCTCAAAGGTTTAAAGTGTCAAAGTACGTCCCTTTATTAGTAAATGATGTAAATAATAAATAGCACACTCCCTAGTTCGCCTTCACTTTCCATAGACATGCCTTACTCTAATTATAAAAAAAATTACTTCATAAACAACATAGTTTGCTTTAGGCACGATTGTTAATAGATTATCATGGCTATGGGTACGGTTCCCATGACATTGTTATTCCCAAATTTAGGGGTGCATTTCACGTGACCCGATCAAAGTGTACGACAATCGTAACTTGTTAAAGAAATAATTCCATAAATCCTAAAAGCGGTTTAAATAATTAAAAAGCAGCTATAAATGTTAAAAATTCAATAATTTTAAAACATGTAATAAATCAGATAATTAGGCCAATTTTAATAGTTTAAGAGACCGTGCTAAAATCACAAAACTCGGGAATGCCTAACACCTTCTCCCGGATTAACAGAATTCCTTACCCGGATTTTTATTTTCGCGGACTGTACTACTGAGTCAATCTTTTCCTCGATTCGAGGTTTGAACCGGTGGCTTGGGACACCATAAAATTATCCCAAGTGGCGACTCTAAATCTTTAATTGAAATAATCCTGTTTCGATTGTCACTTAAATTGGAAAAAACTCCCTTATACCCTCTCGGGGGTGTAGGTAAAAAGGAGGTGTGACAGCTCTTGCTGGAGAACGAACCCAGAATCTCTGGTTCAGGGTTCAAGAATTCGAGCTTGTTAATGCAATTTTTATTTGACTTTATTGTTGATATTACTGTATTTTGTGGACTTAATATGCTAAATGTTGTTTTTACCGCTTTGATATGGTTGAACTGTACATATAAACTGCTACGAAACCCTCCCTCTTTCTGAGTCTTCTAAATCATGGAGAAGGGTGCACTTCGTGTGGCTTCTCTTCCGTCCAGAGTCTCATCCCATTTTAGAACGAGTTTCGGACAAGTTGCAAAGCCGGTGAAGCTTCTGTATTCCCGGTACGCTTGCCCCCCTCGGCTCGAGCTATCCGCTTAAGCAAGCCAGGTCTAGAACAAATAAACCTATGTTTTTTAAACCTAGAATAATATAGCCTCATGTCG
This sequence comes from Nicotiana tabacum, assembly GCF_000715075.1. NCBI lineage: Eukaryota > Viridiplantae > Streptophyta > Magnoliopsida > Solanales > Solanaceae > Nicotiana > Nicotiana tabacum. The sequence goes on from NC_134086.1 coordinate 38,702,088, forward strand.
GATCCCTAGTAGGAACATTTGTTGCATCAAGTGCATTTGACCTTGGGGACTCAACACAGGGGTTGGGTCCGTCTAGGACAGGTGTACCCAAAATAACAGACCATCTTGATGCATCCTATGTGCTACATGTTGCATTTCTTCGAGGGTAAAAGGTTCATTTGGCGGACCAATGATAATTGAGGGTGAATGAAAAAAGAGAGGTTGAAGTGTGAAGATAAAGCAAGTAGGGCTCAATTATGTTTTCTGTAAAATTTTGTTGAGGAAAAAAAAGAGCTTGAAAAAAAAAAGATTTTGCACTTTTTTATCATTTTTTGAAAAATCAGAAAATCAAAAAAAAAAGAGAAAAGAAAATCCAATTTTTTTTTACATGTTTCATCATTTTTCGAAAAAAAAACAAAATAATGTGTTTTCTATAAATTAATTTTTTTTTAATTCTCGCCCGTATCAAATCTGCCGGAACTACGCATACATGATTCTCATCTTTCGGGGCGGGATACGTAGGCAACCCACATAGGGTCCGGTCTTCCTAGTAAATCTTAGGTTCTTGGCTTTGCGGGGTCTTAGCAAAATTTTGCTATATCCGTTGTTATTATATATGGTAAACTTCGATGTTATATTGGGCATGGATTGGCTATATCCGTGTCCTGCTATTTTGGACTATCATGCTAAGACAGTGACATTGGCTATGCCGGGTGTGCCACAGATTGAGTGGTGAGGTTCGATTGATTATGTTCCTAGTAGGGTGATTTCATTCTTGAAGGCCCAGCATATGGTTGGGAAGGGTTGTCTTTCTTACTTAGCCTTTGTGAGAGATGTCGGTGGAGAGACTCCTAGTATTGATTCTGTTCCATTTGTGAGGGATTTTCCCGATGTGTTTCCTGCAGACCTACCGGGCATGCCATCGGACAGGGATATTGATTTTGGTATTGACCTGGTACTGGGCACTCATCCCATCTCTATTCCACCATATCATATGGCACTAGCGGAGTTGAAGAAGTTAAAGGAGCACCTTCAGGAACTCCTTGATAAGGGGTTCATTCGGCCTAGTGTGACGCCTTGGGGTGCGCAAGTTCTATTTATGAAGAAGAAGGATGGCACGATGAGGATGTGCATTGATTATAGGCAGTTGAACAAAGTAACAATCAAGAACAAGTACCCTTTGCTTCGTATCGATGATTTGTTTGACCAACTTCAGGGAGCGAGAGTGCTCTCCAAGATTGATCTCCGTTCAGATTATCACCAGTTGAAAATCAGGGACTCGAATATTCTTAAGATAGCATTCAGGACCCGATATGGTCATTATATGTTCTTGGTGATGTCTTTTGGGCTGACCAATTCCCCAGCAGCGTTCATGCATTTGATGAACAGCATGTTCCGATCGTATCTCGACTCGTTCGTCATAGTTTTCATTGATGATATTCTGGTGTATTCGCGTAGTCAGGAGGAGCACGCGGAACATTTGAGAGTTGTGTTGCAGAGATTGAGGTAGGAGAAGCTTTATACAAAGTTCTCCAAGTGTGAGTTCAGGCTCAATTCAGTGTCTTTCTTGGGGCACGTGCTGTCCAGTGAGGGTATTCAGGTTGATCCGAAGAAGATAGAGGTTGTTCAGAGTTGGCCTAGACCGTCCTCAGCCACAGAGGTTCGCAACTTTCTTGGTATGGCGGGTTATTATCGCCAGTTTGTTCGGGGGTTCTCATCTATCGCATTGCCCTTAACCAAATTGACTCAAAGGGGTGCTCTATTCAGGTGGTCGGATGAGTGTGAAGAGAGCTTTCAGAAGCTCAAGATAGCCTTGACCACATCTCCAGTGTTAGTTTTGCCATCAGCTTCATGTTCATATACTGTGTATTATGATGCTTCGAGAGTTGGTATTGGGCATGTGTTGATGCAAGAGGGCAGAGTTATTGCTTATGCTTATCGTCAATTGAAGCCCCATGAGAAGAACTACCTTGTTCATGATTTGGAGTTGGCTTCCATAGTTCATGCGTTGAAGATTTGGAGGCATTACTTGTATGGTGTGTCTTGTGAGGTGTTTACTGATCATCGTAGCCTCCGACACTTATTCAAGCAGAAGAATCTCAATTTGACGCAACAGAGATGGTTGGAGTTGCTAAAGGATTACTATTTTGTACCATCCGGGAAAGGCCAATGTGGTGGCCGATGCTTTGAGCTGGAAGGCGGTGAGTATGGGGAGTTTGGCATATATTCTAGTTGGGGAGAGACCTCTTGCAGTTGATGTTCAGGCCTTGGTCAATTAGTTCGTGAGGTTAGATATTTCGGAGCCTAGTAGGGTGTTAGCTTGTGTGATTTCTCGGTCTTCCTTATATGATCGCATCAGAGAGCACCAGTATGATGATCCTCATTTGCTTGTCCTTAAGGACAAAGTTCAGCACAATGATGCAAAAGATGTGACTATTGGTGATGATGGGGTGTTGAGGATGCAAGGCCAGATATGTGTGCTCAATGTCGATGTGCTTCGGGAGTTGATTCTGAAGGAAGCCCATAGCTCGCGGTATTCCATTCATCTGGGTGCCGTGAAGATGTATCAAGATCTGAGGCAGCATTATTGGTGGAGGAGAATGAAGAAAGACATTGTGGGATTTGTAGCTCGGTGTCTTAATTTTCAGCAGGTGAATTATGAGCATCAGAGACCGGGTGGCTTGCTTCAGCAGATGGATATTCTAGAGTGGAAGTGGGACCGGATCACCATGGACTTTGTAGTTAGGCTCCCACGGACTTCGAAGAAGTTCGATGCTATTTGGGTGATTGTGGATCGGCTGACCAAGTCCGTGCACTTCATTCCTATATGTACTACCAATTCTTCAGAGCGGTTGGCAGAGATCTATATCCAGGAGATTGTTCGTTTGCATGGTGTCCCAGTTTCCATCATTTCAGATAGGGGCACTCAGTTTACTTCGCAGTTTTGGAGGTCTGTGCAGCGAGAGTTGGGTACTCAAGTTGAGTTGAGCACAGCTTTTCACCCTCAGACTGACGGGCAGTCCGAGCGCACTATTCAGATATTTGACGACATATTGTGTGCTTGTGTCATTGATTTCGGAGGGTCATGGGATCCTTTTCTACCGCTCGCAGAGTTTGCATATAACAACAACTACCAGTCGAGTATTCAGATGGCTCCATATGAGCCTTTGTATGGGAGCCGGTGTAGATCTCTAGTTGGTTGGTTTGAGCCTGGTGAGGCTAGGCTATTGGGCACAAACTTAGTGCAGGATGCTTTAGAAAAGGTGAAGGTAATTTAGGAGAGGCTTCGTACAACGCAGTCGAGACAGAAGAGTTATGCTGACAGGAAGTTCGGGATGTGTCCTACATGGTTGGTGAGAAGGGTCTGTTGAAGGTTTCACCCATGAAGGGTGTTATGAGATTTGGGAAAAAGGGTAAATTGAGTCCTTGTTTCATTGGGCCTTTTGAGGTGATTCAGAGGATTGGGGAGGTGGCTTATGAGCTTGCTTTGCCACCTAGCTTGTCGAGTGTGCATCCGGTATTTCATGTTTCTATGCTTCGAAAGTATATTGGGGATTCATCTCATGTTCTAGATTTCAGCACGGTTCAGTTAGATGATTATTTGACTTATGATGTGGAGCCATCGGCTATTTTAGAGCTCTAGGTTCAAAAGTTGAGATCAAAGGATATAGCTTCAGTGAAAATGCAGTGGAGAGGTCGGCCTATGGAGGAGGCTACCTAGGAGACCGAGCGGGAGATGCGGAGTAGATATCCTCACTTATTTGAGGCTTCAGGTTTGTTTCTTGACTCGTTCGAGGACGAACATTTGTTTAAGAGGGGAGGATGTAATGACCCGGCCAGTCGTTTCATAAGTTACCGCATCATTTCCCCCATTTCTACTTCTTATTACCTTGTTCAGCTGTATTTTATGTTATCGGGTTGGTTGGCTCGGGTTTGGAGAGGTTTTGGTAATGTTTGAGACACTTAGTCTCTTTTGAGTAAGCTTAAGTTGCAAAAGTCAACCGGATGTTGACTTATGCCTTAAAGGTCTCGGATGTGAGTTCCGATGGTTCAGATAGCTTTGGGAGGTGATTTGGGACTTAGGAGCATAATTGGAATGTGTTTTGGAGGTACGGAGTAGATTTAGGCTTGAATTGGTGAAATTGGAATTTTGGTGTTTTCCAGTTGGTAGGTGAGATTTTGATATAGGGGTCGGAATGAAATTCCGGGAGTTGCATTAAGTTCGGACATGGTTTGATAGACTTTTTGATCGAAAGCGGAATTTGGAAGATTTTGGAATTCTTAGGCTTGAATCCGATGCAAATTTGGTGTTTTGATGTTGTTTTGAGCGTTCCGAAGGTTGGAACAAGTTTGAATGATGTTATGGGATATGTTGGCATATTTGGTTGAGGTCCCGAGGGCCTCGGGTGCGTTTCAGGTGGTTAAACGGACCATTTCAAGTTGGATAAAATTGCAGAAAATTTGCTGTTGATCTTGCAGACAGTTGTTCTTCGCGTTCGCGAGTGCACCCTCGTGCTCGCTAAGGGTTAGGATGGGAGGCTTTGAAGTTGGCCTTCGCGTTCGTGAAGGAGGTCCCGCGATCGTAAAGGGTTGATCTCGTTGGTCATCGCGTTCGCGAGGTGATGCCACGTCTGCGAAGGGTTGAGTTGCTAAGGCATCGCGTTCGAGAGGGGTGGTCGCGTTCCCGTAAGAGGAAATTCTGGTCAAGTTAAGTTTGTGCTTCGCGAACGCGAGGCGTTGACCTCGTTCGCGAAGACGGGATTAAAATAACTAGGCAGAATGATTTAAAAGGCCTATTCCGCGATTTTTAGCCTAAGTTCCTCTATTTTTGGGCAATTTTGAAGCTTTTTGAAGGAGATTGAAGAGGGAATCAAGGGGGAATTCTTGGAGGTAAGATTTATGAACTTAATACTCAATCCTAATGTGATTTCTACCTAAATAATCATGGAATTTGTAGAATTTAAGCCTAAATATTAAAGGACTAGGGCTTGTAATTGGAGACCTAGAATTTAGGATTTGAGGGGTCGTTTGTGGTTGGATTTCGGTGCTTTTGACATTAATGAACTCGGGAGTGATATGGAGTCTACTGATGTAATTTTTATCGTATTCCGAGATGTGAGCCCGGGGGTCAAGTTTGGCCAATTTCAGGATTTGTGTTGTAATTTGATTTCTTTCGAGTTGGCTTTGTTCCCTTAGCATATTTTGATGGGTTTGCACTGATTTTGGTTAGATTTGGAGCATCCGGAGGCCGATTTGAGATCAAGGGCATATCGGGTTAGAGTTTGGACCGGATAGAGGTGAGTAATGATTGTAAATGTTGTCCTGAAGGTATGAAGGCCCGAATTTCACATTGTTGTGCTATATTGAGGTGACACACATGCTAGATGACGAGCCTAGGGTTGTGCACCATTGGGGATTGTGACTTAGTCCATCCCGTATGACTGTTTTACTGCATAATTGATTGAAAACTATTTGCTATAATCATGTTTTGGGATGAATGCCATATTTGGGCCTCGTGCCAACTGTTTGGACCTTTAGGGGATTTTTATTGCTATTCCTCACTGTTTTAATTTTATATTTGTACTCAGTCATGCTATATTATACTGTTTTCATAACTCAGCCATGTTTACTCTATTTTAACACCTTAAATAATATTTTGGGCTGAGCATCATATTTTACTGTGCCTGAGTGGCTTTTAGAGATTTCTGACTGAGTAGGGCCGAGGGCCTATGTTGTGAGGTTATTATGGGATCAGGCTACACACCACAGCAGTGTTGTACTAATTATGATTATGAGGTCGAAGGCCTGAGTTGTACGCCACAATGTGGCTTGATATGAGGCTGAGAGCCTATTTGATTATGCCACAAGATGGCTTGATATTGCGCTTGGGCCGTAAGGGGCCCCTCCCGGAGTTTGTACACCCCCAGTGAGCGCTGATACCCAGTGTGATACGTAATATAGCCCGAGGGGCTGGTGTTGTTCCATATTATTGCCCGAGGGGCTGATTTTATGTGTTTACCTTTTCTCGCTGCTTTTCATTTACTTGTTTAACTGTTAAATAGGTGTTTTTATAAGATTTCACTATTTTATTGCATTGTATTGGTTTTACACTGCCTCTTTTTAGCATGTTGTTGTGTTTTACATGTTTTCTTATCGATCAGTCTTCATTTATTTTTATTACTCACTGAGTTGGAGTACTCACTTTACTCCTTGCACCCTGTGTGCAGATTCAGGAATTTCGGGTCCCGCCAGTGAGGGTTGATTGCTCCCAGCAGGCTATTCGGAGTCCACTAGGTAGCTGCTCGGCGTTTGCAGCCCAGTGTTTCTCTCTACTATTTCACTTCCCTTATTCTAGTTATGTAATAGACTGTATAAACTCTTTCATACTCTTAGACTTATGTTAGATGCTCATGACTGGTGACACCCCGATGACGGGCTGTGTTTGTTTCCGCAGTCGATATGTTTCACTCTATTTTTGGGATTTACCATTATTAATACTTAATTATGAATTATTATATCTGTTAATTAGTTTGGGAGTTTGTGTTGGCTGGCCTTGTCTTCACGAGAGGCGCCATCACGACCGGGTCTGGATTTAGGGTCGTGACAACGGTATTCGACCATTTTTATTGCTATGGATTCTACACTCAAATTCTGACTTTTGATCAAACGGTTCCCCATATTGGCTGTCGGATTTCAGGATTGACAACATGGGAATTTTCACAGTACTTAATTTTCCAAAGGACTTGGGCGAATTCTCATGTCTCACTATCATCACGGATCATCCAAGCAGAGCATGTCATGTTGCTCAAAACTAGTAGAAGTTGCCTCTATTCTTATCACCAACTTGCCTACTTGCCTTTTCGTGACCTTAGTTGGATCAACAATAGTGGTTCTTGTTCCTTCGGTTGAGAAGATGCTTTTATTTTCAAGGGATCTTGGATTATTCTTGGTGACTCGCCATTGCAAACCAACAAACCATCCACCTTTAACTAAGTTTTATTTCAAAAAAAAACAACCATGTTAGAAACACTATCTTTTTTGTTTTCTTTTTTGTTTCTTTTGTCACTCCTTTTTTTTTTTAATCATTCGATCGAACCTGATGCGGGTTACGTACGTATCATGTGGGAACATGAATAAGATCTTGCGTAGTTCGGGAAGATCAGGAATAAAGTAAAAAAACTAATTGTGAATTTTCTTTTTTTTCCTTTTTTTGTCCTTTTTTAATTTTCGAAAGAACGACTTATAAAGAAGAAAGAAAATATTTTTTGATTTCAATTTTTTTTTTAAATTTTGAAAGAAAAACTTCTAAAGAAGAGAGAAAATATCTTTGGATTTTTGGATTTTATGTTAAAATTGTGAAAGAAAGACTTCTAAAGAAAATATTTTTGAATCTTCAATTTTCATTTTAATAAAAACTTCTAAAGAAGAATGAAAATATTTTTGGATTTTTAGAAGAAATTAAAAGAAAATATTTTTGAATTTTTTATTTAAAAATTGGGGTCTTAAAGAAAGACTTTGTAAAGAAGGAAGTAAAGAAAAATATTTTTGGATTTTTAAAAATTGGGGCCGGAACCGATGAGGTTTGCCTACGTATCTCACATCCAGTGAGAATCTGACCCGCGTAGTACGTCAGTTTTGACGCAACAGGAAAATATGACTTATTTTGAAATGAATTTTCTTCTTCTACTTTTTTTTTTCGACAGAGTTTCAGGATATTTCAAATATATACCTCTCACTCTTTTTTTTATTTTCTTTTTATTTTTTTTTATTTTTTCCCTATTCTAGAAGCCTGTCAACATGCAAGACGAAACAGCTCTACACAGGTAGTACGTAAGATGCATCAGTATGGTCTTTTAATTTGGGTACACCTATCCTAGACGGACGCAACCCTTGTGTTGAGTCCCCAAAGTTAAATGCACGTGATGCAAACAAGCGTTCCTACTAGGGATCTGGCATGAGGCTATGTTATTCTAGGTTTAAAACCTGGGTGTATTGTTCTAGACCTGGCTTACCCGAGCGGACAACTCGAGCCGAGGGGGGCAAAGTACCGATAACCAAAAAGCCATCCGGCTTTGTAACTGATCTGATCCTCGTTCTAAATTAGGGTATGACACTAATAGAAAAGAAGTTACGCCAGCGTGCACTTCCCAGAAGAATAGAAGAGAAGGGTTTTACAGCATTTTATATATAGTTAAAATAATATCAAAGCGGTAGAAAGCGGCATTTAGCACATTAGGCCCAAGCATGTAATAAAAATCAGATAATAAATAAAATCCAAATATAACAATTATTCTAAGCTCGAATTCTTGAACCCTGAACTAGAAGTTCTGGGTTATTATCCCCAGCAGAATCGCCAGAGCTGTCACACCTCCTTTTTTCCGAGGGGATTAGGGAGGTTTTCCAATTAAAGTGACATAATCGAAACGGGATTATTATTATTCAAATTCAGAGCTGCCACTTGGGATAATTTATGGTGTCCCAAGTCATAATTGTTGTTAAGTTTTGACTCTGTTTTACAGTCCGCGAAATACAAAAATCCGGGTAAGGAATTCTGTTAACCCGAAAGAAGGTGTTAGGCATTCCCGGGTTCTGTGGCTTTAGCACGGTCGCTCAACTATATTAATTGGACTAATTACCTAATTTATTACATATTTAAAACATATTGTGCATTTTTACCCTTTTAACTGCTTTTAATTATTTATGGAATTATTTCTGCAACAAGTCACAATTGTCGTACACTTGTTTGTTTTTGTACATGTTGTGAATCGTGTCACGGGAACCGTACCCACAATCTACAACACGTGTATTTTATTATTATTTGAAGTTGTGGTCGGGTCACATGAAAGGCACACCCGAATTGAGTTTTACGTATCATGACCATGCCACGGGACCCATGGCCACGGTAATTACTTATGCACTAAATAGTTTGCCTACCCGAATATTAACGGCCTAAACATGCTACTAGCGTTAACGAAACAGCCCATTAGTCTTTGTTCTACCTAATTAAACTTTGCTGAACAAGCAAAAATCCACAAAAAAGCAACTGCAAGCAACTCAGAAACAAAAACAAGTACAACAATAGTAAACAATGTAAATTCATCACCAGACAGACAGCAAAAAAAGTAAATAAATAAATAAATATATAAGAAGAAAATTTTGTATGAATTACTGATATGATAAACTCTTGGAGCTAAACAGACCATGTAAACTTGATTGGAAGGTCAACATGAAAGAAACTAAATTAGCTGTATTCAGATACTCAAAACCTAAAAGCATATCCCAAACACATCACTTCAAGCAAAACAAAACAAAATAAAACGATAACCTTTGCTTAGTAAACTATCAAAACTAGAAAACTCCAACAAATTCATGCATGTAATAGGACTCTCACTTCATCGAAGCACCTGAATAAAAAGAAACACGAAAACACAGACACTATTAGTTGAAGAAGACAATAAAACTGATCTGCTGAAATCAAACCTTAAGTCAGAAACCTTGACCGAAACTTGTTCAGCGTCGAGCTCAGATTTCTGCGAAATGGAGAGGACAGGAGAGGATGGGCGCTGGTGTTTGGAATCACGTTCGTCGGCTAGCCGGTGATGAAATCCGGTAGCGGCGATGGTATTGGAGAAGGGGAGGTGTGGTCGTTTGAGGGTGGTCGCTAGTTAGGGGTATGGTGTGACGGTTGGGGTCTTGGTTATGAGATGAAAGCAACAGTGATTGTTTTTCTTATCTAGGGTATCTGATGTTATGGTTTTTGTCCAAGGGTCCCTTGAAGAAGATGATCTCCAAGTCTTTTTTGTCAATGACGGTTGATGCTTCCCCTTGGTGTAAAAAATCTGATCCATATCTAGGGTTTTAGGGTTATTTTTAGGTTAAGGGAGTATGGACTTAGGAATTATGGGCTTGAGATTTATGGGCTAGATCCGAATTGGGCCAAATTTTGGCCAAATTTACCTTTAAAAAGTGGCACTTTAACTCTGCTAGACTAAAAATATTAACTCCCAAAATAATAACTATAAAATTGTGAAATCATTCCTAATTAATTAAAACAAACTACATTATGACATGAAGTTATATATATTGATATTTTCGAAGATTTTACTAAAATAAAAATGGGATAAAAATAATACTTTTTAAAAAATACCTAATACCTTAATTAAATAGAGAAAAATGAAATTATTTTTTTGTATTTTCAATTTTTGTGATAAAATAAAGTAAAAGAGTCAAAATTAGTTAAAATAACTATATTAGACCTAAACTAAGTATTTAAATGCTAAAATGTGTAAAATCTTGGGAAGGGTTGTGACGACCGAGCCAGCCGTCTCATGAGTTACCGCTCTGTTTCCCTCATTTTTGCTTCTTTATGCTTCGTTATCCATGTTTTGTGGTATCGGGTTGGTCGGATCGAATCCGGAATGATTTTGCTAAGGTTTGAGATACTTAGTCTCTTTTAAGGAGGTTTAAGTTGGAAATGTCAACCGGATGTTGACTTAGGTGTTAGAGGGGTCGGATGTGAGTTCTGATGGTTCGGTTAGCTTCGGGAGGTGATTTATGACTTAGGAGCATGATCGGAATGGGTTTTGGAGGTTTGGAGTAGATTTAGGCTTGAATCCGATGTGTTTTGGTAGATTTGATGTTGTTGGAGGTGTTTTGATGATTGGAACAAGTTTGAATAATGTATTGGATTATGTTTGTGCTTTGGGTTGAGGCCCCGGGGGCCTCAACCCAAATTTCGGATGGTTAACGGAGGAGTTGAGATGTTATTGCAGCTGCTGAAGTTTTGCTGCTTCTGGTGTTTTCGCACCTGCAATTTAGGGACCGCATGTGCGACGTCGCATATGCAATGGAGTGGCCGCAGTAGCGGATTATGAGGATTTATCAGTGAACGCAGAAGCGGTAAGGATAGCCGCATCTGCGGAGCCACAGATGCGGAAAGCGTATCACAGATGCGACTTTTGGGCTGTTAGTGATTTTCGCAGAAGCGGAGGAATTAACCGCAAATGCGGTGCCGCAAAAACGGGTTTTGGACTGCAGATGCGGGTGTCCCTGGGCAGAAGGTATATAAGTCTTCCTTCACGATTTTTGAAGGTTTTCACCATTTTTGAACACGGATTCGGGAGCTTTGGGCGATTTTGAAGAGAGAAATCAAGGAGACTTCGTTAAGGTAAGGATTTTGGACCTAAAACACATTTCTATGGTAGTATTCCATGGATTAAGACTGTAATTAAAGGAATTAAAGGGCTAAAAATGGAGGATTAGGGCTTGAGTTTAAGAGGCCTTTAAAGGAGGATTTGAGGGGTCATTTGGACTTCGATTTTAGTATTCTTGATATGTATGAGATCGTGGGGAGGTGCAAGAATTTCTGAATTTTGAGACGTGGGCCCGGGGGTCGGATTTTGGTAATTTCAGGATTTGTGCCCTTTATTGATCATTTTCGCTTGGGCTTCATTCCCTTAGCATATTTTGACGTTCTCGTTCTGATTTTGGATAGATTCGACACGCATGGAGACCGATTCGAGGGGCAAGGGCATCGCGAGCTAGAGATTTAGCTGGTTCGAGGTGAGTAATGATTGTAAATGATGTTCTAAGGGTTTGAAACCCCAGATTGCACATCGTAGTGCTATGTTGAGGTGATACACACGCTTGATGACGAGCGTGGGGTTGTGCACTATTGGGGATTGTGACTTGGTCCATCCCGGTTGATGATTTTACCGCGTATTTGACTGAAACGTAATTGCTATCATCATTATTTGGGCTGAATGCCATATTTGGGCTTCGTGCCAACTATTTGAACCCTTCGGGGATTTTTATTACTATTTCCTCACTGTTTTGACTTATTACTTGAACTCAGTCATGTTATTTTTCATTGTTTTACTATTTTCCCGAGGGGCTTGTGATGATTTTTGACTGAATAAGCTGAGGGCCTATATTGTAAGGAAACACTGATACTGATTGGAGGCCGAGGGCCTGAGATATGTACGCCATAAGGTGGCTTGATTGATATGAGGTCGAGGGCCTAGATTTGATGCCACGAGATGACTTATTATTGCGCTTGGACTGTAAGGGGCCCCTCCAGGAGTCTGCACATCTCCAGTGAGCGCCGGTACCCATTGTGATGTGAAATTGAGCCTGAGGGGCTGGTATTATTTTATGCGATTGCCCGAGGGGCTGGTACTATTCTGAGATGTTGCCCAAGGGGCGAATTTGTTGATATTGTGCCCGAGGGGCGAGCCTTTATGTGTTTACTTTTCATAATTGACTGTCAATTACTTGCTTAATTATTGAAAAAGCTTTCATGAAACTAAGTTGAGTTAAAGAATTTTACCTATCTTTCACTGGTTTACTGTTTTAATTATTTTACTGCTTCATTATAGAATGCTTTGTGCTTTACATGATTTCTTGCTTTTAGACTTTATTTACATTTGTTACTCATTGAGTTGGAGTACTCACTTTACTCCCTGCAACCCTGTGTGCAAATTCAGGCGTTGCGGATCCTGCCAGTGCGAATTGAGAGCTCCCAGCTGATATCGGAGTCCACGAGGTAGCTGCTTGACGTCCGCAGTCCCTTGTTTCTCCCTCTTTATCTTTTCTATCTCTTATCAAACATTTGTAATTGGTTGTAGACTCTTCAGACTTGTATTAGGTTATATAGATGCTCATGACTAGTGACACCTCGGTTTTGGGCTGTGTTGGATATTTTCCGCGATTAATGCTATTAACCGCTTAAACTTTGATTTATTTATTCATGTTTAGATTGTTTTCTTAATGCTTAACTGTTAATAATTGGAAATTGGGAAGTGTCGGCTGGCCTTGTCTTTGCGAGAGGCGCTATCACGATCGGGTCCGAGTTAGGGTCGTGACAAGGGTCAAAAATGACATGTCTACAATCGTAGCCTCCAACACATGTTCAAATATAAAGATCTCAATTTGAGGCAGCGGAGATGGTTGGAGCTGCTAAAGGACTATGATATTACAATCTTGTACCATCCAGGAAAGGCCAATGTAGTGGTTGATGCCTTGAGTAGGAAGGCGGTGAGTATGAGCAGTTTGGCGTATATTCCTGTTGGGGAGAGACCTCTTGCAGTTGATGTTCAGGCCTTGGCCAATCGGTTCGTGAGGTTGGATATTTTGGAGCCCAGTCAGATATTAGCTTGTGTGATTTCTCGGTCTTCTTTGTTCGATCGCATCAGAGAGCGCCAGTATGATGATCCCCATTTGCTTGTCCTTAAGGACAGAGTTCAGCACGATGATGCCAGAGATGTGACTATTGGTGATAATGGAGTATTGAGGATGCAGGGCCGGATATGTGAGCCCAATTTGGACGGGCTTCAGAGTTGATTCTAGAGGAGGCTCATAGCTCACGGTATTCCATCCATCCGGGTGCCGCAAAGATGTATCAGGATTTGAGACAGCACGATGGACTTTGTAGTTGGGCTCCTACGGACTTTGAAGAAGTTCGATGCTATTTAGGTGATTGTAGATCAGCTGACCAAGTCTGCACATTTCATTCCGGTGTGTACTACCTATTCCTCAGAGCGGTTAGCTGGGATTTATATATGAGAGATTGTTCTCCTGCATGGGGTTCCAGTTTCCATCATTTCAAATAGAGGCACTCAGTTCACTTTGCAGTTTTGGAGAGCTGTGCAGAGAGAGTTGGGTACTCAGGTTGAGTTGAGCACAACTTTTCACCCTCAGACGGACTGGCAGTCTGAGCGCACTATTCAGATATTAGAGGACATGTTGCATGCTGGTGTCATTGATTTTGGAGGGTCATGAGATCAGTTTCTACCGCTCGTGGAGTTTGCATATAACAACAGTTATCAGTCGAGTATTCAGATGGCTCTCTATGAGGCTTTATATGAGAGACGGTGTAGATCTCCAGTTGGTTGGTTTGAGCCCAGCGAGGCTAGGCTTTTGGGTACAAAGTTGGTGCAGGATGCCTTGGACAAGGTGAAGGTGATTTAGGAGCGGCTTCGTACAACACAGTCAAGACAAAAGAGTTATGCTAATAGGAAGGTTCGTGATGTGTCCTACATGGTTAGGGAGAAGGTTCTATTGAAGGTTTCACCCATGAAGGGTGTTATGAGATTTGGAAAGAAGGGTAAATTGAGTCCTCTGTTCATTAGGCCTTTTGAGGTGCTTTGGAGTAGGGCTGTTCATTCGGATCGGATATCCGAAATCCAAACCGATCCATTCAATTTTGAATTTCGGATTTCAGATTTCGGATTGGATCGGATTTCGGATTATGTTTATTAAAATTTAGGATTTCGGATCAGATTTCGGATTGGTATATTTTAATCCAATCCAATCCGAAATCCGAAATTATTAGGACATGTATAAATACTACACTTTAATTTACATCAACCTCCAAGTTATTACCTTTACAATTGCTAGATTTAGCTATATTGGCACCATAGTACTCTCATAATTGCATAAACATGAATTTTTCTTAATGTATTGCCTCTTTTACAAAGAAAATATACATATTAGTTTAACTTTGAGGCATAATAATACGATCCGATATCCGATCTGATCCAAACTTTAAAATTCGATCCGATCCAATATAATTCGGATCGGATTCGGATTGCATTTTCTAGAATCCGAAATCCGAAATTCAAATCCGAAATATGCTAAATCCGATCCGATCTGATCCATGCACAACCCTACTTTGGAGGATTGGGGAGGTGGCTTATGAGCTTGCTTTGCCACCCAGCTTGTTGAGTGTGCATCCAGTATTTCATGTTTCTATGCTCCGGAAGTATATTGGAGATCCATCTTATGTTTTAGATTTTAGCACGGTTCAGTTGGACGGTGATTTAATGTATGAAGTTGAGATCAAAGGATATAGCTTCAGTGAAAGTGCAGTGGAGAGGTCGACCTGTAGAGCAGGCTACCTGGGAGATCGAGTGGGAGATGCGGAGCAGATATCCTCACCTATTTGAGGCTTCAAGTATGTTTCTTGGCTCATTCGAGGATGAACGTTTGAATAAGATGGGGAGGATGTAATGACCCGGCCAGTCATTTCATGAGTTACCGCTTTGTTTCCCCCATTTCTGCTTCTTTATGTGTTGGCAAAATTGGAATTTTGGCGTTTTCCGGTTGGTAGTGGAAATTTTGATACCGGGATCGGAGTGAAATTCCGAAAATTAGAGTAGGTCCATTTTGTCATTTGTAATGTGTGTACAAAATTTCAGGTCATTCGGTGAAGTTTGATAGACTTTTTGATTGGTTGCAAAATTTGGAAGATTTGGAAACCTTAGGCTTGAATCCGAGGGTGTTTTGATGATTCGATGTTGTTTTGAGTGTTCCGAGGGTTGGTTTAAGTTTGAATAGTGGTATGTGACTTGTTCGTATTTTTGGTTGAGATCCCGGGGGCCTCAGGATGATTTCGTATGGCTATCGAAAAGTTTGGAAATTTGAGAGTGCAGTTGAAGTTGTTGGTTCTGTCATAATCGCACATGCGGTTAGGGGACCGCAGGTGCGACATCAGAAGGAGCAAAGAAGTAGCCGCAGATGCGGCCACAAGTGAAGATGGCAGAAGCCGCAGGTGCGGAAGAAGGAACGCACCTGCGGGACCGCAGGTGCGGGTTAGGAGTTGCAGATACGGTTCCAGGGCAATAAGTGAAAACCGCAGGTCCGGAATCCCCGGGTCAGAAAGTATATAAGTTCCCCTTCGCGAATTTTTGGGTTGTTTTCCACCATTTTTATCCGGGTTGAAGCTTTTTAGAGGGTTTTAAAGAGGGAATCAAGGGGGTTTTCCTTGAGGTGAGTTTCTTGAACCTAAAACTCGATTCTATGTTGATTTTCAGTTGTTCCAGCATGAAATTTATGAGATTAAAGGTGAATAATTGGGAAAGTTAGGGCTTGAAATTGGAGAGGTAAAATTGGGGATTTGATGGGCCATTTGAGGTCCGATTTTGATATTCTTAATATGTATGGAATCGTGGGAGGATAAAGATTCTATTAATGTTATTTTTATCGGATTCCAAGACATGGGCCGGGGGTGGGGGTCAGGTTTGACCAATTTCGAGATTTTTGATGTAATTTGATTATTTTCGCATGGACTTCGTTCCCTTAGCATATATTGATGTTATAATTCTTATTTTGGATAGATTCGATGCGAGTTGAGGCCGAGTCAAGAGGCAAGGGCATCGCGAAGTAGGATTTTATCCGGTTTGAGGCAAGTAACGATTGTAAATCTAGACCTAAGGGTATGAAACCCCAAAATTTCCTACTGTTTTGATAAATGAGGTGACGCACATGATAGGTGACGGGCACGTGGGCATGCGCCCGTAGGGATTGTGACTTGGTCCATCCCGTGGAGACCGTATAGTTGCATATTTTGATATATTGTATATGATATTCATGCATTTTAGCAATCAATCTGTTAACTTGGGCTGAAAGCCATGTTTGGGGCCTTTGTGCCGAACTGTTTAGACCCTTAGGGGTATTTTACTACTTTCCTCACACTATTTTTATTTGAAAGCATATCCTCAGTCATGTTTTACCTGTTTATTGTTTAATCCAGTTTCATTACTCTACTTCTTAATATATGAAAGCTGTATGGGCTGAGTTTCCCTGATTTTCACTGAAATGCCCGAGTGGCCGTGAGGTTAATGACTGAGAGAGGTTGAGGACCTAATGGTAGGATTACATATATGTTGTGGATCGATCTGCACGCCGCAACGATATTATATATACGTTATGGATCGGGCTGCACACCGCGGCGATATATATATATATATATATATATATATATATATATATATATATATATATATATATATATATATATATAGATCGGGCTGCACGCCGCAGCGATATGTATTGGATCGGGTTGCACGCCGCAGCGATATGACGCTTGGGCTGTAGGAGCCCCTTCGGAGTCTGTACACCCCCAGTGAGCGTAGTCGACTATATACTATGGATTGGGTTGCACGCCGCAGCGCTTATTATTATGAGATATCTATTGAGCTAGAGTGCTGAGCGTGAGTACTGATTGACGAGAGCTGAGTCACGAGTGACTGAGAGGCTTGCCCGAGAGGCTATACCTATGAGTGTTACTTTGCCCGAGGGGCTTGTTTATGAGATTTTTTTATTTCCACTCTTCTTTTATGCTGAGCCTCTATTGAAAAATGTGGAATAAATGTTTTAAAGGATTTTCATTGAAACTGGAGTTTCTACGAGGTTTTTGGTTATTGAACTGCAGATTTTGACTTTGATATTTCTGTTGAGATTCTTGATAAAGTATGCAAATGATTTTAAATGCTCGTCACTGCACTCAAACTTTATTTACTTTAGTTACTTACTGAGTTTGTATACTCATGTTACTCCCTGCACCTTGTGTGCAGATCCAGGTGCCAGTGCATCAGAGTGAGAGCTTTAACCAGCTTCTGTGTATTTTCGGAGTTAGCAAGGTAGTTGCACGACGTTCGTAGCCCTGCCTTTCTCCTTCCTATCCTAGTACTTTATATTTCATACATGTTTTGTATTAAGCAGATAATGTTTAGTTGAACTTAGTGGATCATGACTAGTGACACCAGATTCGGGCTATGTTGATGTATTTATGTACTTGTTTCCGCGTATTTCTTTTGATATTTCAAAAATAAAAGATTTGAGACTTAATCTGTTTAGAAAAAAAATGAATTTTACAAAAGATCTTCATGTTATTCGTGTGGTTTTGGCTGGCCTAGTACTGTGATAGGCGTCATCACGACCGGGGTGTTTGGGGTCATGACAACAAGCTTTCAGTATACTATTTTTGGGCGTACAGTAAAACCTATGGGCATGTTATCTAGCAAAAAACTTATATGCATGTTATCTACCCATTTTATATACAACATCAAATAAGCCCATTTCCCAATTTTATTATAACCCCCAATTGTCATTACAAATAATTATTACAAACCAGAATCAAATGAATAAATTATAAAGTGTATAGACCATAGGAAGCCTGCAGCAGACCCAAATGCACTTAGACAAACCAGGCCTTCAACTCGTAGCATCTCCAAAGCCCATGTTCATAGGTACAACATGACCAATGGTGAGTGATTCACCCATATTTCAAAGAAAAGCATATAGAACCCAAATATCTAATGTGTCAGAGTTCCCAAGGGCTTCAAGAACCAAGGGCACTACTCACACTAGAGAAAAATGATCAGAACAGTTCAAGGAAAATTATGGACCAAATCTTGGTGCATCACAGTTCATGAGGGTCTCATAGGAACCTTGAGCAATGCTCACACTAGGAAGGCTAGGGGACAATACCTAGATTACTTTGGCTTACAGCCAGCAGAGAATTAGAATTCAGAAAAGTGCAGGACAAGATTGGGAAGCATATTTAGGGATAGAATCACACATAGAACAGAGACAAACACATCGAAACTAAGCAGACTTGAAACTAACAAGTTTGAAATAAGTTGATAAAGACAAATTTCTAAACATGCTTCACAAAGGCAATAAAGAATTCTGATTAGGATAAGTCATATGAGATTAATCATGAGTCAGTAGGCACATTAGTTACCAATAAATATTAACAAATATGATACAGCATGGTGAGCACAGGATCAAGTAAATAACATGACAACAGACTTAGCAACAAACTAATGACTCTACATGGTGAATCAGTGTCAAAACACAATTAATACCAAATAGCAGTCTTAAGTTACACACAATTAAACAAGTTTCATCAATTAATTCACTAAGTTTAAACATGTATAAAACATGTAAAGCAATGAGTCTAATAATAGTAGCATATTTAACAAGTGACATAGTAGGGAAGTTTCAATAACTTACTAGTTCAGATGAAACAGAAAGAAGTTTAATGATGCAGCAATGATCATCAACAACAACAATTAATGGATGATTTCTGGACTTGGCTTCCAGCTGGCAAAGAATCAAAGCAGAATAGAATAACAATATAGTATATAGTTTTAATAGTGAGAAATACTCGAGTTCTTAGTCTTCTCCAAAGGGAAACAGTCCAAAATAGCACGACACGGAGATAACCAATCCATGCCCAACATCACATCAAAATCAACCATACTAAGCAATAAGAGATCCACTCGGGTATCCAAACCACCAATAGTCACCACATACGACCAATATACGTGGTCCACAACAATAGTATTGCCCACCAGAGTAGATACACGAATAGATGAAATAAGAGACTCGCGGGGCATATCCAAATAATGAGCAAAATATGATGACACATATGAAAAAGTGGAATTGGGATCAAACAATATAGAGGCATCTCTGTGGCATATGGAGATAGTACCTGTAATCACAGCATCTGAAGCAATAGCATCTGACCTGGCTGGGAGTGCATAGAATCGAGCCTGACCACCACCTAATCAACCTCCCCCTCTAGGGAGACCCCTAGCTGACTGACCTCTACCCCGAGCTTGCTGAGCAGGTGGGGAAATAACTGGTGCTGAAGACGAAGGCTAACTCCTCTACTAGGATGAACCTGCCGTAAGACGGGGACATAAACTCTTGATATGACCCAAATTTCCACACTTGAAGCAACCCCTTCCAGCAAATGGCGATATGGACTAAAGGGAGTCCCGAGCACTGGGATACCCACTAGAAGAACTAGGCATAGATGAGCCCTAAACTGATGGTGCATGAGTCGAACTCTGAGCTGGATGGGCACTGAGAGATGAGTGACCCTGATGTGAACTCTGAGAACTGTGGCTAGATGATCTACCACAGTGACTCGAACAGGCTGCTGAGCATGTCTGAATGGGCAACCTCTACCGTGCTGAAACTGACCTCCTCAAGGAACATGACCAAAACTACCAGATCCTCGAGGCCTCTTGGCCTCTCTCTCATCTTGCTCCTAGCGGCGAACTGACTTTATCTCTTTGACAATGTCAACCACCTCCTCAAAAGAAGCGCCAGATACTCTCTCTCTCTAGTTAGAAAAATTTGTAGCTGATAAGTGAGGCCATCAATAAACCTCCTGATCCTCTCCCTATCTGTGGGAACTAGCCAGATAGCATGACAGGCCAACTTGGAGAATCTCATCTCATACTACGTTACGATCATATCCCTTTGATGCAGCTGCTCGAACTACCTGCGCACCTCCTCTCTGCAGGAATATGGTACATACTTCTCCAGGAAGAGAATGGAGAACTGATGCCAGGTAAGGGGCGCTGCACCAACAGGTCTACGCCTCTTATAAGACTCCCACCAAGTGAAGGTAGCTCTAGAAAACTGAAAAGTAGTAAATGGGACTCCACTAATCTCCAGAATACCCGTGGTGCATAGAATCCTCTTACACTTGCCCAAGAAACCCTAGGCCTTCTCGCCTCTGTTTCATTGGAAGTAGGAGGCTGAAGTCTACAAAATCTCTCCAATCGATGTTGCTCGTCATCAGGCATAATTGGAACCACATAATCCTGAGTAGGTGCAATCGGCTGGGCTGGTGGTGCCTCCGGTGTCTGAAGTCCCTGAGCAACCAGTTCGGGTGTACGAGCGCCGGGGGTCTAAGTGCCTCCGCCGGCCTAAGAAATAACTACTGTAGTAGAAACTGCGACCGCCTGAGCAAGACTAGTGCACACGGTCAGAATCTGAGCCAAGGTCTACTGAATACCCGAAATAACAATAGGCACAGTCGGTGCCTGAGCTGGTCCTATTGGATCATCCCTTGCTGAAGCCTGATCATGAACTGGGGCAGCTGGTAGATCTACAGGTACTGCCCCAGCTGCGGTGCGGGCTACACCCCTACCCCTACCACGGCCTCGACCGCGACCTCGGCCTCTAGTGGCCCCAACTGGTGGTACTAGTGGTCGTACGTCCTGACCGGTAGCATGTGTCCTCACCATCTTTAAGAGAATATAATAACAGAAGTTTAGTACCAGAATCAACAGATTCGTACAACAAGAATTCAAGAATGTGAAGTTTTTCCTAAAGGTTTTGCAGTCTCCCGAAGATAAGTACAGACATCTCCGTACCGATCTAAGAGACTGTATTAAACCTGCTCATGACCCGTAAGACCTATGTAACCTAAGCTCTAATACCAACTTGTCCCAACTATAAAACTGAGCCGATCATGATGGCGCCTATCATGAAACTAGGCCAGCCAACTCATTTCCAAAATAATCCGTATTTCATTTACAACTTACGTAAAATCATTTTTCAACTGAAATCCGATAAAAGATATAAAGTCAAAATCAAACAAAGCGGAAAATACAAGCCCGACCTCGGGTGTCACTAAGTCATGAGCAATGCTACAATAGTTCTAAAACAAGACAAGACCAAAATAGTCTGGAAATAACAACAATGAACTAATAAGAAGATAGAGAAGGATAAAAATGGATCTGCGATCGCCAGGCAGCAACCTCACTATCTCTATGAAGTCCGTGACTGGAATAATCAATAGCCGCTACCGTGCCCTGAGATACCTGGATCTACACACAAGGTATATGGGGTAACGTGAGTACACCAACTCAGTAAGTAATAAGTCCAAACTGTAGACTAACAGGTAGTGATGAACCAAAACCTCAGCGGGTAATACAATTAGATTGTACAGTAAAGTAGGCATGCTTGCAGTTCAAGTATTCAGCTCAACAGTAAATAAATACAATTTGAACAGTGTGAAGTATAAAGCTCAGCAAAAACCCTATGTACCAATGCACAGAAAGCATGAAGAATGTACCATGTACCTCCACTCTCAAGTCCTCAACCACTCGGTATTGTATATGGCCATCCGACCCAGGGAAGATCCATCCCAGAATATATAAACATCACTGGCCACTGTCACCCAGTACCGAGGAATGCCATTCCAGCCCTATAGCGAAGATCCATCTCTAGGTATAAATACTTCGGACAAGATCCATGTCCAGGGATGATCCATCCCTCAATAATATCAACTGCGCTTACTGGGGGTATAAAGACTCCGGAGGGGCTCCTTTCAACCCAAGCGCTATAAAAAGCCAACGAAGGCATAATCAATATGTCGATGCGGTGTGCAACTCGATCCCATACTATCACTCAATATCAGGCTCTCGGCCTCACTCAGCCATCACTCTCCAGTCTCACACACACGGGCTCAAATACCATGATACTAGCCCGGAAAAATAATATGATGTGCCAAATAACAATAATCGAGGCTGAGACATGATATAATATGCATGAACAGGACTGCGTACAGAATATCAATGAAACTAATTATATGACAACAAGAAATGACCTCTCGGGGTCTCAACAGTATCGGCGTGAAGCCTTAACATGATAATTAGCATGATTTACAGCTCATATACTTAATCACATAACCACAACAAAGATATCAGCAAGAAAGAGTCATTAAGTGGTGCCACAGAATGATCCAGGCTATGATTCTCACGATGCATGCCCACACGCCCGTCACTTGGCATTTGCGTCACCTCAATAGTAATTATAGAACACATAGTTCGGGGTTTCGAACCCTCAGAACCAAGTTTGGAAGCGTTACTTACCTCAAACCAAGCCAAAACTCTAGCCTGTGATGCCCTTGCCTCTCGATTCGGCCTCCAAATGCTTCGAAGGTAACCAAAACTAGTATATTATCATCAATACACGCTAAAGGAACAAAGCCCATACGAAATATCAAATTAACTCCAAAATCCCGAAATTGGCCAAACCCGACCTCCGGATCCATGTCTTAGAATCCAACAAAAGTCGCAAAACTAGAAACTCCTTTCACTCCAGAGTCCATACATACCAAAATCATCAAAATCGGACCTCAAATGGTCCCTCAAATCCCCAATTTAGACTCGTCAATTTTAAGCCCTAATCTCCCAACTTTCTTCCCTAATTTCCACTAATATCATGATTTAAATAATGAAAAAATGGTCATAAATACAAGTAATAAAGCTTAAGTAGCTTACCCAACTGATAACCATTGATCCCTCTTGAGAAATCACTGTCCAAGCTAAATTCCCGTCTTAAAAAATGGAGAAACTTTGCAAAATTCACGAAGAAGACCTTTTTATACCTTCTGCCCAGTGTTTTCCGCATCTGCGGTCTCAGAGTCGCTTCTGCAATGCTGCACCTACGGAAAAACCGTTGCAAGTGCGATTTCACTTAACCCTGGAAATCCTGCTTTTGCGGTCAACTTCTCGCTGCGATCTCACAGGTGCAGTCTTTGTGTGCACATGCGGTTTTCCTCAGCCCCCAATTCACCGCATATGAGGTCCAATCTTGCTTCTGCGAGGCTCACACCTGCGGTCCCCAATCCATAGGTGCGGAAATGACAGAAGCAACAGAGTTCAGCTACTCAAACCAAATCCAACTCCTTCCGTTAACCATCCGAATTCATCCCAAGGCCCTCGGGCCCCCCATAAAAAACACTAATAAGTCATATACTACTATTCAAACTTATTCCAATCTTCGGAACACTCAAAACAACATCGAAACACCAAATCAACCTCGGAGCCAAGCCTAAGAACTTAGAAACTTTTAAATTTCGCAAATGATGCCAAAACCTATTAAACATCACCCCGAATGACCTGAAATTTTGCACACACATCACAATGACACAACAGACCTACTCCAATTTCCAAAATTCTATTCCGACCCCGATATCAAGATTTCCACTGTTGACCAGAAAACGCCAAATTTCCAATTTTGCCAATTCACACTTAAATCTACCACGGACCTCTAAACCACATTCTGAACACGTTTCTAAGCCCAAAATTACCTAACGGAGCTATCTGAATATCAGAATTTCACATCTGAGACCTTCTACACATAAGTCAACGTCCGATTGACTTTTTCAACTTAAGCTTACTCAGAAGAGACTAGGTATCTCATTCCTCTCACCACTTCGAACCCAAACCAACCAACCCAATACCACATAATACAGCTGAACAACACATAAAGAAGTAGAAATGGGGAAAACAAGGCTGAAATTCATAAAACAATCGGTCAGGTCGTTATATCCTCCCCCTCTTAAACAAACGTTTGTACTCGAATGAGTCAAGAAACATACATGAATCCTCAAACATGTGGGGATATCTGCTCCACATCTCGCGCTCGGTCTCCCAA
The DNA here is from genome assembly GCF_000715075.1 of Nicotiana tabacum. Classification (NCBI taxonomy): domain Eukaryota; kingdom Viridiplantae; phylum Streptophyta; class Magnoliopsida; order Solanales; family Solanaceae; genus Nicotiana; species Nicotiana tabacum. The sequence goes on from NC_134086.1 coordinate 38,726,100, forward strand.
GTAGCCTCCTCCATGGGCCGACCTCTCCACTGCACTTTCATTGAAGCTATATCATTTGATCTCAACTTTCGAACCTGCCGCTCCAAAATAGCCACCAGCTCTACATCATAAGTCAAATCACCATCTAACTGAACTGTGCTGAAATCCAAAACATGAGACGGATCGTTAATATACTTCTGGAGCATGAAAACATGGAATATTGGATGCACACTTGATAAGCTAGGTGGCAAGGTTAGCTCATAAGCCACCTCCCCAATCCTCCGAAGCACCTCAAAAGGCCCAACGAATCGAGGACTCAATTTACCCTTCTTCCCAAATCTCATAACACCATTCGTGGGTGAAACCTTCAGTAGAACCTTCTCCCCAACCATGTAAGGCACATCACGAACCTTCCTGTCAGCATAACTCTTTTGTCTTGACTGCATCGTACGAAGCCGCTCCTGACTCACTTTAATCTTGTCCAAAGAATCCTATACCAAGTCAGCATCCAAAAGACTAGCCTCGCCCAGCTCAAACCAACTTATTGGAGATCTACACCATCTCCCATGTAAAGCCTCATATGGAGCCATCTGAGTACTCAACTGATAACTGTTGTTGTATGCAAACTCCGCGAGCAGTAGAAATTGGTCCTATGATTATATTTGAAGAGTTCAAACCATAATACATGTGTCTTGTGCAATAGTCAAATTGTTTGAATGCATATGGATTGATATAATTTTATTGTGAATAAAATATATATACATATAAGTTAAATTATTGAGATAGTTTGTAACTTGAATTTGAATTTTTTGTATTAGATACGACTGTAATCTATAATAGGTTATTAGATTATATTGTTATTTTAATTGTAATTAGTTCATGAGATGTTAATTAATAATAGGTTTTTAGCATGACTTATTTTTATAAAATACTAGTTTCTGGATATGCGCGTTGCGCGTGAGTCCTATATCAAATAGTATAATATTCTTTTTCAAAATTACATTAGTATTATTTAAAAATATATCTGAGCTATAAAATGAAATTAAAGGAAAAAATTCAAGTTTATGAAAATAATTTTTTAATATTGTTAACTTGGTAAAGAAGAAATCATAATACAAAAGTCCACATGTGCCAGATTGAATTACTTCAAATATTATTGAAGTTCACTGAACTTTGTACTATATCCTAGCTGTTTGTTAGCGACATAGATGTATGAGTTGTGAAAAACATATTTAATTCTAAAACAATCATTTTATAAATTTAATCAACATAAAAGAGATAAAATTATAATGTACCTACATAAAAAACTAATTTTGTCTCTTCATTTGCTGTTAGTGTGTATATATATATATATATATATATATATATATATATATATATATATATATATATATATATATATATATATATATATATATATATATTAGATGTTCGATAGACAACACTTTTCATAATATGATTTCTTTATGAAATTAAAAAGAAAAAAAAGAGAAAGGAATTCATAAGAAAAAATTTCACTTCATAAATATGTGTGTATGCACACCTTAGTCCATCTCACTTCTTTATTTGATACTTTTATGAAATGGTATAAAAAAGAAAAAATTCTTCTATTCAAATAAGAACTTGAAATGAAATGCAAGGCAACTAAAAACAAAAAGAAAAAGAAGAAGAATAAATAACATCTAAAATTGTGGTGTCTGTCCATTGAACTGTATTTTCAATATCTAAATTTTTCCTATTCTTTTTCCTTTTCCAACATTTTTCTTCTTTTCTTTTCCTACTATTTTTTAAACTCCCTCTCAATGAATGTCCATCTAAACTCTGTTACAAAATTCATTTAAAGGAGTAGTAATTTCTTTGGGAAAGAGACAACTTGTGAATCTTCTAACATATATCACATCAGTAAAAAGAATAGGAAAAAGTTAAAAGGGAAAGAATGACCAAAAAAGATGAGAGAAAGAGTAATTGTCGGTTTAATCGTTGTTTACAAACTTACCCTTATGCTTTAAGGGTCATAAAATAAAAGTTCATGTGCAACAATCACCTGAATACATTTACATATGCACGAGCGATAATTAAACTGTACTTATCTTGTTTCTTACCAAATGCCTTTTAGTGGCCATTGATTCGAAACTAAGCAATAACATGTTGAGAAGCCTGCCACTTCCGTTCTTTCAAGATTTCACTGTAGCTCTTATATTTTCCAATTCAAGAGTACTTCAACGTGCCTAGCTCCTTTGTATGTAAAGACATACCAGTTCCATATAGTATATATTTCCACTCCACCAACATATCACCCACGAAAACAAATTCAAATTAAGCATAAATTCTATTTATTTTTGAATAATCAGTACAATTATATAATTATCCATCCAGAATAGTACCAAAACTATGTTCAATTAATGACACAACTCCAAAAGTCATGTCCCTTCGAGGACATCCAAACAAATAAAGAAGTTCAAAAGTCATTACTATAAAATAATTAAGCAATCGTTTCTTGCCTGAGATAATCCAATGGCAACATTTTAATGTATGTGAACACTCAATTAGTCATTAACTATTGTTGAAGGAAGCGGGTAAATTCTGAGAAAATTATTTTTGTTTCCATCTCTTCTTGCAATTTAGTGATACCACTTCAACCTTACTCCTTCAAATGAGCACCTGCATAATACATAAAAATATCTTTATTTCTCGTACTCTTCATTCGTCCGTAATTTCACATAACCTCCAGAAGGAAAACAGAAAAAGAATAAAGATAAGGAAGCAGCATACCAGGATATGTCTCTCATACGTGAGCATATACAGTCAACAATTTATACAGCGACGGAAAAGTTTCAATCATTTTGAGAAATTAAGCAACAATTTGTGCAATAACAATTATCGAAACACAGGCTTATAAAACCATATATAGATAGAGAAAATCAGTAAAAATTGCTAACCAAATATGCATCAACATTGAGAATCAGAAGGGGCCACATCTATGTATAATGGTTCTGTGTGATTTTTTGTCTTTTTTTTCTACTTTGAGGTGGGGAAGTATATGTATTCTGCAATTGGTTTCAGTTTGTACACTGTATTTTATCATGTGAGAGAGAGCATATACATATGTGGCAATAATGAGCTAGAAATCATTGAAACTGTGATTGCAGACCTTGTGTCACGACCCAGATTTCCCACCATCGGGTGTCATGATGGTGCCTACTATCGGAGCTAGGCAAGCCAAATATTTAAAACACCTTTCCTGCTTTCTTTCAAACAATATAATAAACGAGACAAAATTTAAGCGGAAGACTTTAAATCTAAAGCAACTGAAAACCAAAAGTGCGGAAGTTTAATACACATCACTACCCAAGGTCTGGTGTCACTAGCTCACGGACTACTACAGAATACTACAAACAATGTCTGAAAGGAAATACATCATGTTTGTCTGATACAAGATGAATAAACAAAAAACATGGAAAGGGACTTCGGCCTGCGAACGCCAGCTAGGCTACCTCGAGAGTCCCTGGACTGAAGATAGCTCCCAGAAGTCCTACTGCTGTGGTCCGTAAGCTACTCCCTGATCTGTGCACAAAAATGCACAGAGTGTAGCATCAGCACAACCGACCCCATGTGCTGGTAAGTGCCTGGCCTAACCCCAGCGAAGTAGTGACGAGGCTAGACAAGACCTACCACAATTAACCTGTACAGATATATATACAACAAGTGCAAGAGAACAATAACAAGATAATACAAAGTAAAACTGGGAGGGGACATGCTATCGGGGAGTAACAGATAAAAATGAAATATCAGAAATAAACAGAAGAAACTCCGGTTTCCATGATATATATATATATATATATATATATATATATATATATATATATATATATATATATATATATATATATAGTGGACGGCGTGCCACACGATCCCATAATATCATATATAAGTGGACGGCATGCCACACGATCCCATAGTATAGTATATAAGTGGACGGCGTGCCACACGATCCCATAATATCATATATAAGTGGACGGCATGCCACACGATCCCATAATATCATACATAGGTGGACGGCGTGCCACACGATCCCATAATATCATATATAAGTGGACGGCGTGCCACACGATCCCATAATATCATATATAAGTGGACGGCGTGCCACACGATCCCATAATATCATATATAAGTGGATGGCGTGCCACACGATCCCATAATATCATATATAAGTGGACGGCGTGCCACACGATCCCATAATATCATATATAAGTGGACGGCGTGCCACACGATCCCATAATATCATATATAAGTGGACGGCGTGCCACACGATCCCATAATATAGTTCATAATATCTGACTTCATATAGTAGACCCCTTCAGGGGAGAATAACAACTCAATACCTTTAACCCGACAAGGGTACAGCTAACAGCCCAAATATCCCGACAAGGCAGAATATATATATCAGTCTGCACATCCCGGCAAGGGAGTATTCACAACACATTCTCCTTTTAAATCATTCTTCCTTAACCGTTCACATTATATGAAACTTATCAAATAAACAAGGAGCTTGTGTCACATTATTCGAATTAAAAGCAACCAAGACTCACGGTCATGCTAGACTCCGGTGCATAGATAACCGTCACCATGTCTATACACCGTACTCCACATTAGCAAGTAGCAAATATCATCCTAATCCTATTCCCTCAAGCCAAAGTTAGAACAAACACTTACCTCGAATGCTCCAAACTCAACTCACGCTTCTAGTATAGCTTTACCTCTTGATTACACCACCAATCCGCTCGAATCTAGTCATAAGTTACTTAATAACATTAATAATTACTAAATGAATCACTCCCCATGCATAAAAATACATTTTACAAGGTTTTTCCCAAAATGGTCAAAAATATCCACGGACCCACGTGGTCGAAACTCGAGGTGCGGACCAAAACCCGGTTACCCATTCCCCCATGAATCCCAATATATGATTTGTTTTTAAATCGGACCCCAAATTGAGGTCCAACTTCTCAATTTGTAGAAAACCTAGGTTCTACCCAAAACACCCAATTTTCTCCATGAAAATCTTTGTTTGAAGTTGAAATTATGTTAAAAGATGTTAAGGAATAAAGAAATTAAGTTAGAAATCACTTACCAATCATTTTGGAGAAAAAAAACTTGTTTGGAAAATCGCCTCGTAGGTTTTGGGTTTTTGAAAAGTGAAAAATGACTGAGATTTTCCGAACTTGTATACCTTTCCGAGGACCTGGTGCGGACCGCACAAAAATGTGCTGCGGCCGCGCCGAGTGGGAGAAAAATTGGGGCTTCTCTGAACCCTTCCAGTGCGGACCGCACTGTTTTGGTGCGCGGTCGCGCTGGTTGACCTGAAACCCTAGACCTCAGACTCAGCCACGCGGACCGCATAGAATGGCATCGCGGCCGCGCGGAAATGACAATTTCTTTCAAAAATTCATTTCTCGGGCTTGCGACCTCAGAATTTGATTCCGGGCACACGCCCAAGTCCCATATTTTTCTACGGATCCTCCGGGACCGTCAAATCACAGGTCCGGGTCCGTTTACCCAAAATGTTGACCGAAGTCAACATTATGCATATTAATACCAAAATTCATCAAATGTTTCACATAATTCACATATTCTAACATAAAAACTTTCTGGCTACGCGCCCGAACTGCGCACACCAATCGAGGCAACTAAAAGCGAGGTTTTCAAGGCCTCGAAAGTGCGGAACAAGGAAGAACTACGGTGATGACCCTTCGGGTCGTCACATTTTCCACCTCTAAAACAACCGTTCGTCCTCGAACGGACAAAAGAAAGAAGTACCTGAGTCGGGAAATAAATGAGGATAACGGCTCCGCATATCGGACTCGGACTCCCAGGTCGATGCCTCAGGAGGCTGACCTGTCCACTGAACACGCACCGAAGGAAAACTCTTCGACCTCAACTGTCGAACCTGCCGGTCTAGAATAGCCACCGGCCCCTCCTCATATGACAGATCCTTGTCCAATTGGACAGTGCTGAAATCCAACACGTGCGATGGATCTCCGCGATACTTCCGGAGCTTAGATACATGAAACACGGGATGCACAACTGACAAGCTAGGTGGCAAGGCAAGTCTATAAGCCACCTCTCCCACATGATCAAGAATCTCAAATGGACCGATGAACCTAGGGCTGAGCTTGCCCTTCTTCCCAAATCTCATCACGCCCTTCATAGGCGATACACGGAGCAATACCCGCTCACCGACCATGAAATAAACATCTCTGACCTTGCAGTCTGCATAACTCTTCTGTCTGGACTGAGCTGTACGAAGTTTATCCTGAATAATCCTGACCTTGTCCAAGGCCTCCTGAACCAGATCCGTACCCAATAATCGAGCCTCTCCCGGCTCAACCCATCCAACTGGAGACCGACATCGCCTACCATACAACGCCTCATACGGAGCCATCTTAATGCTGGACTGGTAGTTGTTGTTGTAGGCGAACTCTGCTAAAAGCAAAAACTGGTCCCACGAGCCTCCAAAATCAATGACACAGGCTCGGAGCATGTCCTCAAGAATCTGAATAGTCCTCTCGGACTGACCGTCCGTCTGGGGATGAAATGTTGTACTCAACTCAACCTGGGTGCCCAACTCTCGCTAAACCGCTCTCCAGAAATGCGAGGTAAACTGCGTACCCCGATCCGAAATGATAGATAGCGGAACCCCATGAAGGCGAACAATCTCCCTGATATAAATCTCGGCTAACCTTTCAGACGAATAGGTGGCTGCAACAGGAACAAAATGCGCTGACTTGGTCAGCCTATCAACAATGACCCAAACTGCATCAAACTTTTTCCGAGTCATCGGGAGTCCAGTAACGAAATCCATCGTAATCCTCTCCCACTTCCACTCGGGAAGTGCAATCCTCTGAAATAGACCACCGGGTCTTTGATGCTCGTACTTAACCTGCTGACAATTCAAACACCGAGCCACGTGCGCAACGATGTCTTTATTCATCTTACGCCACCAATAGTGCTGCCTCAGATCCTGATACATCTTCGCGGCGCCCGAGTGAATAGAATACCGAGAACTGTGGCCTCCGCTAAGATCAACTCTCGAATCCCATCAACATTGGGCACACAAACTCGCCCCTGCAATCTCAATACACAATCATCATCTAAGGTTACTTTCTTGGCACCTCCACGCTGCACCGTGTCTCTCAAGACACACAAATGGGGATCCTCAAAGTGCCGCTCGCGGATACGCTCTAATAGTGAGGAACGAGCAATCGTGCAAGCTAACACTCTGCTAGGCTCAGAAATATCCAACCTCACAAGACGATTGGCCAAGGCCTGAACATCCAAAGTAAGCGATCTCTGGCTGACTGGAATATAAGCAAGACTACCCATGCTGGCGGACTTCCTACTCAATGCATCGGCCACCACATTGGTCTTCCTCGGGTGGTATAAGATAGTAACATCATAATCCTTTAGCAACTCTAACCACCTCCTCTGCCTCAAATTCAACTCTTTCTGCTTGAACAGATACTGAAGACTCTTGTGATCAGTGTAAACCTCACACGTCACGCCATATAAGTAATGCCTCCAGATCTTCAGGGCATGAACAATGGCTGCCAACTCGAGATCATGAACCGGATAATTCTTCTCGTGGATCTTCAACTACCTCGAAGCATAAGCAATGACTTTGCCTTCCTGCATCAACACTGCACCAAGCCCAATATGAGACGCAACACAATAGACCGTATATGGCCCTGAACCTGTGGGCAGAACCAATACTGGTGCCGTAGTTAGAGCCGTCTTGAGCTTCTGGAAGCTCGCCTCACACTCGTCCGACCACCTGAACTGGGCACCCTTCTGGGTTAATCTGGTCATAGGGGCTGCAATGGATGAAAACCCCTCCACAAACCGACGGTAGTAACCTGCTAACCCCAGGAAACTCCGAATATCCGTAGCTGAAGCTGGTCAAGGCCAGTTCTTGACGGCCTCTATCTTCTTCGGGTCTACCTGAATACCTACTGCTGATACGACATGACCTAGGAATGCGACCGAACTCAACCAAAACTCGCACTTTGAGAACTTAGCATACAACTGACTATCCTTTAGGGTCTGAAGTACCACTCTGAGGTGTTGCTCATGCTCCTCCTGACTGCGCGAGTATATAAGAATATCGTCAATGAAGACTATCACGAACAAGTCCAAATAAGGTCTGAACACTTGGTTCATCAACTCCATGAACGCTGCTGGGGCATTAGTCAATCCAAATGACATGACCAAAAACTCATAGTGCCCATACCGAGTGCGAAATGCTGTTTTAGGGACATCAGACGCCCTAATCCTCAACTGGTGGTAGCCAGATCTCAAATCTATCTTTGAAAACACCCTCGCACCCTGAAGCTGGTCTAATAAAATCGTCGATCCTCGGCAGTGGATACTTATTCTTAATTGTAACCTTGTTCAATTGTCGGTAATCGATGCACATTCTCATCGAACCATCCTTTTTCTTAACAAACAACACTGGCGCACCCTAAGGCGAAACACTGGGTCTAATGAAACCTTTCTCAAGCAAATCCTACAGCTGTTCCTTTAACTCTTTCAACTCCGGCGGGGCCATACGATGTGGAGGGATAAAAATGGGTTGAGTGCCCGGATCCAAATCAATACAAAAGTCGATATCCCTGTCGGGCGGTATACCCGGCAGGTCTGAAGGGAAAACCTCAGGAAACTCCCGAACAACGGGCACAGAATCAATAGAAGGGGCCTCCGCGCTAAAATCGCGAATATCATATATAAGTGGACGGCGTGCCACACGATCCCATAATATCATACATAAGTGGACGGCGTGTCACAGGCTCCCATAATATTATATATAAGTGGGCGGCGAGCCAGACGATCCCATAATATCATATATAAGTGGACAGCGTGCCACACGATCCCATAGTATAGTATATAAGTGGACGGCGTGCCACACGATCCCATAATATCATATATAAGTGGACGGCGTGCCACAAGATCCCATAATATCATACATAAGTGGACGGTGTGCCACACGATCCCATAATATCATATATAAGTGGACGGTGTGTCACACGATCCCATAATATTATATATAAGTGGACGGCGTGCCACACGATCCCATAATATCATATATAAGTGGACGGCGTGCCACACGATCCCATAATATCATATATAAGTGGACGGCGTGCCACATGATCCCATAATATCATACATAAGTGGACGGCATGCCACACGATCCCATAATATAGTTCATAATATCTGACTTCATATAGTAGACCCCTTCAGGGGAGAATAACAACTCAATACCTTTAACCCGGCAAGGGTACAACTAACAGCCCAAAATATCCCAACAAGGCAGAATATATATATCAGTCTACACATCCCGGCAAGGGAGTATTCACAACACATTCTCTTTTTAAATCATTCTTCCTCAACCGTTCACATTATATGAAACTTATCAAATAAACAAGGAGCTTGTGTCACATTATTCGAATTAAAAGCAACCAAGACTCACGGTCATGCTAGACTCCGGTGCATAGATAACTGTCACCATGTCTATACACCGTACTCCACATTAGCAAGTAGCAAATATCATACTAATCCTATTCCCTCAAGCCAAAGTTAGAACAAACACTTACCTCGAATGCTCCAAACTCAACTCACGCTTCTAGTATAGTTTTACCTCTTGATTCCACCACCAATCCGCTCGAATATAGTTATCAGTTACTTAATTACATTAATAATTACTAAATGAATCACTCCCCATGCATGAAAATAAATTTTACAAGGTTTTTCCCAAAATGGTCAAAAATACCCCCGGACCCACGTGGTCGAAACTCGAGGTGCGGACCAAAACCCGGTTACCCATTCCCCCATGAATCCCAATATATGATTTGTTTTTAAATCGGACCCCAAATTGAGGTCCAACTTCTCAATTTGTAGAAACCTAGGTTCTACCCAAAACACCCAATTTTCCCCATGAAAATCTTTGATTTGAAGTTGAAATTATGTTAAAAGATGTTAAGGAATAAAGAAATTAAGTTAGAAATCACTTATGAATCGTTTTGGAGAAAAAAAAAAGTTGTTTGGAAAATCGCCTCTTAGGTTTTGGGTTTTTGAAAAGTGAAAAATGACTGAGATTTTCCGAACTTGTATACCTTTCCGAGGACCTGGCGCGGACCGCACAAAAATGTGCTGCGGCCGCGCCGAGTGGGAGAAAAATTGGGGCTTCTCTGAACCCTTCCAGCGCGGACCGCACTGTTTTGGTGCGCGGCCGCGCTGGTTGACCTAAAACCCTAGCCCTCAGACTCAGCCACGCGGACCGCATAGAAAGGCATCGCGGCCGCGCGGAAATGACAATTTCTTTCAAAAATTCATTTCTCGGGCTTGGGGCCTCAGAATTTGATTCCGGGCGCACGCCCAAGTCCCATATTTTTCTACGGACCCTCCGGGACCCCACAGGTCCAGGTCCGTTTACCCAAAATGTTGACCGAAGCCAACATTATGCATATTAATACCAAAATTCATCAAATGTTTCACATAATTCACATATTCTAACATAAAAACTTTTCGGCTACGCGCTCGAACTGCGCACGCCAATCGAGGCAACTAAAAGCGAGGTTTTCAAGGCCTCGAAATCGCGGAACAAGGAAGAACTACGGTGATGACCCTTCGGGTCGTCACACCTTGTAAACTGGACCATCCTTATATAGAGCTCATTCAACGTAAAATGATATATGAAAATTGTCTCTTCATTTACTGTTAGGTTTAGGACCTTCAGGTTCTTTGAACTTTGCGTGTATCTGTTCAAATTCTTTAGATAGTATGATAAGGCATTCGCCTCTACCCCTTCGATTCCCTTGTACTTCATGCGTTGAAATGGTACTTTTAATTGACATTAAAATTTCATAATCTTAATATGAATTCCAAAAACCAGAATAGTTAACATCAATTTACATTTTTGTATTTTTATTATGCAGAATAGCTATTTAGTTTTCAAGGGAAAAATAGCTCATTAATTTTATTTTATGTGGACATTTTAGTAATTCAAGTTTGACACTTTTTGCTTCCACTTTTAGTATAATATGATATAAGATAAACATGTTAGAAGATGTTGAATTTTCGTTTTTATGTCATGTGCTTGTTCATTACATAATTTTAAATTATTTATTACATGTGATGTAAATTAATTTAGGACTAAGCATGTAGACAATTTGAACTAAATTCACATATTATAAAAGATTTGATCGTCATATTATTAAAAACTGTTTTAGTAACAATTTCCTCTTACTAAATTTGAGTTCTTAAATAATAAAAAATAAAATATTTTATTATAGAGCTATCCTTCGAAGTAAATAATTTTACTTATTTCTTGTTTAGAATGAGTGGTCTGACTACCAGGAGACTTATAGTTCGAGAATATATGTAATGACCCGACCGGTCATTTTGAGCTTTTGCACTTTGATCGCCCGTTCTCGGGCATGACTTGCCCCGTATGATGTATTATGACTGATGTAAATCGTTGATTTTGGTTTTCGCGGAGATTGGTATGAATTTGAAAGAACAATCTCAATTGAAAGCTTTGAATTTGAAAGGTTTGACCAAGAGTTGACTTATTTGTATATGAGCTCGGAACGGATTTTTTATGATTTGGTTAGCTTTGTTGGGTGATTTATGACCTAGGAGCATGATCAGAATTGGTTTTTGAGGTCCGGTGTAGAATTTGGCTTGAATTGGCGAAGTTACAATTTTGGCGATTTCTGGTTGGTAGGTGAGATTTCGATCCGAGGCTCAAAACGGAATTCCGAGAGTTGCAAAAGCTTTGTTATGTCATTTGGGATGTGTGTGCAAAATTTCAGGTCATTCGGAGGTGGTTTGGTTGGGTTTTTGATCGAAAGCATATTTCGGAAGATTTTTCAAAATTTAGGCTTGAATCTGATGTGTTTTGAGTAATTTGATGTTGTTTGAGGTGTTTTGATGATTGGAACAAGTTTGAATAAGGTATTGGGTTATGTTTGTGCTTTTGGTTGAGGTCCCGGGGACCTCGGGGTGATTCCGGATGGCTAACGAAGAGGTTGGAACCTTGTTGCAGCAGCTAATATTGCTGCTTCTGGTATCTCTGCACCTGTGGATTGGGGACCATAGGTGCGGTGCCGCACATACGGAAGGGGAGCCGCAGATGCGAGAGTGGGCATGGTGAGCAGTTTCTGCAGAAGCAGTCAAGGTGGCCGCATCTGCGAAGCCGCAAATGCGGAATTTTCCATCGCAGATGCGGTTTAGGCTAGTAAGTGAGTGACCGCAGAAGCGGTTGTTTGGGCTGCATATGCGGTTCCACAGAAGCGGGCTTTTGTTCGCAGATGCGAACAACCCCTGAGCAGGATGTTTTAATTCATTTCATCCGCGATTTGAAGCTCATTTACTCCATAGTTGGCCTTTTTGAGAGCTTTTTGAAGGAAATCGAAGAGGGGTTCAAGGAGAAACATTTAGAGGTTAGATTTTCGAACATGAAACTCGATTATATTGTGAAATCCACCTAGAAATTCATTGAAAAATTAAGCCTAAAACTTAAGAACTAGGGCTTGAGAAATTGAACTTTTGAATTGGGATTTGAAGGACCATTTTGAGGTTGGAATTGAGAACTTTTGGTATGTATGAACTCATGGGGTGATAAGGAATCTAATGATGTGAAAATTTTTGAGTTTCGAGAAGTGGGATTGGAGCTCGGCTTTTTGGTAATTTCGGGATTTGTGCCAATTATTGATTGTTTTCGCTTGGGCTTTGTTCCCTTAGCATATTGTGATGCATTCGTTCTGATTTTGGATAGATTCGACGCGCGTGGAGGCCGATTGGAGGAGCAAAGGCGTCGCGGCTAGAGATTTCACCGGTTCGAGGTGAGTAATGATTGTAAATGATAACCTGAGGGTTTGAAACCCCGGATTTGCACATCGTAGTGCTATATTGAGGTGAGACACGCGCTTAATGATGAGCGTGGGATCGTTTATTGTAGGGGATTGTGACTTGGTCCGTCCCGATTGACGCTTTTACCGCGTATTTGATTGAAACTTATTTGTTATCATCATTATTTGGACTGATTGCCATATTTGGGCTTCGAGCCAACTATTTGAACCCTCCGGGGATTTTTATCACTATTTCCTCACTGTTTTGACCTACTACTTGAACTCAGTCGTATTGTTTTCCACTATTGTACAACTCAGCCACTTTTACTCAGTTTTGAAACTAAAATGATATATTAAATGATGTTTTGAGGCTGAGAACTACTGTTTTTACTAACGCCGGAGGGGCTTATGTGATTTCTGGACTGAGTATGGCCGAGGGCCAGATGTGAGGATACTATGGGATCGGGCTGCGCGCCGCAGCAGTGTTATACTAATATTGATATAAGGCCAATGGCCTAGATTTGATGTCACGGGGTGGCTTGATATTGCGATTGGGCCATAAGGGGCCCCTCCTGAAGTCTGCACACCCCTAGTGAGCACCGTCCACGAGATATATGGATCGGGCTGCACGCCGCAGCGGTGTTGGTACTGTTCTACGTGTTTACTTTACTTCATTTGTCTGTCATTATCTGTTGTTTGTGCTACTTTATGTTATATCTATCTGATCGCCTAGCATTTATCTGTTAATTGAGTGTTGTGCCCGAGGGGTGGATTTTCGTGCTTATCTGCACTATTTGTTTGCATTCATTTGCATAACAGTTGAAAAAGTCATTTTTAAAAGAGATTTAAACTGAGGTAAGATGTTTTTCCAAGGATTTCACAGTTTCACTACTTTTATTCAAAGGGTTTTAGACTGCTCTATACAGCATGTTGATGCATTTTTCGTGATTTCTTACTGCTCAGTTATTATTTACCTTTATTACTCCCTAAGTTGGAGTACTCACTTTACTCCCTGCACCTCGTGTGCAGATGCAGGTATTTGTTCACCCGGTAGCGGGTTTTGAGCTGATCGGAGGCTAAGTTATCGGAGTTTAGTGAGGTGACTGCCAGCGTTCGCAGCACCGCATTTCTTCCTTTTATTTATCAGTCCTATTTTATATGTTTCAGGCCTTGCAGTTGTATTTATACTCTAATAGATGCTCGTGACTTGTGACACCCCGGTTTGGGCTATGTCGGGTTGTACTTCCGCTAATTATTATCATTTAATCACATTTAAACTGCTTATGAACTGTTTAACCGCTTTAAATAGGATGTATTGGGTTTAGTTGTCTGGCCTTGTCTTCATGAGAGGCGCCATCATGACCGGATCGGGGATTGAGTCATGACAAGTTGGTATCAGAGCCTAGGTTACTTAGGTCTCACGAGTCATGAGCAGGTTTAGTAGATTCTTGGGGATTGGTACAGAGACGTCTGTATTTATCCTCGAGAGGCTACGGAACCTTTAGGAAAAACTTCACATTCTTGAATTCTTATCATGCGTCCTTGATCCAGCTTGAAAAGTAACTCTTGAAATTCATTCCACACGTTCGCATGCGCGCATGAGCGCCTAGTATCAGACGTGCCTTGATGGCTTGTGATTCCCTGATCGAGGGACGAGATGTGATCTCTGTGAGTTTAATGTTGGGCCAGTCTGGAGAACTTGTGGCCTCATCTTTGCCTGTAACTTGAGCACCGATGTGTTGATTGTGTGAGCAAGTGTGTTGCACTTATATATTCAGTATTGCCCCTATTAGTGGAAGTGATGGCTGGATGACTATGTGATGAGTATGTTAGTACTGCGAGATGTATCTATATGACTTGGAAGTGATGAGAAAGGTCTGCTGGAGGATAGAAGGACTATTAGGCGCTTGATTTTCATCTTGATTCGAGGTGTAGCGCTGAGTTATGGGCGTATGAAGGATCTTTCAATGTTTCCCAGTTGAGAGTGAGGTAGATTTCATGTTGCGGTATGAGTTCAGATTCAAGAAGACTAAGTAACTACGTACGGATTGTGACGGTGGAAGGTATACAGAAATGTTAATTGAAGACAAAACAGGTGGGTTATCTTCTACGAAGAAGAATTCTGGGGTTGTGTGACCCTTATGTGACTGTTAGAAGATCTCATGTGCAAGTGGAATGTAAGTGTTGAAATTTGAATTTTGGGTTGCTTGAGAGAGGGGGGCTTAACTGTTGCGAGAATGAGTGCGAGATTTGCCGAATATTTAAAGTACTAGATGATCTGTGTTTTGACAAGCTTACAAAAGGATTTGAGCTTAATCTCACTATGGTATTGTGGCATCAATAGAGTATAAGTGTTATGAGTTATCGAGTGTATTTTGATCTATGGCACCGAGCCAAGTGGGGGAGTCTGTTGTGAGTAGTTGGTTGCACGGTTAGGCACTATGTTGGTTCCAGTTTGAGGCGTACGGGCGAATCAGTTATGGCTTGTGGAAATTGAGACCGAGGATGACTCGAGTAGAGGAAATTTTTTGACAAAGGTTATATTATGCTTCATAGAGTAAGAAAAATCACGGGATGTCTTAAGTTGTTGTTGGTAAGGAATGCTTGGTGCATAGAGCAGGAAGTTGCCTGGATGTGTTGGGATGAGTATTTCATTCTGTGGTGTCAGAGTGCTAATGAGGCTCGGGTGGTTCTGTTCGTTTGATCAAGTAAATTGCAGTTTGAATAAGAGTGAATGACTCTCGAGAATGGTTCAAATGTGTCCAAGATTCTACAGGGAGTAATTTGGTATTTTAGAGTTGTATATGCGGTTAGAAATTGAGTTTTCATTGGAAGAGGTCAAGACTTGTGGTGTTTCTATGTTACTTATGGGATTCTATGTATCAGTATCAAGAAAACAAAGGTAACGGATTTAGATTCGCATGAAGTTCCTCAAAGTAAAGTGTTCTGGAATGTGGGGTTTCTGGGAATAATTGAGTGAGTATTCAGCGGCTTATAGGTCTTAGACAGTGTGGTCATGTGCTTGGGTCTCGGGTGGTAAGCCTGAGTTGAGGAATTGTGGTACTACAGTAAGAGAGAATATCAAGTTGAAAATGAATCAGAAGGAAATTTAGATAGATGGAATAGTTTGATAGTAGATCGAATCGGTATGGCAAGGATATGATTAATTCCTTGTGTGTGTTCGAGGTAATGAGTTCTTTCAGGTATTTTGCGGCGATGCTCTTAGGTTTTGATGGCTTGCTTTGCTTGATCGAGTTAGAATGACTCAGTCCTGACATGTCTGATTTGTGCAAAGGGAAGTTGGAGAGTTCTTGATGGTTTTTACCACGGTTTGGAGATGTATATTTTGTATGGGCATGCGGAGCATGGGATATATAGTGATTTTTCTTCTAGATTGGGACCAATGGAAAGTTATTGACCAATTGAGTATGTAGATGTTTGTGGCTCAGAAGGAAGGTGAAGTTCTCATGTTATCCTGAGATGGTATGGTATATGCGGTGGGTTGTGGAGGTTTGACAATTGCGTGTGGAAGGTTACGGTTCAGTTCTGAATGGAAGTCATGAATTCTTAGGCAGCATGGGCAGTTTCAGATGATTAAGGAAGTGGTAGTGCTAATTGAAGTGATTTGATGAGAGTATATGTTTCAGTAGAAGGGCAATGTGATTAAGTTGATGGTACTTTGGTAGTATTGCAGCACTTTCTTGTTAGATTGAATGGTGATATTCGAGTTTGCTTGGGGGAACAGGGAAATATTTGAGTATCTATCGAGGAATGATTGGGTATTTGAGGCATAGCATGTATTCAGACGGCGAAATTGGGATCGGATATGGCGATTCATGGGCCGTGTGGATTTGGAGACGAAAGTTCTCATATTCAGGCTATGTTGTGGTTGTGGATCATGTGTATTGGCACTATTTAGCGACTATCGGGATTTGGAGGCCCGAGTGGATCTTTCTTAGCCTGGTATATTAGATTTTGGATGTGATGTTGGGGTTTAGACTGGTTGTCTCCATGTTGGGTTATTCCGGACTATTGCGTTTTGGGCTATGCCGGGAATGCCACGGGTTGAGTGGCGAGGTGCGTCGGGTTATGTTCCAGTAGAGTGGTTTATATTTCAAAGACCCAGCAAACGGCTGGGAAGGATCGCCTTTCTTAATTGAGCCTTCGTAATGGATATCAATGCAGAGGATTCTACCACTGATTTAGTTCCAATGTTGAGGGACTCTCCGAATGTGTTTCTTGTGGCTGGGCATGTCACCGGGTAGGGTTGTTGATTTGGTGTCGGGCATCGTATCGTATGGCTCCAGTAGGAGTTATAGTAGTGGAAGGAGCAGCTTCAGACTTCCTTGATAAGGAGTTCGTTGGCAGGCCAATGTGGATGCGTGTTCTAGCTGAGTCGGCTTAGTTGGCCCCAACCTGTATTGTTGAGGGATAGGGTGATTCGACCGTTATTGAGCTTACTAGAGATCTAGGAGATCTATGAGTTGCCTTTCTATGTTGCAAGACGTTATGATTTGTTGGTTATGGGCACATATGGTGCGGTTCTATTGGGGTTCATAGTGGAAGTCGAGCGGGAAAAGTAATTGGGTGTTGCTCGGTGGATGGTGTATCGGTTACGTCATATCGGGTCTGCGAGGTATATGTTCCTTGTTTCACCGTGGGTGTAGTGATTTGCTTTGGTTCCAGACATAAAATTGTGCACGGTTGTCAACTTTGAGCATAGTGACTTGAGGTGTTTCATGTGGAACAGTGTTTGGATAGGATCGCGCATTTTGTAGCGAAGCTATGTGGAGATATGACCTTGCGAGTTAGATTCGGGTGTTTTATTTCTATGATGTGAGACGGGTCCTCAGTCTTGTGTTGTGGTAGTACGGGTGAGCTTGAGGTACAACTCTTTCATTTGAGTCATTTTCATGATTTGAGTATGTTCGGACCATTGCTTATTGGTGCGCGTATTATGCAAGTTGTGTCTTAGGCCTATATTGATGTGTCATGTCACCAGAGTGGTGTGTTGGATTAGAGGAGATCGTTGGGATCATTAATGAATATAAAAGATTCGATTTCAGCATGTTGGAAGGATAATATCGAGGTTCGACTCGAAAATTTGCTATGGTATTTGCCAAAGAAGAAGTAACTTCATGAATGGTTGACCTGAGAAATGGTCGTGGTTTAGTGCATATTTCATTTATCGGTGGCAGTATATGAAAGTGTTGGAATGAGACTTTAGTTGATAAGAGGTTTTCTACCAGTATTCGGTTGTTGTAAGCAACATCGCTACCAGTGTTTGAGTTATGTGGTATATTATGGGATTGATCCCAAGGTTGCAGGCATGGGTTATTACAGCTGGTTCGGGTCTATTCAGAGTATAGGTGTAAGGTTTTGATCGTATTGATGGTTTCGGAAGTGGAAATGTGGTTCTATGGCTTATGGGTCAGATTGGATTGTGCTATTTCAGTTGCAATGTGTTATCGGACCTATATGAGATAGGGTAACATGGGATCACCCCCGGGTATATGCATGGTAAAGTTATTCAGTTATGGGGTGGCTTTTAGAACAACTCTAGGTATGTTCGAGGACGAACGTGTGTTTAAGTGGGGGAGGATGTAACGACCCGACCGGTCATTTTGAGCTTTTGCACTTTGATCGCCCGTTCTTGGGCATGACTTGCCCCGTATGATGTATTATGACTGATGTAAATCGTTGGTTTTGGTTTTCACGGAGATCGGTATGAATTTGAAAGAACAGTATTAGTTGAAAGCTTTGAATTTGAAAGGTTTGACCAAGAGTTGACTTATTTGTATATGAGCTCGGAATGGAATTTTTATGATTTGGTTAGCTTCGTTGGGTGATTTATGACCTAGGAGCGTGATCGGAATTGGTTTTGGAGGTCCGATGTAGAATTTGGCTTGAATTGGCGAAGTTAGTATTTTGGCGATTTCTAGTTGGTAGGTGAGATTTAGATCCGAGGGTCGGAACGGAATTCCTAAAGTTGCAATAGCTTTGTTACGTCATTTGGGATGTGTGTGCAAAATTTCAGGTCATTCGGAGGTGGTTTGGTTGGGTTTTCGATCGAAAGCGTATTTCGAAAGATTTTTCAAAAATTAGGCTTGAATCCGATGTGTTTTGAGTAATTTGATGTTGTTTGAGGTGTTTTGATGATTGGAACAAGTTTGAATAAGGTATTGGGTTATGTTTGTGTTTTTGGTTGAGGTCACGGGAGCCTCGGAGTGATTTCGGATGGCTAACACAATTAATAAAACCCAAGTAGCTTACCTCACTGAAATCCCTCGATTCCCTCTTGAAATCACGGCTTGGAGCTCCAAAATTGTCCAAAAATGGTGGAAGAATGACTGAAATTCGCGAAGGGGAGCTTATATACTTTCTGCCCAGAACTTTTGTATCTGCGGTCCAAATCTCTCACCTGCGCACCCGCTTCTGCGGTCCAAGAAACGGCACCTGTGGTTTCCACTTAAACGTCCAAGATCGCATCTGCGCGGTGTCGCAGATGCATCCAAATAACCGCATATGCGATTATTTTCTGAAGGCCAAAACTCCACATCTGTGATCTCCATATTGCTTCTGCGGCTTCGCACCTGCGGTCCCCAATCCGCAGGTGCGGAAATGACAGAAGCAGCAAAATTAGCAACATCAACTTAAAGCCAAACTTTTCGTCAACCACCCAAATTCATCCCGAGGCCCTCGGGACCTCAACCAAACCTGCCAACAAGTCACATAACACCATTCAAACTTATTCCAAACTTCGGAACACTCAAAACAACATCAAAACACAAAATCACCCTCGGATTCAAGCCTAAGGATTTCCAAACTTTGAATTCTGCAAACGATGTCAAAACCTATCAAATCCCATCCGAATAACCTGAAATTTTTCACACATGTCACAAATGACACAACGGACCTACTCCAATTTCCGGAATTCTATTCCGATCCTGATATCAAGATTTCCACTACCGACCGAAAAACGCCAAATTTTTAGTTCGCCAATTCAAACCTAAATCTACCACGGACCTCCAAATTACATTCTGAACACGCTCCAAGTCCCAAATCACCTAACGAAGCTATTTGAACCATAAAAAACTCAATTCCAGGTCGTTACAATCATAGTTATTACTAATTGTTTTATTAACTTGATAAAGTCCTTTGATTAAATTTTAAGACTTGTCATCTTGGTGGAGATCATGATAATAAGAGTGAAGTTTCTTATAATTTAATCTTAATTTGTTCTTGATCATAGGATTATTAATTTGGGCATTAATAATCCGATTAGATCAATATTTATGTGATCATCTTTATTGGATAAAGATTAGTTGATCTCATTAACTAAATCACATAGATAGATGATGTACATAGAGATATGATCATTGAACCGACTCATTGGATAATTCCTCATGGTTAGAATTACCATAAACTGTCAATAGGATATTCTCTTGAAGAATGTGATGTAAGAGTTTCCTTTGACCTGAGATCGTCATAGTAATTAACAAGTTATTTATTGTGCTCTGATACTAGACACCTATGGCCCTAGAGTGATAGTTGAAAGGATATTGGATACGATTAAATGCTTGTAGAATTGGTGATTGATCAAGATGGAATCTGTCAATTCTTGGTAATGAGTTTAAGCTCCATGTTGTCATGAATTATAAATGACCAAACTAAGACCTTGGTCAGAGCGATTGAATCAAAGAAGAAAGAGTTTCTTAGGTCATTCAATGGTTGATTATATGTGACATGAACACATAGTTGGTCGCCTATTAGGATTTTGACAGTTGAACCATATCCTAGGGTGACTTAGAGCTATAAGGACAAAAGAAAATATTTCTTTATTCTTCTACTGGTTCTTGAGAGTAAATTGTATACTTTATTCTATCCGGTCGTTAAGGAGTGTTGCTAGACGCCACCCTTGATTAGTATATTGATGTGATCGATTTACTACCGGTTTAATATTGAAACTATGGGATCGCACACTAACGAGTGTTCTGATCTTTGCTAAAAGATTGATACTTTATTATTTGATAATTAAATTAAAGAATTTAATTATTCAAATAAATTTTACTTATTAGTCCAAATAAAATATTATTATATTCTTTGCTAGCACATGAGATATAATTATTATTGTGAACAAATTGAAGTTTTTTATTTAGGATAGAAAATTGAATTGTATCTCTTGATTAAAATATATATGTGATATATATTAATATTGAGTTATATAAAGGTTGTATATACATTCTTGCAATCCAATTTTGAATTGGATCAAGTAATTAACGTGACTTGGATGTGTCAGCTAGCTGCCATATACCCATTTGGAATGGGATTCAATTTTGCAATAGAAACATTCTATGAAGTTCAATTATGGAAAAAACTTGCAAAAGAAGAAAAGCACGGCTTCTGACTTTTCCTTAACCTAGTGGAAACGTATTATTTACATGATACAAATATGTATATATTTAACTATATAATAAGCGAAGGTTCCTTGGACGACCAAGGGAAAAACGGTAAACTCAAGCTTCTGGAATTACGTCATCTTTGTCATACATAAACTACCCACTTCATTATTATTATCGACGCATTTTTGCCCTTACTTTATCAATTTATTACATAAGATGCCCTTTATTCTTCCTGAAAATTCAGCTAAACTTGAGCCTTTTTTGGTAAATAATTCTTTTAGGACTTTCAAGTGTACATATTCTGATATCTTGCTACTCCTTCATCGTTCTCTTCTCCCTCTTTCAGAGAAGGACCATCGCTTTGCTCCTAGGTAATGCCGACGATCTTCTATTAGACTGTTGTTTAGCTATTTCTATCTATTTTTCCTTATCTTTGTCCTTTTTCTTTGGGTTGCTTTTCGTGCTTCTAATTTCTGCTTCAACCGTCCATGATAAGCATAATCAAAGTCAATTTTAGAAGAGTCTTCAAACACTCTTTGTCGTCCGCCATAGACATAATGTTAAAAGTGACTCAACTTTGTACGTATTTATTGCATGTAAGACTCAACTCTTTTCCCCCTTCTCAATTCAATATTTTCTTTGTTGCGCTACTATTTTCTCTGTTCCGATGCAATATATAAATGTTAGTTAGTGTTGGGTGTTAATTTGAGTTCTTTTCCTCCATTTTCATCTATTTTCTTTCTTACAGTTTTTTTAATATTTTTCCCCTTTTGGTTACCCGATTTTCTACATGCATATTCTGATTTACGGCCTTTTAAGTTGGTCTTGAGATTACTGAGAAATTATGGATTACAAATATTTTGTGGTCTCAGTTTGTGCATCCTTCCAGTTTGTTTGTCATGTTCGACATATGCCTCAGTAAAAGGAAGCATATCATGAAGGCATGCCAAAATCCAGTTTGGATATTCTGAGGCCAAAGGTATTATCTCCTAACGAGACACTGAAAATGTGCTTTAATCGTTATATTTTTTCATCTTTCACCTGCTAAAACTTAAATGTGTGTGTTTTTTTTTACCTAGGATCAAGTTCTTATCTATTCCTTCTCCAGAAAAATAACCAGTATGAGCATATCTGTCTTCCATGAACTCAGTTTGTTGCAGAAGAGGGGTGCAAACCTGTCTGGTGGTAAGTTCCTTGATGCTAAAGAGCTTTTACAAATTAATGAGCCATGTCTTTATATAGAAGTTGCTATTTTGGTTATGTAATTAAATATAACAAATAATTTTCAAAGAGAAAACATAAATCTAAATTTTGGACTTTAGATTTGCGAACTTGTTATTTTACTTTATTGTATTATTTTTTTTTCTGGTAATGAGCTTGGGTTGACATGGATTTGTGTTAGTGAAATTAACACAAAAATAATATAGTTCCCAGAGATGCAAAGCTACGATGTTGTGTGGTTCTAAATAAGTATCTCAAATGGTGCAATAAGTTTTTTTGCTAAAAAAATAATTATTTTAATATGAACAAAATAATAAATGATTTTTACTTTTCTTATCTCACTTGAAGAAAAATGTTGATCTTAATATATGATTTACTTTGGAGTACTTTAAACCATAATATTTGTGTAGTGTGTGGTTAAATCTAAATATTGACAGATTTAGCACAAATTGAAATACTTTGGAGCACATGCATCCACAAAATTGATCTGAAGGTGTTCTTACGTTATCTTTTAAGTCAAATTTGAGATTAGCTTGGGCTTCAGGGTAGTGGAGTAGGTATTATCCTTGCTTTAAATCTATTCATTTGTTATGCAATGTTAGGATACTAAGGAAGTTGAGATCAAGTTTATTTTTTCTGGCTTGTTAGATTCTGTCTTATTCTTTTTCCGGTACTTATTAGTCCTTTGGCATTTTATTTAATAGCTTTTAATTCAATGAGAGGTAATATATAAATTCGGTAGAAGCAAAATGAAGATGGGAGAGAGAATAAAGCAGTAACACAAACAATACATATGATGTTGCAATTGCAAGAAAGTTGTTATTTGATGAAGCAAACAATTGATAATATTACAGTAATTCATGTTAATGGGGTTGTGCCATTACAAATGAATTTAATATTTTACCTCAGAAATTTAAATTTGCAGAACTGCTGAATGTAAGTGTAAAATGGTGAAAGAAAAGTTGAGTGCATTATAAACTGTATTACTTTACTGGTATTTTCCAGCTACTTTTTCTTCATTCCATTATTTGTTTTTTAGCTTTTCCAAATTTTGGGAGAAGGGATAAACAGTATGGTAATGCACTTGGAAGATCAATGAAGCGGATCATCATATGAGCCATATAGATTTCTTTTCTCTTTATTAGAAAACCTCATATTTTTCCTCCTTTTGCATTCAACAAGAGATTTGAATGTCCTCTCAGAAATTTGTACAAGTTTGAATCAAACACTAACATCTTCTCAACTTATTTTCATCAATTACTTTTGCTTAATTTTATATTTTTACTGGTGAAGATTGCTTGTTTTCTCTCTTTCCTTGCTTTGTATTTGGTATTCACAAAAGGCATAACATATATTTTGATATTCCTTGAAGGTTATTGCATTGCATCCGCTTTTTATGCTCATTGGAGCTTCTCATTGATGTCCTATACTAATTTTAATAAAATTTTCTTATTTTAACTGTTGCATATCCAGTGCAGTATGGTGACGAGAGGGTTTCTTAGGTGGTGAGTGTTGAGCTAGCTGTAGGCATGGAAGTGAGAAGCATAGCCAAAGGTTTTTTGTTTTGATGGGTCCATAGCTGGATTTAAAGACATATTAATAAAAATGCTACTACTCGCCAGGGATACAGCCTAAGACAGAAGTAACAGTGGTGATTGATGTCATAAGGAAGACTTTGATCACTGATTAAAAACACTATGGAAGACTTTGAACATTGGCACAAGCCAAACGTGGCCAATTACAGGCTTTTCTACCGGACATCTTATGAACGTGAGGGGAAGAACTTCAACTGTTCCCATTTCTGAAAGAGTTTCTGGGATTTTGGATTCTATTTATTGCTCGATTTATCCCACCAGGAGACAAAGACAAAGTGGTGTGATTTGGTATCCTTGATATCCAATTCAGTGATAGCACTGCCAACGGGGTTGACGCGATTATATGTAGCAGGTGGACTAGGTTCTCAGTCTATGAAACTATTCAACTGAGCATTTCTGAAATTATCACTCGGCCTTTTGGAAGGCAAATGTGGTGATTTAATTCAAGCATGGGTGTGTTTGGATGAGAAAGACACGTCTGAGCATCATAGAGACATTTGCAATTTTTCTTCATTGTATTAAATTATAAAGAAATAGTGCACTAGAGTGAATGGAATTTTAGAGCCTACATTTGACGTATTGATGTACCTTTTGGCCCGTGCACAGCACGGGCAATCATATCTAGTATATAAATAAAACGAAGCAATGTACAAAAAAGTTTGGTAGAGCTACACAAATAAAAGAGAGCATACTTTGAGAAGGAAAATTAGTTTCCTTGTACCGTTAAATTAAAGCTGAAATTTTGAGAAAAGTTCAGCCTAGATTTGTTCGCGGGTTTCATTGATCAAAGAGTTGATAACAAGAATCGGTCTCGGTGTGAATACTCATAGAGTCTTCACATTATCGAAGAAAAGTTTGAAACGACACTCTCTTCACCAGGTACGTCTTAGATCCTACCTTTGACATGTAAAAAGATTTTAAACTCGAAAAGATCTCCCTATGATTGTTATTGTCTTCCAATGCGTGTTATGAACATCTATATACAATCCATGAGGTTCATCATCCTGCGTACGAGAAATACGATCATTTAGCCCTTATAGATTTAAATAAATATTGGATATTTGAGAATATAAAAAAAAGAATGTAATTAGTTTGGCCATGATTATTTAATCCTTAAAAGTATTGTGGTCCTTAAAAACCTCTGCAATTTCAAGTAATACCCGTATGAAGATTAAAACACAAGGAAAAAGAATAAGAACAAGAAACAGCTGTTAGCCATTGATGGCAAAAGCTAATGAATGAGAAATTAATACTTACTTATGGTTCAAACTTCCAATAGCTGCGCACAGCTAAAACTTGCGGTCCTATTCATTATATGTGCCAATCAGGTGGCGACACTCCAAACTTAGCATTAGGTTTTCTGATTTAAAAAGATTTATTGTGAAGTTGATAGCCGCTTTAATGAATATTGTTTGATAGAGATAATTTGTGAAATCTACCTTAAATACAGAGTCAAACTTTTCAATAACAATTTTGTTTGTTCTAATATGTTTTGGCTACTATAATGAAGTGCTATCATAGAAAATATATATTACAACATAACATGATAGTTCCAAAAAAAACTTGATCGTTATAATAAAATATTATTATTGAGGATAACTGTTATAAAAAGATCTGATTGTATTCATTTTCTTTTATTTGTTAATTTAAAGTACATATCAAACTGGAGTGGCTTAATGTGATGACCTTTTGTCATCACTTGTGTTGCAAGTAGGGATGGGCATAAAATTCAAAAAATCGAATTCCGAATCGAACCGAATTAATTTGGTATTTCGGTTTCGATTTTTTTCGGTATTTCGGTTTTTTCGGTACAAAAATTTCGGTATTTCGGTTCGGTATACGGTATTAGATTTTTGGTATTATACCGAAATACCGAAATAATTAGCCAGTAAATGATTGTGGTATTGTGTTAGTTTGTAGATTTTGAAAACTATTGAAGCCTGTTTCCCTAAGTATTCTGAGTTATATCTACCATTTATTTGAAATGAGATGTTCTTTCCAGGTGAATGTTCATTACACGACTTATTTATTCCTTTTCAACAGTAGTTTTTCTCACTGTTGAACTTGATCTAATTGTGGTTTCAGCCTAGAAACTTATCCAACATGAATATTATTACCATACATGGATAGATGAGGCTGATGACTTAACAAGCCATATCATTCGAAATTAGTTATTGATTTAGCTTATATAGTTAATCTAATAAATTTGTATCAAGATATTTCACAATCACAATCTCTTATGCAGAAGCCTTATAACATAGATTTGGTTTAAATCGAAACCGTACCGAAACGATACCGAACCAAAATAAGAAATACCGAACCGTACCGAAATATTTTGGTACGGTATTTGATATACACAATTGATAAACCGAATACCGAAATACCGGACCGAAATTCTTAAATATCGAACCGAAATACCGAATGCCCACCCCTAGTTGCAAATGAATTCAGTGTTCCGAGACCTAAAAAACTTCTTTTACCCCACTTTGATTTACGTGCGTGGTCCGGACCTATATCCGGAAAGTCTTCTATGTGAAAATATGAGAAATAGAAATTTTAAAGTTAAAAACTTGATTATGGTTGACATTGGTCAACAGTTTGAGCAAACGGACCCGGATCTGTGTTCCGATGATCCCGGAAGGTCCGCAGTAAAATATGGGACTTGGGCGTATGCCCGAAAATGAATTCCGAGGTCCCAACCCTTAGAAATTAATTTTTGAAAGAAATTGTTTTACTGAATTATCTAAAAATAAAGAAAAGAATTAATGTTTGAAACCATTGTTATCGGGCCCGTATTTTGGTTCCGGAACCCGGTACAAACTTGTTATAGTATTTGAAAGATAATTGTAAAGTTTGGTGAAAAACGGAGTTTATTTGACGTGAGTTGAACTTCCGGTTAGAGAGTTATATATGAACTTTGAGAGTTCTTGATGAAAATGTTGAGTTTTGAGGTTTAATTCATGATTTTACATGTTATTTTGATGATGTGATCGTACGAATAAGTCTGTGGGATGTTTTTGAGGTTGTGTGTATATTTGGTTTGGAGCCCCGAGGGCTCGGGTGAGTTTCGGGTAGGTTCCACGGTGTCTTAGGCTTAAACATGGATATTGGAGGTTCAGAAAACTGCAGCTCTCTGAACCTGCTAGTGCGGTCCACACTGTTTTTGTGTTGTCCACACTGGTGGCTGTGCGGCCACAGTGGATCTTGTGTGGTCCGCACAGTGAGTCTGAGAGGTTGTGCGACTGCAGTTGATTTTGTGCAGTCCGCACAGGGAGTCTGAGAGAAGTATATTTAGACGGGATTTTCAGTTATTTTTCATTTTTCAAAACCCAAAAACATAAGAGGCGATTTTTCAAACAACCTTTCTTCTCCAAAACGTTGGTAAGTGATTTCTAACTCATTTTCTTCACTTCTTAACATCTTTTAACATGA
This sequence comes from Nicotiana tabacum, assembly GCF_000715075.1. Classification (NCBI taxonomy): domain Eukaryota; kingdom Viridiplantae; phylum Streptophyta; class Magnoliopsida; order Solanales; family Solanaceae; genus Nicotiana; species Nicotiana tabacum. The sequence goes on from NC_134086.1 coordinate 38,753,634, forward strand.
TTTCAACTCAAAATCAATGATTTTCATGGGGGAAATTGGGTGTTTTGGGTAGAACCTAGGTTTTTTAAAAAATTTGGACCTCGATTTGAGGTCCGATTTTAAAATAAATTATACATTTGAGTTCGTGGGGGAATGGGTAAACGGGTTTTGGATCGAACCTCGGGTTTTGACCATGTGGGCCCGGGGGCAATATTTTGACATTTTGGGTAAAACTTTGGAAAATTCATTTTCATGCATTCAAATTGATTCATTTATCGTTTATTGATGTAATTAAGTAACTTGTGACTAGATACGAGAGAATTGGTGGTGGAATCAAGGGGTAAAGTTATAATTAAATCGTGAATTGTGTCTGTGCCATCGAGGTAAGTGTTTGGTCTAACCTTAACTTGAGGGATTAGGAGTTGAGTCTTACTTTCTATGTGGTAATTGTTGAGTACGACGTATAGACATGGTGACGAGTAACTATACGTTGGTGTCTAGCATGCCCGTGAGTCTTTATATTGTGATTATCATGACTTTGTTGTATCTTTCATGCTTTGGTGATGGTTTCTAATTGTTGTATAAAGTTTGTGGAAAGAATTGAGACCTATGAATATTGAGGAGCGTTGTCGAGTTGTGAAATGAATTGTGAAGGTATAAGTAATAATTGAACCTCTAGAGCATTGGCTCGAGTTGTGAAGTGAATTGTGAAGTAAAGTGAGAAAGAGAAGAGGGTCACCCTTGCCGGGCTATTATTGATTTATTTGTTATCCCCTTACCGGGATGTGGATATTATTGATGTTGTTCCCTTGTCGGGATTTAATTGTTAACTTGTTGCTCCCTTGCCGGGATTTAATTGTTGACTTGTTGCTCCCTTGCCGGGATTCTTATTGCAAATTTTCTTTATTTCCTTGCCCAATTGTTTGTGATTGTTGTTAAGGTGAGGAAGAGAGTTAAAGCACGAAGGGTGATGTCATGCATTGTTTGTTTTGTGAGGAGAAAGTGTAAAGCACGAAGGGTGATGCCATGTATTATTGTGAGGAAAGAGTGTAAAGCACGAAGGGTGATGTCGTGCCGCATGATGTACCATTCCGTGCTGATTATATTGATTATATGATGAGGAAAGAGAGTAAAAGCACGAAGGGTGATGCCGTGTACATTTTTATTATATGATTGCTTTGGTGAGGACGAGAGTAAAAGCACAAAGGGTGATGCCATGCATTTATTGATTTCCGATTCTTTGTTGATAGCCGAGTTATATTGTTTCTTTCATTACTTGATGTCTTTCTATTCGGAATTGTTATCTCCCCCACAACATGCTTCCCCTCCCATATTGACTGGTTAGTTCTGTATTTCTTTCCGTTGTATATGTATTTGAACTACACAGGTTATTTGGTAGTCTGGTCCTAGCCTCGTCACTACTTCGCCGAGGTTAGGCTAGACACTTACCAGCACATGAGGTCGGTTGTACTGATACTACACTCTGCACTATGTGCAGATCCCGGAGCAGCTTTTGGACCGTAGTGTGGAGGTTACCTTCAGTCCACGCGGAGATCCAAAGTAGACCTGCAGGCGTCCGCAGACCTTGGCGTCTCCCTTTATCCCTACTTTCCTGTTTCATTTTCCTTACATTCAGAAACAGTGTATTATTATTTCTTCACACTTTGTATGTAGTAAATCTTAGACCGTCTGTGATACTGTGACACCAGGTTTTGGGTGGTTGAGACTTAAGTAATTGTAATAGACGCAGATTTTTAGATGTTTAATTGTTATCTTCCGCTTAATTATTTAAGGTTCCGCAGTTTTTCCTTATAGTTGTTAAAAAGAAGTAATTTGATAATGAAGTAATTAAGGATTGGCTTGCCTAGCTCTCATTAGTATGCGTCATCACGACTCCCGAGGGTGAAAAATTCGGGTCGAGACACTTAAATAAGAAAGAAAAAGATAAATTACTTTGGTGGTCTAGTGTCACAACTTCTCCATAGGGCAGAATCACATAAATTATACATAGATAGATTAGAGGTATTTTGTAACATTTAAAAGGTCTTATGTAACTTTGAAAGTTATCAGAACTTCTTTAAAAAGATATACTTAGTTTTATAGAAAAAGATTAGAAACAAAGTTAGAAAAATAAGGAAAAGTTTCATATAAGTCATGTATATATGAGCGTGGAAATATAAAATATCTATATTTATAGTACAACAAGATGCATTATCCTAATTACTATACTACCGTAAAACTAATGATCAATTCATTGATGGTGAAAGTTTATCTTATAAGTATGAAAATAATTTGTGCTTATCATTCAACATGTCTCGACAAAAACACTTTTTTTCTTTTTCTTTGAATGGGCTAACATGAACTGTCATTTCTTATGTTCCTAAAGATCCATCACCTCTTAGATATTAATATATAGTTGCTTTTTCGATTTTTAATGTTTTCCTAAAGGGTCATTAAAAAGAATTATTTTTGTTTTTACTTATGCAAAAGAAATAAAGTTCATTTGGTGCGTTTTCATGCAACCTAATTTGAAATGGACGGAGCTTGATAGATATATATATATATGGACGCTCAAGGATGATCACTTGAGTTAGGAAAGAAGGTCGAAGTATCCATCCTCCATTGGCGTCGAACTACATGAAAAAAAAACTTACTCGAATTTGATGCATATACACATTATACAAAATACAAATTAATTATTAGTTTATTAATGATAAATTGAGTAGCAGGATACAACAATAAACTCAATATAATCAATGTGTATGTAGGCTCCTATTTTGAAAAGGTAGAGAAGCTGTTTCCGATAGATCCTTGGCTCAAAGAAAGATGAAAAGAAGGAGTAGCAACAAGCAGTAACACCAAGAAGATAACATGAAAACCGAAGCACAAGACACAACCGTTAGTAATAGAAATCTGAAAATAAGAAATACAAGACTAACACTAATACGAGTGGTAAGGACAAAGGAGATACACGACTATCTACTAACCTTCTATTCTAATAGAGGAATTATCTATTGCGTTTGTTTTAATAATTAATGACTTGACGTCGATCGGATTTAGCTAGAATTCCACGAAATCATTAAGATCTAATCATTTCTTAGTTTAACAACGTAACTAGTGGCATCGACAGTCCAGCTATTATAGTTACATATTATAATGTTAAACTCAAGAGTCAAGAATGGAACCACTCAAAATGGAAAAATAGGCAAAAACAAAATGAAATGCATTGAACGTACGTTTCGCTCATAGACTATAACCTCATTTTGCCGCTGTTTTGGCATTAGCTCATAGATTTTATAGGAGAGAATTTATATATGAAAAAATAAAAAAAATGAATAAACTTCTCTGTTTTTTTTTTTTCCTTTTCTCAATTAAAAAGGACAAAGTGTAACCTAACCCTGATAACATGAAAAATTTGACCGGAAACATTATTTGACAATACATACGAAGACTTTTTTTAACCAAAAGTTGCCACTAGGGTTAAAATCTTTGTCCAGTTTTAACTACTATATGTACTAAAAGTTGAAGGAAATTTTCTTACGTATTGTTGACAGTTAATTGATTCATCGGTAAAGCCTTAGCCTTATGGTTAAATTCAAAGTATATTTTTTGTATTAAAGTACATTTTATTTTAAAGGAAATTAAAGTCAAAGTACATTATAACGGAGAGGTTTAGGACAAACCTGAAATATTTGAATTTATTTTCGGTCTGTACATTTGCTTATTGTACTGCTATGTGTAAAAGGGAGTCCGTTGTAATATGTTTCTATCGTTGAAAAGAAAGAAAACCAATAAAATAACACAAAAACTCAAATTAGATTGTGACAGAGAAATATTTTTGTTTAACCAAAAATCTGGGTCTTTGGTCAAAGCTAGAAAGAAATTCGGGTTACTGATAATCAGGAGACGAAAATAAAATATTTTTGAGAATGATGGTAAAGCAGTAAATAGTTTTGTATTTCAGTAAGATCTCAATCGTATTTCGTGTCCTTACAGATGTTGAGTCTTTCCCCTTTTATAGTTGATTCTAGGAGAAGATATAATGCCTTTGTCTTAATGAGGCAATTATGAGCAATAAATGATATTTAAAAGAAACGTTACACAATCATTTCTATTTAATTCAGATTCTCTAACGTATTTGACATTTAATGTTGTATTTAAACTCTTTTACGTCATCAGATTCGTATCTTCAACTTCTTCTGATCTTTGATCTTTAAACGACTCGAATAGGTACAAGACTCGTACCTACTTTAGTAACGGTCCACACCTATGTTGCTTTCTTTTTCCCCTATCTGTTGTCGCCCGTGCCTCTTGGCTATTTATTGCGTTTTGACCTTTTGACCAGTCCACGTGTCATGACAGGTCATAGTCCCCCCACTTTCCATTTATTTATCCATTAACTATTTGGGAAGTGAACCTTCACAAAAAGGGAATTTTTTGCTGTAATCAATGCTACAGACACCCCGCTCGCGAATCATACATGCGACGCGGGCACACAGCTAATATGAGCTTTCCTCAGAAAATAGGAAACAAACACATAAAATTAGATATGGGGAGTTGTACTGAACATCACACTATTACGGCGCGCAACCCGATCCAAACAGTGTAACCATGGCAGCATGCCACCCGATCCATACAACACAACCATGGCGGCGTGCCACCCGATCCAAATAACATACCCATGGCGGCATGCCACCCGATCCACACGTAGAACTCACATAATGAGATGCACATCGAGCTAAATTGCTCATTATAATAAAATACCGAAATTCGGTTACGAGCACGCTAAGTGCATAATACCATCCCTGAGGGGACATATCGTGCTATAAGCTACGAAACTCAATCACAACTGAGGTGCGATATACGATTTCAATCTCAAGAGCCATTTTGCTCGAATAACATCATCTCAATGCGGAAACTTAGCACATAAGCAATTTACCAAGCCGTCTCTCAAATCACACGGCGCAATGCATCATTGCATGGAATGGCTGATAACGAAATAACATCCACATCTGAATACTCCTCCATAAGGAGTGCTATGCTGAAATGAACACATTCGGCCTGATATACGGCCCATATTCACATTTAAATCCATCCACAGACCTTAAGTAGATCCGGATCGTACCGGACTAGGTCCATAATCCTTCCTGGGTCCATAATAACCCCTTTTTTCTCATAACATACAAGAACAACTATCACAACCGGAGTACTCCTCCACAGCCAACAACCCAATAAACGGAGTGCCATCCAAGCATAAATTCTCAATTTAATGACATCGCTACAATCTTCATACTTGGTTTAACTTATTTAATCAATGAAGTGACTACATGCCACACTTATACAACCTTCCCGTAGGGCACGCTCCCATAACTTTCCGTAATAGGTAACATGTCTGTACATCTAAACCACCGGTCGTACTAACCCTAAAAAGCGATCAAGAATCCTTAACCAAGATGCAAAGCATTTTCATGAAACACCGATCTCAGGTGACGCTGAAGACAATGCCAGCTTACTCTAAACATTCAAATCCCTTTCCTGCTCATCCAAGCTCGTGACATCGTTGTCAAAACTGAATCGAAATCTTGATACTCACTTTCAAATTTCCATGCTGCTCACTACACCTAACAAGCTAATATGCGATAGTACAAGAATTTCATCATAACTCCTGAACCACTAATAGATTAACACTTCATCATATAAAAAAACTTTTCACTTAACTCACTTCAGGAGAACCATAGCAATACACAGGTGAATTCTCATAATTGTGGAATGTGCAAATCTCTAGGTAGTGGTCCAAGCCACCATAGCCATTCTGGGATCTGCCTACACATAACAGGCCATAACAGTGAAATACTTCTGAATAAAATCAATTACGGCGGCGACAAGCCTCATATGTACTGTCACAAATCACTTGCATAACTCGATCACACTGAAGGAACTGATCACTGCCAGCAATATGCCAATTCAACTATGGCTAACCAATCTATCCTCTTTCAATTTACCCTGATTGCCTTAGAAATAATCATAACACCATACAACACATAGTACACCCCATCTCCACTCATTCCGAGTGACCATGAATCACGAGACGATGCTGTCTCAAATCCCACAAACCATTTCATACCTTCTTTGTGCGCACATTCGCACCCTCAACTGATATGCCCATTCTGCTAATCCTTATACGAATCCAAAGCCTTTTTCTCATTTTCCTTCCAAATGTTGCACTGCACGCCAAAACATCATAGAGCATTCTGGGCCTCGTCTCATAAGCTGCTACAAAGCTTGATTCTTAACTGTACCTATAGGCTCGAAATCATCAGGCACCATACTTTAACCTTTGAATTCACTAAGACCATTGTTGAGAGCCACTCGCTCTGACTTGGTCTCGAATATAATCAATAAGGCCAATTATAGCACGCATTCCTCAAATTCTTTGCTCAAACCACTACTGATGACCCACTTCCATCGTCATAATATCTCGCCAATATACCAATAACCAGAAATCTCATAAATAGACGACCATGCAACCCAATCATAGGCGGTGGGACTCTCCCACTTAGCTTGAAGCTACTATTACACAACCCTGGAACCCACCAAGGTCCTTTATCTCTTATTGACATGACCTTGCGCAATCAAACTGCCAAATTTCTCAAAATCCTTCCGTTAGCATTTCATGAACACTCTGAATCTCCAGAAATATCCATATATTTGACCTCTTAGTGGACAGCCAGTAAAATCCTTCGTAGAAACTTCGCCAACCACGCGACCGCTGACGAGTACACAGGAGATAACCCACCTGTGGAAATTACACGCCGATATCTCCCAACGCTGCTGCACGGGGTACACTCATTACGACATCAATAACCCATCCTGAGTTTGAGCTCACTCTCTAGCTGCACAAGTCCATTCACCCCTCGTAGACATCGCTTAAATGTGCGGCAACATCCTTCTTCATTTCAAGCAGCTTCTTTCCGTTATATCAAACCTCCTGCCGCATAATAGCCCCTGCTCCAAATCAAATCCGCAGGCACCAATCACTAACCTCTAAAATTTCCAATTCATTCCAAACTCTCCTCAAGGCGTGGTCATCCTACCACCAAGCCCATATGCAACTCCGCCACTCTCCCACTTTGGTGGAACTCACCCCTTTAATCAACTACTCGATCTTCGCTCCTTATACCTGGTCTTCTAGGAATTTTAACCACCACTTCACATTTTCCATATGTCCTTCCTCAGCTTTGTTGCTTAGTTATTTCCTTAGACCAAAATTTAACTTGGTAGTGTTTGAACCAATAAACCGCTACTCACTTTTAAACCCTTCCGAGGATCATCTTTCTCGAACCGTCGACATTAAGGACACTGATTCAATCTTGAACCACCGCACCCCGCGATATCTAACAGTCGTCTCTCCAATACCATTTCACAATATTCTACCCAAAGGGTGAATTGCAGAAGTTCACATCACCGGCGAACCTAGTACATTCCATAAGGACAACGACGCCTCATCATAGAAAGAAAACTCCACCACGCTCACAAATACCAAGTCTCGTTACTCCATCGACCCAAATCGGAACGTTCTTAGTCTGATTGCCTTTCCCCTGCCGGGAATAAAATACTGAATCTCTGGATCGTGCACTGAGTAAACCTCCCCTCAAGTCATTCACTATCCCGACACGTAGGCAAACATCCTACCATCATAACAACACCGCAGAACAATCGTTCATAGGAATCATGGCAACTTGCGCCTAGCCTCAAACCTCTCAAAAGTACCGCTACTGAGCTGAAACAACAGAATATCCTTCCACAAGCAACGATATTAGCTTAAACAACCCTGCAGGGAGAAACGCCCCGCACCATATTCGTAGTACTATTACAAATCTTTAAATTCTCGATTTATAACCAGTGGTTCGCGTCGCATAAGATTGAGTAGGAAGGAAAAATAGGGCATAATCCTTAAAGAATCAAATCGCACGATGAGGAATCAAGAAGGGAAGTACTCCTAACAGCCATGTAGCCTCCCGAAGATAAGTACAGACGTCTCCGTACCAATCTGCGAGACTCTACTAGACTTGCTCATGACTTGTGAGTGTCACGACCCGGATTTCCCACCATCGGGTGTCGTGATGGCGCCTACTATCGGAGCTAGGCAAGCCAAATATTTAAAACACCTTTCCTGCTTTCTTTCAAACAATATAATAAACGAGACAAAATTTAAGCGGAAGACTTTAAATCTAAAGCAACTGAAAACCAAAAGTGCGGAAGTTTAATACACATCACTACCCAAGGTATGGTGTCACTAGCTCACGGACTACTACAGAATACTACAAACAAGGTCTGAAAGGAAATACATCATGTTTGTCTGATACAAGATGAACAAACGAAAAAAACATGGAAAGAGACTTCGGCCTGCGAACGCTAGCTAGGCTACCTCGAGAGTCCCTGGACTGAAGATAGCTCCCAGAAATCCTACTGCTGTGGTCCGTAAGCTGCTCCCTGATCTGTGCACAAAAATTCATAGAGTGTAGCATCAGCACAACCGACCCCATGTGCTGGTAAGTGCCTAGCCTAACCCCGGCGAAGTAGTGACGAGGCTAGACAGTACCTACCACATTTAACCTGTACAGATATATATACAACAAGTGCAAGAAAACAATAACAAGATAATACAAAGTAAAACTGGGAGGGGACATGCTATCGGGGAGTAACAGATAAAAATGAAATATCGGAAATAAACAGAAGAAACTCCGGTTTCCATGATATATATATATATAGTGGACGGCGTGCCACACGTTCCCATAATGTCATATATAAGTGGACGTCGTGCCCATAATATCATATATAAGTGGACGGCGTGCCACACGATCCCATAATATCATATATAAGTGGACGGGGTGCCACACGATCCCATAATATCATATATAGGTGGACGGCGTGCCACACGATCCCATAATATCATATATAGGTGGACGGCGTGCCACACGATCCCATAATATCATATATAGGTGGACGGCGTGCCACACGATCCCATAATATCGTTCATAATATCTGACTTCATATAGTAGACCCCTTCAGGGGAGAATAACAACTCAATACCTTTAACCCGGCAAGGGTACAGCTAACAGCCCAAAATATCCCGACAAGGGAGAATATATATATCAGTCTACACCTTCCGGCAAGGGAGTATTCACAACACATTCTCCTTTTTAAATCCATTCTTCCTCAACTAACACATTCATGTTCGAGCTAACGCTCCAAAAGTACACCAATCGCAATTTTACCTCAATCGTTCTTATTAAATGAAACTCATCACATAAACAAGGAGCTTGTATCACATTATTCGAATTAAAAGCAAATCAAGACTCACGGTCATGCTAGACTCTGGTGCATAGATAACCGTCAACATGCCTATACACCGTACTCCACATTAGCAAGTAGCAAATATCATCCTAATCCTATTCCCTCAAGCCAAAGTTAGAACAAACACTTACCTCGAATGCTCCAAACTCAACTCACGCTTCTAGTACAGCTTTTCCTCTTGATTCCACCACCAATCCGCTCGAATCTAGTCATAAGTTACTTAATCACATTAATAATTACTAAATGAATTATCCCCAATGCATGAAAATAGATTTTTCAAGGTTTTTCCCAAAAAGGTCAATAATACCCCTGGACCCACGTGGTCGAAACTTGAGATTCGGACCAAAATCAGGTTACCCATTCCCCCATGAATTCCAATATATGATTTGTTTTTAAATCGGACCCCAAATTGAGGTCCAACTTCTCAATTTGTAGAAAACCTAGGTTCTACCCAAAACACCCGATTTTTCCCATGAAAATCTTTGATTTGAAGTTGAAATTATGTTAAAAGATGTTAAGGAATAAAGAAATTAAGTTAAAAATCACTTAATGAGGTTTCCGAATTTGTATACCTGAATCAATTTTTGATTCCGAACTTGTATATAGTTAAAAATCAATTTTTGAAAAGTGAAAAATGACTGAGATTTCCGAACTTGTATACCTTTCTGAGGACCTGGCGCGGACCGCACAAAAATGTGTTGCGGCCACGCCGAATGGGAGAAAAGTGGGGCTTCTCTGAACCCTTCCAGCGCGGACCGCACTATTTTGGTGTGCGGCCGCGCTGGTTAACCTGAAACCCTAGCCCTCAGACTCAGCCACGCGGACCGCACAAAAATGCATCGCGGTCGCGCGGCTCCATCGCGGTCGCGTGGCTCCAGCGCGGACCGCGCGGAAATGACCGTGGCCGCGCTGGTGTCTGCAACACTTGAACCTGCATTTTCTTAAGTCCAAGACCTCCCGGGCCCCATTCAAAACTTACCCGAGCCATCGGGGCTCCAAACCAAACATGCACACAACCTTAAAAACATCTTACGGACTTACTCGTGCGATCAAATCGCCAAAATAACATCATATACATAGGATCAAGCCTCAAACACACGATTTTCTTTCTTCAACTTTCATAACTCAAACTCTCCATTTTTAGTCTGAAACACGTCATATGACGTCCGTTTTTAGCCAAACTTTACAGATAGTGCTTAACACATATTTAAGACTTGTACCGGGCGTCGGAACCATATACGAGCCCGATACCTATATTTTCTAACCCCTTTTTCATTTCAAATTTTCATATCAAATTTCAGAAAAATAATTTCTTTCAAAAATTCATTTCCCGGGCTTGGGACCTCAGAATTTGATTTCGGGCACACGCCCAAGTCCCATATTTTTCTACGGACCCTCTGGGACCTTCGAATCACAGGTCGGGGTCCGTTTACCCAAAATGTTGACCGAAGTCAACATTATGCATATTAATACCAAAATTCATCAAATGTTTCGCATGATTCACATATTCTAACATAAAAACTTTCCGGCTACGCGCCCGAACTGCGCATGCCAATCGAGGCAACTAAAAGTGAGGTTTTCAAGGCCTCGAGAGCACGGAACAAGGAAGAATTACGGTGATGACCCCTTGGGTCGTCACATTCTTCACCTCTAAAACAACCGTTCGTCCTCGAACAGACAAAAGAAAGAAGTACCTAAGTCGGGAAATAAATGAGGATAACAGCTCCGCATATCGGACTCGGACTCCTAGGTCGATGCCTCAGGAGGCTGACCACTCCACTGAACACGCACCGAAGGAAAACTCTTCGACCTCAACTGTCGAACCTGCCAGTCTAGAATAGCCACCGGCTCCTCCTCATATGACAGATCCTTGTCCAATTGGACAGTGCTGAAATCTAACACGTGCGATGGATCTGCGCGATACTTTCGGAGCATAGATACATGAAACACAGGATGCACAGCTGACAAGCTAGGTGGCAAGGCAAGTCTATAAGCCACCTCTCCCACACGATCAAGAATCTTAAATGGACCGATGAACCTAGGGCTGAGCTTGCCCTTCTTCCCAAATCTCATCACGCCCTTCATAGGTGATACACGGAGCAATACCCGCTCACCGATCATGAAAGCAACATCTCCGACCTTGCGGTCTGCATAACTCTTCTGTCTGGACTGAGCTGTACGAAGTCTATCCTGAATAATTCTGACCTTGTCCAAGGCTTCCTGAACCAGATCCGTACCCAATAATCGAGCCTCTCCCGGCTCAAACCATCCAACTGGAGACCGACATCGCCTACCATACAACGCCTCATACGGAGCCATCTGAATGCTGGACTGGTAGCTGTTGTTGTAGGAGAACTCTGCTAAAGGCAAAAACTGGTCCCACGAGCCTCCAAAATCAATGACACAGGCTCGGAGCATGTCCTCAAGAATCTGAATAGTACTCTCGGACTGACCATCCGTCTGGGGATGAAATGTTGTACTCAACTCAACCTCGGTGCCCAACTCTCGCTGAATCGCTCTCCAGAAATGCGAGGTAAACTGCGTACCCCGATCCGAAATGATAGATAGCGGCACCCTATGAAGGCGAACAATCTCCCTGATATAAATCTCGGCTAACCTTTCGGACGAATAGGTGGCTGCAACAGGAACAAAATGCGCTGACTTGGTCAGCCTATCAACAATGACCCAAACTGCATCAAACTTTTTCCGAGTCATCGGGAGTCCAGTAACGAAATCCATCGTAATCCTCTCCCACTTCCACTCGGGAAGTGCAATCCTCTGAAATAAACCACCGGGTCTTTGATGCTCGTACTTAACCTGCTGACATTTCAAACACCGAGCCACATGTGCAGCGATGTCTTTCTTCATCTTACGCCACCAATAGTGTTGCCTCAGATCCTGATATATCTTCGCGACGCCCGGGTGAATAGAATACCGAGAACTGTGGGCCTCCGCTAAGATCAACTCTCGAATCCCATCAACATTGGGAACACAAACTCGCCCCTGCAATCTCAATACACCATCATCATCTAAGGTTACTTTCTTGGCACCTCCACACTGCACCGTGTCTCTCAAGACACACAAATAGGGATCCTCAAACTGCCGCTCGCGGATACGCTCTAATAGTGAGGAACAAGCAACCGTGCAAGCTAACACTCTGCTAGGCTCAGAAATATCCAACCTCACAAGACGATTGGCTAAGGCCTGAACATCCAAAGCAAACGATCTCTGGCTGACTGGAATATAAGCAAGACTACCCATGCTGGCAGACTTTCTGAAAGCTCGCCTCACACTCGTCCGACCACCTGAACTGGGCACCCTTCTTGGTCAATCTGGTCATAGGGGCTGCAATGGATGAAAACCCCTCCACGAACCGATGGTAGTAACCTGCTAACCCCAGGAAACTCCGAATATCCGTAGCTGAAGCTGGTCGAGGCCAGTTCTTGACTGCCTCTATCTTCTTCGGGTCTACCTGAATACCTGCTGCTGATACGACATGACCCAGGAATGCGACCGAACTCAACCAAAACTCGCACTTTGAGAACTTAGCATACAACTAACTATCCTTTAGGGTCTGAAGGACCACTCTGAGGTGCTGCTCATGCTCCTCCTGACTGCGGGAGTATATAAGAATATCGTCAATGAAGACTATCACGAACAAGTCCAAATAAGGTCTGAACACTCGGTTCATCAACTCCATGAACGCTGCTGGGGCATTAGTCAATCCAAATGACATGACCAAAAACTCATAGTGCCCACACCGAGTGCGAAATGTTGTCTTGGGGACATCAGACGCCCTAATCCTCAGTTGATGATAACCAGATCTCAAATCTATCTTCGAGAACACCCTCGCACCTTGACGTTGGTCGAATAAATCATCAATCCTCGGCAGTAGATACTTATTCTTAATTGTAACCTTGTTCAATTGCCGGTAATCGATGCACATTCTCATTGAACCATCCTTTTTCTTAACAAACAACACTGGCGCACCCCAAGGTGAAACACTGGGTCTAATGAAACCTTTCTCAAGCAAATCCTACAGCTGTTCCTTTAACTCTTTCAACTCCGGCGGGGCCATACGATATGGCGGGATAAAAATAGGCTGAGTGCCCGGGGCCAAATCAATACAAAAGTCGATATCCCTGTCGGGCGGCATACCCGGCAAGTCTGAAGGGAAAACCTCAGGAAACTCCCGAACAATGGGCACAAAATCAATATAAGGAGCCTCCGCGCTAGAATCGCGAACATACGCCAAGTAGGCCAAACATCCCTTCTCGACCATATCCCGAGCTTTCACATACGAGATAACACTGCGGGTACAATGACCAGAAGTCCCTCTCCACTCTAAACGGGGTAAATCCAGTAAGGCTAAGGTTACGGTCTTGGCATGACAATCCAAGATAGCATGGTACGGGGATAACCAATCCATCCCCAATATAACATCAAAGTCGACCATGTCCAAAAGCAACAAATCAACACGAGTCTCAAGACCCCCAAACACTATGATACAAGAACGATGAACTTGATCAACCATAATAGAATCACCCACCGGTGTTGACACATAAACAGGAATACTCAACGAGTCACTAGGCATAACCAAATAGGGTGCAAAATAGGACGACACATATGAATACGTAGATCCGGGATCAAATAGCACAGAAGCATCCCTATCACAGACCAGAATAGTACCTGTAATCACAGCATCTCATGACTCAGCCTCTGGCCTGGCTGGCAAAGCATAACAACGGGGCTGGGCCCCACCTCCCTGAATCATATCCCTGGGTCGATCTGCTGCTGGTTGACCCCTACCTCTAGCGGTCTGAGCTCCACCTCTAAGACCTCTACCTCCACCTCTATGTCCTCTACCCCCACCTCTAGCTGGCTGGGCAGGCTGTGGGGCAACTGGTGCCTGGATCATCGGGCGAGGACCCTGCTGCTGCGAGCTGCTGGAAGCTCGAGGGCAATATCTGGCAATGTGACTCACATCGTCGCAAGTATAACAAGCCCTCGGCTGCTGAGAATAACGAAGTGGTGGTGCACTGATAGGTGCTGATGGTGAACTGAAGAGCTGCTGGTCAGAATGCTGCGGCTGAGAACCACGACCACCTGGTGTACCATGAGAAGCCTGGAGAGCTGACTGAAAGGGCCTCGAAGGATGGCCTCTACCATAAGAATCCCTACCTCCAGACGAGGTACCACTGAATCTACCCGAATGACGGGGCCTCTTATCAGACCCATGACCACCTCCCTGAGCAAGTGCCATCTCTATCCGGCGGGCACCATCTGCCGCCTCCTGAAATGAAATCTCACTACCGGCACTCATGGCCATCTGAACACGGATCGGCTGGGCCAACCCATCAATAAACCTCCGCACCCTCTCTCTATCGGTGGGGAGTATCACAATGGCATGACGAGCAAGATCAATGAACCGGGTCTCATACTGGATGACCGTCATAGGACCCTGCTGGAGACGCTCAAACTGCCTGCGAAGAGCATCTCGCTGAGTAACTGGAAGAAACTTCCCCAGAAATAACTCTGAAAACGGATCCCAGGTCAATAATGGCGACCCTGCTGGCCTGGCTAAACAGAAATCCCTCCACCAAGTCTTGGCGGATCCTGCCAGGCGAAAAGTGGCGAAGTCGACCCCATTGGTCTCTACGATGCCCATAGTTTGTAGAACCTCATGACAGCTAAATATGAAATCCTGAGCATCCTCTGAGGGAGTGCCACTATATGTAGTAGTGAAGTGAAACGATCAAGCCTCCACAAAGCATCCGCGGACATAGCCGCACCATCGCTAGACTGAGCCGCAATACCTGGCTGGGCTGTCACAGCTGGCTGAACTGCCACGGCTGGCTGAACTGCTGGAACCTGAGCCTGAGGAGCTACCGGCTCTGGAGTACGAGTATCGGGAGTCTGAACTCCTCCCCCAGCCTGAGATGTGGCTGGAGCTACGGAAAGCAAACCCGCTCTAGAAATGCCCTCCATAAAGCCTACCAGTCGGACCAAAGCATCCTGAAGCACTGGAGTGGCTATGAAACCCTCTGGGACCTGAGTTGGGCCCACTGGAACAGCTGGGGCCGGAACCTCCTCCTCAAAATTGACCTGAGGCTCCGTCGCTGGAAATGCTGCTCGGGGCTGAGCTCTGCCCCGGCCTCGGCCTCGCCCTCTGCCCCTAATAGGGGTTTCTGCTGGGGGCTCAGGCTGTTGCACGGTAGAAGAGGAAGCACGTGTCCTCGCCATCTGCGAAAGAATAGAGTGGAAAGACAATCAGTACTTGAGAAACAGAATCGCACGACAAGAATGAACAAGGTGAAGTTTTCCTAACTCAGTAGCCTCTGTGGGATAAATACAGACGTCTCCGTACCGATCCCTCAGACTCTACTGAGCTTGTCCGTGAGTTGTGAGACCTAAGTAACCTAGTGCTCTGATACCAACTTGTCACGACCCGTATTTCCCACCATCGGGTGTCGTGATGGCGCCTACTATCGGAGCTAGGCAAGCCAAATATTTAAAACACCTTTCCTGCTTTCTTTCAAAAAATATAATAAACGAGACAAAATTTAAGCGGAAGACTTTAAATCTAAAGCAACTGAAAACCAAAAGTGCGGAAGTTTAATACACATCACTACCCAAGGTCTGGTGTCACTAGCTCACGGACTACTACAGAATACTACAAACAAGGTCTGAAAGGAAATACATCATGTTTGTCTGATACAAGATGAACAAACGAAAAAAACATGGAAAGGGACTTCGGCCTGCGAACGCTAGCTAGGCTACCTCGAGAGTCCCTGGACTGAAGATAGCTCCCAGAAATCCTACTGCTGTGGTCCGTAAGCTGCTCCCTGATCTGTGCACAAAAATTCATAGAGTGTAGCATCAGCACAACCGACCCCATGTGCTGGTAAGTGCCTAGCCTAACCCCGGCGAAGTAGTGACGAGGCTAGACAGTACCTACCACATTTAACCTGTACAGATATATATACAACAAGTGCAAGAAAACAATAACAAGATAATACAAAGTAAAACTGGGAGGGGACATGCTATCGGGGAGTAACAGATAAAAATGAAATATTGGAAATAAACAGAAGAAACTCTGATTCCCATGATATATATATATATATAGTGGACGGCGTGCCACACGATCTCATAATATCATATATAAGTGGACGGCGTGCCACACGATCCCAATTTTAGTGGACGGCGTGCCACACGATCCCATAATATCATATATAAGTGGACGGGGTGCCACACGATCCCATAATATCATATATAGGTGGACGGTGTGCCACACGATCCCATAATATCGTATATAAGTGGACGACGTGCCACACGATCCCATAATATCGTTCATAATATCTGACTTCATATAGTAGACCCCTTTAGGGGAGAATAACAACTCAATACCTTTAACCCGGCAAGGGTACAACTAACAGCCCAAAATATCCCGACAAGGGAGAATCTATATATCAGTCTACACCTCCCGGCAAGGGAGTATTCACAACACATTCTCCTTTTTAAATCCATTCTTCCTTAATTAACACATTCATGTTCGAGCTAACGCTCCAAAAGTACACCAATCGCAATTTTACCTCAACTGTTCTTATTAAATGAAACTCACCACATAAACAAGGAGCTTGTATCACATTATTCAAATTAAAAGCAAATCAAGACTCACGGTCATGCTAGACTCCGGTGCATAGATAACCGTCACCATGCCTATACACCGTACTCCACATTAGCAAGTAGCAAATATCATCCTAATCCTATTCCCTCAAGCCAAAGTTAGAACAAACACTTACCTCGAATGCTCCAAACTCAACTCACGCTTCTAGTACAGCTTTACCTCTTGATTCCACCACCAATCCGCTCGAATCTAGTCATAAGTTACTTAATCACATTAATAATTACTAAATGAATCATCCCCAATGCATGAAAATAGATTTTCCAAGGTTTTTCCCAAAAAGGTCAAAAATACCCCCGGACCCACGTGGTCGAAACTCGAGGTTCGGACCAAAACCCGGTTACCCATTCCCCCATGAATCCCAATATATGATTTGTTTTTAAATCGGATCCCAATTGACGTCCAACTTCTCAATTTGTAGAAAACCTAGGTTCTATCCAAAACACCCGATTTTCCCCATGAAAATCTTTGACTTGAAGTTGAAATTATGTTAAAAGATGTTAAGGAATAAAGAAATTAAGTTAAAAATCACTTACCAATTGTTTTAAAGAAGAAAAGTTGTTTGGAAAATCGCCTCTAGGTTTTGGGTTTTTGAAAAGTGAAAAATGACTGAGATTTCCGAACTTGTATACCTTTCTGAGGACCTGGCGCGGACCGCACAAAAATGTGTTGCGACCGCGCCGAGTAGGAGAAAAGTGGGGCTTCTCTGAACCCTTCCAGCGCGGACCGCACTGTTTTGGTGCACGGCCGCGCTGGTTAACCTGAAACCCTAGCCCTCAGACTCAGCCACGCGGACCGCACAAAAATGCATCGCGGCTCCAGCGCGGACCGCGCGGAAATGACCGCGGCCGCGCTGGTGTCTGCAACACTTGAACCTGCATTTTCTTAAGTCCAAGACCTCCCGGGCCCCATTCAAAACTCACCCGAGCCCTCGGGGCTCCAAACCAAACATGCACACAACCTTAAAAACATCTTACGGACTTACTCGTGCGATCAAATCGCCAAAATAACATCATATACATAGGATCAAGCCTCAAACACACGATTTTCTTTCTTCAACTTTCATAACTCAAACTCTCCATTTTTAGTCCGAAACACGTCATATGACGTCCGTTTTTAGCCAAACTTTACAAATAGTGCTTAACACATATTTAAGACTTGTACCGGGCGTCGGAACCAAATACGAGCCCGATACCTATATTTTCTAACCCCGTTTTCATTTCAAATTTTCATATCAAATTTCAGAAAAATAATTTCTTTCAAAAATTCATTTCCCGGGCTTGGGACCTCAGAATTTGATTCCGGGCACACGCCCAATTCCCATATTTTTCTACGGACCCTCCGGGACCGTCGAATCACAGGTCCGGGTCCGTTTACCCAAAATGTTGACCGAAGTCAACATTATGCATATTAATACCAAAATTCATCAAATGTTTCACATGTTTCACATATTCTAACATAAAAACTTTCCGACTATGCGCCCGAACTGCGCACGCCAATCAAGGCAACTAAAAGCGAGGTTTTCAAGGCCTTGGGAGCACGGAACAAGGAAGAATTACGGTGATGACCCCTTGGGTCGTCACAGTGAGACCTAAGGGAACCTAGTGCTCTGATACCATGTTGTCACGACCCAAAATTCACTAAGGGTCGTGGTGGCGTCGGACACCGCTGTCAGGCAAGCCAATCAAAAATACTTAATTAAATTCAAATTTTAGTGCTTGTTAAAATCATTTTTTCCTTATACATTTAAGTAATAAATAGTAAAATTTACAGAAACAACAATGGAGTCTTTAACAAATTTAATATTGAATAATCCAAAAAATCATCCCAGAACCCGGTGTCACAAGTGCATGAGCAATTTTTAGGAAATAATGTAATACAACAATCGTCCGGAATACAATATTGGACAGAAATAAATACATAAATTTGAAAGAGGATCTGCTAGCTGCGGGTCGCCTCTAGAAGTGCAGCTCACTTAAGTCTCTGTATCAACCATGTTGTCATGCCCCGTAGGCTACTAGAGTCGCATGTGCCTGTGCAACAAAAATGCACAGAAGTGTAGTATGAGTACGAAACAACGTGTACCCAATGAGTATCCCGTCTAATCTCAAAGAAGTAGAGACGAGAGGTCGACTTCGACACTTACTAGTGGTCCAATAATGATATATTATTAATGTGAATAATCGAGGATTTATTAAGAATGACAGTAATTTCAAGTAAGTCATGAACAGATAAAAGATCCTTTTTTATATTAAAAATCTCTGGATTCATAATCCAATAGTTTCCAATTATCTCAAGTCGGTGAGAGCAAATATCAATCTTAAATAATCTCAAGGCAAACAATACAAGCATGCACAAATCATGCCGAGGATGTACGGCTCGCTCCAACAGAAATGTAAATTGTGCACTGCCAAGGGTCGAACAGCTCGAACCATAGATGCATCTATTACCCCGCTCGCGAACTATCTTGCGACGTGGTCAACATAAAATAAACAAATACCATGCTCACGAATCATACATGCGACGCAGGCACATATCGAAGTACATGCTCAAACAGCCAAATTTATCGAGGGACATTTATCCAAATAAAAGCCAATCCTCTTTTAACAATTTAAGAAAAGAAGTTTAATCCTTTTAGAAATTCATTTACTGATTCAATGTGTTTTAAGCAATTCAAGCTGTCAATAAGTTTTCAATTAATCCAAGTATAGGATGTTTTTGGGTCCTAGACTACCCGGACAATAGCATAATAGTAGCTACGCACGGACTCTCGTCACCTCGTGCGTACGTAGCCCCCACAAATAGGAGCACATAACCAGTTAACTCACCTATGGGGACAATTCCCTCTTACAAGGTTAGAAAGGAGACTCACCTCGCTCCGAAGATCCATAACCGGCATTCCACGCTCCTCCGAAGACTTAAATCGACGCACAATGCTCCACAACTAGCCAATAATTATACAAATCCATTAAGATATGCTAAGGTACTCATTATAATCCAATTTATAATAATTCCTAACCCTGATCGAAAAGTTCACAAACATGCCCTCAGGCTCACGTGCCTGGATTCCGAAATTTTTCGAAGATAAAGTTTACCCATGAACCCACGAACTCAAATATATGATTTTCTCTTAATTCCATACCCAAAATCGTGGTTAAATTCCAAGAATATAAATTCTAGGTCTTTCTACCAAAACCCCCATATTTCTACCAATTTACATGCTAAAATCCATACATAATCGATGTATTTAACTAAAGATGGATGGGATTAGCTTACCTTATCATTGTTGATGAAAATCCCACTTGAAGCTCTCCCAAAAATCGCCCCAACAAGACTAAAATGGAGCAAAATGGCCAAAACCCCCGATTTTAACACCCTCACTGCCTCAGCACTTTCCGCACCTGCGGTTAAACGACCGCTTCTGCGGTTCCGCAGGTGCGTCCATACTACCGCATCTGCGGCCCTTTCTAGGCCTCCCCATTTCTGCTTCTATGCTTCTTCTTCCGCAGATGCGGTCCCGCATCTGCGGCCAAACGATCGCATCAGCGGTCCCAGCTCTCTTTCGCCCATACCGCATCTGCGACCCTAGGGCCGCTCCAACCAGTCCCAAAACACGTTACGGACTTGCTCGAGGCCTAAAATCATATCAAACAACTCTAAAATCATGAATCAACCTTCAATCCAAGCTTTATGAACTTTAGAATTTCAAACTTCGACTTTCGATGTTTAACCCTATCAAATCACGTCCGATTGAACCCAAATTTTGCACACAAGTCATATTTGATATTACGGACCTACTCCAACTTCCGGAATCGGAATCTGACCCCGATATCAAAAAGTCCACTTTCGGTCAAACTTCTTAAAAACCTTCAAATTTCTATCTTTAGCCAAATGAATTCAAAATGACCTACGGACCTCCGAATTCACCTCCAATCATGCTCCCAACTCTAGAATTACCATACGGAGCTGCTCCCAAACTCGGAATCCCAAACGGACATTGACAACACAGATATGCACTTCAAGCCAAACTTATGAAATTTCTTCCAAAATGCTAACTTCCACAATAGGCGCCAAAACGCTCCTGAGTTATTCAAAACCCGATCCGGGCATACGCTCAAGTCCGAAATCATCATATGAACCTGTTGGAACCTTCAGATCCCGATTCCGAGGTCGTTTACTCTGAAATCCAATCTTAGTTAATTCCTTCAACTTTAAGCTTCCGAAATGAGAATTCTCTTTCCAAATCAACTCTGAACTTCCCAAAATTCAATTTTGACCCTGCGTACAAGTCATAATACCTAAAATGAAGCTAGTCATGGCCTCAGACTGCTGAACGACGCGCGAGAGCTCAAAACGACCAGTCGGGTCGTTACAAATTTTCTATGATTAATATCTGAATCGAGTGCAGTTAGTTTGAGTTTGAATGCATAGCATAATTTTTTTTTAAATGCGGTCCATTTTAGAAAATAAAATGATAAGAATCATTTGAATTTGAGATGAGATTATTTTTTTGCTTTTTAAAATATTACGTAAAAAACTAAAATGACAATAAAAATATTACTACAATATTTAGAAATAATGTGTTCAAACAATTAAAATTTTTTTTTTCTATGATTAAATAAAAATTTAAAAATACAAAATAAATTTCTAATATTGGTAATCTTACTAATGAAAATTAAATTGTATCTTATAGCTAAAAAAGAAAGAAAATTTAACTGCATCTAATATAAAATTAATTATAAGAGAACTCAATAAATTTGGAACATGATAATCAAATAACTTATGTATTAATATTTTAGACTAATTAAAAGTTACAATTTAAAACAAAATAGGACATTATTTTGGCTCTAGATAAAACATTAATATAAAAACTAATTAACATTTGTAGTAGGGAAGAGAATGTACATAAAGAAATAGAGGTAGTGTAGGATACTTATACTTTAAATTAATTTAAAAATAGATAAAATAAAATAATTAAATTATATTTAAAAATATTACTGATAAATTTAAATAATTAAATTATGATTAAATATTAAATAATACAATAACTATAACAAGAGAAAAAAAAGAATTTATGTAAAAGTGATGTGATGAATAAGATATATTTGACTTCCAGATAAAAATAAAGTGATAATAAGAATTTTGTTAAGATAATATGATCTAATGTGCTCGAACAAGATAGATCACAATATGGCATGTTTAGTATTCTTTAATATCGACAGCGGAACGAAATACAAGTACCAAAATCAAGGGGTTAGGTTGCTACAAATATATATTAAAAAGATTGGTTGTTCACTACGAGATTTGAACAATAATTTCATATCATGTTTCATAATTAAATTCTCATGTTATATAATTTTTATCTGAGAGATTTATATTTTAAGGTTATTTGTACATGATTCAAACAACCTACATCGCAATTTGAAATGATTTGTCCGCGCATCGCGCGGTACTGGTACTAGTTATATTAAAAGGAGAGTAGTGAAGCATGAGGTTAAACCAAGTGGAAAGCTAAAAAAAAGCCACTTGGCAATTTTAAGACAACATTAAAAACTTGAATTATAAATGGAAACATAATTAATGGAAGTAGTAGTTCAATAATAATTATTTTTTAATTATGATACAAATATCTTAAGATTTAAACTAAAAATAAAAATATTCTCTTTTTAATGACCAAAGACGTACAAAAAAAAGGATGCAATTTTCATTAAGCAAACCAATATACTATAACTATAGATATCTTAAATTAAATTTGTGTATAATATAGATTTTGTGTATAATTCAATTATGGCATGTATCCTTTTTGAGAAAGAATCATTGTATATTACACATTAATTTTAAGTTAAAATAATAATTCTTTATTTAGTACAAGATTTGTATTTGACCTTATTTGTGAACAATATACATTACTATAGGTATCGTATACATTACTATAGGTATCTTTAATTAATTTTTGTGTATAATTCAGTTATGGTAAGTATCTTTTTTTGAGAAAGAATTAATTAAAATTTCGTTAATTTCGTTTTATATATTACACATTTATTTTAAGTTGAAATAATAATTCTTTATTTAGTACAAGCTTTGTATCTGACCTTATTTGTAAACAATATACATTACTATAGGTATCATATACATTACTATAAGTATCTTTAATTAAATTTTGTGTATAATTTGGTAGATATCCTTTTTAAGAAAGAATTAATTAAAATTTTGATAGTTTCGTTTTGTATCTTACACATTAATTTCAAGTTGAAATAATAATTATATTTAGTACAAACTTTGTATTTGACCTTATTTGTGAACAATATACATTATTATAGGTATCTATATCTATCTATATTATATTAAAAGGAGAATAGTATGCATTTTGGTTAAGCCAAGTGGAAAGCTAAAATAAAGCCACTTGGCAATTTTAGGACAACATTAATAATTAGAAATTATAAATGGAAATATAATTAATGGAAGTAGTTTAATGAATCTTATACATAATCTAAATATATCTTCGACAAATCTAATCTATATATTTATGTCTATACTTATATTTATATGTATATTTGTATCTATATATTGATCCAGTCATAGATTTTCTTCTATGTTAGTTAGAAATATAGAGATAAAAAATTAATTAAAAACTATAATAAAAAATATAAAAATACATAAATTGAGATAACCTATGACTATTTATATTTTGGAGTAAGTTAAAATATAAAACAAAACTAAAATTTACTTAAAATTTTAAAGATTTATTAAGTTTAAAATTAAATAAATTCAAGAAGCAAAATAAGATCTTTACATAAAGTAAATTATTTACAAGGTAAGAAAAAATTATTTTAATAACAAGAATAATAAAGTCACATTAATATTGATAAATCGGGCAAACAAACATTTTATACGTAAATATTACAACAACATCAAGATATAATGTGTTCAAACAATTAAAAAAATATTTTTGTATGATTAATATTTGAATTGAGTGCAGTTAGTTTAAGTTTGAAAGCATGACATAAATTTTTGAAAATACGATCCAATTTAGAAATATATGTTATATTAAAAGGAGAGTAGTATGTATTTTGGTTAAGCCAAGTGGCAAACTAAAATAAAGCCACTTGGCAATTTTAGCACAACATTAATAATTAAAAATTATAAATGAAAACATAATTAATGGAAGTAGTTTAA
Organism: Nicotiana tabacum; assembly: GCF_000715075.1. Classification (NCBI taxonomy): domain Eukaryota; kingdom Viridiplantae; phylum Streptophyta; class Magnoliopsida; order Solanales; family Solanaceae; genus Nicotiana; species Nicotiana tabacum. Next base: position 38,777,830 of record NC_134086.1, read on the forward strand.
TGAATCTTATACAATCTAAATATATCTTAGACAAATCTAATTTATATATCTATATCTATATTTATATTTATATGTATATTTGTATCTATATATTGATCCAATCATAGATTTTCTTCTATGTTAGTTAGAAATATGGAGGTAAAAAATTAATTAAAAACTATAATAAAAAATATAAAAATACATAAATTGAGATAACCTATGACTATTTATATTTTGGAGTAAGTTAAAATATTAAATAAAACTAAAATTTACTTAAAATTTTAAAGATTTATTAAGTTTAAAATTAAATAAATTCAAGAAGCAAAATAAGATCGTACATAAAGTATGCAAATTATTTATAAGGTAAGAAAAAATTAAATAATTAGCAAAAATTATTTTAATAACAAGAATAATAAAGTCATATTAATATTGATAAATCGGGCAAACAAATATTTTTTACGTAAATATTACGACAACATCAAGATATAATGTGTTCAAACAATTAAGAAAATATTTTTGTATGATTAATATTTGAATTGAGTGTAGTTAGTTTAACTTTGAAAGCATGACATAAATTTTTGAAAATACGATCCAATTTAGAAAATAGAATAATAAAAATTACTTGAATTTGAAATGAGAAGGTTGTAACGATCCGACCGGTCGTTTTGAGCTTTTGCACATCGCTCGCCAGTTCTCTACCATGATTTACCCTGTGTGATGTAATATGACTTATGTAAATCGCTGGTTTTGGGTTTCAGTGTAATCAGAATGAATTTGGGAGAACAGTTCTCAGTTTAATGCTTGAAATTTGAAAGGTTTGACCAAGATTTGACTTGTTTGTATATGATCTCGGATCAGAATTTTTATGATTTGGCTAGCTCCGTTGGGTGATTTGGGACTTAGGAGCACAATCAGAATGCATTTTGGAAGTCCGTGGAAGGTTTAGGCTTGAATTGGCAAAATTGAGATTTCGACGTTTTCCAATTGATAGGTGAAATTTTGATATCGGGGTCGGAATGGAATTTCGGAAATGGGAGTAGGTCTGTTGTGTCATTTGGGATGTGTGTGCAAAATTTCAGGTCCTTCGGACGAGGTTTGATAGACTTTTAGATCGAATTTGGAATTCGAAAGTTTTGGAATTCTTAGGCTTGAATCCAAGGGTGATTTGATGTTTTGATGTTGGTTTGAGCATTCCGAACGTTGGAACAAGTTTGAATTATGTTATGGGGTGTGTTGGCATGTTTGGTCAGGGTCCCATGAGGCTCGAATATGTTTTGGAAGAGTTTTTGGAAGATTTTGGCGTTTTGAGCATAAGCATGTAATGATCCAAAGGTCCATTTTTAGTTCTAGAGATCGAAATTTGATTTTGAGACTTCCGAAATTTTGATAATGAATTATAGGAGTGATCTGGAAAGTTTGGTCTAATTTCATCAAGTCGCGATTGGATTTTTGACGCGAATCATGAGTTAATTATTTAACGAGCGAAATGGATATCGCACTGAGCAAACGAGCTCCGAATTGAGTTTCGATTGAAGGACTATGTTCGTATCATTATTTGTGACTCATAGGAATAAGAATCATCAAATTTCGAGTTCGTGTGATGGAGTTAGAACCTTTTTAGTGAAATTAAACACTATTGGTGCATCAGATCTGGTGTGCACCTTTTAATAACCAGATTTGACCTTTTAGTGACGGGAATTTAGCCTTTAGCGACCAGAATCAGATTTATTAAAGCTGTCACGTTTTTTTAGCTCATTTTGACGTTTATTTTGGTGGAAGAACACGACTTGGGGCGATTTTTGAGCAAGAAATCATGGGAAATATTGTGGTAAGTCACTTGTGATCATTTCTACTCCATAATATTGAATTATCATCGAATAATCCGACTAGATTACATGTTTTGAGGTGTAAATTGGGGATTTGGACCTAGGGATTGGAAAATAAGATTTGAGGATTTGGAGGCCGAATTGTTATCGGAATTTGGTAATTTTGGTATAGTTGGACTCGTGGTTGAATGGGTTGTCGGATTTTGTGAGTTTCGTCGGATTTCGAAGCATGGGCCCGGGGCCGGGTTTGAGCAATTTCGGGATTTTGATGTTAAATTGAATATTTTCGAGTGGGCTTCGCTCCCTTAGCATATTTTAATGATTTTGTACTGATTGTGGCTAGACGTGGAGCATCCGGAGGTCGATTCATGCGGGCGAGGCATCGCGGGCTAGAGTTTGGACCGGATCGAGGTGAGTAATGATTGTAAATGATGTTCTGAGGGTTTGAATCCCCGGATTGCACATCGTAGTGCTATATTGAGGTGAGGCACACACTTGATGATGAGCGTGGGGTTGTGCACTATTGGGGATTGTGACTTGGTCCGTCCCGATTGATGATTTTACCGCGTATTTGATTGAAAACTATTTACTATCATCATTATTTGGGTTGAATTCCATATTTGGGCCTAGTACCAGCTATGTGAACCCTTCAGGGATTTTTGTTGATATATTCTCACTGTTTTGACTTTATACTTGAACTCAGTCATGTTATTTTCCACTATTTTCAAAACTCAGCCAAGTTTATTTTGCTTTAACACTTGAAATGATATTTCAAATAATATTTTGGGTGGAGCATCATGTTTTACTGTTGCCCGAGTGGCTTATGTGATTTTGACTGAGTAAGGACGAGGGCCTGTATGGTGAGAATACTTTTGGATCGGGCTGCACCCCGCAGCAGTGAGATACTGATTTGATTATGAGGCTGAGGGCCTGAGATATGTACGCGACGAGGTGGCTTGTTGATTGATATGAGGCTGATGGCCTAGATTTGATGCCACGAGATGGTTTGATATTGTGCTTGGGCCGTAAGGGGCCTCTCCCGGAGTCTGTACACCCCCAGTGAGCGCGGGTACCCATTGTGATGTGAGATATAGCCCGTAGGCTGATATTGTACTATGTGATAGCCAGAGGGGCTGGTATTGTTCTATGTGATTGCCCGAGGGTCTAGTACCGTTCTATGTGATTGCTTGAAGGGCTGGTATTGTTCTGAGATATTGCCCGAGGGGCGGAGTTGTTGACATTGTGCCCGAGGGGCGAACTTTATGTGTTTATCTTTCATATTTACTTGTCATTTTACCTGCTAAACTATGGTATTTGTGCCCGAGGAGCGGATTTCTGTGCTTATGTGATGACCCGAAAGGTCATCACTTGTTTTAAAATAAAACTTCCATGTTCTGAGGCCTTGAAAACCTCATTTAAAATCACCTCGATTTGCGTGCGCAGTCCGGCGCGTAGTCGGAAAGCTTAAATATGAAATTATGTGAAAAATGTTAAATCTTGACTTTAAAATGAGTTAATTTGACTTCAGTCAACCTTTTAGGTAAACGGACCCGGACCCGTAATTTGACGGTCCCGGAGGGTCCCTAGGAAAATATGGGATTTGAGTGTATGCCCAGAATCAAATTCCGAGGTCCTAAACCCGAGAAATGAATTTTTAAGTGAAATTGTTTTCTGAAATTGTTTAAAGAAATTCGAAATAAAAACTGATTAGAAGGTGATGGTATCGGGCCCGTATTTTGGTTCTGGTGCCCGGTACAGGTCGTATATATGATTTGAGTCATTCCTGTGAAATCTGGTTAAAAACGGACGTTGTTTGAAGTGATCCGGACATTATTTGGGAAATTTGAGGCTTAAAAGAGTTTTGAGAAATTTCATTGATCTTGAGGTTTAATTCGATGTTCATGATGTTATTTTAGTGATTTGATTACACGAATATGTCCGTAGGATATTTTTGAGGTTGTGTGTATACTTGGGTTAGAGTTTCGAGGGCTCAGGCGAGTTTCAGGTAGGTTCCGGAATGCCATAGGCTTAGAAATCAGATGTTGCAGGTTCAGGAAGTTGCAGGTCTCTGAACCCGCTAGTGCGGTCCGCGAGAAATCACGTGCGACCGCGGTCACCTTTGTGCGGTCCGCGGTGGAGGCTGTGCGGCCGCAGTCGGCCTTGTGCGGTCCGCACAGGGTGCTAAACTGCAAGTCTTCAAGGAGGCCTGTGCGGCCGCGGTCCATTTGATGCGGTCCGCACAGGGGGTTTGGAGGGGTATAAATAAACGGGAATTTTAGTTATTTTCCACTTTTCAAAACCCCAAAAACATAAGAGGCGATTTTTCAAACAACCTTTCTTCTCCAAAACGTTGGTAAGTGATTTCTAACTAACATCTTTTAACATGATTTCAACTTCAAATCAAAGATTTTCATGGGGGAAATTGGGTGTTTTGGGTAGAACCTAGGTTTTTCTAAAATTGGGGATTTGGACCTCAATTTGAGGTCCGATTTCAAAATAAATTATATATTTAGATTAGTGGGGGAATGGGTAATCGGATTTTGGTCCGAACCTCGGGTTTCGACCATATGGGCCCGGGGCTGATTTTGACTTTTTTGGTAAAACTTTGAAAAATTCATTTTAATGCATTGGGGTTGATTCATTTAGCACTTATTGATGTAATTAAGTAACTTGTGACTAGATTCGAGCGGATTGGTGGTGGAATCGAGGGGTAAAGCTTTAATTGCGACTTGAGTGGTGTTTAAGGCATCGAGGTAAGTGTTTGGTCTAACCCTAGCTTGAGGTATTAGGAGTTGCGTCATATTTGCTGTTTGCTTCTTGTTGAGTACAACGTATAGGCATGGTAAAAAGTATCTATACATTGGTGTCAAGCATGACCGTGAGTCTTAAATTGAAAGTTGTTGTGTTCTTAAATGACACTTGGGTGCTTTACTTAATGATCTTCTACGATTGAGCATTTTCAATAAGTGAACTGAGTACAAACTAAGTTGAGATTGGTTATAGCTAATTCTCCCTTGTCGGGATGACTAATTCAATACTGTTGTTTCCTTGCCGGGAAAATTATTTCATTATTGTGTTCCCTTGCTGGGAAGTTATTATATTGATTATTTTCCCTTGCCGGGATTCCTTGAAATTGTGAGATATTATGAAATGGGAGCGGGTGGTACGCCTACCACAAGATATTATGAAATGGGAGCGAGTGATACGCCTACCACAAGATATTATGAAATGGGAGCGGGTGGTACACCTACCACAAGATATTACGAAATGGGAGCGGTTGGTACGCCTACCACAAGATATTACGGAATAGGAGCGGGTGGTACACCTACCACAAGATATTATGAAATGGGAGCGGGTGGCACGCCTTCCACAAGATATTATGAAATGGGAGCGGGTGGTACGCCTACCACAAGACATGAGAAATGAGATTGGGTTGCAAGCCTGCAACAAGATGGAAACTGAAAGTGAAAGTTGTCTTTACTTTTCTTTATCTGTGTTAGAAGTTATATTGTTAGCTTCCTTATTTATTCCTTGCTATTTTGCTTTATCAGCTATCCCTGAGGCTTGTTTCCCTTCCCCAGCTTTAATTGCTTATTAACTGTTTACTTTTCCGCCATATATTATATAACTATACAGGTTTATCTGGAGTCTGGTCCTAGCCTCGTCACTACCTCGCCGGGGTTAGGCTAGACATTTACCAGCACATGGGGTCGGTTGTGCTGATACTACACTCTGCACTATGTGCAGATCCCGGAGCAGCTATTGGACAGTAGTTGGAGGGCTTCCTTCAGTCCATCCGGAGACCCAAGGTAGACCTGCAGACGTTCGCGGGCCCTGGCGTCTCCCTCTATCTCTATTTCCTGTTTCATTTATCTCTTGCTCAGGAACAGTACTATGTATTTTCTTCAGATTTTGTATGTAGTGACTCTTAGACAGTCTGTGGTACTGTGACACCAGATTTTGGGGTATTGAAGTTTAAAAGTGGTAATAGACGTAGCTCTAAGCTTTATAAATGTTGACTTCCGCCTATTTCCTAACTTCCGCTTTATTTATATTGTAGCCCTATGTTTGTTTTAAAAGAAGTAATATGAAAAAAATAGTAGATAGTTAAGGGTTGGCTTGCCTAGCTCACATTTGTAGGCACCATCACGACTCCCGAGGGTGGAAATTTCGGATCGTGACAGCTTATCTGCACTAACTATTTTGCATTCATTTGCGTAACTGTTGAAAAAGTCATTTTCAAGAAGTTTAAACTGAGCTAAGATGTTTTAAGAGATTTTTTACAGCTTCATTGCTTTCTTACTGGTTTTTGAACTACTTCTATACAGCATCTTGATATGCTTTACGTGATTTCTTACCATTCAGACTTTAGTTATGATTATTACTCACTGAGTTGGAGTACTCACTTTAGTCCCTGCACCTTGTGTGTAGATTCAGGTATTTATACACCCGGTAGCGGATTTTGGCTGATTGGAGGCAGGGTCATCGGAGTTTAGCAAGGTAGCTGTCGGCGTTCGCAGCACTGCTTCTCTCTCTCTCTTCATTTCATTAGTCTGTACTAGTACACTTCAGACTTTCAGTTGTATTTATATCCTAGTAGATGCTCGTGACTTGTGACACCCCGGTTTGGGTTGTGTCGGGTTGTATTTTCGCTACTTCTTATCATTAAATCATGTTTAGACTTCTTTTATATTATTTAACTATTTTAAAAAGGTGAATTGGGTTTAGTTGGCTGGCCTTGTCTTCACGAGAGGCGCCATCACGACCGGGTCGGGGTTTGGGTGGTGACAAGTTGGTATCAGAGCCTAGGTTACATAGGTCTCACGAGTCATGAGCAGGTTTAGTAGAGTCAAGCGGATCGGTACGGAGACGTCTGTATTTATTCTCGAGAGGCTGCAGAACCTTTAGGAAAAACTTCACATTCTTGAATTCTTACCGTGCATCCTTGATTCAGCTTGAAATATAACTCTTTGAATTCCTTCCACGCGTTCGTATGCACGCATGAGCGCTCAGTATCAGATGTACATCGATGGCTTGTGATTCTCTGATCGAGGGGCAAGATGTGATCTATGTGTATTGATGTTGGGCCAGTCTGGAAGACTTGAGGCCGTATCTTTGCCTATAGCTTGAGCACTGAGGTGCTGATTGTGTGAGCAAGTGTTTTTGAACTTACTAGTATTCGTACCCGCGCGATGCGCGGACACAAATTATGTGAGGTTATGATTTGGATTATTTGAATTATGTATAAATAACTTTAAAATATAAACCTTCCAGATAAAATTTATTGATAATCATTAGATATTAATTAAGAAGCAAGATATGAAACCATTTCGCAAATCTCATAGTGGATAATCTGTTTTCTTTTTCTATATTTATATAATCCAATAGGTTACTTTTAGTACTTGAATTTCGTTTTGTTATCAATATTAAAAATTACTAACTATGTCATGTGGTGATTTGTCTCGTTTGAACATATTAAATTATATTATTTTAATATAATTCTCAGTATTAGTTTATTTCTTATCTCAAGCTTTAATAAGTCTTATTCTTTTAAATTTTACACAATTTTTTTGTTCTTTGCTTATAATTATTATATTATTTAATATTATTATACTTTCATGTGATTTTTTCGGCTTACTAATTGACTTTATATTTTGATTATTATCCTTTTAATAATTATAATATATTTTTTATTCTTGAAATTTAATATATTTTACTCTTTTATCCTCTTACTCAAAACTATTTTACTATTTAAATCTATTAATAATATTTTTGAAATAATTCAATTATTCACTTTATTTTAAATTAATTTAAAGTATAAATATTCTCACATTGTATCTATTTTTTTCTTTATACAGTCTCTTCCCTATTAAGAAATTTTTAATTAGTATTTTACCCGTAATCAAAATAATATCATATTTGACTTTAAGTTGTAACTTTGATTAGTATAGATTACTAATATATAAGTTCTTTGATTATTATATTCCAAATTTATTAAATTTTCTTATATTTAATTTTTGTATTACATGCAATAAAAAATTCTCTTTTAGTTTCAACATACAAGATTTGACTTTTAATTTTAGTTAACAAAATTACTTATATTAGATATTTATTTTATATTTTTAAATTTTAATTCTATATCTAGCAAGACTTTAATTTTTGGTTCCACTTTATTTATTATTATTATCCATTACTATCCTTTAATATAATATAGATAATCTAGAAATTTTTTAATTTCAAAATAAATATCTATTTTATTTTAAAAATATTTCTTGAATTCTTAAGTTATTTAAATTTATCAATAGTATTTTTAATTATTTTATTTCACTTTATTTTATTTTCTAAACTAATTCTTAGCATAAATATTCTCACGCTATTTCTAATTTATTTAAATATTTTTAAGTTCTTATTTTATCTGTTAGACATAAGTTGCATGATATTATCCACAATATGATATTTCTTATCATAATAGATAAATAACAACTTTTTCATCTCAAATTTAAATAAGTTTTATCATTTTCTTTATGATGAAAGATTTGATTAATTTCTCTCTATTTATTCCTTATTTTTGCTATTCTATTATTTAATACATAATATTATTACATTGTTAGGCTTTCATTAGCTTGTTTAATTTAATATTTATTTCTACCATACTCATTTTAGTATTAATCATAAAAGTTAATTTCTTATTTTTTTGAACACATTATATCTAATGATAATGTTTTCATTATCATTTTATTTCTCTGTGTACTATTTCTAAAAATAATAAAATTATGCAATGAAAGTAAAGAAAACAGATCAAGTGGTTAGTGAATAATTATATTTGGAAAGCTATCAAAATTTATTTAATATAAAAATGTGAGTCAATTTTAATTGATTTCTACCACAAATTAAAGTTGATCAAATCTAAGTTGTTTTAATCCTTATTAAATTTGTCTAAAAATCTATTTAGATTATGTCTTAAAAATGTTAAGTGACATTTTCTGAATATGCCCCCTGGCTTAATGCCATGCCTCACTACCTTCCTTTTAATATAATATATATAGAAGATATAAATATTTAAGTTTTTTCTTATCTTATAAATAATTGTATACTTAATGTAAGATCTTATTTTACTGCTTGAATATTTTAATTTTTGAAGTAAATTTTAGTTTTATTTTATATTTTAACTTACTTCAAAGTATAAATAGTCATAGGTTATCTCAATTTATGTTTTTCTATTTTTTTTTCCAATTATAGTTTTCTAATTAATTTTTAACCTCCATATTTCTAGCTAATTTAGAAGAAAATCTGTGTGTGTATATATATATATATATATATATATATATATATATATATATATATATATATATATATATATATATATATATATATATAAAAGAGAGAGATTATATTTGTCTAAGATATATTTGGATTATGTATAAGATTCATTAAACTACTTCTCTTAATTACTTTTCATTTATAATTTCTAATAATTAGTATTGTCTTATAATTGCCAAGTGGCTTCATTTTAGCTTATCACTTGGCTTAACCACAATGCATACTACTCTCCTTTTAATATAATATAGATATGTTCGGTAGTGTCCCTATTAGTGGGAGTGATGGCTGGATAACTATGTGATGAATATGTTAGTACAACGAGATATATCCATATGATTTGGAAGTGATGAGAAGGGTCTGTTGGAGGATAGAAGAACTATTAGGTGCTTGAATTCCATCTTGATTCGAGGTATAGCCCCGAGTTATAGGCGTGTGAAGAATCTTTTCATGTTTCCCAGTTGTGAATGAAGTAAATTTCATGTTGCGGTATGAGTTTAGACTCAAGAAGACTAAGTGACTGCGTACAGTTTATGACAGTGGAAGGTATACAGGAATGTTAGTTGGAGGCAAAGCAGGTGGGTTATCTCCTGCGGAGTGTTCTGAGGTCGTGTGATCCTTATGTTGTCTATTAGAAGATCTCATTTACAAGTGAAGTATATGTGTTGAAATTTAAATTTGGATCGCTTAAGAGAGTGGGCTTAACTGTTGCGAGAGTGAATGCGAGATTTGCAGAAGAGTTAAAATTCTAGATGATCTGTGTTTTCACAAGCTTATAAAGGATTTGAGTTTAATCTCACTATGGTATTATGGCATCAATATAGTATAAGTGTTATGAGTTATTGAGTGTATTTTGATCTATGGCTTCGAGCCAAGTGGGGGAGTCTGCTGTTGATTAGTTGATTGCATGACTAGGTGTTATGTCAGTTCTAGTTTGAGGCGTTCAAGTGAATCAGTTATGGCCCGCGGAGATTGAGATCGAGGATGGTTTGAGTAAAGGAATTTTTTTAACAAAGGTTATAAGATGCTTCACGGGTGTGTGAGAATCACAAGATGTCTTAAGTCATTGTTGGTAAAAGATGCTCGGCGCGTAGAGTAGGGAATTGCTTGGTTGTAATGGAATGAGGTTACATTTTGCAGTGTTAGAAGTGCTAATGAGGCACAGGTTGTTCCGGTCTTTTGCTCGAGCTAATTGCGGTTTGAGTAGAGTGGATGACTCTCGGAAATGGTTCAAATGTGCTCAAGATTTCGCATGTAATAACTGGAGATTTTCAGATTGTATTTTTGGCTAGAAACTGAGGTTTGTATTTGGAGGGTGTCAAGATCTGTGGTATTGCTATATCAATTATGGGATTCTATATATCATTATCAGGAAGGTGAAGGCAATGGCTCGAGATTCGTAGGAGGCCTCTTCAGGGTAAGTATTTTGAATGTGGTGCTTATGGGAATATCTAAGAAAGTATTCAGTGGCTTATGATCCTTAGACGACGTGGTTTTATGCTTGGGTCTCGCATGGTGAGTCGGGGTTGAGGAATTGTGGTGTTACAGCAAGAGGGAATATCAAGTTGAAGATAAATCAGAAGAAAACTCGGATAGATGGGATAGCTTGTTAGTAGGCCGGATCGGTATGGTAAGGATGTGATTAGTTCCTTGGTTGTGTACGGGGTAATGAGTTCTTACAGGTATTTCGCGGTAATGCTCTTAGGTTTTGATGGCTTGCATAGCTAGGTCGAGTTAGAAGGATTCAGTCCTGGCAGGTTTGGTTTGTGCAAGGGGAACTCGGAGAGTTCTTGATGGTTTCTACCTCAGCTGGAGAAGTATATTTTCTGTGGGCATGAGGAGCATGGGATGTATAATGATTTTTTCTAGATGGGACCAATGGAAAGTTCTTGACTAGTTGAGTACGTAGATGTTTGTGGCTCGGAAGGAAGATGAAGTTCTCAGGTTATCCTAGGATGGTATGGTATATGCGGTATGTTGTGGAGGATTGAGATTTGCGGGTGGAAGGATACTGTTCAATTTTGAACGGAAAGTCATAAAAAAAATTCTTAGGCAGCACAGGCAGTTTCAGATGATTAGAGGAGTGAGCTTCAGATGACTAGAGGAATGAGCTTCAGATGATTAGGGGAATGATCTTCAGATGATTAAGTAAATGGTATTGCTAAATGGAGTAATTTGACGAGGGTATATGTTTCAGAAAAGGCAATATGATTAAGTTGATAGTACTTCGGTAGTATTGCGACACTTTCTTGTTAGATCGACTGCTGATATTCGATCTTGCTTGGTGGTACAGGGGAATTTTAGAGTATCTTTTGTGGAATGATTGGGTATTTGAGGTGTGGTCTGTATTCGAATGACGGAATTGGGATCAGGGGTGCTGAGTCATGCGCCATATGGATTGGGGGACAGGGAAGTTCTCACATTCAGGTTATGTTGTGGTTGTGAGTCGTATGTATCGGCACTGTTTAGTGACTATCGGGGTTTGGAGACCCGAGCGGATCTTTTGTGCTTGGTATGTTAGATTTTGGGCATGATATTGGGTTCAGACTGGTTGCCTCCATGTTGTGTCATTCTGGACTATTGCGCTAAGGCGGCGCTGTTGGCTACGCTGGAATTACCACAGATTGAGTGACGAGGTTCGACGGATTATGTCCTAGTGGAGTGGTTTTATATTTCGAAGACCCAGCGGACGACTAGGAAGGATTGTCTTTCTTATGTGGGCTTTCGTGATAGATGTCTGTGCAGAGGCTTCTACCATTGATTCAGTTTCGGTAGTGAGGGACTTTTCGGATGTGTTTCTTATGGCCGAGCATGTCGCCAGACAAGGTTGTTGATTTCGGTATTGATTTGATGTCGGGCACCATATCGTATGGCACCGGTAGAGTTAAGGAGTTGAAAGAGCAGCTTCAAGATTTCCTTGATAAGGGGTCCGTTGACAGGCCAATGTAGATTTATGTTCTAACTTAAGTCGGCTTGGTTCGCTCTGAGTTATAATGTTGAGGGATGTGTTGATTCAATTGTTATTGAGCTTATTAGTAATCTGGGGAGATCTATGAGCTACCTTTTTGTGTTGCAAGGTGTTATGATTTGTTGATTACAGACACATATGGTGCAGTTCTATTGAAGTTTCATAGTGGAAGTCGAGCGGGAAGAGTGATTGGGTGTTGCTCGGTGAATGGCGTATCGGTTATGTCCTTTTGGGTTTGTGTGGTGTATGTTATTAGCTTTGCCGTGGGTATGAAGATTGGCTTTGGTTCTAGACATCAATTGCGTGTGGTCGTCAATTTCGAGCAGAGTGACTTAAGGTGTTCCATGGAGACCAGTGTTTGGATAGGGTCGCGCATTGTAGCAAAGTTATGTGGAGGTATGACCTTGCGAGTTAGATTCATGTATCCTATTTCGATGATGCGAGACGGGTTCTCAGCCTTGTGTTGTGGTGGTGCTAGTGAGCTTGCGGTACAACTCTTTTATTTGAGTCATTTTCATGATTTGAGTACGTTCGGATTGTTGCTTATTGGTGCGCGTATTGCGCAAGTTGGGGCCTTAGTCTGTACTGAGGTGTCATGTCACCTGAGTAGTTATGTTGGATTAGATGAGATCGTTGGGATCTTTAATGAATACAAACGGATTCGATTTCAGCATGTCAGGAGGATAAATATCAAGGTTCGGCTCAGAAATTTGCTATGGTCCTTGCCAAAGGAGAAGTGGCCTTATGAATGGTTGATCTGAGAAATGGTTATGGTTTATTGCGTGTTTCAATTATCATTGGTAGTATATGGAAGTGGTGAAATGAGACTTTAGTTGGTAAGAGATTTTCTATCGGTATTCGGTTGTTATGTGCATCTGATGTGATTCGAAGTTATCGATGTGAGTGTTTGAGTTATGTGGTATATCATGTTATTGCACCTGAGATAGCAGATATGGTTTGTTACAGCTTGTTCGGACTTATTCACAGTATAAATGTGAGATTCTGATCGTATTGAGGATTTTAGAAGCAGAAATGTGGTTCTATGGTTTATGGACTAGGATGGATTGTGAAATTTCAGTTATATTATGTTATCGAACCTATATGAGATAGGGTGACGTGGGATCACCCCCGGGTATGTTCATGGTGAGGTTATTCAGCAATTGGTTGGCTTTTGGAACAACTCTGGGCACGTTCGAGGACAAACGTATGTTTAAGTGGGGGAGGACGTAACGACCCGACCTGTTGTTTTGAGCTTTTGCACTTTGCTCGCCAGTTCTCGGCCATGATTTGCCCCGTGTGATGTAATATGACTTATGTAAATCATTGGTTTTGGATTTCGGGGTAATCGGAATGAATTTGGGAGAACAATTCTCAGTTTAATGCTTGAAATTTGAAAGGTTTGACCAAGATTTGACTTGTTTGTATATGATCTTGGATCGGAATTTTTATGATTTAGTTAGCTCCGTTGGGTGATTTGGGACTTAGGAGCGCAATCGGAATGCATTTTGGAAGCCCGTGGAAGGTTTAGGCTTGAATTGGCGAAATTGAGATTTCGGCATTTTCCGGTTGAAAGTTAAAATTTTGATATCGGGGTCAGAATGGAATTCCGGAAATGGGAGTAGGTCCGTTGTGTAATTTATGATGCGTGTGCAAAATTTCAGGTCCTTCGGACGAGGTTTGATAGACTTTTTGATCGAATTCGAAATTCGGAAGTTTTGGAATTCTTAGGCTCATCCGAGGGTGATTTGATGTTTTGATGTTGTTTTTAGCGTTCCGAAGGTTAGAACAAGTTTGAATTATGTTATGGGGTGTGTTGGCATGTTTGATCGGGGTCCCATGAGGCTCGGGATCCCTTGATGACGAGCGTAGGGTTGTACACTATTGGGGATTGTGACTTGGTCCGTCCCGATTGATGATTTTATCGCGTATTTTATTGAAAACTATTTGCTATCATCATTATTTGGGATGAATGCCATATTTGGTCCTAGTGCCAACTATGTGAACTCTTCGGGGATTTTTGTTGATATTTCCTCACTGTTTTGATTTTATACTTGAACTCAGTCATGTTATTTTCCACTGTTTTCAAAACTCGGCCAAGTTTATTTTGCTTTAACACTTGAAATGATATTTCAAATAATATTTTGGTCTGAGCTTCATGTTTTACCGTTGACTGAGTGGCTTATGTGATTTTGATTGAGTAAGGCCGAGAGCATGTATGGTGAGGATAATTTTGGATCGGGCTGCACGCCGCAGCAGTGAGATACTAATTTGATTATAAGGCCGAGGGCCTGAGATATGTACATGACGAGGTGGCTTGTTGATTGATATGAGGCCGAGGGCCTAGATTTGATGCCACAAGATGGCTTGATATTGCGTTTGGGCCGTAAGGGGCCCCTCCCGGAGTCTGTACACCCCTAGTGAGCGCGAGTACCCATTGTGACGTGAGATATAGCCCGATGGGCAGATATTGTACTATGTGATAGCCCGAGGGGCTGGTATTGTTCTATGTGATTGCCCGAGGGGCTGATACCGTTCTATGTGATTGCCCGAGGGGCTGGTATTGTTCTGAGATATTTCCCGAGGGGCGGAGTTGTTGACATTGTACCTGAGGGGCGAACCTTTATGTGTTTATCTTTCATATTTACTTGTCATTTTACCTGCTAAACTACGGTATTTGTGCCCGAGGGGCAGATTTCTGTGCTTATCTGCACTAACTGTTTTGCATTCATTTGCGTAACTGTTGAAAAAGTCATTTTCAAGAAGTTTAAACTGAGCTAAGATGGTTTAAGAGATTTTTTACAGCTTCATTGCTTTTTTACTAGTTTTTGAACTGCTTCTATACAACATCTTGATATGCTTTACGTGATTTCTTACCATTCAGACTTTAGTTATGATTATTACTCACTGAGTTGGAGTACTCACTTTACTCCCTGCACCTTGTGTGTAGATTCAGGTATTTATAAACCCGGTAGCGGGTTTTGGCTGATTGGAGGCAGGGTCATCGGAGTTTAGCAAGGTAGCTGCCGGCGTTCGCATCACTGCTTCTCTCTCTCTCTTCATTTCATTAGTCTGTATTAATACACTTCAGACTTTCGGTTGTATTTATACCCTAGTAGATGCTCGTGACTTGTGACACCCCAGTTTGGGTTGTGTCGGGTTGTATTTCCGCTACTTCTTATCATTAAATCATGTTTAGACTGCTTTTATATTGTTTAACTGTATTAAAAAGGTGAATTGGGTTTAGTTGGCTGGCCTTGTCTTTACGAGAGGCACCATCACGACTGGGTCAGGGTTTGGGTCGTGACAAAAGTTATTCAATTTTTATATATATTATATAGAATGAGTGTGGTAGAAATAGATATTAAATTAATAAAGATCCACATGACAGTGTAATAATATTAGGAATTGAATAATATAATATCAAAAATAAAAAATAAATAGAGAAAAAATAAAAATTCAGAATTTTTATCATAGAGAAAAAGGGTAACACTAATTTAAATTTGAGATGAGAGAGTTTTTTATATTGTGATAAGAAAAGTCATAATATGGGTATGTTCACGTAACTCAAGTCTAATAGATAAAATTAAAAACTAAAAATATTGAATAATAAAATAAATTAGAGATAATATGAGGATATTTATAAATCATACGTTTAGAAAATAAAATAAAGTAAATATACAATACTTAAAAATATTATTAAAATTTAAATAATTTAAAATTTCAAGCAATATTTTTAAAATAAATATTTATTTTGTGATTTAAAAAAATTATATATTTATCTATATTATATTAAAGAATAGTAGTTGATAATGATATTAAATAAAGTTACAAGTAATGAAAATTCATACAAAACATAATAAGACTATATATTAGATTTAAAAAAATAGCAAAATTATGTTAAATTATTAAAAATTTACTATTAGAAATGAAAGGGAAAGACTATTTGAGTTTGAGATTAGAAAGTTCTTAAAACTATGATGAGAATGCTCAAACTATGGATAATATCACGAAATTGAAGTTTTATTTATGAAAAATAAAAAATAATAAAAATCTATATCTATCTATATCTATATTATATCTATATTATATTAAAAGGTCGGTAATGAAGCATATGGTTATGCCAAATGGCATAAACATTTGGGCATTTTTAAAGAATCTATTTGTTGGATTCTATTTGTATAATATTAAAAAATTACTAATTGATATTCTTTTGCATTTAATTAATAATTGAAAAGAAAATATTTCCTTAGGAATTGCATATTAGAGTTGTCCGTGACTATATTTAGAGTAATATTATATGACAAATAATATTCACGATTTCCTTTAAAGTAAATAAATAAATTAACCATTAATTAGCGAAAAGAATATAAGGAAATGAATATTCATGGTTTCCTTTAAAGTGAGAAAATAAAGCAAGCATTAATTAAAAAAACGAACATAAGCAATTATTATTAAACCTAATATAATATAGATTTGTATTATATTAAAATAATCTATCTTCTTTATAATTGTTTTAAGTACAATCTATGCAAATACCTTTTCCTTTTAGACAGATATTCCAAATTTTTATGTTAATGCTTTGAGTTAATATTGGTAAGAGAAAATGTATGAAATATTTTGTTGACATTGTGGTAAAAATGAAAGGGAAAAATCTTTCCGAACGTGTTTTGGACCAAAAGTCCAATAATAATAAGTAAAGAAAAAGATCATTGTGGCATGGTGAGTTAGAATCTTCATTTTCAACAAATCAAAGAAGAGTAGTATGCATTGTGGTTAAGCCAAATGGCAAGCTAAAATGAAGCCACTTGGCAAATTTTAGACAACATTAACAATTAAAAATTATAAATGGAAACATAATTAATGGAGGTAGTTGAACTAATCTTATACATAATCTAAATAGATCTTAGACAAATCTAATTTATATATCTATATTTATATTTATATTTATATATGTATATTGGTATCGACATCTATATCAATATTTTGTATCTATATATTGATCCATACATAGATTTTCTTCTATATTAGCTAGAAATATGGAGGTGAAAAATTAATTGAAAAGCTACAATAGAAAATATAAAAAGATATAATTGAGACAACATATGACTGTATATACTTTGGAGTGAGTTAAAATATAAATCTATATTATGTTAAAAGGAGAGTAGTATGCATTGTGGTTAAGCCAAGTGACAAGCTAAAATGAAGCCACTTGGCAATTTTAAGACAAGATTAATAATTAGAAATTATAAATGAAAGCATAATTAATGGTAGTAGTTGAATTAATCTTATACATAATCTAAATAGATCTTAGACATATCTAATTTGTATATCTATTTATATTTATATGTATATTGGTATCTACATCTATATCTATATTTTGTATCTATATATTGATCCATACATATATTTTCTTCTATATTAGCTAGAAATATGGAGGTAAAAAATTAATTGAAAAGCTATAATAGAAACAAAATAAAAAAATATAAAAAAACGTAATTGAGACAACATATGACTATTTATATTTTGGAGTGAGTTAAAATATAAAATAAAGTGGCATCTTAAGGATAAGACACATAGCAAAGTAAGACAAAATAAATAAGAATTTAGGAAAGACTTAGGATAAAGTCAAAAGGATAAGAAGAAAATATAATGAAATAATTTTGTATCACATTTGAAGATTTGGACAATCTTAAAACTACTTTGCTGCTTTAATTTTAGGCATTTAAAAAGGTTATTTGCAAGAAATATATATATATGTCACGACCCGGATTTTTCAACCTCGGGGGTCGTGATGACGCCTACTAATGGGAGCTAGGCAAACCAAACCTTAATTACTTGCTACACTTCCATATTGCTTAATTTTAAGAAACACAAGGCGATACCATAATAACATCGGAACTTTAAATAATTAAGCGGAAGTCAACAATTAAATATCTTAAGTCTACATCTATTACAACTTTTAAAACCTCAAATACCCAAAATCTGGTGTCACAGTATCACAAACTATCTAAGATTTCTACATACAAGGTTTGAAGAAATAATAGTACGTTGTTTCTGAATAAAAGAAAATAAAACAGGAAGTAAAGATAGAGGGAGACGCCAGGGCCTACGGACGCCTGCAGTCTACCTTGGGTCTTCGGGTGGATCTGCACACAGTGCAGAGTGTAGTATCAGCACAACCGACCCCATATGCTGGTAAGTGTCTAACCAAACTTCGGCGAAGTAGTGACGAGGCTAGGACCAGACTACCAAATAAACCTGTGCAGTTCAAATGTATATACAGCATAAAAAAAAACAGAAAATAACCAGTCAATGTGGGAGGGGGAAACTATCACGACCCGGATTTTCCACCCTCGGGAGTCTTGATGGCACCTACTAATGAGAGCTAGGCAAGCCAATCCTTAACTGCTTACTTCATTAACAATTACTTCTTTTAAAATTATCAGTGATAGCATGAAAGCAACGGAATTAAATAAATAAGCGGAAGACTTAAGTTTAAAGAAACTGAACAATAATGCGAGAATCAACATATGCCTCTACCCAAGAACTGGTGTCACGTTACTCACGAACTTCTAAGAGTGCTAAATACAACTCTTTGAAAAAAAATATAAACTTTTTGTCTCAAATATATGAGATAACAAACGAAAATAAAAGATAGAGGAGATGCCGGGCTTGCGAATGCCTTCAAGGTTACCTCAGTGTCTCATTGGACTGAAGGCTGGCTCCGCGCTACTGCTGCTATCCAAAACTTGGATCTGTACAAAAGA
Organism: Nicotiana tabacum; assembly: GCF_000715075.1. Lineage (NCBI taxonomy): Eukaryota > Viridiplantae > Streptophyta > Magnoliopsida > Solanales > Solanaceae > Nicotiana > Nicotiana tabacum. The sequence goes on from NC_134086.1 coordinate 38,796,687, forward strand.
GCACAGAGCGTAGTATAAGCACAGCCGACCCCATGTGCTGGTAAATGTCTGGCCTAACCCCGGCGAGATAGTGACGAGTCTAGGACTAGACTCCAGATAAACCTGTACAGTTATATAATATATGGCGGAAAAGTAAACAAGTAATAAGCAGTTAAAGCTGGGGAAGGGGAAACATGCTTCGGGGATAGCAGTTAAAAGAGAATAACAGGGAATAATAAGGAAGCTAGCACTATAACTTCTATCACAAATGAAGAAAATAAAGGCAACTTTCACTTTCCGTTTCCTCTTGTTGCAGGCGTGCAACCCGATCCAATATCTCATATCTCGTGCTAGGCGTACCACCCGCTCCCATTTTATTCTATCTCGTGGTAGGCGCACCACCCGTTCCCATTTCATTATATCTTGTGGTAAGCGTACCAACCGCTCCCATTTCGTAATATCTTGTGGTAGGCGTACCACCCAATTCCATTTTATCAATCTTGTGGTAGGCATACCACCCGCTCCCATTTCATAATATCTTGTAGTAGGCGTACCACCCGCTCCCACTTCATAATATCTTGTGGTAGGCGTACCACCCGCTCCCATTTTATAATATCTTGTGGTAGGTGTACCACCCGCTCCCATTTTATTATATCTTGTGTTAGGCGTACCACCCGCTCTTATTTTATAATATCTTGTGGTAGGCGTACCACCCGCTCCCATTTCATCAATCTTGTAGTAGGCGTACCACCCGCTCCCATTTCATAATGTCTTGTGGTAGGCGTACCACCCACTCTCATTTCATTATATCTTGTGGTAGGCGTACTACTCGCTCCCATTTTAGTTCATCACACAATCACAAGAAATCCCGACAAGGGAACATTAGTAATATAATAACCTCCCGACAAGGGAACAAAGATATCGAAATAGTCATCCCAGCAAGGGAGAATCAGCTATAACCAATCTCACTTTGCTAGTACTCAGTTCAATTAATGGAAATACTTAATCATAGAGGATCATTAATTAAAGTATACAAGGTGTCATTCAAAAACACAACAACTTTCAAGTTAAGACCCACGGTCATGCTTGACACCAACATATAGATATTCGTCACCATGCGTATACATCGTACTCAACAAGAAGCAAGCAGCAAATATGACTCAACTCCTAATCCCTCAAGTTAGGGTTAAATCAAACACTTACCTCAATGCCTTGAACACCACTCAAGTCTCAATTATAGCTTTACCTCTTGATTCCACCACCAATCCGCTCGAATCTAGTCACAAGTTGCTTAATTACATCAATAAATGCTAAATGAGTCAACCCCAATGCATGAAAATGAGTTTTCCAAAGTTTTACCCAAAAGTCAAAAATCACCCCGGGCCCACGTGGTCGAAACTCGAGGTTCGGACCAAAATCCGATTACCCATTCCCCCACAAATTCAAATATATGGTTTGTTTTAATATCGGACCTCAAATTGAGGTCCAAATCCCCAATTTTAGAAAAACCTAGGTTCTACCCAAATCACCCAATTTCCCCATGAAAATCTTTTATTTGAAGTTGAAACCATGTTAAAAGATGATAAGAAGTGAAGAAAATGAGTTAGAAATCACTTACCAATCATTTCGGAGAAGAAAAGTTGTTTGGAAAATCGCCTCTTATGTTTTGGGGTTTTGAAAAGTGTAAAATAACTGAAATTCACGTGTATTTATACCCCTCTGGAGTTCCCACCGCGGACCGCGCAAAGGCGACCGCGACCGCGACCGCACGCGTTTCCTTGCGGGCCGCGCAAAAGGGTTCAGAGACCTGTCAAAATTCCTGAACCTGCAACATCTGATCTTTTAAAGCCTAAGGCATCCCGGAACCTACTAGAAACTCACCCGAGCCCTCGAAACTCTAAACCAAGCATGCACACTACCTCAAAACACCCAACGAACATATTCATGGGATCACATCACCAATGTAACATCATGAACATCGAATTGAGCCTTAAGATCAATGAAATTTCTCCAAAATTCCTTTCAAACATCAATTTCCCAATTAGGGTCCGGATCGCGTCAAACGATATCTGTTTTCAACCAAGTTTCACAGGAATGACTCAAGTCATATATAAGACCAGTACCGGATGCCGGAACCAAAATACGGGCCTGATACCAATACGTTCTGATCAAATTTCATTTTAATTTTTTTTCTTTAAACATTTTCAGAAAAAATTTCACTTAAAAATTCATAACTCGGGCTTGGGACCTCGAAATTCGATTTTGGGCATACGCCTACGTCTATATTTTCCTACGGACTCTTCGGGACCATCAAATCACTGGTCCGGGTCCGTTTATCCAAAATGTTGACTGGAGTCAAACTTATTCATTTCGAGGTAAAAACTTAGAACTTTTCACAAGATTTCACGTTTAAGCTTTCCGGCTACACGCCCGGACTGCGCACACAAATCAAGGCGACTCTAAATGAGGTTTTCAGGGCCTCAGAGATAGATTTCAATTAGAAACAGGTGATAACCCCTTTGGGTCGTCACATTCTCCACCTCTAATACAACCGTTCATCCTCGAACGGACAGAAGAAGGAAGCACCTGAGTCGGGGTAAAGATGAGGATAACAGTCCCGCATATCGGACTCGAACTCCCAGGTCGATGCCTCAGAAGGCTGACCTCTCCACCGAACACGAACCGAAGGAAAACTCTTCGACCTCAGCTAGCGAACCTGTCGGTCTAGAATAGCCACCGGCTCCTCCTCATATGACAAATCCTTGTCCAACTGGACAGTGCTGAAATCTAACACGTGGGATAGATCGCCGTGATATTTCCGAAGCATGGACACATAAAACACTGGATGCACGGCTGATAAGCTAGGTAGCAATGCAAGTCTATAAGCCACCTCTCCCACTCGATCAAGGATCTCAAATGGACCAATGAACCTAGGGCTAAGCTTGCCCTTCTTCCCGAATCTCATCATGCCCTTCATAGGCGACCCTCGGAGCAATACCCGCTCACCAACCATAAAAGCCACATCTCAAACCTTACGATCTGCATAGCTCTTTTGCCTGGACTGAGCTGTACGAAGTCTATCTTGAATAATCCTGACCTTGTCCAAGGCCTCCTGAACCAGATTCGTACCCAATAACCGAGCCTCCCCCGGCTCAAACCATCCAACCGGAGATCGACATCGCCTACCATATAAAGCCTTGTAAGGAGCCATCTGGATACTTGACTGGTAGCTGTTGTTGTAGGCAAACTCTGCTAAAGGCAAAAACTGATCCCACGAACCTCCAAAATCAATGACACAAGCTCGAAGCATATCTTCCAATATCTGAATAGTCCGCTTGGACTGCCCGTCCGTCCGAGGATGAAATGTTGTACTTAACTCAATCTGGGTACCTAACTCTCGCTGAACTGCTCTCCAAAAATGTGAGGTAAACTGCGTACCTAGGTCCGAAATGATAGATACCGGCACACCATGAAGGCGAACAATCTCCCGGATATAGATCTCAGCTAACCTCTTGGATGAATAGGAGACTGCTACAGGAATGAAATGCGCTGACTTGGTCAGCCTATCAACAATGACCCAAACTGCGTCGAACTTCCTTCGAGTCTGCGGGAGCCCAACAACGAAATCCATAGTGATCTGCTCCCACTTCCACTCGGGAAGCTCAATCCTCTGAAGTAAACCACCAGGTCTTTGATGCTCATACTTAACCTGTTGACAATTCAAACACCGAGCCATATAGGCAACAATATTCTTCTTCATTATACGCCACCAATAATGCTGCCACAAATCCTGATACATCTTCGCGACGCCCAGATGGATAGAGTACCGGGAACTATGGGCCTCCTCTAAAATCAACTCTTGAAGCCCATCCACATTAGGCACACAAACTCGACCCTGCAATCTCAGAACTCCATCATCACCTAAGGTAACCTGCTTGTCACCCCCACGCTGCACCGTATCTCTAAGAACACACAAATGGGGATCTTCAAACTGACGATCACGGATACGCTCCAATAATGAAAAACGAGCGACCGTGAAAGCTAATACTCGACTAGGCTCAGAAATATCCAACCTCACAAACTAGTTGGCCAAAGCCTGAACGTTCAAAGCAAGCGGCCTCTCACCGACCGGAATATAAGCAAGACTGCCCATACTGGCTGACTTCCTACTCAAGGCATCGGCCACCACATTGGCCTTTCCCGGGTGATATAGGATAGTGATGTCATAATCTTTCAACAACTCCAACCACCTCTTCTGCCTCAAATTCAACTCCTTTTGCTTGAACAAATACTGAAGACTCTTATGATCCGTGAACACCTCACATGCCACGCCATACAGGTAATGCCTCCAAATCTTCAATGCGTGAACAATGGCTGCCAACTCCAAATCATGCATTGGATAGTTCTTCTCATAAATCTTCAACTGCCTTGAAGCATAGGCAATGACCTTGCCATCCTGCATCAACACTACACCAAGCCCAATACGGGAAGCATCACAATAGACTATGTAAGGCCCTGAACCTGTGGGCAAAACCAATACCGACGCCGTAGTCAGGGCTGTCTTGAGCCTCTGAAAGCTCACCTCACACTCGTCCAACCATCTGAACTGGGCACCCTTCTGGGTCAACCTGGTCATCGGGGCTGCAACAGATGAGAACCCCTACACGAACCGACGATAGTAGCTTGCCAATCCCAAGAAACTTCGAATCTCTGTGGCTGATGCTGGTCTAGGCCAGTTCTTGACTGCCTCAATCTTGTTGGATCAACCTGAATGCCTTCTGCTGATATGACATGACCCAGAAATGAAACTGAGCTCAACCAGAACTCACACTTCGAGAACTTAGCATAACTGGCTGTCCCTCAAGGTCTGAAGAACCACTCTAAGATGTTGCTCGTGCTCCTCCCGGCTGTGGGAATATATCAAAATATCATCAATGAAGACTATCACAAACGAGTCCAAATAAGGCCTGAACACTCGGTTCATCAAATACATAAAGGCTGCTAGGGCATTGGTCAACCCAAATGACATAACCAAGAACTTATAATGCCCGTACCGAGTGCAGAATGCTGTCTTAGGGACATCGGATGCCCTGATCCTCAACTGATGGTAGCCAGATCTCAAGTCAATCTTCGAAAATACCTTGGCATCTTGAAGCTGATCGAACAAATCATCAATCCTTGGTAGTGGATACTTATTCTTAATTGTAACCTTGTTCAATTACCGGTAATTAATGCACATTCTCATCGAACCATCCTTTTTCTTTAAAAACAAAACCGGCGCACCCCAAGGCGAAACGCTGGGTCTAATGAAACCCTTCTCAAGCAAATCCTACAACTGTTCCTTTAACTCTTTCAACTCTGACGGGGCCATACGATATGGCGGGATAGAAATGGGCTGAGTGCCCAGAGCCAGATCAATGCAGAAATTAATGTCTCGGTCGGGTGGCATCCCCGGCAGTTCTGAAGGGAAAACCTCAGGAAACTCATGAACCACGGGCACAGAATTAATAGAGGGAACCTCAGCACTGGAGTCACGAACATAAGCCAAATAGGCCAAACACCCCTTCTCGACCATACGCCGAGCCTTCATATACGAAATAACACTTCGGGTAGAATGACCAGGAGTCCCTCTCCACTCTAAACGGGGAAAATCCAGTAAGGCTAAGGTCACGGTCTTGGCATGGCAATCCAAGATAGCATGGTACGGGGATAACCAATCCATTCCCAATATAACATCGAAGTCGACCATGTCTAAAAGCAACAAATCAATACGGGTCTCAAGACCCCCAAACACTACAATACAAGAACGATGAACTCGGTCGACCACAATAGAATCACCCATCGGTGTAGACATAGAAACAGGAATACTTAATGAATCACTAGGCATGACCAGGTACGGTGCAAAATAAGATGACACATACGAATACGTAGACCCTGGATCAAATAGCACTGAAGCATATCTATCACAAACCAGTATAGTACCTGTAATGACTACATCTGAAGACTCAGCCTCGGGCCTAGCTGGAAGTGCATAACATTGGGCCTGGGCCCCACCACCCTAAACTGCCTCTCTGGGACGGCCTGCTGCTGGTTGGCCTCCACCTTTGGCGGCTTGAGCTCCACCTCTAGGACCTCTACCTCCACCTATAATACCTCTGCTCCCACCTCTAGCTGGCTGGGCAGGCTGTGGGACATCTGGTGCCTGTACCATAGCACGAGAACCCTGATGCGGAGAACTGCTCACCTAGCAATGTGCCTCGTGCCGCCAAAAGTAAACAAGCTCTCGGCTGCTGGGGCTGATGACCCTAGAAACTCTGAAGCGGTGGTGCACTGATAGGTGTTGATGGTACACTGTAAGGCTGCTGATCAGAATAGTGCGTTTGAGAACCACGACCACCTGAAGTACCATGGGAGACCTGAAGAGCTGACTGAAAGGGCCTAGGAGGATGGCCTCTACCATATGAACCTCTACCTCCAAACGAGGTACCACTGAATCTACCTGAATGATGGGGCCGCTTATCCGACCCATGATCACCTCCCTATGACAGAACCATCTCAACTCTACGGGCCACATTGGCCGACTCCTGAAATGTAATCTCACTCCCGGTCTCCTTGGCCATCTGAAGATGAATCGGCTGAATCAGACCATCAATACACCTCCTCACCCTCTCTCTCTCGGTGGCAAGTATGACAAGAGCATGGCGAGTTAGATCGATGAACCTGGTCTCATACTGGGTAACAGTCATGGAACCCTGCTGGAGGCACTCAAACTGCCTCCGATAGGCCTCTCTCTGAGTAACGGGGAGAAACTTCTCCAGAAACAACACTGTAAACTGCTCCCAAGTCAAAGATGGTGATCTGGCTGGTCTCGCTAAGCAATAATCCCTCCACCAAGTCTTGGCAGATCCAGATAGGCGAAATGTAACAAAATCGACCCCATTTGTCTCAACAATGCCCATGTTCCTGAGAACTTCGTGGCAGCTGTATAGGAAATCCTGGGGATCCTCAGAAGAAGCTCCGCTGAAGGTAGTAGTAAAGAGCTTGGTGAATCTATCCAGTCTCCACAAAGCATCGGCGGACATAGCCGCTCCATTGCCGGTCTGAGCCACTACACCCGGTTGGACTGCCACCGCTGGAACCTGAATCTGGGGAGCTACCTGCTCCGGAGTGCGTGTAGCAGGAGTCTGAGCCCCTCCTCCAGCCTGAGAAGTGGCTGGTGCTACAGGAAGCAAACCTGCTTGGGTGACACTCTCCATAAGGCCCACCAATCGAACCAGAGCGTCCTGAAGAACTGGGGTAGCGATAAACCCCTCTGGGACCTGAGCTGGGCCCACCAAAACTGTTGGGGCAAGAACCTCCTCCTCAAAATCAACTTGAGGCTCCGCCACTGGTGTTGCTGCTCGGGGCTGAGCTCTGCCCCTACCTCGGCCTCTAGTATGGCCTCGGCCTCTCCCTCTGCCCCTAGTAGGAGCTGCTGCCGGGGGCTTGGGCTGCTGAGTGGTAGATGAGGAAGCGCGTGTTCTCGCCATCTGCGAAAGAACAGAGTAGAAATTCAATCAGTACTGGGGAAACAGAACCGCACAACAAGAAAGAACAAAAGTGAAGTTTTCCTAACTCGGTAGCCTCTGGGGATAAATACAGACGTCTCTGTACCAATCCCTTAGAATCTACTAAGTTTGTCCGTGAGTTGTGAGACCTTGTAACCTAAAGCTCTGATACCCAACTTGTCACGACCCGGATTTCCCACCCTCAGGAGTCGTGATGGCGCCTATTAATGAGAGCTAGGCAAGCCAATCCTTAACTGCTTACTTCATTAATAATTACTTCTTTTAACAATTATCAGCGATAGCATGAAAGCAACGGAATTAAATAACTAAGCGGAAGACTTAAGTTTAAAGAAACTGAACAATAATGTGAGAATCAACATATGCCTCTACCCAAGAACTGGTATCATATTACTCACGAACTTGTAAGAGTGCTAAATACAATTGTTTGAAAGAAAATATAAACTGTTTGTCTCGAATATATGAGATAACAGACGGAAATAAAATAAAGAGGAGACACCGGGCCTGCGAACGCCTGCAAGGCTACCTCAGTGTCTCACTGGATGAAGGCTAGCTCCCGCGCTACTGCTGCTGTCCAAAACCTGGATCTGTGCAAAAGAGCACAGAGCGTAGTATCAGCACAACCGACCCCATATGCTGGTAAGTGTCTGGCCTAACCCCGGCGAGGTAGTGACGAGGCTAGGACCAGACTCCAGATAAACCTATAAATATATGGCAGAAAAGTAAACAAGTAATAAGCAATTAAAGCTGCGGAAGGGGAAACATGCTTCGGGGATAGCAGTTAAAAGAGAATAACAGGGAATAATAAGGAAGCTAGCACTATAACTTCTATAACAAATGAAGAAAATAAAGGCAATTTTCACTTTCAGTTTCCTCTTATTGCACGCGTGCAATCCGATCCCATTTCTCATATCTCGTGGTAGGCGTACCACCCGCTCCTATTTCATTCTATCTCGTGGTAGGCGTACCACCCGCTCCCATTTCATTATATCCTGTGGTAGGCGTACCACCCGCTCCCATTTCATAATATCTTGTGGTAGGCGTACCACTTTCCCATTTCATCAATCTTGTGGTAAGCGTACCACCCGCTCCCATTTCATAATATCTTTTGGTAGGCGTACCACCCGCTTCCATTTCATAATATCTTGTGGTAGGCGTACCACCCGCTCCCATTTCATAATGTCTTGTGGTAGGCGTACCAACCGCTACCATTTCATAATATCTTATGGTAGGCATACCAGCCGTTCCCATTTCATTATATCTTGTGGTAGGCGTACCACCCGCTCCCATTTCGTAATATCTTGTGGTAGGCGTACCACCCGCTCCCATTTCATCAATCTTGTGGTAGGCGTACCACCCGCTCCCATTTCATAATGTCTTGTGGTAGGCGTACCACCCGCTCCCATTTCATTATATCTTGTGGTAGGCGTACCACCCGCTCCCATTTCAGTTCATCACACAATCACAAGAAATCTCGGCAAGGGCACATAAGTAATATAATAGTTTCCCGGCAAGGGAACAAAGATATCAAAATAGTCATCCCGGCAAGGGAGAATCAGCTATAACCAATCTCACTTTGCTAGTACTCAGTTCAATTAATGGAAATACTTAATCATAGAGGATCATTAATTAAAGTATGCAAGGTGTCATTCAAAAACATAACAACTTTCAAGTTAAGACCCACAGTCATGCTTGACACCAACGTATAGATACTCGTCACCATGCTTATACGTCGTACTCACCTAGAAGCAAGTAGCAAATATGACTCAACTCCTAATCCCTCAAGCTAGGGTTAAACCAAACACTTACCTCGATGCCTTGAACACCACTCAAGTCTCAATTATAGCTTTACCTCTTGATTCCACCACCAATCCGCTCGAATCTAGTCACAAGTTGCTTAATTACATCAATAAATGCTAAATGAGTCAACCCCAATGCATGAAAATGAGTTTTCCAAAGTTTTACCCAAAAGTCAAAAATCACCCCCAGGACCACGTGGTCGAAACCCGAGGTTCGGACCAAAACCCGATTACCCATTCCCCCACAAATTCAAATATATAGTTTGTTTTGAAATCGGACCTCAAATTGAGGTCCAAATCCCCAATTTTAGAAAAACCTAGGTTCTACCCAAATCACCCAATTTCCCCATGAAAATCTTTGATTTGAAGTTGAAATCATGTTAAAAGATGTTAAGAAGTGAAGAAAATGAGTTAGAAATTACTTACCAATCGTTTCGGAGAAGAAAAGTTGTTTGGAAAATCGCCTCTTATGTTTTTGGGTTTTGAAAAGTGTAAAATAACTGAAATTCACGTGTATTTATACCCATCTGAAGTTCCCACCGCAGACCGCACAAAGGCGACCGCGGCCGTGCTGGCCCCTCCGTGACCGCACGCGTTTCCTCGCGGGCCGCGTAAAAGGGTTCAGAGACATGTCAAAATTCCTGAACCTGCAACATCTGATCTTTTAAAGCCTAAGGCATCCCGGAACCTACTAGAAACTCACCTGAGCCCTCGAAACTCTAAACCAAGCATGCACACTACCTCAAAAATACCCTATGAACATATTCGTGGGATCATATCACCAATGTAACATCATGAACATCGAATTGAGCCTTAAGATCAATGAAATTTCTCCAAAATTCCTTTCAAACATCAATTTCCCAATTAGGGTCCGGATCGCGTCAAACGACATCCGTTTTCAACCAAGTTTCACAGGAATGACTCAAGTCATATAGAAGACTTGTACCGAGCGCCAGAACCAAAATACGGGCCCGATACCAACACGTTCTGATCAAATTTCATTTCAATTTCTTTTCTTTAAACATTTTTAGAAAACAATTTCACCTAAAAATTCATAATTTGGGCTTGGGACCTCGGAATTCGATTTCGGGCAAACGCCCACGTCCCATATTTTCCTACGGACCCTTCGGGACCATCAAATTATGGGTCCGGGTCCGTTTACCCAAAATATTGACCGGAGTCAAACTTATTCATTTTGAGGTAAAAACTTAGAAATGTTCACAAGATTTCACGTTTAAGCTTTCCGGCTACGCGCCCGGACTGCGCACACAAATCTAGGCGACTCTAAATGAGGTTTTCAAGGCCTCGAAGACAGATTTCAATTAGAAACAGGTGATGACCCCTTTGGGTCATCACAGAAACATGCTGTGGGGGAGATAGCAATTCCGAATAGAAAGCATCAAGTAAGGAAAGAAACAACATAACTCGAATATTAACAAAGAATCAGAATTCAACAATTTGCACGGCATCACCTTTCGTGCTTTTACTCTCGTCATCTCCAAAGCAATTTTATAATAAAGATGTGCACGGCACCACCCTTCGTGCTTTTACTGTCTTTCCTCACCATATAATCAATGAAAATTGGTACGAGAATGGCACATCATACGGCACAACATCACCCTTCGTGCTTTACACTTTTTCCTCACAATAGCAAACAATTCATGGCATCACCCTTCGTGCTTTAACACTCTTCCTCACCCAAACAACAATCACAAGCAAATGGGCAAGGGAATAAACAAAATATTAATAGAGATCCCGGCAAGGGAACAACAATTAAACAATTAAATTCCGGCAAGGGAACAACATCAATAATCTCAACATCCCGGCAAGGGAGATAATCAACAAAGCAACAATATCCCGGCAAAGGGACAATTTAATAACTCTTTCTCTTTCTTTCACTTTTATTTAATAACTCACTTTACCACTTGAGGCAATGCTCCAAAGGGTTTAATCATCTCATATACTTTCACAATTCATAATATAACTTGAGCCAATGCTCCTCGATGTTCAAAGGTTACAATTCCTTCCATAAACTTTCCACAACAATTAGAAATCATCACCGAGGCATGGAAGATACAATGAAATCAAGATCTTCAAAATTTAAAGACTCACGGTCATGCTAGACACCAACGTATAGATAATTATCATCATGCCTATACGTCGTACTCAACAATTATCACGTAGCAAATAAGACTCAACTCCTAATCCCTCAAGCTAAGGTTAGACCAAACACTTACCTCGATGCCTCGAACACAACTCAAGTTTCAATTATAGCTTTACCCCTCGATTCCTCCGCCAATTCGCTCGTATCTAGCCACAAGTTACTTAACTACATCAATAAACGCTAAATGAATCAATTTGAATGCATGAAAATGCGTTTTGCAAAGTTTTACCCAAAAAGTCAAAATCGCCCTCGATCCCACGTGGTCAAAACCAAAGGTTCGAATCAAAATCTGATTACGCATTCCCCCACGAGCTCAAATATGTAATTTATTTTGAAATCGGACCTCAAATCGAGGTCCATATCCCCAATTTTTGAAAAACCTAGGTTCTACTCAAAACACCCAATTTCCCCCATGAAAATGATTGATTTGAAGTTGAAGTCATGTTAAAAGTTGTTAATGATTGAAGAAAACTAGTTAAAAACGACTTACAATTGATTTGGAGAAGAAAGGTTGTTGAAAAATTGCCTCTTACATTTTTGAGGTCTTAAAAATGAAAAATAACTGAAAATTTTGTCTAAATATACTGCCCTCAGATGCCCTGTGCGGATCGCACAAAATCAACCGCGGCCGCACAGGCCTTCCTATATTTTGCAGTGACAGGTCTTAGTATTTTGGCCATAACATTCCCTACAGATGTCCAAATTGTGATTTCTTTACCTTTCTCGAAACTAGACACGAAGGGTTACAACTTTTATTTTTGAATCATCTCAAAATTCCTTATGGATCAAAAGATATAGGCTTCCGAAGTTGGACTAGTGAAGTGTTCTTCACGCACAAGCCCTCACCACGGTCCGCACAAAATCCAGTGCAGCCGCACAAGCCCCTCCGCGGCAGCATTCCTTTTTGTGCGGACCACACTGGTCGGTTCAGAGGCCTTCCACCTCTTTGAACCTGCAACACCTATGCTTTTAACCCTAAGACTTCCCGGAACCTACCCAAAACTCACCCGAGCTAGGGGTGGGCATCGGTCGGTTCAGTTCGGTTTTGAACATTATTGGTTTTGCCTATCGGTTATCGGTTTACAAATATCATAACCCGATAACCAAACCGATAAGATATTGGTTATCGGTTATCGGTTAATCGGTTATATATCGTTATCGGTTCGGTTATCGGTTTACCCGATAACATAAAACAACTAAAAAAATTTGCAATATATAAAACAAAGAAATCAAACTGCCAGAACGTGTAAACTGCCAACTTTTGTTGTTTCTTAACAAAAGCACGCTCCCACTTCTGTGCAGTATCTACTGATGTCTGGCGGAGAACTGGTGGTGAGTCTTGCGTCTTGACTCTTGGGGGCTGCGACGGAAACAAGAATGAGAACTGAGAGACAAACGACTGAAGACTGAAGAGTGAAGAGGGAATTAGGAAAATAATAACCCTAGTATATACTTAAGGGTAAATTAGTAAATTACATCATTCTTATTGGGTTATCGGTTTTTACCCAATAACAAAAATGCAAACCGACCCCGAACCGATAACCCAATAAAAAAAATCCGTTACTGAACCGTTAACCCAATAACCCAATACCGATAACCCAATAAAGAATTAACGGTTCAGGTTATCGGTTTTACCCGATATATGCCCACCCCTAACCCGAGCCCTCGGAACTCCAAACCAAGTGTGCATACTAACTTAAAAATATCATATGGACCTATTCGTATAATCAAATCATCAAAATAACATCATGAACATCAAATTAAATCTCGAGATCAATGAAATTTTCTCAAAACTTCTTTAAACATAAATTTTGCAATTTAAGTCCGAATCACGTTATATGACATCCGTTTTTCACCAAATTCCACAGAAATGCCTTAAATCATATATAAGACCTGTACCGGGTGCCAAAACTAAAATACGGGCCCGATACCATCATGTTCTAATCAAATTTCATTTCAAATTTCTTTAAACAATTCCAGAAAACAATTTCCTTTGAAAATTCATTCCTCGGGCTTGGGACCTCGGAATTCGATTCCGGGCATACGCTGTCACGACTCAGATTTTCCACCATCGGGTGTCGTGATGGCGCCTACTATCGGAGCTAGGCAAGCCAAATATTTAAAACACCTTGCCTGCTTTCTTTCAAACAATATAATAAACGAGACAAAATATAAGCAGAAGACTTTAGATCTAAAGCAACTGAAAACCAAAAGTGCGGAAATTTAGTACACATCACTACCCAAGGTCTGGTGTCACTAACTCATGGACTACTACAAACAATGTCTGAAAGGAAATACATCATGTTTGTCTGATACAAGATGAACAAACGAAAAACATGGAAAGGGACTTCGGCCTGCGAACGCCAGCTAGGCTACCTCGAGAGTCTCTGGACTGAAGATAGCTCCCAGAAGTCCTACTGCTGCGGTCCGTAAGCTGCTCCCTGATCTGTGCACCAAAAATGCACAGAGTGTAGCATCAGCACAACTGACCCCATGTGCTGGTAAGTGCCTGGCCTAACCCCGGCGAAGTAGTGACGAGGCTAGACAGTACCTACCACAATTAACCTGTACAGATATATATACATATACAGATATATACAACAAGTGCAAGAAAACAATAACAAGATAATACAAAGTAAAACTGGGAGGGGACATGCTATCGGGGAGTAACAGATAAAATTGAAATATCGGAAATAAACAGAAGAAACTCCAGTTTCCATGATATATATATAGATCCCATAATATCATATATAAGTGGACGGTATGCCACACGATCCCATAATATCATATATAAGTGGACGGCGTGCCACACGATCCCATAATATCATATATAAGTGGAAAGAGTGCCACACGATCCCAATTCATCTTTATCACAGTGCACAATATGTCACCGGCAACAGAGGCCAATAACCAAGTGGACGGCGTGCCACACGATCCCAATTCATCTTTATCACAGTGCACAATATGTCACCGGCAACAGAGGCCAATAACCAAGTGGACGGCGTGCCACACGATCCCCATTCATCTTTATCACAGTGTACAATATGTCACCGGCAACAGAGGCCAATAACCAAGTGGACGGCGTGCCACACGATCCCATAATATCATATATAATATCTGACTTCATATAGTAGACCCCTTCAGGGAAGAATAACAACTCAATACCTTTAACCCGGCAAGGGTACAACTAACAACCCAAAATATCCCGACAAGGGAGAATATATATATCAGTCTACACATCCCGGCAAGGGAGTATTCACAACACATTCTCCTTTTAAATCATTCTTCCTCAACCATTCACATTATATGAAACTTATCAAATAAACAAGGAGCTTGTGTCACATTATTCGAATTAAAAGCAATCAAAACCCACGGTCATGCTAGACTCCGGTGCATAGATAACCGTCACCATGCCTATACACCGTACTCCACATTAGCAAGTAGCAAATATCATCCTAATCCTATTCCCTCAAGCCAAAGTTAGAACAAACACTTACCTCGAATGCTCTAAACTCAACTCACGCTTCTAGTATAGCTTTACCTCTTCATTCCACCACCAATCCGCTCGAATCTAGTCATAAGTTTCTTAATCATATTAATAATTACTAAATGAATCATCCCCAATGCATGAAAATAGATTTTTCAAGGTTTTTCCCAAAAAGGTCAAAAATACCCCCGGACCCACGTGGTCGAAACTCGAGGTTCGACCAAAACCCGGTTACCCATTCCCCCATGAATCCCAATAGATGATTTGTTTTTAAATCGGACCCCAAATTGAGGTCCAACTTCTCAATTTGTAGAAAACCTAAGTTCTACCCAAAACACCCAATTTTCGCCATGAAAATCTTTGATTTGAAGTTGAAATTATGTCAAAAGATGTTAAGGAATAAAGAAATTAAGTTAGAAATCACTTACCAATCGTTTTGGAGAAAAACGTTGTTTGGAAAATCGCCTCTTAGGTTTTGGGTTTTTGAAAAGTGAAAAATGACTGAGATTTTCCGAACTTGTATACCTTTTTGAGGACCTGGCGCAGACCGCACAAAAATGTGTTGCGGCCGCGCCGAGTGGGAGAAAAGTGGGGCTTCTCTAAACCCTTCCAGCGCGGACCGCACTGTTTTGGTGCGCGGCCGCGCTGGCTAACCTGAAACCCTAACCCTCAGACTCAGCCACGCGAACCGCACAAAAATCCATCGCGGTCGCGCGGCTCCAGCGCGGACCGCGCGGAAATGACCGCGGCCGCGCTGGTGTCTGCAACACCTGAACCTGCATTTTCTTAAGTCCAAGACCTCCCGGGCCCCATTCAAAACTCACCCGAGCCCTCGGGGCTCCAAACCAAACATGCACACAACCTTAAAAACATCTTACGGACTTACTCGTGCGATCAAATCGCCAAAATAACATCATATACATAGGATCAAGCCTCAAACACATGATTTTCTTTCTTCAACTTTCATAACTCAAACTCTCCATTTTTAGTCCGAAACACGTCATATGACGTCCGTTTTTAGCCAAACTTTACAGATAGTGCTTAACACATATTTAAGACTTGTACCAGGCGTCGGAACCAAAATACGAGCCCGATACCTATATTTTCTAACTCCTTTTCATTTCAAATTTTCATATCAAATTTCAGAAAAACAATTTCTTTCAAAAATTTATTTCTCGGGCTTGGGACCTCAGAATTTGATTCCGGGCACATGACCAAGTCCCATATTTTTCTACGAACCCTCCGGGACCGTCGAATCACAGGTCCGGGTTCGTTTACCTAAAATGTTGACCGAAGTCAACATTATGCATATTAATACCAAAATTCATCAAATGTTTCACATAATTCACATATTCTAACATAAAAACTTTTCGGCTACATGCCCGAACTGCGCACGTCAATCGAGGCAACTAAAAGCGAGGTTTTCAAGGCCTCGGGAGCACGGAACAAGGAAGAATTACGGTGATGACCCCTTGGGTCGTCACATTCTCCACCTCTAAAACAACTGTTCGTCCTCGAACGGACAAAAGAAAGAAGTACCTGAGTCGGGAAATAAATGAGGATAACGGCTCCGCATATCGGACTCGGACTCCCAGGTCGATGCCTCGGGAGGCTGACCTCTCCACTGAACACGCACCGAAGGAAAACTCTTCGACCTCAACTGTCGAACCTGCCGGTCTAGAATAGCCACCGGCTCCTCCTCATATGACAGATCCTTGTCCAATTGGACAGTGCTGAAATCCAACACGTGCGATGGATCTCCGCGATACTTCCGAAGCATAGATACATGAAACACGGGATGCACAGCTGACAATCTAGGTGGCAAGGCAAGTCTATAAGCCACCTCTCCCACACGATCAAGAATCTCAAATGGACCGATGAACCTAGGGCTGAGCTTTCCCTTCTTCCCAAATCTCATCACGCCCTTCATAGGCGATACACGGAGCAATACCCGCTCACCGACCATGAAAGCAACATCTCTGACCTTGCGGTCTGCATAACTCTTCTGTCTGGACTGAGCTGTACGAAGTCTATCCTGAATAATCCTGACCTTGTCCAAGGCCTCCTGAGCCAGATCCGTACCCAATAATCGAGCCTCTCCCGGCTCAAACCATCCAACTGGAGACCGACATCGCCTACCATACAATGCCTCATACGGAGCCATCTGAATGCTGGACTGGTAGCTGTTGTTGTAGGCGAACTCTGCTAAAGGCAAAAACTGGTCCCACGAGCCTCCAAAATCAATGACACAGGCTCGGAGCATGTCCTCAAGAATCTGAATAGTCCTCTCGGACTGACCGTCCGTCTGGGGATGAAATGTTGTACTCAACTCAACCTGGGTGCCCAACTCTCGCTGAACCGCTCTCCAGAAATGCGAGGTAAACTGCGTACTCCGATCCGAAATGATAGATAGCGGCACCCCATGAAGGCGAACAATCTCCCTAATATAAATCTCGGCTAACCTTTCAGACGAATAGGTGGCTGCAACAGGAACAAAATGCGCTGACTTGGTCAGCCTATCAACAATGACCCAAACTGCATCAAACTTTTTCCGAGTCATCGGGATTCCAGTAACGAAATCCATCGTATCCTCTCCCACTTCCACTCGGGAAGTGCAATCCTCTGAAATAGACCATCGGGTCTTTGATGCTCGTACTTAACCTGCTGACAATTCAAACACCGAGCCACGTGCGCAACGATGTCTTTCTTCATCTTAAGCCACTAATAGTGCTGCCTCAGATCCTGATACATCTTCGCTGCGCCCGGGTGAATAGAATACCAAGAACTGTGGGCCTTCGCTAAGATCAACTCTCGAATCCCATCAACATTGGGCACACAAACTCGCCCCTGCAATCTCAATACACTATCATCATCTAAGGTTACTTTCTTGGCACCTCCATGCTGCACCGTGTCTCTCAAGACACACAAATGGGGATCCTCAAACTACCGCTCGCGGATACGCTCTAATAGTGAGGAACGAGCAACCGTGCAAGTTAACACTCTGCTAGGCTCAGAAATATCCAACCTCACAAGACTATTGGCCAAGGCCTGAACATCCAAAGCAAGCGATCTCTGACTGACTGGAATATAAGCAAGACTACCCATGCTGGCGAACTTCCTGCTCAATGCATCGGCCACCACATTGGCCTTCCCCGGGTGGTATAAGATAGTAACATCATAATCCTTTAGCAACTCTAACCACCTCCTCTGCCTCAAATTCAACTCTTTCTGCTTGAACAGATACTGAAGACTCTTGTGATCAGTGTAAACCTCACACGTCACGCCATATAAGTAATGCCTCCAGATCTTCAAGGCATGAACAATGGCTGCCAACTCGAGATCATGAACCGGATAATTCTTCTCGTGGATCTTCAACTGCCTCGAAGCATAAGCAATGACTTTGCCTTCCTGCATCAACACTGCACCAAGCCCAATACGAGACGCATCACAATAGACCGTATATGGCCCTGAACCTGTGGGCAGAACCAATACCGGTGCCGTAGTCAGAGCCGTCTTGAGCTTCTGGAAACTCGCTTCACACTCGTCCAACCACCTGAACTGGGCACCCTTCTGGGTGAATCTGGTCATAGGGACTGTAATGGATGAAAACCCCTCCACGAACCGATGGTAGTAACCTGCTAACCTAGGAAACTCCGAATATCCGTAGCTGAAGCTGGTCGAGGCCAGTTCTTGACTACCTCTATCTTCTTCGGGTCTACCTGAATACCTGCTGCTGATACGACATGACCCAGGAATGCGACCGAACTCAACCAAAACTCGCACTTTGAGAACTTAGCATACAACTGACTATCCTTTAGGGTCTGAAGGACCACTCTGAGGTGTTGTTCATGCACCTCCTGACTGCGGGAGTATATAAGAATATCGTCAATGAAGACTATCACGAACAAGTCCAAATAAGGTCTGAACACTTGGTTCATCAACTCCATGAACGCTGCTGGGGCATTAGTCAATCCAAATGACATGACCAAAAACTCATAGTGCCCATACCGAGTGCGAAATGCTGTCTTAGGGACATCAGACGCCCTAATCCTCAACTGGTGGTAGCCCGATCTCAAATCTATCTTTGAAAACACCCTCGCACCCTGAAGATGGTCGAATAAATCGTCGATCCTCGGCAGTGGATACTTATTCTTAATTGTAACCTTGTTCAATTGCCGGTAATCGATGCACATTCTCATCGAACCATCCTTTTTCTTCACAAACAACACCGGCGCACCCAAAGGCGAAACACTGGGTCTAATGAAACCTTTCTCAAGCAAATCATGCAGATGTTCTTTTAATTCTTTCAACTCCGGCGGGGCCATACGATATGGCGGAATAGAAATGGGTTGAGTGCCCGGGGCCAAATCAATACAAAAGTCGATATCCCTGTCGGGCGGCATACCCGGCAAGTCTGAAGGGACAACCTCAGGAAACTCCCGAACAACGGGCACAGAATCAATAGAAGGGGCCTCCGCGCTAGAATCGCGAACATACGCCAAGTAGGCCAAACATCCCTTCTCGACCATACGCCGAGCTTTCACATACGAGATAACACTGCGGGTACAATGACCAGAAGTCCCTCTCCACTCTAAACGGGGTAAATCCGGTAAGGCTAAGGTCACGGTCTTGGCATGGCAATCCAAGATAGCATGGTACGGGGATAACCAATCCATCCCCAATATAACATCAAAGTCGACCATGTCCAAAAGCAACAAATCAACACGGGTCTCAAGACCCCCAAACACTACGATACAAGAACGATGAACTTGGTCGACCACAATAGAATCACCCACCGGTGTTGACACATAAACAAGAATACTCAACGATTCACTAGGCATAACCAAATAGGATGCAAAATAGGACGACACATATGAATACATAGATCTGGGATCAAATAGCACAGAAGCATCCCTATCACAGACCAGAATAGTACCTGTAATCACAGCATCTGATGACTCAGCCTCTGGCCTGGCTGGCAAAGCATAACAACGGGGCTGGGCCCCACCTCCCTGAATCATATCCCTGGGACGATCTGTTGCTAGTTGACCCCTACCTCTAGCGGTCTTTGCTCCACCTCTAAAACCTCTACCTCTACCTCTATGTCCTCTACCCCCGCCTCTAGCTGGCTGGGCAGGCTGTGGGGCAACTGGTGCCTGGATCATCGGGCGAGAACCCTGCTGCTGCGAGCTGCTGGAAACTCGAGGGCAATATCTGGCAATGTGACTCACATCACCGCAAGTATAACAAGCCCTCGGCTGCTGAGAATAACGAAGTGGTGGTGCACTGATAGGTGCTGATGGTGAACTGAAGAGCTGCTGGTCAGAATACTGTGACTGAGAACCACGACCACCTGGTGTACCATGAGAAGCCTGGAGAGCTGACTGAAAGGACCTCGAAGGATGCCCTCTACCATAAGAATCCCTACCTCCAGACGAGGTACCACTGAATCTACCAGAATGACGGGGCCTCTTATCAGACCCATGACCACCTCCCTGAGCAAGTGCCATCTCTATCCGGCGGGCACCATTTGCCGCCTCTTGAAATGAAATCTCACTATCGGCACTCATAGCCATCTGAACACGGATCGACTGGGCCAACCCATCAATAACCCTCTCTCTATCGGTGGGGAGTATCACAATGGCATGACGAGCAAGATCAATGAACCGGGTCTCATACTGGGTGACCATCATAAGACCCTGCTGGAGACGCTCAAACTGCCTGCGAAGAGCATCTCGCTGAGTAACTGGGAGAAACTTCCCTAGAAATAACTCTGAAAACTGATCCCAGGTTAATGATGGCGACCCTGCTGGCCTGGCTAAACAGAAATCCCTCCACCAAGTCTTGGCGGATCCTGTCAGGCGAAAAGTGGCGAAGTCGACCCCATTGGTCTCTACAATGCCCATAGTCCGTAGAACCTCATGACAGCTGAATATGAAATCCTGAGTATCCTCTGAGGGGGTGCCACTATATGTGGTTGTGAAGAGCTTGGTGAAACGATCAAGCCTCCACAAAGCATCCACGGACATAGCCGCACCATCGCTGGACTGAGCCGCAATACCTGGCTGGGCTGCCATAGCTGGCTGAACTGCCACGGCTGGCTGAACTGCTGGAACCTGAGCCTGAGGAGCTACTGGCTCTGGAGTACGAGTATCGGGAGTTTGAACTCCTCCCCCAGCCTGAGATGTGGCTGGAGCTACGGGAAGCAAACCCGCTCTAGAAATGCCCTCCATAAAGCCTACCAGTCGGACCAAAGCATCCCGAAGCACTGGAGTGGCTATAAAACCCTCTGCGACCTGAGCTGGGCCCACCGGAACAGCTGGGGCCGGAACCTCCTCCTTAAAATCGACCTGAGGCTCCGTCGCTGGAAATGCTGCTTGGGGATGAGCTCTGCCCCGGCCTCGGCCTCTGGCACGGCCTCGCCCTCTGCCCCTAATAGGGGCTGCTGCTGGGGGCTCAGGCTGTTGCACGGTAGAAGAGGAAGCACGTGTCCTCGCCATCTCGAGAGAACTGAGTGGAAAGACAATCAGTACTTGAGAAACAGAATCGCACGACAAGAATGAACAAGGTGAAGTTTTCCTAACTAGTAGCCTCTACGGGATAAATACAGACGTCTCTGTACCGATCCCTCAGACTCTACAGAGCTTGTCCGTGAGTTGTGAGACCTGAGTAACCTAGTGCTCTGATACCAACTTGTCATGACCCGGATTTCCCACCATCGGGTGTCGTGATGGCGCCTACTATCGAAGCTAGGCAAGCCAAATATTTAAAACACCTTTCCTGCTTTCTTTCAAACAATATAATAAACGAGACAAAATTTAAGCGGAAGACTTTAAATCTAAAGCAACTGAAAACCAAAAGTGCGGAAATTTAGTACACATCACTACCCAAGGTCTGGTGTCACTAACTCACGGACTACTACAGAATACTACAAACAATGTCTGAAAGGAAATACATCATGTTTGTCTGATACAAGATGAACAAACGAAAAACATGGAAAGGGACTTCGGCCTGCGAACGCCAGCTAGGCTACCTCGAGAGTCCCTGGACTGAAGATAGCTCCCAGAAGTCCTACTGCTGCGGTCCGTAAGCTGCTCCCTGATCTGTGCACCAAAATGCACAGAGTGTAGCATCAGCACGACCGACCCCATGTGCTGGTAAGTGCCTGGCCTAACCCCGGCGAAGTAGTGACGAGGCTAGACAGTACCTACCACAATTAACCTGTACAGAAATATATATATATACAACACGTGCAAGAAAACAATAACAAGATAATACAAAGTAAAACTGGGAGGGGACATGCTATCAGGGAGTAACAGATAAAATTGAAATATCGGAAATAAACAGAAGAAACTCCAGTTTCCATGATATATATATATATATATATATATATATATATATATATATATATATATATAGTGGACGGCGTGCCACACGATCCCATAATATCATATATAAGTGGACGGCGTGTCACACGATCCCATAATATCATATATAAGTGGATGGCGTGCCACACGATCCCAATTCATCTTTATCACAGTGCACAATATGTCATCGGCAACAGAGGCCAATAACCAAGTGGACGGCGTGCCACACGATCCCATAATAACATATATAATATCTGACTATATGTCACCGACAACAGAGGCCAATAACCAAGTGGACGGCATGCCACACGATCCCAATTCATCTTTATCACAGTGCACAATATGTCACCGGCAACAGAGGCTAATAACCAAGTGGACGGCGTGCCACACGATCCCAATTCATCTTTATCACAGTGCACAATATGTCACCGGCAACAGAGGCCAATAACCAAGTGGACGGCGTGCCACACGATCCCATAATATCATATATAATATCTGACTTCATATAGTAGACCCCTTCAGGGAAGAATAACAACTCAATACCTTTAACCCGGCAAGGGTACAGCTAACAACCCAAAATATCCCGACAAGGGAGAATATATATATATCAGTCTACACATACCGGCAAGGGAGTATTCATAACACATTCTCCTTTTAAATCATTCTTCCTCAACCATTCACATTATATGAAACTTATCAAATAATCAAGGAGCTTGTGTCACATTATTCGAATTAAAAGCAATCAAGACCCAAGGTCATGCTAGACTCCGTTGCATAGATAACCGTCACCATGCCTATACACCGTACTCCACATTAGCAAGTAGCAAATATCATCCTAATCCTATTCCCTCAAGCCAAAGTTAGAACAAACACTTACCTCGAATGCTCCAAACTCAACTCACGCTTCTAGTATAGCTTTACCTCTTCATTCCACCACCAATCCGCTCGAATCTAGTCATAAGTTACTTAATCACATTAATAATTACTAAATGAATCATCCCCAATGCATGAAAATAGATTTTTTTTAAGGTTTTTCCCAAAAAGGTCATATTTTTCTACGAACCCTCCGGGACCGTCGAATCACAGGTCCGGGTCCGTTTACCCAAAATGTTGACCGAAGTCAACATTATACATATTAATACCAAAATTCATCAAATGTTTCACATAATTCACATATTCTAACATAAAAACTTTCCGGCTACACGCCCGAACTGCGCACGTCAATCGAGGCAACTAAAAGTGAGGTTTTCAAGGCCTCGGGAACACGGAACAAGGAAGAATTACGGTGATGACCCCTTGGGTCGTCACATACGCCCACGTCCCATATTTTTCTACGGACCCTCCGGGACCATCAAATCAAGTGTCCGGATTCGTTTACCCAAAATATTGACCGAAATCAAATTAGCTCATTTTAAATCAAAACTTATCATTTTTCACAGATTATCATATTTAAGCTTTTCGGCTACGCGCCCAGAATGCGCACGCAAATCGAAGTGACTCTAAATGGGATTTTCAAGGCCTCAGAACACAGAATTTTGTTTTAAAAAAAGGGTTATTTGCAAGAAATATATATTTGAAAAGGTAATATCGAAAGAATTTTGTTTGAAGCCTACGTGTTTTTTCTAATTTGACATTGAGTTTTTGTAATATTGTTAACTTCTCGGAAAATCGAAAAATTTATAAACCAAATTCCAAAAGAATATATATGTGTGTGTGTATAAAAATTATTACAATAAAAAAACACATTAATCTATAATGTATTGTAATGTCTTTTTGTAAAGATATTGTCTGCCATATCTTAATAAATAAAATTTAAAAAATAAATAAATTGAAAGATAAAAACAACGCCTCTACCTTAATTAATTATAAAGATAAAAATATAAGTATAAATAATACGATAAATTTAAACATTAATATGGACAATAGAATTAAAAAAATTAAAAGAAAAAGAGAAAAAAATATATAAATAAATAATTTCAATGTAGAAATATTTGGAAGAATAAGACTTATTTGATTTTTGAGAAGAGAAAGTATTTTAAGTAACGATGAATAAAATTTACATTGTGGTTTAGTCAAGTGACAAACTACTATAAATTCACTTGGCAATTTAAGATAATATTAATACTAATACTTAATTTAAATTAATTTTTTTTAATCTGAATGAAAAGAAAGTGAATCTTTTTGTAAAGATATTGTCTGCCATATCTTAATAAATAAAATTTAAAAAATAAATAAATTGAAAGATAAAAACAACGCCTCTACCTTAATTAATTATAAAGATAAAAATATAAGTATAAATAATACGATAAATTTAAACATTAATATGGACAATAGAATTAAAAAAATTAAAAGAAAAAGAGAAAAAAATATATAAATAAATAATTTCAATGTAGAAATATTTGGAAGAATAAGACTTATTTGATTTTTGAGAAGAGAAAGTATTTTAAGTAACGATGAATAAAATTTACATTGTGGTTTAGTCAAGTGACAAACTACTATAAATTCACTTGGCAATTTAAGATAATATTAATACTAATACTTAATTTAAATTAATTTTTTTTAATCTGAATGAAAAGAAAGTGAATCTTTTTGTAAAGATATTGTCTGCCATATCTTAATAAATAAAATTTAAAAAATAAATAAATTGAAAGATAAAAACAACGCCTCTACCTTAATTAATTATAAAGATAAAAATATAAGTATAAATAATACGATAAATTTAAACATTAATATGGACAATAGAATTAAAAATATTAAAAGAAAAAGAGAAAAAAATATATAAATAAATAATTTCAATGTAGAAATATTTGGAAGAATAAGACTTATTTGATTTTTGAGAAGAGAAAGTATTTTAAGTAACGATGAATAAAATTTACATTGTGGTTTAGTCAAGTGACAAACTACTATAAATTCACTTGGCAATTTAAGATAATATTAATACTAATACTTAATTTAAATTAATTTTTTTTAATCTGAATGAAAAGAAAGTGAATCTTTTTGTAAAGATATTGTCTGCCATATCTTAATAAATAAAATTTAAAAAATAAATAAATTGAAAGATAAAAACAACGCCTCTACCTTAATTAATTATAAAGATAAAAATATAAGTATAAATAATACGATAAATTTAAACATTAATATGGACAATAGAATTAAAAAAATTAAAAGAAAAAGAGAAAAAAATATATAAATAAATAATTTCAATGTAGAAATATTTGGAAGAATAAGACTTATTTGATTTTTGAGAAGAGAAAGTATTTTAAGTAACGATGAATAAAATTTACATTGTGGTTTAGTCAAGTGACAAACTACTATAAATTCACTTGGCAATTTAAGATAATATTAATACTAATACTTAATTTAAATTATTATTTTTTTTAATCTGAATGAAAAGAAAGTGAATTTTTTGTAAAGATATTGTCTGCCATATCTTAATAAATAAAATTTAAAAAATAAATAAATTGAAAGATAAAAACAACTCCTCTACCTTAATCAATTATAAAGATAAAAATATAAGTATTATAAATAATACGATAAATTTAAACATTAATATGGACAATAGAATTTAAAAAATTAAAAAAAAGAGAAAAAAATATATAAATAAATAATTTCAATGCAGAAATATTTGGAAGAATAAGACTTATTTGATTTTTGAGAAGAGAAAGTATTTTAAGTAATGATGAATAAAATTTACATTGTGGTTAAGTCAAGGGACAAACTACTATAAAATCGCTTGAAAATTTGCATAATATTAATACTAATACTTAATTTAAATTTAATTTTTTTTGAATCTGAATGAAAAGAAAGTGAATATTTTTGTAAAAATATTGTCTGCCCTATCTTAATAAATAAAATTTAAAAAATAAATAAATTGAAAGATAAAAACAACGCCTCTACCTTAATTAATTATAAAGATAAAAATATAGGTATTATAAATAATACGATAAATTTAAACATTAATTTGGACAATAGAATTAAATAAATTAAAAGAAAAAGAGAAAAAATATATAAATAAATAATTTCAATGTAGAAATATTTGGAAGAATAAGACTTGTTTGATTTTTGAGAAGAAAAAGTATTTTAAGTAACGATGAATAAAATTTACATTGTGGTTAAGTCAAGTGACAAACTACTATAAATTCACTTGGCAATTTAAGATAATATTAATACTAATACTTAATTTAAATTAATTATTTTTTTGAATCTGAATAAAAAGAAAGTGAATATTTTTCTAAAGATATTGTCTGCCCTATCTTAATTAATAAAATTTAAAAAATAAAAAAGTTGAAAGATAAAAACAACGCCTCTATCTTAATTAATAATAAAGACAAAAATATAGGTATTATAAAAAATATGATAAATTTAAACATTAAAATGAATAATAGAATAAAAGAATAAAAGTAAATAAAACATTTTACTACAAGAAAAAAAAATATTTTTATTTATTATGTATTATAATGGAAGTTACAAACAAGAATGTGATAATTTTAAGTTATCGGTAATGCATTATGGACAAGAAATTATGAGTAATTTTAAGAGATATCAGAAATTTTTGCTTTTTATTAACATTTGTTTAATGATTATATATAACTTTTATCTGAAAGATTAATATTTTAAAGTTATTTGCACATAAATCAAATAACTCAAATTACAGGTTTGTGTCTGCGCATCGCATGGATACTAATACTAGTATAATTAAACAATCGTATAAGAGTGTTTTAAGAGAAAAAAATGCAATATTGATGCTATTTTTCCCTTGCCTTCTCATCAATGTTTTTCTTGCTTAGTTTAGTACCTTTGTAACACTAAATTAGTGTAGGGATACAGATGAACGACAATTAGTTTGCCATATTGCAAATCTTATAGGAACTTGGAGTAGAAAGTAGTTGATTTATGGAACAACGTCATAGAAAGAGAGAAAAACATATGTTATTTTCGACATTATTAATATTTTCTTCAATTGGACAGTAAAGGTGGTTATCAAATTATATTTAAATAAGAACCATGATAAAAAAATTTCGATCAATGCCTTCAGGAATATTGCCCCTTTGCTGTGAGGTAATAAATTTTATCTCTTTTCTTCACAAAATCCAAATTTATCTCTTTTATTCGTTCTTATAAAAAATGATTCATAGAAATCGCATTAGAATATGATTCATTTTTCTAGACTTTAGTTAACCTATACTGGCCATTTTTACCCGTTTGGACAAATATAAGAATGGATAAAATATTATTTTCTTATAAGTTTGAGTGAGTGACTTATAAAATGAAAAACATATGAGTTGTCAATTAGCTTGCCAAGAGGGTTTCAAGATTGAAGAGAAAATTTGTATCAAGTTTGACAATTATGAAAAAGGAGAACAATTATTTCATAGAACATTACATCAACTTTGATAAAAAAATATAATAAAGAAAAATAAGCGAAGTATAGCTCATTAACGAGTGGGCCCAAATAATTTAATCGGGGTTGTTGCCGAACCATACCACCCCGTCAATTAGCTAACCATCGACATATTTTAGTTAATGGTCATATAGTAGATATACCGAGTTATCGCTGCAAACCCCGAGATATTATTACGGCAAAGGAAAAAGGGAAAGTCGGTCCCCTTACATAGCCATAATAGTAAGTTTTTTCGAAGTAGCTGAACAATTGCATCGGCTGGTATAGAATCAGCTGCACAGTCTCCCATTGCTTTCGCAACCCAGTGGGGACAAACCCCCCCAAAAAGGAGTTTTCCACGCGGCGATCTTTTATTTGAAATATGAGCCGCTAAAATTTTTCCTTATACCCAATATGTCGAAACTCATTGCCCATGGATAAAGAAAAACCGTTTCAACATCAAAAACAACAAAAACTAGAGCAAACATATAATAACGGATTCGAAAAGTCAAGCAAAATCAAGTAGAGCACTAAGTTCAATTATTTTATTTGTATTTGTAGCCAAAAAGTAGTTAGTTTGTCGGAATTTGAAGAAGGGGGCAAATGGCAAATGGCAATATTCATGAAGCTCCGGCGAAAAGAGAAGATTACAAAAAAGTTATTTTGTGACTAAATGATTTTTTTTCCTTTTATTAGAAAGGTTGTTATTAGGTTCATTGCGTTGACAATTGAAATTTAAGAAAAATGTCTAATGTACCTTAATAAGATATTTCACAAGTTTGATAAGTAATATATTTAAGATTTTATGCACGGATACTAATACTAGTAAGAAATAGAAAATAGGAGATGAGAGTTAAGGTAAAGAGTCCAAACTAGGGATAACGTGGCATTCAACCAAGCATTACAAGTTTAGATCATTCGCTACGCTACTCGTACTTTTTTACTGCCAAGTTCTCTCTGTTGTAGCTGTAAGGAATACCCCCACCCCCCTTTTACTCACCCACCCTACAATTACAGTAATCTTCACCCCTTTCTTTTCGAGTCCAGAACCTAAATATTATTTTTTGGACTCAAATTACCTTAATAGGTATTTTTAAAAAATATATATTTCTATATATAGCGTGCAAAAACAGGACGTTATACATTAACCGTAACGTCTGTCGTTAAGGTATAACACCTTTTATTCATACGCTATACATATAATGCCCAAAAAAATGTTATACCCTGAATATGGACCCACCAATAAATGAACTGACAAACACAATAATTTAAATGTGTATAGCGTATATTTAAAGAACGCTATACGGCAAAATATTTCCATATCCGAGCTAGTCATTTCCTATATAAAGTGGTTAGGATTTTAGGAAAATTCGTTCACATAAAATTCTAACTCCCGTTCAATTTTTTCTTGTTGTTAAATTCTGAAGCATTTTTTTCGTAATGTCTGAAGAGCGTAGAATAAGAGTTTCATTATATTGGGGGGAGGGGGGGTGAGGTTGTGATGGAGAATAACTCTGTGAGGTATAGTTTATCTCCACAGGGTCATGTTAAATTACCACTTACAATAGAGTACGATAAATTGATATCGTTGTTATGCAAAAAAAATGGGTGTGAGGAAACGTTCAGTGATACTTAAAGTAACCGAAAAATATCCGTATTTCGTCACTCCGCAAGGGGAATTAAATATCTACGATGATGAAACTTTGAGGGATTTTCTGAGTACTCCGGATGAATACCGGGAATATCTTGTAATAAATATGTTGGATATGTACGTCAAGGTCGAAGACGTTCCAAACAATGAGGTTGCCGGACAGGTTCCGAATAACCCCCAATCATCGGGTGGCTATTCTGGAGGAGTTTTTGTCGGATAGGTTCCGAGTGAAAGAGTTTTTCTTGATTTAAACTTATCCCCGCCTGCTTTACATAATTCACAAGACGAGTGGTAAGCTTCAATTTTCCTTTGTGTTACGATGTACATTTTTGTTGTATTGAATTTATATTAACGCTCATATATTTAATAGGGGGTACATGCCGAATATGAATTTTACAAATTTTGAACCCAAGCATAGTTTTGGTGTATTGGATTATGGTGGTCCATCTGGGAGACATCACCTAAATGAAAATGTCCATCATGGAATTTCATCACATTACGACTTGTAAGTGAAGTGATACGGCTATATGGAAAGTATTTATTAAATTCAGCATCTTATTATTTTGTTGATTGTGCAGTGAAAACGAGCAAGTTGAACCAAATGTACTCACTCAATTTCCCGAAGACGACGTATTAAATCAGGATCTGGCAGATGCACCGAGTGAGGAAGAGAACAGTGATTACGACAACAATGCTGATGAACCTGGAGACAAGACACCCTTTCTTCGTGAGGATGGTGATGAGGAGGATGAGAAGGAAGGACCTGATTTGACGAGAGAGTATGCTCCACCCCCCCCCCAGACGAAGAGTGTACAAGTCCCAAGTGTCATTTCATTCAAGGGAGATTCCTTACCTTGATAACTTGCCAAGCATATCGGATGTGGAAGCTCTCACAAGGGATTTTGATGAAATTCGGATAGCAATGTGGGATGAGTCTAGACCAACAGTGCTGGCAAAGGGCATGCTTTTTCCTGATAAAGCGCGCCTAAGTAGGGCTTGTAAAATGCACAACGTAAAAGAGTGTCGTGAGATGACGGTATGGGAGTCAAGTCCGGTTGCATACAAGGTTGTTTGTCGCAGGTGGTTTTGGCCATGTCATTGGATGTTGCGTGCGAGCAAGAAGAAGACGGGTATGTGAAAAGTGGGTAAATACATTCCCACCCACACATGCGAAATGGACACATTCAACGGGAATTCCTTCAACTTGGATATTGACTTGATTTCTCTTGTTCTTATTCCACACATCGAAGCGTCCATAAGGTATAAAATCAAAGAGTATATTACAGCAGTCCACCAAGAACATGGCCATACTATTACTAAAATAAAGGCATATCTCGGGCGCAAACGAGCGTTTGAAATAGTCTATGGTAACTAGGATAAGTCATTTGCAGATCTGCCTAGGTACATAGCTGCACTGCAGCAGTTTAACCCCGGGACAGTTGTTGAATGGAAGTTTGAGCGGATTCCATGTAAACCAGAATATACATTCAATTATGTGTTCTAGGCGTTTAAACCAGCAATTGATGGTTTTTTGTATTATCGGCCCGTAATATCCATAGATGGCACTCATGTCTATGGAAAGTACGATATCAAGCTGTTGATAGTTGTGGCAGTAGATGCTAATGGACGGATATTTCCTCTAGCTTTTGCTATTTATGCCAATGAAAACAAAGAGACGTGGACGCTGTTTTTGAACCACTTGAAAGAGCACATTGTTAAAGAACGTTCCAGTATTTGTCTAATATATGATCAGCATGGTGGTATCTTAAGTTCTGTGGAGAACTTGCCTGCATGGCAAGAACCTTATGCCTACCATCGTTACTGTGTTAGGCACCTTAAAGCTAATTTCCAGAAGACACATCCCAATAAGGATCTATATGATTTGATGTGGATGGCAGCAACAGACCACCAACAGCATAAATTCCGGAGGCACATGGAATATATCAGGCAAGAAGACGAGGCAGCCTATCGTTGGTTAATGCGACATGACCCTGAAAAGTGGACTTTGCATGCGGATGGTGGCAGACGATGGGGAACTCTGACTACAAATGTGTCAGAGTCTTTCAACGGGTTATTGAAGTCGGCAAGAGGATTGCCTGTCACAGCCATGGTGCGGATGTCGTTCAAGCAGATGGCGAAGAGGTTTGTTGAAAGGTCTACAGCTGCAATGTCATTGATGGAAAGGGGTGTTGAATTTATGCCAGTGCCGAAGCAAAGATTTGAGAAATACAGACGGCGAGCGCATTGACATTCATTTTTGCAGTATGATAACAAAAGAACTATTTTTGAAGTTCGCACCGCTATCCATCAAAATCGGGGTAATAATGTACATACTGTAAATGAATCTACAAGGTTATGGTCTTGTGGTAAATGGTCCATCTACCACATGCCTTGCTCACATGCCATCAAGTGCTTTCAACAAGTTGGTTTAGGTGTAACCAACTATGTTAATCAACAATATAGTATTGCGAAGTACCTAAACACATATAGTGGGAAGTTGCAGTCAGTGGGTGCTGAGCATTATTGGCCGCTTGAACCATTTAAAATAGAGTGTAACAAGTCTTATTTGCGTCGAATACAGGCGAAGAAGAGAACACGTATACGAAATCAAATTGATGTTAGTGATACCGTTTATGTGCGCAGATGTGGTATATGCTCGCAAACAGGACACGACTGCCGAAAATGTCCTTTGGGTGGCAACAGTAATCAAGCTCAGGGTGGGTGTTCTTCTATTGTGACTAACTATCAATGAGTTTGTGTTGTAATATTTAGTTGTTTTGTTTATGTTGCAAGATTTATAAAATAAAATTATGTTTGTTAATTATGAGTTGAATTTCTCTATTTCAGTTTTTTAATGATAATAAAAAAATTATATATTCTGAAGAACTTGAAACAGCATTGAACTTTCATAAATCTGATTAATTTATAACTGTGTGTTGTCTTGTCAATCTGAAAAAGCTGCCCAACTGACATAAAGCTGTTTCGTACCCGTTAGAACATATAACATGCAAAGCATAGCGTGGGTAAATATTACGTTATATCTATATATTGCACGGTTAAATATTACGTTATGTGTGTGTGTTGTCTTGTCGATCTAACATAAAGCTGTTTCGTACACGTCAGATTCGTACCCGTTAGAACATTTAACACGCAAGGCATAGCGTGGTTAAATATTACGTTATGTCTATATATAGCGCGGTTAAATACTATGTTATGTGTGTTGTTTTGCCTATAAATGACGAGCTCATTCTACATATTTTTTTCACTCAAAAATAGCTAATAGTAAATCTTCCTTGAAAAGGAATTTTTTTAACAGAAAAATATCTCAGCCTATTTATGTCCCAAGGTGCAAGTGCGAAAAAAAATGCCAGATGCAAAGTTGTTGGGATAATGGTGCAGTTGGACGCCGCTTCTGGGAATGTTTGAACAAGTTTAATAAGGTTCTCGACGAACCTATTTGCGATTTTGAGGTATGGATTGATGAACCTTGTCATCAGGAATACTACAAAGGATTGTTGAACGATCTTAATGATTTGTGTTTAAAATAGTGGGAACGTGAAAAACAACTTAAAAAAGAGGTTGTGGAGTTGAAAGCGAAACTTAAAGAGGTAGAAGAAGAAAAAAATAAGTTGTTAGAACAATTTAAATGGTTGGAGCAGAGAATAATGGGCGGCAGTGACTAAATGTATGTGTTTAGCGTATCAATTTATCTTTATGTGTGTTGTCGTGCAATTTTATTAGTTGTACTGAAGCATTTTTTATGTTAAGTTGCTATGTCTGTGTTTGTGTTGTAGTATTAAGCTAAAGTAGTTGTAATGAACTTTATTTTCAGTCATTGTAATGGAATTTTACTTCTCTACGATTTGTGTTTGTGTTGTAGTACGAAACTAGCTAATTAACGGAGAAATAAAAAAGTAATGCACATATTATATAAAAGTTGTTGTTAATGTATATACAAAAATATTATTTACATATAATACAAAAAAAAAAGAATAAAATCAATGTGTCCTACATCCAGTGTGCTTCAACGCAGTCGCTGGCCTGAGGCGCATCACATCCCTCCTGGGTACGCTATTGGGATCGTCATCATCAAGTCGCCTCCTTATAGCCGGATGCGCCACTGCATGATCATCAATGGTGCTGACAGGATCAGAAGAAGGGGCCGTTAGTCCAGTAGAAACCCACATAAGAATAAAAAGCTCAGAATAACAAAGTATATAATAAGTCACAGCAATTTGAATTGTCGTACCACTATCTCGTCGGGCTCCTGAATGTAATCATCTGTTGCAGCCATGTCAACATCGCGTTCAGCCTTAAAAAGGAAATTAACAAAGTTACGAAAAATAAAGACAAATTCTAATTCAATACTATCAAAACCATACCTGCGAACGTGATGATGAACCATAACTCAGTCGGCGCCCACTATGTAAATCTCGGGTCGGCCGCTCCTCAACAACAGTAGATGGGCCTGGAAAGTATGTATCCCAATACACTCCAGAAAGGTGCGTGCTCGTGATCAATAATTGACCTGACGGGGTCACCTGCGAAGTCCCTAGAGTGAGATCCATTCCAAAGTTGTATGACGACATGTCCGTCTCATGTAGACCACCCGGTAGATCGACAACAACATAATCAGCAGGGGCCTTAACGCCCCCTTGCTGGGGACCACCTCCTCTCCACACACCGCCACGTCGTCTGGCACCCCTGCCTCGTCGGGCACCACCACCTCTTCGGGAACCTCCACCTCGTCGGCCACCACCACCTCGTGCCACACCAGGGCCTCGCTCATACTGCTCTGGCTCTACATAATCAGGCATGTATGCCAAATGTTGATCCTCCCGGGCTCGCTGCAGTGTTCGGGCAGCCAACTTTTACAAATCGATGGCTATAATCCTGCAAGGCGTCCGCATGATCGCCGACATAATCCTGCATTTGCAGTCCCATCTGATAGACTGTGTGTAGTCCAATAGCATGCACAATGTATAAAATATAAACTACATATATTGCACTAAAATACAGTTATATAATAAATAATAATAGAAACAATACCAGGGCCTCGTGTCGCCCCGACGTATGGAACGTACCGACTGCCAGCCAGATTAATAGGGTTCCCGATAAAAATTCGGGTGACGTGCCGGTACCAGGACATATACCTCTGAAGATCAACCTCCTGGATATGTGCAGGTGGGGGTGGAATCATCTGATCTCGATGGTCCTAAATATGGATCTGCGCCGCTAACCATGCCATAAATGCGTTGTCTGCCCTGCAACGATCATCCCTTTGATAATGTGTAGGCTCCCATATAGGCCCCCTCGGTATATACTGCGGGTGGCCAAACTGCCGAAATACCCGCTCCGAGGCATGATTCTCCACAGTATCAAGGCATATAAGTGGGGCAGAAGTGCTCCAAATCAATCGGTCGGTCGAGCAATAAGGTGGCAGGGAAGTTATCAAATTGTCATTGTATGGCATCTAGATGAACTATCAAATAAGAACATGAAACGTGAGTATGCACAACATTAAGTTAATCTACACCAAGTAAGTTTAGGTACATATTTACCTGTGCGCCCTCCAGCAGATCCAACACATCCCTGCAGAGGGGGAGATTATGATGAGCATCATACTCTCGTGAAAGTGTACGGAGGAGAACCCACCTCCTGGCTAGAGGGAGAAACGAAGGTGCTACAGTAGGAGGTAATCGTGGTCGCGGTGGCTGAAACTGCAAGAACCGCTCCCAGGCCCAAACCTAACATACAAAGTTGACGTAATGTTTAAGATAAAGTCTAACTAGGTAGAGTTGGAACTGATGAACACTTTATTTGAATATGTTGTCACATGTAGAAGCGGCATAAAACCACAAAGATCTCTCTGAGTGCCCATGCTCGCCCGACACATCTGCCTATACATGTAGCCGAGAATAGTAGCACCCTAACTGTAATAGGGTAACTCATCTAGCAGCTGAAGATGATGCAAAAATCTCAAGCTGACTAGGTTCCCCAAAGTATTCGGGAACAAGACCCCTCCAAATAGAAGAAGCAACAACAACCTCGTATACTAGGTGA
This sequence comes from Nicotiana tabacum, assembly GCF_000715075.1. Lineage (NCBI taxonomy): Eukaryota > Viridiplantae > Streptophyta > Magnoliopsida > Solanales > Solanaceae > Nicotiana > Nicotiana tabacum. The sequence continues at coordinate 38,832,142 of NC_134086.1, forward strand.
TATGTACCTCCTCTGTATCGTCGGTGATATCGGGGTGGAGTAGCTCCAGGTGCTGTCTAATAGGGGTCAAAGTCAACCGACTAGCACCCAACGATGCAGTCTCGTCCTGTGGACTGAAACCCATGAGCTACTGTAGCATGTCCAAATAAGCATCATGCGACATAAATCTCATAGCAATAGGCAGTGAAACGGGCATGCCATCAACGGGCAGGCCATATAAAACCTCAACGTCCTGCGGCGTGATGGTAGCCTCGCCAATGGGCAGGTGAAAAATGTGTCTCCGGTCGCCACCGCTCAATCAACGCCGTGATCAAAGCCCCGTCAACCTGTATCCGCCCAATCTGAATAATCCTATAGAATCCCGTGGCCTGGAGGCGATGAACTACACGCTCGTGGAGAACTCTGTGCCTCAGAAAATTCCACAGGTCGTTCACTCTCCTAGCACAGAGAGTATGGGAAAGTAACTCTCCCTCCCATATATGGGCGAACCTATGATCGCCCTGAAGCACTAATAGCTCACGAGAGTAAGGGCCGGGATGTATAGGCGCGTCCATGTCGTCAACTGTAAATTAAACAATATTAATTGTATGTTTATTATTTAATTGTACAAATTATATATAACAATTAGGTTTCAGGCTCGATATTTGAGGCCCAGTAGCACCAACTTATCATGAATATTTATGTGTGTCAAATTCAATTTTTTGATAATTTTGTGTGTGTTTGTTTTATAATTTTGAGTATTTAATTGTACAAAGTATATATAACAATTTGGTTCCAGACTCAATATTTGAGGTCCAGTAGCACCAAACTATCATGAATATTTATGTGTGTCAAATTCAATTTTTTGATAATTTTGGGTGTGTTTGTTTTATAATTTTGAGTATTTAATTATGCAAAGTATATATAACAATTGCGTTCCAGACTCGATATTTGAGGACCAGTAGCACCAACTTATCATGAATATTTATGTCTGTCAAATTTAATTTTTTGATAATTTTGTGTGTGTTTGTTTTATAATTTTGAGTATTTAATTGTACAAAGTATATATAACAATTGGGTTCCATGCTCGATATTTGAGGCCCATAGCACCAATTTATCATGAATATTTATGTGTGTTAAATTCAATTTTTTGATAATTTTGTGTGTGTTTGTTTTATAATTTTGAGTATTTAAATGTACAAAGTATATATAACAATCTACCATTATAAAAAATACTTAAACTACAAGAATTCTATGCTAAAATACTATACAATTTACTACGCTAAAAGTTTTTACATTTTACTACGCTAATAAATAAACTAAATATAAACAACAAATACATTTTAATCACATAACATTAACAAAAATACATATAACATACTAGTTTCGCAAATTAAACACAAAACGACATGGAAACACTAATATCTAAATTCGGATATTAACATAAAAAATTAAATCTCAATTTTACATTTTTTAGAACACTAATATCTAAGTCCGGATAAATATAACATACTAGTTTCGCAAATAAAACACAAAACGACATGGAAACACATTCAATAGGCAGTGATATACATTATTATACAAGTTTGGACATAAAATAAATCGAAATACCTCGATTTAGTGATTGTTTTGTGTGAAAATTTGAAGACGAAGGAGTTAAACCACAACAATACAATGTTCTGCTACGATGTGGGACCTATGTTCTTAACCTTTGTGTGACGGGAGGGGCCCACAATTTTTTTAATAACGGGCAGTGGGGGGGGGGGGACCAGAATTGGGTTTTAAAAAAAATAGGGGAAAGGGTGGTGGGGGAAGAAGACGAAGGACATTATTTAAATTGGGGTATAGCGTATGAAAAAAATGCTATATATAGCGTACAATAACAAGACGCTATATGTGGCAGTCAAATCGTCAGACCATATAGCGTATAAATAAAAGACGCTATACCTTAACGGCAGACGTTACCGTTAATGTATAGCGTCTTTTTTTTTGCGCGCTATATATAGAGTCTTGTTTTTTTATAAAGATATTGTCTGACGTATCTTAATTAATAAGATTTTAAAAATAAATTACATTGAAAGATAAAAACAACGCCTCTAACTTAATTAATTATTATATAGATAAAAATACATGTATTATAAATAATACAATAAATTTAAACATTAATATGGACAATAGAATTAAATAAATTAAAAGAAAAAGAGAAAAAATATATAAATAAATAATTTCAATGTAGAAATATTTGGAAGAATAAGACTTGTTTGATTTTTGAGAAGAAAAAGTATTTTAAGTAACGATGAATAAAATTTACATTGTGGTTAAGTCAAGTGACAAACTACTATAAATTCACTTGGCAATTTAAGATAATATTAATACTAATACTTAATTTAAATTAATTATTTTTGAATCTGAATGAAAAGAAAGTGAATATTTTTGTAAAGATATTGTCTGCCCTATCTTAATTAATAAAATTTAAAAAATAAATAAATTAAAATATAAAACAATGCCTCTATCTTAATTAATAGTAAAGATAAAAATATAGGTATTATAAAAAATATGATAAATTTAAACATTAAAATGAACAATAGAATAAAAGAATAAAAGTAAATAAAACATTTTACTACAAGAAAACAAAATATTTTTATTTATAATGTATTATAATAGAAGTAACAGACAAGAATATGATAATTTTAAGTTATGGGTAATGCATTATGGACAAGAAAATATGAGTAATTTTAGGAGACTTCAGAAATTTTTGCTTTTTATTAATATTTGTTTAATGATTATATATAATTTTTATCTGAAAGATTAATATTTTAAAGTTATTTGCACATAAATCAAATAACTCAAATTACAAGTTTGTGTCCGCGCATCGCACGAGACTAATATTAGTATAATTAAACAATCGTATAAGACTGTTTCGAGAGAAAAAAATGCAGTATTGATGCTATTTTTCCCTTGCCTTCTCATCAATGTTTTTCTTACATAGTTTAGTACCTTTGTAACACTAAATTAGTATAGGGATACAGATGAACGACAATTAGTTTGCCATATTGCAAATCTTATAGGAACTTGGAGTAGAAAGTAGTTGATTTATGGACAACGTCAGAGAAAGAGAGAAAAACATATGTTATTTCCGACATTATTAATATTTTCTTCAATTTGGACAGTGAAGGTAGTTATCAAATTATATTTAAATAAGAATTATGATAAAAAATATTCGATCAATGCCCTTCAGGAATATTGCCCCTTTGATGTGAGGTAATAAATTTTATTTCTTTTCTTCACAAAATCCAAATTTATCTCTTTTATCCGTTCTTATAAAAAAATGATTCATAAAAATCACGTTAGAATATGATTCATTTTCCTAGACTTTAGTTAACCCATACTAGCCATTTTCACCCGTTTGGACAAATATAAGAATGGATAAAATATTATTTTCTTATAAGTTTGAGTGAGTGACTTATTAAATGAAGAACATGTGAATTGTCTGTTAGCTTGCCAAGAGGGTTTCGAGATTGAAGAGAAAATTTGTATCAAGTTTGACAATTATGAAAAAGGAGAACAATTAGTTCATAGAACATTCCATCAACTTTGATAAAAAAATATAATAAAGAAAAATAAGCGAAGTATAGCTTATATCTAAATATCAATTGAAGAAGGGGGCAAATGGTAAATGGCAATATTCATGAAGCTCCGGCGAAAAGAGAAGATTACAAACAAGTTATTTTGTGATTAAATAATTTTTTTTTCTTTTATTAAAAAGGTTGTTATTAGGTTCATTGCGTTGACAATTGAAGTTTAAAAAAAATGTCTAATATACCTTAATAAGATATTTCACAAGTTTGATGAGTAATATATTTAAGATTTTATGCATGAATACTAATACTAGTAAGAAATAGAAAATAAGAGATGAGAGTTAAAGATAAAGACTCCAAACTAGGGATAACGTGGCATTCAACCAAGCATTACAAATTTAGATCATTCGCTACGCTACTCGTCCTTTCTTACTGCCAATTTCTCTCTGCTGTAGCTGTAGGGAATACCCTCACCCCCTTTTACCCACCCACCCTACAATTACAGTAATCTTCACCCCTTTCTTTTCAGCCAACTCCTATTTAGCAATATAAATCGTTGAAGCTTTTTAACATAAACAAAAATATTTCCCTATAAAATCATCACTACCCACCGCCCTCCTCCTCCGCCTTACTCCGCCGTCAAAAGGCCATGAGATGGTGGGACTCAGTGTAGTACTCGAAGGTTATAGAGATATTAGTTGTACTGCTGCTACTGCAGCTGGTACTACTATAACTGCTTCTACTTATTGGCAAATTGTTAACAAAGCTAGTATGGTTATGAAACCTACTTCTCCGACCACTCCTTCTTCTCCTTTTTCCCGGCGTAAATCTCCGGCGGCGTGTGGGTTTCTCGATTCCTGTTTCCTTTGTAAACAGAAACTCTTACCTGGAAAAGATATCTACATGTACAAGTAAGCTTTACACTGCTCAAATTTATATTCATCTAAACTTCTATTATTTTGAAAAGCTTAACTAAATATGCAAAATTAATGGGTCCAGTGATTTCTGCATTTAATATAGGGGAGAATGGGCATTTTGTAGCGTGGAGTGCAGGTGCAAACAGATTTTTAAGGATGAAGAAGAGAGTTTTAACACAAAGAAAAGAGAGAATATGAAATCTCAAGCATCTAAATCTTGTACTTCTTCTTCTTCTTCAACGACGTCGTCTTCACGGAGTAGGAAAACGGCGGCGAGAAACCGACCGAATGGATTTGCATACTGAAAAGAGGAGTGTACTGTCCGAGGAAAATTTTGCTGCTTTCCAGTTTTGTCCTCGCCACATTTTGTAATGACTATGGTGTCCCTTTTTTTATTTTTTAGGGTTTGTTTCTTGGTATTTTTAATTTATTAGTAATTGTAGTATTAGTATGAAAATTGATAGCCAACAAACTGCTGCTAGTTTTCATATATCAGCCCCATGGGTTTTGGTGTCCAATCGCCAGATAACCAAATGGCATTAAATTACAAATAACGGAAAATTTTATTCTGTGTCTCACATTAGTTGTATGAGACAATTTTTTTATCTCATGATTTTGTAGATCCAAATTTTTGTGGACTGTATAAGATTATTATCTTTTGATTTTTATTCTCACCACTTGACTTAACTTGTCTGTTAAGGCTGAAAAAGTGTCAATATTAGTAGTTAATTAAATAATCGAAGTTCTGAATATTTTGAGATTGTCATAGGATATGGTTAAGAAATATTGGGTGATTAATGAAAAAATATTGATAATTGTTTTCTCGGAGTTAATAATGAAATTATACTGTAATCGGATCGTAATCTCTTGATCATTAAGTTTTTTTCATTAAAGTATAATAAAAGGTAACAATTTGGAGTTATTAACTAATAAGTAACCAAAGCTAAGAATATTTTGAGATCCTCAAAGGACAGGGTTAATACTAAAATATAGAGTTCATTCATGGGCGCACGTGTGGGGGGCATGGAGCACTAGATAACAATGAGATGCTCATTCGTTGTTAACTTTGCTAGTTTTGATGCGCATTTTAGTGGTTGCAAGTGAGCAGTTTTTTAACTTTTTTATAATAAAGTTATCTATGTATAACCTGTATGTTACAGATTTAAACCGTGGAATCAGCCACTAAAGATTTATTTATCAGTTTTAATAATAAGAATTTTATTTAATTTAATATAATAAACAAAGTCCATTTTGTACTACCACTTAAGTCCGTAGCGTCTAATCGAAATTCTATATCGCTATATTAATTTTTATGTTTCAGAATATTCAATATAATATTGAACAATTACTACCACTTGGATCTGAAACCTATATGTTGATGCTCACGATTTTGATAGCCATACCAGTGATTTGGAGGAGATCTCTCGAAAAGTATTTAGTGATACCTGTATTATGTTAGGCTGCCTCATATCCTCTTGAAGTGTGACTCTTCCTCATATCCTGCGCGAATATGAGATATTTCGCGCACCGAACTATCTTATTTTGTGTTTAAGTTTATACACTGTCTGAATAAAAAAATCCATGTTACATAAAGAACATTTACATGCAAACCTTCATTAAAAAATGAGATTTAAAATATTAAAAACTAAGATCAGTAATTTGCTGTACTTTTTTTATACTAACAATGTATATATAATTTAAATACATTGTCAATTCTTTATAAACAGGTAGGGTTGGACGGGGCAGGAAATACTTAATATAAGATAAGAGTAGTGACCAACAGATTACTAAGATTCGAATTTGTGACATTTCATTTGGAATTAGTTGTGATATATTGAAGATTAGAATGTCTGATTGGAATTATAGAATCATAATCAATTTGGAAAATTGTAATCGATAGGTATTCTGGCCGATGCATGCATGTTGCCCTTATAATACTGGTATTTCGTTTTATTATTCCATTTTTTAAAAGATGGATACGTGGACCAGTAAGTAATTTTTTAAATCAAGGTGTGGACCAGCAAGTAATTGGATATGACTGGTTATTAAAGGCAAATGGAAAGGGATAGTAGGAACCAAGAACTCAGTAATACTCGCTACTTTTTCTTATTTTTCTTATTTTCTGTTTGAGTTTAATTTATACATGTACATCAAAAAAATTTATATATGAGGTCATCCAAGCGATATGAACATGTAATTCTTCATAAAAAGTGGAATTTAAAATCTTAAAAATAATATAGTTACTTGTTAGAACGGATAAATTTTGCCTAATAATATAAATTTCTACATCAAAAGATATGTACATAAAAAAAATATATTATTAGGTCATACAAAAAATATGAAAATGTAATTTTTCATAAAAATGGGATTTAAAAATTTGAAAATAAGATAGTTATTTGTTAGAACGGATAAATTTGACCAGATAATATTAAAAAATTACTTTTACTTTCATTCTCAACTTATTAGTCTTAGGTGTCTCCTTCTTCTTTTCCACGAAAGATCATATCGTTGTTAGTTGTTTAATTTATACTTTTTTCTTTTGAAGGATAAAAATATCTTTTGTTTCCCCTTAGATTGTGGTATAAATTGCAATTCCCTCCCCACTCCATTAGTGTACATTTAAATTTAAACCAGACTTTCACGTAGATATTCATATGGTCTTTTTACTGCTGATTTTCATTATTAATTAAAAGAGGAGAAAGCGCAGATATATAAAGAATAATTCTTGGATAACGAAAGATACCAACTTCCTAGAAAATGACATTCTTTCATCTTTAAAATTCAAGACTAAGCTTTAAATGCTCAATATATATCAATATTGCGATGGTATAAATATGATCTTTCACTTCCCGTTTTAATGGGAATTCGGATTAATCGGGGCGAATGTGAATACTGGATATCATGGAAAATCAAAAAGAGAAATGCTCAGTACCTATAAGTGTATCCTTCATTTTCATATAATAAGTATTACTTATAAATCTTAATACCACTGAAGAATATTACTCTATATTCTATCAAAGCTTATGCTTTTGGCTAGCAAATGCCATTGAGAAAATAAGAGGAAAAGCAATTAAAACAAAAGACAAGAAAGATACATCAGTCGATTCTAGTAAGATAAGTGTTGAATTGACTAGCCAGAGGAATACCACCAAAGGATGTGGTGTAGCGGATGAGACTGTTCTTTTCTTAACCAGATATTTCGGGTTCGAGCCCTGAGTATGGAAAAATTCTTGGTGGGGAGCGCTTCCCCCCAAATGGGGTCTTACGTGACGCGAATATGGATACAATCGGGCTCCAATTTTAATACCGGACATCATATGGAAAACAAAAAAAACTAACTAGAGGATTTATGGCTTCACACTGATCTTTTTTTCCCCATGTGATAATCTCATGTGAGATTCCTATTAAAATAGTTGCATGAAGCAAGGCAAACTCATCTTCCAATAGAAATGAACAAGTTTTCCAACTTTCTTTTCCTCTCTACTCACGGAAGAGCATATTGACAATCAAAATAGCAATAATAACAATTACGTCTTAACCCGAATAAAAAGAAGAGAATCGCCACAGACTAATAGCCCGACAGACAGTGTAAAACCAATTAATTTATACTGTAATATATATCGACCGACAGTGGGGCAGCTCTAGAATGGTACACCCGCCAGGACGCCAACAGGTGGTACACATGGGACAATTTGGCTCAGGCCTTTTGCTCGGCATTTTTAGTACAACATAGACATTATACCGGATCGCCTGTCCCTGACCAAGGTAGAAAAGAAGCCCAGTGAAAGCTTTAGAGAATATGGATTTCGATGGAGGGAGCAAGTTGCACGGGTCAATCCTCTGATGGAAGAAGATGAGATGGTTGAATACTTTCTTCAAGCCCTGGAGCCTACTTACTTCGGCCATTTGATCACATCCATTGGTAAGCCTTTCAATGATGTGGTAAAGATGGGAGAAATGGTGGAAGAGGGACTGAAGTCAAGTAAGATCATGAGCTATTCTGCCTTAAAAGCCACAACACAAGCAATTCAGAACGACACAGGAAGCTTGTTGGGTCAGAAGGAACATGATGATGTTGTCATGGTTGTCTCAGGATCACAACATGGCCAACGGGTCCGCCTCACCAATATACTCAACCTCGACCCCGACCCCAACCCCAAACCTATCTCCGAGCTCCACATAATCCACCTTAGTACTATTCCCCTAACAACGTCTGGTCCTCTGCCCAATCACTGGGTCACTTCTTATGGCGAGCACCAGCACCGCATAATACTCTTTCGCCTTTACAACATTTTTAAGCACCCAAAAATCCTAGGAAACAGGGGCATAGAGGGGAACAAAGGCAAAGAAATAGTTTTACGCCAATCGGAGAATCCTACACAAGCTTGTTTGAAAAGTTAAAATAGTCTGGCCTAATTGAGCCACTCCTCGGATCGTCTTCCTTTTTGTGACAATTCCATTAGTAGTTCTAGACCTTTTGAATTTTTGTACTCTGATGTTTGGGGTCCTTCTCATATTCACTCATTTGATAATTTTCGATTTTATGTGATTTTTGTGGATCACTATACAAAGTACACTTGGTTATTCCCATTAAAGAATAAATCAGATGTTCAAGGAGTATTTGTGAACTTTCATAGAATGGTGAAAACCCAATTTCACCTTACTGTTGGCACACTCTATTCAGATGGGGGTGGAGAATACATAAGATTAAAATCTATCCTTACACAGCATGGCATTCAACATCTCACTAGTCCTCCCTACACTCCTCAAATTGTTGGAATAGCTGAACGCAAGCATCGACATATCATAGATACTGCTCTAACTTTAATGCACCTTGCGTCTGTACCTTCATGTCTTTGGTCATTGGCTTGTCAAACAGTTGTCTACCTTATCAATAGGATGCCTACTCCATTGCTCAAACTTCGTTCTCCTTTTCAATGCCTCTTTCACACATCCCCTAATCCTTTGAAATTAAGAGTTTTTGGTTGTTTATGTTACCCCTGGTTAAAACCATATAACAACAACAAACTTGCTCCCAAATCAAGACCTTGTGCTTTTATGGGATACTCACCTTCTACAAATAGTTATGCATGTTTTGATCTTTCAACCTCCAAAATATTCATCTCAAGAAATGTCCTCTTTGTGGAACATATATTTCCATTCAAAAATAATCATCTAGGTCTTCCCAGAATAGAACCATCACTCTTGCACCAGTAGATCCACTCCACAGAACCAACCAATGTTTCTCCAGTACAAAACCAATCAGATATTGCCTTTGAACCTATCTCATTGCCTCCCTCAAGTAACTCTTCTTGTCAGGAGCCACCCATGGAAGATTCACCAAGCATATCATTGCAGGATGATGCTTCACTTTCATTCGAGGTACGATCTTCTCCACCTTATTCTTCTTCTACTCCTACGCCTCTTCCCTCTTCTTCTACCACAAAAGTGGTACCTCTTCCTCCCTCAAGAATGGTGATGAGATCTCAAAATAATGTCTTCAAGCCCAAACAAGTTTTTAACTACCTTGTTGTCTCGCCCAACAAAACACTGACACTAGCACCTCACACGTTTAAGCAAGCAAACAAATATATTGAATGGCATGATGCAATGCAGGTTGAATACTCAACTCTTTTGAATAATGCTACTTGGTCTCTAGTTCCTCCAACTTCATCATAAAATGTGATAGGCTGGAAGAGGGTGTTTTGCGTGAAACACAATGCAGATGGATCAATCGAACGCTATAAAGCGCGTCTAGTTGCAAATGGTTTTCATCAAAGACTGGGTGATGATTTTCATTCTACCTTCAGTCCAGTCATTAAACATACCATCATTCGTCTAATTATCTATTTAGCAGTGTCTTCACGTGGCCCTTACGATAACTAGATGTCAACAATGCCTTTCTCCAAGGCACCTTGCATGAAGAAGTCTATATGCAACAACCTCCGGGATTCATTGATCATGTTTATCCCAATTATGTCTGTAAACTTCATAAATCCATTTATGGACTTCGCCAAGCTCCAAGAGCTTGGTATACAAAGCTCAAGAACTTTCTTCGTTCATGTGGTTTCAGCAAAAATCATTCGGATAACTCGCTGTTTGTCTGGTGTCAACACAATATCCTTATCTTTGTTATAGTGTATGTCGATGAAAATGTTGTCATTGGTTCGTCAATCAAGCATGTCGACCACACCATCAAGTTGTTGGACAACATGTTCTCTATCAAAGATCTTGGATCTTTGTATTTTTTTCTTGGTGTCGAAGTCATTCCACATTCAGATGGTTTCTTACTTACTCAAAGCAATTACATTGCTGAGCTATTAGATGAATTTCACATGCTGGAAACAAATGGTCCAATCTCACTTATCCTTGAATATTACTCCCTTTAATTAATTTTTACGATATAATTACTAAAAGAAGAATCAAATAATTTTTACTACAAGTTTATGTTTATTATGAAACTAATAATGACTTATATATTCATACTTCCAAACGCTCATTACATATCTTTTTTTATTGTTGGCTAGATGCTATTGTAAAAATAAATGAGAAGTTAACCAAAAGCTAATTACCCTAAATAAGACTATAAGAGAAGCAAAACAAAAGCATTTCTCGTGCCAATAATCAAGCAAATAAACAAGATTCAAGAAGAATTTGTTTCTCTTTAGGTAGGCATTTTCAAAGAGTCCAATTGATATAATTCCGTACTTTTGGTGGAATCATTTGGGCCTTGAACTTTTTGCCAGTTCAGTGTCTTTTTGCCCTTTGCCATTTTGGTCCGCACGGCTCTCCCCTCGGAAAGGGACAGTTTTGCCCATCTTTTGTCTTTTTTGGACTCCAATGTTTATACATCTGATGAGAAGTCATTTTATTTGTTTTTACTCCATTTGCTCTAATTTATGTGGCTTTTGACTAGAAACATAACAAGAAACAAAGAGATTTTTTAAAATTTATAGGCAAAATGCATAGTTTACCTATCAATCTTATAGGTAAATCCTTATTACACACCTATTCGGCTAAATTTTTACATATCCAACCTTTCCCAAGTGTGTATAAGCCCCCCCTCCTCCCCCAAAGTTGACCAGGTCCATTAATAGTTCATACGGTGTATTACACGTGCTTGACTTACCATGACCACTATAACACCCGATCCATCTGTCTAATAAACCTATTACATTACCCGACCCACTCCGATTAAAAGCCTAAGTGCAAATAACCCCAAAACTAATTCCCTATTTATCGACTCTTTTTGAAAGTGCTGAAAGAGATCCGTCCAATGCATGTGGATATGATTTACATCGGATAATTTTTCCATTCACATGAGGTTAATTTCAAGTCATTCAAGTAAGTATGCATATTTTATCCGTCCAGTGCATATGAATTTTGTTTTTTGCTATTTATCTTTACCCGATTAAGGGTTTCATTCTTTTTTGAAGGGGAATCCTTTGTCATTCTCATTAACAAATTTTGTGGTTGGTTTATTTTTCGCATCTGAATTGCGTTTGGCCGGAAAAATAAAGAACCCTATGTCGGAATATTACATGAAATTGGGACTCTATTTTTTGAACCCTTCGTTACCGTTACTTGCTCTTAGTGGTAGTGTTTACCTGATACCTTTTGCTTATAGTGGCGATAGTGAACGATGTGAGAGTAAGGTCATGTCCTCGGGTAGGGCTGGGGGTGGGGTCCAGGGGTGGGAAGGGGGTAAGAAAGCCTCTAGACTGAGAGTTGGGTCTTGGAACATTGGGACGTTGACGGGGAAGTCTATAGAGTTAGGTAAGATTCTTCAGAAGAGGAAGTCAACATAGCGTGTGTTCAGGAGACTAGAGGAAGGGTACTAGGGCACGAGATGTAGACGGGTTTAAACTATAGTACTCAGGAAGCGTTGGGGGTAAGAATGGGGTAGGTATTTTAGTTGACAGGGACCTTAGGGAGCTCTTGGTCGAGGTTAGGAGGGTAAATGATAGGTTGATGAGTATTAAACTGGTAGTTGGTGGGTTTACTGTAAACGTGATTAGTGCATACGCTCCTCAGGTAGGTTTGGACCAGGAGATCAAGAAGCAATTCTTAGAGAATTTGGACGAGATGGTGCGTAGTATCACGCACATAGAGAAGTTGTTCACTGGCAGAGATTTCAATGGTCATATTGGGGCTAGTGCTAGGGGTTATGATGATGTGCATGGCGGGTTTAGTTTTAGGAATAGGAATGAGAGAGGTAATTCACTATTGGAGTTTGCTAGAGCTTCCGAAGAGGGAAGAGCACCTGGTCACTTTTCGGAATTCAATGGGCAAGACTCAGATTGATTATCTTCTCTGCAAGAAATACGATAAAAGTTTGTGCAATGATTGCAATGTCATCCCAAGTGAGCACCTCACGACCCTACATAGGCTCATAGTTATGGAACTGGAGATCAAAAGGAATAAGAGGATGAGGGCGGGGTGCAGGAAACCTAAGATCAAGTTAGGGTAACTTGACCAAGGACAAAGCTGAGGAGTTAGGAGAGAAGTTGTTAGCTATGAAGGCCTGGATGAGTAGGGGGCGCGTCTAGTATATAGTTCACAACTGCGAATTGCATTAGGGTAGCTGCTAGAGAGGTCTTAGGGGTCACGAAGGGCTCTCCTAGGGGTCATAAAGGGGACTAGTGGTGGAATGGAGAGGTTCAAGGTAAAGTGGAAGCTAAGAAAGCTGCTTATTTGAAGCTAGTGAAGAGTATAAACGAGGAGGAAAAAAGGACTTATCGGGAGTGTTATAGAAAGGCAAAGAAAGAGGCAAAATTAGTAGTTATGACGGCTAAGAACACGGCATTTGCTCGTTTGTATGAGGAGCTCGGGAGCAAAGGCGGGGAAAAGAGGTTGTACCGATTGGCCAAGGTAAGGGAGAGGAAAGCCAGTGAGTTAGATCAAGTCAAGTGCATCAAGGACGAGGATGGAAAAGTGTTGATGGATGAGGCATTTATTAGGAGAAAATGACAGACATACTTCCATAAACTGTTAAATGAGAAGGGGGAAAACGCATTGTGCTGGGTGTGTTGGAGCACTACGAGAGTCAGTAGGATTTTGGGTACTATAGGGGATTACGGTAGAGGAGGTGGAAGGGGCGATGCGTAAGATGTGAAGGGACAGAGCGACGGGGCCCGACGAAATCCTGGTAGAATTTTGTAAGAGCGTGGGGCAGGCAGGTTTGGGTGGCTCATTGGGCTGCTTGATGTTATTTTTAAGATGAAGAAGATGCCCGAAAAATAGAGGTGGAGTACGATGGTTCCGCTTTACAAGAACAAGGGTGATATCCAAAATTACAACAATTATAAGGGTATCAAGTTGTTGAATCACACTATGAAAGTTTAGGAGAGGGTGGTAGAGGCCAGGGTGAAGAGGTGCGTGTCTATTTCCGAGAATCAGTTTGGATTCATGCCGGGGCATTCAACTACGGAAGTGATTCATCTGGTAAGGAGATTAGGATTTGCATATGGTGTTTATTGACTTTGAGAAATCATATGATAAAGTCCTGAGGGAGGTCTTGTGGAGGTGTTTGGAGGTTAGCGGCGTTCTGGTAGCATACATTAGGGTGATTAAGGATATGTATGATGATACTAAGACTCGAGTGAGGACTGTGGGTAGTGACTCGGAGCATTTCCCTGTGGAGATGGAGTTGCACCAGGGATCGGCTCTTAGCCCATTGTTATTTGCCTTGGCGATAGATGTACTGTTGCGACACATACAAGGGGAGGTGCCATGGTGCATGCTATTTGCCGATGATATACTATTGATTGACGAGACACGAAGCGGAGTTAACGTGAGGTTTGAGGTTTGGAGACAGACCTTGGAGTCTAAAGGTTTCAAATTGAGTAGAACCAAGATAGAATACGTGGAGTGCAAATTCAATGATGGGACCCATGATGCAGACGTAGAGGTTAAGTTTGATGCTCAAGTTATCCCCAAGAGAGCGAGTTTTAAGTATCTCGGGTCTATTATCCAGGATAACGAGGCGATTGACAAAGATGTCACACATTGTATTGGAGCGGGATGGATGAAGTGAAGGCTTGCTTTTGGTGTTTTATGTGATAAGAATGTATCGCCAAGACTTAAGGGTAAGTTTTATCGAGTGGTGGTTCGACCGACTATGTTGTATGGGGATGAGTGTTGGCCAGTCAAGAACTCCTACGTGCAGAATATAAAAGTAGAAGAGATGAGAATATTGAGATGGATGTGTGGGTGTACCAAAAGAGATATGATTAAGAATGAAGCTATCCAGGACAGAGTGGGAGTAGCCTCCGTGGAGGACAAGATGTGAGAGTCGAGGCTGAGATGGTTCGAACATGTTAAGAGAAGAAGCATTAATGCTCATGTCAGGAGGTGTGAGAGTTTAGCCATGGAGATTTTGAGAAGAGGTCGAGGTTGGCCTAAAAAATATTGGGGAGAGGTGATTAGGTATGAAATGGCGTTGCTTCAGCTCACTGAGAACATGACCCTTGATAGTAGGGTGTGGAGGTCGAGGATTAAGGTAGAAGGTTAGTGGGTAGTTTTCAGTTGTTCACCGATAGTCTTAGTAGCATGCATGTCCCTTTATATTCTTAGATTTTTATTACATTATGCGGTTTTGTTCGCCTCAGGTATTAAATTCCCCGTTGCTATTACTTAGTACTACTTATCCTTTATCTCTCCCTTTTTCTTTTCTATTCCTTCTTTCTTCCTTCCTTGCTTTCCTCTTTTTCTTCTTTCTCTTCCTGAGCCGAGGGTCTATTGGAAACTGTCTCTCTACCTACATTAGGTAGGGGTAAGGTCTACGTACAAGCTACCCTCCCTAGACCCTACCTGTTGGGATCATACTGGATTTTTTTTTGTTGTTATTGTTATTGTTGTTGTTGTTGTTGTATTCTGCTCTTTGTAAATAGTGTCTAATTTTAGGGTTTTTCTAGTTTTTTTTATTGTTACACCTGATTTGAATATGGTGAATTGCTTTGGCTTTATGTGTAACTTTTTGTTTCATTATTCATTACTGTATGTGAGAGTGAACTCTCTTGACCCTTTTTGCAGGGAAAATGTCTTTTTAATTGATTATGTTTAAGTGGTATCATGATGGGGTGTTAGTTCCTGATATTTTTACTCATTATGTGAGGGGAGGAGTCAATCATTGACCTTATATGTAAATGTGGATATATTATTATTTTTTGAGCTTATGGATTACACTAAGCAAATGGGGTTAAAAAATATTGTTGAGTTGTATATCTGTCCCATGTACAAAAGTGATAAGTTGGTAAATATACTGGCTGATAAGGATATATTAGACATTTAAAATGAATCGGAGGACGGGGACACCCTGGACATTTATGTCACACATGTTGCCCCTTTAATGGTAATTGACATAAATGCTACTGGCCAGAGGTTGGTAGGACAAATAGTGAGGCTGATAAAGTCACTATAAAATTAGAAGAGCAAGAGGGAGAACAAGCTCAAGAGGGAGGAACAGAGGAAGATGATGAAGGTAAGCTTGATAATGAGAATGACTCAGATTTTGATAGTTCATCTAGGTCTGAGAGTGGTGGAGTTGATGTAGATGTTCATGATGATAATCACTATGGCTCTGATGTACATAAAGATTTTAGGGAGTGCAAGGAAGTGTTAAGGAAGTATAGGAGGAAAAAGAATGAAAGCCTAAAGATAAGGGTGACATAAATCTAGGGGATGCTGGTATAGACCGCAGGTTTGATGAGTTGAGGACTGAGAGCAATGAAAAAAGGTATGAAGGATTAGTTGGAACTGATGAGCCATATTTTGGTTCTTCTGATGCTCAAAGTTTTGCTTCAGATGAGGAAAACGAGTTTGATGAAGAATACAAGAGAAAACTTGATGCAAAGAAGAGAAAAAGAGGTTGATATTTGATCCAATTGTCAAGAAAATAACATGGGAGTTGGGCCTTATTTTTTAAAATGTTACTGAGATTAGGTGGGTTGTATCCAGATATGCTATCCACAAAGGAGTTCAAATTGAAAAGAACATGCAAATGTGGTTGTCCATGAAATCTGTTTGCTAACAAAGATGGAAGATCCAATAATTTCAAAGTGAAGAGATATTGTCCTATCTATAAGTATTATAGGACCAACAAGCACGAGCTTTGCAACTCTAGAAATCTAGCAAAGCATTGCAGGGATAAAATTATTTCCCAGCCAAATATGAGGGGTTGGGAGTTGAAACATTTGTTAAGCTAGAACTAGACATGTATGTTTGTAGGTCCACTGTCCATGGAGTTAGGGCAAAGATTTTGAAGGAATTAATTGGAGATGTTCAAAAAGACTAAAGGGATGTTATTTAACAGACAAATCCTGGCACAACTTGTGTTGTGAAAAAAATAGATAATGGGGATGAAAAGCATGTGTTCCAGTCCTTTTATGTGCATTTTTATGCCATAGAGAAGGGCTAGATGGAAGGTTGCAGAAGAATAATTGGTCTACATGGTTGTTTCTTAAAAGAAATGTGCAAGGGACAACTGCTTGTAGCTCTGTCTAAAGATAACAATAATCAGAAATTTCTAATTACTTGGGACATTGTAGAGTGTGAGAGCACCTCACTTGGAGTTGATTTATCAAGTGCTTGGTTGATGACTTGATGCTGAAGGAAGGTAGATATCTCACCATTATGTCTGATATGCAGAAGATAATATTTGTTATGTTTGATTTTTTTTGTTATACAATGAATGAATTTTATATGACTAATGTAACTAATGCATTTTCTGACTTGTACTTGATGTTTAGGGTAACTAATTACTTGTTTCCTGACAGTGAACATAGGTGGCGTGTTAGGCACATTTTAGTAAACTGGTAAAAGAAATAGAGAGGGTTGGAAAGAATAAAATGCTTTTGTAGGTGTGAAAAATCATCATGTGTTGTAGAATTGAATATCCAAATAGATAACCTAAACAAGCTTGGTAATGGGATTTGTGAGAGCATACTTCAATTGTGATATTAAATGTGATGTAACTGATAACAACATGTGTGAAACCTTTAATGTATGTATACTAGTGTTTCGAGATAACATGGCTTATTCTATAAAATGTACTATTATGTGGAATGACGAGGCTGGCTATGAGATTGAGGATGGTCCATATAAGCATTGTGTGAATATGCAAAATCAGATAGCAATTGCAGATCATGGATGCTGAAGTGTATCCCTTGTGCTCATGCAATTGCTGTAATGCACTTCAAAGACATTGAGCTTCTTACTTGTATATCCCATTAGTACCAAAAATCCACTTACCTGAAAGCATACTCAACCTTTATCCAGCAAGTGCCTAGCATGATAATATGGCCAGCATACCAATTCACCCATTAAACCTCGACCTATTAAGAAGATGCCTGGCAGGCCCAAGAAGAGGAAGAGAAGAAATAAAACATCCTAAATCTGGCAAATTGTCAAAGTGGGGTATGGAAATGAGTTGCTCAAATTGTGGTGGTTATGGACACAACAAGAGTGGATACTCTAAGGATCCAAGACCTGCATGTTCTACTCCTACAAATGCTTCTTTTACAAGAGGGAGAGCTTAGAATATTTCTATTCTCGCTGCAGGTTTTACTCCTGCACAACCTACACCTATTGCACATAATTCTACTACCAAAGGAAGAGGTAGAAAAAATATTCCAGCTACTGGTTATGGTAGGGGAAGAGGGGTTGGAAGAGCTATGGAAAGTTCTGGGATTGGTGTATTTCAAGATGGCTCTGGGGTTAAGTCTTTTTTCATAAGTATTGTACAACTTAAACTTATGCACTTTGTAGTGATTATTTTTAATCAAATTCTTTTTTGAGTGATGATATTCAAAGAGTGGTTATAACTGGTCAAAAGAGGCCTTCGGCTGACGTTCTAGAGTGCGCTTAAAACCCAACCAAAGAAGTCAAGTGGAATGGCAAACCAGCCATTATAACAAGGCAACTCCAAAGAGCTGCTGTATAACATGCCAACCTCAGTCAAGCAAGTTCATCCTCTTAGCCGACCAAGAATAAGGCTAATTAGTATATTTAGCTCTTTATATGGTGCTAAGTTTGTTTTGATGTCTAGTATAATTTTTGAAAAATAGAATTGCAATCAAACTGTTAAGGTTGCTATGGGCAGCTAATATGTGTTATGTTTAATGTTGCTGAAGACAAAGATCTATTTTTTAATGTTGTTGAAGACAAAACGGCTATTATGTATTCGTTTTGATGTACTTTGTTAAATGTCTGATGGCATTTTCAGCTGGTAGTCTTTAACGAACACCTTTCTTTGTGAAATGGAAGCAGTTTGTGATTATCCTTTATATAGTATTTTCTATATAGCATTTATATAGCTTTTATATGCTATGGATAACAACTATCTTATATAGCTTGATGGCTTCTACTTATGAATGACAATTGATCACCAGGTGGTAGTCTTTAATGAACGAAAATTTATATAGCTTGATGACTTGTGCTTTTATATTGCTTGAACACTTTTTAGGGTAGTGGGCACCAAAATTCTCAACACTTTTAAATAAAATTATACAACTCATCACCTTAATAAATGTAAGCACGTAATTTTTGACTCATCGATTGCTCAAGCTATTCCAATATTTTATACATATATATTTGAGTTTATATTAATTTTTATAGGATTTTAATATATATATATATATATATATACACACACATAAGTACTTTTAATATTCATCTTATTATACTTTCTATTATTATTATTATCACTATTTTTGTTTAAGGGTTTTAGTATTTTTATAATATATTACTTTAATTCTATTAGGATTTTAATTTATTTATATTCACTTTTATTTTATATAATCTTGAAAATACCAAAGATAGTTTCATGCCATAATATAGTTTTTTTAATTAATTAGGAATGATTTCACAATTTCATAGTATATTATTATAGAAAAAAATATTAATATTTTTAGCCTTGTAGAATTAAAGGGACACTTTTAAAATTTTAACCCAAATTGAGGCCCAAAATCGGATCTCTTTTGAGCCCGATTGTGACGACCTGACCAGTCGTCTCATGAGTTACCGCTTCATTTCTCTCATTTCTGCTTCTTATTGCTTTGTCTATTGGTTCTATATGTAATCGTATTGGTTGGCTCGGGTTCGGAAAGGATTTGGTAAGGTTTGAGACACTTAGTCTCTTTTGAGGAAGCTTAAGTTGGAAAAGTCAACTGGATATTGACTTATGTGTTAGAGGACTCGGATGTGAGTTCTGATGGTTCAGATAGCTTGGGGAGGTGATTTGGAACTTAGGATCATGATCGGAATATGTTTTGAAGGTCCGGAGTAGATTAAGGCTTGAATTGACAAAATTGGATTTTCGGCGTTTTCCTGTTGATATGTAAGATTTTGATATAGGGTTGGAATGGAATTCTGAGAGTTGCAGTAGATCCGTTGTGTTATTTGGGATGTATGTGCAAAATTTCAGGTCATTCGGACGTGGTTTGGTTGGGTCTTTGATCAAAAGTGGAATTCGGAAGATTTTTGGAATCTTAGGCTTGAATTTGATGTGATCTTGGTGTTTTAATGTTGCTTGAGGTGTTTTGAAGATTGGTACAAATTTGAATAAGGTTATGGGATATGTTTGTGTTTTTGGTTGAGGTCCCGGGGGCCTCGGGGTGATTTCGGGTGGTTGACGGGGAGATTGGGAGTTTGGTGAATGCTGCAGATTTGTTGTTTCTGTTGTTTCCGCACCTGCAGATTTGGGACCGCAAGTGCGACGCCGCAAATGCAGAAGATTTGTTGCAGAAGCGGAATTAGGCTGGAAAGGCTAGAGTCGCACCTGCGTAGCGCAGGTGCGGGCAATGCATCGCAGATGCGATTTTGGTAACTTAAGTGAGGACCGCAGATGTGATGGTCTTGACCGTAGAAGCGGGTATTTGGCCGCAGATGCGAAATCCTTGGGCCAGAAAGTATAAATTGTTTCCTTCGCGATTTTTGAGATATTCCACCATTTCTAAGTCGGCTTTGGAGCTTTTAGACGATTTTTGAAGAAGGATTTCAAGGGAACTTCATTGAGGTAAGAATTTTGGACCTAAAACTCGTTCCTATGGTATTATTTCATGGATTAGGCTTGTAATTAATGGAATTTAAGGATCAAAGTATGGGGGAAACTAGGGCTTGGTATTGGAGGCCTAGACTTGAGGATTTGAGGGACCATTTGTGGTTAGATTTTGGCACTTTTGATATGTATGAACTCGTGGGGAGATGAGAAATCTATTGATGTGAATTTATCGAATTCCGAGACGTGGGCCCGGGGTCGGATTTTGGTAATTTTGGGATTTGAGTTGTAAATTGATTATTTTTTCTTGGGCTTCATTCCTTTAGCATATTTTGACGCTGTGATTCTGATTTTAGATAGATTCGACGCGAGTGGAAGCCGATTCGAGGGGCAAAGGCATCGCGTGCTAGAGATTTGAACAGATTGAGGTGAGTAATGATTGTAAATAATGTCCTGAGGGTATGAAACCCCTGATTTGCACATCGTTGTGCTATATTGAGGTGACATGCACGCTAGATGACGAGCGTGGGGTCGTGCACTGTTGGGGATCGTGACTTAGTCCATCCCGAATGACTATTTTATCGCACATTTGACTGAAAATTGTTTGCTATCATTATGTTTTGGGCTGAATGCCATATTTGGGCCTCGTGTCAACTATTTGAACCCTTAGGGGATTTGTATTGATATTTCCTCACTGTTTTGACATTATACTTGAACTCAGTCAAGCTATATTCTAATGTTTTCCATAATTCAGCCATGTTTACTCTACTCTAACACTTAAATGATATTTTGGGCTGAGCACTATGTTTTACTTTTGCCCGAGTGGCTGTGAGATTCTAACTGAGTAAGGCAGATGGCCTATGTTGTGAGGAAACACTGATTATGATTATGAGGCCGAGGGCCTGAGATTTATAAGCCACGAGATGGCTTATTGATATGAGGCCGAGAGCCTAGTGATGATGCCACAAAATGGCTTGATATTGCTCTTAGGCCGTAAGGGGGCCCTCCAGGAGTCTGCACACCCTCAGTGAGCACGGGTACCCAATGTGATGTGAGAGATAGCCCGAGGGGCTGGTGTTGTTCTATGATCTTGCCCGATGGGCGATCCTTTATGTGTTTATCTTTCCTATTTGCCTGCCATTTGCTTGCCATTTGCTTGCCTAACTGTTAAAAAGACATTTTATGAAGTGTTAAACTGAACTCAGTAATTTTACACATCTTTACTGCTTCACTGTTTTACCAGCTTTTACTACTTCCTTATAGCTTATAATGTGTCTTACGTGATTTCTTGCTTTCAGTTTTTATTTATGATTATTACTCATTGAGTTGGAGTACTCACTTTACTCCTTCACTATTTTACCAGCTTTTACTGCTTCCTTATAGCCTATAATGTGCCTTACGTGATTTCTTGCTTTCAGTCTTTATTTATGATTATTACTCATTGAGTTGGAGTACTCATTTTACTCCCTGTACCCCGTGTGCAGATTCAGGCATTGTTGATCCTACTAGCGAGGGCTGAGAGCTCTCGACAGATTTTGGAGTTCACGAGGTAGCTGCTTGGCATCCGCAATCCCGTGTTTCTTCCCCTTTATCTCATTTCTTTCTCTGTCAGTGATCCTGTAATAGTTTAGTAGACACTTCAAACTTGTAGTACACTGATAGATGCTCATGACTAGTGACACCCCGGTATCGGGCACTATTGGTTTTGTGTTCCACAAATTGTATTATTCACCGTATTTTGGGGTTTTATTATGTTAAATGACTTAATTCTTATTGTTTAATTGCTTAAACTGAAATTGGTAAGTGTCGGCTGGCCTTGTCTTCACGAGAGGCGCCATCACGACCGAGTTCGGGTTTAGGGTCATGACAAGTTGGTATCAGAGCCTAGGTTACATAGGTTTCACGAGTCATGAGTAGGTTTACTAGAGTCTCACGGATCGGTATGGAGACGTCTGTGTTTATCCTCGAGAGGCTACAGAACCTTTAGGAAAAACTTTATATTCTTGAACTTCTTGTCGTGCAAATTTGTTGATTTGAGTACTAAACTTCTGTTATTCTACTCTCTCACATATGGTGAGGACACATACTACCGGCCAGGATGGACGACTACCACTACCACCATCCATGGCCACTAGAGGCCGAGGATGCGGTCGTGGTATGGGCAGAGGTGTTGCTTGCAAAGCAGCTAGGGCAGCACCTGCAGATCCACCAGCCGCCCCAGTTCAGGATCATGTCCCAGATGTGGACGCTTCAGCAACACCAGCTCAGGAACCAGCTGTGCCCATTATGATTCTGGGTCTTCAAGAGGCCTTGGCTCAGATTCTATCAGTTTGCACTGGCCTATCTCAGGCGGTCTTAGTTACTGCCGCCCCAACTACTTCTTAGGCTGGGGGGGGCACTCAGACTCCCGCCGCTCACATACTTGAGCAGGTCGTGTAGGGACTTCAGACGCCGGGGGCACATCTAGCCCAGCCGGTTGCAGCAACTCAGGACTATGTAGTTCCTGCCATGCCAAAGGACGAGCAGCGTAGGTTGAAAAGGTTTGGTAGACTTAAGCCTCCGACCTTTAGTGGTGCAGAGGGCGAGGATGCCTAGGGTTTCTTGGATAAGTGTCAGAGGATGCTTCGTACAGCGGGTATTCTGGAGACCAGCGGGGTCACTTTCTCTACTTATCAGTTTTCTGGAGCTGTCTTCACTTGGTAGGAGACTTTTGAGAGACGTAGTCCTGTTGGTGCAGCACCCCTTACCTGCCAGCAGTTCTCCGTTCTCTTCCTGGAGAAGTATGTGCTACAGTCTCGCAGAGAGTAAATGCGCAGGCAGTTTGAGAGGTTGCGTCAAGGAGAGATGACTATGACGTAGTATGAGATGAGGTTCTCCAAGTTAGCTCGTCATGCTATTTGGTTGGTTTCGATAGATAGAGAGAGGATTAGGAAGTTTGTTGATGGCCTCACTTATCAGCTTCGTATTCTCATGACCAAGGAGAGGGTGACTGGTGCTACTTTCGAGGAGGCTGTGGATATCGCCCGTGAGATTGAGTCTATTCGTCGCCAGGAGCGAGAGGAGAGGGAGGCCAAGAGGCCTCAAGGATCTGGTAGTTATAGTGGTGCTCCTTCGAGAGGTCAGTTTCAACACGGCCGAGGCCGTCTATTCAGGCATGCTCTGCCAGCTTGCCTAGGTTATCGTGGGGCATCATCGGGTCATGGTTCTCATAGTTCTCATCAGGGCCAGTCATCACTTAGTACCCTTCCAGCTCAGAGTTTGTCCCGTGCTCCATCAGTTCAGGGCTATTCTATGTCGGGTGCATCATCTAGTCATTCTGGTGCTAGGGTTTTCCTTCGGTCCCCGTCTCCAGCACCCGAGAGTTGCTATGAGTGTGGAGAGATGGGTCATATGTGGAGGCAGTGTCCTCGTCATCTTGTGAGTTCATCTCAGCAGAGGGGTCAGTCATCGGCTTTAGTTCCAGTTAATTCATCATCACCCACCCAGTCAGCTAGGGGTGGAGGTTAGTTAGCTAGGGGTCGCCCCAAAGGGGGAGGTCGATCAAGTGGCGGTCAGGCCTGTTTCTAAGCACTTCCAGCTAGACCCGATGCTATTGCTTCCGATGTTGTTATTACAAGTATTGTTTTAATCTGCCATAGAGATGCCTCTGTATTATTTGATCCCGGTTCCACCTTTTCTTATGTGTCATCATACTTTGCTCGGTATTTGGGTATGCCCCATGAGTCTCTTACTTCACCTGTTCATGTATCTATCCTGGTGGGTGATACTATTTTTGTAGACCGTGTGTACCGGTCGTGTGTGGTAATTATTGGGGGTTTGTAGACCTGAATGGATCTATTACTATTATGTATGGTGGATTTCGATGTTATTTTGGGCATGGATTAGCTATCTCCGTGTCGTGCTATTCTGGACTGTCATGCTAAGACAGTCACATTGGTTATACCGGGTGTGCCACAAATCGAGTGGCGAGGTTTGTCTGATTATGTTCCTAGTAGGGTAATTTCATTCTTGAAGGCCCAATGTATGGTTGGGAAGAGTTGTCTAATATCTAGCCTTTGTGAGGGATGTCGGTGCTGAGACTTCCAATATTGATTCTATTTTAGTTGTGAGGGATTTTACCGATGTGTTTCCTATAGACCTTCTGGGCATGCCACCTGACATGGATATTGATTTTGGTATTGATCTGGTGCCGGGCACTCAGCCCATTTCTATTCCTCCGTATCGTATGGCACCAACAGAGTTGAAGGAGTTAAAGGAATAGCTTCAAAAACTCCTTGATAAGGGGTTCATTCGACCTAGTGTGTCACCTTAGGGTGCGCCGGTTCTATTCGTGGAGAAGAAGGATGGCATAATGAGGATGTGCATTGATTATAGGCAATTGAACAAAGTAACAATTAAGAACAAGTATCCTTTGCCTCGTATTGATGATTTATTCGACCAGCTTCAGGAAGCGAGAGTGTTCTCCAAGATTGATCTCCGTTCAGGTTATCACCAGTTGAAGATTAGGGACTCGGATATTCTTAAGATAGCTTTCAGGACCCGATATGGTCATTATGAGTTCTTGGTAATGTCTTTTGGGCTGACCAATGCCCTAGCAGCGTTCATGAATTTGATGAACAACGTGTTCCGGCCTTATCTTGACTCGTTTGTCATAGTCTTCATTGATGATATTTTGGTGTATTCACGTAGTTAGGAGGAGCACGCAGAGTATTTTAGAGTTGTGTTGCAGAGATTGAGGGAGGAGAAGCTTTATACAAAATTCTCCAAATGTGAGTTTTGGCTCAGTTCAGTGGCTTTCTTGGGGCACGTGGTGTCCAGTGAGGGTATTCAGGTTGATCCAAAGAAGATAGAGGTGGTTCATAGTTGGCCTAGACCGTCCTCAACCACAGAGATTCGCAACTTTCTTGGTTTGGCGGGTTATTATCGCCAGTTTATTCAGGAATTCTCAGCTATCACATCGCCCTTGACCAAGTTGACTCAGAAGGGTGCTTCATTTGTGTGGTCGGACGAGTGTGAGGAGAGCTTTCAGAAGCTCAAGATAGCCTTGACTACGACTCCAGTGTTAGTTTTGCCATCAGCTTCAGGTTCATATACCGTGTATTGTGATGCTTCGAGAGTTGGTATTGGTTGTGTATTGATGCATGAGGGTAGAGTTATTGCTTATGCTTTTCGTTAATTGAAGCCCTATGATAAGAACTACCCGTTCATGATTTGGAGTTGGCTGCTATTGTTCACGCATTGAATATTTGGAGGCATTATCTGTATGGTGTGTCTTGTGAGGTGTTTACTGATCATCGTAGCCTCCAACACTTGTTCAAGCAAAAGGATCTCAATTTGAGGCAACGGAGGTGGTTGGAGTTGCTAAAGGATTATGATATTACTATATTGTACCATCCGGGGAAGGCCAATGTGGTGGCCGATGCTTTGAGCCGAAATGTGGTGAGTATGGGGAGTTTGGCATATATTCTAGTTGGGGAGAGACCTCTTGCAGTTGATGTTTAGGCCTTAGCCAATCAGTTTGCGAGGTTAGATATTTCGGAGCCCAGTCGGGTATTGGCTTGTGTGGTTTCTCAGTCTTCCTTATATGATCGCATCAAGCGCCAGTATGATGATTCGCATTTGCTTGTCCTTAAGGACAGAGTTCAACATGATGATGCCAGAGATGTGACCATTGGTGATGATGGGGTGTTAAGGATGCAGGGCCGGATATGTGTGCCTAATGTGGATGAGCTTAGGGAGTTGATTCTGGAGGAGGCCCATAGTTCGCGGTATTCCATTTATCCAGGTGCCGCGAAGATGTATTAGGATTTGAGGCAGCATTAGTGGTGGAGAAGAATGAAGAAAGACATTGTGGGATTTTTAGCTCGGTGTCTCAATTGTCAGCAGGTGAAATATGAGCATTAGAGACCGGGTGGCTTGCTTCAGCAAATGGATATTCCAGAGTGGAAGTGGCAGCGTATCACCATGGACTTTGAAGATGTTCGATGCTATTTGGGTGATTGTGGATCGGCTGACCAAGTCTGCGCACTTCGTTCATGTGTGTACTACTTATTCTTCAGAGCGGCTGGCAGAGATCTATATCCATGAGATTGTTCGATTGCATGGTGTCCCAATTTCCATCATTTCAGATAGGGGCACTCAATTTACCTCACAGTTTTGGAGGTCTGTGTAGCGAGAGTTGGGTACTCAGGTTGAGTTGAGCACAGCTTTTCACCCTCAGATGGACGGGCAGTCTGAGCGCACTATCCAGATATTGGAGGACATGTTGCGTACTTGTGTCATTGATTTCGATGGGTCATAGGATCAGTTTCTACCGCTTGCAGAGTTTGCTTATAACAACAGCTACCAGTCGAGTATTCAGATGGCTCCATATGAGGTTTTGTATGGGAGGCGGTGTGGATCTCCAGTTGGTTGGTTCGAGCCCGGTGAGGCTAGGCTATTGGGCACAGACTTGGTGCAGGATGCTTTAGAAAAGGTGAAGGTAATTCAGGAGAGGCTTCGTACAACACAGTCGAGGCAAAAGAGTTGTGCTGACAGGAAGGTTCGATATGTGTCCTACATGGTTGGTGAGAAGGTTCTGTTGAAGGTTTTGCCCATGAAGGGTGTTATGAGATTTGGGAAGAAAGGTAAATTGAGTCCTCGGTTCATTGGGCCTTTTGAGGTGCTTCGGAGGATTGGGGAGGTGGCTTATGAGCTTGCTTTGCCACCCAGCTTGTCGAGTATGCATCCGGTATTTCATGTTTCTATGCTTCGGAAGTATATTGGGGATCCGTCTCATGTTCTGGATTTCAGCACGGTTCAGTTGGATGGTAATTTGACTTATGATGTGGAGCCAACAGCTATTTTGGAGCGTCAGGTTTGAAAGTTAAGGTCAAAGGATATAGCTTCAGTGAAAGTGCAGTGGAGAGGTCGGCCCG
Source organism: Nicotiana tabacum (assembly GCF_000715075.1). Lineage (NCBI taxonomy): Eukaryota > Viridiplantae > Streptophyta > Magnoliopsida > Solanales > Solanaceae > Nicotiana > Nicotiana tabacum. The sequence goes on from NC_134086.1 coordinate 38,859,530, forward strand.
TGGAGGAGGCTACTTAGGAGACCGAGCGGGAGATGCAGAGCAGATATCCTCACCTGTTTGAGGCTTCAAGTATGTTTCTTGACTCATTCGAGGACTAACGTTTGTTTAAGTTGGGGAGGATGTGACGACCCGACCAGTCATCTCATGAGTTACCACTCAGTTTCCCCCATTTTTGCTTCGTATTGCTTTGTCCATCGGTTCTATATGTGATCGGATTGGTTGTCTTGGGTTCGGAAAGGATTTGGTAAAGTTTGAGACACTTAGTCTCTTTTGAGGAAGCTTAAGTTGGAAAAGTCAATCATATGTTAACTTATGTGTTAGAGGGCTCAAATGTGAGTTCTGATGGTTCGGATAGCTTCGGGAGGTGATTTGGGACTTAGGAGCGTGATCAGAATATGTTTTGGAGGACCGGAGTAGATTTAGGCTTGAATTGGTAAAATTGGATTTTCGACGTTTTTCGGTTGATAGGTGAGATTTTGATATAGGGGTTGGAATGGAATTCTGAGAGTTTCAATAGTTCCTTTGTGTCATTTGGGATGTGTGTGCAAAATTTCAGGTCATTCGAACGTGGTTTGGTTGTCTTTGATCAAAAGCGGAATTCGAAAGATTTTTGGAATCTTAGGCTTGAATTTGATGTGATCTTGGTAGTTTAATGTTGCTTGAAGTGTTTTGAAGATTGGTACAAGTTTGAATAAGGTTATGGGATATGTTTGTGTTTTTGATTGAGGTCTCGGGGGCCTCGGGGTGATTTTGGGTGGTTGACAGAGAGATTGGGTGTTTGGTGAATGCTGCAGATTTGTTGTTTCTATTGTTTTCGCACCTGCAGATTAGGGACCGTAGGTGCGACGCCACAAATGCGGAAGATTTGTTGTAGAAGAGGAATTAGGCTAGAAAGGTTGGAGCCGCAAAAGCGGTTCAGGAGCCGCACCTGCGATAGCGCAGGTGCGGGCAATGCATCGCAGATGCGGTTTTGGTGACTTAAGTGAGGACCGCAGATGCGGTGGTCTTGACCGTAGAAGCGGGTATTTGGCTGCATATGCAAAATCCCTGGGCCAGAAAGTATAAATTGTTTCCTTCACAATTTTTGAGCTATTCCACCATTTCTAAGTCGGCTTTGGAGCTTTTTGGACTATTTTGAAGAAGGATTTCAAGGGAACTTCATTGAGGTAAGGATTTGGACCTAAAACTCGTTCGTATGGTATTATTTCATGCATTAAGATTGTAATTAATGGAATTTAAGGATCAAAGTTTGGGGGAATCTAGGGCTTGGTATTGGAGGCCTAGACTTGAGGATTTGAGGGATCATTTGAAGCCGGATTTTGGTACTTTTGATATGTATGAACTCGTGGGGAGATAAGGAATCTATTGATGTGAATTTTATCGAATTCTGAGACGTGGGCCCGGGGGTCAAGTTTTGGTAATTTCGGGATTTAAGTGGTAAATTGATTATTTTCTCTTGGGCTTCATTCCCTTAGCATATTTAGACGCCGTGATTCTGATTTTGGATAGATTCGACACGAGTGGAGGCCGATTCGAGGGGTAAAGGCATTGTAGGCTAGAGATTTGACCGGATTGAGGTGAGTAATGAATATAAATGATGTCCTGAGGGTATGAAACCCTAGATTTGCACATCGTTGTGCTATATTGAGGTGACACACATGCTAGATGACGAGCGTGTGGTTGTGCACTGTTGGGGATCGTGACTTAGTCCATCTCGAATGACTATTTTATCGCGCATTTGACTGAAAACTGTTTGCTATTATCATGTCAAGCTGAATGCCATGTTTGGGCCTCGTGCCAACTATTTGAACCCTTAGGGGATTTTTATTGATATTTCCTCACTATTTTGACTTTATACTTGAACTTAGTCATGTTATATTCTACTGTTTTCTATAACTCAGCCATGTTTACTCTGCTTTAACACTTAAATAATATTTTAAATAATTTTTTGGGCTGAGCACTATATTTTACTGTTGCCCGAGTGGCTGTGAGATTCTGACTGAGTACGGTAGAGGGCCTATGTTGTGAGGAAATACTAATTATGATTATGAGGCCGAGGGCCTGAGATTTATACGCCAAGATATGACTTGTGGATATGAGGCCGAGAGCCTAGTGATGATGCCACAAGATGGCTTGATATTGCGTTTGGGCCGTAAGAGGCCCCTCCAGAAGTTTGCACACCCCCAGTGAGCGTTGGTACCCAGTGTGATGTGAGAGATAGCCCGAGGGGCTGGTGTTGTTCTATGATCCCCGAGGGGCGATCCTTTATGTGTTTATCTTTCCTATTTGCCTGTCATTTGCTTGCCTAACTATTAAAAAGGCATTTCATGAAGTGTTAAACTGAACTCAGTAATTTTACACATCTTTACTACTTCACTGTTTTACCAGCTTTTACTACTTTCTTATAGCCTATAATGTACCTTACGTGATTTTTTGCTTTCAGTCTTTATTTATGATTATTACCCACTGAGTTGGAGTACTCACTTTACTCCCTGCACCCTGTGTGCAGATTCAAGCGTTGCTGATCCTGCTAGCGAGGGTTGAGAGTTCCCGGCAGATTTCGGAGTTCACGAGGTAGCTGCTTGGTGTCCGCAGTCCCGTTTTTCTCCCCCTTTATCTCATTTCTTTCTCTGTCAGTGATTCTGTAATAGTTTAGTAGACGCTTCAGACTTGTAGTATATTGATAGATGTTCATGACTAGTAACACCCCGGTATCGGGCTGTGTTGGTTTTGTGTTCCGCAAATTTTATTATTCACCGTATTTTAGGGTTTTATTATGTTAAATGACTTAATTCTTATTGTTTAATTGCTTAAACTGAAATGGGTAAGTGTCGACTGGCCTTGTCTTCATGAGAGGCGCCATCACGACCGGATCCAGGTTTAGGGTCGTGACACCAATCCTACCCGCCCCACTTCCCTTTATTTAATATCAACCCTCCATTCCTTTAAGATCTAAGAAGCCTTCATTCCTCCTCACTCCCATATAAAACCCCATTAAACTCTAACCCTAACACTCCTAACCAAACGGCGTCCTTCCCCCTCTATTGCCTTCGGCCCGCCGCTTGGCTGCCCAAAGCCTGCCAGAAAAGTTCATTTTCTCGGTGTCCACGTCACATGGTCCCCTCATCCCCCTCATCATTAGTATTCGATTTTAACGCATTTTCTCTTTATCTTATTTTTCGAGTTTATATTTTGTAGGCAAGAACGAAAAAATAGGAGGTGTAGGATTGAGTTACACTCTATATACTCCCTCTATTTGTCCTTTATTGTCATCAAAAGGGATAAAATTCAAATTCTTTGGGTTTTTGTGGAATTTATGGAGGAAATTTTTGAATTTCTTGAAGAGGAAGTAAGAAGAAGCTTCTAGGGTCCTTATATATAAGGGATTTTTAGATAGACAGAGAAGTTAGGAGGAAATATTTGGGAGAAAATTTCAAGGGTTTTGGATAGAAAAACAAAGGGAAGATAGAAAAACTAGGGTTCTTAAAAAGGGGTTTCTATTTTTTAGTAAGGTCCGAATTTTAGAAAAATATACAAAAAAAAAAAATTGTTTCAGTTTGTTTTTTTGGGTTTTAACTTCAAGGATGGGAATCGATTGAGGTTTGAAGCCGATTTGAGTTGTTGTCCGTTGTTCGAAACTCATGGTTCCTGTTTGATCTAGCTGTTGTATTCTCGAGTGGCCTTTTGAATTTGAAGCTTTGTAGCTGATTCCTTTAATTCTCAGTTATTAAGAAGAAACTTGCATTTCTCAGGTTCATTTCTTTTCTTAGTTTTCTGTGATTTGTGTTCTTTAAACTTGATATTAGCATGTTCGCGTAATATCTCTTCTGTTTGAGTTTTATACTGACGTAGTATCATCATGGAGAATTTCTGCTTGACTGTTTGAGTGTGTTTTTTTCTAGTCTAGCTTAAACATGAAGGGCATATTTTAAAGGGGTTAATCGAAACATGAGTATTGGTGCTTTAACTTGATGGTCGTATGAAATTATCTTTTCTGGTTCTACTTGGTTCTTAAATGTGAAGTTAGATCGAATTATTAAGCTCATTGCAGCTGTGTAAGGTTTTATTGAGTTGCAGTTTATGAATCGTGCTCTTAATTACCCTCAAGGTTTTCTCAATAAAAAATCTGCACTACGCATGTATGTTTTCTTCAAATCCCATGAGTTCAAACGGTAAAAAGGAAGAAGTTTAACCTGGGAGAAACATATCTTGAAACTAAAAAATGAGTAGTCAAACTCTTTCTTGTGTCTATCATAGTTTGCGTTAGTTTTGTGCTAATTTCGGAGCTATTTGGATCACTTAAGGGATTAAGTTTGGATTGATTCTCATTCTAATTAATCAGTCAACTCATTCACAAGTCAAATTGCCAATTAATGGTTCTGAAGTCGGTCTTGTTAGGCATTTGTCATTCCTGACTACTATGCTGTAGATTAGTTCTTTCATATATGTTTTTGGTATTTATTGTATCTTGTTTATTATATCTTTTCTTGCCTCAAGTGTCCAGATGCTTATTTGAAATGTTTGTTTTGTCATACATGTTCATATTTGCGTGAATGATTGTTAGGTCGGGGAATGGGGAAAATCAAAGCCCATTAATGATTAAATTTGTTTGCATGTCTTAGGGATTGGGCTAATGAATCCAAACATTAAAAGGGAAAAGATCATGTCATGAATTATTTTTATTTAGATTTCTTTTATCAATTTCATTTCTTTGACCGCTAGTAGCATATTTAGGCCGACCTCACTTGGGTTGGCAATATTAGGACGTTTTACTAGTTTTGCGGTGAGAGGTTGTTCCTTTAGTTAAATTTATCCGGGGAATGCCCCGAAGAATTTGAATATATTTTATTTCGGGAAATGGCCCGTAGTATTCTGTAATTTGAAGCCAAAAGTAGAACTTGTAGTATTTTAATTTATTCTTATTTTATTTTTTTTATTAGGTGGGGACGTCCTCGAGCCTCTTTTGTGCTTATTTTCCTTTTTCTATATTTTTACCTCAATTTGAATATTTTTAAAGCCAACTATATCAAGTACGCAACCGTGACTTTCATGGGACTCAGGGAATGCCTAGCACCTTCTTTCCGAGTCAAATGAACCCCCTTACCTAGAATTTCTGGTGCAGTCAGTTTTAGAGTCTAAACGTGTTTCAAAAGAATAAATCTTTTCTAAAGAAAAAACGGTGACCTGACACACCAAAATCAAATGTCAGGTGGCGACTTTGAAAAATCCTTCGAAATACAATCCTTTGCCACTTTCAAAATTGAAAATCCTTTTGAGCTTTAAAATCACTTTATATCTTTTAAGGGGATAAAGAGGAGAAAAAAGGGGTGTGACAGTAAATTTGTAGAAATAACCAAAACATTACACCTACAGAAATGAACACATAACCATTACCAACAACATCAATAAAAGTTATGGCAGAATAAACTTCTTTCATTAACACAAAGTATTACACTTCAATGAGCAGCACAAGGTTTACACTTGCATCAAGGGTGAAAAGAACCTAACTACTAAGATAAATGGTTCATAAATCATTTTACAAGTTTTTATATTATGTAATAGTTGTTAGTGACAAACATAATCACCTTGAATGCAATTATAATTAACACCAAAATTATCAATCGTCTCCAATTTTTTTAATTTCTAGTTGCCTTCAAGAAAGCATCAAACGCCTTTTTGTTTTTAAGCAATGTGATGACCCAAAAAGTCATCTTTTGTTTTGGAATCCGATTCCGTATTCAAGGTCTTGAAAACCTTATTTTATTTCTCCTCAATTTGTGTGCGTAGTCCGAGCGTATATCCGGAAAGCCTTTATGTGAAAATTTTAAGAAATGATGATTTTTAGCTTAAAAAATGATTTTTGTTGACTTTAGTCAACGTTTTGGGTAAACAGACCCAGACCTGTGTTCTAACAGTCTCGGAGGATCCGTTGTAAAATATGGGACTTGGGCATATGCCCGGAATTAAATTCCGAGGTCCCTAGCCCGAGAAATAAATTTTTTGAAGAAAATTGTTAAATTGAAAAGATAGTGGTTTTTAGAAATTGAATAATGTTTGATCTTTTTGGTATCTGACCCATATTTTGGTTCCGGAGCCCGGTACAGGTTTAATATGATATCTAGACCATGTCTTTGAAATTTGGTGAGAAACAGAGTTTATATGACGTGATTCAGACCCTCGGATGAAAAAACAGAAACTTTAAGTGTTCTTGAGAATTTCATTGGTTTTGATGCTAAATCCGTAGTTTAGTATTATTTTAGCGATTTGATCGCACGAGAAAGTCTGTATGATATTTTTAGACTTTGTGCATGTTTGGTTTGGAGCCTTGAGGGCTCGGGTGAGTTTTGGGTAGGCTACGGAGTGATTTTCACTTAAGGAATTGCAACAACCCAGCAAGTCGTTTTATGAATTTCGACCTTGTTTCCCTCATTTCTGCTTCTTTATGTCTTATTCAGTTGTATTATGTGGTATCGGGTTGGTTGGTTCGATTCGGAGAGGTTTTGGAGAGGTATGAGGCATTTAGTCACTTTTGAGTAAGCTTAAGTTGGAAAAGTCAACCGAATGTTGAATTATGGGTAGGAGGTCTCAGATGTGAATTCTGATAGTTCTGATAGCTCCGTTAGGTGGTTTTAGTCTTAGGAGCGTGTTCGGAATGTGGTTTCGAGGTACGTGATTGATTTAGGTGTTAATTGGCGAAATTGAAAATTTGGCATTTTTCGGTCGGTAGTGGAAATCTTGATATAGAGGTCGGAATGGAATTCCGAAAATCTGAGTTGGTCCGTTGTGTCATTTGGGACGTGCGTGCAAAATTTTAGGTCCTTCGGAGGTGATTTGATAGGTTTCGGCGTCGTTTGTGGAATTTGAAAGTTTATAAGTTCTTAGGCTTGAATCCGAGGTTTATTCGGTGTTTTGTTGTTGTCTTGAGTGATTCAAAGGCTCGACTAAGTTTGAATGATGTTATGTGACTTGTTCGTATTTTTGGATGAGGTCTTGGGGGCCTCGGGATGATTTTGGATGGTTATCGGAAAGTTTGGAATTTGAGTTGTGCTGCATATTTTGCTATTCTTATTATTTCCGCACCTGCATATTGGGGACCGCAGGTGCGAGGTCAGCATAAACGGTTATGTAACGCAGGTGCGCAGTAGGGATCACAAGTGCAGTTTGGTCCCCGCATCTGCGATGACTGCAGGTGCGGTCAGGCAACCGCAGAAGCGGAAATGCCTTTTAATGAAATTCCGCAGAAGCGGAGGATTTTGCGCAGATGCGGCCCCGCAGATGCATAATGGGGACCGCATATGCGGAAGTGCTGGGCAGAGTGTATATAAAGGCTCTTTCGCGAATTTTTGGTCATTCTTCACCATTTTTGGCCGATATTTGAGCTTTGAGCAGTGATTTTCAAGAGGAATCAAGGATTTTCAATGGGGTAAGTTACTTGGGCTTTATTATTTGTGTTTATGATGATATTTTCATTGTTTAATCATGAAATTAGTGGGATTTAAAGCCTAAAAATGGAGGGTTAGGGCTTGAGTTTTCGAGAGCTTTGAGTGGTGATTTGAGGGGTCATTTGAGGTTCGATTTTGATGTTCTTGGTATGTATAGACTCGTGGTAGGATAAGGATTTTAGTGATGTGATTTTTATCAGAATCCGAGGCATGGGCCCGAGGGGGCAGGTTTGAGCAAATTCGGGATTTTTAATCTAATTTGATAATTTTCCTATGGGTTTCATTCCTTTAGCGTATATTGATGATAATATACTGATTTTGATTAGAGTAGGAGCATTTGGAGGCCGAATCGAAAGGCAAGGGTATCGCGGGCTAGAGTTTGGCTTGGCTTGAGGTAAGTAACGCTTCCAAACTTGGTTCTGAGGATTCGAAGCCCCGAACTATGTGTTTTATGATTACTATTGAGGTGACACAAATGCCAAGTGATGGGTGTGTGGGCATGCACCGTGAGAATCACGGCCTGGATCATTCCATGGAATCTCTTAGTGACTCTTTCTTGCTGATATCTGTGTTGTAACTATGTGATTAAGTTAATGAGCTGTAAATCATGTTAATTATCATGTTAAGGCTTCACGCCGATACTGTTGAGACCCGAGAGGTTGTTTCTTGCTGTCATATCATTAGCTTCATTGATATTTTGTACTCAGTCCTGTTCATGCATATTATATCATGTCTCAGTCTCGGTTATTGTTATTGGCATATCATATTATTGTTTCGGGCTAGTATCGTGGCACTTTGAGCCCATGTGTGTGAGACTGGAGAGTGATGACTAAGTGAGGCCGAGAGCCTGATATTGAGTGACAGCATGGGATCGGGCTACACACCACAGCGAGATATTGAACATGTCTTCGTTGGCTTGTTATAGCGCTTGGTCTAAGAGAAGCCCCTCCGGAGTCTTTACACCCCCAGTGAGTGCAGATGATATTATTAAAGGATGGATTTTCCCTGGACATAGATCTTGTCCGAAGCACTTATTATCTAGAGATGGATCTTCTCCATAGGTCGGAATGGCCTTCCTCGGAACTAGATGACTGTTGTCAGTAATGTGTATATATATATTCCGGGATGGATCTTCCTTGGGCCTTGTGAGCCATATACAGTACCGAGTGGTTGTGAGATTGTTATTGTTATTATCTGGAGATGGATCTTCTCCATAGGCTAGAATGGCCTTCCTCGGTACTGAGTGACTGTTGTCATAGATGTATATGTTCCGAGATGGATCTTCCCGGGGCTGTACGAGCCATATATAGTACTGAGTGGATGAGCATTTGAGATTGTGGGCACATGAGGTACTCAACATGGTGCATTCCACGCAGCATGTGCATTGACATATAGATGTAACAAAGTTACACTTTTTTACCTCGTTCATACTTGCTCTGTTTTACTGTTCGAGCTGTTTAATTAACTGAAAGCATGTCTACGTTTCTGTATATTATTTCTGTTATCCTTGAGGAGGTTGAATTCGTCACTACCTATCAGTCCAAAGGTTGGACTCATTACTTAGTGAGTTAGTGCACCTCGTGTGTAGATTCAAGCACTTTGGATCCAGTGGCAGTGGTTGATCGAGGCTTCTGACTTAGGAGATTATTGAGGTATCTGCACGCGTTCGCAGGCCTTAGCTCTCCACCTTACTTTCCAGTTGTATTTCAGTGGTTCCCTTAGACATTATATTAGACTATGTATTTTTCTTAGACACTCATGCACTCAGTGACACCCCAATTTTGGGCTGGATTGTATCTGTTCTTGGAAATTTCTTATGTTTCAAATAGTTCGTTAGTTGTTAAAAGCTTCTGTAAATGTTTTCAAACTTATTATTATTGTGTTGATTGTTGAGTTGAGGCTGGCCTAGTTTCATAATAGGCACCATTACGACGGGTCAGGTTTTGGGTCGTGACAAGTTGGTATCAGAGCCTACGTTACAAAGGTCTTACGAGTCATGAGCGGGTTTAGTAGAGTCTCGCAGATCGGTATGGAGACATCTGTACTTATTTTTGAGAGGTTGCAGAACCTTTAGGAAATAAATTTCACATTCTTGAATTCCTATCGTGCGTCATTGATTCAGCTTGAAGCTTAACTCTTTGAATTCCTTCCACGCATTCATATGCGTGCATGAGCGTTCGGTATCAGTTGTGCATCGACGGCTTGTGATCCCCTGATCGAAGGGCGAGATGTGATTTCTGTGTGTTGATGTTGGGGCCAGTCTGGAGGACTTGAAGCCGGGTTTTGCCTATAGTTTGAGCGCTGAGGCGTTGATTATGTGGGCACGTGCTTCTAGATTCATATGTTTGGTAGTATCCCTATTAGTGAAAGTGATGGCTGGATGGCTATGTGATGAGTATGATGTGACTACGAGATGGGTTCATATGATTTGACTATGACGAGAAGGGTCTACTTGAGGGTAGAAAGAACTATTTGGTGCTTGATTTCTATCGCTATTTGATGTATAGCCCCGAGTTACGGGTGTGTAAAGGATATTTTCATGTGGTTTAATTGGGGAATGGAATAGATTTCATGTTACGATATGAGTTCAGACTCGGGAAGATTTGGTGATTGCGTGATGTTTATGACAGTGGAATGGTATAAAGAGAAGTTAGTTTGAGGCGGAACAGGTAGGTTATCTCCTACAGAGTGTTTTGAAGTTGTGTGATCCCTATGTTGTTTGTTGAAAGTCCTCTTTTGCCAATGACTTATATGTGCTGCAGTTTGAGTTTGGATCGCGTATGAGAGTTGTCTTGACTGTTACGAGGATGAATGTGAGACTTGCAGATGATTTGAAGTACTAGATGGTTTGTGTTGCATGAACTTATGAAGGATTTAGTTTAACATCACCGTGGTATTATGGCAGTAGTAGAGTATGGGCATTGTGAGTTCTGTATGTTGTGACCTATGGCTTTGAGCCAAGTGGGGGAGTCCGCTATTGATTAGTTGATTGCACGGTTATGTATTGTATTGGTTTCAGTTTGAGGTATACTAGTGAATCAGTTGTGGCTTGCAGGGGTTGAGATCGAGGATTGCTCGAGTAAAGGAAATTTTAATAAAGGTTATGTCATGCTTTAGGGGTGAATGAGAATCATGGAATGACTTGAGTTGTTATTGGTGAAGGATGTACGGTGCATAGAGCAGGAATTTATTTGGTTGCATTAAGGTGGGGTTACTTCTATAGGTGTTGTTGTTTTAGTGAGCACAAGTCGTTCGGTTCGGTTGATCAGTTAAATTGAAACCTGAGTAGAGTGGATGACTCCCGAGGATGGTTTTAATGGATTCAAGACTTATATGTAATAAATGGAGGCCTTCAAGGAGGGGTATTTGGCCAGAAACTAAGGTTTACATTGGGGGGTGACAAGACTTATGGCATTTCTATATCATTATAGATTCTATACATCAGTATCAGGAAGGTGAAGGTAGTATCAGGAAGGTGAAGGTAATGGCTTTAGATTCGCAGGAAGTCTCTTCAAGGTAAGTATTTTGAATGTGATACTTTGGGGAATATTTAAGAGAGTATCCAGCCGCTTATAAGCCTTAGGTTGTGCGATTTCATGCTTGAGCCTTGTGTGACGAGTTTGGGTTGAGAATTGTGGTATTATGGCAATGGGAAATATCAATTTGAAGGAAATTTAGAAGTAACTTGGATAAATATGACAACTTGGTAGTAGGCCGGATCAGCATGGTAAGGGATATGATTAGTTCTGTGGGTGCTTATGAGGTAATGAGTTTCTACAAGTGTTTCGTGGCAATGTTCTTGGGTTTTTGGTGACTCGTGTAGCTTGGTTGAGTTAGAAGGATTCAGTCCTGACGGTTTGGTTTTGTGCAAATGGAATTCAGAGAGATCATGATGGTTTCTACCATGGTTAGAGATGTATAATTTCTACTGGCATGAGGAGCATGTGATGTATAGCAATTTTCTTTTAGATTGGATCGAATGGGAAAGTTCTTGGCTAGTGAAGTACGTAGTTGCTTGTGGCTCGGAATGGATTATGAAGTTCTCATATTTGTCATAGGATGGCATGGTATGTGCGGTATGTTGTGTAGGGTTGAGATTTGCATGTGTGAGGTCATAGTTCAGTTCTGGAAGGGAGAACATAAGTTCTTGTGCAGTATGGGTAGTTTCAGATGACTAGGTAAATGATATCACTAATTGGTGCGGCTTGATAAGGGTATACATTTCAGAAAGGGCAATGTGTTTGAGTTAAGGATACTTCATTAGTATTACATCACTCTCCTATTTGATCGACTGTTGATATTTGAGGTTGTTTGGTGGCATAGAAGAATTATAAAAGTATCCCTCGTGGAATGTTGGGTATGAGAGGTGATTTATAGATTCAGATGGTGGAGTCGGGATCAGATATGGTGATCTGTGTGCTATATGGGTCTAGAGATCGGGAGTTCTCATAAACAAGTTATGTTGTGGTTGTGGGTCGCGTGTACCGGCCTTGTGTTGTGACTATTGGGGGTTTAGAGACCTGGGTGGATCATTTGTTGCTTAGTATGTTCGATTTTGATGTGATATTGGGTATGGACTGGTGGTCTCCGTGTCGTGCTATTCTGGACTGTACCGCTAAGTCGATGATATTGTCTATGCCGGGGATGCCACGGATTGAGTGGCGAGGTTCGATAGATTATGTTCCCAGTAGAGTGATTTCATTTTGAAGACTCAACGGATGGTTGGGAAGGGGTTCCTTCCTTATTTGGCTTTCGTGAGGGATGTCAGTGTAGGAACTCCTACTATTGATTTAGTTTCGGTAGTGAGGGATTTTCTGGATATGTTTCCTGCTGTCGGGCATGCCGCCGGATAGGATTGTTGATTTCGGTATTAATTTGGTGCCGGGAACCATATCGTATGGCACCGGCGGGTTAAAGGAATTGAAGGAGCAGCTTCAGGAACTCCTTGATAAGGGGTTCATTGGTAGGCCAATATGGATGTGTGTTCTGCATCGAGTCAATATGGATGTGTGTTCTGCATCGAGTCGGCTTTGTTGACTCCAAGTTGCTATTGTTGACGGATGTGTTGATTCGATTGTTATTGATCTTATCAATGTTCTGGGGTGGTCTATGAGTTATCTTCCATGTTGCGAGGCATTATGATTTTTGGTTATAGGCACATATGGTGCGGTTCTATTAGGATCTTATAGTGAAATTCGAGTGGGAAGAGTATTGGGTATTGCTCGGTGGATGGCGTATCGGTTGTGTCCTTTCGGGTTTGTGTGGTGTCATGTCATTTGCTTTGTCGTGGTTATAATGATTAGCTTTTGGTTCTAGACAACAAATTGCGCGTGGTTGTTGATTTTGAGCATAGTGGCTTGAGGTGTTTCATGTGGACTAGTGTTTTGATGGGGTCGCGCATTGGAGTGAAGTTATGTGGAGGTATGATCCTTCGGATTAGATTCGTATGTTCTGGTTCTATGATGTGGGATGGGCTCTCAGCATTGTGTTGTGGTGGTACTGGTGAGCTTGCGGTACAGTTCTCTCATTTGAGTCATTTTTTCATGATTTGAGTACATTTGGGTTGTTGCTTTTTGGTGCATGGGTTGTGGCTTTAGATGGTAGTGATATGTCATGTCAATTGGGTAGTCGTGTTGGAAGAGATTGAGGTCATTTTGGACTAGAAAGAATACTATCGGATTCGATTTCAGCATGTTGGAAGGATAATATCAGGTTTCGGCTTAGAAATTTACTATGGTCCTTGCCGAAGGAGAGGGAGCTCCATGACTGGTTTATCTAAGGGATGGTTATGACTTTCTGCGCGTTTCATTCATCATTGGCGGTATGAAAGTGTTGGAATGAGGCTTTATTTGATAAGAGGTTTATTATCGGTATTCAGTTGTTTGAGCAGTTGTTGTGATTTAAAGTTTTCGCTATGAGTGTTCGAGTGGTATGGTATATCCTGTGATTTCCATCTTGAATTGTGGTTATGGCTTGATACAGTGTGTTCAGATTTATTCGGTGTGTAGATGTGAGATTATGATCTTATAGATAATTTCGGAAGTGAAAATTTGGTTCTAAAGTTTATGGGCTAGGTTGGATTGTGAAATTTCATTTTGTTGTGTTATCAGGCCTATATGAGATAGGGTGACGTGGGATCACCCCCGGGTATGTGCATGGTAATGTTACACAGCGATTTGATGATTTTTTGAACAACTCTGGGCACGTTCGTGGGTGAACATAAGTTTAATAGAGGGAGAATGTAACGACTCGGCCGGTCGTTTTAATTTCGACCCCGTTTTTCCCATTTTTGCTTGTTTATGTCTTCTTTAGCTGTATTATGTGTTATCGGGTTGGTTGGTTCGGGTTCGGAGAGGTTTTGTAGAGGTATGAGATACTTAGTCTCTTTTGAGTAAGCTTAAGTTGGAAAAGTCAACTGGATATTGACTTATGGGTAGGAGGTCTCGGATGTGAATTCTGATGGCTCGGATATCTCCGTTAGGTGATTTGGTCTTAGGAGCGTGATCGGAATGTAGTTTGGAGGTCCGTAGTTGATTTAGGTGTGAATTGGCGAAATTGGAAATTTGGCATTTTCCGGTCGGCAGTGGAAATATTGATATAGAGGTCGGAATGGAATTCTAAAAATTTGAGTAGGTCCGTTGTGTCATTTGGGACGTGTGTGCAAAATTTCAGGTCCTTCGGAGGTGATTTGATAGGTTTCGGCGTCGTTTGTGGAATTTGAAAGTTTATAAGTTCTTAGGCTTGAATCCCAGGTTTATTCGGTGTTTTGTTGTTGTCTTGAGTGATTCAAAGGCTCGACTAAGTTTGAATGATGTTATGTGACTTGTTCGTATTTTTGGATGAGGTCCTGGGGGCCTCGGGATGATTTTGGATGGTTATCGGAAAGTTTGGAATTTGAGTTGTGCTGCATATTTTGCTATTCTTATTATTTCTGCACCTGCGGATTGGGGACCGCAGGTGCGAGGTCAGCATAAGCGGTTATGTAACGCAGGTGCGCAGTAGGGATCACAAGTGCAGTTTGGTCCCCGCATCTGCGATGACTGCAGGTGCGGTCAGGCAACCGCAGAAGCGGAAATGCCTTTTAATGAAATTCCGCAGAAGCCGAGGATTTTGCGCAGATGCGGCCCCGCAGATGCGTAATGGGGACCACAGATGCGGAAGTGCTGGGCAGAGTGTATATAAAGGCTCCTTCGTAAATTTTTTGTCATTCTTCACCATTTTTGGCCGAGATTTGAGCTTTGGGTTATGATTTTCAAGAGGGATCAAGGATTTTCAATGGGGTAAGTTACTTGGGCTTTATTATTTGTGTTTATGATGATATTTCCATTGTTTAATCATGAAATTAGTGAGATTTAAAGTCTAAAAAAGGAGGATTAGGGCTTGAGTTTTGGAGAGCTTTGAGTGGTGATATTAGGGGTCATTTGAGGTCCGATTTTGATGTTTTTGGTATGTATAGACTCGTGGGAGGATAAGGATTTTAGTGATGTGATTTTTATCGGAATCCGAGGCATGGGCCCGGGGGCCGGGTTTGAGCAAATTCGGGATTTTTGATCTAATTTGACAATTTCGTATGAGTTTCATTCCTTTAGCGTATATTGATGATAATATACTGATTTTGGTTATAGTCAAAGCATTTGGAGGCCGAATCAAGAGGCAAGGGCATCGCGGGCTAGATTTTGGCTTGGCTTGAGGTAAGTAAAGCTTCCAAACTTGGTTCTGAGGATTTTAAGCCCCGAACTATGTGTTCTATGATTACTATTAAGGTGACGCAAATGCCAAGTGACGGGCATGTGGGCGTGCACCGTGAGAATCGCGGCCTGGATCATTCCATGGCGCCGCTTAGTGACTCTTTCTTGCTGATATCTGTGTTGTAACTATGTGATTAAGTTAATGAGCTGTAAATCATGCTAATTATAATGTTAAGGCTTCACGCCGATACTGTTGAGACCCGACAGGTTGTTTTTTGCTGTCATATCATTAGCTTCAGCGATATTCTGTACTCAATCATGTTCATGCATATTATATCATGTCTCAGTCTCGGTTATTGTTATTGGCATATCATATCATTGTTTTGGGCTAGTATCGTGGCATTTTGAGCCCGTGTGTGAGACTGGAGAGTGATGATTGAGTGAGGCCGAGAGCCTGATATTGAGTGATAGCATGGGATCAAGGTGCACGCCGCAGCGAGATATTGAACATGCCTTCGTTGGCTTGTTATAGCGCTTGGGCTAAGAAAATCCCCTCCGGTGTCTTTACACTCCCAGTGAGCGCATATGATATTATTGAGGGATGGATATTCCAAGGACATGGATCTTGTTCGAAGCACTTATTATCTGGAGATGGATCTTCTCCATAGGCTGGAATGGCCTTCCTCAGTACTGGATGACTGTTGTCAGTGTGTGTGTGTGTGTGTATATATATATATATATATATATATATATATATATATATATATATATATATATATATATATATATTCCGGGATGGATCTTCCCTGGGCCTTGTGAGCCATATACAGTACCGAGTGGTTGTGAGGTTGTCATTGTTATTATCTGTAGATGGATCTTCTCTATAGGCTGGAATGGCCTTCCTCAGTACTGAGTGACTGTTGATCTTCCCTGGGCCGTACAAGCCATATACAGTACTGAGTGGACGAGCATTTGAGATTGTGGGCACATGAGGCACTCAGCATGGTGCATTCCATACAGCATGTGCATTGACATGTAGATGTAGCAGAATTACACTTCTTTACCTTGTTCATACTTGCTCTATTTTACTGTTCGAGATGTTTACTTAACTGAAAGCATGTCTACGTTTCTGTATATTATTTTTGTTATCCTTGAGGAGGTTGAGTTTGTCACTACCTATCAATCCAAAGGTTGGACTCGTTACTTAGTGAGTTGGTGTACTCACGTTACCCCCTGCACCTCATGTGCAGATTCAGGCACTTTGGATCCAGTGGCGGTGGTTGATCGAGGCTTCTGACTTAGGAGATTATTGAGGTATCTACACGCGTTCGCATGCCTTGGCTCTCTACCTTCCTTTCCAGTTATATTTCAGTGGTTCTCTTAGACATTATATTAGATTATGTATTTTCCTTAGACGCTCATGCACTCAATGATACCCCAATTTTTGGCTGGATTGTATGTGTACTTGGAAATTTCTTATGTTTCAAATAGTTCGTTAACTGTTAAAAGCTTCCGTAAATGTTTTCAAACTTGTTATTATTGTGTTGATTATTGGATTGAGGCTGGCCTAGTTCACGATGGGTCGGGTTTTGGGTCGTGACAGGAATTTTGCTGGTTGCTTCAGGTCTGCAATGCGAAGTATGGCTCGCGAATGTGAGCATCGCATTTGCGAAGCTCATTGTCGCAATTGCGACTTGAACAGAGGCCTTATTTGCGAACACCGGTTCATATTTGTGATGTCAGCAGGCCAGACAAACCTTCGCATTTGCGAAGCTATGACCGCATTTGCGAGTTCGCATTGGCGAACCTGGGATCGCAAATGCAATACCTGCAATTGTTCAAAACATAACTTAGACGGGATTTTCACCCATTCTTCACATTTTTCAAATCCTAGAACCCTATAGGCGATTCTCCCAAGACCAAATCTTCCCCAAAACTTTAGTAAGTGATCCTAACCCACTTTCTTTCACTTTCCCATCATATTTCATGAATATCCAACCAAGAATCTAAGATTTCTATGGTAGAAATTGGGGGTTTGGGTAGAATTAGGAAATTTTATAAATTGGGGATTTAGACCTCGATTTGGGGTCGGAATCCAAAACCAATTGTATATCCGGGCTCGGGGGTCAATGCATAATCGGTTTTTGGTTTGAATTTCGAGTTTGGGCCAAGCGGGCCCGGGGCCGGGTTTTAACCTTTTGGGGAAAATGTTGGAAAACCTATAATTTTGCATTGGAATTAATTTCTTTAGCATTTATTGATGTTATTAAGTTAGTTATGACTAGATACGAGTGGATTAGTGGTGAAATTGAGAGGTAAAGTGGTAATTGAGCTTTGAAATACTCGTTGGCTTGAGGTAAGTGTTTGGTCTAACTTTGACTTGAGGGATTAGGGATCCCCGACTTAATTGCTATGTGAAATTCCATGTGTGTAGCGTATAGGTGTGGTGATGAGTACCTATGCACCACCAAATTATCATTTTAGCCTGTTCCCTTCCCAGTTTCTTATTATATTGTTTCTTGTCTTAATTCCTACTTGATCATAAATATTTCCATGTCTAATTGCTTCATGTTAACTGTTGTTTTCTCTATTGAAGTATTAATTATTTCGTAGTTTCATTTTATTACCTTGTTGGTTGAAGTTGGTTTGTTGGTGCTTCATGTTATGCTTTGGTTGGTCTCGCTGTGTAGTATTAATTGTTGAAGTTTTGTTATGGCATATACCTTCCGTTGTTATAATTTGAGGTATAAATGTTGTGGAAGGTTTTGAGTTAAATTGTGAAAGACTTGTTCTTGTGTTGTTATTGGTACTGATATGTTGGGATTGGGTTGCACGCCACAACAGGAAGAATAAGGGTGAAATGTGATTGTCTGGTAGGATCGGGTTGCACGCCGCAACAAGGAGTAATAAGGATGGACAAGTGGGATTGGGTTGCGCATCGCAACAGAAGGAATAAGGGTAATATGTATTGAGGAGTAATAAGGGTGGACCTGTGGGATCGGGTTGCACGCCGCAACAAGGAGTAAAAAGGGTGAATGTTTATACTATTATTGATTATATGGTGGGATCGAGATGCGCGCCGTATCAAGTGTTATTTATGTATTCTTTTTTTGCTGAGATTCATTATTGTGGTGTTGAAACTCTCTTAAGGATTGATTATAGATGAGTATTGGTAGAAAGCATGGGTTCTGTATTTACTTAATGTAAGTTACTGTTATATTTCATTTTGCAATTCCTTTCTGTCTTAGTATAAACTGTTTCAAGTTATATATTGTTATGCCCCATTGTAGTCTCGTCACTACTTTGTCGAGGTTAGGGTCGGCACTTGCCAGTACATGGGGTCGGTTGTACCGATACTGCACTCTGTACTTTCTGTGCAGATTTCGGAGCTGGTAGTGGCTGATCGAGAGGTCGGTTGCTGATTCTACATTCAGGAGACCCAAGGTAGACCTGCAGGCGTTCGCAGGCCCTGGCAACCCCTCCTATCTTCACTCTATTTCTGTTTTAGTTTCTTCGAGATAGATGTATTTCTTTCAAACCATTACTTGTAGTATTCATACAATATTCGTGAGTTGCGACACCAGATTCTGGGTGGTATCTATTTCGGATTTCATTACTAGTATATGAGTAATTAGTTAAATTATGTACTTCCGCTTTTATTTTCGTTTATTTAGTCTTAGTTAAATTTTAATAATAAAAGGATAAAGGAAAAAGGTGTAATATTCTGTAACATTGGTTTGCCTAGCGAGTGCAATATTAGACGCTATCACGGTCTCGAAGGTGGAAATTTGGGTCATGACAAGTTGGTATCAGAGCACTAGGTTGCCTAAGTCTCACAATTCACGGACAAGTTTTGTAGAGTCTGAGGGATCGGTACGGAGACGTCTGTGCCTATCCCCTAGAGGCTACAGAGTTAGGAACAATTTCACCTCTATTCATCTCTGTTGTGTGTTTGATCTCTCAATGCTAATTGAACTCTCTACTCTGTTCTTTCGCAGATGGCGAGAACACGTACCACTTCATCAGCTAATCAGCAGCCCAAGCCCCTAGTGGCAGCTCCTACGAGGGGTAGAGGATGAGGCAGAGGCCATGCTAGAGGCCAAGGCAGAGGCCATGCTAGAGGCCGAGGTAGGGGTAGGGCCCAGCCCAGAGCTCGAGCAGCAGCACCAACAATAGAGCCTCAGGTAGAGTTTGATGATGAGGTTCCGACCCAGACCATTCCAGCAGGGTCAGCTCAGGTTCCAGAGGGGTTCATAGCTACCCCAGTACTTCAGGATGCTTTGGTTCATCTAGTGGGCCTTATGGAGAGTGTTACTCAGGCCGGCATACTTCCTGTAGCACCAGCCATCTCTCAGGATATGGGAGGAGCACAGACTCCTGCTACTCACACTCCGGAGTAAATGACTCCCCAGTTTCAGACTCTAGCAGCTTAGCCAGTTGGGGTAGTCCCGCCGGGTGTTGTAGCACAGACCAGTGATGTATCAGCTATGTCTTCTGATGCCTTATAGAGATTGGACAGGTTTACCAAACTCTTCACTACTACCTATAGCAGTACATCTTCAGAGTCCCATGACTATTTGGACAGTTGTCACAAGGTTCTAAGGAACATGGGGGTAATGGAGACCAGTGGGGTTGACTTTGCTGCTTTTCGTCTATCAGGTTCCTCCAAGAAATGGTGGAGGGATTATTGTTTGGCCAGGCCACCTAGGTCACCAGCTCTCACTTGGGACCAGTTTTCGCAGCTATTCTTGGAGAAGTATCTTCCCATCACTCAGAGAGAGGACTATCGGAGGCAGTTTGAGCGCCTTCAGCAGGGTTCTATGACTATCACGCAATACAAGACCATATTTGTTGATTTGGCCCATCATGCTCTTCTTATACTTCCCACCAAGAGAGAGAGGGTGATGAGGTTATTGAGGGACTTGCTTAGCCTATCAGATTGCAGATGGCTAAGGAGATAGGGAGTGAGATTTCTTTTCAGGATGCAGCCAATGTGGCCAGACGAGTTGAGATGGTTTTAGCTCAAGGGAGTGGTCAGGGGTCTGATAAGAGGCCTCGTCACTCTGGTGGATTCAGTGGGACCTTATCTAGAGGTCGGGGTACTTTTGGTAGAGGCCATCATCCCAAGCCGTTTCATTCAGCACTTCAGACATTCCATGGAGCTTCAGGGGGTCGTGGTCCTTATGTACCTCCTTTAGGGCATCCAACTTATAGTGCACCACCAGCTCCCATTAGAGCACCTCCTCTTTAGAGTTATTATCACGGCCAACCGGCCCATCAAGGTTAGTCTCAGTTTCCTCAGCCGCAGTATTCAGATGGATGCTTTGAGTATGGTGAGTATGGGCACATCCGGAGGACCTGTCCGAGATTAATGGGTGTTCAGTCGCAGTAGCAGAGTTCACGTGCCATGATTCTGGCATTGCCTGCCAAGCCATTTAGAGGTAGGGGTCTGGGAGCCCGAGGTAGGGGTCAACCCGCTAGAGGTATAGGTCAGGTCGTTAGATGTGGAGGCCAGACCGCTAGAGGTGGAGGCCAGCTAGTAGGAGGCCGTCCTAGAGATATGGTTCAGAGTGGTGGGCCCCAGCCCCGATGTTTCCAGCCAAGCCTGAGGCTGAGTCCTCCGATCTTGTTATCATAGGTACTGTTTCGATTTGTAGTAGATCTATTTTAGTTCTGTTTGATCCAGGGTCTACATACTCCTATGTGTCTTCTTATTTTGCTTCATATTTGGTTGTGCCTCTTGATTCTTTGAGTGCTCATGTATATATGTCCACACCGGTAGGGGATTCTATTGTTGTAGATCGTGTCTATCGTTCGTGTGTGGTTGTTATTAGGGGTCTTGAGACTAGTGTAGATCTCGTACATCTCGATATAATGGATTTCGATGTCATTTTGGGGATGGATTGGCTATCACCTTATCATACTATATTGGGTTGTCATCCCAAGACCGTGTAATAATAACACGGTCGGGGATTTAAGAAGTACTAAAGAAAAAATAAGAAAATCAAGAAACATGCGGAAGCTAAAAGAAAATAAAGAAACAAAAAAAGGATAGAAAATTAAAGATAGATTGAATTCAAGAAAGAGTTTCGGTATTCAAGAAAGGTGATAAGTTTAGGCTTATTGTTGTTCTTGTTATTCTAAAGGGTCATGTTTCACAATCTATCTCTTGTTTTTAATTCTCTACCAAAGGCGATTTGTTCTTTGTTAGCTAACTGTTGTTGTTAGGATTCAACTTCAAGAATAGACTTCTTGAATTCAAGAAACTCTTTTTTGAATTCAATCTATCTTTAAGGTATCTAATCCACCTCTTGTTAGACATGAATTTAGGCCATAAAATAATTATAACACCTAGATAACTCATATCCTTAAGATATTCCTCCCAACTAACAACTTCTTTGATCGTTCCTGAAGTTTAATGACCTTGTTTTGCAACTTTTTAGCTTGAGATCTTGTTAAAGGCCCTCTTTGAGATTCCAAAGCTTCATCTTTGTCCTTGAATAGATTTGAGCTTCCTAGGATGCTATCACCGTGACCTTAGCATTGTCGGGGTTGCCTCGATTGGAGTGGAGAGGGACTCCTGGTCATTCTACCAGCAGGGTTATCTCTTATATGAAGGCTCGGTGTATGGTCGAGAAGGGGTATTTGGCTTATTTGGCATATGTTCGTGATTCGAGTGCTGAGGTTCCTTCTATGGATTCTGTGCCAGTTGTTCGGAAGTTTCCAGAGGTGTTTCCTGCAGACCTGCTAGGGATGCCTCCTGATAAGGATATTAACTTTTGCATCGATTTGTCTCCGGGCACTCAGCCCATTTCTATTCCGACGTACCACATGGCCCCACCAGAGTTGATGGAATTGAAGGAGCAGTTGCAAGACTTGCTTGATAAGGTCTTTATTAGTCCCAGTATCTCGCCTTGGGGTGCGCCAGTGCTGTTTGTTAAGAAGAATGATGGATCTATGAGGATGTGCATAGATTATCGGTAGTTGAACAAAGTCACCATCAAGAACAAGTATCCATTGCCGAGGATTGATGATTTATTTGATCAGCTTCAGGGTGTCAAAGTGTTTTCGAAGATTGATTTGAGATCTGGCTACCATCAGTTAAGGATTAGGGCATCCGATGTCCCTAAGATAGCTTTTCGGATTCGATATGGGCATTATGAGTTCCTAGTAATGTCATTTGGCTTGACATCCCTAGCATCATTTATGGATTTGATGAATGGGGTGTTCAAGCCCTATCTGGATTCCTTTGTGATTGTTTTCATTGATGATATCTTGATCTACTCTCGCAGCCGAGAGGATCATGAGCAGCATCTTCGGATCATTCTTCAGACTCTAAGAGATAGCTAGTTATATGCCAAGTTTTCGAAATATGAGTTTTGGTTGAGTTTAGTTGCTTTCTTAGGTCACGTTGTATCAGCAGAGGGTATTCAGGTGGATCCTAAGAAGATTGAGGCAGTCAAGGATTGGCCTAGACCCACATCATCTACAAAGATCCGGATTTTCTTGGGTTTGGCGAGTTATTACCATCGGTTTGTGGAGGAGTTTTCATCCATAGTAGCCCCGATGACCAGGTTAACCCAGAAGGGTGCCCTGTTCAGGTGGTCCGACGAGTGTGAGGCGAGCTTTCAAAATCTCAAGACAGTTTTGACTACGGTGCTGGTGTTGGTATTGCCCACAGGTTCAGGGCCATATACAGTGTATTGTAACACATCTCATATTGTACTTGGTGCGGTGTTGATGCAGAATGGCAAGGTTATTGCATATGCTTCGCGATAGTTGAAGATTCATGAAAATAATTATCCGGTTCATGATTTGGAGCTAGCAGCCATTGTTCACATGCTAAAGATTTGGAGGCATTATTTATATGGCATGTCATGTGAGGTGTTCACGAATCATAAGAGTTTGCAGTATTTGTTCAAGCAGAAGGAATTAAATTTAAGGCAGAGAAGGTGGTTGGAGCTATTGAAAGACTATGATATCACCATCTTGTATCATCCCAAGAAGGCCAATGTGTCGGCCGATGCTTTGATTAGGAAGTCAGCCAGTATGGGTAGCCTTGCGTATATTCCAGTCGGTGAGAGACCGCTTGCCTTGGATGTTTAGGCTTTGGCCAATCAGTTCGTGAGACTGGATGTTTCTGAGTTTAGCCGTGTTCTAGATTGTATAGTCGCTCGGTCTTCATTATTTGAGCGTATAAGAGATCGGTAGTATGATGACCCCCATTTGCTTGTCCTTAGGGACACACTGCGGCATGGTGGTGCCAAGCAGGTTACAGTTTGAGATGATGGAGTTTTGAGGATGCAGGGTCATGTTTGTATGCCTAATGTGGATGGGCTTCGTGAGTTGATTCTAGAGGAGGCCCATAGTTATCCGTATTCTATTCATTCGAGCGCCACCAAGATGTATCAGGACTTGCGGCAGCATTATTGGTGGAGGAGGATGAAGAAGGATATTGTTGCATATGTTGCTCGGTGTTCGAATTGTCAGCAGGTAACGTACGAGCATCAGAGACCTAGTGGTTTGCTTCAGCAAATTGAGATTCCTAAGTAGAAGTGGGAGCGTATTACTATGGACTTCGTTGTTGGACTCCCACGGACTCAGAGGAAGTTCGATGCAGTATGGGTTATTATGGATAGGCTAACTAAGTCAGCGCATTTCATTTCGATGGTTGTTTCCTATTCTTCGGAGCGGTTGATAGAGATCTATATCCGTGAGATCATCTGTCTTCATGGTGTGCCCGTGTCTATCATTTCTAACCGAGGTACGTAGTTTACCTTGCATTTCTAGAGGGCAGTATAGTGTGAGTTGGGTACGTGGGTCGAGTTGAGCACATCATTTCATCCTCAGATGGATGGACAGTCTGAGCGTACTATTCAGATTTTGGAGGATACGCTTCGCGCCTATGTTATTGACTTTGGAGGTTCTTGGGACCAGTTTTTTTCATTAGCGGAGTTTGCCTACAACAACAGCTATCAGTCGAGCATCTAGATGGCTCAGTGTGAGGCATTATATGATAGACGGTGTCGATCGCCGTTGGGTGGCTTGAGCCAGGGGAGGCTCGGTTGTTGGGTATTGATTTAGTACAGGATGCCTTGGATAAGGTTAAGATCATTCAGGATAGACTTCGTACAGCTCAGTCCAGGCAAAAGAGTTATGCCGACCGTAAGGTTAGTGATGTGGCATTCATGGTCGGAGAGAGAGTGTTGCTTCGAGTGTCGCCCATGAAGGGCGTGATGAGATTTGGGAAAACGGGCAAGCTAAGACCTAGGTTCATCGGGCATTTTGAGATCCTTCATCGAATGGGAGAGGTGGCTTACAGACTTGCGTTGCCGTCGGGTTTATCAGTAGTGCATCCAGTGTTTCATGTGTCCATGCTTCAAAAGTATCATGGCAATCCATCCCACGTGTTAGATTGCAGCATTGTCCAGTTGGACCAGGATTTGACCTACGAGGAGGAGCCGATAGCCATTCTAGACCGGCAGGTTCGTCAGTTGACATCGAAGAGTTATCCTTCGATTCGTGTGCAGTGGAGAGGTCAGCCTGTTGAGGCGGCTACCTAGGAGTCAGAGTTCGGTATGCGGAGCAGATATCCCCATCTTTTCACCGACTCAAGTACTTTTTTATGTTCGTTCGAGGACGAACGGTTGTTTTAGAGATGGAGAATGTGATGACCCAAAAGGTCATCTTCTGTTTTAGAATCTGATTCCATGTTCTGAGGCCTTGAAAACCTCATTTCATCTCTCCTTGATTTGTGTGCACAGTCGGGGCGTGTATCCGGAAAGCCCTTATGTGAAAACTTTAAGAAATGATAATTTTTGGCTTAAAAAGATAATTTTTGTTGACTTCGGTCAACATTTTGGGAAAACGGATCCGGACCCGTATTCTGACAGTCCCAGAGGGTCCATAGTAAAATATGGGACTTAGGTGTATGCCCGAAATCGAATTCCGAGGTCCCTCGCCCGAGAAATGAATTTTTGAGGAAAATTGTTAAATTGAAAAGATAGTGGTTTTTAGAAATTGAATAATGTTTGATCTTGTTGGTATCGGGACCGTATTTTGATTTCGGAGTCCGGTACAGTTTTAATATGATATCTAGACCATGTTTGTGAAATTTGGTGAGAAACGGAGTTTATATGACATGATTCGGACCCTCAGTTGGGAAAATAGAAACTTTAAGTGTTCTTGAGAATTTCATTGAT
Organism: Nicotiana tabacum; assembly: GCF_000715075.1. Taxonomy (NCBI): domain Eukaryota; kingdom Viridiplantae; phylum Streptophyta; class Magnoliopsida; order Solanales; family Solanaceae; genus Nicotiana; species Nicotiana tabacum. Next base: position 38,884,862 of record NC_134086.1, read on the forward strand.
TTTGATGCTAAATCCGTAGTTTTAAGTGTTACTTTAGCGGTTTGATCGCATGAGCAAGTCCGTATGATATTTTTAGACTTGTGTGCATGTTTGGTTTGGAGCGTCGAGAGCTCAGGTAAGTTTTGGATAGGCTACAGAGTGATTTGGACTTAAGGAATTTTGCCGGTGTGCTTCAAGTCTGCAGACTTCAGATTTGCAAAGTCTGGCTCGCAAATACGAGTTATTTCGCATTTGCGATCAGAAGGCTGGGAAGGGGACCTTTGCATTTGCGAAGCTCATTACGCAATTGCGACTTGAACGGAGGCCGCATTTCCAAACACTGGTTCGCATTTGCGATGCCAGCAGGCCAGGCCAACCTTCACATTTGTGAAGCTACGACCGCATTTGCAAGATCACATTTGCGAAACTTGGATCGCAAATGTGATACCTGCAACTGTTCAAAACATAACTTAGACGGGATTTTCACCCATTATTCACATTTTCCAAATCCTAGAACCCTAGAGGCGATTCTCCCAAGATAAAATCTTTCCCAAAACTTTGGTAAGTGATCCTAACCCACTTTCTTCACTTTCCCATCACATTTCATGAATTTCCAACCAAAAATCTAAGATTTTTATGGTAGAAATTGGGGGTTTGGGTAGAATTAGGGATTTTTATAAATTAGGAATTTAGACCTCGATTTGGGGTCGGAATCCAAAGCCAATTGTATATTCGGGATCGGGGGTGAATGGGTAATCGAGTTTTGGTCCGAATTTTGAGTTTGGACCAGGCGGGCCGGGGTCAGATTTTGACTTTGGGGGGAAAATGTTGGAAAACCTATAATTTTGCATTGGAATTGATTTCTTTAGCATTTATTGATGTTATTAAGTTAATTATGACTAGATACGAGTGGATTGATGGTAGAATCGAGAGGTAAAGTGGTAATTGAGCTTTGGAATACACGTTGGCTTGAGGTAAGTGTTTGGTCTAACTTCGACTTGAGGGATTAGGGATCCCAGACTTAATTGTTATGTGAAATTCCATGTGTGTGGCGTATAGGTGTGGTAACGAGTACCTATGTGCCACCAAATTATCATTTTAGCCTGTTCCCTTCCTCATTTCCTATTATATTATTTCCTGTCTTAATTGCTACTTGCTCATAAATGTTTTCATGTCTAATTGCTTCATGTTAACTGTTGTTTTCTCTATTGAAGTATTAATTATTTCGTAGTTTCATGTTATTACCTTGTTGGTTGAAGTTGGTTTGTTGGTGCTTCATGGTACACTTTGGTTGGTCTCGCTATGTAGTATTAACTGTTGAAGTTTCGTAATGGCATAGACCTCCCGTTGTTATAATTTGAGGTATAAATATTGTGGAAGGTTTTGAGTTAAATTGTGAAAAACATGTTCTTGTGTTGTGATTGATACTGATATGTTAGGATTGGGTTGCACGCTACAACAGGAGGAATAAGGGTGAAATGTGATTGTCTGGTGGGATCGGGTTGCACACCGCAACAAGGAGTAATAAGGGTGGATATGTGGGATCGGGTTGCGCGCCGCAATATGAGGAATAAGGGTGATATGTGTTGAGGAGTAATAAGGGTGGACTGATGGGATCGGGTTGCACGACGCAACAAGGAGCAATAAGGGTGAATGTTTATATTGTTATTGATTATATAGTGGGATCGGGATGCGCGCCGCATCAAGTGTTATTTATGTATTCTTTTTCTGTTGAGATTCATTATTGTGGTGTTGAAACTCTCTTAAGGATTGGTTATAGCTGAGTATTGGTAGAAAGCTTCGGTTCCGTATTTGCTTAATGTAAGTTACTGTTATATTTCATTCTGCAATTCCTTTCTGTCTTAGTATAAACTGTTGCAGGTTATATATTGGTATGCCCCGCCGTAGCCTCATCACTACTTCGTCGAGGTTTGGCTCGGCACTTACCAGTATATGGGGTTGGCTGTACTGATACTGCACTCTGTACTTTCTGTGCAAATTTCGGAGTTGGTAGTGGCTGATTGAGAGGTCGGTTATTGATTCTACATTCAGGAGACCCAAGGTAGACCTGCAGGCGTCCGCAGGCCCTGGCGTCCCCTCCTATCTTTACTTTGTTTCTGTCTTTCTTTCTTCGAGGCAGATATATTTCTTTCAAACCATTACTTGTAGAATTCATAGAATGTTCGTGAGTTGTGACACCAAATTATGGGTGGTATCTATTTCGGATTTCGTTAATAGTATATGATTAATTAGTTAAATTATGTACTTTCGCTTTTATTTCCGCTGATTTAGTTTTTGTTAAATTTTAATTATAAAAGGATAAAGGAAAAAGGTATAATATTCTGTGACGTTGGCTTGCCTAGCGAGTACAATGCTAGGTGTCATCACGGTACCGAATGTGAGAAATTCGGGTCGTGACAAAACAGCCCTAAGATAACACCTTTTAAGTGCTCCGAAGTAGGGGATCAAACCATACAAAAAAATTACACCCCGTACTACGACCCTTCTGGAAATAAGAAGATTTCAGTATTAAAAACTCAAAAAAATTAATTGAACAAGATTCTTAATACTAATCTTACCTCATAAAATTTACAGCCATAAAACGATGATCGAGATTATCGATGCTCCATGAAATTACAAGCACGGCTTCTTCACCACAGCAACAAATATGCTTAAAATTACGCATTAGACAACAAAGATTTTCAATTTTAGGAAAAAAAATCAAAGAAAGGGTTCAAGATTGACAAATACACTCTAATTTAAAGATGAATTATACAGGATAAAGAAGATTGAAGAAGAAGAAGAAAAATCTTTGAAGCTAATGGCAAGAAGAGAAAAATCGAGGGTTGCACTATAGTTTACCCACGGGTTGAGTCTTGAAGACCCATTTTAATGAAAGAGCCAAAAGAGCCGTTAAGATCGATTCTGGACCGGTGATATTTGTCAGCTACTTTTTAATAAAGACTTCCACGCGCTCTTGCGTTGGGGTTTTACACGTACAAAGTCCTGGGCAACTTGGCCGGGGCCGGGGGGGGGCTGGGTTTAGACACACTTGGGAAAGGATGGATGTGTAAAAGTTTACCCGGGTTTATTAGGTGTGTAATAGGATTTGTCTACAAGGTTGATGGGTAAACTATGCATTTTGCCAAATTTATAATGTTAAATCTTTTATGATATTTTTATAGCATAATATTAAGGATTAAATAAAAAAATTAAAGTTAAATTATTTTCAAATATAAAAAAAATTACTTTTTTGAACGAACTAACAAGAAAGAATGCCACATAAAATAAAAACATAGGGAGCATCTTTTGTGGATATTTATTTTATTTTATTTGATATTTTCTTCTTCAGTCTTCGTGAGGAACACATTATACAATTTAAATTAGTATCTCAAGTTCATGTCCTATCAAATAGTATCACATATAATCAGATTTTTTTTTTTTCAAACACATATAGTCAGATAGAGAGTAGTTATTTTTTTAACACAACTTACAACTTTTGCTTTAACCAAAAGTACCATTTTGTTTGAACTATTAATTACTTATTATAATCTTTTTGGAAGTAAAATCACCACAGGTAAACATCTCACGTTGGTGCCTTTTTCCCTTTAAATTCTGCCAAACAAAACCAATGTTATCATTAAAGCTAGTTATATCTTTTCTAATTTCTTTTCTTTGCTTTTCAAGAGTAACATACTTGAAGCCAGAGGAAGAAATTCCTTATTTGTTAATTTCTTTCAAAAGCTAAGAAGTAAATTTTCTTCAACAACTTATTTGATCCCAGTAAGAAAACAGAGGCTAAAAAGATACAACTTGACCCGCAATTGCAAAACGACAGAGATCAAAGGTGACTGTTGCTTGAATGGACCTTCATTCTTCTCTTGTTATGTATGTGGTGTGAAAGAAATAAAATTAAAAAAGAGAGAGAGAGAGAGAGAGAGAGAAAGCACATTATATTTACCCCACATCAGACTAATTTATCATGATTAAGCAATAAATTAAAGTGAGAATATGTATTAATTAACTATGATATAGTAAAAAAAATGTATATGAAGACATGCCATGTATTCATTAGGTTAGTGTAAACACTGAATGCAAGTAAATTTCTAAAGTTTTACCCTGCTAATGGTAAATGTCAAGAGGGGCGTATTCAAAGTATGGGAGTGGCCAATGGCCATCACACCACTCCAATAGCAGCGATTGAAAAACCTTGGTGGCTTTTAATTCCTATAAATTAAAAGCCAAAATCACTTTATTTCCCATAAAAACAAATCGTACAATCTCAGGGACAATCCAATGACCACAAGCCCAAATTCAAGCCACATTGTACAAGTTAGAATCCTCTATTAGACCTCCCCTACTCCAGTCAAAATGAATGGTTGACCTGAAAATACACAGTAACTTGGTTCTCATCCACCTTTAGGACTTAAATATGAGGACTGAGGAATTTGTTTGACACAGCAGAGAGGGATATAAGTGCCATAAACAACCACCATTTCCAAATCAAGCCTTTCACCAGATATTAGAAGTTTTTCATTCTTCTCGCGAGATTGCCAAATGCTTTACCAAAGTGATGACCCTTCCCACTAGACAAAACCTTAATCATATGATCAAATACTACTCTTAAAAGTTCTAAGCCAATAGTTCTGTAACACAAAGTTTAAGAGTCTTACTGTGCTAAAAATCTTCAGCGCTTAGTCTGAAACTGACCACTGGCTTTTCTCGCCACTCAATAAACCCATAGTTTCTGTTTTGCCTCAAGTTATCAAGCATAAACGTACAACTTAAAGAACAATGTGATCAAGTTTAGAATTGTTTACACAAAGTAAAAACAGGAATATACAGGTACAAGAATTTTCACCAAATAGTTGCAGCTTGGAATTATCAAAAGAATACGTGCAAAGGCAAAATATAGCATCATCATCCGCCGAAGTCTCATTAGCTTTTCCATCTATATCAATACCAAGCTCAGCCAGATTTGAACAGAAGAACAGCTTTTGAATCCAAATAGAAGTAGACAAAGTGATTTGTCTCATGAGTCACATAAGAGCCTACAAGAGACAAAGCACAAATATCACCACTCTAATTGCAAAATGACCTGTAAATCAAGCTAGTCAATTATAATTAACCTTCTAAGCAAACACATTTGTTGAAGAATAATGAGCAGTACAAGTTTCATTCTGTCAAATTCTATAACCTGTCAGCACTACAAAAACAATGACACGGCAAAGCAGCAAACTGGTGACTGTCTTTCCTTCTTTTGAATGACTTAGCCAACCTTTATCACAGAAAAATTTGTGATTTGCAACGCTTAGTCATTTTCTACAGTATGACCACAGCTCTATAAGCACTATCTATCATCCTCCACCCTTATAACACTGAATGAAAAAATTTAGGTTAATCAATTCGAAATAAAAGCTAGACAGACCAAAGAGATCTTGGCAACAGGTTGGTGTTATTACTGCATAAGTTCACTGTTAACCACCAGAGACCTGGCGTAACTTTTTTCATCGCCATCAACCTCCGGAGGTATATACATTCTTAAAGTTCATCTGCCTTGAACTTCACATGAAAGAGGGTTAAACTGTCTAGCAGAACCTGACATGGGACCAACTAAACCACTAAACCTGAAACTGTAAGAGGGGTGCCGACAAACATTATCCAACGAGCATGACAGAAAGAAGGCATCTGATAGGTTGAAATGGCTTTGACATACCAACAACACCTTGCTCAAATTTGTCCAGTTAGTGACCATAGTTGAACTTCGGTCTACTCAAAGACTAAGAAAACAAATACAGTATTCTTGCTTCCGCAATTGAATACTCACTTCTACTTTTGGTCATTCCAGATAATATAAACTTACATGAAAAGAGACGTTCTATGAGTTTACATAAGACGCCTTGATAGAGATCAAATTTTTACGTTCTACATCTTAGACATTTCCACGTTCATTTCTTCTTTCAAGCCCAAATCTCTAAGAAATTCATTTTCAAACAGTCCATGTAATATACAAGGTTGGCCTTTTCTGGCTTTTGCTGAATGTTACTTGTCACTCGCGAACTCCTATTAACTAGGGCCACTGTCTCATTGCAACTAACATTGACCAAAGGACACATAGAAAGAAAAGTGATTGTCTGGTTATCCAGGGGAAAAAATATGATATCCACTACAAGTCAACAAAGAATACCGTTCTTAATTATTATTTTAAATTTTTCTTTTTGATAACCAACAAAGAATACTTTCTTTAACTGCAGATTTTCCACTCAAAACAAGCAAGTACAATTTACAGACCGGGAGGTGCAGATGCTTTAGAAAGGTCACTAGAAACAGTAAAATTTAGGTTAAAAATCATTATCTTAGCACTTACCAAACTGACGACTCTGTCAAAACAGCAGAGATCAATAAATGAAAGAAGTAACCGTTAGTTTGATACAATTGTAAATATATTCAAATTTTACACTGAGGCTTCAAAACTATTGTCCTAGTGTACACATAGTTGCAAATCTGCTGCTTTTTCGATGAGTACTCTTCAAAAACAGAAGGGAAACACAAAGCCATGACACTTTCCATATGCTATTCACAAGTACAGAACTGAATGAGATACTTGTTTAGACACATCCAACTAATCGCTGCTGCATCATCCACCATTTGAGCTTCTTTCAAGAGCATACAAAAAGGTAAATGGCTCACATATGACCGCATTATCATTAATGCTCATTCTCGCAAGACCATTGCTAATCACAAGGTATATTCATTATATAAAGATCAAACAAACACTAGAACAATTTCATGAAAAGGTTCCTTCAGTTGCACTTTTTCAAGTAACTACAAATCCATGATGTTGTTTCTCACTTTTAGTATACAATATTTCTTATTATGATGGTGTTTGGGCCAGCTACATCAACTATTCCACCGGGTAGTTACTATCTTCCACCTAATACAGGTACCAGGTAACTCTCCCAACCAAATTTTAAGTAGATGAGAAGAAAATCACCTAATGATTTATTGCCTCTTGCTGGAAATTTGAACTTGAAACCCATGGCACTTACAAATTTTTATATTATTAGAGATTAGTCATTATGACCTTTTTCGGATAGGATCAACACCAAAGAGAAGACAATACCCCCCCCCCTCCCTTTTAACCTCTCTAGATAAGCTTTTCAACGCGACCTCGAAAAGATCACCTAATACAAGAAGATCAGATCCATCCACAAATCAATTTTATTATAAGGGTGGATATTTTAGCCACCTTGCGCGACAGCTCAAACTTTAGTCTGGTACTTGCTACCTCCTACGCATAGGTACCAAATAACTCCATCCGAACAAGGCTTAGAACTCGCCTAGTGATACCTCTTACGATCCATCCACAAATCATTGAACATGCATAAGTAATTATTTTCGGTGAAACTCGAGACAAGGCTTTGTGAGGTGCTAGATCCACATCATTTCGGATAGATAATGCATATCATCCCATCAGATCACAGAAATACTACAAATTAAGTTTCAGTTGTCATACCATATAATTTTCCTATCAGCTAATTCTAGTAACAATGAAAGTTGATATCTTCTATAAAAGCTGCATTAAGTAAATCATGTAAAACCTCCGAACCTTACCGAAGTTTTTGCCGACAATGCAATGCCAAGTAGGACCGTACTTCTTATCAAACTCCTTCTTAATCTGTTCAGCTACATCTTTCTCTACATTATACTTCTCAAATGCCTAATCACATAAACAAACAAGCACAAACAAAACGCATAAAGTCATAGAACTATAATAGTAAATTCGGAGTAGAATACGAGAAGAAAATAATCAAACGCATAAATGCTTGTAATTGATTATATACAGCAATAGCAATGTCGACGGCCTCCTTTTGAACATCAGGTTTCATATCGGCACTTTTGATGGTGATTTTTTTGCCTATAGGAGACGGAACGGAACCTGAGGAGCTTCTCCGATCATCGGAGGTAGGCTTAGCCACCGGAGCTCCTCCGGTCCTTTTCGCGTCTTCGCTCATGTCTTCAAAATCCTTCGCCGGGATTGTAGAACAGCTCCTCTCCGGCGGCCGGTGATGACAGGAATGAATGAGTAAGAGAGAGAAAGAGTTGAGAGGGGGTGGGGTGGGGGTGGGTGATGTGTGTATGTGGCGTTTCTGATTTTCAAGAGATTGTCCTTTCTCCTTTGGTGTGGTTTTGGGAGTTAGTATTAATTTTGCTTTACGCGACAGGGAAAAATGCTACGAGTTGGTAAAAAGCGGGAGTGTGGGAGAACGAATTTGAGTAACTTATTACTGTTACACTGCTCAATTGTCGTCCACTTCCTTTTTCTTTTCAAACATTTTTGTTTTGTTTTTCTTCGAACAATCATATAGCCTGCCTTTCTTTCAATGCTTTAAGATGGAAGTAGGTCGAGTATAGGGCTTTCTCGATCTCCGTCCAGACGGACTTGATTGCTTATTTCATTCCATCTCTATGATATTTGAATTGTCGTTGAACCAATTAATTCAAATTTAAGTCGTGTAAGTTTCACTAAAGAGTTTTAACCATAAATTTCTTCCTTCTTAGAATTAAAACTCACGATATTTGATTAAGAGTGAAAACTTCATTCATATGATTGTTTTGACATCAAAAAATAACTAATAATAAGGATGAGGTTAATCTTAGTCAAGCACAGTAGAATCTAGATCAAATGATGGAATGAGTAAATAAGATGAAAAATATAATAAGTCTATTCAAATCCAATAAATGCTCATAAATGCGAAGATGTAAATGTATAAGTAGAACCGTCACAGATGCAATCGGTGTTAGGGAGAATAAGTACGGGATGATTGGGGAATCTTAGGATCTTCTCTGATAAACAAGATTGCTCTTTATTTCAATCTCAGATGATTCTTTTACAAACGGTTCTCCTCCTTTTTCTTTACTTACCCTTCCTATTTATAAGGGACAATCTCCCAAAAAACCCTAAAAAGTACAATATAGAGCATATTCGAAAAGAATATTCTTGCTGTCTCCCACTAAGTTTACACGGTTGTGGACTTTATGCGTCGACTGACCGCCCAGGGATTACCTTTCCCCATGACAACCATTAGGTGATACATCACGATAACCTTGTACCTCGTCCTACTCGGTAATGGTCGTGGTTGCCAAATTTGGACCCATACAGTTAGTCATTCCACTTGTTGAGGCGCCCATGTGCGTCCTTGATAAGCAGACGTCGTCCATATCCGCGGAGAAATTTGGCGGTTAGATCGTACCGGTTTAATCGATAATCAAAAAGTGGCGCAATCTATAATATTCTGGATAGTGTAGCGCATCAGGAATGACGTCACTCTCACGTGCGTCATCATTACACGGTTTCCCGAGGCAGAGACCGTCTGGCTTGTCGCTTCGATTTTGGTGCCACTAACAGCATTTTGCTTCGATTCTGGCGCCATCCAAACCTTATAAATAGATGGAGGTTTGGTTCTTTCAAGAACTTTCGAACATTTCCTTTCTAATGTGTGTTATCTTCTTTGGCCATCTCTTCATGTACCTTCAGCTCTACTTTCGTGATTTTTCTCTTCTCCTTCTACCGTTCTTCGTTTATCAATATATCTTCTGCCATCGAGATTCCTAAAACACATTGCTCTCTCGAAGAGGTTTCCGACGCCACCCCACTTTCTATAGCACCTCCCCCTAGTAGTGAGGATGTGGTGATAGAGGAAGGGGACAGCCTCCCGACCGTAGAGGAGATACTACCGAGAAACCCTATGGTTCGGAATGATTTCCTTAAAGAGCTTGTTCCATCTCCTGCTCCGGTGATTTCTGAGACCGAGCAGGCTCACATAAATGACCTCTGATCTACGTATAACATTCCCTCCCATGTTGAGATGGTTCTGGCTGGGAGGGACCTCATGGAAGTTTATAGGCCGGGGTATTGTGCTTTTTACAGATATCCCCTCGTAATAGGCCACTCATTCCCCCTTCTTCCATTAGCGGAGGAATTCTGTCATTTCTATGGGGTTTGCCTGGCACAGCTCTCCCCGTATACATACAGGATATTTCTAGTATTGACAAAGTATGCAGAGTTAGTGGGGTGCAAAATTGACCTTCGCCACCTCTTGCATTTGTTTTCCCCTAGTTTTCACAGGGGCACTATGATTCACTTGAGACATTGTGGGACCAAGGGGCTGGTGGTCGGAACAGATAATCGTGCGAGCCGCAAATTTTGGCATAAATACTTCTTCGTTAAACCGAACATCTTATGTCGAACCCCTCTAGATTCCCTAAGCGGTGGAATAACAATCGTAGGTATTGGTACTTGTTATCTACTTTTGTCCTTTCCGACTTAGTAATTATTTGTAACTTTCTTTTGCATCTGCAAGGCGTACACCCCGTCCCGTCGTCGGTATAGAGGACTGGGTGGCCCGTTTGCTGCCTTACGCAGTGGAGACTCGAGATTGGCCTTCTTTCATTAAATGATTTGGGGCGAAGGCTCCATCCGGTAAGTGTCATCTTCTGTTTTGACCTTTGGCTATTTGTCGTTGTTTATTGATACGGCCCTTCGTGGTGACAGGTCGTAGAGCTTCTAGGAAAAGGGACGCAGTCCCTACATTTCGCTAGGCCATCGCATCGGATGCAATTTACCTTGGAGGATCTGTCCGAGGGGGTCGTGCTCAGCCAGTACAGGTGAGAGACTCATCTCGAGATATGGTTGTAAGGGATGAGATCTCTTCTCGACTGGCCTATCATCTCGTGGATGAGTCCTCTAATGGGGATAAGTCTCTGTCGAGGAAAAAGAGGAGGGTAGACCTCGGGAAGGCCACTGCCAATGATGCTGGTAAGAGTGGAACTGGTGCGTCGGAGGCAGCACCTATGCCCGTTTTTATGGCAAATGCCATTTTGGTAGGGAGATGCCCCCAGACATAAGGAATATACCAAGGAGGGGGGTCTGTGCGTTCCGTCGAAGGTGGCGCATCATCCGCCATTGAAGGAAGGGTACACACCGGGGGCGACGGCTTGGGTTCGGACGTCGACCCAGGAGATGTACGAGAGTTCTTAGAGCATCACACTTATGTAGAGGTTAGAACAGAGGGTTCCGATCGGCAAATAGTCATTCCTAGGAACTACGACTTGTTGTCGAACTGCGATCAGGTGGCGTCGGTGTTTGCCCCTTTATGTGTTGCTCCTGAGAATGAAACACTTAAAGAGATGAGTGATGCAGAGTTGTCACGGAGCGTCTCCGGCATGGCTCTTCGGGTAAATGCTTCTCTTTTTCCTTTTGTCGTTGGATCTGTTTTGCATCCTTAGCCCATTCTTTTGTTTTGACTTTGTTTTTCATTTTGGTCCCTCATCATGGAGATCAAGCGTGAACGTCGGGAAAGGCGTAGGTCGACCATCTATGGGACGATGTCCTCCAAATATCAAGAATACAGCACCAAGCATCGTGCAATGGCTGACATCTTTACTCAGGATCGCAACTTTCAGTTGTTCCGCGATGGGCTTAAGCAAAGGGAGGATTAACTGGCACATAAGGTCAAAGAACTGAAAGAACAAGATGAGTACCTTATGAAGGCTATTGCCCGTTGTAGTGAACTCGAGGCAGCCCTTAAGGTCAGGGAAGATGAGCTCGAGCTGAGTAAGGGAGTGACGGCCGAAAATGCAGACCTCCAAGTAAAGGTGACTAATTTAACCACCGAGCTTGACAGGAAGGTGGCGGAGGTCGTCGACCTTAAGGGTGAGTTGAGTGCTAATGTTGATGGGTTGGCTCACGCCGAAAGGGATAGGGAAACTGTCGTTTCTGAGGCAGCAGCTCTGGAAGATGCCCTTCATGTTTGCAGGTTGGAGCGGGACAAGGAGGTGGAAGCATTTGCGCTTAAGGTAGTGAGATTGTCCGCGTTAAATGAACAGGTGGCTGCTTTGAAAACAGAGGACGTACGACGACAGTTGCATCCTTCTACATCTCATGCTTTGGTTGATCTTGTCGTGCCTCGACATTTGTATGAGCTGTGGGTTTATACTGAAGCCCAGCTTGTTGTGTATAAGTCTCTTTATACTAACGGGAGGGTGTCCGAGGCAGAGTTTCGGGACGTGCGTATTAAAGCGCGTGCCGCTTGAGAGGCGTGTGTTTACGACCCCATCACGCCTGGTGGAGACGATGTCGATTTCGACGATGCGGACAAACTTGCCTTCAATTCTTGGTACAACGAGGAATATGCTACAGGGGTGATGCGTCATAAGACTTGGCTGTATTTATTTTGCTTTGCCATTTTTGTGGGGGCGTTCTTGAGCCCTTTGTAAAAAAAAGCTTTTGTAATATAACATATGTAATGGAGCAATTACTTTTTATTGTGTACCTCTGAATTGTTTTCTTGCCGTGTTTATTTATTTAGCGATGTCATTTGTCATAGTCGTACTTATTTTGAGTTGTTGAAATGTTACCTATTACGTTTCGAGCGATATTTCACTAATGTTGAGCTTTTTCCTTTGGTAACGGCCTTAGTAGTGGGGTGTCATTTCCACTTAATTTTGAAATGTTAACTAGTCGTGGTTTGAATAGTATCGACCCCTTTCGTGACGATGGCCTCAGCTATGGGGTGTTATTTCGAATTAACGTCAAGATGTTAACCCGTCGTGGTTCGAATGGTATCAAAATCTTTTGTGGCGATGGCCTTAGCCATGGGGTGTTATTTCGACTTAATGTCGAAATGTTTACCCGTCGTGGTTCGAGTGGTATCAAACTCTTTCATGGTGATGGCCTTAGCCATGCGACGTTATTTCTACTTAACTCGAGATGTTAACCCGTCGTGGTTCGAATGGTATCAAAATCTTTCGTGGTGATGGCCTTAGCCATGGGGTGTTATTTCAACTTAATGTCGAAATGTTAACCCGTCGTGGTTCGAGTGGTATCAAACTCTTTCGTTGCGATGCCGTTAGCCATGGGTGGTTATTTCTACTTAATGTCGAAATGTTAATCCGTCGTGGTTCGAGGGGTGTCGAACTCTTTTCTTTGATAATGGCCTTGGCCATTGGGATGTTACTTTCAAGCTGGTGCTGAAGTAGTATCCCGTCGTGGTTCGAGTAGTGTCAAACTCTTTCGTGTCGATGGCCTTAACCATAGGGTGTTATTTCAACAATGTCGAAATGTTTAACCCATCGTGGTTCGAGTGGTATCGAACTCCTTTCTTTGATAATGGCCTTGGCCATTAGGATGTTACTTTCGAGCTGGTGCCGAAGTAGTATCCGTCGTAGTTTGAGTAATGTCGAACTCTTTCGTGTCGATGGCCTTAACCATGGGGTGTTATTTCGACAACGACAAAATGTTTAACACGTCGTGGTTCGAGTAGTTTCGAACTCTTCTATGGCGATGGCCTTAACCATGGGTTGTCGCGTGTGTCTGTTTCATTCATATATTGGAGATACTTATCAATTTCGTGCATTCATTGGAGCAATTTCATTCATGCGTTGGAGATACATGTCGGTTTTGTACATTTATTGGAGTATTATCCTCGTACTTAGTCCCATTCATTGCTTGGCCTGGAGATGTTATCGGCAGGCTGGGCGATGAATTATACTTTGAACATCGAGATGCCCCCCTCATCGCCTCATTAAAAACCTCCCCGAGAAAACCCGATTGGGACAAAACCTGGGTGAGGGAAAAAGAGTGCGACTTAGGTGGCGTCATTTTTCAAAAGAGGAAATATTTGAGGTGGGAGACATTCTAGTTGTTTTGTAGTAGTTTTACTTCTATTGTTTCCAACTGGAATGCTCATTTGCTTGCTGCTACTGTGATTTTATATGGCCTGTCCCAGTTTATTTCGTTTGGGTCTCTTGCTGCCTGTGTTTTGGCCTTGAGGACGTAGTCCCCGACTCTGAGTGGTCGTACTTTGGCCTTCTTGTTGTAGTACTTTTATGCTTGTTGTTTTTGGGCTATCATTCTTATGTGAGCCACGTCCCTTCGTTCTTCTACCTCGTCCAGGTCTTGTATTCTGTTTTCATCGTTTCTTGGCCCGCTCTCGTTGGAGTACCTTAGGCTGGGTTCTCCAACCTCAACGGGTATAACCACATCGGTACCGTAGACCAGTGAATACGGCATCTCGCTTGTGCTGGTTTTTGGCATTGTGTGGTAGGCCCATAACACCTCTGGTAGCAGTTCCGGCCATAGCCCTTTGGCGTCCTCGAGCTTTTTCTTTAATATATTCAATATTGTTTTGTTGGAGGATTCCACTTGACCATTGCCGGCGGGGTGATATGGCATGGAGAGTATCCTCTTGATGTGCCATTTTTAGAATAATTCAGTCGTCTTTTTCTGATGAACTGAGGTCCGTCGTCGCAACTGATTTCTTTGGGGATGCATAAGTGGCATATGATATTTTTCCAGATGAACGCGATGATTTCCTGTTCGCGTATTTGAGCGAACGCACCTGCTTCCACCCATTTGGAAAAGTAATCAGTTAAAACCAAAAGGAAGCGTATCTTACCTCGTCCTCTTAGGAGGGGTCTGACGATATCCATCCCCCATTTTATGAACGGCCATGGAGAAGTGACGAAGTGCAGGAGTTCACCCGCCTGGTGTATCATAGGGGCGTATTTCTGGCATTGCTCACATTTCTTGACGTAATCTGCGGCCTCTTTTTCATAGTGGGCCATTAATATCCTGCACGAATAAGACATCTGATGAGGCTTCAGTTGCATGTATGGACGTAGCAGTGACCCTCGTGTACCTCTTCGAGCACACACCTTGTTTGATTTGGTCCAAGGCATTTGGCTAAGGGATCGCCGAACGTCCTTTTTGAAAGGTTGTGGTTTATGAGGCTGTACCTAGCTGCTTGTATTCGAAGCTTTTTGGCTTCTTTTTTATCTTGTGGGAGTGTTCCCTCCTGCAAATATGATATGATGTAGTTGCACCAATCCCAAGTTAAATTTATAGAATGTACCTCGACTTGGTCTATTGGTGAGTGGAGGAGGGTGACCACGTTCTCCTTGGTGATATTTTTGGTTGCTGCTGCCAGCTTGGCGAGACCGTCCGCTTTGATGTTTTGTGCCCATGGTATTTGGTCGAATCGGCATTCGTCGAATTCTGGTAGCAGCTTGTGGATTTCGGTCTGGTATTTCTGTAGCCTCTGATCCTTGATCTGGAAAGTCCCAGTAACTTGGCTTACGACAAGTTGAGAGTCACAGCGTAGGATGACTCTTCGTGCACCATATTTGAGGGTCAATTTTAGTCCTGCAATTACGGCCTCATACTCGGCTTCATTGTTAGTCATTTTAGGGCACCGTATGGATTCGTGAATCACTTCGCCCATTGGGACTTCGAGTACGAGTTCCAATCCAGATCCTGACGCATTGGATGCGCCGTAGGTGTAGAGGACCCAGAGGTCGGGTCGCCCAGAAGAGGTGCGAAGCGCTTCTTGCTCAACCTCAGATAGTATTTCCGCAATGAAGTCAGTAACGAAGTCGGCAAGGACTTGTGATTTTATCGCAGTTCATGATTGATATGTTATATCGTGTACGCTCAATTCTATGGCCCATTTGGCCAATCTACCCGACAGCTCAGATTTGTGCAGGATGCTCCTGAGGGGAAAAGTCGTCACCACTTTTATGGGGTGACACTGAAAATATGGTCTGAGCTTTCGTGAAGCTACAACCAATGCCAGAACTATTTTTTCGAGGTGGGGATACCTCGTTTCGGCGTCAACTAAGGTTTTGTTGATATAGTAAATTGGAGATTGCGTACCTTTGCTTTCACGGACCAAAACCGCGCTTACCGCGACTTCGGAGACGGCTAGGTAGACAAGGAGGCATTCCCCTAGATCTGCCTTGGCGAGTAGCGGTGGTGAGGACAAGTAGATTTTTAGTTTTCTCAGGGCATCGACACACTTCGAATTCCACTAGAGCCAGTTGTCTTTCTTTAGCACACTGAAAAATATATGACACATGTGTGAAGACCGTGAGATGAACATTGACATAGCGGCTATCCGACCTGTCAGTTTTGTACCTGTTTTTTGTTGGTTAAAATTTTCGGTATTCCTTCGATGGCCTTAATCTGATCTGGGTTGACCTCGATGCCTCTTTGCGATACCATGAAATCGAGGTTACGCCAAGGTGCATTTTTCAGGGTTTAGTTTCATGTTGTACTGCCTTAATATGTCAAAGGCTTCCTTCAGATGATCGATATGATCTTCTTTCCTTTTTGACTTAACCAGCATATCGTCGATGTAGACTTCCATTATTTTGCTGAGTTGGTCTTTGAACATCTTGGTGACCAGTCTCTGATATGTCCCCCCTACATTTTTTAGTCCGAACGACATGACCTTATAGTAGTACGTTCCTTGGTGAGTGATGAAAGTGGTTTTCTCCTGGTCTTCTTCCTTCATGAGGATTTGGTTGTAACCCGAGTAGACATCTAAGAAGCTTAGAAACTCGTGTCCTGCTGTTGCGTCAATGAGTTGGTCGATGTATGGCAATGGAAAGGAGTCTTTTGGGCAGGCCTTGTTTAGGTCTGTGAAATCTACACACATATGCCACTTTTCGTTTTCTTCTTTACCATGACCACATGGGCGACCCACTAGGGATATTTTGACTCTCGGACGGAGCCATTTGCGAGCAACTTATCAACTTCTTCATTGACAGCTTCGTTAATTGCAGCGTTGAACTTCCCTTTTATTTGCCGCACTGGCAGGTAGAGGGGGTCAATATTCAGTTTGTGCGTGGCGATGTCTTTCGAGATACCTGGCATATCTGCATGGGAGAAGGCAAATAGATCGGCATTCTCAGTTAAGAATTTACTAAACTTACCTGGTTTCGAGAGGTTATGCCAGATATAAGCCTTTTTTGTGTTGTCATTGCCATCTAGTGGGATTGGATCGAGATCCTCTATTGTAGACTCGGATGCTTCCACGTTGTCGGATCCTTGATAACGTCTGTTTGTACGTGAAGTTTGGTTCCCGACGTTGTTGATTGCTATGCTTCCGCACTTGCCCTTTTTAGTTGTTGGATGTGGGCGCAATCCTGGGTGATGCGATAGCATTCTTGTGCAGTGCGTTGTTTGTCTCGGATGATGAATACACCCCATGGAGTTGTAAAGTTGATTACTTGATAGAGACTAGACGGTTGTCGCATGGCCTGTATCCATGGGCGCCTATGATACCGTTGTAGGCTGTGTCTTGATCCATGACATGAAACTTTATTTCCCCGGTGACTCCTCCGGCAAGGACGGGCAGCACTATCTCTCCGGAAGTCCGCTCGATTGCATTATTAAACCTGTTAGTGTTATGCAATGCGGTACTATTTTGTCTTCAAGTCTCATCTGTACGAGGACTCGAGGATGGATAATACACGCGCTGCTCCCGTCATCTACCATTATTATTTTTACATCAGTATCTACAATACGTAAAGTGGTAACAAGAGCATCGTAGTGAGGGAAAGACAAATCGTTGGTATCTGACTTATCGAAGACGATACTATCTTCGAGGTCATCATACCATTCATGAGTGATCGACCGTTTGAGTTTGTGTGTGGTGGTGAACTTCACATGATTGATTGTCGTGTCATCGCCCCTGCCGATGATCATTTGTATAGTGCGAGCGGGAGAAAGTGGTTTTGGGGGTCCCTAGGGTTGTTCACGTTCGCGGGCAAAGTTAGCTCGTCCTCGATCGCTCAGCAATTCTTTCAAGTGTCCCTGATTTAGCATTCTCGTTACCTCCTGCTGCAGTCCTATGCAATCTTCGGTTTTGTGACCCATTTCTTGGTGGAATTTGCAGAGAGCATTCGATTTCCGAGTGCTTGGGTTAGATTTCATCTTTTGCCGGCCATTGCACCTTGGTACTGAGTTTCTCTAGTGCGTACACTATTTCTGAAGGAGAGACACAAATATTGTGAGCAGATAGGAGCGGAGGCATACCTTTTTCATGTCGAAGTGGCGCTGCATGTCGAGGAGGAGCATCAGTGTGTTACGGAGGAGGCGGGATAGATGTCCTAACGTAAGGTTGATGCCTTTCTCGGCCGAGATGGGGTCCCAACTGATCTCTTCGACCGTCGTTGCGTCGATATTTCCTTGCCTCAGTTTGAACTGACATCAACCGTTGGATCAGACCGTTGAGGTCGTCCTCATCGGCTCTTACCTCGGCGCAATACGCGTTATGGATTTCTTCCCAAGTGGTTGGAGGGTATTTCATGAGCCTGCTTAACAATTTTTTGGTCGCTCTGGACCCGTTCCTGTTTAGTCCGTTCTGTAAGGCTGCTACTGCCATTCCCTCTAACACGTTTGACAAGCTCATTCTCACCATGTTGAACCAAGCTAAGAAGTCCCTGAGTCCCTCGCTATACATTTGCCTAACTGCAAATATGTCGTTTATTCTGGCTTCTACCTTTTTGGCTCCTGCATGGGCGGTAACAAACTTGTCTCCCATTTCTTCGAATGTTGCTATCGATCGTGCTGATAGTTTGGAGTACCAGGTCAGGGCTCCCCCTGTTAGGGTTTTGCCAAACTTTTTTAGTAGCACCGACGGTACCTGCTCTTTCAAAAGATCGTTAGCTTTTACGGTTGTGACGTAGTGGATGATATGATCTTCTGGATCGGTGGTACCGTCATATATTTTTAGGTATTGTGGCATTTTGAAGGTCTTTGGAGTGGCGTAGGGGGCCGCTTCTTCATTGTATGGTTGCTCGATGAATAGACCAACGTCGTGTTTTGGCAACAACTTCTGGGCGCCCGGTATTTTGTCAACCCTCTCTTGGTGCTCCTTCATCTGGTCAGGGAGTGCCTTGTTCTCATTTTCCATCTCCTCAATTTTCTTTAAGACGGCTGCAAACATGCCATTACCTGCGTCATCAGCAATATGAGTGTTACCTGTATGGGGGATATCTTGCTCATCAGCGATCGTCGTGACATCTACATGTGCAATATTTCTGTTGTCCCTTTGGGCGGGTTTATCAAGTATGTTGTTTAGAGTACTTGTTAGCCATTCTTCCAGTAGTCTTCTCACTGTCGGTGGTGTCTCTCCTGTTGTAGATGTGGAGGCTTCCTTCTCGCGCGAAGCAGTTACGCTTTCGTGCGGGGGAAGTGAAGCGTCTCCCCTGGGTGTGGTGTTCGGTGTCCCGTTTTTGTTATCTTCCTTGATGTCTTCGTTGATGGTGTTCAGGAGGTTGATTGTGAGACCTACTATTGCTTTTTGCCTTGCATCTCCTTTCTCTGCCATTGTTAGTTTGTGCAGAGCTAGGAGGAGGTGACTATCCCTTTCTATGATCTAGATGAAGCTGAAATCTAAACTGAAGAAATCCCCACAGACGGCGCCAAATTTGTTTGACCAAAAGATGTATAAAAAAAATTTGATCAAAACAACTAATAATAAGGATGAGGTCAATTTTAGTCAAGCGCAATAGAATCTAGATCAAATGATGGAATGAGTAAATAAGATGAAAGATATAATAAGTCTACTCAAATCCAATAAATGCTCATAAATGCGAAAATGTAAATGCATAAGTAGAATCGTCACAGATGCAATCGGTGTAAGGGAGAATAAGTGCGGGATGATTGGGGAATCTTAGGATCTTCTCTAATAAGCAAGACTGCTCTTTATTTCAATTTCCGATAATTCTTTTACAAACTGTTCTCCCCCTTTTTCTTTACTCACCCTTCCTATTTATAAGGGACAATCTCCCAAAAACCCCTAAAAAGTACAAGATAGAGCATATTTCATAAGCATATTCTTACTGTCTACCACTAAGTTTATACAGTTGTGGACTTTATGCGTTGACTGACCGCCCAGGGATTACCTTCCCCCATGACGACCATTAGGTGATACATCACGATAACCTTGTACCTCGTCCTACTCGGTAATGGTCGTGGTTGCCAAATTTGAACTCATACAATGGTCCCGAAAATTAAGAATGATTCTCATGTATTTAGTTATCAGAGAATTCAAAATTGATTTCCATTTAAAATATTACAAATCACAAATTTCGCAGTTAACACTTAAAAAGTGTTGGGAAAGCGCAGTATAACTTAACCGACTCTTTAAACGGCACTAATGTTATCCTTTTTTGTTTAACGAATACCTCATTTTTAAACCTCTTTCCAGTGGGGTCATCTGGCTTTTTTCCTTTTTCTTTTTCATATGTTTAGCAGCTCTTTGTATTCGCAGAGAATAATGCAGGTTTGATATATAAAAATAACTTAGAGTTAATATCCTAAAATCCCCCTAAACTATCATGTTCTTGTGAGTTTTTTACTTAAATTATTTGGTGTCTCAAAACCCCATGAATTGTATCGTCCTTCATATTAAAAATCTCTCACTCCACTCTTAGTGGTACGTGTAGTACACGCTCCTAATTATTTATAAAACGTGTCATGTAGCACTACACGTGGATATTCAACTCAGCCTAAACCCGCCTAAACTATCACTTTTTTTTCAGTTACCTACTTAAATTATTTGGTGTCTCCAAAACCCCCCTGAACTATATTCTCCTATATATTAAAACCTCATGTTTGAATTTTAAAGGTGCGTCTGTCTAACTATATTAATTTATGGTTTGTATAAAGTTTTTTATATAGTTTATTCATGATGTATTGCTCTCGGATTGATTAATTTTAGGAGGTTTGGACAAAATAATATTTAATGTATTCTGTTAATTTTAGGTTTAATTGTAATTGTGCTTTATGCTAAACTCCAATTGAATAAGTCCTTATTTATATTCACTTTGTAGCATAGTAAAAATATAAATAAAGGCATATAGTGTTGCATTTCTTAAAAATTATCTTATATTACATAAAATAAAATTTCGCAAATAAAAAATTAATTGGCCAACAATTACATTTTCTAATTCCAGATTACATAAAAAAGGTTCAAGATATTCAACTTTATTATCTACAAGGTATTGAGTTTAATAAGAAGATTTAAATTAGTATTCTTTCAATAATATGTGTAAGACATGAAAGAAGACTAAAACCAGAAAGAGAATAAATCATTTCAGAGGAAACAGAGAGGAAGAATTTTTTTAGAGGAAACTCATATAGAGAACTGAAGAAAAAAGGTTTAAAAATGAAGAAGAAGGTGAAAAATAAAGAAGAAAATTTTAAAAAAACAGGAAGAACGGTGAAAAAATGAAGAAGCTATAGAAAGGTGGATGTAACTGAAATAAGGAGAATATTTATTAAAAAAATAAATGAGAAAGAGGGTTAGACTAATTAGCCATTATTTTCAGTCATATGAGTCATTTTGATGGGTTTTTTCAGCTGTCACGCGCTCCCTAACAAGTGTTTACACACGTTATGCCAGGTCAGCGACAAAAAAGTTTTAATATGAAGGACAATATAGCTCAGGGGGGTTTTGGAGATACCGAATAGTTTAAGTAAGAAATTGACAAAAATATTATAATTTAAAGGGGTTTTAGGGTATTTACTCAATAACTTATTGTTGAAAAACCACACAAGATCTCCCCCGGTGAAGCAAGTAGTAATTTTGCCCGTTCTCTCTCCATTTCAATTTTCGTATCACGATTCCATTTTCAAAAATTAAATACAGGCTGTCAGAGTTTGCTGAAGAAAAGGTATTTTATTATTATTATTTTATTTTATTATATAGAAGAGAGAAGAGGAGGTCGACCAAGGGCATCATAGTCATTTCAAATATATTACTATTACTACATTGTTGCTCGTATACTAGGCTCAAAAGCTTGGATGTGTGTTCTTGGTACAGAAAAAACTTAACTAAGGTGGTCTGTAGCTAAGCTATTAATTAAATGCACTACTTGATTATTGTTATTAATACCAAGGCTATTAATGCATGCATTAGCATGATTAAAGACAAAATTATCCTTAAAATTTCTTAAAGCTAAAATAGAAGGCATTTTTGTAAACAACTAATTTTTTTAAAAATTATGCGATGCATTTTAGTTTTTAATACATCACGCCAAATAGTGTATAAAAAATAATGCTTGCATTACTAACATATGCATTACTAATACACCCTATTCAGCATTATTCTTATACACCCTACCAAACGACCCCTTAATATTTTTTCAATAAGTACATTTAACTAAAAAAAAATCTTTTTGGTAATTTTATAATTCAAACGTTCATTTGATTAAAGCTATAGTAACATACATTTATAGTATATAACAATTGTATTATCTCCTTAAGAAACATTATTTCATTTGTGTATTTATGGACTATTTCAGGTAAAGAAGATCTTTTAATAAATAAAAAATTGGCAATAATCTATGTAGATTTATATTCAGATGTTCTTATATTATTATGATTGATACCATTTTATGCAAGTGCTCATTAAATTGTAATTTCAATTGGAATAGTTTATAAAATTAGGAAAAAAAATACTTAGGAATAAAATATAATTTCAAGTCCCTTTTTTTATTATAGAATAGTGATGTTCAAATTGTATAATAAGGATTCCCTCTCTAAAACATGTCTGAGAATAATCTAAATTAAAAATTAAGACAATTAATTTAGAATTTGTTTTTCTTTTAAATTTTTTTATATATTAAGAAGCATGAGAAGTATCATTATGCATGATTATATTTCTCCCTCTATGATCGAATTTAGTTGGGTACTTCCTCTATTCAATAAGAATTTAATATTATATAAATTTCAAAATACATAAATATACAATTAACTAATTTTAAAAAGGCTCAATAAATAATTATGATGAAGAAAGTTGTATTACACTGCCTAAATAGTATGTCAATCAAATAAAAAGAAACTAGAATAAACTATAATGCTTCAATTTAAGTGTGACGACCCAAAGGGTCATCACCGGTTTTCTCTCTTTTTCTGTGCTTCCGAGGCCTTGAAAACCTTACCTTTAGTTGCCTCGATTTGCGTGCGTAGTCCGGGCGTGTAGCCGAAAAAAGCTTATGTGTTAAATTATGTGAAATTTGATAAATTGTGGCTTTAAAATGGTTAAAGTTGACTTTGGTCAACATTTTGGGTAAACGGACCCAGGCCCGTGATTGGACGGTCCCCGAGGGTCCGTAGAAAAATATGAGACTCGGGTGTATGACCGGAATCAAAATCCGAGGTCCCGAGCCCGAGAAATGAATTTTTAAAAGAAATTGTTTTCTGAAATTTAATATGAAAATTTGAAATAAAAATGAATTAGAAAGCATTGGTATCCGACCCTTATTTTGGTTCTGGCGCCCGGTACAGGTCTTATATGTGGTTTAAGCGCTTCCTGTAAAATTTGGTTGAAATCGGACGTCATTTGACGAGTTTCGGACCTAAAACTCTAAGTTTGAAAGTTTATGAAGTTTGATAAAAAAATGATGATTCTGAGGCTTGATTCATTGATTTTGATGTTATTTTGGCGATTTAATCGCATGGTTAAGTTCGTAGGATGTTGTTGAGTTAGTGTGTGTTTGGCTAGGAGCCCCGAGGGCTCGGGAGTGTTTCGGAAGTGTTTCAGAGTGGTTTTGGCCTTAGAAAAGTTGCAGAAGTTTCAGTTCTGGTGTTCTGGTATCTAGTTCTATGCGATCGCATAGGTAGCATTGCGATCGCATAGAGTAATCCTTCAGGTGCCCCACATTTGTTCTATGCGATCGCACAGATTCATCTGCGATCGCATAGCTTAGCCAGATCCTTCAATGCGAACGCAACCTTTAATCCGCGTTCGCGTTTCATTAAGTCCAAACCTGGAATGCACAGCCTTTTCTTCTATGCGTTCGCATCAGCCCTTCCGCGATTGCAATGACCAGCTTCCCCTTACCCTATGCGATCGCATTACCTTCTTCGCGATCGCATAGGGCATTTTTGCCCAACGATTTTTAAATACCCAAAACAGAACAGTGACGAGGTTTAGTCCATATTTCATACGAGTTCTTCTTCTCCACAGCTCTTGAGCGAATTTTTGAGCACTTCTTCATCAAAGTCTTTTGGGTAAGTAATTTCCCATCTATTTCCTTCACTCTTCTTCATTAGTTACTGAAATTCTAAACCTAAATCATGAAATCAAAGTAGAAATTAGGGCTTTTGGGTAGAGTTAGATTTTTGGGAATTTTGAGTGATTCAACCTCAATTCGGGGTCGGATCTTAAAATAAATTATATATCTGAACTCGTGAGGTTATGGGTAATCGGGTTTTGGTCCGAGCCTCGTGTTTGGACCATGTGGGCCCGGGGTCGAATTTTGGTATTTTTGGAAGAATGCTAGGAACTTCATATCTAAGCTATGGGATTTTGTTATCGAGTCTTTATTGATATTATTGAATTAATTATGCCTAGATAATCATTGTTTCGGAGTCGGATTATAAAGGAAATGCGGTATTTGAGGGTTGATTGCTACTCTTTGGACCGAGGTAAGTGTTTGTTCTAACTTTGGCTTGAGAGAATAGGATTAGAGTGTTGTTTTCTATTTGCTAATTGTTGAGTACGGTGTATAGGCATGGTGACGAGTATCTATACACCAGAGTCTAGCATGACCGTGAGTCTTATTTGTGTTTATTCGGATTTTGTGATACTTCTTCCTTGTTAAATTGATAAATTTCATATAATGTGAAGAGTTTGAGGAAGAATTATGATTTGTACATTCTTGGAACATTGGCTCGAGTATATCATAAAGCGTGAAAGTATATGAAATGATTGAACCCCTTTGGAGCGTTGGCTCCGGTGGTAAAGTGAGATAAGAGGTAAAAGTGAAAGAAAGAGAAAGAATTATTGAATTGCTCCCTTGCCGGGATGCTTGTTGCTTTGTTGACTATCTCCCTTGCCGGGATGCTGAGATTATTGATATTGTTCCCTTGCCGGGTTTTTAACTGCTTAATTGTGCTCCCTTGCCGGGAGTTAGCTGTTTATTTGTATTCCCTTGCCGGGATTTCTATCATTATTTGTCTACTCCCTTGCCCCTTGTTTGTGATTGTTGCTTGGGTGAGGAAGAGTGATAAAGCACGAAGGGTGATGTCGTGCATTGTTTACTATTGTGAGGAAAGAGTGTAAAGCACGAAGGGTGATGTCGTGCCGCACGATGTACCATTCCGTGCCGATTTTATTGATTATATAGTGAGGAAAGAGAGTAAAAGCACGAAGGGCGATGCCATGCATATTTCATTTATATGATTGCTTTGGTGAGGACGAGAGCGTAAAGCACGAAGGGTGATGTCGTGTATTTGTTGCTTTCTGATTCCTTGTTGATATCCGAGTTATGTTGTTTCTTTCATTACTTGTTCTATAGATTTTCTTACCTTATTTGCCTTGTGATTGTTATTTGGGTGAGGAAGAGCGTAAAGCACGAAGGGTGATGCCGTGTATTATTTTGGTGAGGACGAGAGTAAAAGCACGAAGGGTGATGCCGTGCAAATTGTTGACTTTTGATTCTTGTTGACATTTTGGCTTTGTTACTTCTTTCTGTTATTGAGGATTTCTATTTGAAACTGTTAGCTCCCCATAGCATGCTCCCCCCTCTTAGCTGTTTAAATTCTGTACATTTCCTTTTATTGCATATATCTGCACAGGTTATTTTTGGTAGGTCCTGTCTAGCCTCGTCACTACTTCGCCGGGATTAGGCCAGGCACTTACCAGCACATGGGGTCGGTTGTGCTGATGCTACACTCTGTGCATCTTTTTGCATAGATCCAGGAGCAGCTTTTGGACCTCAGCAGTAGGATTTGATCGGGAGCTGACTTCAGTCCAGAGACACCGAGGTAGCCTTGCTGACGTCCGCAGGCCCGGAGTCTCTCTCTCTTTATTCTGTTTGTTATCTTTTGTACCGAAACAAACAGTTTATAATTTTCTTTCAGACGATTTTATTTAGTAAATCTTAGAAGTTCGTGAGCATTGTGACACCAAATCTTGGGTAGAGGATTATGTTAAACATTCCGCATTTCTATTCAGTTTTTATATAAGTTAAGACTTCCGCTTGAAATTTTTAATATGTTGCCTTTATTACATGTTGATAGTTATGGAAAAGAATGTGTGTTAAACGGAAGGTAATTTAAGTTGGCTTGCCTAGCTCCTATTAGTAGGCGCCATCACGACCCCGAGGGTGGAAAATTCGGATCATGACATTACGGTCAATTCAATTAGTATTTAGAGTGATCGAAAGAATAATTTATTTTTAATAAATTATTCAAATATGTCATTAAACTATAATAGAAATATAAATTTTCTAGTTAAAAATTCTTACTAATTAAAAATCGATTACTATGTCAAAGAACCAAAATAACACCTTTTCGTCAACTATTTGGGAATAAAATTAATATATTTTATTATTAAAATTTTGATTACTATAAAAAGAAAAAGTAATATATTAACACAACTGAAAATACTAAAGAGTAAAACTATATATTTTTCAATTTAAACAATGAGAAAATACATCATGACTTATTTTTCAACTAACTTTTAATCATTATTTTATTGTCAATTTTAAATTTGGTGGTGCAGAACTTTTTTTAAAAATAAAAAAGTGTAGAACCTATATAGAGACACTCTAAATTGTACTTAAAGTATTGTATAATCTTATATAATAAAGTGTCTGACTTCGACAGGTAATTATGGTTCTATACGTTATTACACAAAAATCTATTTTCTTTCTTCTTGCCTAAAGGCATACAAAGTGTGTAATAACAATAAACCAAAACATATTAAAAGAAAATAAGGAGAGAAAAAAAAGCAATAATTGAGCCCGTGCATCGCACGGGTACATCATCTAGTTTTAAGAGAAGTATCCAATATTTTATTCAATCAGCTGTGTACGACTCGAGAATAGAATATACAACTTCAAATTCTTGTAGGAATTTAAAAACTACTTTAAAATAGACAAAAGTGTTATAAAATAAAGACTATAAAGTAAAGACAAGTATAGAGAGAAACTGATATATTATTCGAATTCAAACTGATGTACATAATGAACTGAAATCTCTTCTATTTATAGAAGAAAGGAAGCTATTGTGTAAGCTGCTACTATACCAGATATGGATAATCTTATACTGAGAGCAATGTTTATCCATAACGGAGTACTGAAAGGATAAGCCTATTATACCCGATATGGATAATCTTCTACCGGGGATAATGTTTATTCATAACTGGGTACTGAAAGGATAAGCTTATTATACCCGGTATGGATAATCTTCTACCGGGGGTAATGTTTATCCATAACTGGGTACTGAAAGGATAAGCTTATTATACCCGGTATGGATAATCTTCTACCGGGGGTAATGTTTATCCATAACCGGGTATCGAAGTGATAAGCTTCTTCAGGAAGCTTATTTCCAATAGAGTACTTAAATAGATAAACATATTTACGGTGGAGTCCCATATGGATAAGCTTCTTCAGGAAGCTTATTTACAACGGAGTACTAAATGAACATCCATAATATAATATATTTATAACACTTCCCCTTGGATGTTCATTAAAAGATAATGTGCCTCATTAAAACCTTACTAGGAAAAACCACGTGGGAAAAAATCCTAGTGAAGGAAAAAGAGTACACATATTTAGTAATACGCATTGTTGGCTGCCTCATTAAAAACCTTATAAGGAAAACCCTGTGGGAAAAACCTTAGTAAGGGAAAAAAAGTACAGCGCGCATTTTACTCCCCCTGAAGAAAACCTTATTTCAAATATTTGAATCTCCGCGTTCCAATCTTGTATACCATATTCTCAAAAATTGATGTTGGTAAAGACAATCTGTTGGATTGTCACTTGAACTAATTTGATGCACACCAATGTCACAATTTTTCTGAAGATCATGTATGTAGAATAATTCTGGTGAAATGTTCTTCGTTCTATCTCCTTTTATAAATCCTCCCTTTAATAGTGCTATGCATGAAACATTATCTCTGTATAATATTGTGGGTCTTTTATCACATTCCAACCCACATGTTTCTCGAATGAATCACTGATCTCAATCATATGCACTCCCTGCTTGCCGGTTTGAAAGTGAGCTTTATGGGTATCAGATAAATAACCTGCATCTGCATTACCAATACGATTTACACCACTTTTGTTAGCATTAGCAAGATAAATAAGTGCACCATCTACACCGAGATAGAGTATTTCAGGACCAAGGAGCTCCTCATCCTCTTCTAGAGGTTGGAACGGATCCTTATTCACTTCAAGTGATTGAATATTCATTGGTGTACTTAATGGGTACACTTTGTCCATGTAAAAGTATTTTTAAGACCCTCTTGGAGCTCTTCCGGAGTTCCAATAAGATTTATGTCACCAACATAAACAGCAAGTGTAACAAATTTTGATGACATTTTCTTTATAAAAATACATGGACAAATAACATAATTTATGTAACTTTCTTTCAGCAAATATTTACTGAGGCGATTATATCACACGCGCACAGATTGATTTAAACCGTACAAAGATCTTTATAATTTGATCGAGTACATTTCTCAAGACTTTGAATTATATGCTTCGGGCATTTTCAATCCTTCAAGGATCTTCATATAGATTTAGCCAAATAAGTCATATAGGTTAAGACTTGTATCTAAATGGTATGACATCTTCAAGTGTCTGGACTGCTAGTCCGATCCTCACAATCTTTTACAATATTGTGCACTATATTGTATTAAATATATCGTCGACGATTATTTTGTGTCAGTTCCGAAGCGACATAACTTGTGGAAATCTCATCACTTTTTCGAGAGTTTCATGAAATGTTATGTCGTGGGCTCTTCTAGAGCTTATTTCATCCTCATTATGATCATTTTGATCATTAGCTCCTACCATTTTTCAAGGATTGTTACCTTTGGAACCGATTGGTCTACCATGCTTCATGCGTACAGTAAACTCTATCCTTCAGGGACTTTAATTTTAATAGGAGCATTTGCAGCTGAAATATGATATTTAATTTTGGATCAGCAAATGCTTCTGGCATTCGACTTGAATTATCTTCTAAGTGAGGATCATGATAATTCGATTCATATTTTTCAACTGTTTATTCCATCCCCCAAATGTTAGAAAAACTAACATATATCCCCAATCATCTTTGGGAAACATATCTTTGTGTATTATGGTAGAGAAATTAATCATATACCACGCAACAAAAGATAGTAAAAATATTTGGTTTCTGATCCTAAACCAATTGTGAAGGGAGGACTTATCATATATTGTTGATATGATGCATACAAGTGCTGCTATATGCAATTTAGAAAATCTTAGTCCAACACATGAAGCTTTGTTCTCATAAGCGATGATTTAGCCATTAATAGGAGGTATTCAATGCTAAACCAGCTTGGATATAAACCAGCATTATCAAGATTAACTGTCTTGATTTCATAATCTGAAAATTATGCTCTTAATCGAGAAAAGCAATTCCAAATGCCAAACTGCAGGTTGACAATAATTACACATGTAATCATCTCATATATGCACCTATAAGTGGTTCACATGATAGGTGAATGGGCCTATATTCACCTTTTATATATTTCAGAATCAGGGGTCTTAGTCCCAACTTTAGCTGGTATAATCAATTCCTTATGAGAACAAGCAACACATGAGAATTCCTGAAGAATCTTCTAGTTCTTTAGTATATGCTTATCTGAATTCTCAAATAGCTCATTTAAAAATGGCAAATGAAAACTTCAAGTTTATCATGTCATGTGTTATATCTTAGTAAACTTCTGGTTTACTATGGCATAAACTTTTGCTTTAGTAAACTTCTGGTTTACTGTGATACATGATATAGTACAAATTAAAGAATAAGGCGGGTAACTTCTCACATACATATTATTTTACCCCCTATGATTGTGGAAACATGAAGATTATCAATCTTCCAATCATTTGTAGTCTCAATATGATAGCCATCTATATTAGTAAACTTCAGGTTTACTACAACATATGTTTTGACCATAATCATATAATATGAATGACATATTTGTATATAAGCTCTCCGAGAGCCTTCATTTATTATCCACAATCTAATATTTATCTGGCACTACTGGTGTCATGTATTCTTTAGGCAAACATTTAGCTCTTCAGGAGTTGTTGATACATTTTGTACTATCAAATATTGCTCAGACACTGCTGGTGTCATGAGAGAAAATCACAATCAAATAAACAATATAAAACAATTGTTTAAGCACACGAAAACTACTCTTCATAATATTTTTCCACTTCATGAGGCAATTTCAATTGTGTTACTTCTTCAGGAGCAAATTTAAAATACGAAATATTGAGTATATATTCTCTCAATTATATTAACTCTTCTGGAGGTGAATTGTAATGTATTCACATCAAGAGCGCGTTCATATTTACCCGACTTATTAGTATTGTCACATTCACTTCAGGGAATGGATTAATATTATCAAAAGTTCTCATCCTTCAGGAAATCGAACATAATTATCTGAATGCGCATTAATCACATCAAATTGTGATGCCTCAACCTCTTTTAAAATATTTACTACTTCAGGAGCAAATCGAGGTGTGCATTTAATATAGAGAATATTTATATAGCTTATCTTCAATTGTAACCATAGAAAGCCTAAATTATCACTTCTGGTGATCATAGGCGTATACCACTTCTGGTAGTTAACAAAATATAATTACAATGAGATATACGAAATATAACCACTTCTTGTGATTGTATATTTTTTGCAAACTCTGCTAAAGTTTAAGTTGATCTAATAATATTATCCATATTCTTCAAAATGACATAAACAAGATATATTATAGTAAACATCATTATCAAATCATAATTTTTCTTTATGTACAACAATTACATAACCATACTATCTATTACAAATAACAAAAATTAAAATATTTACATTTCTACAGATTCACCACCGATTACATGACTTGTTTTTCCTTCTGGGAGTGCAAGGTAATCAGTTATATCCAAATGCATGAAGTCTAAATTATCTTCAGAAATAAAATTTGCTTCAGCATTTTTCTCTGTCTTCTTTAGGGAGGCTTGATAAAGCTCAACCAGGTGCTTTGGCGTACGACAGGTACGTGACCAGTGCCCTTTTTCTCCATATCTATAGCATGCATTTTCTGCATTTGGTGCTTGCACCGCTTCATGCGTTTGTTCCTTCCTTTTGCACTGCTGGTGGTGAGGAGTGTTCTTTGGTGCATTATTATTACCATGATTAGAGTTTCTTTCCTGACCACGACCATGACCACGACTGGGGCCACGACCTTTTCCACGTTTAGCCTGGTGGAAGTTCGTCTCATTCACTTCAGGGAATGGACAAGAACCAGTAGGTCGGCTTTCATGATTTTTCATTAATAGCCCATTATGTTGCTCGGCTATAAGAAGATGTGAGACAAGTTCAGAATACTTTTTAAATCCCATCTCCCGATATTGCTGCTGCAGGAGCATATTCGAGGCATGAAAAGTGGTGAAAGTTTTCTCCAACATATCATGATCAGTAATATTATCACCACATAACTTCAATTGGGAAATAATTCTGAACATAGCAGAATTATACTCACTGATAGATTTAAAATCTAGTAGCCTTAGATGAGTCAAATCATATCGTGCCTGTGGAAGAACGACCATCTTCAGGTGGTCATATCTATCTTTCAAATTATTCCACAGTATGACTGGATCTTTAACAGTAAGATATTCCATTTTCAGGCCCTCATCAAGGTGATGGCGTAGGAATATCATTGCTTTGGCACGGTCTTGGTTTGATGCCTGATTTTTGTCTTTGATGGTGTCTGCCAGACCCATCGCATCAAGATGAATTTCAACATCAAGCACCCAAGACATGTAGCTTTTGCCCGATATATCCAGGGCTACAAATTCAAGTTTAGAAAGATTTGACATTATCTAGGAAAAGAAAGTTCTTACCTCAGATACTTTCAAAATATTTGCTCGAGATGGCAGAGTCTCGTACTAATAACGTGTTATAAAATAAAGACTATAAAGTAAAGACAAGTATAGAGAGTTACTGATATATTATTCGAATTCAAACTGATGTACATAATGAACTGAAATCTCTTCTATTTATAGAAGAAAGGAAGCTATTGTGTAAGCTGCTACTATACCAGATATGGATAATCTTCTACTGAGAGCAATGTTTATCCATAACGGAGTACTGAAAGGATAAGCTTATTATACCCGATATGGATAATCTTCTACCGGGGATAATGTTTATCCATAACTGGGTACTGAAAGGATAAGCTTATTATACCCGGTATGGATAATCTTCTACCGGAGGTAATGTTTATCCATAACCGGGTATCGAAGTGATAAGCTTCTTCAGGAAGCTTATTTCCAATAGAGTACTTAAATAGATAAACATATTTACAGTGGAGTCCCATATGGATAAGCTTCTTCAGGAAGCTTATTTACAACGGAGTACTAAATGAACATCCATAATATAATATATTTATAACATTTGGTTGTTTATTATTGATTAAGGGTATTATTGTTGAAACGTAACTATCACTTCAAGGATTACACCTTCCCCTAGGATTACGTTAGTTGCAAGTCACTATATATCCAAACTTCTCATGCACAAAAAGTGAAACTGGATATACACAATCAAATACATTTTTCTTCACCTCAATTACAACGAAATTTCCAAAAGGCTACTACAAAACGGATTTGCAAACTGGAGTGCTAGCTGCCATCTTCGAAAGACGAAAAAACTTCAAACTATTTCTTCATATTTACATGAATCCTAGTTTCCAGACCACATCTCACAGCTTTACAAATTTGGCAACTCTGCCTCTTTTATGCTTCTTCATCCGAGTCCTCAACAACCCTCGTCATTTTTGCTCTCTTTGTCTTAGGAAGATCAGGTTCACCCTCGTCCTCAGACTCAGAAGCCTCTACTGCTGGTGGACTATCGTAAGCAGCCATTAATGCATCTTCCACTTCATTTCCTTCATCATCATCTTCAGCACCAACCACTGATTCGTCTTCTGCTCCATTTCCTTCTTCATCACGAGGGTCCTCTTCATTCTCACCTCGTGCTGCATCATTATCATCTGCATCTTGGCTTCCAGCACCTTCCTCTACGGAAAAACTTTGCGGCTCTATTATCTTGAAGTCCCTGGAGGTGCTTCGTTTTGCATGCCTCAGCAAATTTATTTTTGTAGCCTTGCTAATTTGTATGAGATATTTCTCATAATCTTCTATTTGGTATATCAAGTCGGGGATGCATCTGTTCTCCCTTTTGATTTTATTGACGAGTGCTTTAGATTTCGTGCTCTCCAGTTGTTTCTACAAGTCAAGCAGGTAGAATAAACAACCATTTGAACAAAAGAAGTGAAGCTTTAGCTTAAACAAGAGTTTCCGAAGCCTTTACCTTTTGCATCACTACCATAAAATTGTATAGTGGAGCTGTTAGCTGGCTACAAGTTACTTCCACAAGCTTCTGATACTTGAGGTTTGGTAAAGGTTGTTTCACACCTTTGGAAGCAATTAGAAGCTTTGACATTTGGGCTAAGTTCTTGTAAAACCTTGCAGCTAACTTCAACAACTGCTCTGCCTGAGGATCTGCTATTTGTGTTGGTGTTAAATGATTGGAACATGATAAAAAATAGTAGATTAATTAATAACAAGAATATCTAGATTCTTTTTAACATACCCTTAAGGTCCATCATCACAAAAGAAGATAACACCTTTACAACAGCTTCTGCTCTTGAATAAACAGTCTCTTCCAGTGCCAATCCTGGATCTCTTTCACCATTCTGATTAACCAAAACAGCTCTCGTATTTGCAACAGAATATACCTTCAATTTCCTTATGACCCATTCAGTGTCGAGAATAACTGATTCAACTAAGTGCAGTATTACCGAAGCTAGTGCAGCACTGGTTGATTTGTTTATAATTGAATACGCGTCCAATGTCACTTGTGAATCAACCTTCTCTGATTCTGATCCCACCACTTTCAGAAGCTCTGCAGCCATGTCTTCGGCGATAATTAAGTCATTTGGTGGTGATGTCAACAATATAGCAATAGATACAATACTTTTAGCAGCCTTGGGATTTGATACTTTACTGGTCTTGCAGATGCATTTAGCCCAATTACCAACAAGATTCCTTTGCTCCTCTGGCAGTTTATTGCTAATTAACATGATAATATCACAAAGAACCTGACAGCAAACATAACATAGATGCTATTAGAAGTAAAAAAGAACTAGGCTATACATCACGCAAAAACTCCTAAGCAAGAATCAAAGATTACCAATCGTACGCATTTACCTCAACTTCGCGAAAGACAGAATGCGCAAGAAGCATAGAAATCAGTGGCCTTATACTGTTTTTGATGAATAATTCTTCACTTGTATATTTGTAAAGAATGTCATCAGCTTTTTCACCTTCGGTATCAATATCGCCGTCCATAGCATTGCCCGCTTCATCCCCAGGACCAGAAACTGCAGCCAGGTCATCTATCACAACAGAATAATCCGACTCATGCAAGATTACTGCCAGCAATTCTTTCAAGGAAAGAAGTCCCAAATGGATATATTCCTTCCTGTCGTCAAGATCTTTTTTAGCATCTTTTTTCCTACTATCTGTCATAGATTTTGGTTCAGAGAGGAGCCACCAAATAATTTTCAGCAAAGGGGAGCCCAACTGCTTGATCTCCCCATAGATCAACATTTTTAGAGGATCTTGCTGTCGCACAACAGATGATGCTTTTAGCTGACGGAGGCAAATGTTAAGAGTAAACGAAAGAATTTTATAATACTGAGTTGGTGCCTTTCCAGATGATAATTGGCTATGCTTTTGAGAGGCCATATTGTTGTTAAAGCCATCATATCTCCATGATTCTATAGTGTTTTGCAACAGCTGATAGATAACTGAATTTGCTAAGAGAGGAATTCGTTCCTGACATAATTTACTGCCACTAAATTCAAGGTCCTCTGAAGTATTGCTTGCAGTAGGCCGTATGAAACCTCTTTGAGTTGAACCACCACCCTGTCTACATATATTTCGGTCCAGGGATTCAAAAATACCAATGAAGTCAAACAGCTCCTTTTCCAACTCCAACTTTTTCACATCAGTTGTTTTTCCAAACTCAGTCCCTACTACATTCAACATCACCTCAATGATTCCTAATAAAATTGAAGAACAGCATCTCCGTTTTTCCTCTTCTAAAGGAGTAGAGCCTGTATCCTGATTTTTGCCAAGTAAGCCTGATTTAACATGCAAATAACAATATCAAACAATCATTAGCTTCACTAAACAACTAGCAACGAATTTTCTGCAGTGCAAGGAAGTTGGAAACATCTGTATCTCAATAGCAGGAAACACGATCAGAGTCAATAACACTCATTTTGGTGTGGAGTAAGAAAAATGGTCAACTAATACTCTTTGGTGTTCAACATAAGCTGCTTAAGGCAAGAAATATTAAAAATAGCAAAATTAACTGGCCTCAAGTTGAACTTTATTCAACCTGAACTCAACAGTCTCTCGCACCTTCTATATCTGCATTTCTTAGGAAGTTCCGAATCTTTGATAACGCATTGGACAGTGACTCTTTGGACCATGCTTTTCCAGGCGGCTGCAATTTTATCAA
Organism: Nicotiana tabacum; assembly: GCF_000715075.1. Lineage (NCBI taxonomy): Eukaryota > Viridiplantae > Streptophyta > Magnoliopsida > Solanales > Solanaceae > Nicotiana > Nicotiana tabacum. The sequence continues at coordinate 38,920,258 of NC_134086.1, forward strand.
ATGCCAAAATAGTAGGTAACAAGCTTTGAATCAGTGGAGATATCTTGCCTATTTAACTAGAATACCTCATTTTCTTGTGTCAGAGAGAAGCCAAAGCAAGTCCATGAATCTGAAGGATGATCAGTTTTCCCATGTGGCTGAAGAAGAAGCATCCAGGATATACAGGAGAGAAGGCAGTCTAGTGGCTCTTGAATATACACTTTCCCACTCTCTGAATTAGTACATTGGTTAACATCCAGTAGAACATCTGCATCCTGAAACGAACAACCATGCATCAAGAGGTAAGGCAAAATCATAGACAGGTAATATCGTAAGAAAGCCAGATTAACAGTTAGAGAACTATCCATACCTCTCTGTAAAATCGCAAGAAATGAGGGAAGAGAAAATCAAAAACAGCCCCAGAAGTTAAAGGATCCACCAAAACAAGCTTAAGAAGTCCATGATATAGAATCTCTCTGACCTTTGCCTAAAAAGGAACATTTTTCCATGAGTACTATTTTCATCCCTTAAGTAGAAAGCTCATTGTTCAAGATGTTCATGGGGGGAAACCAACAAAACACAAGGAGAGAAAAAATATGTAAATGCTACCTGCTGATAAAGGCACCTCTGCAACAAACCATTTAGCTCCTGGAAAAGACTAGATCCAAGTGCACGGTAAACTTCAGCTTGCTGGCTGCTACTCGCTTGACTGCTTGAGTCTTGACACGAAAATGGTCCATTTTTCTTTGATTGTTTTTCAGCCAATATCAAATTGATAATTGAACTTGTTGCAGCAAGACGGATCGAGTCTTCTCGTCTAAACATTGCCTTACGCAAGACCAAGATGGTATAATCCTGCACCATTAACAAGATAGGATAATTAACAAAGGAGAAGTAGAAAAGGATGTAGATTTTAACCTCAAAGATGTGATTCCAATGAAGAATATGGAGTTAACTATTCGCCACAGCAAGAGACGAGAGAGAGTACTGAGTGAATTAGGAAGCAAAGTTGACATGTTCAATTCTATAGTTCGTTGAAAGAAGATAGTAAACAGCTTCATTTAGATTCTTAACTGATTCTGAATCCTTCTCAACAGAAACGATTAGTTTATTTTTGCTATTGTACATCTGCGATATCCTTAAGTTCCAGTACACTATTTAAGTTTTTCAATATCTGAATACATAGTCGACAATATGAAGAAACAATAAGATATCAATGAGTACCTGAAGATCATGGCTTGATCTGATTAGAGGCAAAAGGGCAGCAACAAGATGAGAGGAGACCTTTTCATTCATGAATATGAAATAATCCAACAGTTCCTTCAGATGTGAAATGTGCTCCAACATTGGGTATGGATAAGTACATATAAGACAACCAAGCAGTCTATGAAGGACAAATAAGTTGATTATTGGTAAACAGTAACAAAAAGCATGGACCAAAATCATTAACTAAGAATTGCAATCACCTTATAACAGGAAAGCCTTGTTCAGGCTTCAAAGAGAGGATACGTAGTTTGCATTGCTCTATTATCTGCAAGAAATCAGCAAGTGTAAGTAATCATAACTTGCAGCGTCCAGTCCTTGTACATTAGAATTCAGATACAAGAAGATCTATTGACAATATTAAGAACGAGACTTTTTGGAAAATGATGCCAAGGTTGGATGAACATAGACCTTTCATACTGACCTCGTTTCTTGCCATATCATGAACCTCAAATAGACTCTTGAGAACCTGAGTACCTAGCTTGTCAGGACCTATCATATCATCAGACTTTTCATAATTTTTGGTTCCTTCTTCGATTCCTTCAAGCAACACAAATCCAAGTTGTACGGTACTTGGCACTACGTGTTCTCTTCCGCAGTTGCTCTCACTAACCTATTGATAAAGAAAAATGACATAATAAACCCATGACTTACTGAGAGGACTATAAAGGAAATATGTAGGCGATGACACAGGCAATCATCTACAGAACAGTCTGTTTGCAGCTATAAACTCCAGGATATAGATGTTGGGCAACTCTTGCAAAAAGGCTACCAAGTTTATAGCGCTAACAATGAACTGTATCTTATGTCTTATCATTTTTCTTGCATATCAAAGAAATCATGCAGTCTTCTTTCTCATATTTTATTCTGATCAGGAATGTATGGATGATTGCTCAATGCGTAGTGGAAGAACCTCCGAGCAATCTCCTTTCACAAATCACAAAGGCATGCAAAGGAATACTTATGTATTTACATGCATGAGGTAAAAAGTCAAAGGATCTTACAGCTCTTAGCACAGCCTTCTCCATGTTTCTGGCAGTATGCAAATAGTGTTCCTTCAAGTCAGATGATAGCCATTTACAGCTCCTGAAATGCAACAACATTACTATGGAACACGGCAGTAGCATCAGCAACAGTTTAGAGAATTAATGATGGCGTTAGGAGTATCACTCTTTTTAGCAAATATGATATCAATGACCATGGAAAAAGTTTTAAAGTTTAGCAACAGTCCACACTTTAATGGAATAGCTTCCTCTACATTCTAGGGATGGATCCTAGTCAGGCTTAAACTTGTACAGACAAATAATCCCTCATCCAAAAGAATAACATAGTACGAAGTACATGGTAAAACTATATAATTTCTGGTCTCAGTTAGGACGTTGATTCCATAATTTTCCTAAACTATATGAACATTATAAAATTATATCGCATTTTAATTACAAATATTTACATGTTTCAAAAAAATTACTGTAAAAAAGCTGTTTATATAGTAATTAATATCATATAAATTGGAAGAAACAGTATTACTTCTACCATAGTCATCAGATGCAAAAAGTACCTGGCAAATTTCAAGTCTTTATAAGCAGCAAAAAGTGATGTTTTTAGAACCGCAATGGAGCTGTCAGTGAGTCTCTTAACTCTAGCAACTGACAACAATATTGCAACAGTAAAATGATTAAATACCCGATAATCTGACCTCACTAGCCCTAACACCTCTTGTCCTAAAGAAGGATCCTGCTTCACAGCAAAATTAACATGAAGCAACACAGTCCCTTCGACTTGTCTCATTATTGAACCACCTGACTTCACCCCACCAAAATACATCACAATCCCTTCGATGACTTCCTTCTTACCAAAACCCTTTGATCCCAATACCAACAATTGATACACCAACCCGGGCAAATCCTGCATGTCCACATTCCTAATTCCACTGAACACCCGCTCCAAAAATTCCCTCCTCTTCCCCTTCCCAATGAAATTCAAATCCCTAACACTTTCTACCAATTTTAACAACAAAACCTTACTCCAATCACAGCTAAGAATTTCATCAAACACCTTATCGACATATTCCAAAGGCTTATCAACATCATTTGAAAACCTAATCAGCTCTATACATTTAGCAAGTATAGTTAGTACATGAGTATCCTCAGACCCAATAATCTGAGGTAAATAAGATATAATCAAATCGACTATTGTCGTTAGATCATGGATTTGGACTGTTTCTATATGGGACACGAAAAGTTGGAAAATGGAGAGAGAGGATTTATCGTGGGGGATTTTGTGGGAAGTGAAAAGGGAAATATAGGAAGAAAGAAGAAGAGGGACGAGTGGGGAAAGTGAAGAGTGGAGTTGCGTAAGGGAGAGGAGAGCTGAGAGGTATTCGGAGACGGCGAGTGAAGGGTTTGGAGAAGAAGCGCGTGAGTGGAGATAGGATATGAGGGTTTGGTGAGAGTCGACGGAGAGGAGAAATTGGGGTAGTGGAGTGGAGGATTGTGGGTGATATAGTTGAGCTAATTGAACTATGTCTACGTCGGTCAATGATGGTGGTGGTGGCGGTTGATGGTGGCGGACGGCGGAGGGATTTTTGGTTGCGGTGGAGGTCATGGCGGTGGCATATGCGTGCGTCGGAAGTTAATGGTAGTGATGAAAAATGAACACTTTTTATGTTGGTCTGTTTTGCGCGGGAAATTCAAAATGCTTGGAAATAACCAGCCTTTTTTTCTCTCTTTCAGGTGCTTTTTAAATGGGAAAATTGCAATTTATTAGTGTTCTCAAATTCTCATTGACGTGTATATACTCCCAAACAGTGATAAAATCACAAGATAATTAGTGGGCGTTTGGCCATAAGAATTGTAAAATTTCAAAAAAAAAAAAAGTGAAAAACAATTAGAGTTGTGTTTGGATATGAATATAATTTTGGGTTGTTTTTGAAGTTTTATGAGTAATTTGAGTGAAAATTTTGAAAAATAGTTTTTTGGAGTTTTTCAAATTTTGAAAAAATTCCAAAATTCATCTTCAAATGAAAATTGAAAATTTTATGGTCAAACGCTGATTTTGAAAAAAGTGAAAATTTTTCAAAAAAATTCTTATGTCCAAACAGGTTCTTAGTTTTTTTTCCTTCCTCTTCGGCGCTTGAATTATTAAAAAAGTACAACATTATGTAGTCGTGATTGACTAATCATGGATATTTTATTAAGAAACAAATAAATTGAACTTGTGATCATAAACATGCCGTTAATATTTGTTTGGCTATCACGAAGGGTAAAACAAAAAGTAAAAAGTTACTTTATTTTCAAATATAAAAATGTGTTAGTCAGTGTTGAATAGGTTAAATAGGAAAAAAGTGTCACATGAATAGAATAGAGCATATATTATTTGTGAAACTAAAAAATATAAAATTTTCTATACATTTTATTATTTCATTAAACAATATTAAATACATTTTCATGTCACATATAAAATTACATATTTTTACGCATATGTTCCAAATGTTATCGTTTTTTAAAAAATATATAAAGGGAGTAGTATACATTTTTTTTTTCTTTTTCTTCTTTTGCTTTGGCCTTTGGGGTTGAGAAACTACTCCACTAACTAAGTTATTGAATGAAATAAATTACATATAAATGATGATTGAATGACACTGGAGTACATGTCTTTCACTTTATCTCTTGAGTTCTTAGACTAAAATGAAAGACATCTACTCTAGTCTTATTCCATCATCATTTATATGTAATTTATTTCATTCAATAACTTAGTTAGTGGAGTAGTTTCTCCACTAATATATATATATATATATAATAAATGCTGACTTGGCACCTCTTATAGGCTAAAAATATATTTATCTTTTATCTCAATTTTTTGTCATCTTAACTCATTTTTTCATGTTAAAAAATCAATATATTCATGCATTTACACCATAAATTTAATTGTATTTATCTATAGTTATGAGAAATGATCGTTAAATTACCACCCTTTAATGCACAATTGTGTCGTTCTAAGAATATATTGTCGTTACTACACTTTCTTTTCATAATTAATGGAAAAAATGAATACTAAACATTCACATTTTATAATTAAAAAAAGTTACAAATCTATTGAGGCCTTGGATAATGTAACATCCACCTTCAATTCATGAGTCTCCTATTCAGATCACATATTTCATCTACTTCTCTTTTTGCTGATTAAAATTTTGGAAATGGACATGACGGTCTCTACATCTTCTACTATTCTGTCGATACATTTTTTCCCTCATTTTCCAGTAAAATATGGTACCATGATTGATTTTTATGCGGTCGTCATATCATGTGAACGATAATTAGTAAGGGCTCGGAATTAATTTGCATTCTATTCGTTTTTATTTCTTACTTTTGTAGGTTTTATGATTTTACTCTAATCGGACTAGCATATCCCACTTCCGCAACTAAATATCTCTCTGTTACTTCTTTCTCTTGGCTGCCAAGGTAAATTTCCATTTTTGTTTTAGAGATTTTTATGGGTTTTTCATATTTGTTTGATGTTTTCTGTATCTTTATATTTTATATTCTCAAATTTACTGTTTATAGCAAATAAATCTGAATCTTTTGGTAATTTTGTTGCCCACTTTATGAGAAAGAAAAAGAAGGCAATGGTTTATAAACTGCTCGCTCCAATTAGCACTTTATTCCATGTAACTCACTCTTTTTGGTAAATTATTTTTTCTCAAAGAAGGTGTTGCCTTCCCTTTGTGGTTGTGCATAAAAGTGATTTCCATGATCAGGTATGCTTTAGTTTTTTCGGGCTTGATTGGGGTGTTCTCTTTTATGTCACGATCCAAAATCCCTCCGAAGGAGTCGTGATGACACCTAGTCTTTAAACTAGGTAAGTCTAACATTTACAAAAATAATATTAACATTTACTGACTTCAAATTAAATAACTCTCAATAAATCACACTTCCCAAAACCGGTGGTACAAGTCATAAGCCTTTCTAAGAGTAGCTATATAAAATAAATACAACACTGTTCCATAACGAGAAGGAATCAATGGAACGTAATTACAAACGAAGTGACTTCGAGGCCTGCGAACGCAGCAACAGGTTATCGTGAGTCTCCACCGCGATGACCCGCACAGCTACTATCGATCAATACCTGGATCTGTACACATAAATGTACAGAAGTGTAGTATGAGCACATCACAGCGGTGCCCAGTAAGTATCAAGACTAACCTCGGTGGGGTAGTGACGAAAAACAGTCAAGACACCTACTGGTCAAATGAAATGAACAGGATATGATAATAAAATATCGAGATAAAGTTAACAAAGCAATACCAACAGCGGAGACAAATCAAAATACAAGCAGTAGGAACAGTAAAGAGAGAACACGTGTAGTAACGAACAATAACCAAATAAATCAGAAAACCAAGTAAAACAACACTAACATAACCGGAACAGAGACAAGTATGTTTGTATTCAAATAAAGAAGGTCATGCCAACTCAATCAATCACGTCATGTCAAGCACACATTCCCGACCATCTCAACCCTCGATTTCTCATATCATAATCTCAACTTCTGAACCTTCGGCACACAGGGCACCTTGTGCCCCCCTTATTTTTCTATCTCATTTTTTACAACAAAATCCACATGCTATATAATACATAATGTCCGTACAATACACTCAATATGTCTAAGAAGTCTCATTTACCTAATATAAGTAAAATTACAACTTCTAAACTAATTAGAAAAACCAACGAGAAAAGATGAAGTTATTTCTTTTGAAATCATTTGAGTAAAGAAAGTATCCTTTTTTTAATTTAAAATACAACATCGAATGGATTATTACTTTTAACATGAAAGTTAATAACTTAAGACTTAATAGAAATTCTTTTTTAAGTAAAATACAACCTCAGACGATTTAAGGGTATATAATTGAGAAACTAATTGAATTAAGGCTGTAACAATTATTGAAGTTTGAAGTATTGGAATGTATATATATACACAGACACACATACACACGTTGAGTTATTAAAAACACTGTAGGTTCTAACACAAAGGATCACATTAATAAAGGAATTTAAACGGTTTAAACACTTGAATTGATAACAACAAATAAACACAGTAGCAGAAAGTGCACGGCATCACCCTTCGTGCTTTTACTCTCGTTCTCACCATAAGATTCAATATTCACTTTTATTCTACCTTGTTGCGGTGTGCAACCCAATCCCAACCATATAGTACTGTTATGGCGTGCAACCCAATCCAAATCATATAATATTGCTGCGGCGTGCAACCCGATCCAAATCATATAATGATGTTGCGGCATGCAACCCGATCCAAATCATATAATGATGTTGCGGCGTGCAACCCGATCCAAATCATATAATGATGTTGCGGCGTGCAACCCGACCCCATCTGTCCACCCTTATTACTCCTTATTGCGGCGAGCAATCCAATCCCATATAATATTATTGCGGCGTGCAACCCGATCCCATATGATATTGTTGCGGCGTGCAACCCGATCCCAATATACAAATTAACACCAATCACAAAAGAATCCCGGCAAGAAAATAATAAGGAAACAACAATATCCCGGCAAGGGAGTCAACAACAAGAATAAACACATCCCGACAAGGGAACCAACAGTAAGAATTAAATATGTCCCGGCAAGGAATCATCTATAACCAAACTTGTACCAACAATTAACTTCACAATGAAACCTCAACTAAACAACAAGACATAATAAGCACGTGATAACTACACCAGTAACCAAAACAATTGGGCATGTAACCTATTTGCATGAAGTCATAGAGGAACTCACAATCAAGAAGTATCAAAACAATAAGGAAGGCAATCACTTCAATTAAGGCAATTATGGGTCAATGCAACACGTAAGAATTAGAGGAAAGCTAACAACATCATATGGAGCATATAGAGACAATATAAGCAATTATTAAACCCAATCATAACGAAATACTTTCCACATATTGAACGTAAGGACCTAAGAACCCTAGAGCATATTTCCCACAAATAAGTCCGAGCACACACTCATCACCTTGCATGCACGGACTACAATTAGCAAAGAAGACTCAATCCTAAGGGGAAGTCCCCCACACAAGGTTAGGCAAGATACTTACCTCAAAGATGACAAACTGATACTCTAAAATGCACTTCTCGAGTGAAAAGACCTCTATACGGCTCAAATCTAACCAAATACGACTTGAATACATCAAACAATGCAAGAGAAAATGATTCCAATTAATAAAACTATGATTCTTATACAATTTGCAAAAAGTCAACAAAAGTTAACTCCCCGAGCCTCCACCTCGGACCCCGACAAAATTTACAAAAATTGAATACCCATTCCGATACGAGTTCACCCATACAAAAGTTATCCAATTCCGATACCATTTGATCTTTCAAACATCATTTTATTTTGAAAGATTTCACAATTTTCCCCAAATTTTCCTTTAGATTCTCATGAATTTGATATTAAATCTAAGATATAATCACAAAATATAGTTGGAAATTGATTAGAGACACTTACCAATGATTTGGCATGAAAATCTTCTCTCAAAATTGCCCACTCTCGGAGTTAGGGTTCAAAAATATGAAAAATGAGAAAAAACTCGGAATACTCAGTTTTTAGCAGGCTACAGATGTCGCATTTGCGACACTGGGTTCGCAAATGCGGAGAAAGCTCCGCAAATGCGAAGCCTGGAATTACCCTGCTAAGGTCGCATTTGTGACAAAAACCTCGCAAATGCGAAAGATGCCCAGTTGCCCAGGTATCGTAATTGCGATGGTTCCTCACAAATGCGACCAGAATATCGTAAATGCGAAGAAACCAGAACTAGAAAATTAAAATTCATGAAAACCATTCCGAAATCACTCCGAAACTCACCCGAGCTCTCGGGGCTCCAAACTAACTATACACACAAGTCTAAAAAACACAACACGAACTCGCTCGCGCGCTCATGTCATCAAAATAACTTCTAAGACCACGAATCGGATGCCAAACGTATGAAAATCAAACTTAAACTTCAAGAATTTCTAGAATTGCAACTAAGCGTCCGAACCATATGAAATCAACTCCAAACGACGCCAAAATTTGCATACAAGTCCCAAATGACATGACAGAGCCGTTCCAACTTTCGGAATCACATTCCGACCTCGATAACACAAAAGTCAACCATGGGTCAAACCCCTCCATTTTCCAAACTTCAACTTTTCCAACTTTAACCGAAATGCTTCAAATTAACCTACGGGCCTCCAAATCCATGTCTGAACATACATCTAAGTCCAAAATCACCATACAAAGCTATTGACATTTTCCAAAACTCATTCCAGAGCCGTTTACTCCAAGGTCAAATTCTGGTCAAATTCCTACCGCTTAAACTTCCAAAACTAGATTCCTTCTTGCAATTCAACTCCAATTCATCCGGAAACTGAATCCAGCCATGCACACAAGTCAACATACATAATGTGAAGCTGCTCGTGACCTCAAACTTCCGAACCGGGCAAACTTGCATAAAATAACCAGCCGGGTCGTTACATCCTCCTCCACTTAAACATACGTTCATCCTCGAACGTGCCCGGAGTCGTTCCAAAGCCATTGAATCACTGTATGAGCTCACCATACATACACCCGGGGGTGATTCCCCATCACCCAACCTAAGCAAAACTGACAATGCAACTTAACTGAAGATCTCATCCCCTCCTTAGCCCATAACCTTAGGATAGAACCCAAACCTCAACATCTGAAATTCGTCATCGAATCCGAATTTCACGTCGTCACACTGCATGAGCCTTAATGTGATGACCCAAAAGGTCATTACTTGTTTTAAAACGAAACTTCCATGTTCTGAGGCCTTGAAAACCTCATTTAAAATCACCTTGATTTGCGTGCGCAATCCGAGGGTGTAGCCGGAATACTTAAATATGATAATGTGTGAAAAATGATAAGTTTTGATTATAAAATGAGCTAATTTGACTTCAGTCAACGTTTTGGGTAAACGGACCCGGACCTGTGATTTGACGGTCTCGAAGGGTCCGTAGGAAAATATGGGACTTGGGCGTATGTCCGGAATCGAATTCCGAGGTCCCAAGCCCGAGAAATAAGTTTTTAAAGGAAATTGTTTTCTGGAATTGTTTAAAGAAATTTAAAATGAAATTTGATTAGAACATGATGGTATCGGGCCTGTATTTTGGTTCCGGTGCCCGGTATAGGTCTATTATATGAATTAAGATAATTTCTGTGGAATTTGGTGAAAAACGGATGTCACATGACGTGATTCGGACTTAAATTGCAAAATTTATGTTTAAAGAAGTTTTGAGAAAATTTTATTGATCTAAAGATTTAATTTGATGTTCATGAGGTTATTTTGATGATTTGATCAAATGAGTAAGTCCATACGATGTTTTTGAGTTAGTATGACATTTGGTTTGGAGCCCCGAGGGCTCGGGTGAGTTTTCGGATGTTTTTACACTTAGGAAAAAGTTGCAGATTCAGAGATGTTGCAGGTAGGGGTGGGCATAAAATCCGAAAAACCGAATTCCGAACCGGACCGAATTAATTCGGTATTTCGGTTTCGGTTATTTCCGTATTTTGGTCTAATTCGGTATTGAAATTTCGGTATTTCGGTACAGTCCTCGGTATTAAAATTCTAAAATTTCGGTATACCGAAATACCGAAAATCCGATTTTTAAAAGACATTTTCTTATATATTGCCCCAGTCCAGTAGTCCGCTGCCCGTCTGCGGTCTACCCCAACCCATCGCCCTACCCACTTAAAATAATTTTAATTTCAACAACAGCCCATCGCCCTCATCGCCCTAGCCCACTCTAAAATAATTTGAATTAGGGCTAATTCATTAGGTTAGGACTTAGGAGTACTGATAGACGACGATAGTCAGACTCAGACTGAGTACTGTGAGTAGGCGATTAGGGCATTAGGCGATTTCCGAGTTCGATTCGATTCGATTCCTCACTCCTCACAAATTCCGGGCAAATGAAGAGTCGAAGACGCTGCTGCAGCTGTTCCGAGCTCGCTTCGATTTCAATTTTCAAAGGTATGTTTCGTTTTTTTTTTGGTTGTACTGATAGATGATAGACTGAAAACTTACCATCAGACATGATTGACCAGTATAATCATTAGCTTAGAAGTATGATATGATGATCTATACACATTCTATCTAATTACTCTAAGGCATAAACATATGAACTGGGATTTTATGATTTTTAAAGGGAAAAAAGAAGAGCAGGGGCATGACCAATCTGAAAATCGAGTAAGACAACTGTAGTAGCACTGGCATATCAGGATTAATGTTTGCTTCACATGAATAACAAGTCACCCTTAGCCACAAGCAACATGAACGAACTGATTAACATATCTTCTTTTGTTTGTTTGATAAGTACACTATCTTACTAAAATGCAGTTTGTTTTCAGTATTTTGGTTAGCTTTTAGCACTTGATTCTTAGTTCTTAATGGTATTGCTTTCCTAATCATTTGAGATTGTTTGGTGAAAAGAGTATCTAAGCTTGGTTTGTTTTATGCCTATGTTTGGAGTTATCTTTGTTATTGCCTTATTGGTTGGCAAGTACCAGTTCCATGCTCGTAAGACCATGCATGTCTTGTTGCATGCGAATTCAGGCCTTTGTCATGTTCTTGAGATGCTTGTAATAATATTTTTTCGAGTTATATTCTGCTCAGTGCTCATGTACAACTTCCGTCTTATGCCAGATCCATTCTTGACGAGTGGCTGTCATTTTATCATCGTCTGTTTTTGAGCAGCATGCAAAACATATTCTTTTTTACTATTTTTTAGCAGCATGCAAAATATTACTAGTGTAAATTCACCAGCCTCAATTGGTTCTGACACTGAATTGCAACAATCTGAATGGGTCTTGGTTAAACCGAAACCGTACCGAAACCATACCGAACCAAAATAAGAAATACCGAACTGTACCGAAATAATTTGGTACGGTATTTGGTATACACAATTGATAAACCGAATACCGAACCGAAATTCTTAAATACCGAACCGAAATACCGAATGCCCACCCCTAGTTGCAGGTCTCTGAAGCCAGGTCTCGCAGTCCACGGTGGGGACTTCGCGACCACGGTGGGATTTGTGCGGTCTGCGGTAAGCAAGGCCAAGCCTTTGCGGCCGCGCTCGATTTCTTGCGGTCCGCAGTGGAGCTCCGCGGTCGCAATCTTTTTTATACGGTCCGCGGAGAGGGTCTGAGAGGAGTATAAATAGACGAGTTTTCAGTTATTTTCATTTTACAAAACCCCAAAAACACAAGAGGCAATTTTTCAAACAACCTTTCTTCTCCAAATCAATTGTAAGTCATTTTTTTACTAGTTTCTTCAAAAACTTATATTGTGATTTTCATAATTTCGTTGTATTATTCATGCCTTGTGAAGATTTCTAATTGTTGTATAAAATTTGTGGAAAGAATTGTGACCTATGAACATTGAGGATCATTGGCTCAAATTGTATAGCGAAATTATGAAAGTATAAGTGACAATTGAACTTTTAGAGCATTGACTCGAGTTGTGAAATGAATTGTGAAAGTATAAGTAATGATTGAACCTCTAGAGATTGGCTCGAGTTGTGAAGTGCACTGTGAGGTAAAATTGAGAAAGAGAAGAGATCATTATGTTGTACCTTGTCGGGCTATTGTTGATTTATTTTTTTGTTCCCTTGCCAGGATTTAATTGTTTAATTGCTGTTCCCTACCGGAATTTAATTGTTTAAATATTGTTCCCTTGTCGGGATCTCTATTACTATTTTGTTTATTCCCTTGCCCATTTGCTTGTGATTGTTGTTTGGGTGAGGAAGAGTGTTAAAGCACGAAGGATGACGTCGTGCATTGCTTGTTATTGTGAGGAAAGTGTATAAAACACGAAGGGTGATACCGTGCCGCATGACGTACCATTCTGTGCCGAATCTATTGATTATATGGTAAGGAAAGAGAGTAAAAGCACGAAGGGTGATGTCGTGCATATTTTGATTATATGATTGTTCTGGTGAGGATGAGAGTAAAAGCACGAAAGGTGATGCCGTGCACATTTTTATTATATAACTGCTTTGGTGAGGCTGAGAGTAAAAGCACGAAGGGTAATGCCGTGCAATTGTTGATCTCTGCTTCCTTGTTGATATTCTAGTTATGTTGTTTTCTTTCCTTACTTGATGCCTTTCTATTCGGAACTATTATCTCCCTCACAGCATGTTTCCCCCTCCCACATTGACTGGTTATTTTCTGTATTTCTTTTTCCACTGTATATATATTTGAACTGTACAAGTTTATTTGGCAGTCTGGTCCTAGCCTCGTCACTACTTTGCCGAGGTTAGGCTTACCAGCACATGGGGTCGGTTGTGCTGATACTACAATCTGCACTGTGTGTAGATCCAGGAGCAGCTTTTGGATAGTAGTTGGAGTGTTTCCTTCAGTCCACCCGGAGACCCAAGGTAGACTGCAGGCGTCTGCAGGCCCTGACGTCTCCCTCTATCTCTATTTCCTGTTTCTTTTTCTTTGTTCAGAAACAATGTATTGTATTTCTTCAGACCTTGTATGTAGTAACTCTTAGACAGTCTATGACACTGTGACACCAGGTTTTGGGTATTTGAGGTTTTGAAAGTTGTAATAGACGTAGCCTTAAGATATATAATTGTTGACTTCCGCTTATTTATTTAAAATTTTGCTTTTATCATATTATCAACTTGTGTTTCTTAAAAAGTAGCAAAAATGAAAGTATAGTAAGTAGTTAAGGTTTGGCTTGCCTAGCTCCCATTAGTAGGAACCATCACGACTCCCGAAGGTGAAAAATCCGGGTCATGACAAGTTGGTATCAGAGCTCTGGGTTACACAGGTCTCACAGTTCACAAACAAGCTTAGTAGAGTTTGAGGGATCGGTATAGAGACGTCTGTATTTATCCCTCAGAGGCTACAGAGTTAGGAAAAACTTCACATTCATTCTTTCCTGTCGTGCGGTTTTGTTTCTCAATGCTAATTAAACTTCTACTCTGTTCTTTCACAGATGGCAAAAACACACGCTTCCTCATCCTCCGCTCAGTAGCCCGAGCCCCCAGCAATAGTTCCTATGAGGGGCAGAGGGCGAGGCAGAGGCCGTGCTAGAGGTCGGGGTAGGGGCAGATCTTAGCCCCGAGAAGCAGCCCCAATGATGGAGCTTTAAGTTGATTTTGATGAGGAGGTTCCGGCTCCAGCAGTTCCAGTGGGCCCAACTCAGGTCATAGAGGGGTTTATTGCTACCCCAGTTCTTCAGGATGCTCTGATCTAATTAGTGGGCCTCATGGAGAGTGTCACCTGGGCAGGCTTGCTTTCAGTTGCACCAGTCGTCTCTTAGGCTGGAGGTGGTGCCCAGACTCCTGCTACTCGCAATCCTGAGTAGGTAGCTCCTCAGATTCAGACTGCAGTGGTTCAGCAAGTTGGAGCAGTACATCCGGGTGTGGTAGCATAGACCGGTGATGGAGCAGCTATGTCCGCCAATGCTTTGTGGAGACTAGATATGTTCACCAAGATCTTCACTTCTACTTTCAGCGGTGCATCTACTGATGATCCCCAGGATTATCTAGACAGCTGCCACGAGGTTCTCAAGAATATGTGCATTGTTGAGACCAATAGGGTCGATTTTGTTACATTTCACTTGTCTGGATCCGTCAAGACTTAGTGGAAGGATTATTGCTTAGAGAGACTAGCCGGATCGACAGCCTTGACTTGGGAGCAGTTTACAGTGTTATTCCTAGAGAAGTTTCTCCCCGTTACTCAGAGAGAGGCCTATCGGAGGCAGTTTGAGCATCTCCAGTAGGGTTCCATGACTGTTACTCAGTATGAGACTAGGTTCATCGACTTAGCTCGCCATTCTCTCATCATACTCCCCACCGAGAGAGAGAGAGAGAGGGTGAGGAGGTTTATTGACGGTCTTATTCAGCCGATTCGTCTTTGGATGGCTAGAGAGTCTGGGAGTGAGATTATTTTTCAGGAGGCGGCCAATGTGGCCTATAGAGTTAAGATGGTTGTATCATAGAGAGGCGGTCATGGGTCAGACAAGATGCCCCATCATTCAGGCCGATTCAGTGGTACCTCATCCGAAGGTCGAGATTTGTATGGTAAAGGCCATCCTCCTAGGCCTTTTCAGTCAGCGCTCCAGGTTTCTCACGGTACTTCTGGTGGTCGTGGTCCCCAGATACAGTATTCCGATCAGCAGTCCTACAGTGCACCACCTGCTCCTATTAGTGCACTGCCGCTTCAGAGTTTTCGGGGTGGTCATTCAGGTCTTCAATGACAGCAGTCTCAGCAGCCAAGGGCTTGTTACATGTGTGGTGATTCGGGGCACATTGCTAGGTTTTGCCCTCGAGCACCGAGTAGCTCTTAGCATCAGGGTTCTCGTGCTATGGTACAGGCACCAGGTGTTCCACAGCCCGCCTAACTAGCTAGAGATGGGGGTAGAGGTGCTAGAGGTGGAGGTAGAGGTACTGGAGGTGGAGCTCAGGCTGCCAGAGGTGGAGGCTACCAGCTGCAGGCCGTCCTAGAGATGTAGTTCAAGGTGGTGGGGCCCATCCCCGATGTTACGCCCTTCCATCCAGGCCCGAGGCTGAGTTTCAGATGCAGCCATTACAGGTACTATTCTGGTTTATGATAGAGATGCTTCAGTGTTATTTGATCCAGGGTCTACCTACTTGTATGTGTCATCTTATTTTGCACCATATCTAGTCATTCCTAGTGATTCATTGAGTATTCCTATTTATGTGTATACACCGGTGGGTGATTCTATTATGGTAAATTGAGTCCATCGTTCTTGTATTGTGGTGATTGAGGTCTTGAGACTCGTGTGCATTTGTTGCTTCTAGACATGGTTGATTTCGATGTTATATTGGGGATGGACTGGTTATCACCTTATCACGCTATCTTGGACTATCATGCCAAGACTGTGACCTTAGCCTTACCGGATTTGCCCCGTTTAGAGTGGAGAGGGACTCCTAGTCATTCTACCCGCAGTGTTATCTCGTATGTGAAGGCTCGACATATGGTTGAGAAAAGGTGTTTGGCCTATTTGGCATATGTTCGTGATTCTAGTGCTGAGGTCCCTTCTATTGATTCTATGCCCGTTGTTCGAGAGTTTCCTGATGTTTTCCCTTTAGACCTGCCGGGTATGCTACCCGATAGGGATATTGACTTTTGCATTGATTTGGCTCCGGGCACTCATCCCGTTTCTATTCTGTCGTATCGTATGGCCCTGCCGGAGTTGAAAAAGTTGAAGGAACAGTTGCAAGACTTGCTTGAGAACGGTTTCATTAGACCCAGTGTTTCGCCTTGGGGTGCGCCAATGTTATTTGTTAAGAAGAAGGACGGATCGATGAGAATATGTATTGATTACCGGTAGTTGAACAAGGTTACAATCAAGAATAAGTATCCATTGCCGAGGATCGATGATTTGTTTGATCAGCTTCAGGGTGTCAAGGTGTTTTCAAAGATTGATTTGAGATCTAGCTACCATCAGTTGAGGATTAGGACATCCGATGTCCCTAAGACAGTTTTCCGCACTCGGTACGGGCATTATGATTTCCTGGTCATGTCATTTGGGTTGACCAATGCCCCAGTAGCTTTTATGGATTTGATGAACTGAGCGTTCAGGCCTTATTTGGACTCGTTCGTGATAAACTTCATTGATGATATTTCGATATATTCCTGCAGCCGGGAGGAGCACGAGCAACATCTCAGAGTGGTTCTTCAGACCTTGAGGGATAGTCAGTTATATGCTAAGTTCTCGAAGTGTGAGTTCTGGTTGATTTCAGTTGCATTTCTGGGTCATGTTGTATCAGCAGAGGGTATTCAGGTTGATCCGAAGAAGATTGAGGCAGTCAAGAACTGGCCTAGACCAGCATCAGCTACAGAGATTCGGAGTTTCTTGGGATTGGCAGGCTACTACCGTCGGTTTGTGAAGGAGTCCTTATCTATCACAGCCCCAATGACCAGGTTGACCCAGAAGGGTGCCTAGTTCAGATGGTCAGACGAGTGTGAGGCGAGCTTTTAGAAGCTCAAGACAGCTCTGACTACGGCATCGGTGTTGCTTTTGCCCACAGGTTTAGGGCCTTATACAGTTTATTGTGATACATCTCGTATTGGGCTTGGTGCAGTGTTGATGCAGGATGACAAGGTCATTGCCTATGCTTCGCGGCAGTTGAAGATTCATGAGAAGAACTATCCGATTCATGACACGGAGTTGGCAGCCATTGTTCACGCATTGAAGATTTGGAGGCATTATCTGTTTGGCATGGCATGTGAGGTGTTCACGGATCACAAGAGTCTTCAGTATTTGTTCAAGCAAAAGGAGTTGAATTTGAGACAGAGGAGGTGGTTGGAGTTGTTGAAAGATTATGATATCACTATCTTATATCATCCGGGAAAAGCCAATGTGGTGGCCGATGCGTTGAGTAGGAAGTCAGCCAGTATGGGCAATCTTGCTTATATTTCGGTCGGTGAGAGACCACTTGCTTTGGACGTTCAGGCTTTGGCCAACCAGTTTGTGAGTTTGGATATTTCTGAGCCTAGTCGTGTATTGGCCTGCACGGTCGCTCGTTCTTCTTTATTGGAGTGTATCCGTGATCGGCAGTATAATGATCCCCATTTGTGTGTCTTGAGGGACACGGTGCAGCGCAGAGGTGCCAAGCAGGTTACCTTAGATGATGATGGAGTTTTGAAATTACAGGGTCGAGTTTGTGTGCCTAAGTGGATGGGCTCCCAGAGTTGATTTTAGAGGAGGCCCATAGCTCCCGGTACTCTATTTATCCGGGCGCCGCGAAGATGTATCAAGATTTGCGGCAGCATTATTAGTGGCGTAGAATGAAGAAGGATATCGTTGCATATGTATCTCGGTGTTTGAATTGTCAGCAGGTTAAGTATGAGCATCAGAGGCCTGGTGGTTTATTTCCGAGGATTGAGCTTCCCGAGTGGAAGTGGGAGCGGATCACTATGGATTTCGTTGTTGGACTCCTGCAAACTCGGAGGAAGTTCGACGCAGTATGGGTTATTGTTGATAGGCTGACCAAGTCAGCGCATTTCACTCCTGTGGCAGTCTCCTATTCATCCGAGAGGTTAGCTGAGATCTATATCCGGGAGATTGTTCGTCTTCATGGTGTGCCTGTATCTATCATTTCGGACCGAGGTACATAGTTTACCTCGGGTTTCTAGAGAGCAGTTCAGCGAGAGTTGGGCACCCAGGTTGAGTTGAGTATAGCATTCCATCCTCAGACGAACGGGCAGTCTGAGCGGACTATTCAAATTTTGGAGGATATGCTCTGAGCTTGTGTCATTGACTTTGGAGGCTCGTGGGATCAGTTTTTGCCTCTAGCAGAGTTTGCCTACAACAACAGTTACCAATCGAGTATCCAGATGGCTCCTTATGAGGCTTTATATGGTAGGCGATGTCGATCTCCGGTTGGATGGTTTGAGCCGGGAGAGGCTCGATTGTTGGGTACGGATCTGGTTCAGGAGGCTTTGGACAAGGTCAGGATTATTCAGGATAGGCTTCGTACAGCTCAGTCCAGGCAAAAAAGTTATGCAGACCGCAAGGTTTGAGATGTGGCTTTTATGATTAGAGAGCGGGTATTGCTCCGAGTGACGCCTATGAAGGGCGTGATGAGATTTGGGAAGAAGGGAAAGCTTAGCCCTAGGTTCATCAGTCCGTTTGAGATTCTTGATCGAGTGGGAGAGGTGGCTTATAGACTTGCACTACCGCTGAGCTTATCAGCTGTGCATCTAGTATTTCATGTGTCCATGCTCCGGAAATAACACGGCGATCCATCCCACGTGTTAGATTTCCGCACTGTCCAGTTGGACAAGGACTTGTCTTATAAGGAGGAGCCGATAACTATTTTAGGCCGGCAGGTTCGTTAGTTGAGGTCGAAGAGTTTTCCTTCTGTTCATGTTCAGTGGAGAGGTTAGCCTCCTAAGGCATCGACTTGGGAGTCCAAGTCCGATATGCGGAGCCGTTATCCCCATCTTTTCCCCGACTCAGGTACTTCCTTCTTCTATCCGTTCGAGGACGAACGATTGTTTTAGAGGTGGAGAATGTGATGGACCAAAAGGTCATCACTTGTTTTAAAATGAAACTTCCATGTTCTGAGGCCTTGAAAACCTCATTTAGAGTCACCTCGATTTGCGTGCACAGTCCGGGCACGTAGCCAGAAAGCTTAAATATGATAATCTGTGAAAAATGATAAGTTTTGATTATAAAATGAGCTAATTTGACTTCGGTCAACATTTTGGGTAAATGTACCTGGACCCGTGATATGACGGTCCCGGAGGGTCCGTAGGAAAATATGGGACTTGGGCATATGTCCGGAATCGAATTTCGAGGTCCTAAGCCGGAGAAATGAATTTTTAAAGGAAATTGTTTTCTGAAAATTTTTAAAGAAATTTGAAATGAAATTTGATTAGAACATGATGGTATCAGACCCGTATTTTGGTTCCAGTGCCCGATACAGGTCTATTATATGATTTAAGACATTTCTGTGGAATTTGGTGAAAAACGGATGTCACATGACGTGATTCAGACTTAAATTGCAAAATTTATGTTTAAAGAAGTTTTGAGGAAATTTCATTGATCTCAAGATTTAATTTGATGTTCATGAGGTTATTTTGATGATTTGATTACACGAGTAAGTCCATACGATATTTTTGAGTTAGTATGACATTTGGTTTGGAGCCCCGAGGGCTCGGGTGAGTTTCGAGATGTTTTTAAACTTAGGAAAAAGTTGTAAATTCAGAGAAGTTGCAGGTCTCTGATGCTAGGTCTCGCGGTCCACGGTGGAAGCTTCGCGGCCGCGGTGGGGACTTCGCGACCGCAGTGGGATTTGTGCGGTCCGCGGTGAGCAAAACCAAGCCTTTGCGGCCGCGCTCGATTTCTTGTGGTCCGCGGTGGAGCTCCGCGGTCTCAATCTTTTTTTATGCGGTTCGCGGAGAGGGTCTGAGAGGAGTATAAATAGACGAGATTTTCAGTTATTTTCATTTTTCAAAACCCCAAAAACATAAGAGGCGATTTTTCAAACAACCTTTCTTCTCTAAATCAATTGTAAGTAATTTTTTTTACTAGTTTTCTTCAATCATTAACATCTTTTAACATGATTTCAACTAAAATCAAAGATTTTCATGGGGAAAATTGGGTGTTTTGGATAGAATCTAGGTTTTTCAAAAAAAGGGGATTTGGACCTCGATTTGAGGTACGATTTCAAAACAAATTACAAATTTGAGCTCATGGGGGAATGGGTAATCGAGTTTTAGTTCGAACCTCGGGTTTTGACCACGTGGGCCCGGGGGCGATTTTGACTTTTTGGGTAAAACTTTGGAGAACTCATTTTCATGCATTCAAATTGATTCATTTAGCGTTTATTGATGTAATTAAGTAACTTACGGCTAGATACGAGCGAATTGGCGGAGGAATCGAGGGGTAAAGCTATAATTGAAACTTGAATTGTGTTCGAGGCATCGAGGTAAGTGCTTGGTCTAACCTTAGCTTGAGGGATTAGGAGTTGTGTCCTATTTGCTATTTGCTTCTTGTCGAGTATGACGTATAGGCCTGGTGACGAGTATCTATACGTTGGTGTCAAGCATGACCGTGAGACTTATATTGTGATTTTCATGATTTCGTTGTATTATTCATGCATTGTGAAGATTTCTAATTGTTGTATAAAGTTTGTGGAAAGAATTGTGACCTATGAACATTGAGGAGCGTTGGCTCAAGTTGTATAGCAAAATTGTGAAAGTATAAGTGACAATTGAACTTTTAGAGCATTGGCTCGAGTTGTGAAATGAATTGTGAAAGTATAAGTGATTATCGAACCTCTAGAGCATTGGCTCGAGTTGTGAAGTGCATTGTGAAGTAAAATTGAGAAAGAGAAGAGATCATTATGTTGTCACCCTTGCCGGGCTATTGTTGATTTATTTGTTGTTCCCTTGCCGGGATTTAATTGTTTAATTGTTGTTCCCTTGCCGGAATTTAATTGTTTAAATGTTGTTCCCTTACCGGGATCTCTATTACTATTTTGTTTATTCCCTTGCCCCTTTGGTTGTGATTGTTGTTTGGGTGAGGAAGAGTGTTAAAGCACGAAGGTTGATGTCGTGCATTGTTTATTATTGTGAGGAAAGAGTATAAAGCACAAAGGGTGATGTCGTGCCGCACAACGTACCATTCTGTGCCGAATCTATTGATTATATTGTGAGGAAAGAGAGTAAAAGCACGAAGGGTGATGCCGTGCATATTTTGATTATATGATTGTTCTGGTGAGGACGAGAGTAAAAGCACGAAGGGTGATGTCGTGCACATTTTTATTATATAACTATTTTGGTGAGGCAGAGAGTAAAAGCACGAAGGGTGATGCTGTGCAATTGTTGATTTCTGCTTCCTTGTTGATATTCTAGTTATGTTGTTTTCTTTCCTTACTTGATGCCATTCTATTCGGAACTATTATCTCCCCCACAGCATGTTTCCCCCTCCTACATTGACTGGTTATTTTCTGTATTTCTTTTTCTGCTGTATATACATTTGAACTGCACAGGTTTATTTGGTAGTCTGGTCCTAGCCTCGTCACTACTTCGCCGAGGTTAGGCTAGACACTTACCAGCACATGGGGTCGGTTGTGCTGATACTACACTCTGCACTGTGTGCAGATCCAAGAGCAGCTTTCGGACAGTAGTTGGAGTGCTTCCTTCAGTCCACCCGGAGACCCAAGGTAGACTGCAGGCGTCCATAGGTGGCGTCCCCCTCTATCTCTATTTCCTGTTTCTTTTTCTTTGTTCAGAAATAATGTATTGTATTTCTTTAGACCTTGTATGTAGTAACTCTTAGACAGTCTGTGACACTGTTACACCAGGTTTTGGGTATTTGAGGTTTTGAAAGTTGTAATAGACATAGCCTTAAGATATATAATTGTTGACTTCCGCTTATTTATTTAAAATTCAGCTTTTATCATATTATCGACTTGTGTTTGTTAAAGAGTAGCAAAAATGAAAGTCTAGCAAGTAGTTAAGGTTTGGCTTGCCTAGCTCCTCCCATTATTAGGCGCCGTCACGAATCCCGAGAGTGGGAAATCCGGGTCATGACACTTAATAAGCTGAATCAAGTTAAATTCCAATCCAGAATATAATCACACACTGCTTAACACAACTCAAATGCCCAAAGCAATAACATCTAACCAACATATCTACTCAAATAATATCCTGGATGCTGGCAATACACTTCACATCGAATATAACCTTGTTCCGTACCTCCACATCGCTGCTTATGAAGACAACAAGTCAAGAAGCTCTCTCGCCCGCCAAGGGCCATCACCCAAATCTTAGCAGAAACACCCTCATACTTCCAAACACCCCTCACCCCAATACCATAGTACTAATCTCAGGTGTAAGAACCTTATCTCAGCCAATACAAGCAGCACAACTGACAGCTCATCACGGAACCACACAGTTTCTCACATTACATAATTCGTACACCAAGCTAACAATAACTCAATTATGCAGAACAAATAAAGAAAAGTAGGGTATAAGAATTATCTAACGAGTACAATATGTGTAACAACAAAAGTGTAGTTCTTCATTAAATCGTCCCACAAAGGGAAAACACAACACCAAATAAACACAAGCAAAGGGTATCCCACATAACATCCGTTGCGGTATGCATCCCGCTCCCAAATACTCATCAAGCCAAAATGCTCGGTCTCACTAAACATATGAATACTGATATCAAGTACAACAGAGTGCACAAATAAAACTGTGGGAAAATAAATGAAAGTTCTAAAACATGAAAGAAGCAAGCACAAGTAAGGTGCAATGAGCAAATCAACATCACGAGGGTATCTCGCCCGCATCGCCATAAGGCCTGAACAGAATTACAACTTGCGTAGAGAATAATCATACAACCTCACCGTCTAACACAACATAAAAGAGTAGCACATAACATAGGCTAGGGGCACAAATAATATCCATTCTTCCTGGTAACATAACCATAATGACAATCTCACATGAGCACTCAAACTTGATCTGATACAAGATACCTATTCTCATTGAGCTTTCAAATGACTCCCAACCCAAATCCTGATTATTTCCAAATAGGTAATTACCCTTCCCAAAAATCCACAGCGACCTATCAATCATGCATGCTATTAATTACCTCATCCTTGATGTTCCTTCACAATCCGCAAGCAGGAAATGACCCACATACGAGGTCATCTAGCCCCAAAATCTCAGAATACCAAAATCTCCACACTCATACTCAATTATGCAAATCAAATGGCTGATGTAACACTTATACCATATCGTTCTATTGAAGCACTCATATGGAGTTTCTGGCCGCGTAACAAAACATGAACCTCGAAAGCCTCAAAACCCATTAACCACCATGCTACTAGTCACGCTCCCGCAAACCAAAATTCAAGGTTCTTTCCAAAAATGCACACCCTTCACATATAACAGTCAACAATACCAACACCCTATTAATTTTTGATACCTATTTAGAAGAAATCCACAATGCGCAACATATTCCTTATGCTCATAGCAGCCAGCCGAATCAAGTCGTTACCCAAACCATCGAGAACTCCCCGAGATCCACCCACACGTAACTAAGCCATTAGGACTGTATCTCTCCAACTCAATCGAGTCACACAAATCTTCCAATACCAGAGTGCTGCCACAAATGCTAGTAGAGAATTCCCATTCAAAGGACCAATTACTTCCATTGTTATGCTGACCCAATACTACTGAGCTGACCCATTTCTTCGGCTAGTCGATATGCAATAATCCTAATCAAAGTCCCAAATACAGATGATCCTAACACGAATCACATAGCCAAAAGCTCATAAACCACTACATTTCCTCTGAAGCATCCCGTTCTATTGCAACCATGATACCCACACTGAATAGACCTCCTATGAATCTGAAGTTTTTCCTCTAACTCCTCTTGATGCTGATATGTAGATCCATTAATAACACGAAAACACTGTAAGCCCCAACATCATCCCGTGCAAGATCTCAGACCTTGGTCATACACAAAATCTGGGAACCCACTAATACCACATATACACATACCTCAGGCAGAATCTGATATAAATCTAACTTTGCAATCTGAATGCCGCTGTTGAACTCCTCCATTTGGCGCAAATCCATAGAAAACAATGCCTGATGATCCGCAAAACTAACCTTCTAAGCTCGTACAACACAAATCACAAGGTACTCCAATACCACTATCTATTCCCAATCAACACCCACTTCATGGCCTTGCCTCAATCGTGATGACTAGTCAACTAATTAAACTTCCCAAGCCCGCACTCATCAATCAGATGCCGGAAACCGCTGTGCCTCCAAATGAACAATTGAATAGCCTTTCAATACCTTTGTATCTTCAGTCTAGACAGCATGTCGAGACAATGCCTGAGCATCCCTGACTCCTTCGTAGCATGTCTGTAGCATCACGAACCACTGGCGCATAGCGAACACCGAGAGCGTAATATTGCACATAAGTGGATGTAAAGGAACATAAGTTATATGCTTCGAGCTGAATAACGATCGCACGATAAGGAATGAAGAATGTGAGATTATCCTAATTGTTTTGTAGCCTCTCGAAGATCGGTACAGACGACTCTGTACCGATCCGCAAGACTCTCAAAACCTGCTTATGACTCGTAGCACCTATGAACCTAGAGCTCTGATACCAATTTATCACGACCCAACATCCCTCCGAAGGAGTCGTGATGGCACATAGTCTCTAAACTAAGTAAGCCTAACATTTACAAAAATAACATTAACATTTATTGACTTCAAATTAAATAACTCTCAATAAATCACAATTCCCAAAATCGGTGGTACAAGTCATAAGCCTTTCTAAGAGTAGCTATACAAAATAAATACAACATTATTCCAAAACGAGAAGGAATCAATGGAACGAAACTACAAACGAAGGTGACTCCGATGCCTGCGAACGCAGCAACAGGTTACTGTGAGTCTCCACCGTGACGACCCGCACAATTACTATCAATCAATACCTAGATCTATACACAAAAATGTACAGAAGTGTAGTATGAGCACACCACGGCGGTGCCCAGTAAGTATCAAGACTAACCTCGGTGGGGTAGAGACGAGGAACAGTCAAGACACCTACTGGTCAAATGAAATGAACAGGATATGATAATAAAATATCGAGATAAAGTTAACGAGGTAATACCAACAGCGGAGATAAATCAAAATACAAGCAATAGGAACAGTAAAGGGAGAACACGTGTAGTAACGAACGATAATCAAATAAATCAGATAACCAAGTAAAACAACATTGACATAACCGGTACAGAGACAAGTGCGATTGTATTCAAATAAAGAAGGTCATGCCAACTCAATTAATCACGTCATGTCTAGCACACAATCACGACCATCTCAGCCCTCGATTTCTCATATCATAATCTCAACTTCCGAACCTTCGGCACACATGGCACCTTGTGCCCCCCTTATTTTTCCATCTCATTTTTTTAACAAAAAAAAATTCACATGCTATGCAATACATATGTCCGTACAAGGCACTCAATATGTCTAAGAAGTCCCATTTACCTAATATAAGTAAAATTACAACTTCTAAACTAATTAGAAAAACCAGCGAGAAAAGATGAAGTTATTTATTTTGAAATCATTTGAGTAAAGAAAGTATCCTTTTTTTAATTTAAAATACAACATCGAATGGATTATTACTTTTAACATGAAAGTTAATAATATTATATATATATATATATATATATATATATATATATATATATATATATATATATATATATATATATATATATATATATATATATATATATATATATAAAAACACTGTAGGTTCTAACACAAAGGATCACAATAATAAAGGAATTTAAACAATTTAAACACTTGAATTGATAATAACAAATAAACACAGCAGTAGAGAGTGCACGGCATCACCTTTCGTACTTTTACTCTTGTTCTCACCATAAGAATCAATATTCACTTTTATTCTTCCTTGTTGCGGCGTGCAACCCGATCCTAATCATATAGTACTGTTGCGGCGTGCAACCCGATCCAAATCATATAATATTGTTGCGGCGTGCAACTCGATCCAAATCATATAATGATGTTGCGGCGTGCAACCCGATCCAAATCATATAATGATGTTGCGGCGTGCAACCCGACCCCATCTGTCCACCCTTATTACTCCTTATTGCGGCGAGCAACCCAATCCCATATAATATTATTGCGGCGTGCAACCCGATCCCATATGATATTGTTGCGGCGTACAATCCGATCCCAATATACAAATCAACACCAATCACAAAAGAATCCCGACAAGAAAATAATAAGGAAACAACAATATCCCGGCAAGGGAGTCAACAACAAGAATAAACACATCCCGGCAAGGGAACCAACAGTAAGAATTAAATATGTCCCGGCAAGGAATCATCTATAACCAAACTTGTACCAACAATTAACTTCACAATGAAACCTCAACTAAACAACAAGACATAATAAGCACGTGATAACTACACCAGTAACCAAAACAATTGGACATGTAACCTATTTGCATGAAGTCATAGAGGAACTCACAATCAAGAAGTATCAAAATAATAAGGAAGGCAATCACTTCAATTAAGGCAATTATGGGTCAATGCAACACGTAAAAATTAGAGGAAAGCTAACAACATCATATGGAGCATATAGAGACAATTTAAGCAATTATTAAACCCAATCATAACAGAATACTTTCCACATATTGAACGTAAGGACCTAACAACCCTAGAGCATATTTCCCACAAATAAGTCCGAGCACACACTCGTCACCTTGCATGCACGGACTACAATTAGCAAAGAAGACTCAATCCTAAGGGAAAGTCCCCCACACAAGGTTAGGCAAAATACTTACCTCAAAGACGACAAACTGATGCTCTAAAATGCACTTCTCGGGTGAAAAGACCTCCAGACGGCTCAAATTTAACCAAATACGACTTGAATACATCAAACAATGCAAGAGAAAATGATTCCAATTAACAAAACTATGATTCTTATACAATTTGCAAAAAGTCAACAAAAGTCAACTCCCCGAGCCTGCACCTCGGACCCTGACAAAATTTACAAAAACTGAATACTAATTCTGATACGAGTTCACCCATACAAAAATTATCCAATTCCGATACCATTTGATCTTTCAAACATCATTTTATTTTGAAAGATTTCACAATTTTCCCCAAATTTTCCTTTAGATTCTCATAAATTTGATATTAAATCTAAGATATAATCACAAAATATAGTTGAAAATTGATTAGAGATACTTACCCAATGATTTGGCATGAAAATCTTCTCTCAAAATTGCCCATTCTCGGAGTTAGGGTTCAAAAATATGAAAAATGATCAAAAACTCGGAATACTCAATTTTTAGCAGGCTACAGATGTCGCATTTGCGACACTGGGTTCGCAAATACGAACTCGCAAATGCGGAGAAAGCTTCGCAAATGCGAAACCTGGAATTACCCTGCTAAGGTCGCATTTGCGACAAAAACCTCGCAAATGCGAAGGTCGGCTCCTTGCAAATGCGGCAGCCTTATCGCAAATGCGAAAGATGCCCAGTCGCCCAGGCATCGCAAATGCAATGGCCGCATTTGCGACCAAAACATCGCAAATGCGAAGAAACCAAAACTAGAAAATTAAAATTCATGAAAACCATTCCGAAATCACTCAGAAACTCACCCGAGCTCTCGGGGCTCCAAACTAACTATACACACAAGTCTAAAAAACACAACACGAACTCGCTCGCGCGCTCATGTCATCAAAATAACTTCTAAGACCACGAATTGGATGCCAAAACATATGAAAATCAAACTTAAACTTCAAGAATTTCTAGAATTGCAACCAAGCGTCCGAACCATATCAAATCAACTCCAAATGACGCCAAATTTTGCAGACGAGTCCCAAATGACATAATGAAGCCATTTTAAATTTTGGAATCGCATTCCAACCTCGATAACACAAAATTCAACCATGGGTCAAACCCCTCCATTTTCCAAACTTCAACTTTTTCAACTTTCACCGAAATACCTGAAATTAACTTACGGGCCTCCAAATCCAAATCCGAACACACGCCTAAGTCTAAAATCACCATACAAAGCTACTAACATTATCCAAAACTCATTCTAGAGCCGTTTATTCCAAGGTCAAATTCTGGTCAAATTCCTACCGCTTAAGCTTCCAAAACTAGATTCCTTCTTCCAATTCAACTCCGATTCATCCGGAAACTGAATCCAACCATGAACACAAGTCGATATACATAATGTGAAGCTGCGTGTAACCTAAACTGCCGAATCAGACAAATTTGTACAAAACGACCAGTCGGGTCGTTACACTTTACCTATATGTTTGGGATTATATTCACTAACTATGTTATTTCTTTAATATCTTTAACTTTAATTTGACTTTTCGCTCATGTAGATTTTGAAATAACTCATAGACTAAGATAAAAACTATATTCCCTTCGACATGAACAACCTAGCCAATATAATCCATAAGAGTAAGCATGCAACATAAGTTATGTATTTGCAGTGAGAAAGATTGATACTTGAACTTCATTACAGAAGTTACCTCTCTCGGAGGAGGTTAGCTAATTATGTAAATTTTAATCAAGATGACAGTGTAATATATCTGAAAGATTCTACCTCTAGCATATAATTCAGGGTTTCGTTCTAGTAATAAAGGTTTATACTAAAAAGAAAAAAGTACCACAAATAGAAATATTCTGTGAATGAGTCACCGTAGATTTGGTACTAGAGGTTTCCTTCTATTATCACTTATTTTAAGCATGATGGAGAAACTTAATTTATTGTGGTATCAAATGTCCAAAGAAGAAATTTCCTGCAGAAATGATCTGCAAGAAGTCAGTAACATTTCTATCCCTTTTACCTAACATGTTGAAATTTTTAGATTCGCATCTTCTTTCGTTTTTTTCCTTTTAAAAAATTGTTTCCTCTTTCTCTTCTTATTTGGAAATTACAAAATATGTAACTAACTACTAATTGAAAGCTCTATCTATATTACGTAAATCTGAGATATTTGTCACATTAATATTTTTAATTATATCCCAGTTATCTCACATTATGTTGATATTTCTGCTATTTGTTTTAATATTGAGAAATTTGCAATATCATACTTCTTATTATTTTTGTATATACTTAATTATTTAGTAAACTTGAAAAATATATTTCATGATCGCGCGAAGCGTGAGTAAATTTACTAGTGGTATATATAAAATAAAAGTTACTTCAGTGTAGCTGCATATGCCCCTACAAGAATGAGAGTAGATATTAAGAATTTCAAATTTGAAGGGAACAAGAAAGAAATCTAAGACTCTTTCATCTGGAAGTTATAACTAAAGGTTCATACCTTATAAATGGATTGAAGTCTGTAATGATCCGACCGGTCGTTTTGAAACTTAGCATCCCATTTGGTGGCTTAAGGTCTCGAGCAACTTCGTATTATGTGTTATGACTTGCGTGTATGGTCGAGTTCGATTTTTGGATGATTCGGGGTCAATTTGAAAGAAGGATTTTGTAACGTCCCGGCCGGTCGTTTCATGCGTTATCGCTCTGTTTCCATCATTTCTGCTTCTTATTTCCTCGTTCATCGGTATTATGTGTTATCGGGTTGGTTGGCTCGGGTTCGAAAAGGTTTTGGTAAGGTTTGAGACACTTAGTCTCTTTTGAGTAAGCTTAAGTTGGAAAAGTCAACCGGATGTTGACTTGTGTGGAAAAGGACTCGGATGTGAATTTCGTTGGTTTAGATAGCTTCAAGAGATGATTTGGGACTTAGGAGTGTGATCAGAATGTGTTTTGGAGGTCCGTAGTAGGTTTAAGCTTGAATTGACAAGATTGGTATTTTGGCGTCTTCCGGTTGATGGGTGAGATTTTGATATAGGTTTCAGAATAGAATTCTGGGAATGGTAGTAGGTCCGTCGTGTCATTTGGGATGTGTGTGCAAAATTTCAGGTCATTCATACGTAGTTAGATAGACTTTTTGATCAAAAGCGGAATTCGGAAGATTTTGGAACCTTAGGCTTGAATTCAATGTGATTTGGTTGATTCGATGTTGTTTGAGGTGTTTTGAGGATTGGTATCAGTTTGAATAGTAGTATGTGACTTGTTTGTGCTTTTGGTTGAGGTCCCAGGGGCCTTGGGGTGATTTCGGATGGTTGACGGAAGATTTGAGTTTGGTTTTTGGTAGCTGAAGATTTTCCATTACCGTCATAACCGCACCTGCAGCTTAGGGACCGCATGTACGGGCTCGTAGAAGCACCCAAATGGTCGCAGATGCGGAATTGGCCATGTGGGGCTGGAACCACAAGAGCGGCTAAGGAAGCGCACCTGCGATAGCATAGGTGCGGACTTTGCATAGTAGATGCAGAAATGAGCTCTTAAGTGAAAACCTCAGATGCGGTGCTTGGGACCGCAGAAGCAGTAACGCAGAAGTGGAGGAAGGGTCGTAGGTGCGAAAACCCTGGGCTAGAAAGTATATAAACCCTCCATAATTTTCAGTCTTTCTTCACTATTTTAAATCGATTTTTGGAGCTTTTGGGGGATTTTGAAGAGGGAATCAGAGGAAACTTCGTTGAGGTAAGAAGTTTGATCATAAAACTCATTCCTATGGTGTTATTTCATTGATTAGGCTTGAAATTTATGGAAATTTGTGGGTAAATATTGAGGAAACTAGGGCTTGAGATTGGAGACCTTTGAGCAAGGGTTTGAGGGGTCATTTGTGTCGGATTTTAGTACTTTTGATATGTATGAACTCGGGGGGAGATAAGGAGTTTATTGATATAAATTTTATCAAATTACGAGACGTGGACCCGAGGGTCGGGTTTGGTTAATTTCGGAATTTGCGTTGTATTTTGATTACTTTCAAGTAGGCTTTGTGCCCTTAGCATATTTTGATGGTTATGTGCTGATTTTGGTTAGATTTGGAGCATCTGGAGGTCGATTTGAGAGGCAAAGGCATCGCGGGCTAGAGTTGGACCAGATAGAGCTGAGTAATGATTGTAAATGTTGTCCTGAGGGTATGAAATCCCAGATTTTACATCGTTGTGCTATTTCGAGGTGACGCACATGCTAGATGACGAGGGTGGGGTCGTGCACTGTTGGGGATTATGACTTAGTCCGTCCTAAATACCTGTTTTACTGCGTATTTAATTGAAAACTATTTGATATCATCATGATTTGGGCTGAATGCCATATTTGGGCCTCGTGCAAACTGTTTTGCACCCTTAGGGGATTTTTACTACTATTCCTCAATGTTTTGACCTTATATTTGTACTCAGTCATGCTATATTCCATTGTTTTCATAACTCAGCCATGTTTACTCTGTTTTGACATCTTAAATGATATTTTGAGCTGAACATCATATTTTACTGTGCCCGAGTGGCTTTTAGAGAATTCTGACTGAGTAGGGCCGAGGGCTTATGTTGTGAAGCTATTATGGGATCGGGTTATGCACCGCAGCGATATCATGCTAATTCATGATTTTGAGGGCGAGGGCCTGAGTTGTACGCCACAAGGTGGCTTGATATGAGGTAGAGAGCCTATTTGATTATGCCACGAGATGGCTTGTTATTGTGCTTGGGCCGTAAGGGGCCCTCCTGGAGTCTGTACACCTCCAGTGAGCACGAGTACCCAGTGTGAGATGTGGTATAGCCCGAGGGGCTGATGTTGTTCCATTTTATTGCCCGATGGGCAGATACAAGTGATTGCGAGATAGCCCGAGGGGCTGATTCTGCTGGTAATTTGCCTGAGGGGCTGAGTTTATGTGTTTATCTTTCCTCACTTTCTGTTTCATTCACTCGTTTAACTGTTAAAAGATGGTTTAAACAAGCTTATACTAAATTAAGGTGTTTTTTGTACGTTTTCAATGTTTTATTGCATTGTATTAGTTTTACACTGCCTCTTTGTAGCATTTTGCTGTGTTCTATGTGTTTTCTTATCGCTAAGCTACTTTTACTTTTATTACTCACTGAGTTGGAGTACTCACATTACTCTCTGCACCATGTGTGCAGATTCAGGAGACTCGGGTCCTGCCAGCGAGGGTTGATTGCTTCTTGCAGCCTGTTCGCAGTCCACTAGGTAGTTGCTCAGAGTTTGCAGCCCAGTGTTTCTCCTTCCTGTCTTCATTTTCATTTGTATTGTTATTGTAGTAGACTATTTAGTCTTTTCCTACTCTTAGACATATGTTTAGGTTCTCATGTCTGGTGACACCCCGATGTCGGTCTGTGTTTATTTCTGCAAATGTTCTATCTCACTTTTATTTTGGGATTTATAGTATGTTAATGACTTAAATAGAATTATTATAACTACTTAAATAAATTGGGTGTTGTGTCGACTGGCCTTGTTTCACGATAGGCACTATCATGACGGGTCCGGATTTAGGGTCGTGACAAGTTGGTATCAGAGCCTAGGTTACATAAGTCTCACGAGTCATGAGCAGGTTTAGTAGAGTCTCGCGGATCGATACAAAGACGTCTATACTTATCCTTGGGAGGCTGTAGAACCTTTAGGAAAACTTCATATTCTTGAAATTCTTGTCGTGTGAATCTGTTGATCCGAGTACTAAACTTCTGTTATTCCACTCTCTCATAGATGGTGAGGACACGTGCTATCGGTCAGGATGGACAACCACCAGTACCACCAGTTGTGGCCACCATAGGCCGAGGACGCGGTCGAGGCCGTGCTAAGAGTAGGGGTGTAGCCCGTACAACAGCTAGGGCAGTACCTGCAGATCTATCAGCCGCCCCATTTCATGATCAGGTCCTAGTTGTGGACCCTCCAGCAGCACCAGCTGTGCCCATTGTGTTTTCGAGTCTTCAGGAGGCCCTGGCTCAGATTCTATCAGTATGCACTGGACTAGCTCAAGCGGTCTCAGTTACTACATCCGCAGCTACTTCTCAGGCCGGGAGAGGCACTCAAACTCCCGTCGCTCGCACACCTGAGCAGGTCGCGTAGGGACATCAGACACCGGGGGCACTTCCAGCCCAGCCAGTTGCAGTTGTTCAGGACTATGTAGCTCTTGCTATGCCGGAGGACGAGCAGCGTAGGTTGGAGAGGTTTGGTAGACTTCAGCCTCCGACTTTCAATAGTACAGAGGGCAAGGATGCCCAGGGTTTCTTGGACAAGTGTCAGAGGATTCTTCATATAGCGGTATTCTGGAGACCAGCGGGGTCGCTTTCACTACTTTTCAGTTTTCTGGAGCTGCATTCACTTGGTGGGAGGCTTATGAGAGGCGTAGGCCTGTTGGTGCAGCACCCCTTACCTGGAAGTAGTTCTCTGTTCTCTTTTTGGAGAAGTATATGCCACAATCTCGCAGAGAGGAGCTGTTCGAGTGGTTGCGTCAGAGAGAGATGACTGTGACGCAGTATAAGATGAGGTTCTCAGAGTTAGCTCGTCATGCTATTTGGTTGGTTCCTACAGAGAGAGAGAGAGAGAGATAGGATTAGGAGGTTCGTTGATGGCCTCACATATTAGCTTTGGATTCTTATGACCATTGAGAGAGTGTTTAGTGATACTTTTGAGGAGGTTGTGGACATTACTCGCGAGATTGAGTTAGTTCGTTGCTAGGAGCGAGATGAGAGGGAGGCCAAGAGGCCTTGAGATCTAGTAGTTATGGTGGTGCTCCTTCGAGGGGTCAGTTTCAGCATGGTAGAGGCCGTCCATTCAGGCATGCTCAGTCAGCTCGCCCAGGTTATCATAAGGCATCATCCGGTCATGGTTCTCACAGTTCTCATCAGGGCCAGTCATCACTCAATGCCCTTCCAGCCTAGAGTTCGTCTCATGCTCCATCAGTTCAGGGCTCTTCTATGTCAGGTGCATCTGCTAGTCATTCCGGTGCTAGAGGTTCCCTTCAGTCCCCGTCTCCAACACCCGGGAGTTGCTATGAGTGTGGAGAGTTGAGTCATATGTGGAGGCAGTGTCCTCGTCGTCTTGGGGGTTCATCTCAGCAGAGGAGTCAGCCCTCGGCTTCAGTGCCAGTTACTTCACCACCACCCACCCAACCAGCTAGGGGTGGAGGTCAATCAGCTAGGGGTCACCATAGTGGGGAAGGTCGATCAGGTGACGGTCAGGCCTGTTTCTATGCACTCTTAGCTAAACTTGATGCTATTGCTTCAGATGCCGTGATCGCAGGTATTGTTTCAGTCTACCACAGAGATGCCTCTGTATTATTTGATCCCGGTTCCACTTATTCTTATGTGTCATCATATTTTGCTCGTTACTTGGATACGCCCCGTGAGTCTCTTGTTTCATCTGTTCCTATATTTACTCCGATAGGCGATACTATTATTGTAGACCGTGTGTACCAATCGTGTGTGATGACTATTGGGGGTCTAGAGATCCGAGTGGATCTTTTGTTGTTATGTTTGGTAAATTTTGATGTCATATTGGGCATGGCTTGGCTATCTCCGTGTCGCGCTATTTTGGACTGCCATGCTAAGACAGTGACATTAGCTATGCCAGGTGTGCCACGGATTGAGTGGTGAGGTTCGACCGATCATGTTCTCAGTAGAGTAATTTCATTCTTGAAGGCCCAGCGTATAGCTGGGAAGGGGTGTCTTTCATATTTAGCCTTTGTGAGGGATGTCGGTGTAGAGACTTCCAATATTGATTCTATTCTTGTTGTGAGGGATTTTCTCGATGTGTTTCCTATAGACATGTCGGGCATGCCACCGGACAGGGATATTGATTTTGTTATTGATCTGGTGCCGGGCACTCTGCCCATTTCTATTCCACCGTATCATATGGCACCAGCGGAGTTGAAAGAATTAAAGGAGCATCTTTAGGAACTTCTCGATAAGGGGTTTATTCGGCCTAGTGTGTCGCCTTGGGGTGCGCCTGTTCTATTTGTGAAGAAGAAGGATGGCTCGATGAGGATGTGCATTGATTACAGGCAGTTGAACAAAGCAACAATCAAGAAGAAGTATCCTTTGCCTCGTATCGATGATTTGTTTGACCAGCTTCAGGGAGCGAGAGTGTTCTCCAAGATTGATCTCTGTGCAGGTTATCACTAGTTAAAGATCAGGGACTCGGATATTCTTAAGACGGCTTTCAGGACCCGATATGGTCATTATGAGTTCTTGGTGAAGTCTTTTCGGCTGACCAATGCCCTAACGACATTCATGCATTTGATGAACAACGTGTTTCAGCCTTATCTCGACTCGTTTGTCATAGTTTTCATTGATGATATTCTGGTATACTCACGTAGTTAGGACGAGCACATGAAGCATTTGAGAGTTGTGTTGCAGAGATTGAGGGATGAGAAGTTTTATGCAAAGTTCTCCAAGTGTGAGTTTTAGCTCAGTTCAGTGGCTTTCTTGGGGACGTGGTGTCCAGCGAGGGTATTCAGGTTGATCTGAAAAAGATAGAGGCGGTTCAGAGTTGGCCCAGACTGTCCTCAACCACAGATATTTGTAGCTTCCTTGGTTTGGAGGGTTATTATTGTGGTTTATTTAGGGATTTTCATCTATTGCATTGCCCTTGACCAAGTTGACTCGGAAGGGTGCTCCATTCATGTGGTCGAATGAGTGTGAGGAGAGCTTTCAGAAGCTCAAGACTGCCTTGACCACAACTCTAGTGTTTGTTTTGCCATCAACTTCAGGTTCATATACTGTGTATTATGATGCTTTGAGAGTTGGTATTAGGTGTGTATTGATACAAGAGGGTAGAGTTATTGCTTATGCTTTTCGTCAGTTGAATCCCCATGAGAAGAACTAACCTGTTCATGATTTGGAGTTGGCTGCCATTGTTCACGCGTTGAAGATTTTGAGGCATTATTTGTATGGTGTGTCTTGTGAGGTGTTTACCGATCATCGTAGCCTCCAACACTTATTCAAACAGAAGGATCTCAATTTGAGGTAGCGGAGATGGTTGGAGTTGCTAAAGGATTATATATTACTATTTTGTACCATACGAGAAAGGCCAATGTGATGGTTGATGCCTTAAGCAGGAAGGCGGTGAGTATGGGGAGTTTGGCATATATTCCAGTTGGGGAGAGACCTCTTGCAGTTGATGTTCAGGCCTTGGCCAATCGGTTCGTGAGGTTGGATATTTCGGAGCCCAATCGGGTATTGGCTTGTGTGCTTTCTCGATCTTTCTTATTTGATCGCATCAGAGAGTACCAGTATGATGATCCTCATTTGCTTGTCCTTAAGGACAGAGTTCAGCAAGATGATGCCCGAGATGTGACTATTGGTAATGATGGGGTGTTGAGGATGCAGGGCCAAATATGTGTGGCCAATATAGATGGGCTTTGGGAGTTGATTCTGGAGAAGGCCCATATCTCGCGGTATTCTATTCATCCGGGTGCCGTGAAGATGTATCAGGATCTAAGACATCATTATTGGTGGAGGATGATGAAGAAGGACATTATGAGATTTGTAGATCGGTGCCTCAATTGTCAGCAGGTGAAATATGAGCATCAGAGACCGGGTGGCTTGCTTTAGCAGATGGATATTCCAGAGTGAAAGTGGGAGCAGATCACCATAGACTTTGTAGTTGGGCTCCCACGAACTTTGAAGTAGTTCGATGCTATTTGGGTGATTGGGGATTGGCTGACCAAGTCCGCGCACTTCATTCCTGTATGTACTACCTATTCTTTAGAGCGGTTGGCAGAGATCTATATTTGGGAGATTGTTCGTTTGCATGTCATCCTAGTTTCTATCATTTCAGATAGAGGCACTCATTTTACTTCACAGTTTTGGAGGTCTGTGCAGCGAGAGTTGGGTACTTAAGTTGAGTTGAGCACAGCTTTTCACCCTCAGATGGACGGGCAGTACGAGCGCACTATTCATATATTGGAAAACATGTTATGTGCTTATGTCATTGATTTCGGGGGAGGGGGGGGGGTCATGGGATCAGTTTCTACCGCTCGCAGAGTTTGTTTATAACAATAGTTACCAGTTGAGTATTTAGATGGCTCCATATGAGGCTTTGTATGGGAGGTGGTGCAGATCTTCAGTTGGATGGTTTGAGCTAGGTGAGGCTAGAATATTGGGTACCGACTTAGTGTAGGATGCTTTAGACAAGGTGAAGGTGATTCAGGAGAGGCTTCGTACAACGCAATCGAGACAAAAGAGTTATGCTGATAGGAAGGTTCGGGATGTGTCCTACATGGTTGGTGAGAAGATTCTGTTGAAGGTTTCACCCATGAAGGGTGTTATGAGATTTGGGAAGAAAGGTAAATTGAGTCCTCGATTTATTGGGCCTTTTGAGGTACTTCGGAGGATTGGGGAGGTGGCTTATGAGCTTGCCTTGCCACCCAGCTTGTCGAGTGTGCATCAAGTATTTCATGTTTCTATGCTCCGGATGTATATTGGGGACCCATCTCATGTTTTGGACTTCAACACGGTTCAGTTAGATGATGATTTGACTTATGATGTGGAGCCAGTAGCTATTTTGGAGCATCAGGTTTGAAAGTTGAGGTCAAAGGATATAGCTTCAGTGAAAGTTTAGTAGAGAGGTCGCCCCGTGGAGGAGGCTACCTGGGAGACCGAGCAGGAGGTGCGGATCAGATATCCTGACCTATTTGAGGCTTCAGGTATGTTTCTTGACTTGTTCGAGGACGAACATTTAAGAGGGGGAGGATGTAACGACCCGGCCGGTCGTTTCATGAGTTACCGCTCTATTTCCCCCATTTCTGCTTCTTATTGCCTTGTTCAGTAGTATTATGTGTTATCGGGTTGGTTGACTCGGGTTCAGAAAGGTAAGGTTTGAGACACTTAGTCTCTTTTGAGTAAGCTTAAGTTGGAAAAGTCAACCGAATGTTGACTTGTGTGGAAAAGGACTCGGATGTGAATTTTGATGGTTCGAATAGTTTTGGGAGATGATTTGGGACTTAGGAGTGTGACCGGAACGTGTTTTAGAGGTCCATAGTAGGTTTAGGCTTGAATTGGCGAAATTGGTATTTTGGCGTCTTCTGGTTGATAGGTGAGATTTTGATACAGGGGTCGGAATGGAATTCCGGGAGTGGCAGTAGGTCCGTCGTGTCATTTGGGATGTGTGTGCAAAACTTCAGGTCATTCAGATGTGGTTAGATAGACTTTCTGATCAAAAGCGGAATTTGAAAGATTTTGGAACCTTAGGCTTGAATTCGATGTGATTTGGTTGATTCGATGTTGTTTGAGGTGTTTTGAGGATTGATATAAGTTTGAATAGTGGTATGTGACTTATTTGTGCTTTTGGTTAAGGTCCTGGGGGCCTCGGGGTGATTTCGGATGATTGACGGAAGATTTGAGTTTGGTTTTTGGTATCTAAAGATTTCCCATTGCTGTCATAACTGCACCTGCGGCTAGGGGACCGCAGGTGCGGGCTCGCAGAAGTGCCCAGATGGTCGTAGATACGGAATTGGCCATGTGGGGCTGGAACCGCATGAGCAACTAAGGAAGCGCACCTGTGATAGCATAGAAGCGGACTTTGCATCGCAGATGCGGAAATGAGCTCTTAAGTAAAAACCGCAGATGCAGTGCTTGGGACCGCAGAAGCGGTAGTGCAGAAGCGGGGGAAGGGCCGCAGGTGTGAAAACCCTGGGCTAGAAAGTATATAAACCATCCTTCACGATTTTCAGCCTTTCTCCATCATTTTAAATCGATTTTTGGAGCTTTTGGGGGATTTTGAAGAGGGAATCAGAGGGAACTTCGTTGAGGTAAGAATTTTGATCATAAAACTCGTTCCTGTGGTGTTATTTCATTGATTAGACTTGAAATTTATTGAAATTTGTGGGTAAATATTGAAGAAACTAGGGCTTGAGATTGGAGACCTTTGAGCAAGGGTTTGAGAGGTCATTTGTGGTCGGATTGTAGTACTTTTGATATGTATGAACTCGGGGGAGATAGGAGTTTATTGATATAAATTTTATCAAATTTCGAGACGTGGGTCCGGGGGTCGGGTTTTGGTTAATTTCGGGATTTGCGTTGTATTTTGATTACTTTTGAGTGGGCTTTGTTCCCTTAGCATATTTTGATGGTTATGTGCTGATTTTGGTTAGATTTGGAGCATACGGAGGCCGATTCAAGAGGCAAAGGCATCGCGGGCTAGAGTTGGACCGGATAGAGGTGAGTAATGATTGTAAATGTTGTCCTCAGAGTATGAAATATCGGATTTCACATCGTTGTGCTATTTCGAGGTGACTTACACGCTAAATGACGAGCATAGGGTCGTGCACTGTTAGGGATTATGACTTAGTCCGTCCTGAATACTTGTTTTACTGCGTATTTGATTGAAAACTGTTTGCTATCATCATGCTTTGGGTTGAATGCCATATTTGGGCCTCGTGCCAACTATTTTGGACCCTTAGGGGATTTTTACTACTATTCCTCACTGTTTTGATCTTATATTTGTACTCAGTCATGCTATATTCCACTATTTTCATAATTCAGCCATGTTTACTCTGTTTTGACATCTTAAATGATATTTTGAGCAGAGCATTATATTTTACTGTGCCCGAGTAGCTTTTAGAGAATTCTGACTAAGTAGGGCCGAGGTCCTATGTTGTGAGGTTATTATGGGATCGGGCTGCGCATCGCAGCGGTATCGTGTTGATTCATGTTTTTGAGGCCGAGGGCCTGAGTTGTACTCCACAAGGTGGCTTGATATGAGGCCGAGAGCCTGTTTGATTATGCCACGAGATGGCTTGATATTTCGCTTGGGCCGTAAAGGGCCCCTCCCAGAGTCTGTACACCCCCAGTGAGCTCGGGTACCCAGTGTGAGATGTGTTATAGCCCGAGGGGCTAATGTTGTTCCATGTTATTGCCCGAAGGGCGGATACAAGTGATTGTGAGATAGCCCGAGAGGCTGATTCTGTTGGTAATTTGCCCGAGGGGCTAGTTTTATGTGTTTATCTTTCCTTACTGCCTGTTTCATTCACTCGTTTAACTGTTAAAAGATGTTTTAAAGAAGCTTATACTGAACTAAGGTGTTTTTTGTACGTTTTCAATGTTTTATTGCATTGTATTGGTTTTACACTACCTCTTTGTAGCATTTTGCTGCGTTCTACGTGTTTTCTTATCGCTCAACTACTTTTATTATTACTCACTGAGTGGGCGTACTCACATTACTCCCTGCACCCTGTGTGCAGATTTAGGAGACTCGGGTCCTGCCAACGAGGATTGATTGCTTCTAGCAACCTATTCGGAGTCCACTAGGTAGCTGCTCGGCATTTGCAGCCCAGTATTTCTCCTTCCTGTCTTCATTTTCATTTGTATTGGAATTGTAGTAGACTATTTAGTCTTTTCCTACTCTTAGACATATGTTTAGATGCTCATGGCTGGTGACACCCCGATGTCGGGCTGTGTTTATTTCTGCAAAAGTTCTATCTCACTTTTATTTTGGGATTTATAGTATGTTAATGACTTAAATTGAATTATTATAACTGCTTATATGAATTGGGTGTTGTGTCGGTTGTCCTTGTTTCACTATAGGTGCCATCACGGCCGGGTCCGGATTTAGGGTCGTGACAGATTTCTTATTTTAGAAACTTAAGCGGTAAGAGTTGGTCGGAGTTTGTCTTTTATATAGACGACTCTGAAATGGCTTTTTGATGATTTCAACAGAGTTTTATGGTGATTTTGGACTTAGACGTGTGTTCGGATTTAGATTTGGAGGTCCGTAGGATAATTTGAAGCATTTTGGCGAAGATTGGAAAGTTGAAGTTTTGGAAGGTTAAGAGGTTTGACCGGGAGTTGACTTTGTTGATATCGAGTTCAAATTTTGACTCCGAGAGTTGGATTAACTCCGCTTTGTCATTTGAGACTTGCATGTAAAATGTGACGTCATTCCGGGCTGATTTAATATGTTCAGGCACGAGTTTTGGAAGTTTGAAGATTTGAAAATTCATAAGTTCGATTCGAGGTGTGATTTGCAGTTTCGACGTTCTTTGATGTGATTTGATACCTTGAGCAGGTCCGTGTCATGTTATGAAACTTGTTGGTATGTTTCAACGGGGTACTGGGGGCCTTGGGTGTGTTTCGGATGAGCTACAGGGCATTTCCTCCTATTTTGGAATATTGTTGCTGGTGTCTAATGTCCTTCTGTGCGATTGCGTAGGTGCATCTGCGATCGCGAAGGCTGTTCTGGTGACTGGTCCTTTTTCCTCTTCGCGTTCGCATGACTATGTCTGCGATCGTGTGCATATGGGTATTGCCATTCCGCGTGTATTGCATGATTCTATCTTTATTTTTATCATTTAATTAGTGGTTTGAGTTGGGGAAAATGAGGATTTTGAGAAAAACTTTCAAAAATGTAAAATGAGGATTTGAAGAGCGATTCGATATCGGAATTTGATAATTTTGATATGGTTGGACTCGTATCGAAATGGGTGTTCAAATTTTATAAATTTTATCGAGTTCTGAG
Source organism: Nicotiana tabacum (assembly GCF_000715075.1). Lineage (NCBI taxonomy): Eukaryota > Viridiplantae > Streptophyta > Magnoliopsida > Solanales > Solanaceae > Nicotiana > Nicotiana tabacum. The sequence goes on from NC_134086.1 coordinate 38,961,913, forward strand.
GTGCAGGCTCGGGGGTTGACTTTTTAGTTTTAATTAAAGATCGAACCTTTATTATCCAGAATTATTTCATATGAGTTTTATTTATGATTTGAAGTTATTCTGGCTAGATTTAAGCCGTCCAGAGGTTGTTTCACTCGAGAAGATCATTTTAGAGTATCAGTCTAGCTTCTTTGAGGTAAGTATCTTGCCTAACTTTGTGTGGGGGAACTACCCCTTAGGATTTAAATCATTTGTGCTAATTGTGTCATGTTAAGGCCGTGTACGCGAGGTGACGAGTACGTACTTGGGCTTAATTGTGGAAATATGACTGTTTAGGGCTCTTAGGTTCTTATGTTCATTATATATGAAGTTGTTTTGTCATGTTATATCCTTCATTTACTAAATTCACCCTTATGTGTCTTATTTGAAATTAATTGATTCATGTTCTACCCTTATTACCAATTAAACTCTTATGTGCCTTAATTGAAGTTGTTGCCTTTTTTTATTGCCATGCTATCTTTTACGTAACTGCTTAACCTTAATTGAAGTTATTATTATCTCTTCCGCAATTGCTTAACCTTAAAAGTTATTAGTATCTCTTCCGTAATTGTTTAACCTTAATTGAAATTACTATTATCTCTCCCGTAATTGCCTAGCTTTAATTGAAGTTTGTTATCCCTTTCATTGTTGACGTATTCTTATTTGGGGTCATTGATTCATGCTATCTCTCTTATCGTCGAATTGTACTTCTATAGAATCATTGTCTCTATTATTCTTCCTTGTTGAGCTATTCTTGTTGAGACCATTATTCCCTGTTGTGTTTTTCCTTGTGAGCTCGTTCTTCCGTTTCTTTGTGTTCTGAAGTTCTTATGTTGATTTTCTTACCGTATTCTAGTATTATTATTGTTGTTGCTATTGTACTCAGTGTTGTTGAGCCGAGGGCTATGTGTGGTTGTGGAATTAAAGTTGTTTTGAGGAAATGTTAGGGCATATGGGCACATGTTGTGAAAGTCATTTTATTATGTTGTTATGTTTTGGCACATGTGGTATTGTTGTGAGGATTGTCGGGGCGTTCACACATGAGTTGTCCATGCTGTTGTTACTATTGATATTTGAACATATGGAGTGACAAGATGGGCTATATATATGTGAGTTTGCGCATGTGGCGAGACAAGATGGAATTATTATATTGCGTGTGCGGCGAGACAAGGTGGTCATTTACTTTATTATTGTGCACGTGGCGAGGCAAGGTGGGCTATGCCGGGGGAATGATTGTGATGACTTGTGGTGGCCAGGGCCATTGTTATTGTTGATATTTGTGTAGTGGTTGCCTACCTTATGTGAGTTATACCGTGTACATTTTGGGGTTCATTTCTTATGTGCCATTCATTGTCTCTACTCTTACTTATTGACTTGAATTGTGGTAGAACACTGGCACACGCATACACGTAAATAAATCACTCATATCAGTTTAAGAAGATGAATCATGATGTTATTGTCCATTTACATGTACTCTCGCGTACTTGCCTTCTATGTAAGAGTTATCCTGTTGGCACGTGAGTTGTCCGTGCAGTCATGAGTCATTATTGTTGTTGGCACGTGAGTAGTCCGTGTGGATACTAGATATTGTCACTCTCTTGACATGTGAGTTGTCCATGCGGTTATGGATTGTAATGTGGGCACAAGATGCCAAGTGATTAGGGTTCATGGATTGGGACCCGTGAATTGTGACTATGAGGTTTGGTACCTCGTGGAAATTCTTGAATAAATCTGGTGTAAAGCGGTTGTTCATATTGAGTTGTTACTTGTTTTTCTATATTTGGTTTCACCGAACTTAGACAGTGTTCAGCTTACTCTATAACAATATTACCTGTTTGCTTCTATTGTTAATTGTTGCTTCTAGTGTTTCATTGCGAGTATTATTTTGTCTTCCTTACCATGCTTAGCTTTGTATTAACATTGTTTTCCCATTAGTTCACCTTCATACTTGTCTAGGTTGTTTAGTCTAGTAGGTGTCTTAACTGTCCCTCGTCACTACTCTACCGAGGTTAGTCTTGATACTTACTGGGTACCTGTAACGACCCGACTGGTCATTTTGAGCATTTGCACTTTGCTCAGTTGTTTGAGAGCATGAGTAGCGTTGTATGATGTATTATGACTTATGTGAATAGTCGATTTTGGTTTTCAGGTTATTCAGAATTGATTTGGAAGAATGATTCTCAGCTAGAGGCTTTAAATTTGAAAGGTTTGACCAAGTTTTGACTTTTAAATATTTGATCTCGGATCGGATTTATGATGGTTCTGTTAACTCCATTGGGTGATTTTGGAATTAGGAGCACGTCTGAATTTTGGTTTGGAGGCCCGTAATAGAATTTGGCTTGAAATGACGAAAGTTGGAATTTTGGAAAGTTTAACCGGGAGTGGACTTTTTGATATTGGGGTCGGATTCCGATTCCGGAAGTTGGAACAGGTCCATAATGTCAAATGTGACTTGTATGCAAAATTTGAGGTTAATCGGATGTAATTTGATAGGTTTCGGCATCGGTTGTGGAAGTTGAAGTTTCAAAGTTCAATGATTTTGAATTGAGGAGTGATTCATTGTTTCGATATTGTTATGTGTGTTTTGAGGACTCGAGTAGGTCCGTGTTATGTTATGGGACTTGTTTGTATATTTGGACGGGGTCCCGAGTGGCTCGGGTGAGTTTCCGACGAGGTTCAGATCGTTTTCATTCTATATTACATTGCTGAAGATTTTCTGGTTTTGGTATGATCGCACCTGCGGAGTGTTGAGCGCAGGTGAGGAACCGCAAAAGCGGCAATGCCATCGCAGAAGAGAAAGAGGGAGCTGGGCATAAGGATCATAGGTGCGGGTGCTTGGACGCACTTGCGCAACCACAAATGCGGTTAGAGTGCGCAGAAGCGCTGTTGCGCCCCCTTTTTCCTTGCGGAATCCGGGTTTCGACATTTTTGGGACAACTCCTTTCCTTTTGGAATTGGGTAAGAGATTTGAAGAGTCTCCACCTAACTGATTAAGGTGCGTTAGGGAACCTAGAATAATTAACTCATGAACTAGTTTACATCACCAGAGAGGGGAAGGTGTTAGGTACCCCTTGAGGTCCACAACGGTGGATCCCGGCCAAACTCAATTAAGCGAATTAGTCTTAAAGAAAAGTTAAACAATTTAAAACAAATAGATAATTACTTTACAACAAGAATTAAAGGGGTCCTACATTTTTTAGCCCATAGGATCATTTCCATGCAATACTTGGTAACTTTCCCCAAATTGGGGTCTTATGCATAGCATTAGTGCACAAGTCATCATCTCCTTTACTACCCCATTGTTTATCGTGAAAATGGTAACAACAATTAAATTTGTAAATGGGATTCTAAAAATACGTGATCTATTCCCAAGCCAGTTGTTAAAGCAGTTAATGCTAAGAATGTGAAGTATAATGACAAAATACGAGCTAAGACGGGGCAGTAATCAAACTAAAGGGTCCTATAGCCCGGGTGTAGAGATGGTCAACGAGACCTTGGGGTCGGCGTTGGTATCGATCTCGAACTATCAGGGATAGTCGGGAATGGGATAACAATTAAAGGTATAATTAGGTATGGCTCTTTCAGCCAATAATAAGCTATAGAATGAAGAACAAGTTAAGAGGCAATGAATACGGGGGCGGCCTCGGGGCAATACCAAGTGATAAGAAGAACGATCGAAGATAAATGACTTTGAGCCAAGAGGAATAAGCAATTTAGAGAAGAGAGAGAGAGAGAGAGAAGATATTATTGCACTTGAGTAGGATAATTGGAGCTCTGCCTTACAAGGTGTTGGTGACCCCCTTTATAGAAAGGGGACGCCCAAACTTAGTACAAAAATATTTAATATGACAAAAAAGAATGAGATGTGACAGCCCGTTAGTTTTGTGTCGCATGAGGGCTGGCGTCGAGTCGCTTGAGATTTGATCGACCCCGGGTGCATTCCTCGGGGAATTCCTACATTCGTCGGGGCCCCAGCTGATGTTTATTCTTGGCAGGGCATCGACAGGTTTCGAGGGAAGCGACCGTCCCGAGATCCCGTGCTTCTGGGGTCACTTCTCCGAAGCATTACATCGGGGGGGGGGGATCGGTTCCCCGGTTTTCACCGCACACACCCATTACTATCTTTCAGTTGTTACCTAAGCGTTCTAGTAGCTTCTAATGCGTACCTTATGCGTGCACTACCTATCCCTTACCTATAGTCTTGGAGGTGTTTAGGACTTCTATTTTGGATGGATCTAGACTCACCTACATTGCTTAAAAATGAGAAAACTAAGCGACAAACAAAATTTAGATAGGACTGTCATGTAAGAAGAAAATAAGGAGGCTCATGTTAACCTCCACAAATAGCCAACCAATGTATACAATTCAAACAAACAAAGTTTTATAGTTTAGGAATCTATAGACAAGATATCTAGATGAGCATGAACAGAATATACAACAACTTTATTAAAGCAATCAGCAATACCTATCAGTTTGCCTACTGATTTTGTTAATACTCTAAATCTGGGCATGGTTCAAGCAGCAAAAAATCATAGTTTAGACCCAAAATTCTTAGTTACCCTACTGGCTTGCCTAAGTGAGGACCAGAGCAGAATCCTATAGGCATGGTATCTAAAACTGTTAATTAGAGACTACAGTTTATAAACGGGTCACTGATTTTAATAGGCGGATTTTATCTTTAAATTCTACAGGCATGCTTTCTAATTTATAGAATTAATTACCCTATAGGCATGATTTCTAAACGCTAAAACTGATAGTTAGTGTTATTTCCTATAGACATGACATCTAAGTGCAAAACTGATTTTATATTTATTTCCTATAGGCATGATATCTAAGTGCAGAACTGATTTTTATATTTCCTATAGGCATGACATCTATTAGTTTAAATAGATCCATTTTTTCATTACCCGTTTTCGACCCGAACCATATCCGACCCGACCAGCCCATTTGCTACTCCTAGTCACAAGCAACTAGAAAAATCATATAGGCAGAATATCTAAACAAGTGTGGCATTCGCATGATTCAATCAACATAGTTAAACTCTATAGGCAGGATTTCTACCCAGTTTTAAACAAAGATATAGAAAACCCCCCAGCTTTTACTAATAAACCCCAGATATGTTCATTATAGAGATTATTACAACCTAGAATGAATAAATTACATAATAGTAGCTATTACACTATAGGGTGCTAAAGCCCAATATGAACCTGAGAACCAGGCCTTCAAACATAGCAACTTGGGAGCATAATGGTAATCCATCCATAGCATATAAAATTGGGCTCCTAATGTGTCAAAGTTTCCAAGGGCCTCAGGGACCCCGGGCAATGCTCACACCAGGACCACACTTAGAGAAACAGTTCATAAAAAGATTAGAAGACCAGCCCTAATGTGTCAAAGTTCACAAGAGTCTCAACGACCCCAGGCAATGCTCACACTAGAGGTGGTAGGAACCTAAATAACTAAGAGTGGAAGTTTGAAAACTAGTACATAGAGGGTAAGGGGGAACAAGTTTAGAAACCAACACATACAGAACAGTATCAGAAAACAAACTTATGTTCAGCATATAACTCAACTAAATCGACATTGGTTCAGACAAGATACTCATGCTAGCACTTAAAGTGATCACAAAAGCTAACATACAGGATTAGCCACACATTTCTTGTAGTATCCAACAAATGATCAGAACATACAACTAAATTGGATAGGGTTCCACATTATTAGAGATAGCTTAGTTCAACATTGTTACTAAGTGAAATCACATAGTCAAATAACAAACAGAATCACGCTGAAATTTTAAACTAATAAACACATAGGGTTGCATAGAATAACAGAGACTAAAGCATGCTAGAAAACATGTTAAGGTTGAAATAAACTATAAGACAGATAACAGGAACTGAAACATGCCAATTGAGAAAATAGTAAACAGGAATCATAGCTCACACAGAAACATATTGAGGCTTGAAATAAGCTAACCAAATAAGCACATAGAACATAATAGGATAACAGGGGTTAACACATGCTAGTTAGGAAAAGTAAACAGGAATGTAATAGTAATTTGGATCCAAAATGTTAGCCTTGGCTTCCAGCCGACTAAACAATTTAGAAATCAGAGTAGTTGCACATAGAGAGAACTCAAATCCTTTGAGGAAAAACAGAGAGCTATTGAGTGGTAAAGTGAGGAAGTTGTAAGGGTGCGTAAGGGTGAGTGTAAGTCTATAAGCGTGTACTTGTAAGTTTAGGTGTCTTTAAAAATCAGAATGATGGAAAGATTATATAGTATACAGTAGAGTAAACAAGTAAGGTAGGAAAATCAAGGGCATACAAATAAGGCATGCAAAATCAATTAACCAGTTAATTATGGCTAAACATCAATCAATTAAGAGCACAAAATCCTGAAAATGTCACTTAAATTAAGGAGAATATCATACAAAATTAATTAGTGGACAGAATTGAGATTTAATAAGGTAAGCAATACGTCCAGAGACCATTTATAGGTGTAACGACCAGGCCGATCATTTTAAGAATTAATTCCCCGATCCCCTATTAACTACTTTCCCCATGTTTGTTGCTGCTATTCTGATTTACGGGGATGTTTGGTTTTGAGTTTCGGAATGTTTTGGGACACTTAGTCCCTAAAAGAGAGCTTAAACTTTGGAATTCGAATCGTAGTTGGAGTAGTGTGAAGACAACCTCAGAGTGGAATTTCGTCAGTTCCGTTAGCTCCGTTGGGTGAGTTTGGGTTTAGGGGCATGTTCGGATTGTGTTTTGGAGGTTCGTAGCTTATTTAGGCTTGAAATGCCAAAAGTTGAATTTTTGGATTTTCCGACTCGATAGTGAGATTTTGATATCGGGGTCAGAATGGAATTTTGAACGTTGGAGTAGTTTTGTAGTGTTTAATGTGACGTTCTTGCAAAATTTCAGGTCATTCGGACGGGGTTTGATAGATTGCTTGATCGAAAGCATAATTTGAGAGTTTTGGAGTTCTTAGGCTTGAATCCGATGTTAAATTGGTGTTTTGATGTTCTTTTGAGCATTTCGAAGGTTGGAACAAGTTTAAATGATATTTTAGGATTGGTTGACATGTTTGGTTGAGCTCCCGGGGGCCTCGGGTGTGTTTCAGATGCTCAACGGGTCTTTTTTGGACTTAGAGAATTGCAGAAAATTGCAGCAGGTCTCCAGTTCTGGTTTCCTTCTTTGCGTTGGTGAGTAGGGTCTCGCGTTCGCAAAGAGGAGCTGGGGCTGGTGGAAGTTTAATGCTTTGCGTTCGCGAAGGTGTTCCCACGTTCACGAGGCTGTGGGGTCTTATACCTACATGTTTGCGAAGATGGTCCCGCGTTCGTGTAGGAGAGGAAGATGGTCACCGCGTTCGCAATAGGGGTATCACATTCGTGATGAAGGAAAATTGGACCAAGGGAAGCTGTGCTTCGCGAACGTGAGAGTCCTTCCACGTTCGCGAAGAAGGATTTATCTAGGAAGAATATAAAATTTCAAAGTCGAGGGTTTAGCCATTTTTATTAAAAACTAGAGCTTGGGAGCTCAGATTTGAGCGAGATTTTGAGGGATTTTCAGAGATTTCGATTGGATAATTATTCCTAACTCCTTTTTGCTTATAACCTATAAATCTAAACATGAATTCATCATCTAATTTTGGATTTGGAGTGAGAAATTGGGGAATATTTGGAAAAGTTCTTAGACCTAATTTCGAGTTTTGATTGGGGATTTGACATCGGATTTGGATAATTTTGGTATGATTAGACTCATGAGTGAATGAGGGTTCATAATACGTAACTTTTACCCGATTCTGAGATGTGGGCCTAGGGGGCCTTTTGGTCATTTTTCATAATTTTGTGTATTAGCTTAGAATTAATTAGTGGAATCAGTTACTTGAAGCTATATTTACATTATGCAATTGATTTGAATAGATTTGGGCCATTTGGAGTCGAGTACTCGTGGCAAGAGCGTGGTTTCGGGTTGATTTTGAGTCGGTTCGAGGTAAGTGGCTTGCTTAGCCTTGTAGGGGGAACTCCCCTTAGGATTTGGTATTGTTGATATTTGAAATGCCTTGTACATGAAGTGACAAGTGCGTACTTGTGCTAATTGTTGAAAATCCTATTTTTTATTAAGTAACTATAATTGTGTTTCCTTTCCTGTTTATACTACTTGCAATTTAAACCCGTTGTTAGCTTAGAGAAGTATGTCTAATTGACTTAATTGCTTTACTTGCTCAAACTGCCTTATTTAGATTATGTGCAACATGCTAGGTTAGAAATACCTGTTTTACCTTGGTATGAAATTTGAATTTAATTGAGCATTCTTCGTGTTGCTGCTGTATGTTTACTTTGGGACTACGGGATGGTATCCCCGGAGATCCCCCTGCCTGTTTACTTTGGGACTAGGGATTTGTATTCCGGGAAATCCCCTGCACATATATTGATTTGGACTGTAGTGCGGGATACCGAGAGATCCCCAACACAAATAGAGGATACTAAGAGTTCCTCGGGACACCGAGAGATCCCCAGCACATATTAGTATGCTAAGAGATTCTCGGGATACCGAGAGATCCCCAACACATATTGAGGATACTAAGAGATCCTCGGGATACCAAGAGATCCCCAGCTTATATATTGAGGATACTAAGAGATCCTCGGGATACCGAGAGATCCCTAGCACATATACTAAGAGATCCTCGAGATACCGAGAGATCCCCAGCACATATTGAGGATACTAAGAGATCCTCGGGATACCGAGAGATCCCTAACACACATATTGAGGATACTAAGAGATCCTTGGGATACTGAGAGATCCCTAGTTGTTATCTCTGTATTGAGCTGTATTCCTTCTGTGATTATTTTGTCTCTGTTATAGTCATTGTTATTCTTATTATCTTGTGTTATTTCATACTATTAGCATTTAATTATATTGTCGTATTCTATACTGTTTTGCCTCGTTTTTTAGCTATAATCAGTAGGGCCCTAACCTTCCTGGTCAATACTTGACCGAGGTTAGGCTTGACACTTACTGAGTACCGCTATGGTGTACTCATGCCCTTTCTGCACATGTCTTTCATGTGCAGATCCAGGTACTTCGACTCAGTCCTACTACCCATGAGGCGAGGCGATTCTCCAGAGACTTCGAGGTATATCTGCTGTGTCCGTAGACCGAGGAGTCCCTTTCCATTCTCTCTCATAGCCCTTCTGTATTTACTCTTGTTTAGACATTCTGGAGTTAGACACTTGTAGTTATTCAACAGCTTGTGATTTCATGAGATTCCGGTTTTTGGGAAGTTGTTCAGTTTGAGAGACTATATTGTATATGCCGAGCGGCATCTTTAAACCTTCACTATGTTAATTCCGCAGTTTTTATTTGTTTTATATGTTGTTTTCCCTTTTTTCGCAATTGTTAGGCTTACCTAGTCGTAAAGACTAGGTGCCGTCATGACAGTTCATGAAGGGCAAACTTGGGTTGTGATAATAGGTCAGTCACAATAATCAAAGCCCAGAAATTAGGCTAGTAATTTAATTAAGGAAAGTAGTACCAATTATGAATCACATATAAGGAAAGAATAAGTAAGAATCTTTCGAAGAGATCTCAGTTTTGAAAAGGAGTACAATTTCACACCCTAATTAAGCAAGTAAACCAATTAATTTATTTATTTGATAGAGCCAAAATAAACGGGCAAGATCAGTGAGATAAATAATCAAATAACGGAAAACTTTAAGCATATAGAAACACAGAGATGAAACATCAAGCAAAGAAACTAGTCGAACAGTAAAGAAGAAAGACCGAAGTTGAGCTTTTAGACATTTTAAAACATTTGCAGAAACTTAAAAAGATGAAACCCTAGTTTTTAGGAAAAACGAAAATCGGTCAACAATAATAAGAACAACAACAGAACCTTAAAGGAAAAGTAACAAACGAACTCAAACCGCTTCAGATCTAAGGAAATCTGAACGATTTAACCCTAAGTAGTTAGGTTATGTAAAAAAATTAAACAGAGGTGAGAAAAATCTGGTTTGAACCAGAGATTTGAAGTCATAAACACGAAGATATCAGTACTAACAGACATAGGAATGAACACAGACGGATTCATCGAGAAAATGAGGGATTTGAACCAAGTCTGTGTAGAATCTCTTTGAGATTCCATCAAATAACATGGAAATCGAACAACCAGTAGAGATAGGAGGCCGGATAAGGCCTAGAATCGAAGAAGAAACCCGTGGATCGAAGGGATTCTGGTGGCGGCGGGCTAGGGTTAAGAGGAAGGTGAGAGAGAAGAGGGGAGGAAATGGTTTCGGGGGCGGTAGATTTGGTAAAATGAGGTAGGGTTTGGGGGTTTTGGTATATTAAAAAAGGAAGGTGGATCCTGGACCGTTGATCTTCTAAGATCAACGGCCAGGATAAGTTTTTGGCCAGCGCGGGGCGGGTTGAGACGGGTAGGACAATTGGGATGATGTGTTAATTTAATTGGGCTGGGGTAGAAATTGAACTAAGGTCCGAAAATTAATTACAAGAGGCTATATGTTAAATACCTAATTAATTTGATAAAATAATTTATTAAAATAGCTAATAAATGACCAAAAATGCGATTTATGCATTGAAATGATTTAAAATAATTATTTACTATTATAAAAATATAAAAGGTCATTTTCCATGCAAATAATATAATTATGCATATAAGGGCTATTATTGCAAAGGTATTGCAATTATAGCCTAAAGATATAAATATATTTATGCATAAAATGATTAAAGCTTATTATAAGTATAAATGATGAAATCAAGTAATAAATCATTATAAAATTATTTGTGATGCAATTAGTAATAATTTAGATAATAAAATGCTGGAATAAATTAATTAAAATCCTTTTAAAAATTACAGAAAATTATGGGAAAATACTGGTTGATGTTCATGCACTATTTTGAAAGTATATATGTATTTAAAAATATATGAGGGAAAAATTGGGTATCAACAAGCGCGATCGGAGGAACGACTTAAGGACCGCAAGTGCGAGGTTTTGCTTAGTGAGGCTGTTTCACAGAAGCGAGGAATTACCACAAAAGCGGTGGTCGCAGATGCAACAATTTGACCGCAAATGCGGTATAACTGGGAAGAGTTATAAAAATCAAGGAGTTTTTGTCTTTATTCATATTTTGAGATTTGGGACTCGGATTGAGGCGATATTTGGAGCAAATTTCAACACAAGGATTGAGGTAAGTATTTTCTACTCAATTTTGATTATATTTCATGAATCTATCTTCTTTTTTGGCAATTAGTTGATGATTTTTAAGGAGAAATTGGGGGGTTTTGGCCTAACGTTTCATAATAGGAATTTTTGAGTTTTGAACACCGATTTGGAGTCGGATTTGAGTGAAACTAGTATGGTTGGACTAGTAATTAAATGGGTTGTCGGATTTTGTGAGTTTTCTCAGGTTCCGCGGTGCGGTCCCGGGCTGGGCTTTTGAGCCGATTTCGAGCTTTGTTTCAAGACTTGATCTTTTACGAGCGGGATTGGTTCCTTTAATGTTGTTTGATATATTTGAATTGTTGTTGGTCAGTTTCGAGACGTTCAGAGGTCGGAACGCGCGGGATGGCATCTTTGGAGCATCGTTTGTCTTGCTCGACATTGGTATTGGCTCATTCGAGGTAAGTAACTCTTTTAAAATTAGTTCTGAGGGTATAAAACCCTGAATTATGTGTTATGTGATTGATGTTGAGGTGACACACATACTAGGTGACGGCCGTGTGGGAGTGCATCCTGTGAATTTGTGACTCCGTTGTTTAATGGCACTATTTAGTGGCCCTATTTTGTTGATATCTATGTTTTCACCATGTGATTAAGTAATTGAGTTGTACATCACGCTAGATATCCTGTTTAGGCTTTATGCTTATATTTTTGGGACCCATAGTGGTCGTTTCTTGCTGTCATCTCATCGATTTCATTGATGTTTTGTACTCAGTCACATTCATGCATTCATATCATGTCTCAGTCTCAATTGTAATTTATTGATACATCATATCATTATTTCGGGTCAGTTTTCATGACATTGTGAGCCCGTGCATGAGACTGGAGAGATTGATGACTAAGTGAGGTCGAGAGCCTGATTATGAGTGACAGTTATGGGATCGATGTCACGCCCCAAACTTGGGAGGCGTGGCTGGCACTCGGTGCTGCACTAGCCCGAGCGAACCACTCTGCAACTTTTTTTTTCTGTTTGTAACTATCATGGGCCAACATGGCAAAAACTCATAATGTATAACTGTAGGTGGGCAACACTTTATCACATAACCATTTTTCCTGAAATATGAATACATATGGGCCGTCAAGGTCTCTGACATACTATACAAAATAAACCTCTATCTACATAGCCTAAACGATCATTTGACATCAAATGGGACAGGGTACCAGCCTACCCAGAAGTTTGTAGCAAAACTCTGACATGATGACTCATAGACTCGGCACTCTGAATGAGGTGGAGTCTTACCGATCCCAATCTCGTCTACTATGAGGGCTCGCCAACTAATTATCTATACCTAGAGGAATGATTGCAGGGTCCCCAATAGAAGGACATCAGTACGAATAATGTACTGAGTATGTAAGGCAGATAAATAAGTATATAGAGTACATGGAAGATATGTGGAGTAAAGGACGCAACATGTATGTTTGCATAGCTTTGTGAATTGTTTCATATTTATAATGTCATGCATATGTGTATAAATGTCATACCATGCATAGGTATATGCATTCATAACATCATCAAGCCTCTGAGGGCATCCCATCATATCATTTCAGCCACTGTGGGTAAATCATCAACGTATACCAGCTGATTAGGTGGTGGTGCGTATATAACGCTGTGACCTTTTTCCATATACCATATACATATAATATACATATATATACATATATATATATATATACACACACACACACACAAACATATACTATAACAAGCCTGTCTAAGTCATGAGTAAATGCACAAGTAAATAAATGCAATGCATGAGAAGGACGTTAATAAAATCTCGCAGAATGTCATAGACCATTATGCCTTTGATTAATATCACGAAGTAAACTTTTTCAACTTACGTATTTTTTAAGACCCATGAACATATGATAAAATAATAGGACACATGGGAATTCAAAACATAGGCACCTCTAATACTTCTACGAATAAAGTCATTTATGGAAGTTGTGCATTTTCTCGTTTAGTTTGTATCGTATGGATCATGCCAAAAGAAACGAGGAATAGCTTTAACATACCTGAATCTTAGTATGTCCTCAATCTTTGTATACGAGTCCATGCACCACAAAAATGCATGTCCCAATAACTATTACGATGATCCTGTAGGAACTTATAATCCTAGATAATATCATCGAGACATATGATGATATATAATTTGGCATATCAAGAACTTCGTGCAGCATCCATGTCACGACCCTAAAACTAACCCGGTCGTGATGGCGTCTATCGTGAAACTAGTCCAGCCGACACAACTCCTAAATTAACCATTAATCAATAAGAATCATTTTTTAAGTCTTTTAATTAATCAAATATTTCATAATGCGAGTCTAAATGAACAGTGCAGAAATAATATACAAGCCCGGCATCGGGGTGTCACAAGTCACGAGTATTTACTAAGGTCTGAATACAACGAAGAGTCTAAAAATGTACTAAATACAGTCTAATGGAAACAAAAGCGAGAAAAGCTGTGCTGCGAACGCCGGGCAGCTACCTTGCTAAACTCTGATGACTCTGCCTCTGAGAAATCAACTCCCGCTACCGGGTTCAGAAATACCTGAATCTGCACACAAGGTGCAGGGAGAAATGTGACTACTCCAACTCAGTAAGTAATAAAGGTAAATGAAAGCTGAGCAGTAAGAAAACACGTAAACCACATCATAACGCTACAACAAATGCAGTATATTTCCAAATTACTACAGAAATCATTTAATTCGTAAATCAAGCTCAATTTTCGTAAAAACCTTTTAAAACAACTTTCAATAGTTTCAAACGAGTGATAAAAATAGTGAATAAAAAAATGATAGAACATAAACAGCCTCTCGGGTAAAACATCTACCAAAAACCGCCCCTCGGGCATAATATCAATAGAACCAGCCCCTCGGGCTACCTCACAATCACTCATAATAAGTCCCTCGGGCATAACATGAATCGAGAAATGCCTCTCGGGTAACATGGATCAAGAACATCCCCTCGGGCTTCAATAATAGCCCCTCGAGCTACAATACATCGCTCACATAGGGTACCCGCGCTCACTAGGGGTGTACAGACTCCGGGAGGGCCCCTTACGGCCCAAACGCAATAACAAGCCACCTCGTGGCATAATCAAACAGACTCTCGACCTCATATCAAGCCACCTTGTAGCATACAACTCAGGCCCTCGACCTCAAAATCATGAATCAACATAATACCGCTGCGGCGCGCAGCCCGATCCCATAATAACCTCACAATACAGGCCCTCGGCCCTACTCAGTCAGAAATCTCTAAAAATCACTCGGGTGTAGTAAAATATGATGCTCAACTCAAAATATTATTCAAGATGTCAAAACAGTATAAACATGGCTGAGTTATAAAAATAGTAGATTATAGCATGACTGAGTACAAGTATAAAGTCAAAACAATGAGGAATAGTAGTAAGAATCCCCTAAGGGTCCAAAACAATTGGCACGAGGCCCAGATATGACATTCAATCCAAAACATGATGATAGCAAAGAGTTTTTAATCAAATACGCAGTAAAACAGTCATTTGAGATGGACTAAGTCACAATCCCCAACAGTGAACGACCCACGCTCATCATCTAGCGTGTGCGTCACCTCAAAATAACACAACGATGTGAAATTCGGGGTTTCATACCCTCAGGACAAACATTTACAATCGTTCTTACCTCTATCTGGTCCAAACTCTAGCCCTCTGTGCCTTTGTCTCTCGAATCAGTCTCCAATTGCTCTAAATCTAACCAAAATCAGTTCTACATCATTAATACACGCTAAAGGAACAAAGCCCAAGCGAAAATAATCGAATTAACTCAAAAATTCTGAAATTGGCCAAACCCGATCCCTGGGCCTACGTATTGTAATCCGATAAAAATCACATCAATAGAATCCTCATCCTCCCACGAGTCTATACATACCAAGAACATCAAAATCAGACCTCAAATAGCCCCTCAAATTCCCAATTTACACTCTCCAAATTCAAGGCCTAATTCCCCAATTTTAGGCTTTAATTTCCACATATTTCATGTTTAAACATGTAAGAATCAATATAGGATCGAGTATTGAGTTCAAAAATCTTACCTCCAAGTGTTTCCCTTTGATTCCCTCTTCAATTCTTCTCAAAAAGCTCCAAAATCGCTCAAAAATGGTGAAAGTTAGACCCAAAATCGCGGAAAATGGCAATTTAAACATTCTGCCCAGGCCAAAAATTCCTTCTTCGCGAATGCGGTCAAAGCCTCACGTTCGCGAAGCACAAATAATTCACAGCTCAAATTTTGTCTTACGTGAACACGAACACACCCTCGCGAATGCGATGCCTTACTAAGCTTAGCCTACGCGAATGCGTTATCTCAGTCGCGAACGCGATGCTTAATCAGACTCATCCTTCGCGAATGCGGGACCAAAATCGCGAACGCAAAGGGCAACTGGCCTGCCTCACTTAACATCTCTTCGCGAACGCGGAGAGCAAAACTCTGCAACACTGATATGAAGAAATCTGCAACTTTCAAGACAAGAATTTGATCCTTTTAACCACCCGAAACTCACCCAAGGCCCTCGAGATCTCAACCAAACATGCCAACATATCCCATAACCTCATTCAAACTTGTTCCAACCTTTGGAACGCTCAAAACAACATCAAAACACCAAAATCACATCGGATTCAAGCATAAGAATTCCAAGAACTTCCAAATTTCGCTTTCGATCAAAAAGTCTACCAAACCTCGTCTGAATGATCTAAAATTTTGCACACATGTCAAAAATGACACAACAGACCTACTCCAATTTCCAAAATTCCATTCTGACCCCTATATCAAAATCTCACCTATCAACCGAAAAACGCCAAAATTCCAATTTCGCCAATTCAAGCCTAAATCTATTCCGGACCTTCAAAACACATTCTGTCCACACTCCTAAGTCCCAAATCACCTAATGGAGCTAACTAAATCATAAAAATTCCAATCCGAGATCATATACAAACAAGTTAAAACTTGGTCAACCTTTTCAAATTTTAAGCTTCAAACTGAAAACTGTTCTTCCAAATTCATTCCGATTACCCTGAAAACCAAAACCGACGATTTACATAAGTCAGAATACACCACACGGGGCTAGTCATACCCGAGAACTGGTGAGCGTAGTGCAAAAGCTCAAAATGACCGATCAGGTCGTTACATCCTCCCCCACTTAAACATACGTTCGTCCTCGAACGTGCCCAGAGTTGTTCCGAAACCTATCAAATTACGATATAACCTTACCATGCAACTACTCGGGGGTGATTCCACGTCACCCTATCTCATATAGGTCTGATAGCACACCGTAACTGAAATTTCACAATCCAACCTAACCCATAAACCTTAGAACCATATTTCCACTTCTGAAATCATCTACAAGATCAGAATCTCACATCTATACTCTGAATAGTCCAAACAAGCTGTAACAAACCATATCTGCAACCTCGGATGTAATTACTTGATATACCACACCACTCAAACGCTCGAAGCGATGACTTCTAATCACAGCAGTTGCTCAAAACATCCGAATTTCGATAATAAGCCTCTTATCAAATAAAGCCTCATTCCAACACTTCCGTATACTGTCAATGATAAAAGAAACACATAGAAAGCCATAGCCATTCCTCAGATCAACCATTCGTGAAGCCACTTCTCCCTTGGCAAGAACCATAGCAAATTTCTGAGCCGAACATAGATATTATCCTCCCAACATGCTGAAACCGAATCTGCTTGTATTCATTATGGATCCCAATGATCTCATCTAATCCAACCCAACTACTCTGGTGACATGACATATCAGTACAATCTAAAGCCATAACTCGTGCAATCCGCACACCAATAAGCAACAATCCGAACATACTCAAATCATGAAAATGACTCAAATGAGAGAGCCGTTCCGCAAGCTCACCAGTACCACCACACACAATGTTGAGAACCCATTACACATCGTAGAAACAAAACACATGAATCTAACCTGAAGGATCATACCTCCACATAACTTCATTGCAATGCGTGACCCTATCCAAACACTGGCCCACATGAAACACCTTAAGTCACTATGCTCAAAATCGACAACTACACGCAATTCGATGTCTAGAACTAAAGCAAATCATCATAACCACGGCAAAGCAATTGACATATCATTACACAAACCCGAAAGGACACAACCGATACGCTATCTGCCGAGCAATACCCTATACTCTTCCCGCTCGAATTCCACTGAGAGACCCCAAATAAAACCTCACCACATGTGCCTATAACCAACAAATCCCAATGCCTCGCCACACATAAAGGTAACTCATAGATCTATCAAGGTCATTAATAAGCTCAACAACAATCGGATCAACATATCCCTTAACAATACAACTCGGAGTCAACCAAGCCGACTCAAGTTAGAACACACATCCACATTGGCCTACAAATGAACCACTTATCAAGGAGTCCCTGAAGCTGTTCCTTCAACTCCTTTAACTCTACCGGTGCCACACACTACGGTGCCCAACACCAAATCAATACCAAATCAACAACCCTGTCCGACGACATGCCCGACAGCAGGAAACACATCCAGAAGAATCCCTCATCACTGGAACTGAATCAAATGGTAGGAGTTTCTGGCATAGTCAACGTTATCGCCCTAGCGCAGCAACCTAGAATAACACAACACTGAGACAACTAGTCTATACCCAATATCACACCAAAATCTATCATACTAAGCAACAAGGATACACTCGGGCCTCCAAACCTCCAAGAGTTACCACACAAGACCGATATACGTGGTCCACAACTACGACCTAACCTGTCTACGAGAACTCCCAGTCTCCAAACCCATACATCACGCGAATCACCATACCCGGTCCCAACTCCGCTGTCCGAATATACAACACACCTTTAATACCCAATCATCCCATGAGAGGTACTACTATAATTCTTCTGTGCCACCAAGCAAACTTGAATACCAGCAGTCGATCCAACTAGAGAGTACCGCAATACTAATGAAGTATCATCAACTCAAACACTTGCCCTTTTTCTCAAAATGCATACTCTCATCAAGCCATACCAGTCAGTGATCTCATTTATCTAGTCATCTGAAACTACCAATGCTATCTAAGAATTTATGACTTTTCCTTTCAGAACTGAACTGTGACCTTACACATGCAAATTTCAACCCTACACAACATATCGCATATACCATGCCATCTTATGATAAACATGAGAACTTCATATCCATTCTGAGCCACAAACAACTATGTACTCAACTAGCCAAGAACTTTCCAGTGATCCCATCTAGAAGAAAATCACTATACATCCCATGCTCTTCACGCTCGTAGAAATATACATCTCTAACCGTGGTAGAAACCATCAAGAACTCTCTGAATTCCATTTACACAAAACTAAACCATCAGGACTGAATCCTTCTAACTCAACCAAGCTACGCAGGTCACTAAAACCCAAGAGAATTTCCGCGAAACACCTGTAGAAACTCATTACCTCGTAAACATCCAAAGAACTAATCATATCCTTACTATGCCGATCCTGCCTACTACCAAGCTATCCCATCTATCCAAGTTCCTTTTGATTTACCTTCAACTTGGTACTTCTTCTTGCTATAACACCACTGCTTCTCAACCCCGACTCACCACACGAGACCCAAGCATAACACCACACCATCTAAGGCTCATAAACCGCTGAATACTCTCTTAAATATTCCCAAAAGCACCACATTCAAAATATCTACCCTGGAGGGATGTCCTGCGAATCCAAAGCCATTGCCTTCACCTTCCTAATACTGCTATATAGAATCCCCCAATGATATAGAAATACCACGAGTCTTGACACCCTCCAATGCAAACCTCAGTTTCTAGCCAATTATACAACTTGAAAATCTCCAATTATTACATGTAAAATCTTGAACCCATTAGAACCATTCTCGAGATTCATCCACTCTACTCAAATCGCAATTAGACCGATCAAATGGACCGGATGATCTGTGCTCCAATAACACTCCAACACCGCAGAATGTAACCTTACCTTAATGTAATCAAGCAACTTCCTGTTCTATGCACTGTACATCTTTTACCAATAAAAACTCAAGACATTCCGTGATTCTCATACACCTATGAAGCATAATATAACCTTTGTCAAAGTTTTTCTTTACTCGAGCCATCCTCGGTATCAATCTCCATAAGCCATAACTGATTCACCCGTACGCCTCAAACTGGAACCAACATAGCACATAACCATGCAATCAACTAATCAATAGCAGACTCCCCCACTTGGCTCAAAGTCATAAATCAAAACACACAATAACTCATAATGAGTATACTCTATTACTGCCATAGTACCATTGTGAGATTAAACTCAATCCTTCATAAGCTCGTGAAACACATACCATCTAGTACTTTAAATCTTCTGCAATCCTCGCCTTCACCCTCATAATAGTCAAGCCCACTCTCTTAAGCAACCCAAATTCAAATTGCAACGCGTATATATCTTACTAGTAAAGGAGATATTCCAATAAACAACATAAAGGATCATGCCAACTTCAGAACAATCCGCAGGAGATAGCCCACCTGCCTCACCTCAAACTAACATCTCCTTATACCCTTCCGTTGTTATAAACATTACACAGTTTCTGAACTCATACCACAACGTGAAATCCACTTCACTTCCCAACTAGGCAACATGAAAAGGTCCTTCAACACGCCCACAACTTGGGCTAAACATTAAATCACGATGGAAACCAAGAACCGGATAGTTCTTACTACCCCCAAGCAAGCCCTTCTTGTCTCGATAAACTCATATGCACACATCTCGCAGTCACATCATACTCATCACGTAGCTATCCAACCATCACTCCCATAAATAGGGACACTATCGGACATACAAATCCGAAAGCACGTGCTCACACAATCAACGCCTCAGTGCTCAAGCTATAGGCAAAATCCGGCCTCAAGTCCTCCAGACTGGCCCAACATCAACACACAGAGATCACATCTCACCCCTCGATCAGGGAATCACAAGCTGCCAATGCACAACTGATACCGAGCGCTCATGCGCGCATACGAAAACATGGAATGAATTCAAAGAGTTACATTTCAAGCTTAATCAAGGACGCATGATAAGAATTCAAGAATGTGAAGTTTTTCCTAAAGGTTCTGCAGCCTCCCAAGGATAAGTACAGACGTCTCCATACCGATCCGCGAGACTCTACTAAACCTGCTCATGACTCGTGAGACCTATATAACCTAGGATCTAATACCAACTTGTCACGACCCTAAAGCCGACCCGATCGTGATGGCGCCTATCGTGAAACTAGGTCCACCGACACAACTTCTAAATTAACCATAAATCAATAAGAATCATTTTTTAAGTCTTTTAATAATTCAAATGTTTCATAATGCAAGTCTAAATGAACAGTGCAGAAATAATATACAATCCCGACATCGGGGTGTCACAAGTCACGAGCATCTACTAGGGTCTGAATACAACGAAGAGTCTAAAAATGTACTAAATACAGTCTAATGGAAACAAGAGGGAGAAAAGCTGTGCTGCGAACGCCAGGCAGCTACCTTGCTAAACCCCGATGACTCTGCCTCTGAGAAATCAATACCCGCTATCGGGTTTAGAAATACCTGAATCTACACACAAGGTGCATGGAGTAATGTGACTACTCCAACTCAGTAAGTAATAAAGGTAAATGAAAGTTGAGCAGTAAGAAAACACGTAAACCACGTCATAACGCTACAACAAATGCAGTATATTTCCAAAATAGTACAGAAATCATTTAATTCGTAAATCAAGCTCAGTTTCTGCAAAAACCTTTTAAAACAACTTTCAATAGTTTCAAACGAGTGATAAAAATAGTGAATAAAAAAATGATAGAACATAAACAACCTCTCGGGTAAAACATGTTCCAAAACCGGCCCCTCGGGCATAATATCAATAGAACCAGCCCCTCGGGCTACCTCACAATCACTCGTAATTAGTCCCTCGGGCATAACATGAATCGAGAATCGCCCTTTGGGCAACATGGATCAAGAATTGCCCCTCGGGATTCAATATGAAATAACAACAGCCCCTCGGGCTATAACACATCACTCACACTGGGTACCCACGCTCACTGGGTGCGTACAAACTCTGGGAGGAGCCCTTTACGGCCCAAGCGCAATAACAAGCCACCTCGTAGAATAATCAAACAAGCTCTCGACCTCATATCAAGCCACCTTGTGGCGTACAATTTAGGCCCTCGGCCTCAAAATCATGAATCAACACAATACCGCTGCGGCGCGTAGCTCGATCCCATAATAACCTCACAACACAGGCCCTCGGCCCTAAAGTCAGAAATCTCTAAAAGCCACTCGAGCGCAGTAAAATATGATGCTCAGCTCAAAATATTATTTAATATGTCAAAACAATATAAACATGGATGAGTTATAAAAAAAGTAGAATATAGCATGACTGAGTACAAGTATAAAGTCAAAACAGTGAGGAATAGTAATAAGAATCCCCTAAGGGTCCAAAACAGTTGGCACGAGGACAAAATATGGCATTCAACCCAAAACATGATGATAGCAAACAATTTTCAATCAAATACGCAGTAAAACAGTCATTCAGGATGGACTAATTCACAATCCCCAATAGTGCACGACCCCACGCTCGTCATCTAGCGTGTGTGTCACTTCAAAATAGCACAACGATGTGAATCCGAGGTTTCATACCCTTAGGATAAACATTTACAATCATTACTTACCTCTATCCAGTCCAAACTCTAGCCTACTGTGCCTTTGCCTCTCGAATCAGTCTCCAATTGCTCCGAATCTAACCAAAATCAGTTCCACATCATTAATAAATGCTAAAAGAACAAAGCCCAAGCAAAAATAATCGAATTAACTCAAAAATCCTGAAATTAGCCAAATCTGGCCCCTGGGACTACGTATCGGAATCCGATAAAATCACATCAATAGAATCCTCATCCTCCACGAGTCTAGACATACCAAGAACATAAAAATCGGACCTCAAATGACCCCTCAAATTCTCAATTTACACTCTCCATATTCAAGCCCTAATTCCCCAATTTTAGGCTTTAATTTTCACATATTTCATATTTAAACAAGTAAGAATTAACAAAGGACCGAGTATTGAGTTCAAAAATCTTACCTCCAAGTATTTCCCTTTGATTCCCTCTTCAATTCTTCTCAAAAAGCTCCAAAATTGCTCAAAATGGTGAAAGTTAGACCCAAAATCGCGGACAATGGCTATTTAAACATTGTGCCCAGGCCAAAAATTCCTTCTTCACAAACGTGGTCAAAGCCTCGCATTCGCGAAGCACAAATAATTCACAGCTCAAATTTTGTCTTACGCGAACGCGAACACACCATCGCGAACGCGATGCCTTGCTCAGCTTAGCCTACGCAAACGCGTTACCTCAGTCGCGAATGCGATGCTCAATCAGACTCAACCTTCGCGAACGCGGGACCAACATCGAGAACACAAAGGGCAACTGGCCTTACTCAACATCTCTTCGCGAATGCGTGAGCCCTCTCGCAAACGTGAAGAGCAAAACTCTGCAACACTAATTTGAAGAAATTTGCAACTTTCAAGATAAGAACTTGATCCGTTTAACCACCCGAAACTCACCCGAGGCCCTCGGGACCTCAACCAAACATGCCAACATATCTCATAACCTCATTCAAACTTGTTCCAATCTTCGGAATGCTCAAAACAACATCAAAACACCAAAATCACATCGGATTCAAGCCTAAGAATTCCAAAAACTTCCAAATTCCGCTTTCGATCAAAAAGTCTACCAAACCTCGTCCGAATGACCTGGAATTTTGCACACATATAACAAATGACACAATGGACCTAATCCAACTTCCGAAATTCCATTCGACCTCTATATCAAAATATCACCTATCAACCGGAATTCAGAATGTGTTTTGAAAGTCCGGAATAGAGTTAAACTTGAATTGGTGATAGGTGAGAATTTGATATAGGGGTCGGAATAGAATTCCGAGAGTTTCTGTAGTTCTGTTGTGTCATTTGGGATGTGTGCGCAAAATTTTAGGCCATTCGGATATGATTTGGTTGGATTTTTGATCAAAAATGTAATTTAGAAGAATTTGGAATTCTTAGGCTTGAATCCGATGCGAATTTGGTGTTCGCGAAGAAGGTATTAAGGCCTGGGCAGAATGTTTAAATGCTCGTCTTATCCGCAATTTTGGGGTTTATTTCTTCCATTATTGGTCGTTTTTGGAGCTTTTTGAAGAGGATTGAAGAGGGATTCATGGGGAATCACTTGGAGGTAAGATTCTTGGACTTAAAACTCGATTCTATTGTGAAATCTACCTAATAAATCATGGAATTTAAGCCAAAAATTGAGGAATTAGGGCTTGAGATTAAGAGACTTTAAAATGAGAATTTGAGGGGTCATTTGGACTCCGAATTCAGTGTTCTTGGTATGTATGGACTCGTGGGAGGATAAGGATTCCGTTGATGTGATTTTTATCGAATTCCGAGACGTGAGCTCGGGGGTCGGATTTTGGTAATTTCAGGATTTGTGTTGTAAATTGATTATTTTTGCTTGGGCTTCATTCCCTTAGCATATTTTGATGCCGTGATTCTTGTTTTGGATAGATTCGATGCGAGTGGAGGCCAATTCGAGGGGTAAAGGCATTGCGAGCTAGAGATTCAACTGGTTTGAGGTGAGTAATGATTGTAAATGATGTTCTAAGGGTATGAAACCCCGGACTTGCACATCGTTGTGCTATATTGATGTGACACACACGCTAGATGACGAGCGTGGAGTCGTGCACTATTGGGTATTGTGACTTAGTACGTCCCAAATGACTGTTTTACAGCGTATTTGATTGGAAACTAATTGCTATCATCATGTTTTGGGCTGGATGTCATATTTGGGCCTCGTGCCAACTATTTGAACCCTTCGGGGATTTTTATTGATATTTCCTCACTGTTTTGACTTTATACTTGAACTCAGTCATGCTTTATTTCACCGTTTTTATAACTCATCCATGTTTACTCTGTTTTAATATATCAAATGATATTTCAAATATTATTTTGGGCTGAGCATCATGTTTTACTGTTGCCCGAGTGGCTTATGTGATTTTGACTGAGTAAGGCCGAGGACCTGTGCTATGAGGATACTTTTGGGTCGGGCTGCACGCCATAACGGTGATACACTGATTATGATTATGAGGCCGAGGGCCTGAGATATGTACGCCACGAGGTTACTTGATTTATATGAGGCCGATGGCCTAGTGATGATGCCACGAGATGGCTTGATATTGCCCTTGGGCCGTAAGGGACCCCTCCAGGAGTTTGCACCCCCAGTGAGCGCGGGTACCCATTGTGATGTGAGATTGAGCCCGAAGGGCTGGTATGTTGTGAGATGTTGCCCGAGGGGCGGAATTGTTGATACTGTGCCTGAGGGTATGTGTTTATTTTTCTTAATTACCTGTCAATTATCTGCTTAATTGTTGAAAAAAAGCTTTTCATGAAGTTAAATTTGAGTTAAAGGATTTTTACTGTGATGACCTGAAGGGTCATCACCGTAATTCTTCCTTGTTCCGCACTTTCGAGGCCTTGAAAACCTCGCTTTTAGTTGCCTCGATTGGCGTGCGCAGTTCGGGCACGTAGCCGGAAAGTTTTTATGTTAGAATATGTGAATTATGTGAAACATTCGATGAATTTTGGTATTAATATGCATAATGTTGACTTCGGTCAATATTTTGGGTAAACGGTCCCAGACCTGTGATTCGACGGTCCCGGAGGGTCCGTAGAAAAATATGGGACTTGGGCGTGTACCCGGAATTAAATTCCAAGGTCCCAAGCCCGAGAAATGAATTTTTGTGTGAAATTGTTTTCTGAAATTAATTAAGGAAAATGAAGAAGAAAATTGATCAGAAAACTGTGGTATCGGGCTCGTATTTTGGTTCCGACGCCCGGTACGAGTCTTAAATATGTTTTAAGCACTATCTGTAAAGTTTGGCTAAAAACGGACGTCATATGACGTGTTTCAGACTTAAAATGGAGAATTTGAGTTATGAAAGTTGAAGAAAGAAAATCATGTGTTTGAGGCTTGATCCTAAGTATATGATGTTATTTTGGCGATTTGATCGCACGAGTAAGTCCGTAAGATGTTTTTAAGGTTGTGTGCATGTTTGGTTTGGAGGCCCCGAGGGCTCGGGTGAGTTTTGAATGGGGCCCGGGAGGTCTTGGACTTAAGAAGATGCAGGTTCAGGTGTTGCAGACACCAGCGCGGCCGCGGTCATTTCCGCGCGGTCCGCGCTGGAGCCGCGCGGCCGCGATGCATTTTTGTGCGGTCCGCGTGGCTGAGTCTGAGGGCTAGGGTTTCAGGTTAACCAGTGCGGCCGCGCACCAAAACAGTGCGGTCCGCGCTGGAAGGGTTCAGAGAAGCCCCAATTTTTTCTCCCACTTGGCACGGCCGCAACACATTTTTGTGCGGTCCGCGCCAGGTCCTCAGAAAGGTATACAAGTTCGGAAAATCTCAGTCATTTTTCACTTTTCAAAAACCCAAAACCTAAGAGGCGATTTTCCAAACAACGTTTTTTTCTCCAAAACGATTGGTAAGTGATTTCTAACTTAATTTCTTTATTCCTTAACATCTTTTAACATAATTTCAACTTCAAATCAAAGATTTTCATGGGTAAAATTGGGTGTTTTGGGTAGAACCTAGGTTTTCTACAAATTGAGAAGTTGGACCTCAATTTGGGGTCTGATTTAAAAAAAATCATATATTGGGATTCATGGGGGAATGGGTAACCGGATTTTAGTCCGAACCTCGAGTTTCGACCACGTGGGTCCGGGGGTATTTTTGACCTTTTTGGGAAAAACCTTGAAAAATTTATTTTCATGCATTGGGGATGATTCATTTAGTAATTATTAATGTGATTAAGTAACTTATGACTAGATTCGAGCGGATTGGTGGTGGAATCAAGAGGTAAAGCTATACTAGAAACGTGAGTTGAGTTTGGAGCATTCGAGGTAAGTGTTTGTTCTAACTTTAGCTTGAGGGAATAGGATTGGGATGATATTTGCTACTTGCTAATGTGGAGTACGGTGTATAGGCATGGTGACGGTTATCTATGCACCGGAGTCTAGCATGACCGTGAGTCTTGATTGCTTTTAATTCGAATAATGTGACACAAGCTCCTTGTTTATTTGATAAGTTTCATATAATGTGAACGGTTGAGGAAGAATGATTTAAAAGGAGAATGTGTTGTGAATACTCCCTTGCCGGGTTAAAGGTATTGAGTTGTTATTCTCCCCTAAAGGGGTCTACTATATGAAGTCAGATATTATGAACTATATTATGGGATCGTGTGGCACGCCGTCCACTTATATATGATATTATGGGATCGTGTGGCACGCCGTCCACTTATATATGATATTATGGGATCGTGTGGCACGCCATCCACTTATATATGATATTATGGGATCGTGTGGCACGCCGTCCACTTATATATGATATTATGGGATCGTGTGGCACGCCGTCCACTTATATATGATATTATGGGATCGTGTGGCACGCCGTCCACTTATATATATATATATCATGGATATATATATATATATATATATATATATATATATATATATATATCATGGAAACCGGAGTTTCTTCTGTTTATTTTCGATATTTCATTTTTATCTGTTACTCCCCGATAGCATGTCCCCTCCCAGTTTTACTTTGTATTATCTTGTTATTGTTTTCTTGCACTTGTTGTATATGTATCTGTACAGGTTAATTGTGGTAGGTACTGTCTAGCCTCGTCACTACTTCGCCGGGGTTAGGCCAGACACTTACCAGCACATGGGGTCGGTTGTGCTGATGCTACACTCTGTGCATTTTTGTGCACAGATCAGGGAGCAGCTTATGGACCGCAGCAGTAGGACTTCTGGGAGCTATCTTCAGTCCAGGGACTCTCGAGGTAGCCTAGCTGGCGTTCGCAGGCCGAAGTCCCTTTTCCATGTTTTTTTTCGTTTGTTTATCTTGTATCAGATAAACATGATGTATTTTCCTTTCAGACATTGATTGTAGTATTCTGTAGTAGTCCGTGAGCTAGTGACACCAGACTTTGGGTAGCATTTTGGTTCAAACTTCTGCACTTTTGGTTTTCAGTTGCTTTAAATTTAAAGTCTTCCGCTTAGATTTTGTCTCGTTTATTATATTGTTTGAAAAAAGCAGGAAAGGTGTTTAAAATATTTGGCTTGCCTAGCTCCTATAGAAGGCGCCATCACGACACCTGATGGTGGGAAATCCGGGTCGTGACATTTACCTATCTTTCACTAGTTTACTGTTTTTAAGGGTTTTACTGCTTCATTTAAGCATGCCTTGTGCCTTACGTGATTTCGTGCTTTCAGTCTTTATTTATGATTATTACTCACTGGGTTGGAGTACTCACTTTACTCTCTGCATCCTATGTGCAGATTCAGGCGTATCTGGTCCCGCTCCCGAGTGCTAATCATTTCCGGCTCAGGCGGATCCGAGGAGTCTCTAGGTAGCTGTTGGCGTTCGCAGCCCGGAGCTCTGCCCTATCTTACTTCTTCATGTTCTTAGTTTCTATATTAAACTCTGTAGTTTGATTTGGAGTACTCCGTTTTGTTAGATGCTCATGACTAGTGACACCCCGGTATCGGGCTGTGTTGGGTTATTTTCCGCGAATTATGCTATTAACTGCTTAAACCTTGATTTATTTGATCATGTTTATACTGTTTCTTAATGCTTAACTGTTAAATTCTGAAATGAGTAGTTTCGGCTGGCCTTGTCTTCACGAGAGGCGTCATCACGACCGGGTCCAAGTTTAGGGTCGTGACAGGCACGATTGATTTCATACCTATAACCAGTGGCAAACTCCAATACAGGTTACTGGGGGATGTGAACTTCTGGAATGTGTGGTGAAGATTTGTGAATGAAGGCGCTAGCGTTGCTCCACAAAAACAATCCAGCCAGAGCAACTATCAAACTATGACAGAGCAAGGTAAGGAAATGATATTCTACTACTTCAAAGAGAACCCAAGCCAAAGTGTCATAGCAAACATTAGCTTGCATCTTCTGATGGAAGTGAATATTACTATGTAAATCAGCTTAAGTTGCCACATAATCCCAAGTGACTAAGAGTCACTTGTTTGGGAAAGTGGCTTGCTGCCACGTAAATTCCCTTGTTGGGAATTTAAATTTTACCCGCTACTCGGTAATTAATCAATTACTCGTATAATTAAGAATTATTTAAAATTACTTACAATTTTATTTATTTTTAATACACTTTATACATTCTACTATTATGGTCATATGATACCACATAAAATAAATTCATACACTATTATTTTTATAAAAACATCATATTAAAATACATATACTTTCTCAACTTATAATTTTCCTAATCTTATATAAAGAGTAAAAATTTTCGTACGCTTAATTCTTAAAATGGTAAAAAAAAATAACCCGTGAGAAAATAATTTCTATCTTTACAATAAAGAAAATCTCATAAACTTTCTTATATTATGTGTATAATTTAAAACATTTTCGAAAATAGTAATATTAATAACTATATAAAATCATATTTTTAAAATATTTTTTTAACAATAAATATTCCACTCAAAATAAATACCATATCAATCACACATTTGTGCTATATGTACAATGGGAATACAATAGTGAGTTTTATCATAATATTAATTAGATTAATGAAATGATTTAAAAATATGTTTATTTTGTATGATGTATTAGAAATACATTGATGAATAATGAATAAAAATAATATGTTGATAGTATAAAAATAAGAAGCGTTGTACAATTAGTTTGTAATTATGTAACAGTTTTGACAGTTTGTAGAGAATTACCTTGTAGTGTATTAGAACTTATGTAAGAGATGAATGTGACGCATTAAAGTAATTTAAACATTGTGATAATAGTAATATTGGTTAAATAAATTTTATACAAGTAGGTTATGTATAATGATTTGTAAGTGGATGTTCTAATATTGTGTGATGGAAAAGATGTTTAATGACTATTGACGTAAAAAAATATTCTTAATAAGTATCAAGTAACAATGTGATTATGATGAGAGAAAAGTTATTTCATTATGGTGGTTATGGGGTAACGTAGTAACTATATATTAATATAAAGGAGAGATATAGAAGAGTGATGCGGCATCTCTCATAGGTGAGGATTGCTATTTATCTTTTTTCATGTTTTTTTTGCCATTTTTTCTTTTTTTTTAATTCCCATTTGTATTATCAAAAGTTATGTTTTTCAAAAATGAGAGGAACGGTTGCAACAATTAATTACTGTTGGAGTTTGAAAGACGCTTGCTATGAAAGGTTACGACAGTAATTTCCTTTTCTAATTATGGCAATTAAAGTAGTAAACAAGTAATTGCCTATAAATATTTTGGTCAATTCCCCTGTAATTAATGTTATTAATTAATACGTTTAATATAAATTAGCTCTTCCTTTTTGACAACTATAGTAGCACTCCAACACATATATGTATTCGCTTTAGCAACTTAAAAAATATAATGCAAATGATGGAAATCCATGTCATGGAACATTTTCTTTAACTTTGCCTATACTTTTCTTTGAGGAAGATAATCTCATGAAAACACTCTATAGAAGCAAGCATCTATAAACTGATTGGTTCATCATAAGCGATCGAGAAAGAATTGGACAAACATGTATTAACAGAATAATAGAGGTGAGTTTTTCAAAATCTTATTTGGCATTTTCTTATTCATTTTATATAACTATATATAGATGTTATAATTTTGAATTTCTTTCTTTCTTTTAACGGTGTTCGTGTTGGAATCATAAATTTTCATTTGATTTGTGATTTTATCAATCAATTTATAGAAATTATTTATCTTTGACTACGTATGAATTCTTTTTATCTTTTCTATTTTAACTAAATTCACTGAAATACCATTAGTAAGATTATTAATGTGGTCCAGGTAAAATTTTCGTCTCTAAAAATTAAAATTGTAAGTAATCTCTTCAGTTTAAAATAGTCGTATATTTTGGTTCTTTACTTACTAATATTTGCCGCGCGATAAGTTCACTAGTTAATGATAATTGCAGGGACATAATAAAGTATTAATAAATGTACTTATGATGGTAATGGTTGTAGTTGAGATTGTATTGCTGAAAGGCGGTGCAGATTGTATTGTAGATGACTGGGCATATTCATTAGTAACAGAGTGATTAACATATTAAAGAATTATAGAAAACCAAAATGTATCTAACGGTATCAATGTTGTTAAACATATGTAGTCTTAATTACATACTCACAATTTCTCTATAATTTCGTGAATTGTTTTAATCCCTTTGAGCTCATATGGATTGCTACGACTTATTCAAATATTAAAGTACGGGATGTAACATCCTTCCTCCCTTTAGAGCATTCCTCCTCGAATGTTAATTCTTAGAGATTTAGAAAATTTTCACTAGGGTCTCCTCTGTAACTTAACCTAAAACCCAAACTATATTTAAAATCTCGACTATTCACAACTTTTTGAACATAGGTGGAAATTAAGCCTTAAATCTCTACTATAACACATGCACCTCTGGTGCATACAAAATCTGGCGAAAGCTTCATACTGCTTTCATATGACTCAGCTCTATGGCACGATCTTGAAACAAAAGAAGGGAAACATTTCTTAAATGCCCTATAGCCTCTCAATTGTAAATGTGGCGCACAACACACCTATAAGTGAGATTCTACTAGGCACGACTTTGCAGACTCCCTAGGACACGACTTGCTCTGATACCACTTTGTCATGCCCCAAACCTGGGAGGCGTGGCTGGCACTCGGTGCCGCACTAGCCCGAGTAAACCACTCTACAACTTTTTTTTTTCTGTTTGTAACTATCATGGGTCAACATGGCTACAATTCATAATGTAAACTGTAGGTGGGCAACTGTCACGACCCAAAATTTCCATCCTCTGGAGTCGTGATGACGCCTACTAATGTGAGCTAGGCAAACCAATCCTTAACAACTTACTTCATTAACAAATCACTTCTTTTAACGATTATCAGTGATAGCATGAAAACAACGGAATTTAATGAATATATAGAAGACTTAAATTAAAGAAACTGAACAATAATACGGAAATCAACATATGCCTCTACCCAAGAACTGATGCCACATTACTCACGAACTTCTAAGAGTACTAAATACAACCGTTTGAAAGAAAAATATAAACTGTTTGTCTCGAATACATGAGATAACAGACTGAAATAAAGATAGATGAGACGACGGGACTGCGGATGCTTGCAAGGCTACCTCGGTGTCTCACTAGACTGAAAGCTGGCTCCCGCTCTACTGCTGCTGTCCAAGACCTGGTGTGCAAAAGAGCACAGAGTGTAGTATCAGCACAACTGACCCCATGTGCTGTTAAGTACCTGGCCTAACCCCGACGAGATAGTGATGAGCCTAGGACCAGACTCCAGATAAACCTGTGTAGTTATATACTATATGGTGGAAAAGTAAACAGGTAATAAGCAATCAAAGCTGGGAAGGGGAAACATGCTCACGAGGTAGCAGATAAAACAGAATATCAAATAATAGTAAGGAAACTACAATTTAACTTCTAACCCGGATAAAGAGAAATAAGGCAACTTTCACTTTCTGTTTCATCTTGTTGCAGGCGTGCAACCCGATCCATTTCTCATATCTTGTGGTAGGCGTACCACCCGCTCTCATTTCAGTATATCTTGTGGTAGGCGTACCACCCGCTCCCATTTTATCATATCTAGTGGTACGCGTAACACCCGCTCCCATTTCGTTATATCTCGTGGTAAGCGTACCACCCGCTCCCATTTCATTATATCTCGTGGTAGGCGTACCACCCGCTCCCATTTTATTACATCTCGTGGAAGGCGTACCACCCGCTCCCATTTCATTATATCTAGTGGTAGGCGTACCACCCGCTCCCTTTTATATTTCATCACACAATCACAAGAAATCCCGACAAGGGAACATAAATAATATAATAACTTCCCAGCAAGGGAACACAACAATATTATAATTTTTTCGGCAAAGGAACAACAATATTTAATTAGTCATCTAGGCAAGGGAGAATAAGCTATAACCAATCTCAACTTGACTTGTACTCAGTTCAATTATTGAAAATGCTCAATCGTCGAAGATCATTAAGTAAAGCACCCAAGTGTCATTTAAGAACACAACAACTTTCAATTTAAAACTCACGGTCATTCTTGACACCAACGTATAGATACTCGTCACCATGCCTATACGTCGTACTCAACAAGAAGCAAGTAGCAAGTATGACTCAACTCCTAATCCCTCAAGCTAGGGTTAGACCAAACACTTACCTCGATGCCTTGATCACCACTCAAGTCTCAACTATAGCTTTACCCCTTGATTCCACCACCAATCCGCTCGAATCTAGTCACAAGTTACTTAATTACATCAATAAGTGCTAAATGAATCAACCCCAATGCATGAAAATGAGTTTTCTAAAGTTTTACCCAAAAGTTAGAAATCACCCCTGGGCCCACGTGGTCGAAACCGGAGGTCTGGACCGAAACCCGATTACCCATTCCCATACGAATCCAAATTTATAATTTGTTTTGAAATCGGACCTCAAATTGAGGTCCAAATCCCCAATTTTAGAAAAACCTAGGTTCTACCCAAAACACCCAATTCCCCCATGAAAATCTTTGATTTGAAGTTGAAATCATGTTAAAAGATGTCAAGGAGTGAAGAAACGTTAGAAATCACTTACCAACGTTTTGGAGAAGAAAGGTTGTTTGAAAAATCGCCTCTTATGTTTTTGAGGTTTTGAAAAGTGAAAAATAGCTGAAATTCTCGTTTATTTATACCCCTCTCAGACCCCCAGTGCGAACCACATCAAATGGACTGCGGCAGCACAACCTCCATCGCGGACCGCATAAAGGCGACCGCGGTCGCGTTGGCCCCTCCCTGAAGACCTGCAGTTGAGCACCCTGTGCGGACCGCACTAAGGCGACTGCGGCCGCACAGCTTCCACCGCGGACCGCACAAAGGCGACCACGACCACACTGGCCCCTCCGCGGTCGCACGCGATTTCTCGCGGACCGCACTAGAGGGTTCAGAGACTGTGGCTTCCTGAACCTGCAACACCTGACTTTCTAAGCCTAAGGCATCACGGAACCTACTCGAAACTCACCCAAGCCCTCGAAACTCCAACCCAAGTATACACACAACCTCAAAAATATCGTACGAACATATTCGTGTAATTAAATTACCAAAATAACATCACGAGCATCGAATTGAACCTCGTGTAATTATAAGACCTGTACCGGGCGCCGGAACCAAAATACGGGCCCGATACCATTGCTTTCTACTCAGTTTTCATTTCAAATCTCGTTAATCAATTTCTGATAATAATTTCACTTAAAATTTTATTTCTCGGGCTTGGGACCTCGGAATTTGATTCTGGGCATACGCCCAAGTCCCATATTTTTCTACGGACCCTCCGGGACCATTGAATCACGGATCTGGGTCTGTGTACCCAAAATGTTGACCGAAGTCAAGATTATTCCTTTTAACATCAAAACTTAGCATTTGTTTTCATAGAGTTTCATATTTAAGCTTTCCGGTTATGCGTCCGAACTGTGCATGCAATTCAAGGCAACTCTAATGAGGTTTTCAAGGCCTCGGAGACACATAAATTAATTGAAAGCAAGTGACGACCCTTTGGTCGTCACATTCTCTACCTCTAAAACAACCGTTTGTCCTCAAACGGACAGAAGAAGGAAGTACCTGAGTTGGGGAAAAGATGAGGATAACGGCTACGCATATCGGACTCGGACTCCCAGGTCGATGCCTCAGGAGGCTGACCTCTCCACTGAACACGAACCGAAGGAAAACTCTTTGACCTCAACTGTCGAACCTGCCAGTCTAGAATAGCCACCGGCTCCTCCTCATAAGACAAGTCCTTGTCCAACCGGACAGTGCTGAAATATAACACGTGGGATGGATCGTCGTGATACTTCTGAAGCATGGACACATGAAATACTGGATGTACGGCTGATAAGCTAGGCGGCAATACAAGTTTATAAGCCACCTCTCCCACTCGATCAAGAATCTCAAATGGACCAATGAACCTAGGGCTAAGCTTGACCTTCTTCCCGAATCTCATCACACCCTTCATAGGAGACACTCGGAGCAATACCTGCTCACCAACCATAAAAGCCACATCTCGAACCTTGCGGTCTGCATAACTCTTCTGCCTAGATTGAGCTGTACAAAGCCTATCCTAAATGATCCTGACCTTGTCCAAGGCCTCCTAAACCAGATCCGTACCCAACAACCGAGCCTCTCCCGGCTCAAACCACCCAACCGGAGATTGACACCGTCTACCATATAAAGCCTCATAAGGAGCCATATGGATGCTCAACTGGTAGCTGTTGTTGTAGGCAAACTCTGCTAAAGGCAAAAACTGATCCCACGAACCTCCAAAATTGATGACACAAGCTCTGAGTATATTCTCCAAAATCTAAATAGTCAGCTCGGACTGCCCGTCCGTCTGAGGATGAAATGCTGTACTCAACTCAACCTGGGTGCCCATCTCTCGCTGAACTGCTCTCCAGAAATGCGAGGTAAACTGCGTATCTCTATCCGAAATAATAGATACGGGTACACCATGAAGACGAACAATCTCCCGGCTATAGATCTCAGCTAACCTCTCGGATGAATAGGAGACTGCCACAGGAATGAAATGCGCTGACTTGGTCAGCCTATCAACAATGACCCAAACTGCGTCAAACTTCTTCCGAGTCAGCGGAAGTCCAATAACAAAGTCCATAGTAATCCGCTCCCACTTCCACTCGGGAAGCTCAATCCTCTGAAACAGCCCACCAGGCCTCTGATGCTCGTACTTAACCTACTGACAATTCAAACATCGAGCCACATATGCAACAATATCCTTCTTCATTCTACGCCACCAATAATGCTGCCGCAAATCCTGATACATCTTCGCGGCGCCTGGATGAATAGAGTACCGGGAACTATGGGCCTCCTCTAAAATCAACTCTCAAAGCCCATCCATATTAGGCACACAAACTCGCCACTACAATCTTAAAACTCCATCATCACCTAAGGTAACCTGCTTGGCACCTCCACGCTGCACCGTGTCTCTAAGGACACACAAATGGGGATCATCAAATTGTCGATCACGGATACACTCCAATAATGAAGATCGAGCGACCATGCAAGCTAATACTCGGCTAGGCTCAGAGATATCCAATCTCAAAAATCAATTGGCCAAAGCCTGAACATCCAACACAAGCGGCCTCTCACCGACCGGAATATAAGCAAGACTGCCCATGCTGGCTGACTTTCTATGCCTTTCCCGGTGATATAAGATGGTGATATCATAATCCTTCAACAACTCCAACCATCTCCTCTGCCTCAAATTCAACTCCTTTTGCTTGAACAAATACTGAAGACTCTTGTGATCAATAAACACCTCACATGCCACGCCATACAGATAATGCCTCCAAATCTTCAATGCGTGAACAATGACTGCCAACTCTGAATCATGGACCTGATAGTTCTTCTCATAAATCTTCAACTACCTCGAAGCATAGGCAATGACCTTGCCATCTTGCATCAACACTGCACCAAGCCCAATATAGGAAGTATCGCAATAAACTATGTAAGGCCCTGAACCTGTGGGCAAAACCAACACCGGTGCGATAGTCAGAGTTGTCTTGAGCTTCTGAAAGTTCGCCTCACACTCGTCTGACCATCTGAACTGGGCACTCTTCTGGGTCAACCTGGTCATCGGTGCTGCAATAGATGAGAACCCCTCCACAAACTGACGATAGTAGCCTGTCAATCCCAAGAAACTCTGAATCTCTGTAGCTGATATTGGTCTAGGCCAGTTCTTGTCTGCCTCAATCTTCTTCGGATCAACCTGAATACCCTTTGCTGGTACAACATGACCCAGAAATGCAATTGAACTCAGCCAGAACTCACACTTCGAGAACTTAGCATATCACTGACTATCTTTCAGAGTCTGAAGAACCACTTTGAGATGCTGCTCGTGCTCCTCCTGGCTGCGGGAATATATCAAAATATCATCAATGAAGACTATCATGAATGAGTCCAAATAAGGCCTGAACACGGTTCATCAAATCCATAAAAGCCGCTGGGGCATTTGTCAACCCAAATGACATGACCAAGAACTCATAATGCGCGTACCGAGTGCGGAAAGCTGTCTTAGGGACATCGGATGCCCTAATCCTCAACTGATGGTAGCCAGATCTCAAGTCGATCTTTGAAAATACCTTGGCACCCTGAAGCTGATCGAACAAATCATTGATCCTCGGCAGTGGATACTTATTCTTGATGGTGACCTTGATCAACTGCCGGTAATCAATGCACATTCTTATCGAACCATCCTTTTTCTTAACAAACAACATCGGCGCACCCCAAGGCGCAACATTGGGTCTAATGAAACCCTTCTCAAGCAAGTCCTGCAACTGCTCCTTCAACTCTTTCAACTCAGGCGGGGCCATGCGATACGACAGAATAGAAATGGGCTAAGTGCCCGGAGCCAAATAAATGCAAAAGTCAATATCCCTGTCGGGCGGCATACCCGACAGGTCTGAAGGGAATACCTCAGGAAAATCATGAACCACGGGCACAGAATCAATAGAGGTAACCTCCGCACTAGAATCACGAACATAAGCTAAATAGGCCAAGCACCCTTTCTCGACCATACGCCGAGCCTTCACAAAAGAAATGACGCTACAGGTAGAATGACCAGGAGTCCCTCTCCACTCTAAACGAGGCATACCCGGTAAAGCTAAGGTCACAGTCTTGTCGTGACAGTCCAAGATAGCGTGGTAAGGTGATAGCCAATCCATCCCCAATATGACATTGAAATTGACCATGTCTAGAAGCAATAAATCCACACGAGTCTTAAGACCCCCAATCATAACTACACAAGAGCGATGAACTCGATCTACCACAATAGAATCACCCATCGGTGTAGACACATAAATAGGAATACTCAACGAATTACTAGACATGACCAGATACGGTGCAAAATAAGATGACACATACGAGTGTGTAGACCCTGGATCAAATAACACTGAAGCATCTCTATCACAAACCAGAACCGTACCTATAATAACTGCATCTGAAGCCTCAGCCTTGGGCCTGGCTGAGAGGGCATAACATCGGGGCTGGGCCCCACCACCTTGAACTACCTCTCTGGGATGGCCTGCAGCTGGCTGGCCTCCACCTCTGGCGGCCAGAGCTCCACCTCTAGGAACTCTACCTCCACCTCTAGCACCTCTACCCCTACCTCTAGCTTGCTGGGCGGGCTATGGAACATCTGATGCCTGAACCATAGCACGGGAACCCTGATGCGGAGAACTACTCGAAGCCCGAGGGTAATGCCTAGCAATGTGCCTCGTGTCGCCACAAGTAAAACAAGCCCTCGGCTGCTGAGGCTGATGACCCTGAAAACTCTGAAGCGGCGGTGCACTAGTAGGTGCTGGTGGTGCACTGAAGGAATGCTGATCAGAATACTAAATTGGAGGACCACAACCACCTGAAGCACCGTGAAAAGCCTGAAGAGCTGACTGAAAGGGCCTAGGAAGATGTCCTCTACCATATGAATCTCTACCTCCAGATGAGGTACCACTAAATCTGCCTGAATGACGGGGCCTCTTATCTGACCCTTGACCACCTCCCTGCGACAGAACCATCTCAACTCTGTGGTCCACATTGGCCGCCTCCTGAAAAGTGATCTCACTCTCGGCCTCCTTGGCCATCTGGAGATGAATCGGCTGAATAAGACCGTCAATAAACCTCATCACCTCTCTCTCTCTGTGGGAAGTATGACAAGAGCATGGCGAGCTAAGTCAATGAACCTAATCTCATACTAGGTGACCGTCATGGAACCCTGCTGGAGGCGCTCGAACTGCCTCCGATAGGCCTCTCTCTGAGTAACGAGGAGAAACTTCTCCAGAAACAATACTGTAAATTGCTCCCAAGTCAAAGATGGCGACCCGACTGGCCTAGCTAAGCAATAATCCCTCCACCAAGTCTTGGCGGATCCAAACAAGAGGAATGTAGCAAAATCGACCCCATTGGTCTCAACAATACCCATGTTCCTGAGAACCTCATGACAACTATATAGAAAATCCTGGGGATCCTCAGAAGAAGCACCGCTGAAAGTAGTAGTGAAGATCTTGGTGAACCTATCTAGCCTCCACAAAGCATCAACAAACATAACCGCTCTATCACCGGTCTGAGCTACTACACCCGGCTGAACTGCTCCAACTGGCTGAACCGTTGGAGTCTGAATCTGAGGAGCTACCTGCTCCGGAGTGCGTGTAGCAAGATTTTGAGCCCCTCCTACAGCCTGAGAAGTGGCTGGTGCTACAGGAAGCAAACCTGCTCGGGTGACACTCTCTATGAGGCCCACCAATCGGACTAGAGCGTCTTGAATAACTGGGGTAGCAATAAACCCCTCTGGGACCTGAGCTGGGCCCACCGGAACTGCTAGAGCCGGAACCTCCTCCTGAAAATCAACCTAAGGCTCCGCCACTGGTGCTGCTACTCGGGGCTGAACTCTGCCCCTACCTCGACCTCTAGCACGACCTCGACCTCTGCCCCTAGTGGGAGCTGCTGCTGGGGGCTCGGGATACTGAGCGGTAGATGAGGAAATGCGTGTTCTTGCCATCTGCGAGAGAATAAAGTAGAAATCCAATTAGCATTTGAGGAACAAATCCGCACGACAAGAAAGAACAAATGTGAGATTTCCCTAACTCTGTAGCCTCTGGGGGATAAATACAGACGTCTTCGTACCGATCCCTCAGACTCTACTATGCTTGTCCGTGAGTTGTGAGACCTATGTAACCTAGAGCTCTGATACCAACTTGTCACGACCCGAAATTCCCACCCTCGGAAGTCGTGATGGTGCCTACTAATGTGAGCTAGGCAAGCCAATCCTTAACAACTTACTTCATTAACAAATCACTTCTTTTAACGATTATCAGTGATAACATGAAAATAGCGAAATTTAATGAATATACGAAAGACTTAAATTAAAGAAACTGAACAATAATACGCAAATCAACATATGCCTCTACCCAAGAACTGGTACCACATTATTCACGAACTTCTAAGAGTACTAAATACAACCGTTTGAAAGAAAATATAAACTATTTGTCTCGAATACATGAGATAACAGACTGAAATAAAGATAGAGGAGACGTCGGGCCTGCGGATGCTTGCAAGGCTACCTCAGTGTCTCACTGGACTAAAAGCTGGCTCCCGTGCTACTGCTGCTGTCCAAGACCTAGATCTGTGCAAAAGAGCACAGAGTGTAGTATCAGCACAACTGACCCCATGTGTTGGTAAATGTCTGGCCTAACTCCGATGAGGTAGTGACGAGGCAAGGACCAGACTCCAGATAAACCTGTGCAGTTATATACTATATGGCGGAAAAGTAAACAGGTAATAAGCAATCAAAGCTGGGAAAGGGGAAACATGCTCCGGAGGTAGCAGATAAAACATAATATAAAAGAATAGTAAGGAAAACTACAATTTAACTTCTAACACGGATAAAGAGAAATAAGGCAACTTTCACTTTCAGTTTCATCTTGTTGCAGGCGTGCAGCCCGATCCCATTTCACATATCTTATGGTAGGTGTACCACCCGCTCCCCTTTCAGTATATCTTGTGGTAGGCATACCACCCGCTCCCATTTCAGTATATCTTGTGGTAGGCATACCACTCGCTCCCATTTCATCATATCTCGTGGTAGGCGTACCACCCGCTCCCATTTTATTATATCTCGTGGTAGGCGTACCACCCGATCCCAGTTCATTATATCTTGTGGTAGGCGTACCACCCGCTCCCATTTTATTATATCTTGTGGTAGGCGTACCACCCGCTCCCTTTTACATTTCATCACACAATCACAAGAAATTCCAGCAAGGGAACATAAATAATATAATAACTTCCCGGCAAGGGAACACGACAATATTATATTTTTCCTGGCAAGGGAACAACAATATTGAATTAGTCATCTCGGCAATGGAGAATCAGCTATAACCAATCTCAACTCAACTTGTACTCAGTTCAATTATTGAAAATGCTCAATCGTCGAAGATCATTAAGTAAAGCACCCAAGTGTCATTTAAGAACACAACAAATTTCAATTTAAGACTCACAGTCATGCTTGATACCAACATATAGTATGACTCAACAAGAAGCAAGTAGCAAGTATGACTCAACTCCTAATCCCTCAAGCTAGGGTTAGACCAAACACTTACCTCGATGCCTTGATCACTACTCAAGTCTCAACTATAGCTTTACCCCTTGACTCCACCACCAATCCGCTCGAATCTAGTCACAAGTTACTTAATTATATCAATAAGTGCTAAATGAATCAACCCCAATGCATGAAAATGAGTTTTCTAAAGTTTTACCCAAAAATCAGAAATCACCCCCCCGGGCCCCCG
Source organism: Nicotiana tabacum (assembly GCF_000715075.1). Taxonomy (NCBI): domain Eukaryota; kingdom Viridiplantae; phylum Streptophyta; class Magnoliopsida; order Solanales; family Solanaceae; genus Nicotiana; species Nicotiana tabacum. The sequence goes on from NC_134086.1 coordinate 39,002,698, forward strand.
TGGTCGAAACCCAAGGTCCGGACCGAAACCTGATTACCCATTCCCCCACGAATTCAAATTTATAATTTGTTTTGAAATCGGATCTCAAATTAAGGTCCAAATCCCCAATTTTAGAAAAACCTAGGTTCTACCCAAAATACCCAATTTCCCCAATGAAAATCTTTGATTTGAAGTTGAAATCATGTTAAAAGATGTCAAGGAGTGAAGAAAATGAGTTAGAAATCACTTACCAACTTTTTGGAGAAGAAATGTTGTTTGAAAAACGCCTCTTATGTTTTTTGGGGTTTTAAAAAGTGAAAAATAGCTGAAATTCCCGTTTATTTATACCTCTCTCAGACCCCCAGTGCGGACCGCATCAAATGGACTGCGGCCGCACAACCTCCACTGTGGACCACATAAAGGCGACCGCGGCCACGCTGGCCCCTCCCTGAAGACCTGCAGTTGAGTATCCTGTGTGGACCGCACAAAGGCGACTGCGGCCGCACAGCTTCCACCGCGGACTGGACAAAGGTGACCGCGACTGCGCTGGCCCCTCCGCGGTCGCATGCGATTTCTAGCAGACAACACTAGAGGGTTCAGAGACTGTGGCTTCCTGAACCTGCAACACCTGTCTTTCTAAGCCTAAGGTATCCCGGAACCTACTCGAAGCTTATCCAAGCCCTCGAAACTCCAACCCAAGTATACACACAACCTCAAAAACATCCTACGGACATATTCATGTAATCAAAATTACCAAAATAACATCACGAGCATCGAATTAAACCTCGAGATCACTGAAATTTCTCAAAACTCTTTTAAACATCAAATTTCTCAATTAAGGTCTGGATCGCGTCAAACGACATCCAGTTTTAACCAAATTTCACAGGAATGACTCAAGTCATATATAAGACCTGTATCGAGCGCCGGAACCAAAATACGGGCCCAATACCATTGCTTTCTAATTAGTTTTTATTTCAAATCTCCTTAATCAATTTCACTTAAAAATTCATTTCTCGGGCTTAGGACCTCGAAATTTGATTCTACGCATACGCCCAAGTCCCATATTTTCCTACGGATCATCCGGCACCGTTGAATCACGGATCCAGGTCCGTTTAGCCAAAATATTGACCAAAGTTAAGATTATTCCTTTTAACATCAAAATTTAGCATTTTTTTCACAGAGTTTCATATTTAAGCTTTTCGGCTACGCGCCCAGACTGCGCACGCAATTTGAGGCAACTCTAATGAGGTTTTCAAGGCCTCGGAGACACAGAAATCAATTGAAAGCAAGTGATGACCCTTTGGGTCGTCACAGTAACACTGTATCACGAAATTATTTTTCTTAAAATATGAATACATATAGGCCGTCAAGGCCTCAGACATACTGTACAAAATAAATCTCTATCTACAAAGCCTCTACGATCATTTGACATCAAGTGGGACAGGGTACTAGCCTACCTATAAGTCTGTAGCAAAACTCTAACACGATGACTCATAGACTCGGCTACACTTTGAATGAGGCGGAGTCTTACCGATCCTTCGCTGAATGCCAATCTCGTCTACTATGAGGGCTCGTCAACTGATTATCTATACCTGCAGGTATGAATGCAGTGTCCCCAACAGAAGGACATCAGTACGAATAATGTACTAAGTATATAAGGCAGGTAAATAAGTACATAAAGGACATGGAAGAAACATGGAGTAAAAGACTCAACCTGTAAATCTGGATAGCTCTGTAAATCATGAAATATTTATAAGGTCATGCATATACGTATAAATGCCATGTAATGCATAGTTCTGTATGTACATAACATCATCAAGCCTCTGAGGGCATCCCATCATATTATTTCAGCCACTCTGGGCAACATCATCATCATATACCAGCTGATCAGGTGGTGATGCGTATATAACGCCGTAATCTTTTCCCATATCCCATATAGATATATACAAATATGCGCGTATATAACACCATCTGAGTCATGAGTAAATGTACATGTAAATAAATGCAATGCATGAGAGGTACGTTAATAAAATCTCGCGGAATGTCATAGACCATTATGCCTTTGATTAATATCACGAAGTGAACTTTTTTAACTTACGTATTTTTTTAAGACCCATGAACATATGATAAAATAATAGGACACAGAGGAATTCAAGAACATAGGCACCTCTAATACTTCTACGAATAAAGTCATTTATGGAAGTTGTGCATTTTTTCGTTTCGTTTGTATCGTATGGATCATGCCAAAAGAAACGATGGATAGCTTTAACATACCTAAATCTTAGTATGTCCTCGATCTTCGTATACGAGTCCATGCACCACAAAAATGCATGTCCCAATAACTATTACGATGATCCTGTAGGAACTTACAATCCTAGATAATATCATCGAGACATATGATGATATATAATTTGGCATATCAACAACTTCGTGCAGCATTCAAGATTTGTTAAATGCTCCCTTATCCATAAGGAACAATCTTTAGATCCCTTCCAGCTACAATTTCCCTCAGAATTGCAAAGGCACGATTGATCTCATTCCTAAGACCAGTGGCAAACTCCAATACAGGTTTCTCGGGGATGTGAACTTCTGGAATGTGTGGTGCAGATTTGTGAATGAAGGCGCTAGCGTTGCTCCACAAAAACAATCCAGCCAGAGCAACTATCAAACCATGACAGGGTAAGGTAAGGAAATGGTACTCTACTACGTCAAAGAGAACCCAAGCCAAAGTGTCATAGCAAACATTAGCTTGCATCTTCTGATGGAAGTGAATATTACTATGTAAATCATGTTAAGTTGCCACATAATCCCAAGTGACTAGTCACTTGTTTGCGAAAGTGGCTTGCTGCCACGTAAATCCCCTTGTTGGGAATTTAAACTTTATCCATTAATCAATTAGATAGTATTCGCTACCCGGTAATTAACTAATTACTCGTATAATTAAGAATTATTTCAAATTACTTAAAATTATACTTATTTTTAATACACTTTATACATTCTACTATCATGGTCATATGATACCACATAAAATAAATTCATACACTATTATTTTTATAAAACATCCATGTAAAAATACATATATTTTCTCAACTTATAATTTTCCTAATCTTATATAAAGAGTAAAAATTCTCGTACGCTTAATTCTTAAAATGGTTAAAAAAATAACCTGTGAGAAAATAATTTCTATCTTTACAATAAAAACAATCTCATAAACTTTCTTATATTATGTGTATAATTTAAAGCATTTTCGAAAGTAGTAATATTAATAATTATATAAAATCATACCTTTTAAACATTTTTCTACAATAAATATTCCACTCAAAATAAATACCATATCAATCACACATTTGTGCTATATGTATAATGGGAATACAATAGTGAGTTTTATCATAATATTAATTAGATTAATGAAATGATTTAAAAATATGTTTATTTTGTATGATGTATTAGAAATACATTGATGTGATAATAATGGATAAAAATAATATGTTGATAGTATAAAAATAAGAAGTATTGTACAATTAGGTTTGTAATTATGTAACAGTTTTGACAGTTCGTAGAGAATTACCTTGTAATGTATTAGAACTTATGTAAGAGATGAATGTGACACATTAAAGTAATTAAAACATTGTGATAATAGTAATATTGGTTAAATAAATTTTATACAAGTAGGTTATGTATAATGATTTGTAATTGGATGTTCTAATCTTGTGTGATGGAAAAGATGTTTAATGACTATTGATGTAAAAAAAAAAAAAGTTCTTAATAAGTATCAAGTAACAATGTGATTATAATGAGAGAAAAGTTGTTTTATTATGGTAGTTATGGGGTAACGTAGTATTAATGATAATTGTAGTGACATAATAAAGTATTAATAAATGTACTTATGATGGTAATGGTTGTAGTTGAGATTGTATTGCTGAAAGGCTGTGCAGATTGTATTGTAGATGACTGGGAATATTCATTAGTAACAGAGTGATTAACATATTAAAGAATTATAGAAAATTAAAATGTGTCTAACAGTATCAATATTGTTAAACTTGTGGAGTCTTATAATAACATACTCACAAATCTTCTATAATCTCATGAATGATCTTAATCTCTTTGAGCTCATATGGATTACTACGACTTATTCTAATATTAAAGTACGGGACGTAACATGTTAAATCTGCAACGATTATATGATAATTATGATAGCGCTTGGGCTGAAGGAGTCTCTCCGGAGTCTGTACATACCCCCAGTGAGCACGGATGATATTATTGAGGGATGAATTTTCCTAGACATGGATTTGTCCGAAGTTCTTGATATTGGAGATGGATTTCTCCACAGGTTGGATTGCTCTTTTTCCTCAGTACTGGGTGACTCATAGTCAGGTTGTATATGTTCCGGGATGGATTTTTCAGGGCCGTATGGGCCATATATAGTACCAAGTGGTTGAACATGAAGAGTGAAAAGTGTGAGTTAGTAAGATTGAGTACTCTGGGAGTATGAGTACATGATTCATCTCTGAGATACATGACATTGGCATGTACATATGACATACATGCATAAAGATGCATTTTTTATCATGCTGTACGATATCACGTCATTCATGATTCTTCATACATATTGATATGTGGGCATAAAGAGGTATTTCACACTTGCTATCTGGAAAGAAAATAAAAAAAAAATCTTATTTACTGTGAAAAGGATTTTTAATAAATTACAGTTTTCAAACTATCTCATATTTTACGACGATTTCGACATAAGATTTGAGTTTTCACTGATATTGTTGAAAAGCAAAACTATTTTCGAAAAACTGTAAAAATTCTGAGCATTTATATCCCTGAGTTACTTTCTTATATGCTCTATGTTGTTATGAACTGCTATTGGTTATTGGTGTTGGACCCGACCTATGTTCTAACTCTTCATTGATTTCAACCTAAGGTTTTGTTTGTTACTTACTCAGTACATAGGGTCGGTTGTTTTGATACTACACTTCTGCACATTGCATACAAATGTTGGCTCCTATTGTTGATGTGCTCGATGGTTGCCAGATTGAAGATGTACCTGCGTTCATGTTGTAGCTGTTTCTTGTTCATGGTAGCCGTAGAACTTGTAAAACACTGTTTATGTACTTTTTAAACAAAAGATGTATTTACTTCATATCAGTTTTGTAAACTCTATTCTTAGAAGTTTATGATTTATACAACCAGTCCTTGGGAAATGAATAAAATTCAGTTAACTTCTTTATTTAATTGTTTGATTGACTTCATTGGAATTGGATAGTTATTAGTTGGCTTACCTAGCGGGTTGGGTTAGGTGCCATCACGACTAGTGGATTTTGGGTTGTGACAGATTGGCATCAAAGCTCTAGGTTCGTAGGTTCTACAAGCCATGAGCAGGTGTCTAGTAGAGTCTTGCGGATCGATATAATGACGTCCATACCTATCTTCGAGAGACTACATGATATTTAGTATATACTTCCCATCTTTCTTTCCTTATCGTGCGATATTGATTCAGCTTGAAGCGTAACTCTTTGAATTCCTGCCACACATTCATATACGCATATGAGCGCTCGGTATCAGCTCTGCATCGACGGCTTGTGATTTTCATGCACGAGGTGCGAGATGTGATTCCTGTGAGCGGATAATGGGCCAGTCGGGAGGACTTGAGGCCGGCTATTAATTGTATCTTGAGCGCAGGGATTTTGGTTGTATGAGCACGTGATTTTGGACTTATATGTCCGGTAATGACCCTATTAGAGGAATTTGTGGTTGGATGGATAAGTGACGAGTATGATGTGACTACGAGATGTGTTCATATGGATTGAAGGTGACAAGAAGGATTTTCTTGAGGTGTAGAAAGGACTATCGAGTGCTTGATTTCTATCTTGATGTGACGTATAGTCTCGAGTTATGAATGTATTGAAGGATCCTTCATGTTGTTTAATTGTGGAACGAATTAAATTCTCATGCCGTGTTAATGAGTTCAAAATCAGGAAGATTAAGTAATTACGTAGTAGTTGTGACAGTGGAAAGGTATGGAAAGATGTCAGTTTGAGGTTAAGCATGTGGGTTATCTCTTTCGGGGTGTTCTGAGGTTGTGTGATACCTATGTTGTTTTGTAGCGAGTTCTCTTTTGTAATTTGAGTTTGGATCGCTTATGAGAAAGTTGGCTTGACTGTTACAAGGGGGAATGCGAGATTTGCGGATGATTCGAGATATTAGATGGTTTGTGTCCACTGAGCTTATAAAGGATTTAGTTGAATCTCACTGCAGTATTATGGCAGTAATAGAGTATGGGCAGTGAGTTATTGTGTGTTTTGTTCTATGACTTTGAGCCAAGTTGGGGAGTCTGCTATTGATAAGTTGATTGCACGACTATGTGTCGTATTGGTTTCAGTTTGAGGTATACTTGAGAATAAGTTATGTTCTACAGAGGGTGAGATCGAGGATGACTCGAGTAAAGGAATTTCTGGATGCGGGTTGTATTATGCTTCATAGGTATATAAGAATCATGAAATGATTTGAGTGTTATTGGTGAAAGATGTAGTGTGCATAGAGTAGGACTCTACTCCGTTTCTTAGAAGTGTAGATTACTTCTTAGGGTGTTGGTGTACAAATGTAGCACATGTCATTCGGTCTGTTTGGGCGGTGCAATTGTGACTTGAGTAGAGTGGATGACTCTCGCGAATGGTTCTAATGAATTCGAGATTTATTCATGGCAATTGAGAATGTTGCAAATTTGTATATAGCTAGAAGCTGAGTGTTACATTGGATGGTGTCGAGACTCGTAATATTTCTATTTCATTATGGATTCTACATTTAGTACCACGAAGGTAAGATGACAATTTTAAATTCACAAAAGGTGTCACGCCCCCCTTTTTTCCCTCCACGAAGAGAGAAGTCTGGGTTCCGACATTTATGGGGGTGATAACTCCTTTTTTTTGGAATTGGGTATTTGAAGAGTCACCACCTAACGGATTGTGGTGCGTTAGGGCACCTAGATTAATTAACTAAGGATGTTTGTAGGCGAGTAAGAATATCGAAAATTCCTTCATGTATATAGTATAACAAGATCACAACTTTACAAGATCCAGAAGGTCTATGATCAGTTCTTTGGGTACTTATGATGTGGTGGGTTTCTACTGGTGTTTCGTGGCAATACTCTTGGGTTTTTGTTGACCTGCATAGCTTAGTTGAGTTAGAAGGATTCAATCCTGATGATTTGGTTTTGTGCAAACGGGATTCGGAGAGTTCTTGATGGTTCCTACCACAGTTAGAGATGTATATTTCCTACTGGCGTGAGGAGCATGTGATGTATAGTGATTTTCTTCTGAATGAAATCAAATGGAAGTTCCTTGGCTAATTGAGTATGTAGTTGCTTTTGACTTGGAGTGGATTACGAAGTTCTTGTATTTTTCATAGGATGGCATGGTATATGTAGTGTGTTGGGTAGGATTGAGATTTGCATGTGTAAGGTCACGGTTCAGTTTTGGAGGGAAGGACATGAATTCTTAGGCAACATAGGCGATCTCAGGTGACTAGACGAATGATATTACAATTTGGTATTGCTTGAGAGTATACATTTCAGGAGTTGCACTGTGTTTTAATTTATGGATACTTCATTGGTATTGTGGTACTCGTCTAATTGATCGATCGCTAATAGTCAGATGTTGTGATGTGGCACAGAAGAATTTCTTAGCAGTGCATTATGGTGATACTCGTTGAGCTTGAGGGACGGTTCTCTTGTTTGATGTCATATTCCATGTTTGAGTATATTGGAATGTTGCTTATTGGTGTGCGGATTTCACATGTTGTGGCTTAAGATTATTGTATTGGTGCGTCATGTCACTAGGGTGGTCGCGTTGGATGGGATGAGTTCATTGGGCCTAGAATGGGTACTATCGAATTGATTACAACATGGTTGGAAGGATATTGTTGCTGATCGGCCTAGAAATTTTCTATAGTTCCTATCTAAGAAGAGGGAGTTCCACAACTTATTGATCTGATAAATGGTTATGAGTTTCTGCGTGTTTCTTTCATCGTTGGCAGTATATGAAGGTGTTAGATTGAGGCTTTGTTTGATAAGAGGTTTATTACCTTCATTGGGTTGCTTTGAGCAGCTACTATGATTAGAAATTATCGCTATGAATGTTTGAGTTATGGGGTGTATCACGGAATTTCATCTTGCGTTATGGCTATGGCAGGATACAGCTTGTTCAGACTTATACAATGTGTAGATGCGAGATTCTGATCTTATAAAAAATTCCGGATGTGGAAATTGGATTCTAAGGCTTTTATAGGCTAGGTTGGATTAAGAAATTTCAGTTATGTTGTATTGTCAGACCTATATAGGATAAGGTTACTTAGGATCCACCCCATGTATGTGCATGGTAAGGTTGCACAGCGATTTGATGGCTTTTGGAACAACTCTGGACATGTTCAAGGACGAACATATGTTTAAGTGGGGGAGGATGTAACGATCCGACCGGTCTTTTTGAGCATTTGCACTTCGCTCGATTGTTTAAGGGCATGAGTAGCTCCGTATGATGTATTATGACTTATGTGAATCGTCGGTTTTGGTTTTCAGGTTATTCGGAATTGATTTGTAAGAATGATTCTCAGTTAGAGGCTTTAAATTTGAAAGGTTTGACGAAGTTTTGGCTTTTTAGTATTTGAGCTCAGATAGAATTTCTGATGATTCCGTTAGCTCCGATGGGTGATTTGAACCTAGGAACGCGTTCGGATTTTGGTTTGGAGGCCCATAGTAGAATTTGGCTTGAAATGGCAAAAGTTGAAATTTTGGAAAGTTTGATTGGGAGTGGACTTTTTGATATTGGAGTCGGATTTCGATTTCGGAAGTAAGAGCAGGTCCGTAATGTCAAATGTGACTTGTGTGCAAAAGTTGAGGTCAATCGGACATGATTTGATAGGTTTCGATATCAGTTGTGAAAGTTGAAGTTTCAAAGTTCAATGATTTTGAATTGAGGTGTGATTCGTCGTTTTGATGTTGTTATGTGTGTTTTGAGGCCTCGAGTAGGTCCGTGTTATGTTATGTGATTTGTTGGTATATTTGGACGGGGTCCTGAGTGGCTCGCGTAAGTTTCAGATGAGGTTCGGATAATTTTCATTCTATGTTACATTGCTCAAGATTTTCTGGTTTTGGTATGACCGCACCTGCGGAGTGTTGAGCGCAGGTGTGGAGCTTCAAAAGCGGCAATGCCATCGCAGAAACAAGAGAGGGAGCTGGGCGTGAGGATCCCAGGTGCGGGTGCTTGGACGCACCTATGCTACCGCAGATGCGGTTAGAGAGCGCAGAAGTGCGATTGCAAGAACTGCTTAAGGACCCCACATGTGAGGTTTTGCTAAGTGAGGATGTTTCGCAGAAGCGAGGAATTACCGCAAAAGAGGTGACAACAGATGCAACAATTTGACTGCAAATGCGGTATAGCTGGGAAGAGTTAAAAAAATCGAGGATTTTTGGTCTTTATTCATATTTTGAGATTTGGGACTCGGATTGAAGCGATTTTTGGAGTAAATTTCATTACAAGGATTGGGGTAAGTGTTCTCTACTCAGTTTTGATTATGTTTCATGAATCTATCTTCTCTTTTGGCAATTGGTTGATGATTTTTAAGGAGAAATTGGGGGGTTTTGCCCTAAAGTTTCATAATAGGAATTTTTGAGTTTTGAACACCGATTTGGAGTTGGATATGAGTGAACTAGTATGGTTGGACTAGTAATTGAATGGGTTGTCGGATTTTATGAGTTTTGTCAGGTTCCGTGGTGCGGACCCGGATTGGGATTTTGAGATGATTTCGGGCTTTGATTCAAGACTTGATCTTTTATGGGCGGGATTGGTTCCTTTAGTGTTGTTTGATGTATTTGAATTGTTGTTGGTCAGTTTCGAGATGTTCAGAGGTCGGAACACGCGAGATGGCATGTTTGGAGCATCGTTTGGCTTGCTCGACATTGGTATTGACTCGTTCGAGGTAAGTAACTCTTTTAAACTTAGTGCTGAGGATATAAAACCCCGAATTACATGCTATGTGATTGATGTTGAGGTGACACACATGCTAGGTGACAGGCGTTTGAGCGTGTACCCTATGAATTTGTGACTCTGTTATTTAATGGCACTATTTAGTGGCCCTATTTTGTTGATATCTGTGTTTTCACCATGTGATTAAGTAATTGAGTTGTACATCACGCTAGATATCCTGTTTAGGCTTTATGTTGATATTGTTAGGACCCATAGTGGCCATTTCTTGCTTCATCTCATCGATTTTATTGATGTTTTGTACTCAGCCACATTCATGCATTCATATCATGTCTTAGTTGTTATTTATTAATACATCATATCATTATTCCGGGTCAGTTTTCATGACATTGTGAGCCCGTGGGTGAGACTGGAGAGATTGATGACTGAGTGAGGCCGAGAGCCTGATTATGAGTGACAGTTATGGGATCGGGCTACATGCCACAACGATTATATTGATGATTATGATAGAGCTTGGGCTGAAGGAGCCCCTCCGGAGTCTGTACACACCCTAGTGAGAGCGTATGATATTATTGAGGGATAGATTTCCCCGGACATGGATTTGTCCGAAGTACTTAATACTTGGAGATGGATTTCTCCATAGGGTTAGATTGCCCTTTTTTCTCGGTATTGGGTGACTTATAGTCAGTGTTGTATATGTTCCATGATGGATTTCCCTGGGCCGTATGGGCCATATACAATACCGAGTGATTGAGTATGAAGAATGAAAAGTATGATTCAGTGAGATTGACTACTCTAAGAGTATGAGCACATGATTCAACTCTGAGATACATGGCACTGGCATGCACACATGACATATATGCATAGAGATGCATTTTTCCTCATGCTATACGGTATCACATCATTTTTGATTCTTCATACATATTGATATGTAGGCATAGAGAGGTATTTCACACTTGCTATTGTGAAAAGAATTTTTATATAAATTACAGCTTTCAAACTATCTCTAATTTTACGACGATTTCGGCATAGGATTTGAGTTTTCGCTGATATTCTAGAAAATCTAAACTATTTTCGGAAAACTGCGAAAAAGCTGAGCATTTATATCCCTGAGTTACTTTCTTATATGCTTTACATTGTTATGAACTACTATTGGTTATTGGTGTTGGACCCGATCTATGTTCCAGCTCGCCACTGCTTTCAACCTAAGGTTAGGTTTGTTACTTACTCAGTACATGGGGTCGGTTTTACCTACTTACTCAGTATATGGGGTCGGTTGCACATTGCGTACAAATGTTGGCTATTGTTGTTGTTGTGCTCGATAGTTGCCAGATTGAAGATGTACCTACGTTCCTGTTGTAGCTTCCTCTTAATCATGGTAGCCGTAGAACTTATAAAACTTTTTTATGTACTTTTCAAACTGAAGATGTATTTACTTTATATCAGCTTTGTAAACTCTATTCTTAGAAGCTCATGATTTGTACAACCAGTCCTTGGGAAATGTATAAAATTTATTTAACTTCTCTATTTAATTGTTTAATTGACTTTATTGGAATTGGATAGTTATTAGTTGGCTTACCTAGCGGGTTGGGTTAGGTGCATCACGACTAGTGGATTTTGGGTCATGTCAGATTGGTATCAGAGCTATAGGTTCATAGGTTCTACAAGTCATGAGCATATGTCTAGTAGAGTCTTGCGGATCAGTATGATGACGTCTATACCTATCTCCGAGAGGCTACATGACATTTAGGATATACTTCCCATCTTTTTTTCTTTATTGTGCGGTATTGATTCAACTTGAAGTGTAACTCTTTGAATTCCTTCCACACGTTCGTATGTGCACATGAGCGCTGGATATTAGCTCTTCATTGACGGCTTGTGATTTTTATGGACGATGTGCGAGATGCAATTTCTGTGTGCGGATAATGGGCCAGTCGGGAGGACTTAGGGCCGGGTGTTGACTGTATCTTGAGTGCGAGGATTTTGGTTGTGTGAGCACATGCTTTTGGACTTATATGTCCGGTAGTATCCCTATTAGTGGAATTTGTGGCTGGATAGATACGTGACGAGTATGAAGTGACTGCGAGATGTGTTCATATAGATTGAAGTTGATAAGAAGGATTTTCTTGAGGTGTAGAAAGGACTATCGGGTGCTTGATTTCTGTCATGATGCGACATATAGTCTCGAGTTATGAGTGTATTGAAGGATCCTTCATGTTGTTTAATTGTGGAACGAATTAAATTTTCGTGTCGTGTTAATGAGTTCAAAATCAGGAAGATTAAGTAATTGTGTAGTAGTTGTGATAGTGGAAACGTATGGAAAGATGTTAGTTTGAGGCTAAGCAGGTGGGTTATCTCCTTGGGGGTGTCCTGAGGTTGTGTGATCCGTATGTTGTTTTGTAGCGAGTTCTCTTTTAACACTGAATTATATGTATTGCAATTTGAGTTTGGGTCGCTTATGAGAGAGTTGGCTTGACTGTTACAAGGGGGAATGGGAGATTTGCAGATGATTCGAGATATTAGATGGTTTGTGTCACCTGAGCTTATGAAGGATTTAGTTTATTCTTACTGCGGTATTATGGCAGTAATAGAGTATTGGCAGTGAGTTATTGTTTGTTTTGTTCTATGACTTTGAGCCAAGTGGGGGATTCTGCTATTGATAAGTTGATTGCACGACTATGTGTCGTATTGGTTACAGTTTGAGGTATACTTGCGAATAAGTTATGTTCTGTAGAGGGTGAGATCGAGGATGACTCGAGTAAAGGAATTTATAGATGCGGGTTGTATTATGCTTCATGGGTATATGAGAATCATGAAATGATTTGAGTGTTATTGGAAAAGTTGTAGTGCACATAGAGTAGGACTCTACTCGGTTTCTTAGAAGTGTAGATTACTTCTTAGGATGTTGGTGTACAAATGTAGCACAAGTCATTCGGTCTGTTTGGGCGGTGCAATTGAGACTTGAGTAGAGTGGATGACTCTCGCGAATGGTTCTAATGAATATAAGATTTATTCATGGCAATTGTGAATGTTGCGGATTTGTATATGGCTAGAAGCTGAGAGTTACATTGGATGGTGTCGAGACTCGTAGTATTTCTATATCATTATGGATTCTACATTCAGTACCAGGAAGGTAAGATGGCAATTTTAAATTCACAAAAGGTGTCGCACCCCCTTTTTTTCCCTCCGCGGAGAGAGAAGTCCGTGTTCCGACATTCATGGGGGTGATAACTCCTTTTTTTTGGAATTGGGTATTTGAAGAGTCACCACTTAACAGATTGTGTTGTGTTAGGGCACCTAGATTAATTAACTAAGGATGTTTGTAGGCGAGTAATAATATCGAAGATTCCTTCGTGTATACAGTATAACAAGATAACAACTTTACAAGATCTAGAAGGTCTCCTAAGTACTACCACGAAAGACTATCTCAGGAAATAAGGAAGAGGGCTTCAACCTAAGTATATTAGCTTGAAGAAGAATTGCTTTGGTAACAATAATCTCACTGCAACATTGGATGCACTCCATAAGAAAGTGGTGCCTATAGTGGCTAATGAATGAAAAAAAAAATCAAAGCTGATATTTGAGATCATATGAGTTACAGGAAATTCCAGTATTCGTGGACACTAAGATAATCCAAGAATTCATGCAGCAAGTGGCAGAATAACAAGAAAAAGTAATTGCCTATGTTTAAAGGCAACTAAGAAGGCATGAAAGGAAATATATGGTGATAGCAAGTTAAAGGAAGGTTGCGAATATTATAAATAGATATATGTAGGTTGCAAGCTAAAGTATCATAGAGTGACAAGGTTTTAGCTAGATAGGAGTAAGGATAGGAAAAGATGAGTGAGAAGGTAACAAGAATAGGTAAGTCCTCGGGATTAAACCCATCAAAACAAGAGAGCTGATGGCTTTCGTAAGTTATTAAAAGCTCGGTACAGCCTGAATGAACATAGAGGAGTCTAAGACTAGAAGCAATTAAAAGTCATGAAATGCTGCGGTGGTAGTAGAATAAGGGTGTAATTGAGTAATGAGTCATATTTTATGAATTGCACCAGATTGGAATACCCCCATAAGATGAATCATGTTAGGATGCTATGAAATATAGTTATTGAAGTATAGTATCGTCCCTAGGTGGATCAGGCAAATCACTTCAGATCTTCCCCGATGAGACGTAAGACCTAGTGACAATGTAATACGTAAGAGGTTTCAAGTTATCAGTGGTAGATTATGGATCAAAATTAAGATGAATTACCAATGGATGGATAAAAGTTGAAAAGTATGAGATGAGATTAGACCGTCATTATTAAGATGAATAGTAATGAGGAAGCATTAAAGGACTTAGATTTATTCATATAGGACAAGCAGTGAAAGAGTAACCTGGAGCTGGGTGGTAGACCTCGGTAATAATAAACCGAAGTAAGAGTTAGGATATAGTATGAATTACCTAAATGTAGTAAAACCATATGCATAGGTAACTAAGGCTATGAAGCGATGTATAGCAATAGTCGTAAGTTCGACAAAGTACCAAGCGAAGAACTTTAGTACACCTATAGATGCCTAGAGGGACATCTTGTCATAGTTCTGTATATGTTCACAAAGTGAGGCCTAGAGATTGGCCAAAAGCTGGAGGAAAAAGGAGAAAAGAGTCGCATAGGCAAACATATAAGTACACGGTTGTACATGATGCATGTCAGAAGGTAATAACAGTTGAAGAATTCCGACCACAGGTTGTGGCATGAGAAAGAGGCCTAAAGGGGGGAATACCCAGACCCTTGGATTTATTTACAGAACAGTTTCCTAGATGTCAAGGACAATATTAAAGTATTCTTAAGGGCTACAGGTTATGATACTGATAAGCGCATTAGTCAACATTCGAGGACGAATGTTTCAAAGGGGTGAATGATATTACACCCCATGTTTTCGTACGTAAGAGTACGTCATAAGTCATTTAATGTAAGCTCAGAAATGGAATCATCTTTGAAAAGTTTACAAAGTTAGTTCATCATGATAACGTGGAGTTTACAAATATTTAAGATCATTGATACCAAGTAGCAAGAAGGTTTAAAGGCTTAGAAGCTAAACAAATTGAACAAATTAAGTTTCGTTGAAAGTCGACAAGTTGGAATGTTTTACCATGTACTTTTGGGGTGAAATTAGGGTTATTAAAATTATAAGGATATTATAATATGAGTTATTTTAGTTGTATGATAGTTGGTGTTATGTTTTGAACTCAAGTGAGTTATAGAACAAAAGTTGGAAAAGGTCATCACAAGTTCCTTTCATAAATATGCTGAAAATTAGGCCAAATGTAACTGAGCTTTTCTCCAAATATACTTTGGAATTAGCGGATGATCTACCTACCAAATTAAAAATTTATGAGTCTAGTTTCTAAATCATTAAACCGTTTGTCGATACAAAGTTGGAGAAAAGAGATACTTGTATTTTTGCGAGACTGCGCAGATTGGTAAGGTGACAAGTAGGTGCATCACCTACTTGCCAAAATGAGAGGACACAATTAAAAGCCCCAAAGTCGGCCAAGAGGGGACTTTAAGGGATTATCAACTAAGTTATTTCACCTATCGTTCAGACCAAGAAAACCAAATTGAACCCCTGCAACTCCTCCCCAAAAATCCCACACAAACCCTAGGGTATTCCGGGTATTACGACGCGATTCTAGTGCTGAAAAGTCCGGACAACTTGCTAGTTTCTCTTTCTCCTTTTTGTAGCCGGGTTGAGGAACTTATTTTTGATGAAGAAGGACCAGGTTTTGTGGGTTATACTCAGTACAAGGTAAGTTTATGCTTCTCCTTCCATTATCTATGCGTTTGCGAGTTGTAACTCGATCGTAAAGAATATACCTTGCTAGTTTCGAAAGAATGGTATGATATTTGTTCTTGTGTAATGGTTGGCTGGTTGTGAACTTATTTTTAAGTTGAATTCATGGCTAGTTTATTGTATAAGACGTATAATGATGTACCTTTGGTTGTATTTGTCAATTTGAAAGAAAAGACAAGTCGAAATGTGTTTAAGTAAACTGAAAAATTATTTTTGAGTTGATGAACTTGTGGGACTATTTTTGGGATGTTTCGTGTTGGTATTGTGTTTTCTATTTTGCTGATATTTTTATGGAGCTGAGAGGAGGAAGGGTGTGGAGAAACACCACATAATGGCAAGGTTGTTTGCTGGTCGTTCGTCGTAACATTTTCGGATTGTTTGACACTATTATGGTAGTCGTGTTGTGTATGAAGTGATAGAGTTATGTTGAGCTATTTGTGATTGTTTTGACTTGTGTGAAGTCATATATATAGGGAAGGTGTTGTCCGTTTCATTATAAAATAGGTTGTGGTCGATACATAATAGTTACGACGTTTAAACGATAACGATAGTGTCATTTCTCTTATGGTAGACTAAGGAGTCGTGACATTTGCATAACTTGAGGTTGGGAAGTACATATACAAGGTATGTGATTGCCCTTTCTTTCATTTTGCATGACTCCGATTGTACATAATGTAATGAACGAGCTTCCAAAACTACTCTACTCTTAGAAGCTTGCAGTACTTACATTATTTTCCCTCTTATGGAACAATTGATGTTGATGTTGCTTCTCTTATTTTTATGTTATTAATGTTGTTGATACTTCCTGATTCTTATAAGGTTCATAGTGAAGAGTTAGTCCTAATAATGTGTACATAGGATACCGACCTTACGTCACTCTAAAAGGTTTAGAACATGATTTCATGAGTCGAGCATGCATTAAATATATGTATCTATTTTACTCTACCGAGCTGCGCTATAGTCGGCCAGGTACGACACTTATTGTGAAACCACTTATCAGTTGGGATTACCGTGCTCCACGTGGCCGGGTACGATTCTACCGAGCCTTTATGATGGATGGATATGTTTTTTTACCGAGTCCTCTTTGAGGCTGGGTACGATATGATGATGATGATGATGCCCACAAAGGCGTATGCTTTTTAAAAGTTTATGTATATATATGTATTATGCATTTCATGTCAGTTGCCCCTAGAGGCACTCAGATGTTACAGGTTGTATCCCCTCTATCTCTCTTTACATTACTGTTCTTATTTATGTTTTTCTGCCTTACATACTCGGTACTTTATTGGTATTGACGTCCCTTTTGCTCGGGGACGCTACGTTTCATGCCCGCAGGTCCCGATAGATAGGTTGACATTCCTTCAAGTAGGCTATTAGCTTAGCGGAAGGTGTTGGTGCACTCCACTTGCTCTGGAGTTGCCTATTTGGTCAGTATGCTTTGGATATGTATTGATTGGTGTGACGGGGCCCTGTCCCAATTTTTATGATATTAGGTAATCTTAGAGGCTTGTAGACAAATGTCAGGTGTATGGATACTTTTATGGCCTTGTCGGCCTATGTTTTGAGTTTAGAAATGGTCATGTCGGCCTTATAGGCCCGTATGTCACATGTATAAGTTTGCATATCATGTTGGGTCGTGACAAAAGTGATATCAGAGAAGTTCTGTCCTAGAGGGTCTACAAGCCGTGTCTAGTAGAGTCTTGTTTTTGGGTGTGTAGTGCACCACACTTATAAGCAGGAGGCTGCAGGGTATTTAGGACTGTCACTCTTTCTTCTTACTCTAGATCGTGTAGTAGAGCTCAATTGTAAGAACTCAAACTTCTAAATTCTATTTTATTTGTAATACAATGATACCTCATCCAAATAGATAGTTGGTAAGAGATTAAATGTTGTTGTGGAAGAGTTGAGTCAATGGAACTCGATTTTGCATCATGCTTATGATGAGTAAATGTAAGGTCTTCAGTAGATTATATGTGTACTAAGACGTGTAAGTTTATTGATAAGCAAGCGTAAGGCATGAGTATCTATCCACCCATATGGTTTAAAAAGCAACAAGAGAATTAGAAGGTAGATACTAGTTTCAACAAGTAAAACAAGCAAGGTGGCAAAGGTTACGAGGTACCAGTTAGTGAAGGTTTTGAGTTTTTACAATTCGGGCAGAGAAATATATGTATTCTGAGTTACCTTCAACAGTAATAGAGGTATGTAAAATTGGCCACGCAATCTCAGTATGCTCTATGGGAGTTGACAGATATAGTTTAAGAGAAGAAGGGGATAACAAGATCCAATTGGAGCTAGAGTAACCCAAAATGATAGATGGATTATTATCATTAGCTAACATTTCCGAAGGATATTGCAAATGTGGTAATAGTTCTCCTTGTGAGACACCCCGATGGTACAATCTAGAATAGTGCATTTAGGTATGAATACTAGAATGTCTAGAAAAATTTAGAAGATTGGCACCGTAATCCTCGAAGGGATAAATATTTACCTTTGTATGGCTCCCGTTCCTAGTAAAGAGAGAATGCTAGGTGACCTAAAGGGCAGTGAGATGAAGCAAGGGGAGCTAAAAGTGCAAGAATGATTTCTTAAAGTTATCAGAATAAAGTGATAGACAAAAATATTAGTGGGAGAATAAGAAGAGAGTAAATGAAGCATTATGAGTAAGATGTAATAAATGGGTGGTAACAGTAAATCAAAATACGACACGATGACATAGTTTATAGTTAAGTAAAGAAAGATACAAGAGGTGACAGGACTTAAGGCAATAAAAGAGTATAAGACATAAAGTTATATTCCTATTTCGAGAAATAATTTGGTGACTCCAACGTGATTACAGAAGGAAAGGTTAGACCCCAGAGTAATAGAAATCAGTATGGGCTGGTAAACAAGATAAACCGAATATAAATAAGGGACCGAATGAGTTTATAATAGTCGTCATCGTGAGAATTTCACAGATAGCATTGCAATAATAATATAATGGACAATAAAAGAATAACTTTTAAGGTTTATTCAGGAAGACGCTTCCCTAAAGCAAGCACAGTGAGCAGAGTTAAGCTTATGGAACTAAGTGTACCAATTACACTAAGTGTCACCCATGTGCGTAAGAAATTCAATTATCCCCGGTATAGAAAGGTTACCTCAAGGTGAGTAAAAAGTCAGTAAAGATGTGGAGAAAAAATAACAAAGATAAAGAGGTAACTATGGGATATTAAAGGAAGCATACAGTAAAAAGGTGAAAGGAATGCGAGTGCATCTGTTCAGATCCTACATATATGATATGACTCCAAAAATTTATGCAAGTATGATGTCGGGGAGAAGCAATAATGGTTCTGCACTCAACGATATTGATAAATAAGTGCAAAATGAACACTTGATACATAAGGAGCCAGTATGATAGGTAGCTTAAGACAAAGTAAATAATCAAAGAGAGATTACGCGGAATATAGATATGAGAATGGACCAACAAGTAGTTTGTAGTTGATTCAGGAAGAGCCATGTTATGGTTGGACAAGAGGTTATAAGCAAATCAATAGATCATGCAAGATAAACTTAGTGAATCCTAATATAGTGAATTCAGTCTCGCAGATATGACGTCATAACCCTTGAGAAATGCTCAGATAGGAGTTGGGGTATTTAAAGGTATTGTATAAGTGTTACGGGAATAATGGAGAGTGCCATTAAGTAGACAATCAAAATCTGAGTTTAGAAGTAACCCTACAAGCACAAGGGCACAGAGGTATGTAACTAAGGATAGTTGTAGGCAAGTAAGAATATCGAAAATTTCTTCGTGTATACAGTATAACAAGATCACAACTTTACAAGATCCAGAAGCTCTCCTAAGTACTACCACGAAAGACTAGCTCCGGAAATAAGAAAGAGGGCTTCAACCTACGTATATTAACTTGAAGAAGAATTGGTTTGGTAACAATAGTCTCACTGCAATATTGGATGCACTCCATAAGAAAGTAGCGCCTATAGTGGCTAATGAATGAAAAAAAATCAAAGTTGATATTTTAGATCATATGAGTTACAGGAAATTTCAGTATTCGTGGACACTAAGATAATCCAAGAATTCATGCAACAAGTGGCAGAATGACAAGAAAAAGTAATTGCCTATGTTTAAAGGAACTAAGAAGGCATGAAAGGAAATCTATGGTGCTATCAAGTTAAAGGAAGGTTGCGAATAGTATAAATAGATATATGTAGGTCGCAGGCTAAAGTATCATAGAGTGACAAAGTTTTAGCTAGATAGGAGTAAGGATAAGAAAAGGTGAGTGAGAAGTTGACAAGAATAGGTAAGTCCTCGGGATTAAACCCATCAAAACAAGAGAGCTGATGGCTTTCGTAAGTTATTAAAAACTCGGTACAGCCTGAATGAACATAGAGGAGTCTAAGACTAGGAGCAATTAAAAGTCATGAAATATTGCGCCGGTAGTAGAATTAGGGTGTAATTGTGATAGATAAGAGGATGACATTTATGCCTTCAATTGAGTAACGATTTAAAGAGAAGGGATTTTATGAATTGCACCAGATTGGAATACCCCCATAAGATGAATCATGTTAGGATGCTATGAAATACGGTTATTGAAGTATAGTATCGTCCCTAGGTGGATCGGACAAATCACTTCAGATCTTCCCCGATGAGACGTAAGCCCTAGTGACAATGTATTACGTAAGAGGTTTCAAGTTATCAGTGGTAGATTATGGATCAACATTAAGGTGAATTACCAATGGATGGATAAAAATTGAAAAGTATGAGATGATATTAGACCATCATTATTAAGATGAACAGTAATGAGAAAGCATTAAAGTATTTAGATTTATACATATAGGACAAGCAGCGAAAGAGTAACCCGGAGCTGGGTGGTAGACCTCGGTAATAATAAACCAAAGTAAGAGTTAGGATATAGTATGAACTACCTAAATGTAGTAAAACCATATGCATAGGTAACTAAGGCTATGAAGCGATGTATAGCAATAGTCGTAAGTTCGACAAAGTACCAAGCGAAGAACTTTAGTACACCTATAGATGCCTAGAGGGACATCTTGTCATAGTTCTGTATATGTTCACAAAGTGAGGCCTAGAGATTGGCCAAAAGCTGGAGGAAAAAGGAGAAAAGAGTCGCATAGGCAAACATATAAGTACACGGTTGTACATGATGCATGTCAGAAGGTAATAACAGTTGAAGAATTCCGACCACAGGTTGTGGCATGAGAAAGAGGCCTAAAGGGGGGAATACCCAGACCCTTGGATTTATTTACAGAACAGTTTCCTAGATGTCAAGGACAATATTAAAGTATTCGTAAGGGCTACAGGTTATGATACTGATAAGCGCATTAGTCAACATTCGAGGACGAATGTTTCAAAGGGGTGAATGATATTACACCCCATGTTTTCGTACGTAAGAGTACGTCATAAGTCATTTAATGTAAGCTCAGAAATGGAATCATCTTTGAAAAGTTTACAAAGTTAGTTCATCATGATAACGTGGAGTTTACAAATATTTAAGATCATTGATACCAAGTAGCAAGAAGGTTTAAAGGCTTAGAAGCTAAACAAATTGAACAAATTAAGTTTCGTCGAAAGTCGACAAGTTGGAATGTTTTACCATGTACTTTTGGGGTGAAACTAGGGTTATTAAAATTATAAGGATATTATAATATGAGTTATTTTAGTTGTATGATAGTTGGTGTTATGTTTTGAACTCAAGCGAGTTATAGAACAAAAGTTAGAAAAGGTCATCACAAGTTCCTTTCATAAATATGCTGAAAATTAGGCCAAATGTAACTGAGCTTTTCTCCAAATATACTTAGGAATTAGCGGATGATCTACCTACCAAATTAAAAATTTATGAGTCTAATTTCTAAATCATTAAACCGTTTGTCGATACAAAGTTGGAGAAAAGAGATACTTGTATTTTTGCGAGACTGCGCAGATTGGTAAGGTGACAAGTAGGTGCATCACCTACTTGCCAAAATGATAGGACAAAATTAAAAGCCCCAAAGTCGGTCAAGAGGGGACTTTAAGGGATTATCAACTCAGTTATTTCACCTATATTTAAGACCAATAAAACCAAATTGAACCCCTGCAACTCCTCCCCAAAAATCCCACACAAATCCTAGGGTATTCCGGGTGTTACGACGTGATTCTAGTGCTGAAAAGTCCGGACAACTTGCTAGTTTCTCTTTCTACTTCTTGTAGACGGGTTGAGGAACTTAGTTTTGATGAATAAGGACCAGGTTTCGTGAGTTATACTCAGTACAAGGTAAGTTTATGCTTCTCCTTCCATTATTTATGCGTTTGCGAGTTGTAACTCGATCGTAAAGAATAGACCTAGCTAGTTTCGAAAGAATGGTATGTTGTTTGTTCTTGTAAAATGGTTGGCTGGTTGTGAACATATTTTTAAGTTGAATTCATGGCTGATTTATTGGATAAGAGGTATAATGATGTACTTTTGGTTGTATTTGTCAATTTGAAAGAAAAGACAAGTCAAAACGTGTTTAAGTAAACTGAAAAATTATTTTTGAGTTGATGAACTTGTGGGACTGTTTTTGGGCTGTTTCGTGTTGGTATTGGGTTGTCTCTTTTGCTACTATTTTTATGGAGTTGAGAGCAGGAAGGGTGTGTGATAACAACTAGGTCGGGAATCCAAATTAGAGTAAGAATTTGAGAAGTAAATGCGGAAACAATAACAACAAGGAATTGAACAACTAGAATTAAAGAGATGAAAATAAAGGATATGGGACGAATTCAAGGAAAGAATTCCAAGAACTTTCAAGAACGTAAGTTCTATAGCCTTGACAAGATCAAAGTAACAACGTCTTGATTTATGGAAGAAATCAAACGCCTTTACTTAAAAAGCAAATCAAAACAATAGATTTGGATCTTGACCACTTTACGGGTAACTTGAGACAACAATTAATAACTAGTATTAATCGCCTTCTAAGAATACCACAAAGGAATCAAAGATATCATAAAAGAGAAGTAATCTTACTACCTTGAACTAAGAACTAGTAAAGGTTGAAAGATAAATCTCAAAGCACAAGTAACAAAGGTTCAAAAGAACTCTCAAAGTATGATATACTTAATCAATAAATGTTGTATCTTATGAATGAGAAGAACTCCCTATTTATAGGAATACTAAGGCATAAAAGTCCTTAAAATTAGGTAGGGTGGTTGGTAAGGCATACAAAGTCATTACAATTAGGTAGGGTGGTTGCTAAAGAGTAAGAAAAGTCATTAAAATTAGGTGGGGCCGGCCAAGACCCTTTGGGGCAGATTTGGGCCTTAAAACAACTAGTTTGGGCCATTGGTTTGGACTCCAATTGGGCTCCTTTTGGAACACCCCCTTTTGGACCTCTTTTAAGGTCATTTTGAGCCCTATTGGTGGACTTCAAGGGCTGATTTGGTAACCCAATTTTCCTCCTCTTGGACTTCAATTTGGACTACCAAATAGTTGTAAAACTTGGACAATTCATCTCCTTTGGGCTTGAGCTCTTCCTCTACAATTAAAAGCTTCTTTATTTGCCATTGAAGTCTAGCAACCTTAGCTTGCAACTCTTTAGCTTGAGATCTTGTAAATGGCCTTAGAGCTTCCAAAACTCTATCATCTCTATCATTGTCCTTAACTATATCCTTGTTCTTGATGCTATCATTCCCCCCTTCTTGAAAAGAATTCGTCCTCGAATTCGATCCTACATCAAACAAAGATAAGTCAGCAACATTAAATGTGGCACTTACTTGGAACTCACCAGGAAGGTCCAACTTGTAAGCATTGTCCCCAATCCTTTCAAGGACTTGAAATGGGCCATCTCCTCTAGGATGCAACTTTGACTTCCTTTTGGAAGGAAATCTCTCCTTTCTAAAGTGAACCCAAACTAAATCTCTAGGTTTAAAAATAACTTGCTTTCTTCCCTTATTCTTTCTCAAGGCAGTTTGCTCATTTTTCTTCTCAATTGCAAGCCTTGTTTGTTCATGAATTTTTTTCATCATCTCAGCCTTTGTCCTACCATCAAGATTAGCAATATCATTAGTTTGTAATGGTAATAAATTAAGGGGAGTGAAGGGATTAAAACCATAAACAACCTCAAAAGGAGACATACCTGTAGAAGAATGGATTGTTCTATTGTAAGCAAATTCAATCATAGGTAAGTGATCTTCCCATGAAGTTAATTAACCTTTCAAAACAGCACTCAACATGTTTCCTAAGGTTCTATTAACTACTTCAGTTTGTCCATCAGTTTGTGGGTGACAAGAAGTAGAAAACAACAATTTAGTACCTAACTTCCCCCAAAAAACACGCCAAAAGTGGCTCAAAAACTTAGCATCCCTATCACTAACAATAGTTCTAGGTATACCATGAAATTTGACCACCTCTTTTACAAAAAGACCAGCAACATGTGAGGCATCATTAGTCTTTAAACAAGGAATAAAGTGAGCCATTTTGGAGAACCTATCTACCACAACAAAAATACTATCCCTACCATATCTTGTTCTAGGCAAACCTAACACAAAATCCATGGAAATATCAATCCAAGGCGAAGTTGGAATAGGTAATGGCGTGTAAAGACCATGTGGTAACACTTTAGATTTAGCTTGTTTACATTCCAAACACTGTGCGCACATTCTTTCAACATCTTTTCTCATTCCAGGCCAAAAGAAATTTTCGACCAATATGTCTAGTGTCTTTGGGACTCCAAAATGTGCCATAAGCCCTCCACAATGTGCTTCCCTTACAAATACTTCACGTAAAGAGCAATTAGGAATACACAACTTATTTTTCCTTAAAGAGAAAGCCATCTTGGAGGTTAAACCTCTCAAAAGGACTCAACTTACAATCTGCAAAAATTTTGCCAAAATCAACGTCATTAGCATAAAGTCCCTTGATTTGATCAAAACCCATTAATTTAGAAGTCAGGGTAGAAACTAAGATATACCTCCTTGAAAGTGCATCAGCAACAACATTTTCTTTCCCTTGTTTGTAAGAAATTACATAAGGAAACATTTCAATGAATTCAACCCACTTAGCATGCCTTCTACTAAGCTTACCTTGACTCTTCAAGTATTTCAAGGATTCATGATCAGTTTTAATGACAAACTCTCTTGGCCACAGGTAATGTTGCCATGTGGCTAAAGCCCTTACCAAATCATATAACTCTTTGTCATAAGTGGAATAGTTCAATGTGGCTCCACTTAACTTTTCACTAAAGTAGGCAATAGGTTTAGAATCTTGCATCATAACAGCACCTATTCCTTTGCCCGAAGCATCACATTCAATTTCAAAAGATTTAGAAAAATCAGGCAATTGTAACAATGGAGCAGAACATAACTTTTCTTTCAACAAGTTAAAAGCATCATCTTGTTCTTTTCCCCATTTAAAAATCTTATCCTTTTTAATAACTTCAGTTAAAGGAGAAGCAATGGTACTAAAGTCTCTCACAAACCTCCTATAAAAACTAGCAAGTCCATGAAAACTCCTAACTTCAGTTACACTCTTAGGTTTAGGCCATTCTTTTATTGCTTTGATTTTCTCTTCATCAACCTCAACTCCTTTAGAACTAACTACAAAACCCAAGAAAAACACACGATCCACATAAAAAGTACACTTTTTAAGATTAGCAAATAAAAATTCCTTTCTAAGAACTTCAAAAACTTGTTTTAGGTGTTCTACATGCTCTTCTAAAGTGTTAGAAAAGACCAAGATATCATCGAAGTACACCACAACAAATTTTCCATGAAAATCCTTAAAAACATGATTCATTAATCTCATGAAAGTGCTAGGTGCATTAGTCAAGCCGAAAGGCATAACTAACCACTCATAAAGCCCATATTTGGTCTTAAAAGCAGTTTTCCATTCATCTCCAGGATTCATTCGAATCTGATGGTAACCACTTTTTAGATCAATTTTAGAAAAGATTTTGGATCCATGTAATTGATCCAACATGTCATCAAGACGAGGAATAGGGTGGCGATACTTTACCGTAATCTTGTTGATTGCTCTACAATCCACGCACATCCTCCAAGTTCCATCCTTTTTTGGTACCAATAGGACGGGAACCGAGCAAGGGCTCATGCTCTCTCTCACAAAACCTTTCTCAAGCAACTCCTCAACTTGCCTTTGAAGTTCTTTTGTCTCTTCTGGATTACTCCTATAGGCTGGCCTATTTGGGATTTGTGATCCAGGTACAAAATCAATTTGATGCTCAATGCCACGTAAAGGTGGCAATCCATTAGGAATATCTTCTGGAAAGACATCTTCAAAATCCTGCAAAAGAG
The DNA here is from genome assembly GCF_000715075.1 of Nicotiana tabacum. Lineage (NCBI taxonomy): Eukaryota > Viridiplantae > Streptophyta > Magnoliopsida > Solanales > Solanaceae > Nicotiana > Nicotiana tabacum. The sequence continues at coordinate 39,028,771 of NC_134086.1, forward strand.
AAGAAATACTACTTGGCAAAGAAGAAGTTAGCAACTCAGAATTAATCAAAGTCTCTTTGTAAGTAAGTAGTATTATGGGCAGCCCCTCTTTTCTTGCATTTAAACACTCTTTGGTTTTTATATAAAAACTCTCTTTTTTTCTTTCCTTAACCTCTTTCCTCTCACCAAGACTGTCTATTTTTTCATTCAAACCCTTTTTTATCTCTTCTCTCAAATTGCTGCCCTCTCTCTCTTTCTCTCGGCCATCTCTCTTTTTTCTAATTCTTGGCCTTCTTTCTTTTCTTTTTCCTCAAGCTCACTTTTTATCTCTCCCCTTGGTTTTCCCATTGTTTCTCTTAATCTCTTTTGATCTTCAAACACTTGAGAAGGAGATAAAGGTGCAAGAGTAAATTTCCTGCCATTTAGTTCAAGAGAATATCTATTCTTTCTTCCATCATGAAAAACATTCCTGTCATACTGCCAAGGACGACCCAGTAAGATATGACAAGCTTGCATAGGTATTATGTCACAAAGAATATCATCCTCATATCTACCAACATTAAATGAAATCATGCACTGTTTGTTTACCTTTAGTTCACCACTATCATTTAACCATTGGAGTCTATATGGAGTAGGGTGTTTCATGCAGGCAAGTCCCAATTTTCCACAAAGTATGAACTCACCACATTAGCACAACTACCACTATCAATGATCATAGAGCAAGTTTTTCCCTTTATCCCACACCTAGTATGGAATATATTCTCCCTTTGTTCTTCACTATTGCTTGCCAAATTGATAGTCATAATCCTTCTAACTACCCCAATCATGCCCTCATTAGATAGTTCTACATCATCTTCATCACTCACATCTCCCTCTTCTTCTCCCTCACCTCTTTCACTTTCATATCCTCCATCTTCTCTAAGAATGATGTTTCTTCTACTTGGACATTCATGCATCATATGTCCCCTTCCTTTACATTTATGACATTGAATAGAACTAGAAGGTGTAAAAGGTTTAGGGTTAAAGGTTTTACCTCCCTCTTTGTTCTCAAATTTACCTTTACCCTTGTATTCTTGAGGTCTAGAAGAACTCTTCATCTCATGATATGGCCATGGATTCTTGGAGATGGTGCTTGTCCGACTTTTCCACGAGCTAGTCTGCTTTCTTTTATTTTGATTTTCTATCTTTACAGACAAATCAACTAACTCATCTATTGTTACATATTGTTGTAATTCTACTACATCAGCTATTTCCTTATTTAAACCATTTAAAAACCTAGCCATTGTAGCCTCTTCTTCCTCTGTACAATTAGCTTGGATCATAGCCATATCCATAGCCTTAAAGTACTCATCCACAGACATGGACCCTTGCTTCAATGTTTGAAGACGTTGTTGTAGCTCTCTTTGAAAGTGTGATGGCACGAATCTCTTCCTCATCACCCTCTTCATCTCAGCCCAAGTAGCAACTGGTGCTTGTCCTTCTTGCAATCTGTCCCTAGCAAGCTTTTTCCACCAAATAGCAGCATAGTCAGAAAACTCAACAACAGCAAGTTTAACTTTCTTACCCTCAGAGTAGTTGTGACAATCAAAGATGGCTTCAACCTTTCTCTCCCAATCAAGGTACAAGTCTGGGTCCCTTGCTCCCTTGAATGATGGCATCTTCATCTTTATACTACTTATATTGTCATCTTCTACTCTACCTCTTTGTCCCCTCCTATCTCTTCCCACCCTATCAAAATCAATATCATTAAAATCATCTATAGGGTTTTCTTGATTTACAATGGGAGCATGGGGTACATTTCTCCTAGCTTGGGGTCTAACATTATTTTCCCTCCTAAGTTCAGCTATTGTATCATTTTGATCAGCAATGGTATCCCTCATCTCTTGGAGTTGCAAATTCAACCTTTCAAATTGTTGATGCATAGCTTGCAAGGTAAAATCATTTCTTGCTTTGATTTCAGCTTCTTGGAGAACCCTTCGTTCATCATCACTACCTGTACGCGACATCTTTAAAAAAAGTGTAAATTGTATCACAAAAATTAGCTCTTTTTTTTTTCTCGGAATAACCTTTGAACAAAATACTTTGTAGATTTATAATTAAACCCAACTCGTATGAAATTCTTAGTAGTAAAATTCAGATTTTTGGGGAACTAATGAAAGAAAAACCAAATCCTAGAACTATTAGGCTCGGTTGAAACATGACGCGAACAAAAAGGAAAGGATTATATGTTTAGATTAGAAAGAGTAAGAAAATCTAGGATCCCCTCTTCTTGTTTCCTTTATTAATTTTTGGTAACAAATTAGATACAAAAGAAATATCCCGGAGAGCACTCAATTCTATTTTTTTTGTTCTAAAAACTGATTTTCGCTTCTTCTTTTTTTTTTAATTTTTTTTCTTTGCTCTTAGTATTCAAGAAATCCCAAGACTTACCAAGAACGAAATCTTGATAAAAACCGCTCTGATACCACTTGATAACAACTAGGTCGGGAATCCAAATTAGAGTAAGAATTTGAGAAGTAAATGCGGAAACAATAACAACAAGGAATTGAACAACTAGAATTAAAGAGATGAAAATAAAGGATATGGGACGAATTCAAGGAAAGAATTCCAAGAACTTCCAAGAACGTAAGTTCTATAGCCTTGACAAGATCAAAGTAACAACGTCTTGATTTATGGAAGAAATCAAACGCCTTTACTTAAAAAGCAAATCAAAACAATAGATTCGGATCTTGACCACTTTACGAGTAACTTGAGACAACAATTAATAACTAGTATTAATCGCCTTCTAAGAATACCACAAAGGAATCAAAGATATCATAAAAGAGAAGTAATCTTACTACCTTGAACTAAGAACTAGTAAAGGTTGAAAGATAAATCTCAAAGCACAAGTAACAAAGGTTCAAAAGAACTCTCAAAGTATGATATACTTAATCAATAAATGTTGTATCTTATGAATGAGAAGAACTCCCTATTTATAGGAATACTAAGGCATAAAAGTCCTTAAAATTAGGTAGGGTGGTTGCTAAGGCATACAAAGTCATTACAATTAGGTAGGGTGGTTGCTAAAGAGTAAGAAAAGTCATTAAAATTAGGTGGGGGCGGCCAAGACCCTTTGGGGAAGATTTTGGCCTTAAAACAACTAGTTTGGGCCATTGGTTTGGACTCCAATTGGGCTCCTTTTGAAATACCCCCTTTTGGACCTCTTTTAAGGTCATTTTGAGCCCTATTGGTGGACTTCAAGGGCTGATTTGGTAACCTAATTTTCCTCCTCTTGGACTTCAATTTGTACTACCAAATAGTTGTAAAACTTGGACAATTCATCTCCTTTGGGCTTGAGCTCTTCCTCTACAATTAAAAGCTTCTTTATTTGCCATTGAAGTCTAGCAACCTTAGCTTGCAACTCTTTAGCTTGAGATCTTGTAAATGGCCTTAGAGCTTCCAAAACTCTATCATCTCTATCATTGTCCTTAACTATATCCTTGTTCTTGATGCTATCAGTGTGGAGAAACACCATATAATGGCAACGTTGTTTGCTAGTCGTTCATCGTAACATTTTCGGATTGTTTGACACTATTATGGTTGTCGTGTTGTGTATGAAGTGATAGAGGTATGTTGGGCTGTTTGTGATTGTTTTGACTTGTGTGAAGTCATATATATAGGGGAGGTGCTGTCCGTTTCATTATAAAATAGGTTGTGGTCAATATATAATAGTTACGACGCTTAAACGATAACGATAGTGTCATTTCTCTTATTGTAGACTAAGGAGTCGTGACATTTGCATAGCTTGAGGTTGGGCAGTACATATATAAGGTATGTGAGGCTATCCCTTTCCTTCCTTTTTCATGACTCCGATTGTACATAATGTAATGAACGAGATTCCAAAGATACTCTACTCTTAGAAGCTAGCAGTACTTACATTGTTTTTCCTCTTATGGAACAATTGATGTTGATGTTGCTTCTCTTATTATTATATTATCAATGTTGTTGATACTTCCTGATTCTTATAAGGTTCATAGTGAAGAGTTAGTCCTAATAATGTGTACAGAGGATATCGACCTTACGTCACTCTAAAAGGTTTAGAACATGATTCCATGAGTCGAGCATGCATTATATATATGTATCTATTTTACTCTACCGAGCCACGCTATTGTCGGCTGGGTACGACACCTATTGTGAAACCACTGATCAGTTGGGATTACCAAGCTCCATGTGGCCGGGTACGATTCTACCGAGCCTTATGATTGTAGGGTACATTTTTTCTACCGAGTCCTCTTTGAGGCCGAGTACGATATGATGATGATGATGCCCGCAGAGGCGTATGATTTTTAAAAGTTTATGTATATATATGTATTATGCATCATGTCAGTAGCCCCCAAAGGCACTCAGATGTTATAGGTTATATCCCCTCTATCTCTCTTTACATTACTGTTCTTATTTATGTTTTCCTGCCTTACACACTCGGTACTTTATTTGTACTGACGTCCCTTTTGCCCAGGGACACTGTGTTTCATGCCCGTAGGTCCCTACAGACAGGTTGACATTCCTTCAAGTAGGCTATCAGCTCAGCGGAAGGTGTTGGTGCACTCCACTTGCTTATGAGTTGCCTATTTGGTCAGTATACTTTAGATATGTATTGATTGGTATGGCGGGGCCTTGTCCCGACCTTTATGACGTTAGGTACTCTTAGAGGCTTGTAGACAGATGTCAGGTGTATGGATACTTTTATGGCCTTGTCGGCCTATGGTTTGAGTTTACAAATGGTCATGTCGGCCTTATAGGCCCGTATGTCACTTGTATAAGTTTGCATATCATGTTGGGTCGTGACAACAATGCTCGGTAATCACTTCTCAATGAGTGATTACACACGTGACATTAGTGTGTAGTCATCATATCCTTATTACCCAATTCCTTCCCCTTGGTCATAGCCTAAAGCGTTCTAGCAACCTTGAAAATGTCCTATGCGTGCACTACTCGTCCCTTCCTTGTGGCCCTGGAGGTATTTAAGACCTCTAATTTAGGTAGTTCTAGAACTTCCTAAGGTTTTAAAGGATAAAAGTCTAGGCGTCAATCAAAAACAATTAGGACTGCATTTAAAGAGAACAAATTTCAGGCTCACAGTCACCTCCACAAATATAACAAGTAAGTGCACGCCTTCAAACAATAGTCAAGTATTTAAGAGAAAATCCTAGATAATGATATCTAAATGGGCAGGGATTATACAACATTAAGTGTTAAAGACCTACTAACTTGCCTTTATTTTAGACCTGAGAATGTGAGCAATTTGAAATAACAAAGCGCAGTTTTATAATTGTAAAATTTTAATCGCCCTAGAAGCTTGCCTAAACGCATAACAGTGAAGTCCTAAAAGTATGGTATCTATATTGATTAGGAATGCAGTAAAATAGTAATGATTTTTAAACGACAACTTGAGATCCTATAGGCATGCTTTCTAGCAGTATTAGTTTAAGGCAACGTTTAGAAAACTTATTAAAGTAAACAGACAGATTAATTAAACCAATTCAGAATGAACAAACATGAATTAAACTGATTTATTTAACTAAATTGGTTTTAGGTTCTATAGGAATGATTTCTATTAGAGCTGATTTTAACCATATAGACATGATCTCTATTATTAAAAGCTGACTTCTAAACTTATATGCATGATTTCTAAGGAGATGAATGTGAATACATGCTGTAACGAAGACTAAATTTCAATTACTTTACACTCTATAGGCATGATATCTAATTATAAATCTAATTTTAACCCTATAGGCATGATCTCTATTAAAGTCATTTAGATCTTATAGGCATGGTCTTTAATATTGTAGAAGTAAAGCAAACATAGCAAATATATTAACACAACCCTATAGGCAAGATATCTACCCAATTTACCCAACACATATATATAACTACCCACCCTTTTCACTAATCACCCCAATGTTGTTTACAATAATTATTACAGACCAATGAATTAAAAATAGAAAATTACAAAAATTAATCTATAGGGAGTCTGCAGTAGGCCCAAATGATTTCCAAGCTTCCAATAGCCTCAAATGCCAAAGTTATATAGCCAATATCATGTCTAGATGTGTCAGAGTTCCCTAAGGACCTCAAGGATCCCGGGCAGTGCTCATACCTAGTCCTTTTCTCAAGCAATAACTAGTTTAGGTGCAGTGTGGAGAGGCCGGCTCTGACATGCCAGAGTTCAGAGAGATCTCAAGGATCTCAAGGCAGTACACATGTCAGATGGGCAGAACCTAGTATTCTAAGAGTAAAGTAAGAGTGCTTGACATAGTTTTATTTTTGAAAATAGTACAGAGATGACTTTAGAAGTAGAAAAAGTTTTTCAGAAACAGGAAATAATTTGGTGGCAAAAGGTAGTTTGAGAAGAGTACCAAAACAACAGACAATCAATTGGTTATAAGAGACATCCAGATTCGGAAAAGAACACTTAACAAACAGATCTCACATGGGGATAAAGGGATTGGGGCACATAAAAGTCACATTGGGGGTACATGAATAGGGTATAGAAGAAACATATAGTCAACAAACTGCATGCAACACTTAGGATCTTAAAGACTCAACAGGCTAATCTGGATAGTAAGTATTTAAGACATAGACAATAGTTGGCATAACTTGAACATGATTAAACATACAATTGGGACATGCTAGGTGAAGAAGTATGAAGGAAAGAGTGCAGAATATAAAGCATGCATTGAACAAGACAGAGTTTAGACATGCTGAGCAAAGAAGTAAACATGAATACAAGTTGAATTCGTAATTGATGAACTAGTGCAGGAATCAAACACATAAGGTTTGGATTTCAAAACTTAACTAGAGACATACCAGCTGAAGAAAAGGATGCAGAATGTAAAGGACATAAAGTTCCAATATCTAGCCTTGGCTTTCAGCTGGCTAGATCAGTGAGTATCACAAGTAGCAGAAGAGAAAGAGAACTTTAGAATGTAAGGAGTAGTGATTTTTTGAACTATGTCTGTTGTCCCGAACTTAAAATAAGAGGGGGTTTATATAGTAATCAAAAGCTTAACAAATAAGGTAAGAGATCAATTAAGTAGCAAATCAGGGAAGTTTGTGGAATCAATCAGCAAGTCCTCCCCTTAATCAAAGGATAATCAAATCAACAGTAAAAGCATGATAGGTATTTAAGGAAAAGAATCAAGTAAGGTTTGGGTATAGAGTAGGTAATTATGGGTAAATGAACAGAAGTTTCAATTAAGAAAACAATTAGTAAGAATCAGCACAATACATACAAGGCAAGGGAAAATTAATTAAGGCAAGTAATTCAATCGAATCGAGTAGAGAGGTAAGAATCAGTAGTTTAAGGGAAAATGTTCAAATCAAACCAGAAAATATGGAATTCAGAATAATCAAAGGTTCAATCAAAGAGAAAGTCATGAAAGAGTAAGCAAGTTTAGCATATAAAATAAGGCAAGACATGAATAGTCAGGAATCTACACATAACTTTAATAAAACAAAAAGTTAAACGACACTGATTCAATGAGAAAGATACAGGTCTTGACATGAATAGTCAGGATGAACACAAGCATATAGAATCAGTGAAAGGGTTGAACTAAGAAATTTAGAAGAAGCATATTAGGATAAGAAAATCATGAGAAATCACAAGAACCCAAAGCAAGAACACAATCGGATGTACCAGTACTCAGAAACCAAACGAAGAACCCCAAAAAATTAGGGCTTTCAGTACAAGGGAGTTAAGGTTGTAGCAAACTTACGAAATCAATCAAAAGTGAAGAGAACAACATAGGATGATCTATATGCTAAACACAGAGGTGAAGAAACATGCTAAGAAACCCATAGCTCGTAGTCAATATAGGATGAACTTACTCGGAATCACACTGGAACGACCTGAAATAGGTGAGAAAGGAACCATAGATGCAAGACAACTAGCCCTGGTCCCTTGGGGACCCTGGAGATGGCAAGACTAATGTAAGGGAGACCATTGGAGGCCTGGGGGTGGTGAGAGATCATCGTAGACAGCCATGGACGAGGGTTAGTAAGGTTTGATTAGGATTAGTTTTGAGAGGGTTTGAGAGCAGAGAGGGGTTTTAGGGCGGCAGGTAGTGTAGAATGATAGGGTTTCAGGGGGTCTTTTGGGTTTATTTTAGGAAAACTCATTTGTGACCTTTGATCTTTAAGATCAACGACCGAGATTAAAGGGTATTGGGGCCGGATCGGGTCTTCAAGGTTTGGGCTGGGTAATTTAATTGGGGATTGGGTTGGAAATTGGGTTAAATTGGGGCTAAAATTAAAAATAAAATAGGTTAGATTTTAAAGTGCCACTTTTAATGGTTATATAATTTATAAAAATAATAAATGATTTCTAAAAAATACTTTCGTTTACTAAAATAATTTTAAAAAGTTTTTTAATATTTTAAAAATATAAAAAACCATTTTATGCATCAACAACGCAATTATGCCTTAGTAGGGCTATTATTGCAAAAATGTGCAATTTAGCCTAAAAATGTAAATATAATTACAAAAATATACTAAAAATATTTAAACACTATTTTGGCATAAATAAAGAATTTAAATGACTAAATCACCATAAAAATAATTTGAAAGATAATTATTAGAAATTTTATAATTAAAAAGAGAAGGAATAAATCAATTTGGAGTTTTTAAAAATTATACAAATGCTTATGCATGCTTAAAACTGCATATGTGCTATTTTGAAAGTATATATATGTAGTAAAAATATATAAGAAAAAATTGGGTATCAACAACAGCCCATCTTTACCCGGAAAGGATGAAAGAGTTTTCGGGTAAAGAAATGATGGCCAATTTTGACCGGACGGGATGTTTTGAAAGACAGAGGTCAGACCCTGGTCTTGAGTTGCCTACATATCCCAGGTTTTATAGGAATCAGGCCATGTGTAGTTCTGAATTCATTGGCGAAACATACTGATGAATCCATTACAAGAATATACGCGAGATTTCAGAACAGATGCAAGAGTGGTTATGGTGAACGGTTAAGGTTTGAGATAGTTGAAGGAACTGGAGCGAGGTTGCTTCTGCTAGGATAGCAATTGCTTATTGGTCACCTACAGATGAAAAGATGATGCCGACATGTATTTGTGTGGAAATTTAAACATGATGCAGATTCTCTTTGGACCATAAAGGTTGTCTTTGGACGGTTAAAGATGACTTCCTTTGACCATGACGTCCCAGGCCATGAATTATTTAGTGAGGGATTCACAAGTCATGAAATGTTATTCTCGGGCCATGCAGATGGTGCCTCCGAACCATGATGCCTTTGAATAATGATATGCAAATTTGAGGGATCGTCAGGCCATGGCATGGTGTCTTCCGGCTATGAGGATGATGCCTTTTAGACTATGATGCCTTTGGATAGATTGGCGATATTTCAGCCCATGAGATGCAATAATACGATGGTAACAAGACAAGGCTTAGTCTTGTGAAATGAAGGGCAGAGCTTAACCCGATAGAAAAGGCAAATAGATAGTACTAGAAAAGAGCAATATTTATGTAAGGAGGGACAATGCTTAGTCTCATGCAAGCGTGGTGGCAAAGATTAGCCTCATGTAGTTATGGAGGTAGGGATTAGCCTCATGCAAGTGGGGAGGCAAGGATTAGCCTCATGTAGATAGGGAGGCAAGGATTAGCCTCATGCAAATATGGAGGCAGGGATTAGCCTCATGCAGGTATGGAGGCAGGGGTTAGCCTCATACAGGTATGGAGGCAAGGATTAGCCTCATGCAAGTGTGGAGGCAGGGATTAGCCTCATGCAAATAGGGGGGCAGGGATTAGCCTCATGCAAGTATGGAGGCAGGGATTAGCCTCATGCAAATAGGGAGGCAGGGATTAGCTTCATGCAGATATGGAGGCAAGGATTAGCCTTATGCAAATATGGAGGCAGTGATTAGCCTCATGCAAATATGGAGGTAGGGATTAGTCTCATGCAAATAGGGAGGCAAGGATTAGCCTCATGCAAATATGGAGGCAAGGATTAGCCTCATGCAAATATGGAGGTAGGGATTAGCCTCATGCAAATATGGAGGCAAGGATTAGCCTCATGCAAATAGGGAGGCAAGGATTAGCCTCATGCAAATTTGGAGGCAAGGATTAGCCTCATGCAAATATGGAGGCATGGATTAGCCTCATGCAGATATACGGGACAAGGCTTGGTCCCATACAAAGAGGGAGTAGCAAATAAGAGTAGTTTATGTCTTAACTGGAGATATATTCGGTGTCTAAGGGCCTGATTGATAGTGATCTTGTTATGTGTATATATTTGCGGATGTTATCACTATGTCAGATGTGCCTGTGTTTAAAGAAAAATTGTAAGTTCTGTGAGGGGAGGTTGGTTCGTGCTTCTATCTGCTGGCCTTACTTTGCTCCGTTCTGGAGGCCTTTTCGAGTTCCCCTGGGTAACACCTGACTGTTATGGAAATAAAGTTTTTCAAAAAATATGCAATTATTGATAAAAATAGAGTCATTTTAGAAACATATTGATATATCAAGTAAATTTAGATAAACTAGTGACTATAACACATTTCAGAGACACTGCAGCTTTCTTATGTAGGAATTTTGAGGGTCCTCCTCAAAATTTAGCCCTAGTTTGATAGATGATCTTTTGACCGTTTGCGGATAATAGGCTTTGCTGCACATCCTTAGAAATTTTGAGAATCCTTCTCAAAATTCTGCCCTAGTTTCTTAACCGATTTCTGACCGTCTGACCCATGTTAGCGTTGGCTGGACTTGCTCTGGAATTTTGAGGGTCCTCAAAATTCTGCCCCAGTTTCTGATCTTGGGGGAAATGGAAACTTTATTATGATATGACCGAACAACAAATGCGTTCCAGCAGAGACTACCGCGCTTCATAAGGTGTGAACTTCTTACTCAAGTAATATATGGCTTGCTCCTTCTTCCTTGTCTCTTCAAGATGCCCCAGAACACATTCGAAGGCTCCGTCCAAGACAAATAGATAGAGTAACAAAGGTCGTCCTGGTTCCGGCGGGACCAGAATTGGTGGTGTGGACAAGTACTCTTTAATTTTGTCGAAGGCCCTCTGACAATCCTCTGTCTAGCTTGTTTCAGCATCTTTCCTCAGCATCTTGAATATGGGTTCGCATATGACTATGGACTGTTCTATGAATCAACTGATATAGTTGAGACGTCCTAGGAAGCTCATCACGTCTTTTTTGCTCCTAGGTGGTGGTAACTCCTGAATAGCCTTGACTTTGGATTGATCCAGCTCGATCCCCCGGTGATTGACAATGAATCCCAGTAGCTTTCCTGTGGGAACCCCGAATGCACATTTTGCGGGGTTCAGTTTCAAGTTGTACCTCCTTAACCTGTCAAAGAACTTTCTCAAGTCCGCTATGTGGTCTACGACTCTCTTGGATTTGATAATGATGTCGTCTACATACACCTCTATCTCCTTGTGTATCATATCATGGAAGATAGTTGTCATGGCTCTCATGTAAGTAGCCCCAGCATTCTTTAGACCAAATGGCATCATCTTGTAGCAGTATACCCGTGAAGCAATCTACAAAGGATTGGAGTTCATGCTCGGCGTAGTTGTCAATCAAAATGTGTATGTTTGGTAGTGGAAAGTCGTCCTTGGGACTTGCTCTGTTTAAATCCCGATAGTCAACACATACCCTGACTTTCCCATCTTTCTTCAGAACTGACACAATGTTGGCTAACCAAGTTGGGTACTCGGCCACCCTGAGAACTTTGTCTTTGATCTGCTTGGTAATTTCCTCCTTGATTTTTAGGCTCATATCTGGTTTGAACGTTCTGAGTTTCTGTTTTACTGGCGGACACATGGGATTAGTAGGCAACTTGTGAGCCACTATAGACTTGCTCAAACCGGTCATCTCATCATATGACCATGCGAAAATGTCCTCATACTCTTTTAGGAAACTGATGTATTCTTCCTTCTCTATTGGTGACAAGTGAATGCTGATGCGAGTCTCCTTGACAGTCTTGGCGTCCCCCAAATTTACTGCTTCGGTTTCGTCCAGATTGGACTTAGGCTTGTTCTCGAAGTTTTCAACTTCCCTAACAACTTCCTCGGGTATTTCATCTTCTGAATCACTATTCTCATGTTGTGTTGCCTCGTTAGATGTCATAGTCACCGATTCATCAAGAAAAATAATAATAACAATGTAGAAAGAAAAAGTGTAAAAATAGTAATGAATAATAAAGAGCAAATCCATTTGATTAAAACTGAAAAAACATCCCAGACAAGCATGGCTTGATGACTCGTGCATTTATTTTAAAACAAGTAAATCTTAAAACAAAATTACTGGAAATCTTAAATGCCTAGAATGGCTATAGAAGTAAAATCTGCCAAGCTACCCAGGGACTCGGCGGGCTTGGGATGGTGTGGTGATCCAGTTCCTAAGAACAGCTCCCTTCTTTACGATCTGAATAGTGAGGCCTTCCTCCTCCTCCTCCTCATCCTCAATTATGGGACTACAGTCCATGTCTTCATCCTCCAAAAACAAATTCTTTAACCTAGCTAGTGCTTCTTTTTCTGTAGTCCCCCATATTGTATCAGCTTGGTGAAAAGCTTGATCTAAACGTGGCACTGGTTGCTCGAGAGGGTAATACGGTCTGCGCCATGGAGGCAACCAATCATTATACTCTTGCCATGTGTACGGATATCCGAGCCCAAAGGTAGTACCATGACCCTTCAGCCATATCGATTTAGTGATACCTTGGAGGTTCTTTCCCAACCCTTTGCTAGTTTCATTTCCAGACCATGCCAATATGCTTTCTATTTTACTGCTCCACCATTTATATTTCTCGACGGCATTGACACGTTCAATGTGATGATAGGTTTCCCCTCCTAGCCTTCTTCTATGTCCAATATCTGGGATGGTTTGACTGGTGTAAATGGGGTTGCTCCCATCTCCGTGAATGATCACCTCCTGACGATTCCATTCGAATTTCACGGCCTGATGTAATATGGAAGGCATGGCTCCAGCGGCATGGATCCATGGTCGGCCCAGCATAAGATTATATGATGCTGGTATGTCGAGCACCTGAAACTCGACGTCGAACCAAGTTGGCCTCATCTGCAAGCAAAGGTTGATTTCCCCGATTGTGGCCCTTTGAGACTTATCGAAAGCTTTCAAGTTCATGATTCCTACCCGTATTTCATGAAAACCTTTGTCCAACCTTTTCAGAGTGTCCAACGGACAAATATTGAGGATTGAACCTCCGTCAACCAAGACCCTGGCAATGAATTTGTCTTCAAATTGCACTGTGATATGCAATGCTCGATTGTGATTCAACCCTTCAAGCGGTAACTCGTCTTTGTGGAAGATAATCTTATGACTTTCCAGTACTTTCCCTACCATATTGGCCATTTCTTCGCTAGTGATATTATTGGGTACATAAGCCTCGCTTAGCACTTTCATTAAAGCGTTCTTATGTGACTCTGAATTTTGCAACAGTGATAGGATAGATATCTGAGCAGGGGTTTTGTTCAAATGGTCAACGACGAAATTCTCCTTTGCTTGTACTTTCCTCCACAGGTCATTTGGCCCTGTCTCAATAACAGGCTGCCTGGTGGTGGCATCCTTACTTGATCCTCCCAAGTGTTCAGGTGTATAGACTCTTCCAGTCCTAGCCATTCCTTGTGCAATATCAGACTCCTCTAACTTTGCCTTTCCTTTTCGCCGAGCTTCGACAACATAATCCCAGGGTATTGCTTTTGAGTTGAATAGAGGCGTGGTTGATACTGTCACTGTGAAAGGTGTGACCACTTCTACTTCAAATGGAGCGGGGGTGGCCGCAGGTGAAGGTACCTCTACCTCAAATGGAACTGGTGCAACCACCTCAACCTTGATTGGTGACTGAGTCTGTACCACAATAGGAGTAAGTGTGACTGCAACTTTAAAGTCATCACCTTCTCGAATAAGCCCAATAAATCCCTCAGGGTCCCATTCTTCGTTCGTCTCTATCACATGTTCCACCACCTCTATGATCAAGGAGGGGGTTGTTACGGATATTGGGTGCGGTTTCCTTCGCTTGTATGACCTTGTTGTCAATTAGTGTATGGATCTTATCTTTCAATGTTCGGCACTCATCAGTAGTGTGCCCTTCATACCGGAGTGGTACGCACAGGTTTTGTTCGGATTGACCTATTGGGATGGATTCTCTAGTGCCACAGCAAGAATGGAGGTGACATAACTAGCGGCTTTCAACCTTTCATACAGCTAGTCGATAGGTTCGGTAATGGCGATGTATTGTCTGGGTGGCTTGCGGTAGAAGTTGGATCTTGGTCTTGGATAATTTTGGCGAGTCAGTGGTGATTGGAAATGAGATGGTTGAGAGTTATAGGTGTGATGGACAGTGGCTGGTTGGGAATATCTGGGAGATAAGTGTTGATATGTGGTCGGTGGTGCTTGATATGAGGGTAGAGGTGTTTGATATGTGGGTGGAGGTGTTTGATAGGTAAGTGGAGATTTCGGGCCCTAAGCCACCATTACTGCCCCAACATCTCTCTTCTTTGATATGCTGCCTGATTGTAATGCCTTATTTGTGGCCTGTAGTGCCTCAAAATTCTTTACCATTCCACTCTTGATTCCTTCTTCGATTCTTTCTCCGAGTTTGATAATACCAGAGAATTTATGATTTTCGATAACCATCAACCTTTCATAATATTGTGGATCCTGTGCTCTGACGAAGAACTTGTTCGTCTGTTCCTCATCCAAAGATGGCCTGACCTTGGACGCTTCCGACCTCTAATGAGTAGCATACTCGCGGAAAGTCTCAGTAAGGTTCTGGATGTAGAAAACATCCAGTGCATTCTCTGTATTGAACCTGAACCGGTCCATGAAATCCAACATCATACTCACCCAATTGGACCATTTCTATATTGTCTAATGTACCAGGACAAAACATCCCTAGTAATACTCCTGATAAAGAGTTTCATTCGGATCTTTTCATCTTTCCCGACCCCGACAAGCTTGTCACAATAGGTCCTCAGATGAACCCTGGGATCACTTGTACCATCGAACATCTCAAACTTGGGAGGTTTGTACCCCTATGGCAGTTCTACATCTGGTTGTATACATAGGTTTTCATAGTTCGAACCTTTTATTCCTTTGTTGCCTTCAACACCCTGAACTCGGCTTGTCAACTATTTGAGTTCTTCAGCCATATTTTTAATGAGCAGGTCCTTCTCGGAAGATTCTGGTGTATAGGATATTGGTTGGATAGGGTGAGGTACAGTCTCCACATATATAGGGTTGCTCTGATGGGTTCCAGGGACTTGGGTGTAATGATGGTCATTGGTGGAGTTTTGAGGATCGGGAATAGGTTGTGGTGTGTTTTGGGGAGTGTGGTAAGTGGTGGTTGGTGGGTACTAAATTGTTTGGTGGTGGTGTTGTGGCAGAGTTGGTATTGGTAATGGATTGAGATTTTGAGGTGGGGTTGTATATTGATTCGGCGCGGGAGGATTTTGTGGATGTTGGTTTTGTGCGTTTTGGGGAGGTATTGGGTTCTTTGTGTTCTGTTGGTTGATGTCGGGGACATTCAGGGTGAGTGACAAGTTTGCTAAGCTGCGAACCTACTCAAGTTCTCCTTGCAAGTTCAATATCTTTTGTTCCAATCTCAAGACTAGGTTGTTTGGTGCCGGAGTACTCCATCCATCTGAAGTTTCTGCATTCTCAACATTCTCCTTTCAGATACCACTTAAATCGTCCATTTTTTCTTTTCATATGCCTTTTGTATTGTTTAGAAGAGGAAGGGCCTCTAGATCTGGTATGATACGCTAATGATGCCAGTATGAGTGAACTAACCTAAGGGGATGGGAATAACCAAAATAAGGAAAAACAAAAAGGTAACATGTCTGTGAGGATTTTGAAATGTTTGTGGTATTTAAACACATATTGCGGGAATGTAAATTTGCATCCTAATTTGGGAGCCTCGTTGTGCCCGAGGTAGGCCTAGAGACAAATAGATTTGGAGAACTTTAGATGCCAATAAATGCTTCATTTCATAACATGAAAAATAGATGAATCCCGAACGACACTAAGATAATAGAAAAATAAGTCACTACTGGCACTTGTCCTTATTACATTTTAGGAAAGCGAATAAATCTAGCCTTTTTGGTCCCAGAAGGACCTTCCCCAGATTCGATCTTTTTAACTCCATCATACAGGTCCCCCAGCTCGCGCAGACCCAGCAGCAAGTAGGCTCTAGCCAGATGTCCTCCTTCAGTTCCTTTAGCGTTCTAGCAATCCTCGATCCTCTTTATGACTTTACCTTCCAGCTCCACTATTCCTCACTCCAGATATTCCAATTTCCTGTTGGAAGTGACTGCCATTTCTTTCCATTCTTCGATCAACCTCACATTTATCTCATGTATTTCCCGGTGCTCATTCTCAGAGTCGTGGACCCTCTTGCACAGCCTGTTGTATTTGACTTGAGCTTCAGCTTCTTCGTCTATGATTCTATTCCCTCGATCGGCTCCTCGCATCATGACTCCCTTCAGATTGTCTTCTAACCACGTCGGGTAGAGAGGTTCACTCCCTGTATGATACTTGTCTGGCTCGATGGTGTTCTTTTCAACAATGATCTTGCAGTGCCACATGTTCTGAGCTTGGAACTTGTAAGGGATGTCGTCGTCTTGAAAGTCTGCTCTGAAATGACTCATCTTGGCAACCCTTGGTACAACCTGTTTCATGCTTACTTGCCTCATAACTCGGATAGGGATATAAGGGTATATCCCTGTCAACCCAATCAGCACCAGGTGTGGACGTCCCTGGATCTAATGATGAATTCGTCTGTTGGGAACCATTCAAACATCTATTGCACTTGCTCCTCGGTCAGATTGTCAAAGAACTCTACCCACTCTTTGGCACTTTCCGACTGAGCAAACCTGTCCGGAATGTAGGTCATCCACTTGGGATGATGGAAGGCAATATGGTCATTCCAAGCCCTTCGCGGAAATTCTTGGCGATACTGGCCCTTTTGAAGATGTTCTAATAACCACAACTGCAGCAATAGGTTACAACCCTTGAAATGTTGGACCTTCTTTGATAGCGCTCCAGAGCCCTGTAGATGTCAGCTATTATCATGGGGACCATGGTGTATGTCTGTCCATTGATCCCTTCCATCAAAGTCTTGGATACCATGGCCAACCTAGTGTGGATTCTTTCCCTTTTCATTGGGAACACTATCAAGCCCAAGAAGCATACAATGAATACGAACACCCTGCCATACAGATAAAACTTGCTATGGCCATACCTCTCATACAGATATTCGAAGGGGATGTAAGATTCCTTCAAGCATACCAAGTCAACATTTTTCTTCAGCCCCATCATCTTTAACAACCATTTACCAGTACGGTTCTCCGACACCAATAACCTGGGGCTATCCCAAGTCAATCCCGCAAGCCCTTCAATTTCTTCTAGAAGTGGTGTCATTTCTATGTCGCCGAAGTGGAACACAGCCCTTTCACTATCCCAGAATAAAGTGCCAGCCTCGATCAACCTTTTGTTTGGCTCAATGTCTAGTAGAGAAGGCAAGTTACCCAGGTACTTTCTTACATGTTTGTTAACGCTTGAGGAAATGCCCTTCTACCAATCTAGCAGCAATGGTGGGATGTTTCTAACCATATCGAATCTGGGGACCTCGTGCCTCATTTTCTGCAAAACAGAAGGTTAACCCTTCTCCTCCACCAGACTTGACTATTTATACATTCATGATTAGCATATCGGCATTTAGTTCTCCAAATTAATGTACATAATGTGGTTGTGTTTGTTGGGATTATGGAAACCCTGGTGGACTCTTGGATAAGGCTCATCTTAAAGGATTATTATGTGGAAAACATATTAATCCAACTAGGTTTGACCATGATGCATACATAATTTTAATCAGAGTAAGGTTACTATATGGGTCTAGACTGGTACCCTCAAGCGGACAACTTGAGGGAGAAAGACACGGAACTGTCGACTGCACCGCTGATCGACTAGTTTTAACGCAAATAAGCCTTTCCGAATTTAAGGGTAATAAATAGGAAGAACGCAACCACTCATCAAGCGTTTCTATAGGATTTAATACGCATGAGTGGAATATGATGTGGAGCATGATTTTATGCAATAATAAATAACATGTTATCAGGTATTTGCACGTAGGAAAAATAAAGACAATATTTAAATAATTGAAAGACAGTTACGGAAAAAGAAAATAAGGAGACAAGTCAGTTTCAGAAAAGGAATCATAAATGCTTTTAAAAAAATAGACAACTAAATCCAAATAAGGGGAAAGGGTACGGGATAAGGCATGCTTGGACTAATTCACAAAAGATAAGTTTGTTATGGTAAGAGCCTAAAGATATCCCTAGCAGAGTCTTCATGCTGTCGCGCCCCCCTTTTTCCCTCTACAGAGAGAGAAGTCCGGGTTCCGACATTCATGGGGGTGATAATTCTTTTTTTCCGGAATTGGGTATTTGAAGAGTCGCCACCTAACGGATTGTGGTGCGTTAGGGCACCTAGAGTAATTAACTCTTAGACTAGTTTGCATTACCAGAGATCTAAGATAAGGGCTCGAAATAACCTTGAGGGGAAGGTGTTAGGCACCCCTCTTGGTCCACAACGGTGGGTCCCGACCGAACTTATACTTACGAATTAGTCCTTTTAACAAATAAATATTTTAAACACATACTTGAAAATAATGGCATGTTTTGGACATTGTATGACTCAAGTAATGAGACAAAAGGAAAAGACTTGAACAAGTTGCATATATAGAGAAAAGTAAAGTTTAAACATCGGGAATTGGGAAAGAGGGGTCCTAGGTTGGTTAGCCTACAGGATCACCCCACACAATGCCCGGTAATCACTTCTCAATGAGGGGCAACACATGACATTAGTGGGTAGTCATCATATCCTTACTATCCAATTCCCTCCCCTTGGTCATATCCTAAAGCGTTCTAGCAACCTTGAAAATGTCCTATGTGTGCACTACCCGTCCCTTCCTTGTGGCCCTGGAGGTATTTAGGACCTCTAATTTAGGTAGTTCTAGAACTTCCTAAGGTTTTAAAGGATAAACGTCTAGGCGTCAATCAAAAACAATTAGGACTGCATTTAAAGAGAACAAATTTTAGGCTCACAGTTGTAAGCACGTGATTTTTGACCCTCCCCGAGAATTTTCACATTTTTAGCATGAATATGTGAAATTGGGTCTAGTATAGCTATTTTAACTATTTTTACTTTATTTCGTTGCAAAAAGAAAATTTCAAAATATATATATATAAATTTTAGTTTATGTATCTCTCATAAACTTGAAAAATACAAAAATTGTACTTTATTTTGGTACTTTATATAAATTCGAAAATTACAAAAAAAATATAGTTCTATTAATGTTTGCAGTCATTATAATTTTGAAAAATACAAAAAAATATTACTTCATATTTTTGTCTTTATTAAAGAATGAAAATTACAAAAAAAATAGTTTTATTAATATTCTATAGTCATTTTAACTTTGAAAAATACAAAAAAACATTACTTCATATTTTATCTTAATATTTAAAAAAACGAAAATTACAAAAATAGTTTTATTAATATTTTGTAGCTATTTTAAATCTTGAAAAAATATTTAAAAAATATATAGTTTTGTTTGAATACTAGTCTTATTTTTGGTAGTTATTTTGCTTACATAGGACTAGTTAAGCAACGTTTTCCTATTTCTCGGGTCCGGGCAAAAGAATAATATTCGGGTTCAAACTACCCGGTTTTAGGCCTAATTTCGGACCTAGCCCATAATAAACCGTGTCCAGGACACATGGGGAACCCCACCACGCGTGGGGGACACAAACCTTGAACCCCACCACGCGTGGGGCTCATTTTTCTGGGCATTGTGTATCAAATACACGGACAAAGGGCCAAAGCAAGGAGGACTGAGATTTTTTTTAGGGGGGAAGTACTGTATCCTCGTCTTCTTCCTCAAGAAGAAAAGAAAAACCCTAGCAAACCAAAAGAAACCACCATCGTTCCACCTACTGCCTGCAGGTCCTCCATGAACGACCATCCAACTCCTCCATCGTCGACCACCATCAACAAAGCCCACCATCAGCTCCCTCCGTAAAACTACTGTCTCAAAACCACCAGCAACCCTACACCCAAAACCACACTCCCAAACGTCCCCTCGCACCCCAGCAGTACCCAAACCAACCAGTCCAAAAACCCTCACCCCAAACCACTGTCCGAACAGCCCCCTCCATCGCCCATCTCCATCGACACCGCCCAAACGACCCCTCGCTCACCAGCAGTGAATCGAACCCAGTGACCATAACCCACTCCCTCACGTTGTCGCTGCCCTTCGAGCGAGGCTGCCCAAGCAGTCCAGTAAATGCCCACCGGAGCCACGTCGAGGAGCAACTGTGTTGCTGCGTGCCAAGCAGTTGTGGCTGCGTTTCTGAGCAGTTGTTGCTGCGCATCTTAGCCTTCGACGTACCGGACCATCGTCCACTACCCGTCGTCACTATCCCTCGACCCCACTCCCTCACTGCCCAAGCAACCACCCCTTCTCCTCCCCATCTCCACGTCTAGTCCACCAAACCTCCGGCTCAACTTCACGTCAGTCATCGCCAAAATAACCCACAGCCCGTCAAGGTCGTCGAAAGAGAGAAGGTGAGCGTCGAGGTCGTTGACAACCTTGGTTCGAGTTTTGTTTCCGTTGAGGTCGTCGTTGTTCGTCGAGGTCCGTTACGTTAAGGACAAAGTAAGGTCCGTTTCTAATCCTTCTCTTGGCATCTTATTCTCCTTAAATTGATGAATGGTAGTTGAATGAAGTTATTTTCTTATAAATGTTGTTACTGTATTCAAATGCATCTTACTTGTGTTTGTTGTGATGGATGTTCAACATGTTGTAATTCTTAATTATTAGGATAGTCAAGTATTAAGAATTGTTGGTGCAGGCGAGAAAAATCATTCATATTATAATTATATTTTTGGCAAATAATCTGTTTAAGGCATGCATTTGGGGTATGGAATGATGATTCGAATAAATTAATTTCCGTTTCTGTTTCGTTGTGATTTGTAAAGTAACTTGTAGGGAAGAATTTTTTTGAAAGATTTTTTATTTACGATATGTCTTTTGGGTTTTAACAGTTAAGTCGTTCATTCCCTTTTCGTAAAGATTTTCCATAACTCATGGCCCTTAATTAAATTTCAACTCTTTAGAAATCGAGGTGTGCTATTGGTTGGATTTTCCGTAGCCCTCGCAAAAAAAATAGAAAAATGTAGCTGCCTTTAGGTTTGCCTTTGTAAATAATAAATGAGACGAGCCTCGCCAAAATAAAAAATGCAAATTGCGGGGCCCTCAATAATTAGTCATAATAAATGCTTAGAATTCGGGATGAGCCGTTTAGTGAATTTCACTGCCTTCCCCAAAGATAATAACACGTTAGTCTCTTTAGACGCGATTTAATTAAACTATTTTCTTAAATGCGGGTGCACATTTATGTGACCCAAATCCAAATCTCAATGGAATCGAAATATGTCTCTAATCACGGGCACCTTGATTGTGGCGTGGCCCGAGATGCATTTCCATGACGTTGTAAATTCCTTTTAATAATAGAATGAGATGAGCCTCGACAAATAAAAAATACAAAGTTGCGGGGCCCTCTAAATGTATATATATTAAAACACTTAGAATTCGGGACAGGCCGGTTAGCGAATTTTACGGCCTTCCCCAAAATGACAATACGCTAGTTGCGTTAGGCACGCCTTTAATAATTTAATTTCCTTAAACTCGGGTGCACATTGATGTGACCCAAATCCAAATCTCAACGGAGTCAAAGTGTGTCGACGACCACGGGTACATTGATTGTAACGTGGTTCGAGATACATTTTCACAACGTTGCAATTCTTGATAAAAACAGTAAATGATGAAAGCGGTTAAAAGTTAAATTTTGCACATAAGTTCACACTTGTATAAAATCAGATAATCAAGCCGAATATAACAGTTGAGCGACCGTGCTAGAACCACGGAACTCGGGAATGCCTAACACCTTCTCCCGGGTTAACAGAATTCCTTATCCGGATTTCTGGTACGCAGACTGTAATATAGAGTCATTATTTTCCTCGATTCGGGATTAAAATTGGTGACTTGGGACACCCTAAATCTCCCAAGTGGCGACTCTGAAATAAATAAACAAATCCCGTTTCGATTGTCCTTTAATTGGAAAAAACTCCCCCTGCGCCCCCTCGGGTGCGGAAAAAGGAGGTGTGACAGCTCTGGCGACTCTGCTGGGGATTTTGGCACCCAGAACCACTGGTTCAGGGTTAAGAATTCGAGCTTAGAATAATTGTCATTATTTGGCTTTATTTATTATCTGATTATTACATGTTTTGAGCCTAATGTGCTAAATGCTGCTTTTACTGCT
This sequence comes from Nicotiana tabacum, assembly GCF_000715075.1. Taxonomy (NCBI): domain Eukaryota; kingdom Viridiplantae; phylum Streptophyta; class Magnoliopsida; order Solanales; family Solanaceae; genus Nicotiana; species Nicotiana tabacum. The sequence goes on from NC_134086.1 coordinate 39,051,164, forward strand.
TTGATATTATTTGAACTGTATATAAACTGTGCCGAAACCTTTCTCTTCTTACCTCCGGGGATGTGCTTACTGGTTGAGACTCCCTATTCTGTTAGTGTCATACCCTGAATAAAAGAGGCTCGGAAAGTTTCTAAGCCGGCTGGCCTTTTGGTTCCCGGAAAGGAGCTCCTTCCTCAGCTCGAGTTGTCCGCTCGGGTACACTGTCTAGAACACCGACCCAGGTTTTTGAACCTAGTATAACAAAGCCACATGCCGGATCCCTAGTAGGAACGTTTATTTGCATCATGTGCATTTGACTTAGGGGACTCAACATAGGGGTTGAGTCCGTCTAGGACAAGCAACCTGAAAATAATAGACCATCTTTCGGCATCCTATGTGCTACTTGTTGTATTTAGTCAAGGGCGAATGAGTCATTTGGTCATTTCCAGCATGGTGTTATTTTAATCAAAGCATGGGGAACATTTGTGGAGTCCAAGAAGTCTTGGAATTCTCTATGTCCCCCACGCTTCGTTTTTGGGAAAGCACATGGGGAACATTTGTGGAATCCAAGAAGTCTTGGAATTCCCATATGTCCCCCACGCTTCATATGTTGGGAAAAGCGCATGGGGAGCATTCGCGGAATCCAAGAAGTCTTGGAAATCATTATGTCTCCCATGCCACATTTTTGAAAGAAATAATAAATATTAAAAAAAAATTACAAATAAAACAAAGCATGAAAATTCAAAAAGATTTTGTATGTTTTCATTATTTTCCACAGATTAAAAAAAAATCGTGAAAAAGAGGAGAAAAAATGACAGTGTAGAGATATAACTACTTATTTTTAGAGAAAAATCAATGTCCGAGTAGTATCGAAACTCTGCCAAAATTTTGAGAAAATGAAAAAGGGTCTTGTTAGTTTGTTATATTAAAAGCAAAGAAAAATAGAAGAAAAAAAATCATCATTGTTCTGTCTAGTTTTTTTTTCCAAAAAAAGAAAATGGTTTGTTGTGCCATTAAATGAAAGTCAAAATGAGTCTGGTTGTTTAAAATGTTTTTTTATCTTATTATGGTTGTCTATGAAAATGCTAATAAAATCAAAAGAGTCGGGCGTTGAACGTTATTTTATTATTTGTTCCAAAATAAATATATATAATCCAAAAATAAATGCAAAAATATTTTGACTCTTCTTTAAAAGTTCAAGCATTTCTTTTATTAAAGGTAAAAACTCCAAAAAAACATTTTCTTTTTCTTTAGAATAGGAAAAACAAATGAAAAAAAAGGGAATGTTTTAGGTTTTACGTTAGTCAGTTTGTTCGTTATGAATGAAAAATAATAGTTTGTTTGTTTGTTATTTGCTATATATAAAAAAAAGAATAGAAAATGGAAAAGGGTCTTCTCAAAAATAGTTTATTTGCCCGAACTACGCGGGTTTGATTCTCACCGGATGTGAGATACGTAGGCAACCCTCATCGGGTCCAACCCCTCTTTTTGCTAAAAAGCTAAAAACAAATAATAATAAAAATAAAAACATGTCAAGATTTTTTTTTTTCATAAATAAGTCGGGTGATGTCCAACTTCCCCTTTCACAAAAAAAAAATAACAAAAATATATATGTCAAATTTCATAAAGAAGTCGGGTGACGCTGTTTTATCAAGATATAGCCGAATGTTCCCGAAAGGGACGCCGGAAGGCTGACTTGGCATAAACAGCCACATTTGGGTCATTTTGAGATATGGACCCACACAGCCTTAAAAATCTTCGTCCCCGAGGCGCTGAAGGGCCGTGTTTGCAACACCAGGTCTTTATTATAATTTGAAAAAAAAAACAAAGAGTCGGCGGTCAGGTGAATACCGTTTGAATTTTGTCATAATAAGCCGAGCCAACTTCGGCCGCGTCTTAAACCGTTCTTGCCGAAATAGCCTTAGAGTATCTTTCAGTTGTCGAAAGGTTATTTTCGTAAAAGAATGGACAAGTTTGTAAAGTGTCAAAATAATCCTCCCCGGCCTCAAAATTCATGTGAAAATTGGAAGGGGCCACATTTGCAAAAATAACCGTTCGGTTGCATTCGTCAAACAGAGAAAGGGTGTCAGCCTTTTGTTTTTGAGTTTGTAAATCTTTTGATTAGAACATGCGGGTTGTTTGATTTTCAAGTTTGCGGGTCATCTTTAAATCCTTGAAACCCAGTTTGTTTCAATATGAAAATTGGAAAAAATGTTCATTATTGTTTATCTTTTATTGGTCCGAACTACGCAAGATCTGATTCATGCGGGGTCATGATACGTAGGCAATCTCCATAAGATTCGACCACAACAAAAAAAAATGAAAAAAGACAGAAAAAAGAGAATGAAAAAAATGATGAAAAAAAATGAAAAAATGAAAAAGAAAAAAGAAAGAAAAAAAATTGAAAAAAAATCGAAAAAAAAATGAAAAAAGAAAAGAAAAGAAAAAATGTTGTTAATAATGGGGACAGACTGAGTCCATTTTAACCTGTTTCGTTTTGAATCACAAAGTTAAGGTGGTTGGTTTGTGGTAAGCCGGACAATGACACCCAGAATCCTTTACTTGCACCTCATGATGCACACTCTGCGGGGATCAGGCCTGATGACAGAAGCATTCGAATCCTGTTGGAAACTTGTTGACGGAGATTGATGATATTGAAGCTGGTAATGGTCTTGACAGTATTGATGCAAAGCTCAGTGGCTAAGATGCCAGTCTTGATAAAGTGGAAGGACGCTCTGTTCCTTGGTTAATAAGAGAGAAGCTTGTAGTGGCTTATTCTGTTGTCATTTCTGTTGTTCGGATTATTAGGATTGTAATTCGGATTTGTTTTGTGTCAATATCTTTCCGCTTATCTTTCCGTTTTGTCATAGCGGTTTGTTTAAGTTTTGTCCAAGTTGTTTAGGATTTTATTCCGGTTTGCTTTGTTTTTTAAAACCATTGGTTCAGTCTAATGCAAAAAAATTCAGTCTTTTATTATTTCCATTCATCTTTTTGTTTAGTCCTTTTATCATTTTGTTCAGCGCCGATTCTAGTGACATGATATGCGCACACGGTTTAGGCCTAGTCTTTAAAGTTTCTCATAAAACCCTGGAGAGGTGATGAGAACATTTAAAGAAAATAAGGACAGTTTGAGATTATTCAAAGCTCGAGTCATGTGGAGCTAGGGCAAGTTAAACACAAAGAAAACCGTTAAAAGAAAGATTCACCTTTCATGATAATGAGAGTTAGAGTGTCGTCCAACGGTGCTTTAGAAGTGACATATGAACAAGCAGGTGATGAATATAATCGTCAAGTCCAGCACCATCAGAAGAGGCTACGAATCTTCAATTGTGTTGTTTGCACTTGGCATGTTTTGAAGACTGGAATGACGAAGGCATTTTGTTCTGCTACGCAAACACTTTATCCTTCGTTAACCCCTTTTGAGCCTTATTTATTTTCCTTTCATACCCCTCGTTCGGAATTAGTAGCAACGAATAGAATACGCAAGCGCGGCAGGTAAACAAAAGAAAAAAAGAGAAAGAAAAGAAAACAACAAAACGAAAAAAAGAAAAGAAAATGGTAAAAAAAAAAAAAGAGTCAAATGAAAAAGAGGAATTGGGAACTACGTTTGACCTGATTCCTCAAAGAGGATACGTAGGCGCTTCACGGCTCGGTCATAGTTTTGAAAAATGAAAAAAAAACAATTAAAATATCTCCAAGCAAGAAACTGGGGCAAAAGTTGCGTTTGATGTAAATAAATCTAATTCCGAAGGTTGTAATTAATAACCCAAAATTAATGTATTTTTTTGAGCCTTTAATACCCTTTCTTTCTAGCCCTATCCAAAACCTACGTTACGGTCCAAAGAAAGACCTTCCGACCAGTCTTCAAAAGATGCCAAGTCAGACAAATAAGATTCTTACCAGCGAACATAACATTCTGTTCCACAACAGAAAGGACTCTAATCTCCAACAGAAAGAGTCATACCGGTAACACTCCAAATCCCCAGCTGGAAAGTGATATAAATGAGAGAGTCTTATCGGTGAAAACCTTCACAGGCACCATAAGGCGATGAAAGCTGAGAGAAGAACCCAAAAATGAGAGAGACTTGATAGTGAAAACCCTCCGGGCACTACAAGTCGAATAAGATTGAGAATCAGATGGGGAATCGCCAATTGAAGATTTTGAAAGATGATTGACGGTAGAGGATATGCCACATACGCATGTCATGGACATTAGAGTCGGTATCTGCATTTGATAGGGTTTTTATTTATAGTTTCTTTTGTTAAAGAGTCATGTTTTTTTCCTTTTGTCTTTATATTCTGTTCCCTTTTATCTTTCTCCTTTCATAGAAAAATCCCCAGTAGAGTCTGTCTGGTCAAAACAAGTATGAAATGACTTCAAGCAGGCCATCATCTTTCCAAAAATGAGATCTGACTAGTACATCCAAGTGGTATAGTCAGCAAGGAACAAGCGCGAGGCCAGTGTCAATAAAGATATCCCCAGCAAAAGGAAATTGACAAAAGGATTGACGAGTGTCAAGAGGGATACCCTTGCCAAAACCAAGGTTATAAACCTCAAAGCCAAGGCCCATGAACAAAGCAAGGAAAGCAGTGAGCATGATTTGGCGAAATCCATACTAGACTAAAAGGTCGGGGAAATACCAGTTCCCGAGCTATGTCACAAAAGAAGAGGGATACCCCCAGCAGGAAGGGATTATCCCCAGCACATAATATCATCCCCAACAAGTTGTGGAACACAGAGCAAGGAGGGAGAAAGGGAAAACCATCCCAGCAGGAGTATCACAACCAACCACCGTGTTTTAAACTAACAATTTTTGTTTGATTTGAAACAGGTAAAGGAAATGGCATTGATGCCAAAACTGCATGCCACAAGGGATATTATCAAACTGGTGCAGAAAATTTTCCTTCCATTTAGAAAATTTTCTGGAAGTCAGGTACCCCCAGCTGATAACATTTTACCCCCTAACAGGTGAGTAAATAACTCCCCAACAGTGTTATCCCTAGCGGCTGCGAGTAGTCCAACACAAGGTTGGAAAGTCGGTATCCTCAGCGGTTAGACTTCAAAGGAGGAAGCTAATAATAATAATAATAATAATAATAATAATAATAATAATAATAATAATAATAATAATAACAAAAAAAAGAAAAAAAAATAAATGGGGAAGGTAGAAAGGGAAAATTCATCCCAACAAGTATTCAAGGTAAGACATCTTCAAGTCTTAAGGATATGTCGGGTTCATCCGCCCTCAAATAGGATATGTCGGGTTCATCCGCCCTCAAATAGGATATGTCGGGTTCATCCGCCCTCAAATAGGATATGTTGGGTTCATCCGCCCTCAAATAGGATATGTTGGGTTCATCCGCCCTCAAATAGGATATGTTGGGTTCATCCGCCCTCAAATAGGATATGTCGGGTTCATCCGCCCTCAAATAGGATATGTCGGGTTCATCCGCCCTCAAATAGGATATGTTGGGTTCATCCGCCCTCAAATAGGATATGTCGGGTTCATCCGCCCTCAAATAGGATATGTCGGGTTCATCCGCCCTCAAATAGGATATGTTGGGTTCATCCGCCCTCAAATAGGATATGTTGGGTTCATTCTTTACTTTTAAGTGTTGAAATTGGGAGCCCGCCCATAATAACAGAGGAATACATTCAGTCTTTACTTTTAAGTGTTGAAGTTGGGAACCCGCCCAGATACAGAGGCATACATTCAGTCTTTTTATTTCAAGTGTTGAAATTGGGAGCCCGCCTAGATAATAGAGGAATACATTCAGTCTTTACTTTTAAGTGTTGAAGTTGGGAGCCCGCCCAGATAACAGAGGCATACATTCAGTCTTTTTATTTCAAGTGTTGAAATTGGGAGCCCGCCCAGATAATAGAGGCATACATTCAGTCTTTACTTTTAAGTGTTGAAGTTGGGAGCCCGCTCATAATAACAGAGGAATACATTCAGTCTTTACTTTTAAGTGTTGAAGTTGGGAGCCCGCCCAGATAACAGAGGCATACATTCAGTCTTTTTATTTCAAGTGTTGAAATTGGGAGCCCGCCCAGATAATAGAGGCATACATTCAGTCTTTACTTTTAAGTGTTGAAGTTGGGAGCCCGCCCGGATAACAGAGGCATACATTCAGTCTTTACGTTTCAAGTATTGAAGTTGGGAGCCCGCCCAGATAACAGAGGCATACATTCCACGTCTTTACCCATAGGAGATGTATTTCCTCCTAAAGTTTATTTTTACCCATAGGAGATGCATTTCCTCCTAAAGTTCAGTTTTACCATAGGAGACGCACTTCCTAAATTCAGTTTTACCATAGGAGACGCACTTCCTAAGATAAGTTTCACCAGTAGGAGACGCACTTCTTAAGTTTAGTTTCACCAATAGGAGACGCACTTCCTAAGTTAAGTTTCACCGATAGGAGACGCACTTCCTAGATCTATTGCACCAATAGGAGACGCATTTCCTAAGAAGTTTCACCAATAGGAGACGCACTTCCTAAGAATAGTTTACCATAGGAGACGCACTTCCTAAAGTTCAGTTTTACAATAGGAGACGCACTTCCTAAGTTCATTGTACCCATAGGAGACGCACTTCCTAAGTTTATTTCACCCAATAGGAGACGCACTTCCTAAGTTCAGGTACCAACAGGAGACGCACATCCTAAGATCAGTTTCACCAATAGGAGACGCACTTCCTAAAAAATAAATTTCACCAATAGGAGACGCACTTCCTAGGAGACGCACTTCCTAAGAACAGTTTTTCCCAATAGGAGACGCACTTCCTAAGCAAGTTTCACCAATAGGAGACGCACTTCCTAAGCAAGTTTTACCAGTAGGAGACGCACTTCCTAAGATAAGTTTCACCGATAGGAGACGCACTTCCTAAGTTCAGTTTTACCATAGGAGACGCACTTCCTAAGTTCAGTTTCACCGATAGGAGACGCACTTCCTAAGGAGACGCACATCCTAAGCAAGTTTTACCCAGTAGGAGACGCACTTCCTAAGAACAGTTTTTCCCAATAGGAGACGCACTTCCTAAGTTCATTGTACCCATAGGAGACGCACTTCCTAAGTTTATTGTACCCACAGGAGATGCACTTCCTAAGTTTATTGTACCCACAGGAGACGCACTTCCTAAAAAGTTTTACCATAGGAGACGCACTTCCTAAGTTCAGTTCTACCAATAGGAGACACACTTCCTAAGATAAGTTTCACCAGTAGGAGACGCACATCCTAAGTTTAATTTCACCAATAGGAGACGCACTTCCTAAGGAGACGCACATCCTAAGTTAAATTTCACCAATAGGAGACGCACTTCCTAAGTAAGTTTTTACCAGTAGGAGACGCACTTCCTAAGTTTATTGTACCCATAGGAGACGCACTTCCTAAGTTTATTGTACCCACAGGAGACGCACTTCCTCAAAGTTTAGTTTTGCCCATAGGAGACACACTTCCTAAGTTTACTTTTACCCCATAGGAGACGCACTTCCTAAAATATTTTCATTCATAGGAGACGCACTTCCTAGTTCAAAATCATTAAGGTTTCACCCATAGGAGACGCACTTCCTAAGACTATTTTATTTGAGGAGACACACTTCCTAGTCTGGTTCACTCAGGTTATACTTTTGCTTTAGGGGACGCACTCCCGAGTTTGGCTTTTTAGATTATATTTTATTTCAGGAGACGCACTTCCGGAATTGAGATTTCACCCCTAGGAGATGCACTTCCTAGTTTGGTTCATTTTAAGTTCGACCATAGGAGACACAATTCCTAGTCCAGTTTTTGAAGTTTACCCGTAGGAGACGCACTTCCTAATCTAGATTTTATTCATAGGAGACGCACTTCCTAGTTCTAGTCACTGAAGTTTTCACCCTTAGGAGACGCACTTCCTAGTTTAGCTCATTCCGATTCAACCATAGAAGACACACTTTCTAGTTTGAGTCATTGAGGTTTTTATTTTAGCAGACACATTAGCTAGCAAGAGTTTTGGTTTTACTCAGAGGAGATGCACATCCTAGCCTAGTCTTTAGTTTACTCTCATCATTGCATCAATAGTGTAAATGAGTTACAATTTTGCTAACGACTCACAAATCTTCCCAGTACAAACTGGGTTAGGAAATTTTGTTTGTTTTGTTTGTTTTGAGTTTCAGGGACCCGCCTGTAGAACGGAGGTTGTTACGTGTCGAAGATAGAAGAAGTCAGGAGTCCGCCTGTAGAACGGAGAAACATTTTTCAAGATCAAGCAGTGACCCACTGGAAAGCAGAAGGTTACAACAAAAATCCCCAGCATTCAACCAAGTTATGAATAGCAGAAGCTCGCCTCAAGAATGCGAGTCAACATCTGAGATGGTCGACAAAAGCTGGACCCAACATAAAAGAAAAAAAGAGGAAGAACAAGAAAGGAGAAAAACAAAAAGGAGAAAAATACGGAAGTGGAGAACAGATGTGATCTGCTCAGGAACTAGCGCCTACAACTAGCAAGTATCAAGGTTCAAATCCAAAGTCTGTATGAAGCACCATTCAAAACTCAAGATCAAGTTTCAGAAGACTTAGAGATAGGAATCCTTGTAACCAGTAGTTGATAGGCTTAGTTAGTCTTTTTCAGTTTTCATTTTGTTGTAGTGACAGGACCGCGGACCGGAACCTCAACGGAACGGCACCTCGATCGGCTCTCCACCTCGGCGCACTCTACCATCTCTCTCTCATTCCCGAACTACACGTGGCCTGATTCCTGTATAACCAAGGATATATAGGCAGCTCAGATACCAGGGCTCGGTCACATTCCCTCCCTTTCCTTAGTGTAGTCCGTCCAAGTAATGGTCGGGTCAAAAACACGTCTAGTCGTTCTTTGTCGGAAAACTCTTCGTGTTTCCAGTCAAAGAGGGGCAGCTGTAAGCACGTGATTTTTGACCCTCCCCGAGAATTTTCACATTTTTAGCATGAATATGTGAAATTGGGTCTAGTATAGCTATTTTAACTATTTTTACTTTATTTCGTTGCAAAAAGAAAATTTCAAAAAATATATATATAAATTTTAGTTTATGTATCTCTCATAAACTTGAAAAATACAAAAATTGTACTTTATTTTGGTACTTTATATAAATTCGAAAATTACAAAAAAATATAGTTCTATTAATGTTTGCAGTCATTATAATTTTGAAAAATACAAAAAATACTACTTCATATTTTTGTCTTTATTAAAGAACGAAAATTACAAAAAAAATAGTTTTATTAATATTCTATAGTCATTTTAATTTTGAAAAATACAAAAAAACATTACTTCATATTTTATCTTAATATTTAAAAAAACGAAAATTACAAAAATAGTTTTATTAATATTTTGTAGCTATTTTAAATCTTGAAAAAATATTTAAAAAATATATAGTTTTGTTTGAATACTAGTCTTATTTTTGGTAGTTATTTTGCTTACATAGGACTAGTTAAGCAACGTTTTCCTATTTCTCGGGTCCGGGCAAAAGAATAATATTCGGGTTCAAACTACCCGGTTTTAGGCCTAATTTCGGACCTAGCCCATAATAAACCGTGTCCAGGACACATGGGGAACCCCACCACGCGTGGGGGACACAAACCTTGAACCCCACCACGCGTGGGGCTCATTTTTCTGGGCATTGTGTATCAAATACACGGACAAAGGGCCAAAGCAAGGAGGACTGGGATTTTTTTTAAAAAGGGGGGGGGAAGTATTGTATCCTCGTCTTCTTCCTCAAGAAGAAAAGAAAAACCCTAGCAAACCAAAAGAAACCACCATCGTTCCACCTACTGCCTGCAGGTCCTCCATGAACGACCACCCAACTCCTCCATCGTCGACCACTGTCCAAACGCCATAACCATCGTCGACCACCATCAACAAAGCCCGCCATCAGCTCCCTCCGTAAAACTACTGTCTCAAAACCACCAGCAACCCTACACCCAAAACCACACTCCCAAACGTCCCCTCGCACCCCAGCAGTACCCAAACCAACCAGTCCAAAAACCCTCACCCCAAACCACTGTCCGAACAGCCCCCTCCATCGCCCATCTCCATCGACACCGCCCAAACGACCCCTCGCTCACCAGCAATGAATCGAACCCAGTGACCATAACCCACTCCCTCACGTTGTCGCTGCCCTTCGAGCGAGGCTGCCCAAGCAGTCCAGTAAACGCCCACCGGAGCCACGTCGAGGAGCAACTGTGTTGCTGCGTGCCAAGCAGTTGTGGTTGCGTTTCTGAGCAGCTGTTGCTGCGCATCTTAGCCTTCGACGTACCGGACCATCGTCCGCTACCCGTCGTCACTATACCTCGACCCCACTCCCTCACTGCCCAAGCAACCACCCCTTCTCCTCCCCATCTCCACGTCTAGTCCACCAAACCTCAGCTCAACTTCACGTCAGTCATCGCCAAAATAACCCACAGCCCGTCAAGGTCGTCGAAAGAGAGAAGGTGAGCATCGAGGTCGTTGACAACCTTGGTTCGAGTTTTGTTTCCGTTGAGGTCGTCGTTGTTCGTCGAGGTCCGTTACGTTAAGGACAAAGTAAGGTCCGTTTCTAATCCTTCTCTTGGCATCTTATTCTCCTTAAATTGATGAATGGTAGTTGAATGAAGTTATTTTCTTATAAATGTTGTTACTGTATTCAAATGCATCTTACTTGTGTTTGTTGTGATGGATGTTCAACATGTTGTAATTCTTAATTATTAGGATAGTCAAGTATTAAGAATTGTTGGTGCAGGCGAGAAAAATCATTCATATTATAATTATATTTTTGGCAAATAATCTGTTTAAGGCATGCATTTGGGGTATGGAATGATGATTCGAATAAATTAATTTCCGTTTCTGTTTCGTTGTGATTTGTAAAGTAACTTGTAGGGAAGAATTTTTTTGAAAGATTTTTTATTTACGATATGTCTTTTGGGTTTTAACAGTTAAGTCGTTCATTCCCTTTTCGTAAAGATTTTCCATAACTCATGGCCCTTAATTAAATTTCAACTCTTTAGAAATCGAGGTGTGCTATTGGTTGGATTTTCCGTAGCCCTCGCAAAAAAAATAGAAAAATGTAGCTGCCTTTAGGTTTGCCTTTGTAAATAATAAATGAGACGAGCCTCGCCAAAATAAAAAATGCAAATTGCGGGGCCCTCAATAATTAGTCATAATAAATGCTTAGAATTCGGGATGAGCCGTTTAGTGAATTTCACTGCCTTCCCCAAAGATAATAACACGTTAGTCTCTTTAGACGCGATTTAATTAAACTATTTTCTTAAACGCGGGTGCACATTTATGTGACCCAAATCCAAATCTCAATGGAATCGAAATATGTCTCTAATCACGGGCACCTTGATTGTGGCGTGACCCGAGATGCATTTCCATGACGTTGTAAATTCCTTTTAATAATAGAATGAGATGAGCCTCGACAAATAAAAAATACAAAGTTGCGGGGCCCTCTAAATGTATATATATTAAAACACTTAGAATTCGGGACAGGCCGGTTAGCGAATTTTACGGCCTTCCCCAAAATGACAATACGCTAGTTGCGTTAGGCACGCCTTTAATAATTTAATTTCCTTAAACTCGGGTGCACATTGATGTGACCCAAATCCAAATCTCAACGGAGTCAAAGTGTGTCGACGACCACGGGTACATTGATTGTAACGTGGTTCGAGATACATTTTCACAACGTTGCAATTCTTGATAAAAACAGTAAATGATGAAAGCGGTTAAAAGTTAAATTTTGCACATAAGTTCACACTTGTATAAAATCAGATAATCAAGCCGAATATAACAGTTGAGCGACCGTGCTAGAACCACGGAACTCGGGAATGCCTAACACCTTCTCCCGGGTTAACAGAATTCCTTATCCGAATTTCTGGTACACAGACTGTAATATAGAGTCATTATTTTCCTCGATTCGGGATTAAAATTGGTGACTTGGGACACCCTAAATCTCCCAAGTGGCGACTCTGAAATAAATAAACAAATCCCGTTTCGATTGTCCTTTTATTGGAAAAAACTCCCCCTGCGCCCCCTCGGTTGTGGAAAAAGGAGGTGTGACAACAGTCACCTCCACAAATATAACAAGTAAGTGCATGTCTTCAAACAACAGTCAAGTATTTAAGACAAAATCCTAGAACATGATATCTAAGTGAGCAGGGATTATACAGCATTAAGTGTCAAAGACATATTAACTTGCCTACTGATTTTAGACCTGAGAATGTGAGCAATTTGAAATAACAAAGCGCAGTTTTATAATTGCAAAATTCTAATTGCCCTAGAGGCTTGCCTAAACGCATAACAGCGACGTCCTAAAAGAATGGTATTTATATTGTTTAGGAATGCAGTAAAACAGTAAAATGATTTTTAAATGATAACTTGAGATCCTATAAGCATGCTTTCTAGCAGTATTAGTTTAAGGCAGCGTTTAGAAAACTTATTAAAGAAACGAACAGATTAATTAAACCAATTCAGAATGAACAAACATGAATTAAACTGGTTTTAAGTTCCATAGGCATGATTTCTATTAGAGTTGATTTTAACCCTATAGGCATGATCTCTATTATTAAATCCTGACTTCTGAACTTATAGACATGATTTCTAAGGAGACGAATGTGAATACATACTGTAACGAAGACTGAATTTCAATTACTTTACACTGCATAGGAATGATATCTAATATTTTGGTAACTAAAACTTTTATTACCAAGTAATATTTACACTTATTTGCTATAGCTTGTTCTGGACATATGTCCCAGACTAAGCTACTTATTCCTTTCCTCTAATCTCTCTGTATCTCTATCTATACATTTCACTAAATAGTAGGATAAGAATTCAATTCAATCAGTTTATTTTTCAAATATTTCTTTACAGTGTATATCTTGTGCTAAACTTCTAGTAATATTTTCAGCAGTCCTCTGTATTTTTTGAAAGATTCTAGCATTCCTTTCTGCCAAATATAGTATATGCTACCAACCAGCATCATCCTATAGATTTCAGCAATTGCACTCCTACCACGACAGTGTTGTTCAGCCCATTGCAGCTCATGTTCCCAATCCATAACCGGTTTAACAATCTTCAGCCATCGTAATATAGAAGCCCATATTATCTTTGAGAATGGGCATACAAAGAATAAGTGATTCATGGTCTTTGCTTCTGGTTTGCATAATGCTACACATCCCCACCTTTTCAATCTGTCTCTTGTTTGGAGTCTTCTGTGAGCAGCCAAATATCCCATGAATATCCATTTTGGTAATCCAACATTGTTCCAGATGATCCTTCTCCATGAAACTTTACTGAATTCTCCTCTATTCTTCAAGTACACATCTTTAATACTGAAAGTCTTCATTCTAAGCACATCATCCTCTGTGTAACTAGCTTCTACAAAATACTTCTTGGCTTTAAAGATTTTTTGAATCACCCAAGATGCCTTCTTTGGTTCAGTCCCCCAGCCAAGATTGTACTTTTTATAGTATACATGAACCCATTGCATCGATAATTTATCCTTCTTTTTGCACAAGTTCCATAGTAGCTTGCACATTGCAGCTTTGTTCCATGTGCCTATATCCAGCAAAGTCAAACCTCCTGCTACCCTTGGACAACACAATCTATCCCAAGCTATAAGTGCCTTCCTTGTACTCTCAATATTTCCTGTCTATAAGAACTTTCTACAGATACTTTCAACCAACAGAATGAGCTTCTTAGGCAATAGGAAGACTTGAGACCAATACACTTGACATGGTACCTAATTATAAAGCTAATTTTAACCCTATAGGCATGATCTCTATTAAAGCCATTTAGATCCTATAGTCATGGTCTCTAATATTAGGGAAGTAAAGCAAACATAACAAATATATTATATATATATATATATATATATATATATATATATATATATATATATATATATATATATATATATATATATATATATATATATATATATATATATATATATATATATATATATATATATATATATATATATATATATATATATATATATATATATATATATATATATATATATATATATATATATTACAGACCAATGAATTGAAAATAGAAAATTACAAAATATAACTACTCACCCTTTTCACTAATCACCCCAATGTTGTTTACAATAATTATTACAGACCAATGAATTGAAAATAGAAAATTACAAAATTAATCTATAGGGAGCCTGCAGTAGGCCCAAATGATTTCCAAGCTTCCAATAGCCTCAAATGCCAAAGTTATATAGCCAATATCATGTCTAGATGTGTCAGAGTTCCCTAAGGACCTCAAGGATCCCGGGCAGTGCTCATACCTAGTCCTTTTCTCAAGCAATAACTAGTTTAGGTGCAGTGTGGAGAGGCCGGCTCTGACATGCCAGAGTTCAGAGAGATCTCAAGGATCTCAAGGTACTACACATGTCAGATGGGCAAAACCTAGTATTCTAAGAGTAAAGTAAGAGTGCTTGACATAGTTTTATTTTTGAAAATAGTAAAGAGATGACTTTAGAAGTAGAAAAAGTTTTTCAGAAATAGGAAATAATTTGGTGGAAAAAGGTAGTTTGAGAAGAGTACCAAAACAGCAGACAATCAATTGGTTATAAGAGACATCCAGATTCGGAAAAGAACACTTAACAAACAGATCTCACATGGGGATAAAGGGATTGGGGCACATAAGAGTCACATTGGGGTTACATGGATAGGGTATAGAAGAAACATATAGTCAACAAACTGCATGCAATACTTAGGATCTTAAAGACTCAACAGGCTAATCATGGATAGTAAGTATTTAAGACATAGATAATAGTTGGCATATCTTGAACATGATTAAACATACAATTGGGACATGCTAGGTGAAGAAGTATGAAGGAAAGAGTGCAGAATATAAAGCATGCATTGAACAAGATAGAGTTTAGACATGTTGAGCAAAGAAGTAAACAGGAATACAAGTTGAATTCATAATTGATGAACTAGTGCAGGAATGAAACACATAAGGTTTGGATTTCAAAACTTAAATAGAGACATACTAGTTGAAGAAAAGGATGCAGAATGTAAAGCAAATAAAGTTCCAATATCTAGCCTTGGCTTTCAGCTGGCTAGATCAGTGAGTATCACAAGTAGAAGAAGAGAAAGAGAACTTTAGAATGTAAGGAGTAGTGATTTTTTGAACTATGTCTGTTGTCCCGAACTTAAAATAAGAGGGGGTTTATATAGTAATCAAAAGCTTAACAAATAAGGTAAGAGATCAATTAAGTAGCAAATCGGGGAAGTTTGGGGAATCAATCAGCAAGTCCTCCCCTTAATCAAAGGATAATCAAATCAACGGTAAAAACATGCTAGGTATTTAAGGAAAAGAATCAAGGTTTGGGTATAGAGTAGGTAATTAGGGGTAAATAAACATAAGTTTCAATTAAGGAAACAATCAGTAGGAATTAGCACAATACAAACAAGGCAAGGGAAAATTAATTAAGGCAAGTAATTCAATCAAATCGAGTAGAGAGGTAAGAATCGGAAGTTTAAGGGAAAGTGTTCAAATCAAACCAAAAAATAAGGAATTCAGGATAATCAAAGAGAAAGTCATGAAAGAGTAAGCAAGTTTAGCATATAAAATAAGGCAAGACATGAATAGTCAGGAATCGACACATAACTTTAACAAAACAAAAAGTTAAACGACACTGATGCAATAAGAAAGATACAAGTCTTGACATGAATAGTCAAGCATATAGAATCAGTGAAAGGGTTCAACTAAGAAATTCAGTAGAAGCATATTAGAACCACAAAATCACGAGAAATCACAAGAACCCAAAGCAAAAACACAATCGGGTGAACCAGTACTCAGAAACCAAACGAAAAACCCCAAAAAATTAGGGCTTTCAGTACAAGCGAGTTAAGGTTTTAGCAAACTTACAAAATCAGTCAAAAGATATGAGAAATAGAAGATTAAACACAAAAAGTCATCAAATATTTTGTAAAAGAAATTCCGAAAGCCCTAGTTTAGAAAAAGATGAAAATCATACGATTCTTGTAAAGAACCTCAAGGTTGTTGTAAAACTCACATGAAACAAACCCAAATCATCTTAGATCTGTACAAATCTAAGAGTTTTAGAAAAGAAATTAGGGTTTCGAAGAGAACAACACAGAGGTGAAGAAACATGCTAAGAAACCCATAGATCGTAGTCAATATAGAACGATCTTACTCGGAATCACACTAGAACAACCTAAAACGAGCGAGAAAGGAACCATAGATGCAAGCCAACTAGCCCTGGTCCCTTGAGGACCCTGGAGATGGCAAGACTAATGTAAGGGAGACCATTGGAGGCCTGGGGGATGGTGAGAGATCATCGTAGACAGCCATGGACGAGGGTTAGTAAGGTTTTATTAGGGTTAGTTTGAGAGCGTTTGAGAGTAGAGAGGGGATTTCAGGGCGGCGAGTAGTGAATTCTTAGGCATCATAGGCGATCTCAGGTGACTAGACGAATGATATTACAATTTGGTATTGCTTGAGAGTAAACATTTTATGAGGCACACTATGTTTTAATTTATGGATACTTATTGGTATTGTGGTACTCGTCTAATTGATCGACTACTGATAGTCAGATTTTCTGATGTAGCACGGAAGAATTATAGAAGTATTCCTCGTGTGATGATCATGTATTAGAGAAGTGTTAGACGGTTGTGGAGTCAATATCAGATATGGTGATTCATGGGTTCTATGGAGTCGATTGTTTAGTGGTTGTGGACTCTAAAAATATATCCAAGGTTAGTCATAGAGTAGTACATGTTGTGATTTAGTCATTGTGGACTTTTGGAGAGTTATTTATCTATTTTGGGTGACTGGAGTTGATTTGGGATTCATTGGTAGGCCCGATATGAATGTGTGTTCTGCACCGAATCGGATTGGTTGGCTCTAAACTGCTATTATGAAGGATGTGCCATTTAGTTTTTGTTGAGCTTATTCGTGTTCTGAAATGATTTGTGAGTTACCCTTCTATGTTACGAGGAGTTGTGATTCGCTGGTTATATCCACACATGGTGCGGTTCTATTTGGGCTTTATAGCGGAAATTTGAGCAAGATGAGTATTTGAGTACTGCTTGATTGATTGGATGTTGGATATGTTCTTTTCGGATGGTGGGATTGTGGTATTTGCTCTCCGTGGTTATGGTAATGCACTTTGGGTACTTGATGACGAATTTTGAATGGTTATTTATTTTGAGCAGGGTGGCTTGAGGTATATAATATGGACCAGCATTTGGATAGGGTCACGCATTGTAGCGGAGTTATATAGAGGTATGATCCTTTGGATTAGATTTGTACATTTTAAATCTGCAGCGTGTGAGGGGTTCTTAGCAGTGCATTGAGGTGATACTCGTTGAGCTTGCGGAACGGTTCTCTTGTTTGATGTCATATTCCATGTTTGAGTACATTTGGAATATTGCTTATTGGTGCACGGATTGCACAGATTGTAGCTTTAGATTGTATCGATATGTCATGTCACTAGGATGGTCGCATTGGATGGGATGAGGTCATTGGGCCTAGAATGGATACTATCGGAATTGATTACAGCATGGTTGGAAGGATATTGTTGTTGATCGCCCTAGAAATTTGCTATAGTTCCTATCGAAGGAGAGGGAGTTCCACAACATGTTGATCTGACAAATGGTTATGAGTTTCTGTGTGTTTCTATTATTGTTGGCAATTTATGAAGGTGTTAGAACGAGGCTTTGTTTGATAAGAGGTTTATTACCGGCATTGGGTTGCTTTGAGCAACTACTGTGATTAGAAATTATCGCTATGAGTGTTTGAGTTATATGGTGTATCGCGTGATTTTATCTTGCGTTATGGCTATGGATGGATACAGCTTGTTCAGACTTATATAGTATGTAGATGCGAGATTCTAATCTTATAGAAAATTTCGGATGTGGAAATTGGATTCTAAGGCTTATGGGCTAGGTTGGATTAAGAAATTTTAGTTATGTTGTGTTGTCAGACCTATATGGGATAGGATGACGTAGGATCACACCCGGGTATGTGCATGGTAAGGTTACACGGCGATTTGATGGCTTTTGGAACAACTCTGGACACGTTCGAGGACGAAGTATGTTTAAGTGGGGGAGGATATAACGACCCGACCAGTCGTTTTGAGCATTTGCACTTAGCTCAGTTGTTGATTTTGGTTTTCAGGTTATTCGAAATTGAATTGGAAGAATGATTCTCAGCTAGGGGCTTTAAATTTGAAAGGTTTGACCAAGTTTTGACTTTTTAGTTTTTGACCTCGGATCAGATTTCTGATCGTTCCGTTAGCTCTATTGGGTGATTTTGAACTTAGGAGCATGCCCGGATTTTGGTTTGGAGTCCATAGTAGAATTTGTCTTAAAATGGCAAAAGTTGAAATTTTAAAAAGTTTAACCGGGAGTGGACTTTTTGATATCGGGGTCGGATTCTAATTCCGGAAGTTGGAGCAGGTCCTTAATGTTAAATGTTTTTGTATACAAAATTTGAGGTCAATCAGACGTGATTTGATAGGTTTCGGCATCGATTGTGGAAGTTGAAGTTTCAAAGTTCAATGATTTCAAATTGAGGTGTGATTCATTGTTTCGATATTGTTATGTGTGTTTTGAGGTCTCAAGTAAGTCTGTGTTATGTTATGGGATTTGTTGGTATATTTGGACGGAGTCCCGAGTGGCTCGGGTGAGTTTCAGACGAGGTTCAGATCATTTTCATTCTATGTTACATTGCTAAAGATTTTCTAGTTCTAGTATCACCGCACCTACGGAGTGTTGAGCGCAGGTGTGGAGCCGCAAAAGCGGCAGTGCCATCGCAGAAGCGAGAGAGGGAGATGGGCTTGAGGATCACAGGTGCGGGTACTTGGATGTACCTACGCAACCGCAGATGCGGTTAGAGTGCGTAAAAGCGCGATCGAAGGAGCGGCTTAAGGATCGCAAGTGTGAGGTTTTGCTAAGTGAGGTTGTTTCGCAGAAGCGAGGAACTATCGCAAAAGCGATGGTCGCATATGCAAAAATTTGACCGAGATGTGGGACTCGGATTGAGGCGATTTTTGGAGCAAGTTTCATCACAAGGATTGGGTTAAGTGTTCTCTACTCAGTTTTGATTATGTTTCATGAATCTATCTTCATTTTTGGAAATTGGTTGATGAATTTTAAGGAGAAATTGGGGGTTTTGGCCAAAAGTTTCATAATAGGAATTTTTGAGTTTTGAACATCGATTTGGAGTCGGATTTGAATGAAACTTGTATGGTTGGACTGTAATTGAATGGGTAGTCGATTTTTGTGAGTTTTGTCGGGTTCTGAGGTGCGGGATCGGGCTGGGCTTTTGGGCCGATTTCTAGTTTTGATTCAAGACTTGATCTTTTATGAGCGGGATTGGTTCTTTTAGCATTGTTTGATGTATTTGAATTGTTGTTGGTTAGTTTCGAGCCGTTCAGAGGTCGGAACACGTGGAATGGAATCTTTGGAGCATCGCTTGGCTTGCTCGGCATTAGTATTGGCTCGTTTGAGGTAAGTAACTCTTCTAAACTTAGTGTTGAGGGTATAAAACCCCGAATCACGTGCTATGTGATTGGTGTTGAGGTGACACACATGTTAGGTGACGGGTGTGTGGGCGTGCACCTTGTGAATTTGTGACTTCGTTGTTTATTTTGTTGATATCTGTGTTTTCACCATGTGATTAAGTAATTGAGTTGTACATCATGCGAGATATCCTGTTTAGGCTTTATGCTGATGTTGTTGGGACCCATAGTGGTCATTTCTTGTTGTCATCTCATCGATTTCATTGATGTTTTGTACTTAGTCACATTCATGCATTCATATCATGTCTCAGTCTCAGTTGTTACTTATTGATACATCATATCATTATTCCAGGTCAGTTTTCATGACATTGTGAGCTCGTGGGTGAGACTGGAGAGATTGATGACAGAGTGAGGCCGAGAGCCTGATTATGAGTGACAGTTATGGGATCGGGTTGCATGACGCAATAGTTATATTGATGATTATGATAGCGTTTGGACTGAAGGAGCCCCTCCGGAGTCTGTACACACCCCTAGTGAGCGCGAATGATATTATTGAGGGATGGATTTCCCTGAACATGGATTTGTTTGAAGTACTTGATACTTGGAGATGGATTTCTCCACAGGGTTGGATTGCCCTTTTTTCTCGGTACTGGGTGACTTATAGTCAGTATTGTATATGTTCCGAAATGGATTTTCGTAGGTCGTATGGGCGATATACAGTACCAAGTGGTTGAGCATGAAGAGTGAAAAGTGTGAGTCAGTGAGATTGAGAACTCTGAGAGTATGAGTACATGATTCAACTCTGAGATACGTGGCATTGGCATGCACACATGACATACAGGCATAGAGATGCATTTTTTCTCATGTTGTACTATATCACGTCATTCATGATTCTTCATACATATTGATATGTGGGCATAGAGAGGTATTTCACACTTGCTATCCGGAAAGAAAATGAAAAATCTTATTTACTATGAAAAGGATTTTTAGATAAATTACAGTTTTCAAACTATCTCATATTTTACGACGATTTTGGCATAGGATTTGAGCTTTCACTAATATTCTTGAAAAGCGGAAGTATTTTCGAAAAACTATGAAAAAGCTGCGCATTTATATCCCTGAGTTACTTTCTTATATGCTCTACGTTGTTATGAATCGCTATTGGTTATTGGTATTGGACCCGACCTATGTTCCAGCTTGTCACTGCTTTCAACCTAAGGTTAGGTTTGTTACTTACTCAGTACATGGGGTCGGTTGTATTGATACTACACTTCTGCACATTGCGTGCAGATATTGGCTGTTATTGTTGATGTGCTCGATGGTTGCCGGATTGAAGATGCACCTGCGTTTCTATTGTAGATGCCTCTTGTTCATGGTAGCCATAGAACTTATAAAACT
Organism: Nicotiana tabacum; assembly: GCF_000715075.1. NCBI lineage: Eukaryota > Viridiplantae > Streptophyta > Magnoliopsida > Solanales > Solanaceae > Nicotiana > Nicotiana tabacum. Next base: position 39,072,044 of record NC_134086.1, read on the forward strand.
CTGTTTATGTAATTTTCAAACAGAAGATGTATTTACTCCATATCAGCTTTATAAACTCTATTCTTAGAAGCTCATGATTTTTACAACCAGTCCTTGGGAAATATATAAAATTCAGTTAACTTCTCTATTTAATTGTTTGATTGACTTTATTGGAATTGGATAGTTATTAGTTGGCTTACCTAGCGGGTTGGGTTAGGCGCCATAACGACTAGTAGATTTTGGGTCGTGACAGTACTGCTGTAGTGTACTCTAGCTACGTTTTCTGCACATTTTGTGCAGATTCAGGTATTTCAGGGTTGGTTGATCAATAGCTTGTTGTTCGGGTTTTGCTGTGGAGACTCAAGGTAAACCTATCGCCACGTTCGCAGGTCACGGAGTCACCTTCTGATATTGTGCCTATATTGTTTGTTTCTATTTCGAAATAATTGTATTTAGGAATTTTTCTAATAAACTTAGTAGAGCTTATGGCTTGTATTACCGATTTTGGGATATTATTTCATATTGGAAATGTTGGTTTTATTTAGAAATATGTTGTTTCTGCTTAATTGTTCTGTTGGTTAATTTCTATCAATTAATTCAAGAAGTTAGGCTTACCTAGTCGTAAAGACTAGGTACCGTCACGACATCCTATGAAGGGAAATGGGAGTCGAGACAAAGTCTTACTAATTGCGTTTTGCTTTAATTCTATTATGTTCTCCACTATACAATTGATTAGGGCTCATTATCTTCCCCAAGATTGACTTGGACATAGATTAGCTAAAAGCACGAAGTTAAAGAAATTGCCATCTCTCAACTAAGATGTACATCTTGAAAATTGGAATAACATCTCAAATTTAAAATGAAAATGTTGCAAAGTAGTAATAGTCCACAAAGTTGGTGTATTCCGTTTCATCTTTTTCTACGATAGTCGAATTGAATATATATAGTATAAAATGACCTAAAAATACACTGTTGGACCCGTGAATTTAAAATCTAATTTTTCTCTTTCTACTATATTAGAAGTGCGAGTGCATCAGCTAACACATGCACGTCTTCATCGACATGTCAGCTTAAGCTTTTATATTTTTGCCCCTGTTTTTTAATATTTTTACGTTCATTGTCATCAGAGAAATTTGTAAATAATGGAAATTTCTAGGGCATTTTTAAAGCCTATTTTAGATCTTCCGCTGATATTAACAGCATTACACCTGGACATTTACCTCTATGGCCACCGCTTAATATTGAGGTTTCTTTTTTCTCTGCTTTTTTTCAGATTTCTTTGTATCTTAAAGAGATTAATCTGCTCTGCTCTCCCTGTGTACTTCCTCTTTGTTTCCACGGCTGAGTTGGTTAGTTTGTAGTTCTTTGTCTTTATTTTATATTTTGTTGTACCGGTTATTTATTCGGAAATGGGTTTAAAATTGATGTGATTTATGGGTGTTGCTCTGTATTCTTCTTTTTATATGCTTTACCTAATTTATCACTTGGCAAATCTATATGTTGTACCTAATTTTGAGCTGTTAAATTGGAGTTTAAACCTAATTTCTTTAGCTTTTTCCCATTGCTAAGCCTGAAATTCAACTAATCTTTCCCTACTGTGCTTCTTCTCCAATCATTATTTTTCTACTAACAAAATCTTCATCTTTTCCATTTTCTAAACACCTAGCGCTGCTTCATTCTCCAACTGTGGTTGCTTCTTCTGAATCTTTTTTATTTTATTAGTCAACAGCTCCTTTATTTATTCATCGGTATGAACTCTTATTTTGGGGATATTCCCTTTTTTCATTGTGTGTCTTTCCTTTCTGCTTTATCTATTTTTAAAAGTTTTTGATTTATATTGTCCTTTAACTTATCTAAGGTTTCTCAAAAACTCTATTTGTTTGCGTTTAATTATCATTGTGTTCAATATTTTTTCCCTCCGAAAACGGTAAGATAAGGATTTTAGTTTTCTCATTGGACAGGCCAAGTCTTTCATATTCAAGGTTTTCCTTAATTTTCTTGGATTCTTCAAGAAGTTTAGGTTTGTGGTATTTAAGTAGTTTTTATTTTATTCTGCACAAGCCTGTTCTCCTTTGAATCTTTGGTCTCAACAGAAGAAATATCAGTCATAATCAAGCAACTGTTGCCAAGGGAATCCTGACCTGATAGATGAACATTAATTAGGTATAGACTAATTGGAAGTATTTGTGATTTTTGTATAACTATTAATTAGGTTGTATTCTTCTATGCGCTCTCACGCATACCTCTATTAGTATGGGGCAAAGGAGCAACTATGTGCATGTAAAGTAATATTTTAGAAATTATTTTACTCGAGGATATTACTTTCCCAAGTCAGTTTCTTGATTTGGTTGAACATAGAGTAAATAGTATGCCAACTTCATTGATAATCACAAATTAGTAAACAATGCAGATGATATTCAAATGTTATAGGAGTAAGCGATACAGAACTGGAGCAGAGCGGAAATAACTTTCAAAATCTTTACAAGTACAAGTAGAAATAGTTTCCCTGCTGAAATGAATCCCCCATCAGAGTGGAAGCTTTCTTTGTACTCATGCTTGCAATGTGCTTCATGGAGTAACAGTCTTTATCCAACTGGTTTGTAATTAATATTGAATTTCTCTCATGATTTTATATTTACTTCTTTTTGTTTTCTTTATTTGTTGCCTCATATTTATAATGTGGGATGGTTTGTTCTTGCAATTTTACGAGTATCAATATGCAGGTTATATTGATAAAATGGAACAAAGACTTAGTATCAGTGAAATTACACCACTAACTACAGAATGGACTTGCAAATTCCAGACTGTAGATAAATTTCAACCGCGAGACAGCAGAGATCAACGAGTTTGTTTTCAGATAATAATTGTCCAGGATGAAAACGTAAGTCAAGTTATAACTATAATTATAACATAACATCTTCTCACTTGTACTCTTTTAATAATTACTGCATTATTGTTCTTAATAATATTGTAGGAGGAATAAATTTGTGTAATACTCTATGGTGACGACATTAGACGATGTGATAACTTGTTCGAACTTTTTGAGACGTATCTGATTTCAACTGCGAATGTTAGAATTCTGCAATTATGAAAGAAGAGCCAATACTTGTGAGTGATGCGAAAGAAACTAAGAAACGAAAAAGGGAATAAAGTGCTCTACCAAAGCCACACTCAAGGTTAGAAATTCAAATACGATATTTTACCATCTACTAATTTTCTTAAAATAAATATTTTATTCGTACAGTTTGTCGAGGCAGTGATGTCCACTCAGATGGTATGCGATGTACAAGCACATTTTGACAGATCGTACCGATCTTTTAAAAAGGTTTAAATAGTTGGTCGTCTTAACAAAGTGTTCCACATTTTTTGTGTAAATAGTTGTTAGTACTGTGTGCCTATGTTTGTGAAGGCAATTGGTATTACTTTTTGGATATTGAAGCAGCCTCCAGATGTTGTGCAACGACATCTTATAATTATGATGCATGTACGTTTCCGAAAGTTTACTACGTTTATCACATAATGTTTTCTTTTATACTACTGATGTCTACTCTTACTATTTAACAAAAGAATTTCACATGTATCATTTACATAATTTTAATTTTAGTTCAGTTATAAAAATCCTTGGCAGCATTTAACCACAATTCACTACCACTAAAATGTTGGTAATTAAGATTTTTTCCTTAGCTGAAGTATTTATTACTGAGCATCAGTAAATACTTTAAAGTTTATGTTATTTAAACTACTTCATTGTGCGATGGGCTATACATGGACAACAGCCAGCGAGACTATAATAGAAGTGCAAATTAACAGGTAAGACAAGCGATCACTTTTCCTTCCAATTTAGCTACCTTGATTTTTGGCGAAATGGCTTCCTGACCACTTAAACTTGCATCAGTTTGTAACGCCGATATATGAACTCTTGGGTTTCCCATTTGAACACTTTTACTTGAGAAAATGGATACTAATAAACACTTATGATGGTGCGTGTTGTTCAGTTGTTGCTGACATGGATTTTATTTAATATTTTGTATAGCCACATCATCCATTCACTCACATTTTGTTGACACCTGGACGTTCAGAGTCCCACTTCTTTTTTCTTCTTCTTTTTTTTATCAAATTATTTTTTTCTACACATATCCCTTCCACTCCCTCAGAACCCGCAGGAAAAAACCTTACCGAACTAGGAATCAATTTGAAAAACTTTAGATTTTATCATCGGCAATGGCTCTGGCGATTCTCTGTTTTCTATCTCACCCAATATCTTTCACTTTCATTGTTATCATCTTCTCACCAAGAAAATATGAACCATTTGCAAAACATTTTACCACAAAAAATTACAAGGAAAATATCACCAAAACTAAAAGACTAAAATTACCACCTCCAAAGATCAAAGAGAAAAATCATGAAGCAGTGAACAACTTTTACCATGATTGAAATCAGACCCAATTTTTTCCAACAAATCAACAAATAATTTCAACAAATCAAAGCAGCGACCAAGATCGAAATCAGACCCATTTTTCCCCAACAAATCAGAAGATAATTTCAGAACGACGTACATATATATAGGTGTAATCAACAGAGCATGACGTGCAACAATTCAAAGCCACGTCAACGACCGTGTGAAGCTCAACATCGGAGGCAAGCTCTTTGAAACAACAGTATCAACACTTTGCTCTGGTGGACCCGATTCTCTCTTATCCGCCTTATCAAACCGGAATTTCGACGAACCAGAACAAATCAGAAAATAATTTCAATATATATTGGAGTGTGATTGATAGTGAAAATTTGAAGAATAAACAAATATGACGGTTTAATATGGAGCTTTGGAGTGTGATTTATCAAATTTTTTGTCATAGGCTTAATTAGGAATAAAGGAGGAAGAAGAGAAATGGAGGGATGAGGGATTACATGGGTGGCGACAATGACTGAAGAAAAGGAAGGGGCAGGGGTAAGGGTATGGGGAGGAATAAATAGAGGTGAATCTTCTTTTTTTTTATTTTTTATTAAATTTTATCATATTCACGCGCTTTATACACGTGATTAACATACAATCGACCACATCAGCTTTAATATTGCCACATAAGCATAGTCAACGGTCAAAAGTGTTTATTAATATCCATTTTCTCAAGTAAACGTGTTCAAATGGGAAACCCAAAAGTTCATATATCGGCTTGACAAACTTATGCAAGTTTGAGTGGCCAGGAAGCCATTTCGCCTTGATTTTTTATTTGTATAATATTTGTGTGTTTGTCAAAGCTACATTTCAGACAGAAGCTAAAGCCTAAAGAGCTTCAACGCATCTTGTGATAACTTATGACAGAGTAAAGGTAATGTCCAACTGATTGCCTTTTTCTCTGTCTTCGTTCTGCTTCATCCTCTGATTTCTTCTTTGTTTCAACTTTCAAGTTAGTGATGAATTTGTTATTACTATTTATGAGTTTGTTCTGAATTATTGTAAGCTCTTTGTTGTTTTGATAGCAATTTCGTTGGTGCTTTTGATTTTATCAAAAAATATGTACCTTCCCCTTCAATGTTGATTTTTATCGCTCATCGGTGCTTGTTTTTTGGGGGTTTCCCAGGGTTAGCACAGTATCGAATGTTAATTTGTCAATTTTTATTTTTCCTGATTATGCTTTCTACCTTTGTTAAATCTATTGTTCTTCTCTTATGCTCTTCATTCTATTGTTACCTACATTATTAACAAAGAATTTATGCCATTTCATTTCCTTTTCAGATAGAAATCTCTCGTGAATATGTTTCAATTTATTTCAGATATGATATTCGTTATCTTCTTTTTACATTGCTATGAGTAGATACAATTTCTGGAAAAAAAAACATAAGCTTTAAAGGCTTTGCACAGTGATTATGTGTCACATCTTGTGTATTTGTTGTTTATTTTTCTTTATAATTAATGAAGATGATGTGCTTAAAGTTTTCAAACTATGTATTCCAACTTGGCATTTTTATAAAGAAGCATTTTACGCACTTCTATCTGTGGATTTGGGCTGCCTTTCCATTTATTATGTTGCCTCGAAGTTGTTCCAACTGCTCATTTCAAGTTTGTTGTGTATGAGCTGATAATTGGCTAGATAGAAAGTGATGAATCATCCGTGTTTTATTCTTTTGCTGATCGCCATTTTCTTATCATTTACTTCCTGTTGTTGCTGCCTAAAATGTTCTCTACATGTCTACTTTTTATTTGGTATAATTGGTCTGATTTTGGGTTTATCACATTCAAAATTTGGCTTTCAAAAATGTATTACCACAATAACTTGAAGCTTGAAGCTAATAGTTTATATTTAGGAATTAGTCACTGAGTTACAATAATAACTTCCACATTCATTGTGGCTTATTATGCACATGTGCTAATGCATTTTTTACTTCTGTGTTTTTCAGATCAGCTTATTGCTCGGTCGCAAGGAAAAAATATTCGCTTCCTAAGAACACAAAAACTATTAAGGATCTAATACAACCGGTAGAATTGCAGCACAAGAAGAACAACACATTGTATATTTTTTATTAGATTTCAAATATTTTTATTAATTAGTTATATTCTTAGTCTTCAAATATTTTGAATCAAATTGTATAGATTTTGTTTAACTTCGCTTCACAGTCCGTAAACAAGAGTTCTTTTTGTTAAATAGAAAATTAATAAGATTTTTGGGCTCGGGCGCTGCCCCGATTACCGCCAACTAGTATATTAGAAGCAACAGTAAGGTGGTTGTAGCATCAACATGCCTACTTGCTAGAGCAATTTCGTAATTTTACCTTAACACATTATTCCCATTTCCCATTGGTCCATATAATGTGTTACTGTAGCTGATTTGATTTGATTTTGTTGTGCAGACAATTTAGCCCTTTCAGACACCATAATTTAATGCTCTTTATATCCGTGGGGCCTAGTTTACTTTGACATGACATCACATACCAGGGATTTTGTATTAGATGTATGCACTTTAACTTCTAATACCGACGTGCCATTTTACCCATATGGGAAAATATTTTGGTATATAAAATAGTAAAACATTAGTGCTCCTACTTATATAATAACAGGGAAAAATTAAACGTAACTCCTTTTGTATAAATTAATTATCCTATATTTTATATTGTTTCAAAGCTATTGTTTCTTTAAAGGGAACGCTTTTTCTCTACGCTTATCAACACTTTTTCCATTTGTCAAAGTTGATTATCCATTTAATTATCTGAATAATCATGTTTAAACTGAATGGAGATTTTGTACAATAAGGTGTGGTTTGGTTAGAGAAATTAGGAAAAATAATCCTAGCAGAAAATTCAGAAAATTGTACAGTGCTAATTGGTTGGAGGAATTAGGAAAGCATGTAATTGCTACATAATATTTTAATGTATCATTAGTCACTGCATACCAATCCATGCACAGTTATCCGGAGAAAATGACAAAATAGTCACTTATGTTTGGAGGTTGCTATAAAATGGTCATTTAATTTTAATATATATCTAAGTAGTTGTCCTTTATATTTATCAAAATTGAGCACTTTTGATCTTTGTTACTAATAAACACACGACGACATTATCTTTGACTGAATTGAATGGTGAGAAGCACATGATCCATTTAAACGGAGGAAAACCATCGAGACGATCTTCTTCTTAATATTGAATGAAGCAACATTTATATCTCCATTGTACCGTCATAAACACGCTTTGTTACCAAAATCTTATAGTTATCGATATTTTTCTAAAGTACAAATTGATAGAAATGAATCAGGAGAAGTAGCATATCTCGATAGTTTTCTCAGTGCAAACGATTACATGTTTCTCACGAGCTAATTGATCCGTCAAAGATAACAAGTGCCATGTGTCATTAACATGCATAACAAAAACCAAAAGTACTCAAATTTAGTAAATACGACAATGGACTAAAATTATCATATATATGCATATTTAAAAGTTTTGCCAACCCTTAAATTAAAAAAATTTCCTTGCTGTGAATTTCTTGAGACATATGCCTGATATTCATTTTAAATAGAGCTTCACATTGTCACTTTTGCATATTAGATAAATTAAGTGTGTCTTTTATCATCATTAATTATTATTATATATACCCTTTGTCTCCGGACTCATTTAACTACAAATAGTTTACGGCTGCCAGAAATTGCACCTAATAGAACTTAATAATAAATGGAGCTTCACATTTCCAATTCCGAAGATTTTAGCTAGAGGTAAAATAGGAGAAGGATGAGGACAACAAAATGTTGGAGATAAGAAGGAGAAAGAGGTCCAAGTGAGGGATAAATTTTTGTCATGGGTCTGTACTGAGCTTCGTCAATGTCTAAAATGTCCAATGGTCTCTTATAGTTAGGCACACCATATTGAAGAAAGTGATTAAATGTGCGGTAGGTATCATCTTTTTAACTTGGGGATTGTCAAGTAATTCTTACTCTATCATGTACTGTAGAGTGGCACGTATGTACTATGTGTGCCTCTGGTCGGTTTCACTGCAGTTTGAATTGAACAATATTTATGAAAGAAATCATGTATCATAAGATGTTTTAAATGGACTGTATTTGGACAAGAAGACAAAATTAAACGACAAAAATGAAGTAGTGTCTGAGATCTGTTGTTGTTCTTTTCAATCACAATAAAGCTAGACCGATAGCCAAACCAGTATTTGCAAATACTGAAATACTCGAAGTAATTCCTTTAAAATCCATCATAGGAAATCCAATTACACTACTGAACTGTATTCTAACATCTAGCAATTTAAAAGCATATAGCATATGAAATACATGTGCTCATATATAGGCATGTATTTCATGCGTTATACATACATTCGTTCGCTTTTTGTTTTTTTTTTAAAACCCATTTTGATCGTTTGAGTTCAATTTGTTCGCTTCTTTTTTATCATTTAAAAATAAATTCCACATTAGACATAATCGTAATTAAATAATTTTCCTACTTTTTAGCACTTTGAAACTAACTAAAATTTTCTTTCCTTATTTGAATTATGTAGTAGCTCCTAATATTTAGGAATACAAAATTAAGATATTTTTTACTTATATAAGTTATTTTCTTATTTAAATTGTCAACTATAGGTCAATTATGTTATTAGGACGTAAAAAGAAAAAAGAACATAGTTCAATTAGGACACAACAATTATAATTCAATTGTTTTGGTCAAGGCATGTAAAAAAAGTGCAATAAAACATAGTTTTGAGTATAAAATATGGATGTATTATATTGTGCTAGTATGAATTTAGACTTAGCAATCAAGACTTTCTTTTTGGTCAAATGACTTAGAATTTGAAGTATACTCAAATTTTGGTCCACTTTTATTTTCTAAATATTAGGAAATAATCAAATGACAACCTCTATAAAATGTAAAATTATTTTAAACGATAAAAAGATTAATCAATATTTTTACAAAGAAATAAAAATAGAGAAAATAAAGTATATATGTAATTTGCCACAAGTAAAAGTACCTTAGAAATAAATCACAGGTAAAATAAGACAACGATCGAGCTAAACATTTTTAAAAAATTATTAATAATAATCGAGTTCGGATGCTTATGTAAATATAAATTCTATTTTAAAAGGCAGAATTGGGACTCGCTTGGGGCTCGCTCAGGGGCGGAGCACTCGTAAAACGCCCCTGGGCTTATGTATGGGGCTTAGTTCCGTGAGACTTACGCCTCGGCCATTGGGATTTACGCCCCGAACACGCCCAACGCCGAGTGTACTGGGCTTACCCAATAGAACTTTATGCAATTGTATCTAACTAACCTTGTAAATCCTCAAATTTTCTTAATAATGTCATGACCCGGATTTTTCACCCTCGGAAGTCGTGATGGCGCCTACTCGTGAAAGCTAGGCAAGCTGAGTATTATAGATGCATTAACCCTTTTTACTTAACCCTTTTAACAGTTCAATATAATAGGTGATCAACAGCGAAATAATTATAATAAAGAGAAATGCGGAAGACGAAAACTAATAGTTTAGCCATATACTAGTGCAGAATCCAACATACAACTCTACCTAGAATTTGGTGTCACAATCTCACAGACTGTCTAAGAATACTACAAACAGTGGTCTGAAAGATGAATACAAAGTTGACTCTAAAATACATAAAAGAAACAGAATGGAAAGATAGAAGGAGACGCCAAGGCATGCGGACGCTTGCAGACTACCTCGGGTCGCCTAATGGACTGAAGGCAGCAACCTCACTGTGGTCCAAAAGCTGCAGCACCGGGATCTGCACACAGTGCAGAGTGTAGTATCCGCACAACCGACCCCATGTGTTGGTAAGTGCCTAGCCTAACCTCGGCGAAGTAGTGACGAGGAAGGACAAGACTACCAAATAAACCTGTGCAGTTAAATCATATACAACAGAAAATTAAAGGCAAAAATTTACAGTTAAAGATAGGATGGGGAAAACATGTTGTGGGGAATATCAGGTAACAATAGAAAACCAATAGAGGAATGTAAAGGAAGTCATAATTCAATTATCGACAAGAATCAAGAACTCAATAACACGTGCACGACATCACCCTTCGTGCTTTTACTCTCATCCTCACCATAAAAATCAATAGAATCGACACGGCATCACTTTTCGTGTTTTGACCTCACATAATCATGGCACGGAATTATCCTTCGTGTATTATCACTCATATCATGGCACAACATTGTACATCGTACGGAACGACATCACCCTTCGTGCTTTTACCTCACAATATCGGCACGGCATCACCCTTCGTGCATTAACACTCTCAAAATCAAGCACGTCATCACCCTTCGTGCTTTACACTCTTCCTCACCCAAGCAAAAATCACAAAGCAATTTGGGCAAGGAAATCAATAATATCACAATAAAATCCCGGCAAGGGAACAATAGCATAATAACAATATTCCGGCAAAGAAAACAATATCATGAGTAATAACATCCCGACAAGGGAGATAATATCAAAGCAATAACATCTCGGCAAGAGAGACAATATCATAAACCTCTTCCACAAGCCTACAATTCTCAACTTGAGCCAACGCTCTACAATGTTCAATTACCAATAATACTTCCACAAGCCTTGTTCAACACTAGAAATCATCATATAAAGCATGAACAATACGAAACGGAGTCACATCAATCATAGTATAAGACTCGCAGGCATGCTTGACACCGACGTATAGATACTCGTCACCACACCTATACGTCGTACTCAACAATTAACACATAGCAAATAAGACACAACTCTTAATCCATCAAGCTAGGGTTAGACCAAACACTTACCTCAATGTCACGAACACAATTCAAGCCTCAATACCGCTTTACCTCTTATTTCTACCACCAATTTGCTTGTATCTAGCCGCAATTTACTTAACGATATTAATAAATGCTAAATGAATCAATTTTAATGCATTAAAATAGGTTTTCTAAAGATTTTCCCAAAAGTCAAAAATCGAACCCGGCCCCACATGGTCAAAACCCGAGGTTCGAACCAAAGCCCAATTATCCATTCACCCACGAACTCAAATATATACTTTGTTTTGAAATCGGACCTCAAATCGAGGTCCAAACCCCTAAAATTTGAAAATCCTAATTCTAAGTTCTACCCAAAACACCCAATTTCCCCATGAAAACCCTTGATTTTGAATTGAAATCATATAAAAAGATGTTATAGATTGAAGAAAATGAGTTAGAAGTTGTTTACCTATGATTTGGAAAAGAACCTTTCTTTGGAAAAAATCGCCCAAGAGAGCTTAGGGTTTGAGAGAGTTTGAAAAATGAATAAAAATGTGTCTAAGTCCCAATTAACTGGTCGCAAATGTCGCAAATAAATCATTGACTATCCAAAATTACTTTTTTCTTAAACATAAATCATTAAGTTTAGAGTATTTTATGTCATAATTAAAATAAAAATTATTGTATGTTGTCCACTAAGACTGGTATGATAGTTAATTTTTAATAATCTTTCATTTAAAAAGTATTTATTTACTGTCACGACCCCGGTTCGCCCTCCGTGAACCATCGTTACGGCACCTAGTCTCTACGACTAGGTAAGCTTAAACTTGCGGGTGATAACCAAAACTTGCAGAAGTAAAACAATTTAAAAACAGAAATAAGGCAATAACAGTGTTTAAATGTGTCGCTCGGCATACAACATGTTTAACTCTCAATACCAAGCATAAATCCAAGACCTGGAAACCCATGAATCACAAGCTAAGATCAATACTACATAGCTCTAACTCCGGAATGTCTAATAAGAACAAGAAGGTACAGAAGGGCTAAATACTAAAAACAGGAATAGAAAGGGACTTCTCGGTCTGCGGACGCGGTAGATGTACCTCGAAGTCTCTAGAGAGGTCGCCTCCATCAAGGATAGTAGATCTGATAAGCGGTACTTGGATCTGCACATGAAAAACATGCGCAGAAAGGGCATGAGTACACCACAGCGGTACTCAGTAAGTGCAAAGCCTAACCTCGGTTGGATAGTGATGAGGAAGGTCAGGGCCTTATTAAGGCTAAATAAATATCAAGATCAATAGTATAGAATAGAACAGTATAAATAAATACGGCAGTAAAATAACACAGGATGTACCGGACATCAATAACTATATAGAAACAAGGTAAACATGGAAAGGAAGTACAGCTCAACACCAATAATAACCATTGGGGATCTTTCAGGATACTGTCCTGTAGTCCCATATGTACATATCCAATGGATCTTCCGGGATCCCGTCCCGTAGTCCAATTCATAGTGAGCGGGGATCTACCAGAATCCCGTTCCGTAGTCCCAAGTGTAAATACCCAGTACTGGGGGAATCTACCGGGTGCATTCCCGTAATTCCATATGACTGTGCAGGGGGATCTACCTGGAATCTAACTCGTAGTCCCAAAATAAATGTGCAGACCCGTAGTCCCAAAGTAAACAGACAAGGGGGAGCTACCGGAATCCCACATTCGTAGTCCCAAAATAAATACACAGCAGCAGTAGGAAGATATACAGAAATGGCAAAATTTCATATTAAGGAAATAAGTGATTCTAGCCTAGCATGTTGTACAGAATTCAAGTAAGGCAGGTTGAATCAAATAAAGAAATTAAGTCACTTAGACATGTTTTCCTAAGCTAACAACGAGCTTAATAGTGCAAGAAATAAAAACATGAAAGGAAACATACTAGTAATTATTCAAAGAAAATCGGATTTTCAACAATTAGCACAAGTAAGCACTCGTCACCTCACGTACAAGGTATTTCAATTACCAAATATACCAATCCTAAGGGGAAGGTCCCCCACACAAGGTTAGACAAGCCACTTACCTCGAACCGGCTCAAAGTCAACCCGAAATCACGCTCTTGCCACGAGTACTCAACTCCAAATGGTCCAAATCTATTCAATTCAATCGCATAATGTAAATAACACTTCAAGTAACTGATTCTACAATTAAATTCTAAGCTAATACGCGAAATTATGTAAAATGACCAAAATGTCCCTCGGGCCCACATCTCGGAATCGGGTGAAATTTACATTTTCAGAAACCTCGTACTCTCACGAGTCTATACATAAGAACACTGAAATCGGAGTCCAAATGACCCCTCAAATACTCAATTAAAGGCCTCTTAAACTCAAGCTCTAATTACCCATTTTCCCCAAATTTCTCATCACTAATTAGGTATTTAATCACATAAAAACGAGTTATAAAGTCAAGGACGTTACCTCCAAGCGATTCCCCTTTGTTTTCCTCAAAAATCTCTCTCAAAAGCTTCAAACCCGGATGAAAATGGTGAAAGAGTCCCTCAAATTCGCGAAGGCAACTATTTATATGTTCTGCCAAGCAATTTCGCTTCTGCGGTCCTCTTTGCCGCTTCTGCGGCTCGGCATCTACGGTCCCTAACAGATGCGAAAATACCAGAAGAACAGCTGCTGCAGCAACTTCAACTCCAAAATTTCCTCCGTTAACCATCCGAATTCATCCCGAGGTCCCCGAGACCTCAACCAAAGGCATCAACATATCTTAAAACCTTATTCAAACTTGTACAAATCTTCAAAACACCTCAAACAACATCAAAACAACCAAAACACATCGGATTCAAGCCTAAGCTTTTAAAATCTTCCAAATTCCGCTTTCGATCAAAAATCCAACCAAAACATGTCCGAATTACCTGAAATTTTGCACACACATCCCAAAATGACACAACGGAACTACTACAACTCTCGAAATTCCATTCCGGCCCTCTGATTAAAATCTTACTATCGAACTGGAAGCTTCCAAAATTCAACTTTCGGCATTTCAAGCCTAAGTTAGCTACGGACCTCCAAAACACAATCTAAACACGCTCCTAACCCCAGAATCACCCAACGGAGCTAACGGAACCATCGGATTTCTATTCTGAGGTCATCTTCACACTGTTCCGACTATGGTCAACTTTCCAACACTTAAGCTCTCATTTAGGGACTAAGTGTCTCAAAACTCCCTGAAACTCAAGACCAAACATCCCGGCAAGTCACATTAGCAGAAATAAACTTGGGGAAAGCAGTTAATAAGGTATCGGGGCGTTAATTCTTAAGATGACCGGCCGGGTCGTCACATTCTCCTACACTTAAACATTCGTTCGTCCTCGAACGAGCATAGAGACATACTGTAATAGTGAAAAGATGAGGGTAACGGCTGCGCATATCCTGCTCGGTCTCCTAGGTCGCCTCCTCGACTGGCTGACCCTGCCACTGAACCTTCACTGATGCAATGTTCTTTGACCTCAGCTTTCTGACATGCCTATCAAATATTGCCACCGGCTCCTAAATATAAGATAGATCCTTGTCCAACTGGACTGAACTGAAATCCAACACATGCGATGGATCACTGTGATACCTCCGGAGCATCGAAACATGAAATACCGGGTGAACTCCTGCCAAGTTGGGAGGTAAGGCAAGCTCATAAGCAACCTCCCCAACATGCCTCAATATCTCAAAAGGGCCAATAAACCTCGGACTCAACTTCCCTTTCTTCCCAAATCTCATAACGCCCTTCAAAGGCGAAACCCGAAGCAGAACCCTCTCTCCAACCATATAGGAAACATCACGAACCTTCCTGTCCGCGTAACCTTTTTGTCTGGACTGAGCTGTACAGAGTCTATCCTGAATCACCTTAACCTTCTCTAAAGCATCCTGTACCAAGTCTGTGCCCAATAGTCTAGCCTCACCCGGCTCAAACCAACTCACCGGGGATCTACATCGCCTCCCGTATAAAGCCTCATACGGTGCCATCTGAATGCTGGACTGATAGCTGTTGTTATAAGAAAACTCTGCCAATGGCAAGAACTGATCCCAAGACCCTCTAAACTCAATCACACACGCACGGAGCATATCCTCAAGAATCTGAATAGTGCGCTCGGACTATCCGTCCGTCTGAGAATGGAATGTTGTACTCAACTCCACCCAAGTACCCAACTCATGCTGAACAGCCCTCCAAAACCGTGATATGAACAGAGTACCTCTATCTGAAATGATGGAAACTGGAATACCATGCAGACGAACAATCTCTCGGATATAAATCTGCGCCAACCGCTCCGAAGAATAAGTAGTACATACAGGAATGAAATGAGCGGACTTGGTCAGCCGATCCACAATCACCCAAATAGCATCAAACTTTCTCAAAGTCCGTGGGAGCCCATCTACAAAGTCCATGGTGATCCGCTCCCACTTCCACTTCGGAATCTCTATCTGCTGAAGCAACCCACCCGATCTCTGGTGCTCATACTTCAGCTGTTGACAGTTAAGGCACCGAGCTACGAATCCAACTATATCTTTCTTCATCCGCCTCCACAAATAGTGTTGTCTCAAATCCTGATATATATTTGTGGCACTCGGATGAATGGAATACCGTGAGCTATGGGCTTCCTCCAGAATCAACTCCCGAAACCCATCAATATTGGGTACACAAATCCGACCCTGCATCCTAAATACCCCATCATCACCAATGGTCACATCTCTGGCATCACTGTGCTGAACCTTGTCCTTGTGGACAAGCAAATAAGGGTCACCATACTGTCGCTCCCTGATACGGTCAAATAAAGACGACCGAGAAACCACACAAGCTAGAACCCAACTAGGCTCCGAAAGATCCAATCTCACAAACTGGCTGGTTAAGGACTGAACATCCATCGTCATAGGCCTCTCCGATGCTAGTAGATAAACCAAACTCCCCAAAATCTCTGTTCGGCGACTCAAAGCATCGGCCACCACATTGGCATTGCTTGGGTGATATAAAATAGTGATATCCTTTAGCAACTCTAACCACCTCATCTGGCGCAAATTTAGATCCTTTTTCTTGAACAGGTGCTGCAAGCTTTGATGGTTAGTATAAATCTCACAGGGAATACCGTATAAGTAATGGTGCCAAATCTTCAAGGCGTGAACAATGGCAACTAACTCAAGGTCGTGAACAGGGTAGTTCTTCTCATGTATCTTCAACTGTATAGATATGTAGGCAATCACCCTACCATCCTACATCAACACCGCTCCGAGGCCAACCCTCAAGGCATCACAATAGACCGTATAACACCCCGAAACTGTAGGCAGTATCAAAATTGTGGTTGTGGTCAAAGCTTTCTTGAGCTTCTGAAAGATCGCCTCACACTCCTCCGTCCACTGAAACAGAGCACTCTTCTAGGTCAACCTGGTCATAAGGGTTGCAATCAATGAAAACCCCTCCACATAATGACGGTAGTAGCCAGCCAAACTAAGGAAACTGCGGATCTCGGTAGATGAGGATGGTCTGGGCCAACTCTGCACGACCTCTATCTTCTTCGGATCCACCTGAATACCCTTACTCGATACCACGTGGCCTAAGAATGCCACTGAATCCAACCAAAACTCACATTTCAAGAATTTAGCATATAACTTCTTCTCTCTCAAAGTC
This sequence comes from Nicotiana tabacum, assembly GCF_000715075.1. NCBI lineage: Eukaryota > Viridiplantae > Streptophyta > Magnoliopsida > Solanales > Solanaceae > Nicotiana > Nicotiana tabacum. The sequence goes on from NC_134086.1 coordinate 39,088,906, forward strand.
TGAAGCACAGTCCTCAGGTGCTGCTTATGATCTTCCTGACTCCGGGAATACACCAGAATATCATCAATAAAGACAATGATGAACGAGTCAAGATACGGCCGGAACACATTGTGAATCAGATGCATAAAGGCTGCTTGGGCATTGGTCAGCCCAAATGACATAACAAGGAACTCGTAATGACCATAACGAGTCCTGAAAGCAGTATTCAGGATATCTGGCTCCCGAATATTCAACTGATGGTAACATGAGCGCAAATCAATCTTAGAAAACACTCGTGTGCCCTGAAGCTGGTCAAACAGATCATCATTACGAGGCAAAGGATAACGGTTCTTCACTGTAACCTTGTTCAACTGGCGATAATCAATACACATACGCATAGAACCATCCTTTTTCTTCACAAACAAGACAGGAGCACCCCAAGATGATACATTGGGCCGAATAAAACCCTTATCAAGTAATTCCTCTAACTGATCCTTCAACTCCGGAAGAGCCATACGATACAGAGGAATAGAAATGGGTTGAGTGCCTAGCAACAGCTCAATGCCAAAATCAATATCTCTATCAGGCAACATGCCTGAAAGATCAGCTAGAAACACATCGGGAAAATCTCGTACTACTGGAACTGGATCAACTGAAGGGGTATCAATACTGACATCTCTCACATAAGCTAAATACGCGTCACACCCCTTCTCAACCATACGATGAGCTTTAAGAAAAGAAATAACTCTACCGGGAGTGTGATCTAAAGTACCCCTCCACTCAACATGCGGTACACCTGGCATAGCCAGCGTCACGGTTTTGGCGTGACAATCAAGAATAGCATAATGGGGAAATAACCAGTCCATGCCCAAGATAATATCAAAATCAACCATGCTGAGTAATAATAGATCAGCTCTGGTCTCAAAACCACTAAGAGCAACCAAACACGACCGATAAACGCGGTCCACAACAAGAGAATCTCCCACAAGAGTAGAAACATAAATAGGGGAACTCAAGGAATCCCGAGGTACACCCAAATGCGGAGCAAAATAAGAAGACATATACGAGTAAATAGAGTCTGGATCGAATAGAACCGATGCATCTCTATGGCAAACCAATATAATACCTATGATGACAGAATCGGAGGCAACAACCTCGGTACAAGAAGGAAGGTCATAGTATCTGGCCTGACCTCCTCCTCTAGGGTGACCTCTACCTCCCTGACCTCTACCTCTAGCTGGCTGAGCAGGTGGGGTAGCAACTGGAGCTATAACCATAGCTTGAGAACTCTGCGGGGCACGCTATGGCTGAGAAGTCTGTGGAGGTGCACCCCTCCCAAGTCGGGGGAAATCCCTCACCATATGGCGTGTGTCACCACACTCAAAACAAGCTCTAGGAGGACGTGGTGGCGGTGACTGGCTAGGGCCAGGTCTGTTGGGCTGACCTCTGAAAGTACCCCGCTCAGGAGACGCGCTAGATACCGGTGGTGCATAATAAGGCTCCTAAGGTCTAGGAAGAGTTGGAGCACTACTGGCTACTGGAAGAGATGAATGAACAGGGTGACTCATATAACCCCTAGCATGACAACCTGCAGCTGGGGTACGGGCACCAAATAATGGCTTGACTCTCGAGACCTCTTGGCCTCCCTCTCCTCTCTCTCCCTAGCATGCATACCCTCGATCCTCCTAGCAATGCTCACCACCTGCTGATAAGAAATATTCATCTCCAACTCACGAGCCATGCTAGATCTAATGCTGGGAATAAGGCCCTCAATAAACCAGCGAACCCTCTCGCGGACAGTAGAAACCAAGGTTGGCGCATGCCTAGCCAAACTGGTGTAACAGACAGCATACTATGAGACATTCATAGCGCCCTGGCGCAAATGCTCAAACTCTGTGCGCTATGCGTCCTTGAGGCTCTGAGGAACATACTCTCTCAAAAACAGATTTGAAAACTGAGTCCAAGTCAGTGAAGCAGCCTCATCTGGACTGTCTAACTCATAGGTGTGCCACCACTCATAGGCGGCTCCTTGAAGTTGGAAGGTAGTAAAAGAAACCCCGCTCAATCCTGAGATACCCATGGTATGGAGAATGCGGTAACGCTCATAAGGAAATCCCAGAGCATCCTCCGATGCTAGACCACTATATACAGGAGGCTTGTACTTCTTGAACCTCTCAAGCCTCAATTGTTCATCCTCGGAAGTCGCTGCCCTATCCTCGGGCTGAACTGGCACTACATGCGGTAAAAGAATAATCTCAGGGACCTGCTCAACATGCACTCGCTGCTCAGGAGTGCGGGCGGCGGGAGTCTGTGCTCCTCCCCCGGCCTAAGACGTAGCTGCAGTAAGGGGAAGCAACCCTGCCTGAACCAAGGTGGTGTACATGCTCATGAACTGTGCCAAAGTCTCCTGAAGAGCTGGAGTGGTAGTAGCAGTAGGCATGTCAGGTGCCTGGACTCCGGCTGGATCCGCTGGTGGTACCTCGTTGGCAGATCGTGCAGGTGCTCTGGCTGCACCACATGCGCGCCCTCGGCCTCTACCCCAGCCCCGGCCTCTAACAGCTACAATAGGGGGCGCGGGTGCCTGATCGTCTAGGGTTGCACGTGTCCTCACCATCTGTGAGAGAATAGAAGATAGAAGTTTAGAATTGTGATGTCAAAATACCGTACGACAAGGAAATCAAATGAAGTGGAAATTTTTCTAACGGTTACATAGCCTCTCATAGATAAGTACAGACGTCTCCGTACCGATCAACAAGACTCTAATAAACCGGCTTGTGATCCATGACTCCTATGAACCTAGAGCTCTGATACCAACTTGTCACGACCCCGGTTCGCCCTCTGTAAACCATCGTGACGACACCTAGTCTCTGTGACTAGGTAAGCCTAAACTTGTGGGTGATAACCAAAACTTGCGGAAGTAAAACAGTTTAAAAATAGAAATAAAGCAATAACATTGTTTAAATGTGCCGCTCGGCATACACCATGTTTAACTCTCAATACCAAACATAAATCTAAGATCCGGAAACCCATGAATCACAAGCTAAGATCAATACTACATAGCTCTAACTCCGGAATGTCTAATAAGAATAGGAAGGTACAGAAGGGCTAAATACTAAAAGCAGGAATATAAAGGGACTTCTCAGTTTACGGACGCGGTAGATGTACCTCAAAGTCTCTCGAGCGGTCGCCTCCCTCAAGGATAGTAGACCTGATCAGTGGTACCTGGATCTACACATGAAAAACATGCGCAGAAGGGGCATGAGTACACCACATCAGTACTCAGTAAGTTCCAAGCCTAACCTTGGTTGGGTAGTGACGAGGAAGGTCAGGGCCCTACTGAGGCTAAATAAATATCAATATCAACAGTATAGAACAAAACAATATAAATAAATACGGCAGTAAAGTAACACAGGATGTACCAGACAACAATAACTATGTAAAAACAAGGTAAACATGGAAAGGAAGTACAACTCAGCACCAATAATAACCATCGGGGATCTTCCAGGATATCGTCCTGTAGTCCCATATGTACATATCCAATGGATCTTCCGGGATCCCGTTCCGTAGTCCAACTCATAGTGCGCGGGGATCTATCGGAATGTCGTTCCGTAGTCCCAAATATAAATACCAAGTACTGGGGGAATCTACCGGGTGCATTCCCGTAATTCATATGACTGTGCAGGGGGATCTACCATGAATCTAACCCGTAGTCCCATATTAAAGAAATAAGTGATTCTAGCCTAGCATGCTGCACAGAATTCAAGTAAGGCAGGTTGAATCAAATAAAGCAATTAAGTCACTTAGACATGTTTTCCTAAGCTAACAACAGACTTAATAGTGCAAGAAATAGAAACAGGAAAGGAAACATGCTAGTAATTACTTAACGAAAATCGGATTTCCAACAATTAGCACAAGTACGCACTCGTCGCCTCACGTACAAGGCATTTTAATTACCAAATATATCAATACTAAGGGGAAGGTCCCCCACACAAGGTTAGACAAGCTACTTACCTCGAACCAGCTCTAAGTCAACCCGAAACCACGCTCTTGCCACGAATACTCAACTTCAAATAGCCCAAATTTATTCAATTCAATCGCATAATGTAAATAATACTTCAAGTAACTAATTCTATAATTAAATTCTAAGCTAATACGCGAAATTATGTAAAATGACCAAAATGCCCCTCGGGCCCATGTCTCGAAATCGGGTAAAATTTATATTTTCAGAAACCTCGTACTCTCACGAGTCTATACATAACAAGAACACTGAAATCGGAGTCAAAATGTCCCCTCAAATCCTCAATTAAAGGCATCTTAAACTCAAGCCTTAATTACTCATTTTTCCCAAATTTCTCATCACTAATTAGGTCTTTAATCACATAAAAACGAGTTATGAAGTCAAGGACGTTGCCTCCAAGCGATTCCCTTTTGTTTTCCTCAAAAATCTCTCTCAAAAGCTTCAAACCCGGATGAAAATGGTGAAAGAATCCCTCAAATTCGCGAAGACAACTATTTATATATTTTGCCAAGCGATTTCCACATTTGCGGTCCCGCTTCTGTGGAACAAGTGTCGCATCTACGACTTTGACTTAAGGACCCAGCTTTCGCATCTGCGGAACTCTAACCGCAGGAGAGGTTCCGCTTCTGCGGACATCTCACCGCATCTGCGGTTCCTGAGGGAAATCCCAAATTTTGCTTCTACGGTCCTCTTCGCCGCTTCTCTGGATTCGCATTTGCGGTCCCCAAACCGCAGATGCAAAAATACCAGAAGAACAGCTGTTGGAGCAACTTTAACTCCAAATTTTCCTCCGTTAACCATCTGAATTCATCCCGAGGTCTCCGGGACCTCAACCAAAGGCATCAACATATCCTAAAACCTTATTCAAACTTGTACAAATCTTCAAAACACCTCAAACAACATCAAAACAACCAAAACACATCGGATTCAAGGCTAAGTTTCTAAAATCCTCCGAATTCCGCTTTCGATTAAAAACCCAACCAAAACACGTCCGAATGACCTGAAATTTTGCACACACATCCCAAATGACACAGTGGAGCTACTGTAACTCTCGGAATTCCGTTCCGGCCCTCAGATCAAAATCTCATTATCGAACCGGAAACTTCCAAAATTCAACTTTCGGCATTTCAAGCCTAAATTAGCCACGGACCTCCAAAACACAATCTAAACATGCTCCTAACCCAAAAATCACCCAACGGAGTTAACGGAACCATCGAATTTTCATTCCGAGGCCGTCTTCACACTGTTCCGACTACGGTCAACTTTCCAATACTTAAACTCTCATTTAGGGACTAAGTGTCCTAAAACTCCCCGAAACTCAAAACTGAACATCCCGACAAATCACATTAGCAGAAATAAACTTGGGGAAAGCAATTAATAGGGTATCGTTGCGTTAATTCTTAAGACGACTGGCTGGGTCGTCACATTTACTAACTTTTGTTATGTCTTTACTATATAATAGTCCATAATTTTTTATAATTATTTTTCTAAATATTATTTTTTTCATGCTTACGAGATACAATATTTATTAATTTAATAGCTCAGTATTATCTAGTAACTATTTATAAATAATAGTTATTATGGTATTGTATAGTGAATTATGTATCACTGTATTAACTATTTGAAACTTAAAAATAAATGATGCTAGAGAATCATATTGAAATTGTAAATTATGTTTTTATATTAATTCTCATTCAAATAGAAAGCATATTAAATAAAAAGAGTATTTTAAGAAAACTATCAAATTATAATATCGAAAGTCTTTCAAGATTCATTACTCCTTAAGAGATACATATAAAATTTCGTATCGAATACATTGCTTTTGATGTTTGAGTTGTAATGACATTGTAGCTAATTTGCATATTATGATATATGTCATACTTTTCGTATTATTTATAGTTGAATTATACATTATAAATGTTTTAAATAGTTTATTTGTTAAAATTTTGTGATTTTAATGTAATTTTTATAATTATTTTTTATTTTATACTGTTTCAAAATTCTTGAATTAGTAAAATTTAAAGATCCGTGGGACTTACGCCCCTTGTCTTAGGGCTTACGCCTCGCTTCGCCAGAGGTAGAACGAGACGCCTCACCCCCTCCCCCCCCCCCCAAAAAAAAAAACACTATATGTAATTACTTATGTATGAATAGAGAAGTCCCGTTAAAATGAGTAAAATGCGGGTAAAGAATTTTTAATTTTTGGTAAACTATCTATCATAAATTTTGTAATAAGTAACACAAAATATACATGCAATGCACGTATACAAGTGCTCAGATAAAGTTGAACGATCATTTTACATATCAATCCACGTTGCTCTTATGACTTTTTGTACAATAAAGCAAGAGAACAACCGAAGGAAGAACCGTTAGCGTAGATCAAACTCCCAAATATTATTAATATTTATCATTTCGGAATTTGTATTATTAATTTTTATGTTATAATACAAATACATCTTTTGAATATTATTTATGTTATTTTTTAAAAATATATTGTCATTAACACAAAGAACACGCTCAACGCGCGTATATTAAGACCAATATATATTAAAAACACAAAGCCCCTATCGAAATGCTATTCGCCTTTTTTTTACTCTTTAAAAATAAATTTCACATTGGATAAAATTATAATTATAATTTAATTATTTTTCTAATATCTTGAAATTTCAAATCACCAAAATATTAGTTATTAAATATTTTCTTATTTGAATTATGTAAACTTTCTAATATTTAGGAACATAATTCACCTAAGAAATTTATATCTTTAGAATTCTGATCATAATTAAATAGATATCCAAGACCAGGCGCTATTCATGTATTTTCATTCTTCCGAATTTTCTTTTAATAGGAATATTGATTTTATATCATTATTTTCTGATCCTAATTAAATAGACTATCCTAGATCAGATGTTAGGTTTATGCTTATATTTTCATTCTTTTTTCTTCTTAATTTTTTATATAAGAATAACAATAACAATAATAATAATGATAATAATTACTAGAATATTTAAAAAGTACATTGATCAATAATTCAAACAAATTACTAACAAAATATTTAAGAATACAATATAGAGAGAATGAGAGAGGAATAGAAGTGTTGATAAGAGGCAATGACACTAATGATTTACAAACACATATCTCCAAAAATTTAAAAAATTAAAATCAAGTTAATTCTTTTTTACGCTTTGATAATCCTTCTTAGTGAATAAAATTATAATAACAGTTAAATATCTAAATTATGGATGAGCTGATATGAAAAATTTGAATCAACCAAAAATAAACTTTCCTTTATGTTGAACAAATAATTAAGTCTTTGAATTAATTAATTAGCAAAAAATATAATTTAGTTATTTTTAAATTTATTATATAAGTAAAATTATTTTCAAGTTGGCAAATCTTTTAGCATACATAATTATTTTTTGATAAGAACGGCATTAGCGTTAAAGGAAATAAATAAATATGACAAAATTGGTTATAGTATGGTGAGTACTAATAGTTAAATGGTAAAAATGTAAACTGGAAAGAATAAGAATACAAATTATATTTTAAATAAGTTGTCATTAATTATTATTATTATTATTATTGTTGTTGTTGTTTGAATTTTTTTTTGGTGGTAACTGAAGTATTTTATTTACTAGGAAAACATATGTATATTCAAAACAAAAATCCAAAGTTGGACTGGGCCCAACTTTTATGGAAAACTAAAACTCAAAAAAGCGCATAGACTACGTGTGTGTGTGTGTGTGTGTGTGTGTGTGTGTGTGTGTGTATATATATATATATATATATATATATATATATATATATATATATATATATATATATATATATATATATATATATATATATATATATATATATTAAGTTAATATATTACTCATTTTAGATTTTATGTTGTCCCTTATTAATTTTTTCTACGAGCATAATGTGAACCTCTTCATTCTCTGTCACGATCCAGATTTTCTACCCTCGGGAGTCGTGATTGCGCCTACTAGTGAAAGCTAGGCAAGCCGACCATTTGAATTATTTACCTTTTTCAATTTTAATCCTTTAACAATTAATAACCAACATTAGATAAACAACGAAATTTAATAAGCGGAAGACTGAAACGTAATATTTTAATAAAGATGCCAATACCAATCCATACATAAATTACCCAGAACTGGTGTCACAATTCCACGGACTGACTAGGAATATTACAAATAAAGGTCCGAAAGATTTATTACAACAATGTCTCTGAAATACATAAAAGAAACAGAATAAAAGGATAGGAGGAGACGCCAAGGCCTGCGGACGCCTGCAGGACTACCTCGAATCTCCGAATAGACTAAAGGCAACAACCCAAAGCTAAGGTCTGTATGCTCCAGTACCGGGATCTGCACACAGTGCAGAGTATAGTATCAGCACAACCGACCCCATATGCTGGTAAGTGCCTGTCATGACCCGCATTTCCCACCATCTGGAGTCGTGATGGCGCCTACTGGTGAAAGCTAGGCAAGCCAAATTATTCTAATTACTAAACCTTTTCCAGTTTTAAACCATTATCAGTGATGAGTAGATATCATGCAAATAGCGGAAATAATTAAGTGGAAGACAAAATCTGATAATTTATCTTAATATAAACTGCGGAAGTCTAACTACAACTCTACCCAGATTTGGTGTCACAGTTTCACAGACGGTCTAAGAATACTACATACAAACTCTGAAAGATAAAAGATACACTGTTTTTGAAATAAATAAAGGAAATAGTATAAAGGAATGATAAGAGGTGACGCCAAGGCCCGCGGACGCCTGCAGGACTACCTCGGGTTGCCTGTTGAACAAGAAAACAACAATCTCACTGCGGTCCGAAGTCTACAACACTGGGATCTGCACAAAAGAGTGCAGAGTGTAGTATCAGCACAACCGACCCCATGTGCTGGTAAGTGCCTAGCCTAACCTCGGCGAAGTAGTGACGAGGTTAGGACAAGACTACTAAATAAACTTATGTAGTTATATCACATACAGCGGAAATAGAAGAAGATAATTACAATTAAACTTGGGCAGGGGAAACATGCTTCGGGGAATAACAGATAACAACAGAATATCAAGAGAATATAAAGAAACCAAAATCCAATTACTAACAAGGATAAGGAAAACAAATGCAGAATTCACTTTCATTTCACATCTTGTTACAGGCGTGCAACCCGATCCCATTTCGTGTATCTCGTTGCAGGCGTGCAACCCGATCCCATTTCATATATCTCGTTGCAGGCATGCAACCCGTTTCCGTTTCATATACCTTGTTGCAGGCGTGCAACCCGCTCCCGTTTCACATATCTTGTTGCAGGCGTGCAACCTGCTCCCGTTTTACATATCTTGTTGCAGGCGTACAACCCGCTCCCATTTCCCATATCTTGTTGCAGGCGTGCAACCCGCTCCCATTTCACATATCTTATTGCAGGCGTGCAACCCGCTCCCATTTCTTTTATCAACACCAATCATAAAAGGGTCCCGCCAAGGGAACAATAATATCAAAACAAACATCCCGGCAAGAGAACAATAATACGACATTAACATCCCGACAAGGGAACAATAATGATAATAACATCCCGGCAAGAGAACAATAATGATAATAACATGTGAAGTGCAATAAACCACAACAGAGTCATAATAATTACAATATAAGACTCACGGGCATGCTTGACACCGACGTATAGATACTTGTCACCATGCCTATACATCGTACTCCACAATTAACACATAGCAAATATGACACGACTCTTAATCCCTCAAGCTAAGGATAGACCAAACACTTACCTCGATTCCACGAACACAATTCACGTCTCAACTATCGCTTTACCCCTTGGTTCCACCACCAATTCGCTCGTATCTAGCCATAAGTTACTTAATTATATCAATAAGCGCTAAATGAATCATTTCTAATACATGAAAATAAGTTTTCTAAAGTTTTACCCAAAAAGTCAAAAATCACCCCTGGGCCCACATGGTCAAAACCCGAGGTTCGAACCAAAACCCGATTACCCATTCCCCCACGAACCCAAATATATAATTTTTTTTGAAATCGAATCTCAAATCGAGGTCCAAATCCCCAATTTTTGAAAAACCTAGGTTCTACCCAAAACACCCAATTTCCTCCATAAAAATCATTGATTTTGAGTTAAAATCATGTGAAAAGATGTTAAAGATTGAAGAAAATTAGTTAGAAATCACTTACAATCAATTTGGAAGAAGAGTTGTCTTTGAAAAAGGGTCCTAGAGTGTTTTGGTTTTGAAAGAGTGTGAAAAATGGTTGAAATGCGTCTAAGTTATGAACTTACAGGTCTATGATGTCGCAATTGTGACCAGGGTTCGCAATTGCGAACCCCTCATAAAATTGGACTTTCGCATTTGCGATCCACTCAGCTTTCCAGTCATCATCGCATTTGCGAGAGACCGTTCGCAAATGCGAAATTGCATTTGCGACTCAGGCTGCCAGGTCCATTCTTCGCATTTGCGAAGGTTTGTCGCATTTGCGAGCTCGCATTTGCGAGCCAGGCTTCGCAATTGCGAAGCTTGCAGACCTGATCACACCAGCTGAAAGCCTGTAATTTTTCAAGTCCAAAATCCACCCCGTGGCCTATCCAAAACTCACCCGAGCCCTCGGAGCTCTAAACCAAATATGCACACCAACCTAAAAACATCATACGGACTCGCTCGTGCATTCAAATCACTAAAATAACATCAACAACTATGAATTTAGCATCAAAATTATGAAATTTCTTAGGAACTTCAAATTTTCCAAATTTTCTCAAATACGATTCGATTCACGTCATTTCAAATCCGTTTCTTACCAAATTTCACAGACTTATCTTAAATCACATATACGACCTATACCATGTACCAGAACCAAAATACGGGCCTGATACCATCAAGTTTTAAACACATTTCACTTTCAAAAACTCAATAATATTCCAGAAAATAATTTTTTAAAAAATTCATTTCTCGGGCTTGGGACCTCGGAATTTGATTCTGGGCATACGCCCAAGCCCTATATTTTCGCACGGACCCTCTAGAACCATCAAATCACGAGTCCAGTTCTATTTACCCAAAATAATGACCGAAATCAAATTAATTCATTTTAAAGTCAAAATTCATCATTTTCCACAGATTTTCACATATTGGCTTTCCGGCTATGTGCCCGGACTGTGCACGCAAATCAAGGTGATGCTGAAAGAGGTTTTTAAGGCCTCGGAACGCATAATTTATTTCTAAAACAAGTGATGACCTTTTGGGTCATCACAGTGCCTAGCCTAACATCGGCTAAGTAGTGACTAGGCTAGGACCAGACTACCAAATAAACTTGTGCAGTAAATCATATACAACGAAAAATAAAAGCAAAACTTTACAATTAAAGATAGGAAGGGGAAATCATGTTGCGGAGAACAACAAATAGCAACAGAAACCAACTGTTAAATGTAAAGAATGTTGTAACTCAATTTTCAATAGAAATCAGGAAAATCAAAGACAATTGCACGGCATCACCCTTCGTGTTTTTACTTTCGTCCTCACCAAAAAATCAATATAAATGACACAGCATCACCCTTCATGCTTTTACCTCACAAAATCATGGCACGGAATGATCCTTCGTGCATTATCACTCATATAAGGGCACAAAATGGTACATCGTGCGGCATGACATCACCCTTCGTGCATTAACACTCTCTCACAAAATCATTTACGGCATCACCCTTCGTGCTTTAACACTCTTCCTCCCCCAAACAACAATCACAAGCAATAAGGGCAAGTAAATCACAATAAAATCCCGGCAAGGAATCAATAGTACAACAATCAAATCCCGACAAGAAAATAATGTCAAAAGCATCAACATCCCGGCAAGGGAGATAACATTAAAAACAACAACATCCCGGCAAGGGAGACAATATAATAATCCTCTTCTCTTTTTCACATTTACTTCACAACTCAATTTACAATTTGAGCCAATGCTCTATGAGGTTCAATTTCCAATTATACTTCCACAAATCATTTACAACTTGAGCCAACGCTCTTCAATGTTTAAACACCACTATTACTTCCACAAACATTGCTCAACAATAGAAATCACATAAGGCATGAACAATACAAACGGAGTCATATTAATCATAGCATAAGACTCATGGGCATGCTTGACACCAATGTATAGATACTCGTCACCATTGTCACACCTCTTTTTTACCTACCCCGGAAGGGTATAAAGGAATGTTTTTCAATTTAAGTGACAATCGAAACGGGATTATTTTATTAAAATTCAGAGTCGTCACTTGGGATAATTTATGGTGTCCCAAGTCACCGGTTTAAATCCCGAATCGAGGAAAGATTGACTCTATTTTACAGTCCGCGAACATAGAAATCTGGGTAAGGAATTCTATTTACCCGGGAGAAGGTGTTAGGCATTCCCGGGTTCCGTGGTTTTAGCAAGGTCGCTCAACTGTTATTATTGGCCTAATTATCTTATTTTAAAACATTTTTTTAACCTATGTGCCTTTTAACTTTAAAATCGCTTTTATTTATTCGAGGAATTATTTCAAGGTTATTTAAAACATATCGCAAGCCACACTACATGAAATGCACCCGTGATTCACGACGCATTCTATTTAACCTTGTTGGAAATTAGAACCGGGTCAAATAAACTGCAACCCCGGATTTATAACATGTTTATCTTATTATTAGTATACACGAATTAGATAATCAATCCAATTCTAAATTCATGTGAAATAAAGAGTGAGATACAAGAAACTGAACCTTGATTTTTCCAAAATCAGCAAGCAAGAATGGAATTCGAACCTCGAATGGTGAATTATGAACAACAACCTCGAATCAACTAATTTGAGAACCTCGGCAGATTCCAGCTTGAGAATGACATAATGATCAATGCTCTTGAAATCCCGAATCACCAAACGCCATCACAATTCTTGAGGATTCGTGAATTGGGTCACCAATATTTTTTGATTTTCTCAACACAAAGAGGCTTATGGACTTAAACCACAAAGAAGGGTTCTTCCATCAGTATTAAAGGCCATGCAACACACTCCTGTTGTCTCAGGTCCAGCAGAACCTATGAGTTCAAAAGTTTCAAGGTCCCAGAATTTAACTGTTTTGTCAGCATAACCAAAGGGATGGAAGTCCAATGATATACAATTGGATCTATGTCCAGTGAGAGTCCAAAGAATCTTGGCCAAGCATAGTATCGCTCAAACTATATGGTAACTGAATCTTGACCAGCCCCAGTTTATATATAAAATACTAAAATAGTAAGTAGTATAAAAATTGATGTGTTTGCCTTATATGCAACATGCATCAAGAAAAAGTTCCATAAAACAAACAAACAGGCCTTTTTGTTTCTACTTTTCTATGTAATTCTATGCTTTTGTGTTGTACATAAGAATATATACATAAAAATGACAAGCAACGAGGGAAATATGAACTTCAAGGCACTTGGTAGACAGCGATGATTCGAACAAAAAATCTTGGAAAACACAAGCTTCGTTAAAAGAATTCTTCAATGTAATAGTGAAAAGAAATCAAAAATACACAACCCTTGATTCTGTAATCCAACGGAAAGAACAACAAAGCCTAAGAACAGAACTTTCGACCAGAACTAAAACATGGAACCTCGAATTTTGCTCTTCTCGTTTTCCACTCGTCCTCATTTCTGTACATGCGAGTGAGGGTGAAGCTAGCCGGAGATGGCAGCTTCGTGGTGAACGGAGGTCCAGCGACGTTGACTGTTGGTGGAAATGGCTGGGCGTTTGGGCCTGTTGAGTGCGTCTGTGGAAGAAGAAGATCAGGGATATTTTTTTTTGTTTGAAGATAGCCCTCCTAGCGTTTTCTCTGGTTTTTCATGAAGAAGACAAAGTTGGTGTCTGTGGTTGATGAAGAGAGCAGGGGTCGGTTTGGAGAAGATGAAGCAGAATCGTGGAGGGGTCTCGTTTTGGAGGCGAAGTGAAGAAGAAGCTCATGGAAAATTGTTTTCATCCCCTCCTCTATGGAAAAAAATGGCGGATGTATATTCAGTATAGGTCTAGGCTTGTTTTTTTGTGTATCTTTTGCTCTTAGGTCCCTAGGCTCTATTTTATTTATTTTTTGTTCCAAAGAAGAGTCTAGAAGGGTCACTAGGGTTAGCTTAATGGGTATTGAGTATTAGATTTAATGGGCTAATCCGAATTGGGTCAACAATTGGGCTCTAAAACTCCTAAAATTTTGGTCCGTCCAACACCTTAATTGACTCCTTTTAATATAAGATAAAAATACTATACAATGCAAAAGATAATCCTAATTAATTACACTAAACGTTATTAAACATGAAACTATTTTTTTGTGTTTTCAAGATTATATTAAAAGTAAAAAAAATAAGGTACTATTTTGTATATTTTTATTTAAATTTATAAAAGATACGTAAACTAAAATATTTTTGTAATTTTTATTTTTTGTAACGAAATAAAGTAAAAGAGTCAAAATTAGTTGAAATAAAGATATTAGGCCTAAATTAAATATTTACAAGCTAAAATATAAAATATCTTGGGGAAGGTCAAAAATCACATGTCTACAAACATGTCTATACGTCGTACTCAACAATTAACACATAGCAAATAGGACACGACTCCTAATCCCTCAAGCTAAGGTTAGACCAAACACTTACATCGACGCTACGAATAAAATTCAAGCCTCAACTACTGCTTTACCTCTTAATTCCACCACCATCTCACTCGTATCTAGTCACAAGTTACTTAACTATATCAATAAATGCTAAATGAATCAATTCCAATCTATGAAAATAGGTTTTCGAAAGTTTTTCCCAAAAAGTCAATTTTTTACCCCGGTCCCACATGGTCAAAACCCGAGGTTCGAACCAAAACCCGATTATCCATTCACCCACGAACCCAAATATATAATTTGTTTTGAAATCGGACATTAAATCGAGGTCCAAATCCCTAAAATTTGAAAAACCTAAGTTCAACCCAAAACACTCAATTTCCCCCATGAAAACCTTTGATTTTGAGTTGAAATCATGTGAAAAAATGTTAAAGATTAATGAAAACGAGTTAGAAATGAATTACAATCGATTTGGAAGAGTCCTTGTCCTTGAAAAATCGCCCAAAGTTGTTTAGGTTTTGAAAAGAGTTGAAAAATGGCTGAAATGCGTTCTAAGTTATGATTTAGCAGGTTGCAGATATCGCAATTGCGATTGCGAACCCTTAAGGAACCTGCTAACATCGCAAATGCGAAGGATATGTCGCATTTGCGACATCAAATTTGCGATACATGGGTCACATTTGCGACCTCTGGCTCTAACGGAAGACTTCGCATTTGCGAAGGGTACCTCACAAATGCGAGATAAAGCTGGCCTGGGGTTCTTCGCATTTGCGACCAAAACCTCGCATTTGCGAACCCTGCTTTCATTGCATTTGCGATGCCTGATCTTGCAAATGCGAGATCAGAGGCTTGCTACAAACCTGCAACACACCAGCAATTCTCCTAAGTCAAATTTCACTCTGTGATCTATCCAAAACTCACCTGAACCCTCGGGGCTCCAAACCAAACATGCACACTAACCTAAAAACATCATACGGACTTGCTCGTATAATCAAATCATCAAAATAACATCAGCAACTATGAATTTAGCATCAAAATCTAAGAAAATCTCAAAAACTTTCAAAGTTTCAAATTTTACAACTAAGGTTCCGAAACACGTCATATGACCCCTGTTTCTACCAAATTTTACAGGCTCAACTTAAATCACATATAAGACCTGTATCGGGCTCTGAAACCAAAAGACGGCCTCGATACCATCAAATTCAAACATATTTCATTTCCAAAAACTCATATATATTCCAGAAAATAATTTTCTTTAAAAATTCATTTCTCGGGTTTGGGACCTCGGAATTCGATTCTGGACATACGCCCAAGTCCTATATTTTCCTATGGACCCTCCGAGACCGTCAAATTATGGGTCCGAGTCCGTTTACCTACAATGTTGGCCGAAGTCAACTTAAATTCATTTTAAAAGCAAAATTTATTATTTTTTTACAGATTTTCACTTATGGCTTTCCGGATATGCGCCCGAACTGCGCACGCAAATCAAGGTGAGATAGAAGGAGGTTTTTAAGGCCTCGAAACACAGAATTTATTTATAAAACAAGTGATGACCTTTTGGGTCAACACATTCTCCACCTCTAAAACAACTGTTCATCCTCGAACGGACATAAGAAGGAAGTACCTGAGTCGGAGAAAAGATGGGGATAACGGCTCCGCATATCAGACTCGGACTCCTAGGTCGATGCCTCAATAGGCTGACCTCTCCACTAAACACGAACAAAAGGGAAAATATTTGATCCCAACTGACGAACCTGCCGGTCTAGAATAGCTACTGGCTCCTCCTCATAGGACAAGTCCTTGTCCAACTGGACAGTGCTGAAATCTAACATGAACACATGAAACACTGGATGCACGGCTGATAAGCTTGGCGGCAACACAAGTCTGTAAGCCACCTCTCCCACTCCATCAAGAATATCAAACGGGCCAATGAACCTAGGGCTAAGCTTGCCCTTCTTTCCAAATCTCATTACGCCCTTCATAGGCGATACCCGAAGCAACACCCGCTCGCCGACCATGAATGCCACATCACGAACCTTACGGTCGGCATAACACTTTTGCTTGGACTGAGCTATATGAAGCCTATCCTGAATGATCCTAACATTGTCCAAGGCATCTTGCACTAGATCCGTACCCAACAATCGAGCCTCTCCCGGCTCAAACCATCCAACCAGCGACTGACACCGCCTACCATAAAAAGCCTCATAAGGAGCCATCCAGATGCTTGACTGGTAGTTGTTGTTGTAGGCAAACTCTGCTAAAGGCAAAATTGATTTCATAAGCCTCCAAAGTCAATGACACAAGCTTGGAGCATATCCTCCAAAATCTGAATAGTATGCTTGGACTGCCCATCCGTCTGAGGATGAAATGTTGTGCTCAACTCGACCCGTGTGCCCAACTAACACTGAACTGCTCTCCAAAAATGTGAGGTAAACTGCGTACCTCAGTCCGAAATGATAGACACGGGCACATCATGAAGACGAACAATCTCCCGGATATAGATCTCAGCTAACCTCTCGGAAGAATAGGAGACTTCCATAGGAATGAAATGTGCTGACTTGGTTAGCCTATCAACAATAACCCACACTACATTGAACTTCCTCTGAGTCTGTGGGAGTCCAACAACGAAGTCCATAATGATACGTTCCCACTTTCACTCAAGAATCTCAATCTTCTGGTACAAACCACCAGGTCTCTGATGCTCGTACTTTACCTTCTGACAATTCAAACACCGAGCCATATATGCAACAATATCCTTCTTCATCCTCCTCCACCAATAATGTTGTCGCAAATCCTGATACATCTTAGCGACGCCCGGATGAATAGAGTACCGGGAGCTATGGGCCTCCTCTAAAATCAACTCTCGGAACCCATCCACATTAGGCATACAAACTCGACCCTGCAACCTCAAAACTCCATCATCTCCTAATGTAACCTGCTTGGCACCACCGTGCTGTACCATGTCCCTAAGGACACATAAATGGGGATCATCATACTGCTGATCTCGGATATACTCTAATAAAGAAGAACAGACGACTATGCAAGCTAATACACGGCTGGGATCAGAAACATCCAACCTCACGAACTGATTGGCCAAAGCCTGAACACCAAAGCAAGCGGTGTCTCACCGACCGAAATATATGCAAGACTGCCCATACTGGCTGACTTCTTTCTTAAAGCATCGACCACCACATTGTCCTTTTTCGGATGATACAAGATGGTGATATCATAGTCTTTCAATAGCTCTAACCATCTTCTCTGCCTCAAATTTAGCTCTTTCTTCTTAAACAAGTATTGCAAACTCTTGTGATCTATGAACACCTCACATGACACGCCATACAAATAATGCTTTCAAATTTTCAATGCGTGAACAATGGCTACTAACTCCAAATCATGAACCAGATAATTCTTCTCATGAATCTTCAACTGACGCAAAACATATGCAATAACCTTGCCATCCTGCATCAACACCGCACCAAGTCCAATACGAGATGTGTCACAATAAACTGTATATAGCCCTGAACCTGTGGGCAAAACCAATACTGGCACCGTAGTCAAAGCTATCTTGAGCTTCTGAAAGCTCGCCTCACACTCGTCCGACCACCTGAACAGGGCACCCTTCTGGGTCAACCTGGTCATCGGGGCTGCAATAGATGAAAACCCCTTCATAAACCGATGATAATAGCTTGCCAAACCCAAGAAACTCCAGATCTTTATAGCTGATGCGGGTCTAGGCCAGTTCTTGACTGCCTTTATCTTCTTCGGATCTACCTGAATACCCTCTACTGATACAAAATGACCCAAGAATGCAACAGAACTCAACCATAACTCACACTTCGAAAACTTAGCATACAACCGACTATCTCTCAAAGTCTGAAGAACCACTCTCAGATACTGCTCATGCTCCTCCCGGCTGCGGGAATAGATCAAAATATCATCAATGAAGATTATCGCGAATGAATCCAAGTAAGGCTTGAACACTCAGTTCATCAAATCCATAAAAGCTTCTGGGGCATTTGTCAACCTGAATGACATCATCGAGAACTCATAATGCCCGTACCGAGTGCGGATAGCCGTCTTAGGGACATCGGATGCCCTAATCCTCAACTAATGGTAGCCAAATCTCAAGTCAATCTTCGAAAATACCTTGGCACCCTGAAGCTGATCAAACAAATCATCAATCTTTGGCAATGGATACTTATTCTTGATTGTAACCTTGTTAAACTGCTGGTAATCTATACACATTCTCATCGATCCGTCCTTCTTCTTAACAAACAACATCGGCGCACCCCAACGCGAGACACTAGGTCTACTAAAGCCCTTATTAAGCAAGTCTTGCAACTGCTCTTTCAACTCAGGCTGGGCCATATGATACGACAGAATAGAAATGGGCTGAGTGCCCAGAGCCAAATCAATGCAGAAGTCAATATCCATGTCGGGTGGCATACCCGGCAGATATGAAGGAAATACCTCAGGAAACTCATGAACAACAAGCATAGAATTAATAGAAGGAACCTCAGCACTAGAATCACGAACATATGCAAAATAAGCCAAAACCCCCTTCTCGACCATATGCCGAGCCTTCATATATGAGATAACACTATGGGTAGAATGACTGGGAGTCCCTCTCCACTCTAAACAAGGTAAGCCTGGCAAGGCTAAGGTCACAATCTTGGCAAGATAGTCCAAGATAGCGTGGTAGGGTGATAACCAGTTGTCACACCTCCTTTTTACCTACATCCCGATAAAGGGTATAAGGGAGTTTTTTCTAATTTAAGTGACAATCGAAACAAGATTATTTAATTAAATTTCAGAGTCGCCACTTGGGATAGTTTATGGTGTCCCAAGTCACTGTTTCAAATCCCGAACCGAGGAAGAAGATTGACTCTGTATTACAGTTCGAGAACACAGAAATCCGGGTAAGGAATTCTATTAACCCGAGAGAAGGTGTTAGGCATTCATGAGTTCCGTGGTTCTAGCACGGTCTCTCAACTGTTATTACTGACCTATTTATCTAATTTTATAACACTTTCAAACATATGTGCATTTTTACTTTTAAACCGCTTTTATTCATTTTTAGGAAGATTTCAAGGTTCTTTAAAACATATCGCAAGCAACGTCACATGAAATGCACCCGTGGTTCACGACACGCTTTATTTAACCTTGTTCGAAATTGGAGTCGGGTCACATGAAATGCACACCCGGACCCCTTTTATCTAATTTGACGCAGTTCAGTTGATGAATAGCAATATAATTTTTATACTGTGACAAAATCATGCTCAGGTATAACCAATTCGAGTAAACATACGAGCAAATAGCTAAGTGAGCAAATTCAAAACTACAGAGAACAATTATAGAATCACGAGATCATATCACCAAACCAATAATTATTATCAAGCTTGAATAAAACAAATAGGAGATGAAAGAGTGAACCTCAATATAGCCGAAAAATTGATTGTTTCACTGTTTTGAACTCAAAATGTGACGAACCGCAGACGGGAACCCAAATCGGCACCGAAAATTTAAACCCAAACCGAGAGAAGGTGTTAGGCATTCCTGAGTTCCGTGGTTCTAGCACGGTCGCTCAACTGTTATTATTTGCCTATTTATCTGATTTTATAACACTTTCAAACCTATGTGCATTTTTACTTTTAAACCGCTTTTATTCATTTTTAGGAAGATTTCAAGGTTCTTTAAAACATATCACAAGCAACGTCACATGAAATGCACCCGTGGTTCAAGACACGCTTTATTTAACCTTATTCGAAATTGGAGTCGGGTCACATGAAATGCACACCCGGACCCCTTTTATCTAATTTGACGCAATTCAGTTGATGAATAGCAATATAATTTTTATACTGTGACAAAATCATGCTCAGGTATAACCAATTCGAGTAAACATACGAGCAAATAGCTAAGTGAGCAAATTCAAAACTACAGAGAACAATTACAGAATCAACGGGATCATATCACCAAACCAATAATTATTATCAAGCTTGAATAAAACAAATAGGAGATGAAAGAGTGAACCTCAATATAGCTGAAAAATTGATTGTTTCACTGTTTTGAACTCAAAATGTGACGAACCACAGACGGGAACCCAAATCGACACCGAAAATCTAAAACCGGCGACGAACTCGAATCAATCTCGACTTAACTCCACTCCCATACTCGAAAAACCAAAAATTAGAACCAAATGAAGAACAAAAACATCTTCATCGATAGATTCAAACTTATGACATAACTTCGGATCAAATATTTCAAATCAACACTATCCTCGAAATCAAGCTTGACAGAATGAACCAGAGCGTTTTTTTTGTATTCTTCTGATAATTTCAATGTAAAAATTGGGTATAGAGAAAGAATGATTACAATAAGAATTTTTGTACTTCTTTCAATTGTAATTGATAACACCGTTAATTCCCCGGCAACGGCGCCAAAATTTGATCTCGCCCAACTATGCCTTATAAAAGGACAATGCGGACGTTGCAAATATAACCTGAGTATTTATGCCCAGAGTCGAATCCACAGAGAATTAACCTATCAATTACTTTCGTTGGACTTGCCAAATTCTTTAGAATCAACTTCCCCAAACGTTGTGAATAACAATTGATGGTATATTTAATAACTAAGATTGAAAGTCAATAAACAGTTGTAAACTAAATAAGCTTAAGTTGTGAACAATAATGAGAAGGTTCTAAGGTAGTGACTTCCCTTATTGATGGAATCCCTTCTGTTTATGTTTCATATAGATTTACCAACACATCTCTTTCAACCATGAACACTCTTTTTACCGTGAATCTCGCCCGAGTAATCACGATAATTTACTAGACGCACTCTCCCGAGATACGCTAGCTGACTTTGTTTATTATAGTTCACTTTAGATTGCACCCAAGACTTCGTTATCCCTAATCCCGCCTTTAAACTCGCAGTTATAGATCCCTCTTATACTTTGGGAGTGATGTTGTTCAATAATTACCTAAATATGCACTCTCTCCCGAGTTATGCATACTAAATAGGCACAGCTAATTGAGGATCCTGTCAATTAACTACAACAAACACGTAGTTGAACAAATAGAGATTAAACTGGCAAACTATATTAACATACTCAAGAAGTTCATCCTTCAATAGGTTCCATCAAAACCCTAGACAAAAGATTTAGCTACTCATGACAATGGGTAAATAAACTATGAAAATATTCATGATCAAAATTGCAAGAAAAATAAAGAGAAGAAGAAAATATGATGTTTTGGGTGATCTCTCACACTTGTTTCCCTTGTCAAAGTACTTTCTAAAACATTACATGCCTCCCTTGGACGAGTTCTATTGTTTAATATAGGGTTTTGGGCTAAATATCCCGTGTTTTGCACTTCAGTCCTTCAATTTTTCGCTTCCTATTGCGGTCCTACTGCGGTTACGCCAGGACCGCGGCCAACTAGCCTCTCAGAATCCGCAACAGCCTTCTGCCTCAGTCCGACCGCGGTTATGCCGGGACCACGACAATCCATCTCCAGTTCTGGTTTTTGCTGCCTTCGCGTGGTGCACTTAGCGAAAAATGTACGATTGGCCTCTTTTTCTCCATAATTGATTCCAAAAGTACTCCATAGACTTCTTTTATTGTATATAGCCTGCAAAGCATGAAAAGCACTAATCAGAGCATTTTGTTATCACTTTTTACCACAAAAACTATACAAGAAGGTGGTTCTATAGGGCCTAATTATAGTCCAATTCACCTATTATCAACACCTCAAATTTAAATCTTTGCTCGTCCTCGAGCAAGTTGAACCACACTTCTAGGCCTAATCGTTCGATGTATTACCCAGTTTATGTCACACCCGCCATTATGAAAGAACAACCTAAGCAGTGCAACAGCCACACCTCAGATGAAGACTCTAATGCCATGCCACACTCGTGCTTACTCTAGTTACTCTAAATAGAGGTGAAAACTTGCTTTTTCTTCCTGAGTCACATGCCCTCACATAACATTTCTGAGAGAAGTTCCACACACATAAAATCAAGCAACAAGGAACTATAGATAGAACGAATCCAATAACTCTCAACAAAGAACATTCACATGCCACACAGATACACCATAAGCTTGCCCTTAGTGTAATATTCTACTAATCGAGTTGTTCAGTCCAAGATCAAGAGGTCTTTATTTGGTTATAATATAGGCTAAGGGACGGGTAGTATATATTTGGATATAGTGAATAACCTCCCTAAGCACTTTTAATACAATCGTTCCCTTTATTCCAATTTCCCTGTTCAACCCAATCATTCTTCCACACTTGTTTCATAGGCTACCCCCACTTTTCTTTAGGTGCAACTGGCCTCTTTTTTTTTTCATAGCCATTGCACCATTCAAGTATTTTCCTGATTTTCCTTTTCCCACTCCATTACTACCCCACACTTTGACTTTTATATGCTCTTTAATGATTCAAGTGTGCTTCTAGGAGGTACAGGTTCAAACAGTCAACTATTCAAACACAGGGATGTAGGTTGTTGTAAGGTTATCAAAGAACAGGCTTCAGGCTCTAAGGGGTTAACTATGACAATATGTACAGGTGGATTCATAATTATACAATCTACACAAGAAAATGCCTCAATCATCTCTAAGACCAAACAACTTCTATTTTGCTTTGCAAACACACAGGGCAAGTTCTAGGTATCGCATGCAAGCACAGAATACAAGTATTGTCTCACACACACTTGGCATGTAACTCATTCTGAATTAGTTTGTCAACACACTCACGTGAGCGTTCAAGAAAGACAAGGTGTGCAGAATTAAGGCATAAAATTACGAGTCTACAAACGAGCCTAGACGTTGCACCCTCAAGTTCGTTTTAGTTATTTGGAGGTGTGTACATTATGGGTCGCATTCTTGCCTTCACCCATCTTGGTCCAATAGAGTCCTAAGGGTCCTTAAAATATTAAAGAAAAATCTACCTAACCCGGTTCAAGAAAAGCTCTTGGAAAAGAACTGTGGTCAAAAGAAAAACCAAGAAGGAATTACTACACTACCTAAAAAGAAAAATAAAAAAAAATCTAAATGGACTACTTCCCTCAAGAGTACGGTCCAAGTGGTCCGTCCTCAGGAAGAGTCTCCTACATTTATTTATTTTACAACCAATGTATATGTGCACTAACAATACACCACTAAACCAAGTCTCCCACCCCACACAAAAAAAATATGGCATGTCCCCATGTCATAACACAAATAAAGTGCAGAAGGGTAAGAAGACTTCCCTGAGCGTCACTAAGAGTCGGATACAGTGCTGGGATCCACATGACAAGCCCTCCCCAAAGCACGGAACCAAGCTATAATCCGGCTCTCAGACCTGGCTTGCCACTGAGACATGGCATCCATACGCACATGCAGGCCATCTACCGAGGAGTGAAGATCTGCCACCTCTTCCTCCAAAGAATGCAACATGGGTCGGCTGGACTGTGATCTAGAGAACCCTGCCCCAGTATGGGGTCGCCGAGAGGATCCGGCTCCATCATAGGATCTCCTGGATGGTGCCATGGGTGCTGGGGCATCATCCTCATCTTCAAGCTCAATGGTTGTGGGTGCATCTCTGCCCACTGTGATCTTTGAAGCTCTGAATGTCGCTTTTGCAGGCAAAGCTCCATCTGTAGGATTGGTGGGGACACCATCCAGCAGACACAACCTCGTCACAAGTGAGGGGAAGTAAAACCCCTTAGATAGCAGAGGTGACCGAAGGATCATTTCATCTCCAATAATTCTCGCCACATCAAAGTCTTTCTTGGTGACGAAGCACCACACCAATAGAGCCCGTAGGTGGTTCACATATGTCGTGTTGCCCGTGGGCAATAACCGGTTGCAAATAATTATGAACCAGCACTTAGCCTCATGTTTGAACGACTTGGAGTGAAGGGTAATATTTTCCTATAGCCAGATTGGTCGACCCCCTGCGCAGATTGTCGCAATCATAGTGTCCCAAGTGACCCCTTGGGCGTCGTGGTAATGATCAATGTCACCAGTGAACTAGGGCAGCTGCAAGACCTGGCGAATATTCAGAATTGAGGCATCCACCACCCTGCCCCGCACAATCACAAACCGGCACAAATTTTCCGGGCAGTTCGCGTAGAACTCCCGGACTATCATCGGGTTTGCCATCTCAGGTTCATCAAACAAGAACTTCATCTCCCTCCGTCTGATTTCCCCATACATGTCTGCTTTTTCCATACGGAGGGCAGCCCTGTCAACATGAATCTCAGGGATAAAGCTTTTGGTGACCTTAGCATGAAACGCGTCCTCGGCCTCTTGTGACTGGAACCTGGTGGCATCATATGTTGGCATTTGGGAAGTGCTTGCCGAGCTCTTCCGCCTTTTTCGGGCCATATTACTTGCAGACAATTTAGGGTAACAATCAGATGCATCCTAACATGTGCCAGTCGGATGGGTACTCAGACTTCGCCACCCGATGGCACCAAACAGTTTCCTTTTGTCAAACAATGCAGTATACCCAATTAGTAAGGTGCCCAAAGTTGACAACCTCCACTATTGCCCTCACACCACTATTAATTCTACAATTCCACCATATAATACACCACACAATCTCCCACAAGTGAATCATGTCAAATGCTACCACCACCACAAACTAAGAAGGGCACAAAGTGCTCCAAACTTTTACAACACACCCCCAATTTTCGGCCATTTAGACCCTTCTACCAAGCTTCACCCTAAAAAATTTGTTTAGGCCTCCAAACCTTCTAAAAATTGCCCCCAAGTTAAGCACAATGAAAACCCAACCATTTAAACATCAATCATGGCCAAAAGAAGCAAATAATGGATAAAAGGAAAGAAAAGAAAGAAACAAAAAACAAAAAAAATTTACACTAAAACACTACACTAAGTTATGTAAAGGAAAGAGAAAAGAATAGAGAAGCTTACCTTGAGAAGGAATGAAAGGGATAGGTTGTGGAGAGAGAGAGATGGAGAAGAAAGGAGGGGCAACAATAGGGGTTTGAGGGATAGGAGATGGTGTGAAAGAGAGAAGAGAAGAGAGAAGGGGATGGGGAATGTGGGTGGTTTGAAGAAAAGAAGGGTTTGGGGGAATAGGGGGTTAGGGTTATTAAAAAAAAGGGGAAGAAAATAAAAAAAAGGAAAAAAAAAATTTGCACTTACCTAGCCTGCGCTGGTCTGCCGCGGTCCTACCGCGGTTATGCTGGGACCGCGGTAGACCCCTTTCAGAGGGTGTATTTGACCGCGGTCCTACCGCGGGTACGCTGCGACCGCGGTAGACTTCTTTCAGAGGAGGTCATTGACTGCGGTCCGACCGCGGTTACGCTGGGACCGCGGTCTGGGCGTGTTCCTGCTACTTTTTTTTTTGAAGTTATTCATTACACTTACAACACATTCGTGGGTTGCCTCCCACGCAGCGCCTGATTTAACGTCGCGGCACGACGCAGATGAGCGCATTTAAGGCTCGCTCGACCTCTATGGTTCAGTCAGGTGTATCTTAGACACTTCCTTTGGTTCGCTTATTCCCACATATAGTTTCAGTCTCTGCCCATAGAATCTAAATGTATGAGAGTCTTTCTCTGTGGCAATCTCGACAGCACCTGAAGGGAAAACTTCGACCACTCTAAATGGTCCAGACCATCGTGACCTGAGTTTACCCGAAAATAGCCTTTATCGTGAGTTATAAAGCAACACCATATCTCCAGGATTGAAATTTTGCTCCACAATGTTCCTATCGTGCAACCTCTTCATTCTTTCCTTGTACAACCTTGTGCTCTCAAAAGCAAGATGTCTGAACTCGTCGAGCTCATGCAATTCTGTGATCCTCGTTGTGCCCGCAGCCTCGATGTCTAGATTCAGCTATTTCAGTGCCCACCACGCTTTATGTTCAAGTTCCACTGGCAAATGGTAGGCCTTCCCGAACACCAACTTATATGGTGACATACCAATCGGTGTTTTAAAAGTAGTTCTATAGGCCCAGAGTGCATCATCTAACTTTTTCGCCCAATCAGTTCTTGTGGCGTTCACAGTCTTGGTTAGCACACTCTTTATCTCTCTGTTGGACACTTCAACCTGCCCACTAGTTTGCGGGTGATAAGGGGTAGCCACCTTGTGGCGTACATCATACTTTGCAAGCAACTTCTCGAAAGCTCTATTACAGAAGTGAGTGCCTCCGTCACTGATAATCGCTCTTGGTGTCCCAAATCTGGTGAATATGTTCTTCTTCAAAAACCCCACCACCACTCTTGCATCATTAGTGGGCAACGCTGCAGCTTCTACCCATTTGGACACGTAATCCACAACAACAAGTATGTACTTATTGCCAGGAGCTGACGAAGGGACCCATGAAGTCAATCCCCCAGACATCAAACACTTCCACCTCTTGAATTGGGTTCATGGGCATCTCATGGCGACAGGAAATGTTCCCGGTCCACTAACATTCATTGCAGCCCTTCATCCATTGGTGCGCATCTTTAAACACTGTTGGCCAAAAGAATCCGGCCTCAAGCACTTTCGCAGCTGTCCTGACCCCTCCAAAATGTCCTCCATAAGCCGATGCGTGACAAGCCTGCAAAACAGAAGATTTTTCTATCTCGGGGACACACCTCCGGATCATATTGTCAACACAAATTCTAAACAGGTAAGGCTCATCCCAATAATACATGCGGCAGTCACAATAAAACTTTTTCTTTTGTATAGATGAAAGGTCATAGGGAACTATACCGCAGGCCAGGTAATTTGCAAAATCTGCATACCATGGCACTTTCTCAAGATTAGTAGCGAGCAGCTACTCGTCTAGAAAGGTTTCTAGAATATCTTCAACCTCAACTGCATTTTCAGCTCTTTCAAGTTGTGATAGATGATCAGCGACTTGGTTCTCTGTGCCCTTACGGTCATGAATTTCAAGGTTGAATTCTTGCAGCCGCAACACCCAACGAATCAGGCGCGGCTTAGACTCCTTCTTCTCAATCAAGTACCTGAGAGCTGCATGATCAGTGTATATAATTACCTTAGAACCAATCGGATATGATCTGAACTTGTCGAAAGCAAACACCAAGCCAACATCTCCTTCTCAGTCACAGTATAGTTCAGCTGGGCTCCACTCAACATTCTACTAGCATAATAGATTGGATGCATCAGCTTATCCTTCCGTTGTCCCAGCACTACCCCACTGTGTAGTCACTGGCATCACAGATGAGTTCGAATGGCTGCTCCCAGTTGGGGGCAACAATGATAGGTGTTGTGACCAGTCTTTTTTTCAGCTCATCGAATGCTACCCTGCAATCATCAGAAAACAAGAAAGTGTGATCTTTTTCTAACAACTTACAGAGAGGGTTGGCAATTTTTGAGAAGTCTTTTATGAATCTCCGATAGAAACCGGCATGCCGAAGGAAGCTTTTGATTGCTTTGACTGAAGTTGGAGGAGGTAGCTTTGCTATTACATCCACTTTAGCATGATCCACCTCAATTCCTTTGCTTGACACCAGGTGTCCCCAGGAAGTGGCACTTGTACCATGAAGTGGCACTTCTCCCAGTTCAGAACCAGGTTAGTCTCGATACACCGTTTCAGCACACGCGTCAGATTTATCAGGCACTCATCAAATGAATTTCCCACCACTGAGAAGTCATCCATGAACACCTCCATTATGTCCTCTACCATGTCAGTGAATATGGCCATCATGCACCATTGGAATGTGGCGAGTGCGTTGCATAGGCCAAAGGGCATCCTCCGAAAGGCATAAATGCCATAAGGACAAGTGAAAGAGGTCTTCTCTCTGTCCTCCGGTGCAATGGAAATCTGGTTGTATCCTGAGTACCCGTCCAGAAAATAGAAGTGTGACCTCCATGCCAGTCTGTCTAACATCTGATCAGTGAAGGGAAGTGAGAAGTGGTCTTTCCGGGTGGCTAGATATAGCTTTCTATAATCCATGCAAATTCTCCAGCCCGTGACTGTTCTTGTAGAGATCAATTCATTGTTATCATTCTTAACTACCGTCATGCCACCCTTTTTAGGTACACATTGAACTGGGCTAACCCAGCTGCTGTCAGAGATTGGGAAGATAATTCCCGCGTCTAACCACTTTATTACTTCCTTCTTCACCACTTCCTTCATGTTAGGCTTCAACCTTCTTTGGTGTTCCCTGGAAGGTTTGTGTCCCTCTTCCAGTAGAATTTTGTGCATATAGTAGGCGGGGCTAATCCCCTTTATGTCTGCCATGGTCCACCCAATGGCAGTCTTTCACTCCTTAAGTACCTGCAAGAGTTGTTGCGCCTGCACATCTAACAAACTAGATGAGATAATAACAAGTAATGTGGAGTTAGGTCCAAAGAATTCATACCTGAGATGGTTGGGCAATGGATTTAACTCCAGCTTTGGTGGTTCTTCGATAGATGGCTTGGCTGGAGGAGTCTCTCGATTTTCCAAGTGTAAAGGCTCAAATTCTAGAGTTCTATCCCAGAACCCTCTACCCTCTAATGCCAACACCCATTTTGCCAGTTCCTCTCCATTCACCTCATCCAAATTTATTAAACATGCAGCAAGGGGGTCCTCAATGGTTAGCACCTCGTCATCAGTCTCCACGATTACATCCACAACATCAATAAGAGACCAATTGGCGAATTCACTTGGTCGCCTCATAGATTTCTGCACATTGAATGTTATCTCCTCATCGTTCAATCTCATCTTGAGCTCCCCGGTTTCACAATCAATAAGAGCTCTCCCTGTGGCCAAGAATAGTCTTCCCAAAATTATGGGAATCTCTTCATCCACTATGCATTCTAAGATCACAAAATCTGCAAGGAACACAAATTTCCCTACCTGAACTAGCACATCATCCAGTATACCAGAGGGTCGTTTCACTATCCTGTCAGCCACAACAACATAGAGGTGAGTCTAGCTCTTCCAATGCCCAGCCTCTTATAAATCGCCAGGGGCATAAGATTGATGCTGGCCCCTAGATCACACAGTGCTTTAGCAAAAGCAAAATTACCAATAGTGCATGGAATTGTAAAGCTCCCTGGGTCAGACAGCTTTTCTGCAATTGGTCTAGTCACCACTGCACTACATGTCTGAGTAAGAGTAACTGTGGCCAAGTCTTGGAAATCAAACTTTCGGGACATCAAGTCCTTCATCATTTTTGCATACCTAGGCATCTACTTCAAATCTTCAATCAATGGTATGTTTACCTGGATTTGTTTTAGCATTTCGAAGAACTTCTTGTATTGTTCCTCCTTTTGATACTTAGCGAGCCTCTGAGGGAAAGGTGCATGAGGTATCTTCTTCCCAATCAACTGGGATTGATCCTTATCAGCTGCTACATCAACTACTGGTTCCTGGACTGTCTAAGCTTCTTTCTCGGTCGCATTCTGGATGCTATTTTCTTCCTGGGCAGGCTAGACTGGCACCTCCGTCAGTTTCGTTAACTCATCCAGCTCAATGGGCATTGATATAAGTGTCTCATCTTGTCTAGTTTCTCGAGCCCTCTCTTGCTCTACATCCAGATCTCTGCCATTACGTAGACTTACCGCCATCAACTGTTTGGGCCTTGATCTTTTGGATTTATCTGGGTGTCTGCTGGTAGTGTCCCATGAGGATGATTGTTCAGAGACATAGAAATTTGGCCCACCTGCACTTCAATATTCTTGATTGTTGCATCATGTGCATCCACTCTCTCATTAATCTTTGCATTAGACCCAATAACCTGCTGCATCATTGCCTCAAGTCTAGCAAACCCATCTTCCTGCCTTCCACCATGCTGCTGCTGAGGAGGGTGATACCCCTGCTACTGATTCTGATTATTATATCCATGTGGACTTGGGTAAGGTTCCATATTGTTAGGGGGTCTTATACCTCCCATGTTTCCATGTGGATGGACTGGCCTGTATTGCTAATTTTGCTGGCCCCAATTCTGACCACCCTGTCTCTGGCCTCCATAATTAGACCAATAATTTATGTCTTCAGGGTAGTGGTGATGATCATGTTCTGCATTCCATTGGTTACTGATTGGCTGACTAATGCAAGATGCGCACAAGCCCCCATTGGTAGTATCTATGATGTGTACCTGCTGCTTCTTCCCTGACTCTTCCACCTTTTTGGTGAGTATGCTCATCTGTGTCAATAAGGTGGCCATATTTTCAGCCATAGAGTTGGATGGATCTAAGGGCACTGAGTGAACCACTAGAGTGATAGGTGCATTCCTGGTTGTCCATCCCGAATTTTATGCCATCTTGTCAAGTAGACTCTGGCCTTCTATCCATGTTTTGCTCAAAAATGCTCCACCAGCTGAAGCATCAACAATGTTCTTCACGCTATCTGACAATCCCATGCAAAACCGTTGCCCCAACATCAGATCTGGAATACCATGGTGCGGGCATATAACCAGCATCCCTTTAAAGCGCTCCCATGTTTCATGCAGTGTCTCCATTGGTCTCTGTTTAAAACTCAAAATTTCATCAATTTGTTGAGCAGTCTTATTGGGTGGGTGGAACTTGTTATGGAATTGCCTGACTAACTCATCCCAAGTTGTTATAGAATTTATGGGAAGTGAGTTTAGCCAAGTCTGGGCAGCTCCTGTCACTGAGAATGGAAACAATAACAACTTGATTGCTTCAGGAGTTACGTTGGGTTGCCTTTGGGTTTTGCTGATAGAGAGGAAGTTCTTCAAGTGCTGCTGAGGATCTTCGACTTGCGACCCCAAAAATAGTCCCTTGTTCTGCAACAAGTGCAGCATGTTATTCGTAATTTGGAATGACTCAGCCTGTATCTGCGGAACTACAATGGCTGTGGACAGATTTTCAGCTGCGGGTTGTGCCCAGTCATAGAGAGCAGCCTCTGACACTATTGGTACCGCTGGGTTTTCCTCGTGATCCCCCATGACTGTTTCGAATTGTGCAGTTGTTGGTTGTTGTTTGTTTTTCCGATTAGCCCGATTCAAGGCCTTGAAAACTTTCTCGGGATCTGATAATGCTTCAAATACTTGACCAGATCTCGATGCGTTTCTAGGCATGCACCTGTGCAACCAAGTCAACAAACGTTAAAATTTCAATGTAAAAATTGGGTATAGAGAAAAAATGACTACAATAAGAATTTTTGTACTTCTTTCAATTGTAATTGATAACACCGTTAATTCCCCGGCAACGGCGCCAAAATTTGATCACGTCCAACTATGCCTTATAAAAGGACAATGCGGACGTTGCAAATATAACCTGAGTATTTATGCCCAGAGTCGAATCCACAGAGAATTAACCTATCAATTACTTTCGTTGGACTTGCTAAATTATTTAGAATCAACTTCCCCAAACGTTGTGAATAACAGTTGATGGTATATTTAATAACTAAGATTGAAAGTCAATAAACAGTTGTAAACTAAATAAGCTTAAGTTGTGAACAATAATGAGAAGGTTCTAAGGTAGTGATTTCCCCTATTGATGGAATCCCTTCTGTTTATGTTTCATATAGATTTACCAACACATATCTTTAAACCATGAACACTCTTTTTACCGTGAATCTCTCCCGAGTAATCACGATAATTTACTAGACGCACTCTCCCGAGATACGCTAGCTGGCTTTGTTTATTACAGTTCACTTTAGATTGCACCCAAGACTTTGTTATCCTTAATCCCGCCTTTAAACCCGCAGTTATAGATCCCTCTTATACTTTGGGAGTAATGTTGTTCAATAATTACCTAAATATGCACTCTCTCCCGAGTTATGCATACTAAATAGGCACATCTAATTGTGGATCCTGTCAATTAACTACAACAAATACGTAGTTGAACAAATAGAGATTAAACTGGAAAACTATATTAACATACTCAAGAAGTTCATCCTTCAATATGTTCCATCAAAACCCTAGACAAAAGATTTAGCTACTCATAACAATGGGTAAATAAACTATGAAAATATTCATGATCAAAATTGCAAGAAAAATAAAGAGAAGAAGAAAATATGGTGCTTTGGGTGATCTCTCACACTTGTTTCCCTTGCCAAAGTACTTTCTAAAACATTACATGCCTCCCTTGGACGAGTTCTATTGTTTAATATAGGGTTTTGGGCTAAAAATCCCGTGTTTTGCACTTCAGTCCCTCAATATTTCGCTTCCTATCGCGGTCCTACCGCAGTTACGCTAGGACTGCGGCCAACTAGACTCTCAAAATCCGCAACAGCCTTCTGCCGCGGTCCGACCGCGGTTACACCGGGACCGCAGCAGTCCATCTCCAGTTCTGGTTTTTGCTTCCTTCGCGTGGTGCACTTAGCGGAAAATGTACGGTTGGCCTCTTTTTCTCCATAATTGATCCCAAAAGTACTCCATAGACTTCTTTTATTGTATATAGCCTGCAAAGCACTAATCAGAGCATTTTGTTATCACTTTTTACCACAAAATCTATACAAGAAGGTGGTTCTTTAGGGCCTAATTATAGTCCAATTCACCTATTATCAAAACTCACGAACAGACATATGAACACAACCTCAAGAGACCTCGTTCAGTTTTTGCCTTAGATAATAACAAAATCACCAGAGAAAGAGGAGGAAAGAAGCAAGGTTCCGTCAACCGTCGGGTTCCTTGACGGATCTGTCTCTGGTGGCGTCGATGGTCTTCAAAAGAGATAGAAGGGGAAGGAGGTATAGAAGCAAAAGCTAGGTGCTGCAGCAAAAGTCATGGCCTTGGTTATTCAGGGATCTGTTGGTTTTTTTCCAACGATGAAGAAAAGCTAGGGTCGACAGACATGGCTGTTCTCTGTGCGTTCTTGGGTGTTCGTTAACAAAGATCCTGGGTTGGCTTCGTGTGTGCGTGTGCAGCTGATTGGAGGTTGCTGAATTCCTAGGGTTTTATTTTGATGAGGAAGAAGACCATAAGGGGTGCTGAATGGTCTAGGGTTTTAGGTTGAGCTTCATGAAGAAGAAGCTCATGGAGTCTGGTCCTTTGATGTCCAGCCGCTGCCTATTTTGGATATGGAAATCGAAGAAGATCCAAGAGTCAAGTCCAGGTCCTTCGTTTTTTGCTCCTCGAGGAAGATGACCAAGCTCAGCATGTAAAACGGCGAATCCTCTAATCTATCGAGTGTCTCTCTCTTTTAGTGTATATAGGTCTAGGTTAGAATTATAAGTGGGGAAATGGGGGGGGGGGGGGTCAGAGGGTTATTTGGGTCAAGTCTTGTTTTTTCTTGGGCTGGGTAAGGAGATGGGCTAGTTTGAGTGAAGAATGGGTATTGAAAGATTTGGGCTCACTCATTACATGGCTCATTTTCGAATTTAAGACGAAGCTTTTCAATTTCCTTTTCTTTTTTGTTTTCTTTTCTTTCTTTAATTAATTAAAATCCTAAATCAATCTATCTTTGTAGAGATTAAAATTCTTTATTTATTTTAACATTAAAATAAATAATTAACTTAAAACTAAAGAAAAATGCTAATTTTAAAGACTAAAAGATAAATATGTAAAAATGACAATTTTTAGGAATTTTTTTATGATTTAAAAATGTTAAAAATGCATGAAATGCAAATAAACAAAGAAAAATTCCTAAAATTGATAAAAAAAAAAATTGATCTATTTTTTAGGAGTTATTTTCATGTAGGGCAAAAATCACGTGCTCACAGCTGCCCCTCTTTGCTCAGAAACCTGAAGGGTTTTCGTGCAAAGATAAAGTGAGCAGATACGAGCGATTTTTGCCCGTTTGAATACTCCGTGGGAAGCATTTTTGAAAGATTTGATCGAACCTTGCTTCTGAGGTTGCCTACATATCTTGGCTATAAAGGAATTAGGTCAGTGTAGTTCAAAAGTGAGAACAATGATAGAGTGCCGAGGTGGAGAGCCGATCGAGGTGCCATTCCGTCGAGGTTCCGGTCCGCGGTCCTGTTATTACATCAAAATCAAAAGAAATGAAAAAGACTAACTAAGCCTGTCAACTATGAGTTACAAGATTCCTATCTATAAGTATTCTGAAGCTTGATCTTGAGTCTTGAATGGTTCTTCATGCAGACTTTAGATTTAAACCTTGGCGCTTGTTAGCTGCAGGTGCTAGTTCATTCTTCTTCAGCTTTTCGGATCAACACCGGACATTTAGTTCTTGTGACCTCAGCCATGTCTTGAGAAGCTTACATCTTTCTCTACTTCTGCATTTGGATTCACTTCATGCCTTTTTCTTTTTCTTTTTTTTATTCTAGGTTGTGACTAACTTCCGTTGATCATCTCGGACTGTTGACTCGCATTCTTGCCGCGAGCTTCTTTTGTTGCTGACTTGAATTGTAATCTGAGATGCTTCCCTTTTCTTCAGGTGGGCGCCTGATTGCTAAACTTGAATTGCTTTGTTCTTCAGGTGGACTCCTGATTATCAACGCTTGGATTGCTGCTTTGTTCTTCAAGTGGGCTCCTGATTACCAACACTTTGAGTTGCTTTGTTCTCCAAGTGGGCTCTTGATTGCCAAAACTTGAACTATATTCCTGTGCTCTCCAGGTGGGCGCCTGATTGCTGAACTTGAACTGTATTCCCGTGCTCTCTAGGTGGGCGCCTGATTGCCGCACTTGAACTGTATTCCCGTGCTCTCCAGGTGGGCGCCTGATTGATGAACTTGAACTGTATTCCCGTGCTCTCCAGGTGGGCACCTGATTGCCAAAACTTGAACTGTATTCCCGTGCTCTCCAGGTGGGCGCCTGATTGCTGAACTTGAACTGTATTCCCGTGCTCTCCAGGTAGGTGTCTGATTGCCAAAACTTGAACTGCATTCTCGTGCTCTCCAGGTGGGCGCCTGATTACTAAACTTGAATTGTATTCCCGTGCTCTCCAGGTTGTCACCTGATTGCCAAAACTTGAACTGTATTCTCGTGGAAAGCACACTTTGAGTTGCTTTATTCTCCAGGTGGGCTCCTGATTGCCAAAACTTGAACTATATTCCCGTGCTCTCCAGGTGGGCGCCTGATTGCTGAACTTGAACTGTATTCCCGTGCTCTCTAGGGGGCGCCTGATTGCCGCACTTGAACTGTATTCCCGTGCTTTCCAGGTGAGCGCTTGATTGATGAATATGAATTGTATTCCCGTTCTCTCCAGGTGGGCATCTGATTGCCAAAACTTGAACTGTATTCCCGTGCTCTCCAGGTGGGCGCCTGATTGCTGAACTTGAACTGTATTCCCGTGCTCTCCAGGTGGGCGCCTGATTGCTGAACTTGAACTGTATTCCCGTGCTCTCCAGGGGGGTGCCTGATTGCCAAAACTTGAACTGCATTCTCGTGCTCTCCAGGTGGGCGCCTGATTACTAAACTTGAACTGTATTCTCGTGCTCTCCAGGTTGTCACCTGATTGCCAAAACTTGAACTGTATTCTCGTGCTCTCCAGGTGGGCGCCTGATTGTTGAACTTGAACTGTATTCCCGTGCTCTCCAGGTGGGCGTCTGATTGCCAAACTGTATTCCCGTGCTCTCTAGGTGGGCGCCTGATTGTTGAACTTGAACTGTATTCCCGTGCTCTCCAGGTGGGTGCCTGATTGCCAAAACTTGAACTGTATTCCCGTGCTCTCCAGATGGGCGCCTGATTGCTGAACTTGAATTGTATTCCCGTGCTCTCCATGTGGGCATCTGATTTCCGAACTTGAACTATATTCCTTTGCTCTCCAGGTGGGCGCCTGATGCTGAACTTGAATTGTATTCCCGTGCTCTCCAGGTGGGTGCCTGATTTCAACAAAATAGACAAAACAAAGAAAATTTTCTACACCAGTTTGGTAGTTGGGCACATCTATGAGTGTTAAACTGAATCATGTTACTAAATATTACTAAGAATTTAAAATCTTGATCCCATTATCCAGGAGGGTCCTGACAACTCTTAATTAAACGATGGTTTTAAATCTAAATTATATCTTCTAAAGGTGTGACTTCTGCTAAATCTTGTTATCTAAGAGTGTCTTAAAACTACACCCCATTATCCAGGAAGGTCCTGAAAATCAAAAATCAAGTCTTATCTTAAGAGTGACAATTGTACGGCTGAACTATACTACCCTACAACAGAACTTACGCTACATCATGTTATCTAATGGAAATCTTAAAGCTAGGTCTCATTATTTAGGAGGGTCCTGAAGACTTCTAATTGAATCCTATCTTAAATATGCAAACTTTGAAACCAACTTATATTCCTTTGGGGTACATTTATGCTAGATTTCGCTACTCATGATTGTTTTGAATTTTAAGCTAGGTCCCATTTTTCAGGAGGGTCATGAGAATTTATGGTCAAACCTATCTGGTGTTTGCCTTTCCTTACGGAGGGTTTCTCCGAAACAAACAAAATTTCCTGCCCCTGTTTCAATCAAAGAAAAATTTTGTCAGTTTTTTAAAATATGGTGGTTGGTTTGTGGCCTTGACTTTGAGGGCGATTGCTCCTTCACTTCCCATGATCACTTTGATTTCCACTCGAAGACCTTGCTTGTTTATTGACTAACCACTTTCCCTGTCACCCTTATCACGGAAAATACCTCTGATCCGTTCAAACTCTATACCATTCATCTGTTGCATTGTGCTCTTGCATTGACATGTACTGAACCTTTGTGTTTCTCATGAATCCTAAAGCACGTTAATTGTCATCCCCTCAGTGCGCATGTTGTTCTTTCCTGACTTAAAACACCGGCCTTGGCCTTGAGGTCTATTGCTCCTTCACTTGCCATGATAACTTTGATTCCTGCTTGGACGACCTTGCTTGTCATTGGTTAACCACTTTCTTTGTCAATCTTATCACCAAAAATACCTTTGATCCATTCACCTAACACCCTCTATCTGTTGCATTGTTCATGAATTGATATATACCAAACCTTTGCATTTCACATGGATCCCAAAGCATGTTGATCGTTACCAACTCAGTGCACTTGTTGTTCTTTCTTGACTTATGACACTTTGATGTGCTAGCCAGATCTCGTTTTGTGCAATTGGAAAGCTGGTGGGAAATTTTGAAGTCATTTCTCACTTGTTCTAACCAAACAGACTCAGGAAGAGGAAGTAAACAAGACAAAAGGAACAGAGTAAAGGACAATGGAAAGAGATGATTCCTAACAAGAAAACTACAAAGTAGAAACCTATCAGATGTGGATACCAACTCTAATGACCATGACATGCACCTATGGATATTCTGTCAAGCAAGTCTGATGTTCAACTCCTGTTATACCTCCAAACCATGAAACTGGGCTTCAATGCTCTGATTATCCAATCTGATTCACAATCCCTATTAGACTTGTAGTGCCCGAAGGATTTTCACCATCAAGCCTCTCTCATTTTGTTCTTTCTCTCAACTTACAGTCGCCTCAAGGTGCTCGTGAAGGTCCTCACTAATAAGACTCTCTCATTTTTTATTTCTCTCATCTTTCATCGCCTTACGGGGCCCCTGAGGGTTTTCACCAATAAGACTCTCTGAGTTTTCATTTTCCTCGTTTGGACCGAAATGTTGCCCCTGATATGATTCACCTCTACTTGCTCGCATCGGCATCTCTCGAAGACTGATCGGAAGGTCTTTCTTTGGACCGTAATGTAGACTTTTGGATAGGGTAAGAAATAAAGGGTATCACAAAGGCTCAAAACAACTTGAATGGGTTCCAACTTACAACTTTTGGAATCAGATCTTTTACATAACCACAAACTTCTGCCCCAGTTTCTTTTCCTGGGGGCTTTTGGATTTTTATTTTGATGGGATCGAACCGTGAGGCTGCCTACGTATCCTTAAAAAGAATCAGGTCAAACGTAGTTCATGTCATAGAAATTACTTTGTTGTTGTGATTTTTCTTTTCTTTTTCTTCCTCTTTATCTTTTTGTTTTTTTTTGTCTTTTTCTTTTTCTTCTCTTTTTCTTTTTTTTTCCTTTTCTTCTTCTTTTTTTCTTCTATCTCTTTTCATTCTTTTCTTTTCTCTTTTTCCTTTACTTTATTTTGCGCTTGCGCTTCTAAACGTTGCTACTAATTCGAAAAGAGGGGTATGAAGAAAAATAAATAAGACTCAAAGGGGTAGCAAATGATAAAGTGTTTATATAGCAGAATAAAATGCCTTCGTCATTCCAATCTCCAAAACATGCCAAGTACAAACAACACAATCAAACAAACCAAGAAAAACATTCGTAACATCCTCTGATTGTACCAGACTTGATAACCATATCCACATATTCGCCTTCTACATTTGTCAATTTTAAAACACCATTGGAAAATACTTTCACTCTTATTACCACGAACAACCCCTGTCAATTTGGGCAAACTTGCCTTTGGCTTCAACCTGATGCGCCATGATGCATTTCAATAGCGTTTCTTTATGTTCTATCTGCCCTAGTTTCAAATTGTTTGGGCTTCAAATGATCTCAAAATGTCCAAATCTATTCTTATTTCCCTCAAGTGCCCCTATCATCTTCAAAATTGTTTCAATGCTTCATGACTAACTAACTTTTGAGACCAGGCTGAGAATTACGCATGCATGTCATGTCACTAGAGTCAACAGGAAAAGGACTATAAAAGGACAAGAGAACTAAACAAAAATGACCAGAAATAACAGAAAATTGTATTAGACAGATGGTGAAAGGGTTTGAACAACAAAAAAAGCAAAACAAACTAGGGTACAACCCTGGAACAAAACTAGGTAACACCAAATGAGTTGCTACGACTAAAGGAACTAGGCAAAATAAAGGATAGAAGGGTTTGAGTCACAAGACAATATTCGGATTACAACCCTGAAATAACCGAGACAACAGAAATGACAACAAAGTAAACCACCAAAACTCCTCCCTGGCTAACCAAGAAAAGAGTGTCTTTCCAATCACCAAACTCAACATCTTAGCCACTGACTTCTGCATCAACAATACCCTTCACAGGTCTCTATCACATTGTTCTTAACAAATTGCTTTTGGGTTCCCTTTGCCTGCTCATTCTTAAGATCAACCTCTGATAGCGCTGAAAGCTTCGTAGCGCGTGGACCTCCGAGGATCCCAGAAGAACTCTCACATTCCTTTTAAAAATAAATCATACCCACCATATGCGTCTCATTATGCACAGGTGACGGACTTTGGCTAGTGTCTGCTGTATCTGGATTTTGCATGACAATGTCGCCTGCATCAATAAGCTTCTAAATCGCGTTCTTCAGATTCCAACACTTCTTTATGTCATGCCCCGGGGCATCTGAGCAATATGCACACCTTTGAGAAGAATCAAACTTCTTTGGAAGAAGGTTTGGCATTTTTATCTGGATCGGCTTCAACATGTCCAATTTCCTTAGCCTCTGGAACAGACTGACATATGACTCTCCCAATGGAATGAAGGTTTTTGCTTCCGCAACCTCTCATTCTTAAATGCTTGATTGGGCCGGAAACCTGATCCAGGGGAGTTTCGGTAGGCTCGTGGGGGTGGATAGGCATTTTGTGGAGCTGGGTACTGGGAAAGTGATGTATGACTTTGGGAGTTCTGTGGAGAGAAGTAGCATTGGGGAGGGTCATATGGTGCACAAGGATATCCATGGGGACGATATCGAGCAGGAAGGCCCATCGGATCATCTTTTCTATTTCTCTTTCTTCCACCCAAGCTTATTGGTATGTTCTGAATATCTTTCGAACAACTCATGATTTTGCCTGACTTGATTCCCTCTTCTACTAGCTCCCCTATTTTTAACACATCATTGAAAGGCTTTCCCAAGGCTGGGATTAAATGACTGAAGTAGGTGGGCCCCTGGGCTTGTAGGAAAAGCTCAACCATTTTTTCTTTACCAATCGGAGTATTGACTCGAGCAGCTTACTCCCTCCATCTGAGCCCAAACTCCCTAAAGCTTTTCTCCGGCTTCTTTTTCATTTTAGATAGGGAGGAGCGGTCTGGGGTAACACCTGATTTGTATTGAAAGTATCGAACAAAATCTTGAGCCATGTTACCCAGTGTAGGCCATTTACCGACATCTTGACGATTATGCCATTCCAAAGCTGTCCCAGTCAAGATCTCACTGAAATACGCCATCAACAAATCATCTTTCTTGCCAACACTTCTCATGTCACTGCAATAATCCCTCAAATGGGCTACCAGATCTCCAAACCCATCATACAAGTTAAATTGTGGCACTTTAAATCCCGCGGGCAGGCGAACGTCAGGGGACACAGACAGTTCTTTGTAAGCCATGCTACCCTGGTCTCCCCTTCCTTGCTTGTTCTTCAAGGATTGTCCTATGCCTTTCAGCCTCCTGGGTATCCCATATTTCCCTTCTCTTCCTATGAACCTTTCATTTTCAATATGAGATTCATCCCGCGGGCCCTGTTTGTATGAGTAGGGAACTTTGTGGACACCTCCGAGGGTAATATCGGGCGTCATGAGCTTGGAGATAAGCGGGTGGATCTGGAGAGTATGGAGGATCATCTGGCATTGTGTCCGGAGCTTAGGTAAGGGCGGCATCTAGGAAGCTAGGTGGTGGCGAGGGTGGTGCCTTCCCAGTCATCCAAGCCTGATACATGTCCGCCATTGTCCGCCATTCTCAACATCTTTACCTCTTTAGCCAACCCATTGTCCTGTTCAACCAACTACTTTCGGGACTCGGTATCAACTAACTCAGTTCTGTTATTGTCTGCCATTGCCTTTTGACTTTATATTGTGCAGAGGAGTTACTACTTCGGGAACCACAAACCAACCACCTTTCTGTACTGAATTGTCAACAACAAACTTGTTAGTGATTAAAGCATAACAGATAGGCAACCGCTCATTTGGGGAATGAATGTGCCTAAGCAATTAACCGTTTCTATTATGCATTTGATCGGTTGCTTGCGTCATCCCTGCTTTCCCTTATTTCCATTTGAAACTACTCTTTTTCTCTCTCCTTTTTTTCTTTTTTTTCTTTTTCATTCTTGCCTTCCTTTGCTTGATTTCCCTTTGTTTTATTCTCTTATTTCCCTCTCTTGTTTTTCCATTGTTTCCTTCTCACGATTTCTTATTTTCTCTCTTTTCCTTTTCTTTTCGCTCTTATTTTTCCTCTTTTTTTTCTTTTCCTCATCTTTTTTATCACTCTCTTTTTTTCTTTTGGTTATGGTCAAATCCTATGAAGATTTCCTACGTATCATGACCCCGCATGAATGAGACCAAGCGTAGTTCTTGGAGATAAGTGCAGAAAATAAATAACAAAACATTTTTGGGATTTCAAATTTTTCAATAAAACAGTTTTGATTACAACCACTCATTCTACCAAATTATAAAACTAACAAACTCGAAAAAAGAAATTAACAGACTCTGACTCAAAACAAAACCAACAGACTCTGGCAGAAAGGTGAGAACAACAAACTCGAAAACCAACTAACAGACTCCAACAAAAGAAAATACAGACTCGCAAACAGATAACAGACTCCAATGAAAATCATGAATACATTAATGCCTCAAATGCTCTTAGGGCCCGCGGGACATCATTCGGTCTCGCCATGGGCCTATATGCAAGATCCCTTTGAAGCCTCTCCAAATCACTCATTATCTGTCGGACAAACGTCATCACTATCGCGAAGAAAGTGGTGCGAGTCATATCCTCACATGCTTGGCATTTCATGACAATGTAGTCGGCAATGGCTCTAACCCGCTCTCAGATTCTACCCTTTTCCTGAAGCAGACGCCCGACCTGTTGATTCTGGGCTTCTAACACCTGATTGTCATGGAGGTGTTGATTTTGCAACTGTTGCATTTCTTCCTCCATCCGAGCCATCAAATCATAACAATGTTCCCTATCAGCTTTGAAATCTTTAGCCTGCTTGGCTGCCTCATTCTCAAGAGTAGTTACTTTTCTTTTCAGGTTGGTGATTGTCCCTTAATACTTTCTCTTCATTTGTTGCACAAACTGGGTCCGACCTTTTGCATTTTCCGCCAATTGAGACCGAACTTTCGCTAGATTGGCCTCAGACTTTTCTAGGTCATCTTGACAGTCAAGGGTTTTCTTTTTCAGACTGCTTATAATAAGCCTTTCCTCTGCTCGGCTTCTTTCCGGGTTTCTAGCAGCTATTTTCATCTTCCGGATTTGAGCTTTGAGGGCTTCATTTTCCTGAGTTAACTTCTTCTACTCGCCTTCATCTGTGGCGGCTTGCAACCCATTCTCAAACTGAAGGTCCATGACTTGCTTTTACAGCCTACTTATGGTGGCTCGGTACTCATTTTCTTTGGTCAACCTGTCCCATTACACCTGTGCTCCGTCGGTAAATTGTTGTACATGGGGTTTCTTTGCGGGCCTCTCGGGCTCATGATGAACTCGGGATCTTTTACCATACCAAGCAGTGTAATTAGGCTCCACCTCGCCTCTGGATAGATCTCGTACTTGAGTTCTAGGCTCTAAGAATCTGCACTGATGCCAAATCCGACGCACTTTTTCTTATGGAAAAGCGCTTTTGGTTCCAACTCAATAACCTGTAGACTCAAATCCTCATCATATGGGATGGTCTAGTATCGACCTAACTGACGTAGAACTCGATGCGGAGCATAAGGCTGGATACTCTGAAGACCCATCAATAGCAGAAAACATACCTCAGCTGACATATAAATTACTTCACTGACCGAGAGCCACCCAAATGTCCATTCGATATTATTTGCAGTCAAAGATCTCAAATGAGCATGCCATGCTTCCGTACCATCCAGGAACTCATAACCCTCTACTCGCTTTACATGTTTTTCAATGCACTCGAGGCTAGTCATACCACAATTCAAGTATCCAGGACGGTGGCAAAGGTGTTCCTCCATCCATAATTGTAATAGCATATTGCACCCTTCAAAGAACTTTCCCCCTTCTCGACAAATGATCAGAGCTAGGTAAAATTCTGCCAAAATCATCGGCACTATGGTCCTGTTTGCCTTTTTCATCATAAAGTCGGCTATCCATCATTCTATTAGATCGAATAAGTACATTCGATCTAATAAGTACCTTGTGTTAGAATTGAGAAATTCTATGGCTCGGATCTTTAGTATTCTCTTATTTATTACTTGTGTCTACTATTTAGGCAGAATACCCTCACCCATTCTTACTAAGAAACTAAAAGAAGCCTCAAAAACAGAAGAAAGGGTGGAAAGTGAGGAAGAAAGAGATGTAGAAATAGAAACAGCTTCCGAAATGAAGGGGACTAAACACGAACAAGAGGGATCCACTAAAGAAGATCCTTATCCTTATCCTTCCCTTTTTTCGGAAGAAAGGTGGGATCCGGACAAAATCGATGAAACGGAAGA
Source organism: Nicotiana tabacum (assembly GCF_000715075.1). Lineage (NCBI taxonomy): Eukaryota > Viridiplantae > Streptophyta > Magnoliopsida > Solanales > Solanaceae > Nicotiana > Nicotiana tabacum. The sequence goes on from NC_134086.1 coordinate 39,132,680, forward strand.
AATCCGAGTGAATGGAAAGGACAAAATAAAGGATAAATTCCACTCTCACCTTACAGAGACAGGCTATAACAATATTAATACTAGTAATAGTCCAATTTATGATTATGAGGATTCTTATCTGAATAATAATAACACGAGGAATACAGAAATTTTTAAATTGCAACTGCTTGATAAAAAAATGAAAATAAAGACCTCTTCTGGTTTCAACAGCCTCTTGTGAGTCTTCTTTTCGATTATAATCGATGGAATCAACCATTTCGCTACATAAAGAATAATCGATTGAACAGGCCATAAGAATGGAAATGTCACAATATTTTTTGACACATGTAAAAGTGATGGAAAACAAAGAATATCTTTTACATACCCGCCAAGTTTATCAACTTTTTGGAAAATGATAAAAAGAAGAATATCCCTATTGTCACTCCAAAAAACACTCCCTAATGAACTGGGCAATCAGTGGATTTCTACCAACAAAGAAAAAAGTAATAATCTGAATAAGGAATTTTTAAATCGTCTTGAAGTTCTAGACAAGGAATCTTTTTCTCTCGATATACTTGAAACAAGGACTAGATTGTGTAATGATGATACTAAAAAAGAATACGTTCCTAAAATGTGTGATCCTTTGTTAAATGGACCATATCGAGGAACAATCAAAAAAACGTTTTCACCTTCAATCATAAACAATACTTCGCTAGAAAATTTGAAAGAGAGGGTTAGAATTAATAGGATTCATACTATCTTTCTTCCGAATACTGATTACCAAGAATTTGAACAAAAAGTGGATACGGTTGCTAAAAAACCATTATCAACAGAAATTGACGAGTTCTTAACCCACAAGTCCCAACTCTATGTTCCCGTCTCTTCTGGGGCAAATCAAAGTACCTAGGAACGCCATTATAAAAGCTAATCCTCTCCGAGATTCCCACTTATCTTGGTTTCCCGCGTGAGTAATACCGGTATCTGGCATCTCGAAGCCACGGGGATTCCCGTAACGTCGGTACAAAAAGTAGAAGGTACAGAATCCTTTCGCCAAATTTTCATCTTGGATGTCCCGACTGATGCTTAATAGGTCCAAACATTTGTGAGGGGTTACTATTCTCGGTGCCACCGGGTATTGATTTCTAAGATTCCCCTCGAAACCGGCGTAGCCTGCTATCTCTTCCAGTGTAGGAGTTAACTCGAAATCAGCAAAGTGGAATACATTATGTGCTGGGTCCCAAAATGGTATCTAGGCCTCAATTATGTCCTTTCTCGGCTTAACCTTCAAGAGCCCGATAAGACCACCCAATGCTTTTGTCAAAACTTTTTTGCTATTGTCCCCCAAATTCTGCCACCACATATGTAGCTCCAATGGGATCTCTTCACGGACTGAGAAATGTTCATTTTGAATTGTGCTCATCCTGCACATTTATTAAGGTGATTTTAATTAAAAGAAAACTATGACTCATTTTGACTCAAAAAACATGACCATTTTTTTCAAAATTTTCATAAAAATTTCTGCTTTACCAATACGGCCTTTCAGCACGCCGAAAACGAAGATTTTAAGGCTGTGGTCGCTAACCGGCAAAAACCTTGAAACATGACCAAAGGTGACTATTCTTGCAAAATCGACCTTCCGGCGCCCTTTTGGGGATATTCGGTTATTTTAGACAAGAATGACATCACCTTACTTATTTGCAATAAAATTAAATTTTTTGTTCTTTTGGGATATTTTTGCAAAAAAGGAAGTTGGACCCGATGGGGGTTGCCTACGTATCTCACGCCCTGTGAGAATCAAACTGGCGTAGTTCGGACAAATAAAATAAAACCAACTATTTTTTCAAAACAAAACCTTTTCGTTTTTTTTTTCATTTTTCTCAAAAAAAAATTCGGCAGAGTTTCGGTACCATTTGGACATTGGTTTTTCCAACACAAGTGATTTAACTCACTTAACCCTCACATTGCTATTCTCTTTTTTTCCAACTTTCTCCCATTATACAAAAGCTAGTCAGCATGCAAATTCAAATCAAATAAATGCACAAGTAGCAAGCAAGATGCATCAAGATGGTCTTTTCATCTTTGGTACACCTGTCTTAGACAGACCCAACCTCTATGTTGAGTCTCCAAAGTCAAATGCACGTGATGCAAGCAAACGTTCCTACTAGGGATCCGGCATGAGGTCTTGTTATACTAGATTTAAAACCTAGATTTATTGTTCCAGACCTGGCTTACCCGAGCGGACGACTCGAGCCGAGGGGGGCAGTGTACCGGGAATACAGAAGCTTTACCGGCTTTGCAACTTATCCGAACCTCGTTCTAAAATTTGGGATATGACTCTAACAGAAAAGAAGTCACACAAAGTGCACACTCCTCCATGATTTAGAAGACTTAGAGAGAAGAAGGGTTTCGTACCAGTTTATATACAGTTCACAGAATATCAAAGCGGTAAAAGCAACACTTAGCACATTAGGCCCAAACATGTAACAAAATCAGATAATTAATAAAGCTAACTATAACAATTTACCTAAGCTCGAATTCTGAACCCTAAACCAGAGATTCTGGGTTCGATCCCCAACAGAGTCACCAGAGCTGTCACACCTCCTTTTTACCTACACCCCGATAAAGGATATAAGGGAGTTTTTCCCAATTTAAGTGACAATCGAAACGGGACTATTTAATTAAATTTCAGAGTCGCCACGTGGGATAGTTTATGGTGTCCCAAGTCACCGTTTCAAATCCCGAACCGAAAAAAAGATTGACTCTGTATTACAGTCTGCGAACACAGAAATCCGGGTAAGGAATTCTGTTAACCCGAGAGAAGGTGTTAGGCATTCCCGAGTTCTGTGGTTTTAGCACGGTCGCTCAACTGTTATTATTAGCCTATTTATCTGATTTTAGAACACTTTCAAACCTATGTGCATTTTTACTTTTAAACCACTTTTATTCATTTTTAGGAAGATTTCAAGGTTCTTTAAAACATATCGCAAGCCATGTCACATGAAATGCACTCGTGGTTCACGATACGCTTTATTTAACCTTGTTCGAAATTGGAGTCGGGTCACATGAAATGCACACCTGGGCCCCTTTTATCTAATTTGACGCAGTTCAATTGATGAATAGCAATCCAATTTTTATACTGTGACAAAATCATGCTCGACTATAACAAATTTGAGTAAACATACGAGCAAATAGTTAAGTGAGCAAATTCAAAACTACAGAGAACAATTATAGAATCACGAGATCATATCACCAAACCAATAATTATTATCAAGCTTGAATAAAACAAATAGGAGATGAAAGAGTGAACCTCAATATAGCCGAAAAATTGATTGTTTCACTGTTTTGAACTCAAAATGTGACGAACCGCAGACGGGAACCCAAATCGGCACCAAAAATCTAAAACCGGCGATAAACTCGAATCAACCTCGACTTAACTCCACTCCCATACTCGAAAAACCAAAAATTGGAACCAAATGAAAAACAAAAACATCTTCGTCTACAGATTCAAACTTAAGACGTAACTCTGGATCAAATATTTCAAATCAACTCTATCCTCAAAATCAAGCTTGACAGAATGAACCAGAGCGTTTTTTTTTTGTATACTTCTGATTATATATAGAACTGTTTTGTTTCACATACAAACTAGGACATTAAATTAGAGAAGTAATATTCAGAATTGAAGAACAAAGAAAAACAAAAACCCGCTGAAACTGTGACCCCGAATCTCGACAGAAATGGGAACTCAAACGCGAACAGACATATGAACGCACCCTCAAGAGACCTCGTTCAGTTTCTGCCTCAGATAATAACAAAATCTCCAGAGAAAGAGGAGGAAAGAAGCAAGGTTCCGTCGTCCGCCGGGTTCCTTGTCGGATCTGTCACTGGTGGCGTCGATGGTCTTCAAAAGAGATAGAAGGGGAAGGAGGTATAGAAGCAAAAGCTAGGTGTTGCAGCCACAGTCATGGCCTCGGCTGTTCAGGGATCTGTTGGTTTTGTTCCAACGATGAAGAAAAGCTAGGGTCGATAGACATGGCTGTTCTTTTTGCGTTCTTGGGTGTTAAGAAACAAAGTTACTGGGTTGGCTTCGTGTGTGCGTGTGCAGCTGATTGGAGGTTGCTGAATTCCTAGGGTTTTGTTTTGATGAGGAAGAAGACCATGAGGGGTGCTGAATGGTCTAGGGTTTTATGTTGAGCTTCATGAAGAAGAAACTCATAAAGTCTGGTCGTTTGATGTCCAGCCGCTGCCCATTTTGGATATGGAAATCGAAGAAAATCCAAGAGTCAAGTCCAGGTCCTTCGTTTTTTGCTCCTCGAGGAAGATGACCAAGATCAGCATGTAAAACGGCGGATCCTCTAATCTCTCGAGTGTCTCCCTCTTTTTGTGTACATAGGTCTAGGTTAGAATTATAGGTGGGGAAATGGGGCGGGTCAGAGGGTTATTTGGATCAAGTCTTGTTTTTCCTTGGGCTTGGTAAGGAGATGGGCTAGTTTAAGTGAAGAATGGGTATTGAAAGATTTGGGTTCACTCATTACATGGCTCAATTTCGAATTTAAGACCAAGCTTTTCAATTTCCTTTTCTTTTTTGTTTTCTTTTCTTTCTTTAATTAATTAAAATCCTAAATCAATCTATCTTTATAGAGATTAAAATTCTTTATTTATTTTTAACATTAAAACAAATAATTAACTTCAAACTAAAGAAAAATGCTAATTTTAAAGACTAAAAGATAAATATGTAAAAATGACAATTTTTAGGATTTTTTTATGATTTAAAAATGTTAAAAATGCATGAAATGCAAATAAACAAAGAAAAATTCTTAAAATTGATAAAAATTATTTTTGGTCTATTTTTTAGGAGTTATTTTCATGTAGGGCAAAAATCACGTGCTCACACCCGTCTATCCCCAATATGACATCAAAATCAACCATATCCAAAAGTAACAAATCTACACGATTCTAAAGACCCCCATTCACAACTACACATGAACGATGGACATGATCTACCATAATAGAATCACCCACCAGTGTAGACACATATACAGGAGCACTCAAGGAATCACTAGGCATGACCAGATACGATGCAAAATAAGATGACACATAGGAGTACGTAGATCCTGGATCAAATAGAACTGAAGTATCTCTACTACAAACCAAAACAGTACATGTGATAACTATATCGGAAGCCTCAGCCTCAGGCTTGGTTGGAAGAGCATAACATCGGGGCTGGGCCCCACCACTCTGAACTACATCTCTGGGACGGCCTGCTGCAGGCTGGCCTCCACCTCTAGTGGCCTGACCTCCACCTCTAGCACCTCTACCTCCACCTCTAGCTGGCTGAGTAGGCTGCGGAACACTCAGTGCCTGAACCATGGCACGGGAACCCTGATGCTGAGAGCTGCTCGATGCTCGAGGGTAAAATCTAGCAATATTCCCCATATCACCACAAGTATAACAAGCCCTTGGCTGCTGAGACTGCTGACCCTGACGACTTGAATGACCACCCCAAAAACTCTGGAGCAGCGATGCACTAATAGGAGCTGGCGGTGCACTGTAGGACTGTTGATCAGAATACTACATATGAGAACCACGACCACCTGAGGCACCGTGGTAAACCTGAAGTGCTGACTGAAAAGGCCTAGGAGGATGGCCTCTACCATACAAATCCTTGCCTCCAGACGAGGCACCACTGAATCTGTCTGAATGACGAGGCCTCTTATCAGACCCCTAACCACCCCCTGTGATAGAACCATCTCAACTCTCCTGGCCATATTGGCCGCATCCTGAAAGGAAATCTCGCTCCCTGTCTCCTTAGCCATTTGAAGTCGAATAGGTTGAACGAGTCCCTCAATGAACCTCCTCACTCTCTCTCTCAGTGGGAAGTATAAGAAGAGCATGTCGGGCCAAATCAATAAACCTGGTCTCGTACTGAGTAACAGTCATAGAACCCTGCCGGAGACGCTCAAACTGCCTCCGATAGATCTCTCTCTGAGTGACAGGAAGAAACTTCTCCAGAAATAGCTGAGAAAACTGATCCCAAGTCAAAGCTGGTGACCCAACTGGTCTAGCCAAACAATAATATCTCCACCAAGTCTTGCCAGATCCAGATAAGCAAAAAGTAGCAAAGTAGACCTCATTGGTCTCTACTATCCCCATGTTCCTAAGAACCTCATGACAGTTATCTAAATAATCCTAGGGATCCTCAGAAGATGCACCACTGAAAGTGGTAATGAAGAGCTTGGTGAACCTGTCCAATCTCCACAAGGTATCAACAGACATAGCTGCTCCATCACCGGTCTGAGCTACTACACCCGGCTAAACTGCTCCAACTAGCTGAGCTGCTGGAGTCTGAAACTGGGGAGCCATCTGCTCTGGAGTGCGAGTAGCAGGAGTCTAGGCTCCTCCTACAGCCTGAGAGACGGTCGGTGCTACAGGAAGCAAGCCTACCTAGGTGACACTCTCCATAAGGCCCACTAGACGGACCAGAGCATCCTGGAGTACTGGGGTAGCAATAAACCCCTCTGGGAGTTGAGATGGGCCCACCGGAACTGCTTGGGCCGGAACCTCATCATCAAACTCAACCTGAGGCTCCACCGTTGGTGCTGCTGCTCTAGGCTGAGCTCTGCATCTACCTCGGCCTCTAGCACGACCTTGACCTCGCCCCTTGCCCCTCGTGGGAGCTACTGCTGGGGGCTCGGGCTGCTGATCAGTGGATGAGGAAGCGCGTGTTCTCGCCATCTGCGAAAGAACAGAGTAGAAATTTAATTAGCATCAAGAAACCAAACTGCACGACATGAAGGAATAAATGTAAAGTTTTTCCTAACTCTGTAGCCTCTGGGATAAATACAGGTGTCTCTATACCGATCCCTCATACTCTACTAAGCTTGTCCGTGAATTGTGAGACCTATGTAAACTAGAGCTCTGATACCAACTTGTCACGACCCGGATTTCCCACCCTTGGGAGTCGTGATGGCGCCTATGAGTGAAAGCTAGGCAAGCCGACCATTTGAATTATTTACCTTTTTCCATTTTAATCCTTTAACAATTAATAACCAACATTAGATAAACAGTAGAATTTAATAAGCGGAAGACTGAAACGTAATATTTTAATAAAGATGCCAATACCAATCCATACATAAACTACCGAGAACTGGTGTCACAATTTCACAAAATGACTAGGAATACTACAAATAAAGGTCCGAAAGATTTATTACAACACTGTCTCTGAAATACATAAAAGAAATAGAATGAAAAGGATATGAGGAGACGCTAAGGCCTGCGGACGCCTGCAGGACTACCTCGGATCTCCAAATGGACTGAAGGTAGCAACCCAAAGCTAAGGTCTGTATGCTCTAGTATCGGGATCGGCACACCGTGCAGAGTGTAGTATCAGCACAACCGACCACATGTGCTGGTAAGTGCCTAGCCTAACCTCGGTGAAGTAGTGACGAGGCTAGGACCAGACTACAAATAAACTTGTGTAGTTAAATCATATACATCGGAAATAAAAGCAAAAGTTTACAATTAAAGATAGGGAGGGGAAATCATATTGCGAGGAACAACAAATAGCAACAGAAACCAACGGTTAAATGTAAAGAACATTGTAACTCAATTTTCAATAGAAATCAGGAAAATCAAAGACACGTTCACGACATCACCCTTCGTGCTTTACTCTCGTCCTCACTATAAAATCAATATAAATAGCACGACATCACCCTTCGTGCTTTTACCTCACAAAATTATGGCACGGAATGATCCTTCGTGCATTATCATTCATATAAGGGCACAAAATGGTACATAATCGGCATGGCATCACTCTTCGTGCATTAACACTCTCTCACAAAATCATACACGGCATCACCCTTCGTGCTTTAATACTCTCTCACTAATACAATAAACGGCATCACCCTTCGTGTTTTAACACTCTTCCTCACCCAAACAACAATCACAAGCAATAAGGGCAAGGAAATCACAATAAAATCCCGGTAAGGGAACAATAGTACAACAATCAAATCCCGGCAAGGGAGATAGCATTAAAAGCAACAACATCCCGACAAGGGAGACAATATAATAATCCTCTTCTCTTTTTCACATTTACTTCACAATTTGAGTTAATGCTCTATGAGGTTCAATTGTCAATTATACTTTCACAAATCATTTTACAACTTGAGCCAATGCTCTTCAATGTCCAAATACCACTATTACTTCTACAAGCCTTGCTCAACGATAGAAATCACATAAGGCATGAACAATACAAACGGAGTCATATTAATCATAGCATAAGACTCACGGGCATGCTTAATACCAACGTATAGATACTCGTCACTATGCCTATACATTGTACTCAACAATTAACACATAGAAAATAGGACACAACTCCTAATCCCTCAAGCTAAGGTTAGACCAAATACTTACCTCGATGCCACGAACACAATTCAAGCCTCAACTACCGCTTTACCTCTTGATTCCACCGCCAATTCGCTCGTATCTAGCCACAAGTTACTTAACTATATCAATAAATGCTAAATGAATCAATTCCAATGCATGAAAATAGGTTTTCTAAAGTTTTTCCCAAAAAGTCAAAAATCGACGCCGGGCCCACATGGTCAAAACCCGAGGTTCGAATCAAAACCCGATTACACATTCACCCACGAACCCAAATATATAATTTGTTTTAAAATCGGACCTCAAATCGAGGTCCAAACCCCCAAAATTTGAAAAACCTAAGTTCTACCCAAAACACCCTATTTCCCCCATGAAAACCTTTGATTTTGAGTTGAAATCGTGTGAAAAGATGTTAAAGATTAATGAAAATGAGTTAGAAATGACTTACAATCAATTTGGAAGAGTACCTGTCCTTGAAAAATCGCCCAAAAGTGTTTAGGTTTTTAAAAGTGTTGAAAAATGGCTGAAATGTGTCTAAGTTATGATTTAGCAGGTTGCTGACCTCGCAAATGCGAAGGATATGTCGCATTTGCCACATCACATTTGCGATACATAGGTCGCATTTGCAACCTTTGGCTTTAACAAAAGACTTCACATTTGCGAAGGGTACCTCGCAAATGCGAGATAAAGATGGCCTGGGGTTCTTCGCATTTGCGACCAAAACCTCACATTTGCGAACCCTGCTTTCATCGCATTTGCGATGCCTGATCTCGCAAATGCGAGATCAGAGGTCTGCTACAAACCTGCAACACACCAGCAATTCTCCTAAGTCCAATTTCACTCCGTGGCCTATCCAAAACTCACCCGAACCCTCGAGGCTCCAAACCAAACATGCACACTAACCTAAAAACATCATACAGACTTGCTTGTGCAATCAACTCGTCAAAATAACATCAACAACTATGAATTTAGCATCAAAATCTCAAGAACTTTCAAAGTTTCAAATTTTACAACTAAGGTTCCGAAACACGTCATATGACCTCCGTTTCTTACCAAATTTTATAGGTTCAACTTAAATCACATATAAGACTTGTACCGGGCTCTGAAATCAAAATACGGAACCGATACCATCAAATTCAAACATATTTTATTTCCAAAAAACTCATATATATTCCAGAAAATAATTTTCTTTAAAAAATTATTTCTCGGGCTTCGGATCTCGGAATTCGATTCTGGGCATACACCCAAGTCCCATATTTTCCTACGGACTCCTCGGGACCGTCAAATCACGGGTCTGGGTCCGTTTACCCAAAATATTGACCGAAGTCAACTTAAATTTATTTTAAAAGCAAAATTTATCATTTTCACAGATTTTCACATTATGGCTTTCCGAATACGCGCCCGGATTGGGCACAAAAATCGAGGTGAGACAGAAGGAGGTTTTTAAAACCTTGAAACACATAATTTATTTCTAAAACAAGTGATGGCCTTTTGGGTCATCACATTCTCTAAAAGAAAAAGAAAAAGAAATTTAAGTTTTTGATTTGCTTTACTTGACAAATCTTTGTTGATAAGAATAATATTCATAAAATATTCTTCATAGAAGTCCTTATAAATTATAATAAGACATTCAAGGACTTTTATGAGCAAGGTTTCTTTTTTTATTGAGCTAGCTAAATAAAATCAACATTCGTTATCTTCACACGTTTATATATTTTTCGTTAATTTTTTATTTTATATGTCAAATATATTATTTAATAATATTTATGTATTTTATAAAAAAAGTGTATTAATTGATACAGGGTACACATATATATATATATATAAACTTGTTACTCTAATAACTAGGATGTTACTCCTAATTCCCATATTAGTAAGGTAGAATCTTATACTGAAAATAAAAAGTGTTGCCCAAATCCATCGATATTAGTGAGAGTGCTAGGATTGAGGATGTCATAACAAACACAACAAAGAAACTTAACATGAATTGCATGTGATGTTCCTTATGTTTGACTGTTTGTTACGTTGCTTTCTCTCGAATTATGCATGCGATGCAAACACCCCCTACGTCACTGTTCACTATGCCATCAATATATAGCAACTTTTCCTTAAAACAACGTAACTCTCTCAACAATCCCACATCTGTTCTGTCGAGTTTGAGATTGTAAGTTCATAGCAAAATGAGCTCAAAGAGTAGAAGTACCATTGAGGTTGGAGCTGATGGAGTTGCTGTTATCACCATTGTTAACCCTCCTGTCAATTCTCTTTCCTTAGATGGTATGTTAATAACTTCATACATCTCTCTTTTTTCCTTTCGGCATTTTTCGTCATTGTTTCAACATTTAACTATATATCATGGGTTCGAGCCATAGAATCAGCCAATAATACTTGCATGCATTAGGATATAGCCTATCTACACCACACCTTTTGGGATGCGGCCCTTCTATGGTCCCCGAATGGATACATAATGCGTTGTGCATCGGCTGCCCTGCCCTGCGCCAGAAGTTTCAACATTATTTCCTAATATTAAATATATTGGAAACTTTTACATTTTAAATATATTTAATTTGTAGTTATAAAGAATATTATTTTCCCCTGCATGAGGTGGGATGATTTTATTCTTAAAAATCTGAACTTTCTTATCATGGTTTCTTGTATTGAGTTTCTCATAGTTAGCAACATTTGATGGTATTTGTTTTATGAAAGCATCCTTTTTTCTCTTCGTTTTAAAGGAAAGAAAGAGAAAAAGTAGTACAGTAGCTGTTAAATTTTACAAATTTAAAGCTCAATACGTGAACCCCACTCTTTGATTTTCATTGTACTGCAATTTTTTAAAAAAAGTTTTGTACAGCTTGGAAGAGAAATTACAGGAAGGCTTAAGGAGAGATGATGTGAAGGCAATTGTTGTGATAGGTATATTTGATGAAATCACATTCATTTATAAATGTACATATCATCCCAAATGGGTGAGATATTAGGTTGAATACTTATATATCTTGACAGGTTATCAAGGAAATTTCTCGGGTGGTTTCCATATCTCTTCCTTTGCTGACTTGCAACAAGGAAAAGGTAAACATTCTTGCAGTCTGAATATATATGCCAGCAGAGGCAAAATGAGAATCTAAAGTTTACGGGTTGAAATTTTAGTTCTTTTAAGTTATTGAGTTTTAATTTAATAATCTTTATATATTAGTAAATGAATTTCTTAAGACAAATATAAAGTTTGAGCCAAAGTTAATGAACCCGTATTTTACAGACTAACTCCGCCTTGCATACCGCTACAGCGCTAGCCTATAGGTAAAATATTACTCCCTCCGGTCCACAATAAGTGACCATTTTACCTTTTTATTTTGGTCCAAAATAAGTATCTATTTACATATTCAAGAAGGAATTAATTTTCTTTTTCCAAAATTTGACCTTATTTACATATTCCAATGTGTCAGGGTAACAATGAATTAAGGTTAATTTAGTGCTACATCTTTTTTTCTCTAGGAGTTCGTATTTTCTTAATGGGTGTGCTAAAGGTAAAATGGTCACTTATTGTGTGGATCGAAGGGATCGAGTAGGTTTTAGAGGTATATAACATATATTGAATACTCTAATTTATTGGGAAATCTTTTTTACTTCTTTTAAGTTTAAACACCCTTAAAAAAAATTCCGATTTCCTTAGCTAATTTCAGTCTGCCAAATATTACAGTTGCCCAACCAAAACCTGGTTATGTATCAGTTGATATTCTCACCGACACTGTGGAAGGTATGCCTTTTGCTTTATCTTTCACCTTTGAAACTCTTAAGTTGAATGCAATTTTAGGGTGGAAAGTCATTTTCCATAAAAATGTTTTCTATGAGTAAGTCAATCTTTTGGTGTTTTCGTATGACAAAAGGCATTTTCTAGGAAAATTATTTTTCATCAAAATATGGAAAACCACTTCCCTCATGATGTACGGCTAGAAGTCATTTTCCTTAAGACTATTTTTATTTTAAACATCATATTACTTGCTCCAACTAAAAACTATACATTATTATCAATCATTAATGCTCAAAAGTTTGATCAAAATACTCTTTAATTTAATAATATTATCATTGATCTTTATTTATTTTTTAACAAAAATATCCACTCACCAACCAAACATAGAATAATATGAAAAATAACTTCCATCATACCAACACATCCTAAAACATCATCCGATTAGAAAAAGAGATTCTTCCAACTTCGCCTTCAACGGTGAACTTGTAGGTTATTGCAGAGCTCCTTCTACACTTAACTATCAGCAAAGTTGATCAATGCAGTTTAAATTGTTAACTTAATGTTACTTGTCTTTGATGTTATAAGCTGCGCGAAAACCTTTTGTGGCAGCCATTGATGGTCATGCTTTAGGTGGAGGACTAGAAATTGCAATGGTACGTAAATGTTAAATTACATCTTTAATTCTCTGCAGAAGTTGCTGATGAATCCGTTTGCTAACTTTTTTTTGTGCTTGAATCAGTGTTGTCATGCACGGATTTCCACTCCGAATGCACAACTTGGATTGCCAGAACTTCACCTTGGTATAATTCCTGGATTTGGAGGTATATAGTGCTTCGCATCTCTTCTTTACATTATGCTTATCAGTATATTTTTACCTATTACAGCAGATCATTTATTATTTTCTCGGTGATCAAATCAGACTTCTTATAAAAAATTACTTATTGTTGCTGGTTACTTAAACTTGATAGGGTAAGAATTTTTTTTACGTTGTCAGTTCACCTAAGTTATAAAACTTGTATCAGAGGTTTTATTTTTCTATCCGTATTATATTTGGCTCGGTTGGATGCTTTATCTGTTTCGATCCCGCCCATATCCGACCCGGCTCGCCCGTTTGCCACATCTATCAATAAGTTACCTGTGTATTTTGATATATAGTACATGACCACTGACCATGTAGCATAGGTATGGACACAATGTCGCATTTGATATTGATGCCAAACGAAGAAACAAATTCTTCTAAAGAATCAAGGAATCGAATGAAATCAAAGGAATGGAATCCATTGCAGTTTTGCAACAGAGTTATGGGCCATACTTTTCCATGTTTAAATCGTCCTGTAGGACATTTCATGGAAAATTGAATAATTAGAAAGTTGCACTCCTGAAGGAAGAAGAAGTTTCCTCTTTGTAAGTTTTGATCGATTAGGAGAGAAAATACTCCATCCTTCCCAAACAGAACGGAAGAGTTAGAAAACGAGCTAGTATCAATCATCTAATCTTTAGTGTGAATTCAGATACATTTATTTTCTTAGTTTTTCAAAATGAAATTACATTAATTTTTTATAGCAAAAGAATGTTTAGGTAATGTAAACAAGTTGTAGCAAAAGGAAAAAAGTTACTTGACTCTAAAACAAAGTGATAGTGTCATATGAAATTGGACACAAAAAGTAGTAGATTGGAGATGGAATGGAATCCGTTGCAGTTTTGCAACAGAGTTATGGGCCATACTTTTTGATTCACTTAAACTTTTGGTGTAACAAATATTATTCTATGTTGTATTAACAACTGGTTGAATTTTGTGGAAGTGTGCTGTAAATCCTTACAGTATGTAATAATGTCTAACACTAGCCCAATGGAGTATTATATAATTAAATGGATATATTACTCCTAAAAATTGCATGGAATCTTGTTGTAATGCAATATTTCAGGTACTCAAAGACTTCCACGCCTTGTTGGACTTGCTAAGTGAGATAAACAGAGTTTCTTTGAACGTCTATCTCTAATTATCTCCATGCCAAGAATTTTCTTTGCCTCGCCAAAATCCTTCATCTCAAACTCCTTCTTCAGTTGAATCTTCAACTTATCAATTTCTTCCGAATTCTTGGAAGCTATCAACATATCATCAACATATAGGAGAAGATATATAAAGGGACCATCTTTAAGCCTGCGCAAATACACACAATGATTGTATTTGCTTCTCTTGTACCCTTGCTGCAACATAAACTTGTCAAATCGTTTGTACCATTGTCTAGAAGATTGTTTCAAACCGTACAACGATTTTTCAAGTTTGCACACCATATTTTCTTTTCCAGCAACTTTGAATCCTTCTGGCTGAGTCATGTAGATTTCCTCCTCCAAGTTTCCATGTAAAAACGCAGTTTTTACATCCATCTGAACTAGTTCCAAATTCAATTGTGCTACCAAAGCCAACATAATTCTAATGGAGGAATGTTTTACAACTGGAGAAAACACTTCATTGTAATCAATTCCCTCCTTTTGAGCATATCCTTTGGCCACCAATCTTGCTTTGTAGCGAACATCTACTTGGTTAGGAAATCCTTCCTTCTTTGCAAATACCCATTTGCACCCAATTGCTTTCTTTCCCTTCGGGAGATTGGCCAATCTCCATGTATGATTCTGATGAAGGGACTGTATTTCATCATTCATGGCAATCCTCCACTTATCTTCTTCTGAACTTTGGACAGCGTCTTTATAAGTTGTAGGAACATCATCAGCTACAATTGAGGTTGCACAAGCAACCGTCTCTATGAGACGAACGGGTTTCGTTATTGTTCTTTTTGGCCTGCTGGTTGCTATTGATTCAAGTTGTTGTTGAGGTTCCTGAGTTGGAATCTCCTCTACTGGCTCTCCTTCCAGAGGGTAATCTTCATTTGTTTCCTCCTCTGCTTCTTGTGTAGGAAAAATAAATTTTCCCTCAAACTCCACCTGCTTAGAAGCACCTTTATTTTGTTTGGTATCTTCTGTTACCTTATTTACCATAGCAGATTCATCAAAGGTAACATCCCTGCTGAATATTACTTTCTTTGTTAGAGGACACCATAAGCGATATCCTTTGACTCCAGAAGTAATTCCCATAAAAATAACCTTCTTTGCCCTTGGATCCAATTTTGACTCTATCACATGATAATATGCAGTTGAGCCAAACACGTGCAAAGAGTCATAATCTACAGCAGGCTTTCCATACCATTTTTCAAATGGTGTATTGCCATCAATAGCAGCAGATGGTAGACGATTAATGAGGTGGCATGCATATGTAATTGCCTCAGCCAAAAATTCTTTGCCCAAGCCAGCATTGGACAACATACACCGTACCTTCTCCAGCAAGGTCCGGTTCATACGTTCAGCCACTCCATTCTGTTGTGGTGTATGTCTGACAGTGAAGTGTCGGACGATGCCATCATTTTGACAGACCTTATTGAAATGATCATTTTTGTATTCACCTCCATTGTCTGTGCGAATACACTTGATCCTCTTGCCTGTTTGATTCTCCACCATCGTCTTCCATTTGAGAAAAATTCCCAACACTTCATCTTTGCTCTTCATTGTATACACCCATACTCTTCGGGAAAAATCATCAACAAAGGTTACAAAATAGTGCTTCCCACCCAATGAAGGTGTTTTGGAAGGACCCCAAACATCAGAGTGTACATAATCCAAAATGCCTTTAGTATTATGGATCGCTGTACCAAATTTAACCCTTGTCTGTTTCCCTTTAACACAATGCTCACAAAACTCCAAGTTGCAAGCCTTGACTCCTTTTAACAATCCTTGATCTGATAAAGTTTTCAAGGATTTTCCTCCAGCATGTCCCAAGCGCATGTGTCATAGCTTGGTTGCTTCTGCCTCTTTGTCGTCACTGGATGTCACTGTCGTTGTCCCAATAATTGTACTGCCACGATAGCGGTACATATTATTATTCTTCCGATTAACCTTCATTACCACTAGTGCACCGGAGCATACTCTCATCACTCCATTTTCTGCAATGATTTTGAACCCTTTTGATTCTAGGGCTCCTACAGAGATGAGATTCTTCTTCAAATCCGGTACAAATCGAACATTTGTTAATGTTCTGATCATTCCATCATGGTTCCTTAATCGTATTGAACCAATGCCATATGAGGTAAGAGGGCTGTTATCCGCTGTGTGGACGACTCCATATTCTCCTTCTTGAAATTCCACGAACCAGTCCCTATTGGGACACATATGATAGCTACAAGCTGAGTCCATCAACCATATGTTTGATGATGTTGATGACTCTGTTGTAACTAATGAGAAGTCTGAATCATCACAATCAGCTACATTTGAATCCATAATGGCCTTTCCATTGTTATGTTTGGCCTTATTCTTCAACTTCGGACAGTCTTTCTTCCAGTGCCCTTTTTCTCGACAAAAGGCACATTCATCTTTGTTGGGTCTGGATCTTGACTTGGATCTTCCCTTCTTTGTCCTCGTTTGACTTTGAGGACGACCCCTCACAAATAGTGTTTCTCCTTCTCCGCCCTTCTGTTTTTCTCGCTTTCTTTGTTCATAGCTGTACAAAGCCGAACAAACTTCTCTGAGAGAAACTTCGTCATTTCCATGGAGTAGAGTAGTTTCAAGATGCTCGTACTCATCAGGAAGTGACGCCAACAACATCAAGGCCAAGTCACCATCATCATAAGTTGTATCCATATTTTGCAAATCTGTGACCAACTTATTGAAACTGGTGATATGTTCATTCATCGTGGTACCAGGAACATAGGTGAAGTGAAACAGTCTCTTCTTCATGTACAATTTATTTTGACTATTTTTCTTCAAAAATTTATCCTCCAGTGTTTTCCATAATTTACTTGCAGAAGTTTCCTTTGTGTATGGATATTTCTGCTCTCTAGCAAGGAAGGATCGAATGGTACCGCAAGCAACACGATTGATAATTCTCCAATCTTCTTCTCCAATAGCATCTGGTCTCTTTTCTTCAATAGCAAGATCTAGCCCTTGTTGAAAAAGGACATCTAAGACCTCGCCTTGCCACATCCCAAAATGTCCGGACCCGTCAAATATTTCTACCGCAAATTTCGCATTTGACACAATTCTTGTCATAAGCGAAGATGCCAATGATGACGTATTGTTGACACTTGATGTAGATTCTTCTTGTTTATTGTCTCCCATCTTTGACACAAATATTATTTAATAGCTGACGACACAAATCAAGATTATTTCCTTTTTGGTGTGGAAGATCAGACTAAGCTGCAACCACAGAGCATACTAAGACAGAATCTTTACACAGTTACCAAGATAAATCTTTTCTAATGTGGAAGATCAGACTATGCTGCAACCACAGAGCATACTAAGACAGTACCTTGGCTCTGATACCAATTGTTGCGGAAGCCAAATGTATATAGTGTGAATAAGTCACAACTACTATATCAAAAATTATGACAGCCACCAAATAATAAATAAGACAATAAAACAACAATAAAAGGAACACCAGAATTTACGAGATGAGAAGATACACTAGAACCACGGGATTCGAGGGTGCCTAACACCTTCCTTCAGGTCAACAGAATTCCTTACTTAGAATTTCTGGTTCGCAGACTTCATTTGGAAAAGTCGAAAATTTCCTCGATTTGGGATTCAAGATAAACCGGTGACTTGGGACACCAAAAGCCAAACCTTTCCCAAGTGGCGACTCTGAATTAAATAAATAATCCCATTTCGAATATTGTCACTTAAATTGGAAAAACTCCCTCGCGCATTTAACCCTTCGGGGCGGGCGCGCAAAAAGGAGGTGTGACAGCTCTGGCGACTCTGCTGGGGAATATTAACCCAGAACCACTGGTTCAGGACTAAGCCAGTTAGTACTCCACTTGCTTCCCATTTTAAGCTAAGTACTATTATGTCGCCAATGGATGAAGCTGAACGAGAGTATATGTCAAAGGTACCATACGCAAATGCTGTTGGTAGCTTGATGTATGCAATGGTTTGCACAAGGCCTGACATTTCACAAGCTGTTGGAATTATTAGCAGATATATGCACAATCCAGGGAAGGAGCATTGGCAAGCTGTGAAGTGGATTCTACGGTATATTCATAATACTGTAGATGTCGGGTTAGTTTTTGAGCAGGAATACAATCAGTCTGTAGTTGGATATTGTGACTCAGATTTTGCGGGTGATCTGGACAAACGAAGATCAACTACTGGTTATGTGTTTACTTTTGCAAAAGCACCAGTTAGTTGGAAGTCTACTTTGCAGTCAACAGTTGCTTTGTCTACAACAGAGGCAGAGTACATGGCTATTACAGAGGCTGTGAAGGAGGCAATTTGGCTTCAAGGATTGCTAAAGGAGCTTGGTGTTGAACAAAAAGGTATCACAATTTTTTGTGATAGTCAAAGTGCTATTCAATTAGCGAAGAACCAAGTTTATCATGCAAGGACGAAGCATATTGATGTTCGGTATCATTTCGTACGAGAAATCATAGAAGAAGGAGGAGTCACAGTGAAGAAAATTCATACTACGGAGAATCCTGCTGATATGCTAACTAAGGTGGTGACTGCGATCAAGTTTCAACATTGTTTGGATTTGGTCAACATTGTTGAACACTGAAGATTGAAGATGAAGACACAACCAAAATTTGTTATTGAGAGAGAATTGAAAATGTGGAATTTTGCCAAGGTGGAGATTTGTTGAAGTTTGGCAAAATGCCAAAGTCCCACATTGGTTGGGAGTTAAGTTTGGGGGGGATTTTTCCCCTATAAAAGAAGGCCTAATGTTTAGGATTGAAATACACCTCTCATTTGCCTTCTCATCTGTTTAAGGCATTTGTATCTTCTCTCTTTAGTATTATTTCACTTGTATTTTGGAGTGGAATAAAATATTGGTTGTGTCTGAGGAGTAGGCAAAATTAGCCGAACCTCGTAAATTCTGGTGTTCCTTTTATTGTTGTTTTATTGTCTTATTTATTATTTGGTGGCTGTCATAATTTTTGGTATAGTAATTGTGACTTATTCACACTATATACATTTGGCTTCCGCAACACTAAGTCCCTAGAAATGTTGCTAGTAAGATGCAAATTCACCTCCAGATTACAGTGTCTTTACACACAGATTAAGAAAAATAAACTGTTTCTAACACCATTTTCTCTCATACATCTATGCAGACAGCAAAACTTGCTAAAGGGGAGGAAGCTCTTGATCTTGGCCTAGTTGATGCTATAGTTTCACCTAACCAATTATTGGAAACTGCTCGTAAATGGGCACTCGATATTTGGGAGCGCAAAAGACCTTGGATTCCCACTCTTAACAGAAATGACAAGGTAGAGTCTGTTAGTGATGCAAAGGATATTCTAAAGTTTGCTAGAGCTCAAGCCATCAAACAGGCTCCAAATCTTTATCATCCTTTAGCCTACATAGATGTTATTGAAGAGGGCGTAGTGTCCGGTCCACGTGCTGGACTTATGAAGGTTCAATTCTGGATCCGCCTCTATTTTTAAACTATAAATTCCGTTGTCACAATGTGAACACAACTCTGCTATTACAGGAGTATGAAACATTCGAAGTTCTTCTTCGTTCAGACACTTGTAAGGCCTTAGTCCACATTTTCTTTGCTCGTCGTGGAACGACTAAGGTGATCGAAATTAAATTATTTTAGAGAGATACAGTCATATCTCTCTATAACAACATCTTTATATAATAGCTACTCCTATTTATTATAAAAGCCAAGTTTTTTTGTGGAACCAATATTTATGCTATGTTATAATATATGTTCTCTATAACAGCACTTTGCTATAACAGGAAAAAAATCCGGAACAAGTGAGGTTGTTACAGAGAGGTTTGACTGTGATTACAAGATGTTGTATTATAAACCTACTGATTTTCTCTCTTGACACAAACAGGTTCCAGGGGTGACTGATCTGGGATTAGTGCCACGACACGTTAAGAAAGTTGCGATTGTTGGAGGTGGATTAATGGGTTCTGGAATTGCAACTGCATTTCTTCTTAGTAATTATGCTGTGATCTTAAAAGAAGTTAATGACAAATTTCTGGAGGCTGGGATTGATAGAGTAAAAGGTAAAAAGGTCATTCTTTTGCTGTCATACTACTTTTAACTTATTACACTTGATATGATTATGTGACTAATACATTATTTAATCACTCAGCAAATCTGCAACGCCACGTTAAAAGGAAAATTGAGTGAAGAGAAGTTTGAAAAAGCTCTCTCCCTACTCAAGGGTACTCTTGATTATGAAAGCTTTAAAGATGTTGACATGGTCATTGAGTCTATATTCTCAGTTTTGTAAATCATCTATTTTTTCTAACTCTTATCTAACTTATAGTCGCTTTCTTTTAATATGCGTAATAGGCTGTCACTGAAGACGTACCTTTAAAGCAACAAATATTTATTGATCTAGAGAAGTTTTGCCCTCCACATTGTATACTTGCTAGTAATACCTCTACAATTGACTTGAATTTGATTGGAGAAAGGACCAAATCTCAAGATCGTATTATTGGAGCTCACTTTTTCAGGTGATTTCTGTTGGAAATGTTATATTCAGTAACAGTTTTCTTGTACTTTCCTCATTTGTTCTATTTATTGATTATTATTGTAATCTGGTGCAGTCCGGCTCATGTGATCCCACTTCTGGAAATTGTTCGCGCTCAACAGACATCTCCACAAGTAATAGTAGACTTGCTTGATGTTGGAAAGAAGATAAAGAAAACCCCTGTAGTAGTAAGGAATTGCACTGGTTTTGCTGTCAACAGAATGTTCTTCCCTTATACCCAAGCTGCTCTTTTGCTTGTTGAACATGGAACTGATATGTATTGCATTGATAGAGCTTTTACTAAATTTGGAATGCATATGGGTCCCTTCAGGTAAAACATAGATATGCCTAAATCAGTCGAAAGACATTCTTAAACATAAATATGGTGTGAAACATGATGTCCGCATGATTTTCCTCAAAAGATCTCATACCACTGACATGATCCCTTCAACTTAACTTATCAACTTCCAATGTGTGATTGTTGTTCGCACACCCCACAATGACCTGATTTAGTATTTTGATTTCCTACACGCAGACTGTGTGATCTTATTGGAATTGGTGTTGCAATGGCTACTGAAGCTCAGTTTATATTGAATATGCCCGATAGAACTTACAAGTCAATGCTTATTCCACTCATGCAACAAGATAAAAGATTAGGTACAAATTCGCTCTTTTGAGATCTTAGGAATGTTGCAAATGTTAGTTTGAAGTGTCTATCAATAAGCACTATACTTAAGAGATCATAGTGTTAAGGGATACAGTAGATATGCCCTAGATCCAATATCATATTTGATGATTTGAACATATTTTTTATCAACGTTATTTGATATAAAATATATGGCATTTGATATTCTTTTATCATTATTATTAATTGTTTGATTAATTTGATAAGGTCCTTGATTAAATTTTGAGATTTATCATTGTGATAGAGATCATGATAATGAGAGCAAAGTCTCTTACAATTTAATCTAAATTTGTTCTTGATCGTAGGATTATTAACTTGGACATTAGTGATCCGGTTAGATCAATATTTATGTGATCGTCTTTATGGGATAAAGATTAGTTGATCTCATTAACTAAATTACATAGATAGATGATGCATATAGAGATATGATCATTGAACCGACTCATTGGATAATTCCTAATGGTTAGAATTACCATAAACTGTCAATAGGATATTCTCTTGAAGAATGTGATGTAACAGTTTCCTTTGACCTGATATCGTCATAGTAAGACAAGTTATTTATTGTGCTTTGATACCAGACATTTATGGCCCTTGGGCGATAGTTGAAAGGATATTGGGTATGATTAAATACTTGTAGAATTAGTGATGGATCAAGATGGAATCTGTCAACTCTTGGTAATGAGTTTAAGCTCCATGTTGTCATGAATTATAAACGACCAAATTAAGACCTTGACCAGGGTAATTGAATGAAAGAAGAAAAGAGTTTCTTAGGTCATTCAATGGTCGATTATATTTGACATGAACACATAGTTGGTCGCCTTTTAGGATTTGACAGTTGAACCATATCCTAAGGTGATCCAGAGCTATAAGGACAGAAGGAATTACTACATTATTCTTCTACTGGTTCTTGAGAGTAAATTGTATACTTCATGATATCCGGTCGTTAAGGAGTATTGCTAGACGTCACCCTTGATTAGTATATTGATGTGGTCAATTTACTACTGGTTTAGTATTGAACCTATGGGGTCGCACACTAACGAGTGTTCTGATCTTTGCTAAAGGATTAATTATTTTGGTGTTTGATAATTATATTAGAGAATTTAATTAGTCAAATAAATTAAAATATTAGTCCAAATGAAATATTATTATATTCTTTGCTAGCACAGAGGATATAATAAATATTGTAAACAAATTGAAGTTTTCTATTTGGAATAGAAAATTAAATTATATCTCTTGGTTGAATTATATATATGTGATATATATAATATAAATTAATATTGATTTATATAAAGGTTATATATATAATATAATAATAAATTCATCCTTACCAATTTGGAATTGGAGATGAAAGTCCACAAAGACATACACGTAATTCCCATCAGGAATAGGATATACATGATTGTCATTCGAAACCCTTTGTGGTTTTTAATTTGGAATTGGATTTATGGAATGTCCATAAAACACCTTCGGCAGTCACGTTTTCCAAAAAAACGTGATTTGATTTTTCCATACATAAGAATAAACTTTACCCCAAATAAATGATTACCTCAACCAAATAGGAAAAGGGTTTGTAGGTGATGCTATATAAAGGGTAATGGAGAAAATTTGCCATATTATTATTATTAATTCTTGAGAAGAAAAACACTTTGTGAAAGTGAGAGTACAATACAAAGCCAAGAGAGAAAATACAATTATGTTTCTTGTTCTTCTAACATTGAGTTGAGATTTTTGAGAAAAATTTCAATACAATATTTTTCGTTCAATTTGTTCGCGGGTTTCATTGATCAAAGAGTTGATAGCAAAGATCGGTCTCGTTGTGGATACGCATAGAGTCTTCGCGCTATCGAAGAATTTTTGAAACGAGACTCTCTTCACCAGGTACGTTTTAGATCCGATCTTTGACATGTAAATAAATTTTAAACACGAAAAGATCTACCTAGAATTATTATTGTATTTCGCTGCGTTTTACCAACACCTATACGCAATCCATCACATAACCCCTCCGAATTGAAGTTTGACACACTTATTGTAGGTGAAACGACTCAGAGAGGGTTCTATATATACGATGAAAGATGCAAAGCCAAGCCTGATCCAGAAATTAAGAAATACATTGAGAAGGCAAGAGATATTTCTGGTGTCAGTACTGATACTAAGGTTTCTCTTTCTCCTCTTAATTTGTCTTCTCCCTCTATTGATATTTAAAAGTACTAGTAATTGGAATCATTCCTGTTTTACTCTGCCAGCTCTTACACTTAAGTGTTTTGGACTTGAATCAGCTGGAAAAACTCTCGGACAAGGATATCGTCGAAATGATATCATTCCCTGTAGTTAATGAAGCATGCAGATTACTTGCTGAAGGCATTGCTGTCAAAGCTGCTGATCTTGACATTGCTTCTGTTATGGGCACATCTGTTATGTTCTGATTTGCCAAACAAGTGCACGTGTTTACCGCAATTAAGCAGAAGCCATAATTTGTTATTACTTCATCCGTCTTAAAATGCTTGTTATTTTATCTTTATAAAGGAAAAAAAAAAGTCTGGTATACTAAGCTCCTGTTATACGCGGGGTTCGGGGAAGGATCGAACCACAATAATTTTTTATCCGTATATATATAAACTGTCAAATTAAATTCATACACAGATGAATTAATCATTTGAATCGACATTGGATAGCTAATAATTAATTTTATACAAGAACTATTATACGAGGTGAACCCTTTTCGCGTAATGAAGAAAATTTAATGAAGATAATCCCAGAATAATATGACAAACATTTAAGAATAGAGTGTATCTCATGCTTGTCTTGTGACTATATGTTTATAACTCAAAGGACAGCTCGGTGCACAGGGCAATCCGGTGCCACACAGGATCCGAGGAAGGGTCGCACCCCAATGGATGTGATGTAGACAGTCCACCCTAATGCGAGCAATAATGATTGTTTTCACTGCTCGAACCTATGACCTATAGGTCACACGGAAACCTATAGCAAATTATTACGGGATTTAGATTATATACATGATGTAATGAAATTTTATGCTATCACATTATCTTAATCATCATAAGCAGATTACTTTTTGTATCATTTAGGTTGGTAGTCAATGTTACTATAAACAGTTTATTACCTATAATTGGCTTTTGAGATCTAACGCAATTTCTTTTATCTATAAAAATTTCATAAATTAGATCAATTATAAGACTACATATTCTTTGTGGAGACAAAGGTACATAATAAAAAAAAAAAAAAAAAAAAAAAAAATTATGGGTGTGTTTGGTAGGAAGTTTTTCAATTTTTCCATATTTGGTTGACTTAAATGTTTTGAAAATCATTTTCCTTATGAATTCATTTTCCTCCAAACGAAGGAAAATATTTTTCTTATCAAGAGAGTGGAAAATGTTTTCCAAAACTTCTTCTCAACCTTCTCACCCTCACCAACCCACCCCACCCCCTCTTCAAAAAAGACTTTTTTTTTCAATTTCAATTTTTTCGTTACCACCCACCCTACTACCCTCCACCCCACCGCACCCCCGAACCTGCTCCCCCTCGCACCCCTGCCCCCTCCCCCCTCCCGAAAAAAAATATTTTTTAAATGTATTTTTCAGTTTTAATTTTTTTATTTATCAGTTTAAAGGTTCAAAATTTTACAAGTTCCAAAATTATGAGTTCGGATGTTCATGTGTTTGGAAGTTTACCGGTTTAAAAATTATAAAGTTTACGGGTTCGAAATTCTGTAGTTTTGAAAGTTTAGCGGTTCGAAAATTTATGAAATTTGTGGGTTCGAAAGGTTGTTGGTTTGAAAGTTTATAGCTTCATATTTATTATATCTAAATTATTTATAAATATTCTTGAGAAGTTATTTTCCTTAATTTGTATATCAAATAGAAAAAAATGAATAAAATTACTACTTATTTTTCACAAAACACAAAAAACATTTTCGGTTATACCAAACACACCCTATAAGTACAATTACAAAGATTGCTATACCTTTGGGCTTTGGTTAGCGCACCCCCATAATTACAGTGAAGAACTTGCCGGTGAAGAAAAAGGAGGACAAGAGGATAGTGCACTGTGATGCAGCCACGTCTTGGTAGTGCACGGGTAAAGTTAATAAAAAAATATAATCAAGTAGAAAACTGATGCTTTAATCATTACTTATTAATTAAAAGCTGTTCTAAACACTGTCTTCGGAATATAGTGTTAAAGCATTCCCACAAACGAGCTGATAATATAATTGTTTTTTCGACAGAAAATTAGAGTACAACAGGATATTAGATTTTTATTTTTTTGGGAAAACTTCTCAAGAATTTTAATTAAAAACCTCATTTTCCCCATAAAACAATCCTTTTGAAATTTCTTTCCTCTTTTACCATTAGCGTTTAACGAAATTGCTGCAAGGAATCTTTTCGAGATAACGCATATATTGGTCGATTAAACAAGGAAAAAGCTACTCTCGAACATATATTTAAAGAGAAATAGTAAAATAATAAAAGGTGAAAAGACAAAAATCATTGGAAGTAGGAAGAAGGATCCATTCATGGAGGCGTGTAACGTGGAGCCGTGACAAACACTAGCACCCGGCGTATGTTAGAAAATGCTGTCTTTTGCTTTATGAGCTTCACCACGGTAATCTGAGTTACACTAAATATCACACAAAATTCTATTTTAATGTAATAATTAATGTTTTGACGCTCCAACTCAATATCATTTCTTATATTATTTTGATGTGCGAATGCTGTTACATTTTGACGTAATACTATTCATCAATACAATTACTATACATTTTAATTTTGGTGTATAATTTTTATAAATTAATTTTCACATATATTATTTTATATAAAATTATAAATTAATTATAAGTTATAATTATATAAAAAAATATAACTATCACAAAAATAAAAAGTGCAAATATAAATATAATACATTGTTAATAAATAATACAGTGTTCATTAAATAGCATAAAAATAAATTTAACGAATTAGCGACTGACCTAGATTAAAATTGGAAATACGTTAAATAACATAATAATTTAGAAAATTATAACAATAATTTAATATTCTGGTAGTTCGATTCCAGATCCATCAATATCATTAAAATATTGAGTGTATGGCGTAGAGAATTATTGTGGTTGTAAAAATTTTGCTAAAAATATTGCTCCTCCCGCCTATTATGTTATTCAAGAAAAAGAATATGTTGTGAGTTATTATTTAGCTAATAGTATATATCCAAAATGATTAACTATTATGCAAATTATTTGTGAGTCACGTTTTCAAAAGAAGAAATATTTAGCGATGAAATAAGAATCAATTCGAAAAGATGTTGAACGTACATTCGGAATTTCTCATCCGGAACGACTTGAATCTCAATTAGTTGAATCCTTAAGAGCTACCGAATGGAGAAAAAAGGTGAACACCACAAGAGACAAAACGAAATGCAGCCCCACGTTCAAGGTCAAGAGTCAATTCTTGATTAATGGCCTCAAATCTTTACCCGACCCGACTTGAATCTTTAACCAAAGGATCCTACCCCTAGCTTGATTAATTAAGAAGAGATTATTAGTATAAGAAACATAGGTTTGCGCAAACCCTAGGAGACAAAGATATAGCCACTTTCTAGTGTCAGCAAATATCACTCATTCTGTTTAATTTGCATTATCAAGATGGTCATTTGGAAAAAGCTTCTACTCCTTTTCATAGTGTTCATGTGTGTGAGAACCTTTACCATTTGTACACTGCAGAAGTATAACCATAAAATATAACGAATTAATGGTTAACATTTCCGGCCCGAGTCTATCGGAAACAGTCTCTTTATCCTCACAAGATAAGGGTAAGGTCTGTATACATACTATCCCCAAACCCCACGGTGCGGGATAAGATTGAATATGTTGGTTGATTTCCAGCCTCGAGTAATTACGGTTAAGCATTTTCTTGAAAACTACTTTTAATTGAAAACTAATTGTATACCGAGATGATGGTATAAGTTTAAATGGTCATTAAGCCGGTTTGCCTATGATTTGACTGGGTCGTAGGATGAACATCCTCCTATTTGAACACTTTTCATGCATATATCTTGCCTAGCACATATATTATCTTCAATTTGTTTTGAATTAAAATTATAATTGAGCAAAAACTAAAAGTGCAGTTTGAAACATGAAAACATGAGTAATTGGTAGGTGTAAATATAAAAATGTTAAACATATAGATTGAAAGTGCAGTTTTACAATTATAACTTCACCTTAGATCATATGGTTGTAATGTTTCAATATCATTTTCACTGAAAAGCTCTACCTAAGTATATCTTTCTTTCTCCAATTTTAAAGAGACTACTCGTCCATGTTGAATTATATGTCAAATTTCTATCCCACATCGGTGGGTTAAGGAGTTGGTGGGAAACTTTTTCCTATAAAAGGAGGCTTAATGTTTAGGATTTAAACACACCTCTCATTTGTCTTCTCATCTGTTTAAGGCATTTGTATCTTCTCTCTTTAGTATTATTTCACTTGTATTTTTGGAGTGAAATAAAATATTGGTTGTGTCCGAGGAGTAGACAAAATTAGCCGAACCTCGTAAATTCTGGTGTTCCCTTTATTGTTGCTTTATTGTCTTATTTATTATTTGGTGGCTGTCATAAATTTTTGGTATAGTAGTTGTGACTTATTCACACTATATACATTTGGCTTCCGCAACAATTGGTATCAGAGCCAAGGTACTGTCTAAGTATGCTCAGTGGTTGCAGCATAGTCTGATCTTCCACATCAGAAAAGATTTATCTTGGTAACTGAGTCAAGGTTCTGTCTGAGTATGCTCTGTAGTTGCAGCTTAGTCTGATCTTCTACATCAGAAAGGAAATAATCTTGATTTATGTCGTCAGCTATTAAATAATATTTGTGTCAAATATGGGAGACAATAAACAAGAAGAATCTACATCAAGTGTTAACAATACGTCATCATTGGCATCTTCGCTTATGACAAGAATTGTGTCAAATGCGAATTTTGCGGTAGAAATTTTTGACGGGTCCGGACATTTTGGGATGTGGCAAGGCGAGGTTCTAGATGTCCTTTTTCAACAAGGGCTAGATCTGGCCATTGAAGAAAAGAAACCAGATGTTATTGGAGAAGAAGATTGGAGAATTATCAACCGTGTTGCTTGCGGTACCATTCGATCCTACCTTGCTAGAGAACAGAAATATCCATACACAAAGGAAACTTCTGCAAGTAAATTATGGAAAGCACTGGAGGATAAATTTTTGAAGAAAAACAGTCAAAATAAATTGTACATGAAGAAGAGACTGTTTCACTTCACCTATGTTCCTGGTACCACGATGAATGAACATATCACCAGTTTCAATAAGTTGGTCACAGATTTGCAAAATATGGATACAACTTATGATGATGGTGACTTGGCCTTGATGTTGTTGGCGTCACTTCCTGATGAGTACGAGCACCTTGAAACTACTCTACTCTACTCCATGGAAATGACGAAGTTTCTCTCAGAGAAGTTTGTTCGGCTTTGTACAGCTATGAACAAAGAAAGCGAGAAAAACAGAAGGGCGGAGAAGGAGAAGCACTGTTTGTGAGGGGTCGTCCTCAAAATCAAACGAGGACAAAGAAGGGAAGATCCAAGTCAAGATCTAGACCCAGTAAAGATGAATGTGCCTTT
Organism: Nicotiana tabacum; assembly: GCF_000715075.1. Classification (NCBI taxonomy): domain Eukaryota; kingdom Viridiplantae; phylum Streptophyta; class Magnoliopsida; order Solanales; family Solanaceae; genus Nicotiana; species Nicotiana tabacum. The sequence continues at coordinate 39,161,661 of NC_134086.1, forward strand.
TGTCGAGAAAAAGGGCAATGGAAGAAAGACTGTCCGAAGTTGAAGAATAAGGCCAAATATAATAATGGAAAGGCCATTATGGATTCAAATGTAGCTGATTGTGATGATTCAGACTTCTCATTAGTTACAACAGAGTCATCAACATCATCAGACATATGGTTGATGGACTCGGCTTGTAGCTATCATATGTGTCCCAACAGGGACTGGTTCGTGGATTTTCAAAAAGGAGAATATGGAATCATTCACACAGCGGATAATAGCCCTCTTACCTCATATGGGATTGGTTCAATACGATTAAGGAACCACGATGGAATGATCAGAACATTAACAGATGTTCGATATGTACCAGACTTGAAGAAGAATCTCATCTCTGTGGGAGCCCTTGAATCAAAAGGGTTCAAAATCATTGCAGAAAATGGAGTGATGAGAGTATGCTCAGGTGCACTAGTGGTAATGAAGGCTAATCGGAAGAACAATAATATGTACCGCTACCGTGGTAGTACAGTTATTGGGATAGCAACAGTGACATCCAGTGACGACAAAGAGGCAGAAGCAACCAAGCTATGGCACATGCGCTTGGGACATGCTGGAGGAAAATCCTTGAAAACTCTATCAGATCAAGGATTGTTAAAAGGAGTGAAGGCTTGCAACTTGGAGTTTTGTGAGCATTGTGTTAAAGGGAAACGGACAAGGGTTAAATTTGGTACAGCGATCCATAATACTAAAGACATTTTGGATTATGTACACTCTGATGTTTGGGGTCCTTCCAAAATACCTTCATTGGGTGGGAAGCACTATTTTGTAACCTTTGTTGATGATTTTTCCCGAAGAGTATGGGTGTATACAATGAAGAGCAAAGATTAAGTGTTGGGAATTTTTCTCAAATGGAAGACGATTGTGGAAAATCAAACAGGCAAGAGGATCAAGCGTATTCGCACAGACAATGGAGGTGAATACAAAAATGATCATTTTAATAAGGTCTGTCAAAATGATCATCCGACACTTCACTGTCAGACATACACCACAACAGAATGGAGTGGCAGAACGTATGAACCGGACCTTGTTGGAAAAGGTACGGTGTATATTGTCCAATGCTGGCTTGGGCAAAGAATTTTGGGCTGAGGCAGGTACATATGCATGCCACCTCATTAATCGTTTACCATCTGCTGCTATTGATGGCAAGACACCATTTGAAAAATGGTATGGAAAGCCTGTTGTAGATTATGACTCTTTGCACGTGTTTGGCTCAACTGCGTATTATCATGTGACAGAGTCAAAATTGGATCCAAGGGCAAAAAAGGTTATTTTTATGGGAATTACTTCTGGAGTCAAAGGATATCGCTTATGGTATCCTATGACAAAGAAAGTAATATTCAGTAGGGATGTTACCTTTGATGAATCTGTTATGGTAAATAAGGTAACAGAAGATACCAAACAAAATAAAGGTGCTTCTAAGCAGGTGGAGTTTGAGGGAAAATTTATTTTTCCTACACAAGAAGCAGAGGAGGAAACAAATGAAGATTACCCTCTAGAAGGAGAGCCAGTAGAGGAGATTCCAACTCAGGAACCTCAACAACAACTTGAATCAATAGCAACCAGCAGGCCAAAAAGAACAATAACGAAACCTGTTCGTCTCATAGATACGATTGCTTGTGCAACCTCAATTGTAGCTGATGATGTTCCTACCACTTATAAAGACGCTGTCCAAAGTTCAGAAGAAGATAAGTGGAGGATTGCCTTGAATGATGAAATACAGTCCCTTCATCAGAATCATACATGGAGATTGGCCAATCTCCCGAAGGGAAAGAAAGCAATTGGGTGCAAATGGTTATTTGCAAAGAAAGAAGGATTTCCTAACCAATTAGATGTTCGCTACAAAGTAAGATTGGTGGCCAAAGGATATGCTCAAAAGGAGGGAATTGATTACAATGAAGTGTTTTCTCTAGTTGTAAAACATTCCTCCATTAGAATTATGTTGGCTTTGGTAGCACAATTGGATTTGGAACTAGTTCAGATGGATGTAAAAACTGCGTTTTTACATGGAAACTTGGAGGAGGAAATCTACATGACTCAGCCAGAAGGATTCAAAGTTGCTGGAAAAGAAAATATGGTGTGCAAACTTGAAAAATCGTTGTACGGATTGAAACAATCTTCTAGACAATGGTACAAGCGATTTGACGAGTTTATGTTGCGGCAAGGGTACAAGAGAAGCAAATACGATCATTGTGTGTATTTGCACAAGCTTAAAGATGGTTATTTTGTATATCTTCTCCTATATGTTGATAGCTTCCAAGAATTCGGAAGAAATTGATAAGTTGAAGATTCAACTGAAGAAGGAGTTTGAGATGAAGGATTTGGGTGAGGCAAAGAAAATTCTTGGCATGGAGATAATTAGAGATAGACGTTCAAAGAAACTCTGTTCATCTCAAAAGTAATATTTGAAGAGAGTACTTCAACGTTTTTGCATAGATAACAAGACTAAGCCAGTTAGTACTCCACTTGCTTCCCATTTTAAGCTAAGTACTACTATGTCGCCAATGGATGAAGCTGAACGAGAGTATATGTCAAAGGTACCATACGCAAATGCTGTTAGTAGCTTGATGTATGCAATGGTTTGCACAAGGCCTGACATTTCACAAGCTGTTGGAGTTATTAGCAGATATATGCACAATCCAGGGAAGGAGCATTGGCAAGCTGTGAAGTGGATTCTACGGTATATTCATAATACTGTAGATGTCGGGTTAGTTTTTGAGCAGGAAGACAATCAGTCTGTAGTTGGATATTGTGACTCAGATTTTGCGGGTGATCTGGACAAACGAAGATCAACTACTGGTTATGTGTTTACTTTTGCAAAGGCACCAGTTAGTTGGAAGTCTACTTTGCAGTCAACAGTTGCTTTGTCTACAACAGAGGCAGAGTACATGGCTATTACAGAGGTTGTGAAGGAGGCAATTTGGCTTCAAGGATTGCTAAAGGAGCTTGGTGTTGAACAAAAAGGTATCACAATTTTTTGTGATAGTTAAAGTGCTATTCAATTAGCGAAGAACCAAGTTTATCATGCAAGGACGAAACACATTGATGTTCGGTATCATTTTGTACGAGAAATCATAGAAGAAGGTGGAGTCACAGTGAAGAAAATTCATACTACAGAGAATCCTGCTGATATGCTGACAAAGGTGGTGACTGCGATCAAGTTTCAACATTGTTTGGATTTGATCAACATTGTTGAACACTGAAGATTGAAGATGAAGACAACCAAAATTTGTTACCGAGAGAAAATTGAAGATGTGAAATTTTGCCAAGGTGGAGATTTATTGAATTGTATGTCAAATTTCCATCCCACATCGGTGAGTTAAGGAGTTGGTGGGAAACTTTTTCCTATAAAAGGAGGCTTAATGTTTAGGGTTTAAACACACCTCTCATTTTCCTTCTCATCTATTTAAGACATTTGTATCTTCTCTCTTTAGTATTATTTCACTTGTATGTTTGGAGTGGAATAAAATATTGGTTGTGTCCGAGGAGTAGGCAAAATTAGCCGAACCTCGTAAATTCTGGTGTTCCCTTTATTGTTGCTTTATTGTCTTATTTATTATTTGGTGGTTGTCATAAATTTTTGGTATAGTAATTGTGACTTATTCACACTATATACATTTGGCTCCGCAACAGTCCACTCCACCTCGAAAAACTTGAGAAAAGAAAAGACACTAAAGAAAAAATAGTTAATTAAGTCAACAGAATATGCAAATGTGTATCACAGCTTCACATAATAACAATTTCTAACCCCAAACAATCCACCGACATTTTTAAAGCATTTCATATAACCTTTGTCAAGCCGTTGATTCCGGCCAATTGGCAGCTCCACCTCTTCTTCACGTCGCGGTTTCAATCCCCCTCCCCCGGAAGCTCATCCTCGATTTAACGTTCGTGGGTTCCTGCAACGATTTCGAGTAAATTTTTAATAGTAATTAGATTCAAATTCAAATAAATATTTAATGAATTTTTCGAACAATTTATATTATTTGTACAAAAACTACTGGGTTCATGTGAACTCGTAGGCCATAAGGTGAATCCGGCCCTCCCCTCCGCAATTTCTTTTTATCCTTTTAAAAATTGAAGGTAACTGTAATGCTTCTTCAAGAATACGATCAGTAACATATCAAAATAAAATTTAATGCAAATTTTTAGGAACCGAAGAATCTGAAAGGTGACTCCTATTATCTGCACGAAAAGATTGTGATTTGTGATCAATAATTTCTTGACATCATCCTTGTATGGGTCCAAATTTGACCGACCATGACCTGCGATGAAGTACGACAAACGACCGGATATCTTCGAGTCGACTTTCCAAGGGAGACAACTTTAGGGCAAAAGAATAGACTGTACGACCCTTGTAATAGTGTAAGCCCATTAGGAATATTACGTCGAATATTCCTTGTATTTTGTTTCTTACAATTTAGAAGAGTTTCTCTCTAGTATAAAAGGGGGGACAGTAACCATGTAAGGGGAGAAAACTCTGGAAAAATCACTATTTGAGACGATCATCTCTCTACCTGTTACTTCTTCTAGAGTTTATTATATTCAGCTAAGATTTGCTCCTTCATATTTGATTGATTTGTTCAAAAAGATTTTAATATCTTTTGAGTCAAACAATTTGGCGCCATCTGTGGGGATTTCTATAGCTGAAATCATAGTTTCCATCTAGATTCTTGAAAGCAATAATTGCTTTTTCCTCAGCTTCATAAAAACCAGCAATGGCGGGAAAGGGAGAAGCAAGGCTAAAGGCAGTAGTGGATGTCACGAACAACCTCCTGAATTCCCTTAACGAAGCCAGCGGAGAAGACAATGAGAATGCAACAACAAGTGTTACACCGGAGGGGGAGATCTCACCTCCTCCTCACGGGGATCTGACGATCTTGCGCGAGAGAGGAACTTCAACCTCCACAGCAGGAGAAGCACCTCCAGCAGTCAAAAGGCTACTGGAAGAATGGTTAACAAGTGCCTTGAGCAACTTGCTCGAGAAACCCATTCAGGGAGGCGTCGAAAACGCTCCACCCATAGAAATCGCAGCTGTTGTCGATGAGCCAAATGCTACACGAACAGGTAATACCCGCATTGTTGCTGCTACAGGTGACGATGCACTTATGGTCATCTTAAAGAAAATGGAAGAGATGGAAAATGAGAACAAAACACTCTGCGACCAGATGAAGGAACATCAGGAAAAGGTCGATAAAATACCAGTCGCTCCGAAGCTGTTACCAAAAAGCGATATGGGCTAATTCGTCGAACAGCCGTACAGCGAAGAGGCAGCTCCCATTCTATTCCGAAAAACCTTCAAAATGCCGACATACTTGAAAATATACGATGGGACCACGGACCCGGAGGACCACGGACCCGGAGGACCACTTAATCTATTACGTTACCGCAGTGAAGGGCAATAATCTATCAAAAGAACAAGTATCGTCTGTGCTACTGAAAAAGTTCGGCGAAACTCTCACGGGGAGAGCATTGACATGGTATTCCCAACTACCAGCACCATCGATATCGACGTTCGAGGAGATGGCAGATAAATTCGCTACCGCTCACGCGGGAGCGGAGAAGGCCGAAGCTAGGGTTAATAATATCTTTGCCATTAGGCAAACGACGGGCGAGGGACTTCGGAATTTCCTAGCACGATTCAACAGAGTAAGGATGAGCCTACCGAACGTGTCAGAAGGGATGGCAGTAGCAGCCTTTCAAAATGGGTTAAACAGGAACGGATCAAAGGCAACCAAAAAACTACTTAGTAGACTCATGAAGTACCCACCCCTTATCACCACGTGGGAAGAAATCCACAACGCCTATTGCGTCGAAGTGAGGGCAGACGAGGATGACCTCGAGGATGACCTGAATGGCCCGCTTCAGCGATTAACGTCGGTCCATACTGAAACAAGGAGAGATCGACGCAACAATGGGCGAAGGGATCAATTACCACGTTTCAATCGAGAAAGGAATCAACCTTATATCCGGGCATCCAATCCTCCACCTCCTCGACATGCAGATACCGTTCCTCAGCATATTGCACCCTTCCGAAATGAAAAAGGTATGCCTCCATTACTATCTGCTCATAATTTTTGTATTTCCCCCTCAGAAATAGTGTACACACTGGAGAAGCTCGGCATGAAGGTGCAGTGGCCGCAAAAGATGAAGTCGAACCCAAGCATAAGGAAGTCAAACGTCCTATGTGAGTTCCACCAGGAAAGGGGACACAAGACTGAGGACTGCATAAGTCTACGGCGGGAAGTAGTAAGGATGTTAAATCAGGGATACTTGAAAGAACTGCTGAGTGACAGAGGACGAGCCAACTTCGCTCGAGGGCGCGATCAACCTCAAGGACCTCCAAAGCCACCATCACCAGCTCGTACCATATGAATGATCATTAGTGGCGGTGACGAAACGGTAATCAACATTGTGAAATTCACCACCACACATAAGCTCAAACGAACAGTCGCCCACGAATGGTACGACGACCTCGAAGATAGTATCATCTTCGATAAGTCAGATATTGACGATTTGTCTTTCCCTCACTTTGATGCTTTGGTTATAACTTTACGCATCACGGATACCGATGTAAAAAGAATAATGGTAGATGACGGAAGCTACGCGTGTATTATTCACCCACAATTTCTCATGCAAATGAGGATCGAGGATAAAATAATACCACGTTGCATAACACCAACGGGTTTTAATAATGCAGTAGAGCGGACGTCTGGAGAAATAGTGCTACCTGTCCTGGCAGGAGGGGTTATCCTGGAAATTACATTCCACGTCATGAACTAGGAAATGGCCTATAATGCCATCATAGGACGACCATGGATACACGCCATGCGAGCCGTCCCTTTAAGCTTATATAAAGTGATCAAATTTCCCACCCCATGGGGGATATTCAGCATCCGAGGCGAGCCACGTACCGCCCAAGAATGCTACCAGATTGCCCAAGATTGCACACACACCAAACAACTAAAAGGGACAAGTGCAGAAGCATAGCAATCAGCCATGTCGGGAACCAAACCCGACGCACAAGTAGAGGCCATCAAAGACCCTGACGTCGTAGAAGCTTGTAAGGAAACATAGAAGATCTCGATCCCATCCAACTGGATGACAACGATAGTACAAAAAAGGCTTATGTTGGACACAACCTCTCGGAGCCAGGTAAGTATCGAGAGTTTTTGACTAACAATGCCGATTTGTTTGCTTTTTCCCATTCAGATATGTCGGGAATCCCAAGGGATATCGCCATGCACAGGCTGAATGTCGATTTACTTTATCCGCCAGTACGACAAATGAGGAGGAAGTTCAATGTCGCGATCAATGAAGCAGTCAACGAGGAGGTTGACAATTTACTCGCCAACGGTTCCATCAGAGAATCGAAATACCTCCAGTGGGTCGCCAATGTGGTCATGGTCAAAAAGAAGAAGGGAGATGGCGAATGTGTGTCGACTTCACCTATCTAAACAAAGCATGCCCGAAGGACTCTTTCCCGCTACCTCACATCGACGAACTTATCGATGCAATAGCATGGCACGAACTGCTGAACTTCCTGGACGCCTACTCCGGTTATAACCAAATTCTAATGGCTGAAGAAGATCAAGAAAAGACCACTTTCATCACCCATCGAGGAACGTACTGCTATAAGGTGATGCCATTCAGGCTTAAGAATGCAGGGACCACGTATCAAAGGTTAGTCACCAAAATATTCAAAAAACAACTCGGTAAGACAATGGAGGTTTACATCGACGACATGCTAGTGAAGTTGACAAGTAAAGAGGATCACATTGGTCACTTGAAGGAAGCCTTCGAGATATTAAGGCAGTACGGGATGAAATTAAATCCCGAAAAGTGCGCCTTCGGCATAACTTCAGGAAAGTTCCTTGGTTTCCTAGTGTCTCAAAGGGGATCGAGGTCAACCCGGATCAAATAAGGGCCATCGACGCAATACCGGAGATACTGACCAGCAAAAAGTAGGTGGAGAAATTAACATGACGAATAGCCGCCCTATCAAGGTTCATTTCACGATCCTCGGATAGATGCCACAAATTCTTCAATGTGCTAAGAAAGACCACGGGCTGCAATGGAACGAAGAATGCGTCGACGCCCTAAGAAAACTGAAAACGTACCTATCCTCACCACCACTACTCGTCAAAGCGGACCCAGGTGAATGTCTACTTGTGTATCTAGCAGTTTCTGAGGTTGCGGTAAGCGCAGTCTTGGTCCGCGAAAGTAAAGGTACGCAATCTCCGATTTACTATATCAGCACAACTTTAATCGATGCCGAAACAAGGTACCCTAACCTTGAAAAACTAGCTCTAGCATTAGTTGTAGCTTCACAGAAGCTTAGACCGTACTTTCAATGTCATCCCATAAAGGTGGTGACAACCTTCCCCCTAAGAGGTATACTACACAAACCCGAACTATCGGGTAGACTAGCCAAGTGGGATATAGAACTAAGCGAGCATGACATAACATACCAACCACGAACTGCCATTAAGTCGCAGGTGTTCGCCGACTTTGTCGCTGACTTCAGCACAGAAATATTGCCCGAGGCAGAACAGGAAGCAGTCCGCACTTCCATACATACCGACCTCTGGGTCCTCTACACCGACGGTGCCTCTAATGCCTCAAGATGGGGATTGGGACTCGTCCTCTAGGTCCCTACAGGCGAAGTAATTCGCTAGTCCATACGATGCCCCAAGATGACTAACAATGAGGCCGAGTATGAAGCTGTGATTGCAGGTTTAAAGTTAGCCCTCAAATATGGCGCTCAACGACTCATGCTCCATTGTGACTCTTAACTCATTGTGAACCAAGTCACCGGGACTTTCCAAATCAAAGAGCAAAGACTATAAAGATACCAGTTGGAAATTCAGAAACTACTGCCAGAATTCGACGAATGCTGCCTCGACCAGATACCCAGGGCGCAAAATATCGAAGTAGATGGCCTCGCTAAACTAGCTGCGGCCACCAAGAATATCAACAAGGAAAACATGGTCACCCTCCTTCATTTCGCAATAGACTACGTCGAGGTACATTCTATAAAATTAACTTGGGACTGGTGTAACCGCTTCATAGCCTATTCACAGGATCGTACGCTCCCGCAAGATAAAAAAGAAGTCAAAAAACTTCGGGTGCAGGCAGCCCGATACAGCCTAGTAAATGGTGATCTCTACAAAAGAACGTTCAGCGGCCCCCTAGCCAAATGTCTTGGGCTACATCAAACAAGGTGCGTACTGGAAGAAGTACATGAAGGGCACTGCAGCGCCACACGGGAAACCGCGCCCTCATCTGATGCCTCATCCGCGTCGGGTACTACTGGCCCATCATGAAAAACGAAGTTGTCGCCTATGTCAAGAGATGTGAACAATTTCAAAAGTACGCCCCTATGATACATCAAGCAGGGGAACTTCTTCATTCCTTCACTTCACCATGGCCATTCATAAAGTGGGGAATGGATATCGTCAGACCCCTCCCAGCAGGACGAGGTAAGGTACGTTTCCTTTTGGTTTTAACTGATTACTTTTCTAAATGGGTGGAAGCAGGTGCATACACTCAGATACGTGAGCAGGAGGTCATCGCATTCATATGGAAAAACATAATATGCCATTTTGGCATCCCCAAAGAAATCAGTTGCGACAACGGACCTCAGTTCGTCGGAAAGAGAACGACTAAGTTTTTCGAAAAATGGCACATCAAACAAATACTCTCTACGCCATATCACCCTACTGCCAATGGTCAAGTCGAATCCTCCAATAAAATAATACTGAATATATTGAAAAAGAAGCTTGAGGATGCTAAAGGGCTATGACCTGAACTGCTACCGGAAGTATTATAGGCATACCGCACTACGCCGAAAACTAGCACAAGAGAAATGCCATATTCACTGGTCTACGGGACTGACGCAGTTATACCCGTCGAGGTCGGGGAACCCAGTTTGAGATACTCCAATGAGAGCGGACCAAGCAACGACAAAAGTAGGCTACAAGATCTGGATGAAGTCGAAAAAAGGAGAGACATGGCCCACATAAGAATGGTAGCCTAGAAGCAGCAAGTAGAAAGATACTACAACAAGAGAGCCAAGGTGCGACCGCTCAAAGTCAGAGATTACGTCCTCAAGGCTAAAACAAAGAATCAAAAGACCTTAATAAGGGAAAATTGGGAACAAACTGGGACGGACCATACAAAATCATAGCTGCAGCAAACAAAGGAGCATTCCAGTTAGAAACAATAAAGGGAAAGATACTCCAAAACAACTAGAACGTCGCCCATCTCAAGTATTTCCACTTCTAAAAGAAGGCGTCACCTAAGTCGTACTCTTTTTCCCTCACCTGGGTTTTGTCCCAATCGGGTTTTTCCGGGATGGTTTTTAACGAGGCGGCAAGGGAGATCCCTCAAGTATCGACGAGCTATTCATTACCTCGGACTGTCGATATGATCTCCGGAGTGAAGTAATGAAGGGACTACATATAGATAATCAAATCTCCATTGTATGTACAGAATCAAATCTCCATTGTATGTGCAGAATTAAATCTCCATTAGTCGACATGTGACATCTTCCTACGGGAACATGATCAGATCTCCAAAAAATGGCCAAGGCCATTGACGACAAAATGAGTTCGACCTCATTCGAACTACGATGGGATCCTACTTCGACGATAGTTCGAAGAAACATCCCAATGGCCAAGGCCATCGACGACAAAATGAGTTCGACCTCGTTCAAACTACGACGTGATCCTACTTCGACGATAGTTCGAAGCAACATCCCAATGGCCAAGGCCTTCGATGAAAAAATGAGTTCAACCTCGTTCGAACTACGACGGGATCCTACTTCGACGATAGTTCGAAGCAACATCCCAATGGCCAAGGCCATCGACGACAAAATGAGTTCGACCTCATTCGAACTACGACGAGATCCTACTTCGATGACAGTTCGAACCAACTTCCCAATGGCCAAGGCCATCGACAACAAAATGAGTTTGACCTCGTTCGAACTACGACGGGATCCTACTTCGACAATAGTTCGAAGCAACATCCCAATGGCCAATGTCATCGACAAAAATACGAGTTTGACCTCGTTCGAACTATGACGGGATCCTGCTTCGACGACATCTCAAAACAACATCCCAATAGCCAAGGACATTAACGATATCATGGGTTCGATAAATGCAAGAAAAAACAAATCGACGAAGTAAATTTTACATTACATCAAAATATTATTTACACTTCCCCTACAAACGAACTCAAGCATGCCCCTCACAAAAACCCCTAAACAAAAGCAGGCACAAACAAAGACTACACATCATCCCCTGTGGGGTAAGCATATTCATACCATGAATCTGAAGCAAGGTGGTTCGCATCATCAGAGTTAATATCATCTTCGTCAGGTGTAAGGGGGTTGTACCCGCATGCCTCATGAGCTGCACGAGCTTCGGTGTGACATCCTGAAGCTCCGCCTCAGTAGCCCTTCCCTCGGCGTGAAAAGCCTTATACACATCAAGTCGAGCCTCCGCGTGGACCCACAACTCGTATAAACGACGGCGCACGACCAGATCAGTTAAGGCACAAAACGTAGAAGGCTGAGAACGATGATTTGCATCCTCCGCCCTCAGTGAGGCCATTCGTCCATTTAGTGCAGCCAGCTCCGCCTCTAGCTCTTTGACACGCCCTTCGAGCCCTGCAACCTTACGACCAGAGGCTTTCTTCTCTTCAGCCAGCTCCGACCTACAAACGCAGAGGACACTCTCCAAAGATGCAGTTCCAGAGATAGCTGCCGCCAACTTATCAGTGTCGACGCTCAGCTCGCCCTTAAGCCTCTCTACCTCTGCTGCCTTCGCATTCAGCTCAGCGGTTAAACCGGCCACCCTTGCCTACAAGTTGACATTTTCAGCCATCAAGCTCATCGTCCTTTACCTTGAGGGAAGCCTCGAGTTCACTGCTACGAGCGACAGTTTTCATGAGCTCCTCATCCTACTCTCTCAACTCTTCAATCTTACGCTCCAATTGGTCCTCCCACTGTTTGAGCCCCTCGTGAAACACCTAGAACTCAGGGTCCTGATGATAAATGTCGGCCATTGATCGATGCTTAGCACGATACCGCTGATATTTGGACGATATCTTCTCATAAAGACCCGTCCTCCTCCTCTCTCGGTGCTCTCTCTCAACCTCCATGACGAGGGTATGGTAAAAAAAAGAGAAGGGGAGAAGTTAGAAACAAAATGCAGAACGACGATCACCGCATAAATCCAACAACGAAAAGGGAAGAAAAGGTAGGTCCTGCAGGGCCATACTGGCGACCTTCTGAGACAACTTTATATCGCTCATCACCCCAAGCATCTCACTTTTAGGAGCGACACATAGAGGAGCTAGGGCAAAGGCAACTTGCTCGCTGTTCAGCAGCAAGTTGTAGTCCCCTGGGACGACTACATGGTGGTCAGATCCGTCCATTCTAACCTCCATGTGGGTATGGCGACCCAAGAACTCATTAACATCATCTAGGTCGATATCCGAACCTGAGCCGTCACCCTTAACACGACGTCCTCCAAAGTTGGATGACACACCACCCTCAACAGAGTGCACTAAGCCATCTCCTGGGTAAACTCCTTCCACTTAGGGAGATCTCCCCGATAAAATGGCGTTAGCCATAAAAACGAGCACAGGGGCTGTCTGCGATGCCCTACTTCTAGCAGCGTCCGTGACCACGCCCTTCCCAAGCTCCAACCTCCTTCTCTTTCTCAACAACGGCTCGTCCCCGTTAGAAGATTCATCTAAAGGGTGTGAGGCCGGCACCGAAGAGGCCTCTTCCCTCATGGCCACGACTCAATACGGACCTTCCAATTGAATAGGTTGAGGACAACCCTCTCGAATAGACTCACTCAAAACAAACTGCGTATCCGCAGTAGCAGCGGCTTGACGAAAGGTAGGGACTGACACCCTTCGCCTGGAAGCTCCTCGACTTGTCATTACAAAGGGTCGTACCGATAAATAAGGTCGCGCGACCAACGAAGTAGTAAGTAAGACAGTTACCAGACGGAACTTTAGGGCCGTAACGCTTCATGAAGGCGGGCCAATCTCGAGTTTCTGCTGCATGAGGCAACAGATGGGCCACCCAATCCCTGATATCCACGATAGGGCGAGGTGGATGGCCTATAGCTGCAAACATCAAGCAAATAAACTTTACAGTGAATACATAAGAGTGGAATAAAATGAGTGGCAACGCTTACGAGCCTCGTTCCATCGCTCTGGGAATCTGGCGGAATCAGAAACGACGTGCTCGGTTTTGACAAAGAAGTACTTGTGCCAAAATTTGTGGCTTGCCCGGTCATCCGTCCCGACCACCAGCCCTTTCGTGCCACGAAACCTCAAATGCACCATGGTACCCTTAAGGAAGCTGGTCATGAATAGGTGCAAAAGGTGGTGGACAGAAACGTTACACTCCGCCAAATCTGCATACTTGGTCAATAGCAGAAGTACCTTGAGAGTGTATGGCAAAAGTTGTGCTGGACAAACTTGGTAGAATCTACAGAATTCTTCTGCTAAGGGGAAGAGAGGAAGAGTATAGCCGATCATAAAAGGGTACTCATAGAAAGTGCAGTACCCAGGTCTATGGACGTCCTCATAATCTCTCCCCACTGGAACCATCTCTATATGAGTGGGAATGTCATACTTTATATGAAGGGCATCGATATGAACTGACTCCGTCTCAGAAAATACGGGGTTTGGGGTAGGAGGGGGATCATTGAGGAAGTCACTCCGGGATAAGGGGTGTTTCGGTAGTAATTCCTCCACCGTAGGAGGGATGTCACCCTCTTCTACCATTGTATCTTCACCGCCAGAAGGGGGTGCCGTGGACAACGGGGTGGTTTCAGGAACCTCTTCATGAGAACGACGAGACCTCGGCATAATATCGTTCAAAGGAATATTAACACAGAATGAAGAAGGAAGAAGAAGCTTCAAACGAAGAACGTAAGAAGAAATAGAAGGATATGAGAGCAAATGAGGAAGGGTGAAAGAAGTTATCAAGAATGAAATGGCTAAAGTTTTTTGGAAAAACAAATCCTTCACCTATTTATAGGGTTGGGTGGCGCCAGAATCGAGGCGGCAGGTCACAAAGCAGCGCAAGAATCGAAGCATCAAACCGTCAGTCCCTGCCTTGAAAACCTGCATAATGATGACGCACGTGAAGCTGACATCATTTCCCGGCAAAGTGTATCACTCGGTGTTTTGCTTAACACATTGACCATCTTTTAGTTGGCCACATCGTAACGTTTCAACGGATCAAATTTCTCCATAAGAAAGCATGAAGTCCGCTCATCGAGGACGCATTCGATTGCAACCCCGACAAGCGGAGGGACTAACTGTATGAGTCCAAATTTGACCGACCACGACTTGCGACGAAGTACTACAAACGACCGAATATCTTCGAGTCGATGTCCAGAGGGAGACGACATTAGGGCAAAAGAATAGACTGTACGACCCTTGTAATAGTGTAAGCCCATTAGGGGACATTAGGAATATTCCGTCGAATATTCCTTGTATTTTGTTTCTTACAATTTAGAAGAGTTTCTCTCTAGTATAAAGGGGGGGGGACAGTAACCATGTAAGGGGAGAAAACTCTGGGAAAATCACTATTTGAGAACGAAAAGAAACTTATTGACGATCATTTCTCTACCTGTTGCTTCTTCTAGAATTTATTATATTCAGCTAAGATTTACCCCTTCATCTTTGATTGATTTGTTTAAAAAGATTTTAATATCTTTTGAGTCACAATCCTAAGCTTAACATGGACAGACTAACACATTATAAATGTCTCATTTATCAGCGCTGCATTTAAAAGAGATGAACTTTATTTTGTGCGTTATACAATTGTTGCGAGTTGTGCGATGTTTTATTTTCCACAAATTAATAGACCTAATTTTATACTTTTAGGTCTATAAACTTTTTTTTCCCTGCAAAACAGGGATAATATTTATTATTACTCCCTCTGTTTACTTTGACTTATCCAATATTCTAAAAATAGATTTTCACTTTTACTTGTCACTTTTCGCATATCAAGAGAATGACAAATTTTTTTCATGTTATACCCATAGTATTAATTACCCATTTCAAATTATTTTCTCAAATCCATTAAAATATTCATCAATTAATATGGGTATCGTGATAAATTATGCTCTTTATTTATTATTTCTTAAGGGATATGCAAAGTCCATAGTGAACAAGTAAAAGTGAACCGAGGAAGTATATACTAAGTAGTGATTACAAGTAGATTAGGGGCGCTAGTAGCGCCATACACAGTAGTGGCATTAACATAACTGTTAACACTACTATTGCAAAGAGTTACTAGACTATAAATAAGCCCTAGTAAATAAGTTCCTAGTTGTAATTACTATTCCTTCTTTCTGATTCAATTAGGGTCAAAGACGAATCCAAGATTTGAACAGTTAAACCATCTTTCTGTTTGACGTAACAAAATTAATTTTAATCTAACTAATTCAACGTTTAACTGGTTGTATAAAAAAGAAAACATGTTCGTTTAATTAATGCATTGTTTGGCTGCATATATAAAAGAAAAGTTCTTGCATCCCTGATGCATAGATCGTTAGTTAGTTGTGGTAAATAAATACTCCCTGATTTATAATAAGTGACTTTTTGGCCTTTGTATTTTGGTTCAAAATAAATATCTTTTTTAAATAATCAAGAATGAATTAGTTTAATTTTTCAAATTTGCACTTATTCACATATCCCAATGTATCAGATTAATACTATGCAAATTTTATTTAAGGGTAATTTAGTTAAAATACTTATTTTTTAGGAGTTAGTATTTTTTTAAGGGGTGTACCAAATATTAAAAAGTCACTTATTATGAACCTGAGAAAGTACTTTCATTAAGTTATACAAGAATTATGCACTATTTTATCCATGTGTAATAAGAATATGGGTGTTAGTAATATATAGGTAAAAAAAAACTTACACATAAATTATTTTAAACCAGGTAATCCCTACATAATATTTTCATGTATTATTTTTTAGTAATTGAATAATTTTACTTGTCAAATTGTGATATATTTACAGCTCAAACAAAACAAATAAGCATTACAATTGGACATGAAAGCGCAGTTCCTTAGGGGTCGTTTGATATGATGCATACGCAAAAATAATTCTAGGAATAAAAATTAATTGCCACCTTATCCCTTGTTTAGCAACTAATCCCGGGATAAGTTATCCCAAGATTAAAAATAGTGCTGGGATAACTTATACCTGTCAAAGAGTGGAATAGTAATCTCAGGATAAGTTATTCCGGAATAAAACAGTAAAATTGACAATATTAAAATTAATACAACATATTAAACAATCAATAAGAAATAATATCAAGATAATTAATCCTTACGTAACTAATCATAATATAACAAATTGCAGCATAAATTGTCTTCAAACCAAATGACTCCTTATTGAACCAAAACTAAAGATCACCAGCCTCAACTACAACTTAAAATACTACGTAGCAAATTACTTAGGATAAAATTCAGTTTACCTAGATGCGCTAATTTTGAAAACAAACTAGCTCTGTAGTAGTCCTCTTGGATTATCATTCTGATAATTGCCTCTGACCTCATTTTACTCTGAAAAATCATATTGTTTCTTTCCTGCCACAAGTAATATATAATTGTTGCCAAAGTAGCTTTACATAATCAGAGGGGATTCAACATTTAAACAATATGAGTTCGGCTTTGAAGGTTCTCTCCATTGAACCTATTGTATTTTTAAAATTATGAGTCCATATTTACCATTTGTTACATTTTTAATGAATTTTTACACATAATTTATGCTTCGTGTTAAAAGTTATGGATTCAATTGAACCTGATATCAAAGGTGTATTAGAAAAAACTGAATTTATATTAAAAATGATGTGGCATGACACGTGGATTAGTTGAATGGTCAAAGAACAACAATTGACTAAGAGGCACGGTGAAAACAGCCACGTGAAGAAGAATTTAAATAAGCACGAGACGACGTATAGATACGAGTCTCGTATCAATTTAAATTATTTACAGCCAACGGATTAGAAGGCATTGAAAGCAAGGATCAGATGACAGAAAGGAGTCCAAATTCATTATTAAATGTCTAATACGTTATAAAGTTGGTATTTAATAGGAATGATTGTATAACGGCTTATTTAATGTCATTTATTGCTCATGATTATATCGTTAAAGCTGAGGCTTTATTCCTTTACCTAGAATGATCTATAAAAGGAAGAAGTATCATCATTTGTAAGGACACGGAATACTATTGAGAATTCATTGAAATACTTATCTATTTACCTTCTACCATTGTTCTCAAAAGTATTTTATTTTTTGTCTCCTGATTATCAGTAACCCGAATTTCTCTTTTAGCTTTGACCAAGGACTCAGATTTTTGGTTAAACAAATTGGTTCCGTTACCGGGAATCTGATAATCTTTCCTTTTAAGCTATATCTTATCTATTATCGTCACCATGTCAAACAATAACGCCGACAACAACAGTAACAACACATTGGGAAACCATGAGAATCAAATACATCAAAATCATGATATCGTGGTTCCCTCTCCTTTAAATTCACCACGTCAATCTCGTGAAGGCACTCCTGTTACTGAATCCCGTGCTGATCAACAAGAGCAATCTGAATATTTTGAAGGAGTTACAACTGAAGCTTTGCAAAAGCTAATCGATGCACAAGTCGGCAAAGCTCTTCAGGCACTTGTTAGTCGATTGCCTGCTGCGCCACCTACACCGACTCCTAATAATAATACATTGGAGAACCCCCGTTTTGGTCTTGATAATTCTGGAAATGGAGCAACCCCCAGTGAACCACAAGAAGGGGGACCAGGTAATTTAAATAATTCATATTTGCAAAATTTAGTACTAACCTTGCAGAAACAGCTGAAGGAACAAAATGAGCGAATAGAACAAATCCCTGGAGTTCCACCTGTAATAAAAGGAGTAGACATGGACAAATACTCACAACAGCCATGGAAGCCTAGTGCTGCTCCCCTTCCAATTCCGAAAAAATTCAAAATGCATGACATCCCGAAATATGATGGTAATACAGACCCACGTGACCACGTGACTGCATTTACAACCGGCGTGAAAGGCAACGACTTGACCAAACAAGAAATTGAATCAGTGTTGGTCAAGAAATTTGGAGAAACACTCACCAAGGGTGTATTAACCTGGTATTCTCTTTTATCTGAAAATTCTATTAATTCTTTTGCTGAGCTTGCAGATTCTTTTATTAAAGCACATTCGGGAGCACAAAAAGTTGAGAAAAGGATGGAAGATATTTTCAAAATCAAACAAGGGGATTCGGAGTTGCTTAGAAACTTCGTTGATAGATTCCAACGTGAAAGAATGACTCTACCTCGTGTGCCAGAAAATTGGGCTGCTATAGCTTTTGCAAGTAATTTAAATGACAAAAGTTCTGAAGCCACGAGACGACTCAAAGAAAGTCTTAGAGAATTTCCTGCAACTACATGGAATGATGTTTACAACAGGTATAGCACGAAGCTGCGAATCGAAGAAGATACCGTACCTAAGCTCCATCATGAAGAAAGGGGCGGTACCCGAAGGTCAGATTCCGAAAAAAGATCAGGTAAAAACAGGTACGATCCATATATGGGACCCGCAGGAAAGGACCCACGGTCGAGGCAAGATAACCAGCAATACGATCAAAAGTCAAGGAACCGGGATTCTGGCTCTTCTTCAAAGTTCAGGAATGATCGGAATAGACAGGAGTCACGTGATGATGACAGGAGTTTAAAGGCATGATTCGGTGGATATAATTTTAACGTCTCTACCTCCGAGCTCGTAGCTGTTTTAAGAAGCATGGGAGATAAGGTACAGTGACCTAAAGAAATGCGGTCAAATCCAAGTAGACGCAATCCGGATCATTGGTGCGAATTTCACAACGATCACGGGCACAAAACTTCAGAATGCAGATTCCTGCAAAGTGAAGTAGATCATTTATTGAAGCAAGGATACCTCACTGAGTTATTTAGTGAGAAAGGAAAACAAGCTTATATGAAAAACAGACAAGAACCACCACAACCTCCTTCACCCAAGAGGACAGTGAATGTCATAAGCGGGGGAGAAGATATTCATGGCATAACTTACACAGCTTCCAACAAGGTTTCTAAGGTAACGATTACACACGGGAAACGGGTGCGGCAGGTCCTTGACAATGAAAGCATTTCGTTCGATGACGCAGATAACGAAGGAGTGACAACTCCACATTATGATGCACTGGTAATATCTTTACTTGTATATGATACTAATGTAAAGCGAGTTTTGATTGATCCAGGAAGTTCTGTAAATATTATATTACTAAGGGTACTGCGGGAAATGCAAGCTGAAGACAAAATGTTACCCAAGGCGCACACCTTGTCAGGCTTCGACAATTCAAGTGTAGTAACAAAAGGTGAGGTAATACTAACAACTTTTGCTATGGGTGTTGTGAAGGAAACTAAATTTCAGGTAGTTGATATGGAAATGGCCTACAATATGATCATGGGAAGGCCATGGATACACGATATGGATGCTGTCCCATCAACCCTGCATCAGGTTATCAAATTCCCATCACCATGGGGAATTTGTCAAATTCGTGGGGATCAGCAGATGGCCAGAAATGTCAACGCTGTAACAAATACGAGCGCCGTAAATAAAGCAAAATAGCAATTACAGGAAACAGTTGAAAGTAAAAAAGATCAAACTTCAACTGAACAAGAGAAAACAGATTTGGACTCAAGGCCTGACACAATTCAAGAACTTGAAGAGAATGAAAGCATCAAAACGACGATTGAAGAGCTTGATGCAGTGATGTTATTTGATCAACAGCCTGAACGGAAGGTTTATATCGGGGTTGATTTAAACACGAACATGCGAGGTATGATAATCGAATTTTTAAAAGCTAACTTAGATTGCTTTGCTTGGTCCCACGCTGATATGACAAGGATACCACCAAATGTGATGACTCACAAACTCAACGAGGACCCTTCTTTCACACCAATAAAGCAAAAGAAACGGAAACAACTTGCTTTCAAGAATCAGGTGATTCAGGATGAAGTTCAAAAATTATTAAAAATCGGATCAATCCGTGAGGTAAAATATCCAACTTGGTTAGCTAATACGGTGGTTGTACCCAAGAAAAATGGTAAGTGGCGTGTTAGTGTAGATTATACTGATTTAAATAAAGCATGTCCAAAAGATTCCTTTCCCTTACCACATATAGATCAACTAATTGATGCGACCGCAGGTCATGAACTTTTAAGTTTTTTAGATGCATACTCAGGATATAATCAAATCAAAATGGATCCTGGTGATGAAGAAAAAACTTCTTTCATCACAGACAGGGGGACTTATTGTTATAAAGTAATGCCCTTTGGTCTCAAAAATGCTGGGGCAACCTATCAAAGGTTGGTCACCAAAATGTTCCAAGAACATTTAGGGAAAACAATGGAGGTATATATAGACGATATGCTCGTCAAAACCCAGCAATCTCGTGATCATATTTCTCATCTATCTATTACTTTTGAAATTTTGCGGAAATTTAATATGAAACTCAACCCAGAAAAATGTGCTTTTGGAGTTGCATCAGGTAAGTTTTTGGGTTTTCTTGTTTCTAACCGTGGTATTGAAGTGAATCCTTCTCAGATCAAAGCAATAGAAGAAATCCTGGATATCCTTACTAATAAAAAGGAAGTACAACGATTAACGGGAAGAATTGCAGCTTTGGGGAGATTTATTTCCAAATCCTCAGAAAGGTGTTTTAAGTTTTTCTCTGCACTTAAAAAGCAAGATCATTTTGAATGGAATGAAGATTGTCAGCAAGCCCTTAGAAATTTGAAAACTTATTGGTCAAAACCACCGTTGTTGGCAAAACCGAAGGTAGGAGAAAAACTTCTCATTTATCTGGCCGTATCTGAAGTCGCGGTAAGTGCTGTTTTAGTCCTCGAGGACCAAGGTACACAATCTCCTATTTATTACGTAAGTAAGTCCTTATTGGAAGCTGAGACACGATACCCACAGTTAGAAAAATTAGCATTAGCTTTGGTCATGGCATTTAGAAAGTTAAGACCTTATTTTCAATGTCATCCCATTGTTGTAGTTACTGCTTTTCCGCTTCGAAATATTTTGCATAAACATGAACTTTCAGGAAGATTAGCAAAATGGGCTATAGAACTAAGTGAATATGAAGTTATTTATCAACCCAGGACCGCTATAAAGTCTCAAGTACTAGCTGATTTCGTGGCTGATTTTAGCCAGGGGATGCATTTAGAAGCAGAAAAAGAATTATTAGTTTTTAATGGTGTGAACCCGGGGACTTGGGTTTTATACACTGACGGTTCATCTAATGTAAAAGGGGCAGGCTTAGGAAAAGTCCTCGTACCACCTGCGGGTGAGACCATTAGACAGACTATAAAATGTCATTCTATAACTAACAATGAAGCAGAATATGAAGCTGTAATTGCAGGTTTAGAATTGGCACGAGAACTCGGCATAACACAGATTATAATCAAGAGTGATTCTCAACTCGTGGTTAATCAGATGCTGGGGACTTACACAGCCAGAGAGTCACGAATGCAAGAATACCTCGCAAAGGTACGGGAGTTAGTAAAGCAATTCCAAACTTGGAAAGTAGTGCAAGTCCCAAGAGATGAGAATACAGAGGCAGATGCTTTAGCAAACCTTGCATCCGCAGTAGACGTGGCAAACAATACAGATGCTTCGGTCATACATCTGTTTCATTCCGTTCTTGAACCTGACAAAAAAACGAGGTAAATTTTAATCATCTAACATGGGATTGGAGAAATGAAATTGTTGCCTTTTTACAGCACGGAACCGTGCCTAATGACAAAGGAAAGGCTTACGCGCTTCGCAAAAAAAGCTACACGATATTGTTTATATCAAGGTAATCTTTATCGAAAGATGTTCGGCGGACCACTAGCAAGGTGTCTCGGCCCTTCTCAAATCGAATATGTCATGAGAGAAGTACATGAAGGACATTGTGGGAATCACGCAGGAGGACGGTCACTGGTAAGAACGTTAATTCGCACAGGATATTATTGGCCTAAGATGGAAGAAGAGGCAACCAGTTTCGTGTCCAAATGTGATAAATGTCAAAGGTACGGCAATAATATGCACAGACCACCTGAGTTACTACATCCTGTTTTAGCCCCTTGGCCCTTTATGAAATGGGGAATGGATATCGTAGGTCCACTTCCACAAGCAAAAGGTCAGGTAAAATTTTTACTCGTACTTACAGATTATTTCACTAAATGGGTAGAAGCAGGGGCATTTAAATAGGTACGAGAAAAAGAAGTTAAAGACTTCATATGGCGAAATATAATATGCCGCTTTGGAGTACCAAAGGAGATCGTATGTGACAATGGACCACAATTCATTGGAGCACAAGTTACAGAATTTCTTCAAAGTTGGCAGATCAAAAGAATAACATCTACGCCATATCATCCAGTGGGGAATGGACAAGCGGAATCAACTAACAAAGTTATTATCAATAACTTGAAAAAGAGGTTACAAGATTCAAAAGGTAATTGGCCTGAGGTGTTACCCGGAGTACTATGGGCTTATCGTACAACGACCAAAACAGGCACTGGAGAAACACCATTTTCGATGGTTTATGGTACGGAAGCCTTAATACCAGTTGAAATAGGTGAGCCAAGCACACGGTACGATCAGGCAACGGAGGAATCCAATAATGAAGAGATGCGGGTTAGCCTAGATTTACTTGAAGGAAGAAGAGAAGCTGCTTTGATAAGGATGGCAGCACAAAAGCAAGTAATAGAACGATATTACAACAGGAAAGCACGCCTCAGATTTTTCAAAATTGGGGACTTCGTGCTTAAAAAGGTGTTCCAATCTACAAAAGTTGTTAACTCAGGAAAGCTAAGTCCAACATGGGAAGGACCATACAAAGTTCGTGGCATTGCGGGAAAAGGAGCATACCAGTTGGAAACAATGGATGGTAAAGTTTTACCCTCACATTGGAATGCTGTCCACTTAAAAAGATATTACTTTTAAGAAAGTACCTACGGTCAGGTATCATCATGTAAAAATTCTTCTCTTGGTTTATTAATATTTTACTAACGATTTTAGATGCTAGGCTAAATATCCTAACTCGTGCCAAATGATGAGTCACAACCTGCAAGGCAAAATGGAGTATGCTTAAATTCCTAGCCCAGGGTTACAATTAATCTGATGGAAATACACACGAGTTAGGCAGTCTTCATCTATAATCACACCGTCGAGTCCCGTATATCTTTCTGTTTTAGGAAAAGGGCCAAAGTAAAAGAAATAAACAAGTGCTCGAGGC
This sequence comes from Nicotiana tabacum, assembly GCF_000715075.1. Lineage (NCBI taxonomy): Eukaryota > Viridiplantae > Streptophyta > Magnoliopsida > Solanales > Solanaceae > Nicotiana > Nicotiana tabacum. Next base: position 39,185,051 of record NC_134086.1, read on the forward strand.
TTCATACTTCACCGCTCAAACACTTGGGGGACTACATATTATACACAGATAGGTGCAAAGAAACAGCTACGAGTATCGAATAAAAATCGGCCACAAAGAAGCAAGTGTTGAGAAGAAGTTACGAAGTCTTCAGCATTCATGAGAACAACAGAGTCATCTCTCAAACTCATAAACAAAGTCACCTCTCAAACCCTTCTTAACATATAAAGATAGGGTCATGACTATGTACTGAAACAGGTTATAAAAAAACCTTGTTTAGTTTATGTTATTTACAAATCTGTTACAAGAAAAACAGTTACGAGAAAAGTTGTAGATGTATTGTAATACATGTAACAGTCAAACACTTGTTAAAAGTTTATGAATGAAAACTTGCCAAAGTTGTTTCATACAAAACGTGTGTTTTCCTATTACTTTCATCGTATTTTAACACCATTATGAAGTTGAGACGTCTTCTTCATTAAGTGTCGATAAAATAAAAGGGCCCTCTTTTATAAGCCTCATGTCAATAAGTCATGGGAAGAATCATAAAGCATTTTCAAAGTATAAAAATGCTAAACTATTCTATAAGTCCTAAATAAGTAAAGAAAAGGCAAGAGTAGAACACATTGAAGTACTAATAAAACTTCTTGATATAATTAAAAAGACTAAGTAGAAACTTAGTCAATAAAAGTTTATACAAGTGCCCCATTATGATAACTGGGGACTTTCACCAAAAAATCCTTTAAAAAAAACTAAGGGATAAAACCATCATTCAATTGAGGGGGTTGTCACAGAAGCTTCAACTTCCACAGACTGGGTTGTAGAAGTTTCACCCTCTGAAGCTGGAAGAGCAACATTTTCAGGAACTTCAAGGACAGGAGAAGGAGTATCAGTAGACTGTTGGCTTTTCTCGATGGTATCTATGACTTTGGCCAGTTCAGACTGCAAGTCAAAACCCTCTTGAGCAGCTTCCGTCAAAGCATCACGATGAGAATTCAGAAAAGCCCAACTCACTTCTATGTTAAAATTTTCCTCTAGAAGTCCATATTCCTTTTCCCACATAGCAAGATCGTTTTTTAAAATTTGATTTTCAGCTAAATGGGAATCAATGGAAGCTTCAAGAGAAGCATGAGAACTCTTCAAGGCTTGAATCTCGTCAGAAGAAGTCTGTAAGTCAGCCTGAGCTTGAGTCAAGCTTTGCACTAACTCTCCTGCATATTCTTCCTTTTTAGCCAAAAGTGCCTTCAGCTCTCTAACTTCTTCACTAGCTCTGGATAATTGTTCTGACAAAGAGCATTCCAAAAGCTCTTTGTCTCTTTTTAATTGGCTTGAAGAGGCTTTGACTGTTGCCAGTTCAGAAGTTAAACCACGGTTTTGCTGCTCTAGGAGGTTTTTATCTTCTTGCAACTCTTCTATAGTCCCTTGAGCATTTTCGAACTGTTCCTTCCAGTTGGTTGCTTCAAGTTGGGCTCCCCTAGCTATTTCCTCAGCCTCGTGGACAGACTTTTCAGACTCACGAGCTTTTCTTTCCAGTAAGGAAATTCTTCTCATTAATTCCGTGCTAATAAGGTTAGCCTACATAGGTAAGTCATGGAAATGAGAAATTGAAGATAATTTTAAAAAAAAGAGAAAAAAAACTTGTTGGTAGAAATACCTTCAAAGTAGAATGAACTACGTCGTTCATCAAAGTTAAGCAGCTACGGCTCTCCATCTTCTTCTTCTCGATATCTCCAATGAGAGGTTCGAGCCAAACATCGGCTCTGCCGGTCTTCCTCAGGAGGCTATGATTGGCAGGAACCTCCAAAGTAACACTTCTCATTGTCATATTTCTGCTGCTAGAACCTGTCTCTGTATGATGAACAGAGGGAAGAGGAGCAGCGGAGGGAATGGAAGGAATGGAGGGAAAAGATATAGAAACCAACACCGGAGCAGAAGCAGGTGCGGTTGAAGCAGCCAAGGGAACAGATATAGGAGCAGTAGAAATTGGCAAACAAACGGAAGTTGTTAAAGCTGGTAAAGAAACACTTACGGCAGGCAGAGGAATGGAGGAAATAGGAACAAATGAGGAAAGAGGAGCTTCATAAAAAACAGGTCCGAGCTCGCCACTCCCGAAACCACTATCAAAAAGGTGCTGAATTGACTCATTATTATCTCTTGGTTCGGCATCCTCATCAGATTGAATCAAAACAGGCTCGGTGGTGGAGGTACGAGCAGGAGTGTTTTCAATTTCATTATCAATGATTATTCGTCTCCTGGCCCTTGGCCTGGTAATTAGGGAGGTACCCTCCTCTTCTTCTTCAGAACTTTCCTTTGTAGCTTTTCTTTTAGGCAGCAAGGCTCGAGCCTTATCTAAATCCAGAGCAGCATTCGCAGACATGCGAATGGCCATAGCTACTTCAGCTGTCATTCCTCTAATGCCAAATCCTGATTAAAGAATGGATATACATGATTAAAGTTGAGGAAAAAGTGCTTAACATGTAAAACAAAATTTTGTAAAAGAGGGGATACCGTGTGTTTTGACTTTCCAGCCATGTAAAGAAGAAATTGATTTCCAAGTTCTCTGCTCCCTAGTAGCAATCTTCAAAAGTGAGTCTACCTAACCACGAAAGTTGGGAAGAGGTTCCACATCTCCCATGGTTGCTACAAAAAACCAAGAAGGGACGAGGTTAAAAACAACATTCTTTTGAAATTCTCAAAAGTAGGTACGGTAAACAAGAGGAAACTTATGTTCAAAATTCCACTTCTCAGGAAAGGGAATATTTGTTTCTCCAATCAAATCCACTGTACGGATAGCAACGTAACGGATATACCATCCACGATCTCTGTCATCCTCAGGGTTTACCAAAACTTTTTTGCTCCTTACAGTTAAGGTGAAAACCCCATGGCGTATTAAGTTGGGATGGTATAGATGAATGAGATGAGAAAAGGTGAAATTGACATTGGCCTTGGATGATAAATATCTCAAACAAGCCACTGTTCTCCACACCAATGGACCAATTTGGGCCAAACAAATGGTAAAGAAACGACAAAAATCGAGAATAACTGGGTCAATCGGAGGATTAAAACCTAAAGTGAAGGGGTAAGTGTAAACAGAAGAATACCCATTTCTAAAAGAGGAAATTCTTTGATTTGGGGAAGGAATTGACATTCGGAGACTATCCTTCCAATTACAATCTCTTCTTATGGTGGGGATTGTAAGCTCGGTTACTAATGTTGGGTAAGTATCGGCTCTTTCTAAATTTTTAATTTGTTTTTGAAGAGACGTTTTGTCACTTTCAAAAGACAAATCGCCGGGAACTATATCATCAACTGAGGGTTCTTGATAAGTATCAAGAATTTCCCTACTTTTAGAAGAAGGGGTTTTTGGGATAAAACTCCTTGAAGAAGAACCAGAGGAACCGCCTCGCGTAGATTCTAACCCTGTTCGAGGCCTACTTCCTCCACCTCTTCTGTGTCTAACAGGGGCGTTGGGGAACTGATCTAGAATTGGAACTTTTTTACGGTTAGGGTTTGAAGAAGACATTGTTAAGAAGAAAGTATGTGCTGAAGATTTGTGAAGAAGACAAAGGAAGACAAAGTTATGTGTTGGGAACTGTCAACTTTTTAAGTATAATGATGAAAAGCCTATAATAAAGGCAGCTATCACTTCGTAAATAGTGAGAACAAAGAAGTCTCGAAGAAGGGTATGAATAGCGGAATCAATTATAAAATGACACATGGACAGAACAATAAATGGAAAAGACTGTTGAGACGTTAGTACTGTCATAAGCATTAATTGTGGCAAAAGTTCTTTTTACATGAAGATCCACTTCCCAATTATTTAATTGATAAAAAAAATGGAAAGTGGGGGGACTATCTGTATTGGAAAAAAACTGAATTTATATTAAAAATGATGTGGCATGATACGTGGATTAGTTGAATGGTCAAAGAACAGCAATTGACTAAGAGGCACGGTGAAAACAGCCACGGGAAGAAGAATTTAAATAAGCACGAGACGACGTATAGATATGAGTCTCGTATCAATTTAAATTATTTACAGCCAACGGATTAGAAGGCATTGAAAGCAAGGATCAGATGACAGAAAGGAGTCCAAATTCATTATTAAATGTCTGATACGTTATAAAGTTGGTATTTAATAGGAATGATTGTATAACGGCTTATTTAATGTCATTTATTGCTCATGATTATATCGTTAAAGCTGAGGCTTTATTCCTTTACCTAGAATGATCTATAAAAGGAAAAAGTATCATCATTTGTAAGGACACGGAATACTATTGAGAATTCATTGAAATACTTATCTATTTACCTTCTACCATTGTTCTCAAAAGTATTTTATTTTTTGTCTCCTGATTATCAGTAATCCGAATTTCTCTTTTAGCTATGACCAAGGACTCAGATTTTTGGTTAAACAAAAGGCTAGATCCGCCTATATACGTAATGATTCATAAATTACTAGGCATTTTATAACAATCTCTCCATTTTTACTCATATATAAATGTTTGTTGCATTATAGCTCACGCATAATTAGCTTATAAACCAAGTAACACTTTTTTTTATGAGCTTCTCACTTTGCTCTCTTGGTAATTGGAAGCACAATTTCTAGACTGAAGGTGGAAGGTACTTTTGAAATAAACAATTTGGAGATCCATTTTATCATATTAAGAAAAAAATAATAAAAGAGATTCTGCCAAAAGAAATTCCTTTTAGCAACTGATATCATAAACGCATCATCCTCTAATGCTCAAGAAATCATCAAAGGGAAGATACTCCTCCCTCCAGTCACTTCTTGATAGAATTGGTACAAAATATCGTGCTTACCCTAAACATGGTAAGAGTTTTGTATTTATAAGTTGTCCTTTGTACAAGAATAGAAGCATATTTGGACAACTCTCTTATGCAGTATAAATAAGTATTAGAGTAAGAGTATAATACTAATCATATTCTAACACTCCCCCTCAATCGACACATGGATGCATGTGGAGATTGTCTCTAAGACGTTTAAACTTATGGGAAACAAGACCTTTAGTAAGAATATCAGCAACTTGTTGATCGGTTGGTAAATACCGCACCAAAATAGCCAGAAGCAACCTGTTCACGAACAAAATGGAAATCAATAGCTAAATGCTTTGCCCGTGAATGGTAGATAGGATTCACAGTCAAGTATAATGCACTAATATTGTCACAACAAACAAGAGGAGGGTCCGGAAGATAAATATGAAGATCACACAATAACTGCTGAACCCAAAGAGTATCAGCAACAGTGTATGCCATGGCGCGATATTCGGCCTTTGTGCTAGAGCGAAACACGGTGTGTTGCTTCTTAGAAGACTAAGAGATTAGATTATTACCAAAAAATAAAAGAGAACCAGAGGTAGAGCATCGAGTATATATCAGGACAACCAGCCCAATCAACATTAATGTAAGCAGCTAATGAGATAGAATTTGAAGGATGTAACAAAAGACCGTGATGCAATGTACCAGCAACATACCTTAAAATGCGTTTGACCGCTAAAAAATGATGAGGCTGAGGGGATTGCAGATATTGACTGACACTATTAACAACATAAGAAATATCTAGTCGCGTAAATGTTAGATAATGCAAAGCACCAACCAAACTGTGATAAAGGGAGCTTTCAACTGGAGAGGAAACTGAAGAGTCCAAAGAAGTAGAAGAAGATACTAGAGTAGCAACTGGCTTGCAACCAATAAGACCAGCTCGATCAAGAATATCCCTAGCATACTTAGCTTGACAAAGATGAAAACCTACAAAAGTTCGATAAATACGAGCTCCAAGAAAAAAATAAAGATCTCCAAGATCATTAATAGAAAATTCAACATGTAGCATGTCAGAAAACCATGATAACAACGAAGAATCTGACCCTGTAAGGATAATATCATCCACATAAAGGAGAAGATATAAATATCGTTTTCCAAATTTATAAACAAATAAGGAGCTATCGGCTCAACTGTTAGAAAATTCACGAGAGATAAGAAAGTGGCCAAAACGAGCAAACCAAGCCCGAGGAGCCTGCCTTTGAAGCTTACAAACATGATGGGGATAGTGAGAATCCCGAAAGCCCTGTGGTTTCTCCATATAAATAGTCTCAGCTAGTAAACCATTAAGAAATGCATTTTTAACATCAAACTGACGAATATACCATCCACGAGATAAGGCAATAGAAAGAACCAATCTAACAACAGCAGGACGAACCACCAGACTGAATGTCTCACTATAGTCCACACCATAAGATTGTATATATCCTTTAGCCACTAAACGTGCCTTACAACGAGCAAGAGATCCACAAATTTTTTCTTAACCTGATATACCCATTTACAACCAACCACATTGATATTTTGAAGGCGATGAGCAAGAGACCATGTATGATTAGCTAGAAGAGCATCAAACTCATCAGTCATAGCATTACGCCAACGAGAATCCTTAGCTATAGAACTATAACAAGATGGCTCAACCGGTAATTCAAATAGAGACTGAGCAAGTAAAGCATACTTTTGATTGGGTTTGACAACACCAAGTTTTGACCTGGTAACCATATGATGAGAAGAAGATAGCAATGGTGAAGTGGGAGGCGCGGAGGGAATTGATATAGAATGATCAGGAGATATATGTATAGATGGTGTGGAACTAGATGAAGGAAATAGGGAAGAACTCTGAGGAGCAATAGAAGAATGGTCAAGCAAAACCTGAGACGTAGAAGGAGGAGCAAAAACATCATAAGAGGGAGCACTAGAGTGTGCTGCAGTAGGTGATACAACACGGGAGGGTTGAGTCAATGAGGTATGACAAGTAAAGGAAGAAAAATTAAGGAAATAAGGAAGAAGATGTAGAGTGGCATATGGAAAGCAATGTTCGACAAAGAGAACAGATCGACTTGTATAAACACGTTGAATATTAAGACGGAGACAACTATATCCTTTGTGATTGAAACTATATCCAATAAAGATACATGGAGATTAGGGATTATCTAGTTTGTGAATTCGATAAGGGCGCAAATTGGAGTAACAGAGGTAGGCAAATAGACGTAAAATAGAGTAGTCAGGATCAATCCAAAAAAGAAGACGAAAGGGAGAAGAATAATTAAGTAAGGGTGTCAGTAGCCAATTTATCAGGTATGTGGCTATTTGAAAAGCCTCAACCCAAAGATTTAGCGAAGCTTTGGCATGATAAAGGAGAGTACGAGCCATATCAGCAAGACGACGATACTTGCGCTCAGCTACACTATTTTGTTGTGGTGTGTGAGGACATGAGAGCTGAAAAATAATATCATTACTAGAAAGAAATGTCAAGAATTGTGCACTAGTGAATTCAACCCCACCATCAGAACGAAAACATTTGATAGAAGCAAAAAATTGCTTTTCCACAAGAGCTTTAAATGCACAAAAGCAATGAAAAACTTTGCTTTTATTACTCAATGGATAAAGTCACAAATACTTGGAAAAGTCATAAATAAAAATAACATAATATCCAAATCCAGTAACAGAGGAAAATGGTGACATCTATACATCAAAGTGAAACAACTCTAACACATGAGTTGAAGAAGAAGTACTAATAGAAAATGGTAAAGTAAAATGCTTAGAAGTCAAACAAGAATTACAAAAGAATTACCCAAAGACTGTATTATTAAAAGAAATAAAATTCCTATACCTAAGTGATGCAAGGACTGTAGATCCTGGATGACCAAGACGAGCATGTCAAACTGATGCATGAACCAAGGAGAAAGCGAGGGCTTCTGATGAAGAGGAGGACGAGCAAGAAACATGTTGATAAATGGATAGAGAGGCCCATCATTGTGGTATATGTGGAGGATTTTCCCCCTCTACAAATCCTTTACAACAAAACCCCAAGGAAAAAATTCAATTGAGCAAATATTATCTTTCATAAATTGACGAACAGAAAGTAACTTTTTACGAAGAAGTGGAACACATAAGACAGAGGGCAAGGAAAAGTATGAGACGAAGTGGACAAAGAGAAAGAAGCAATAGAATGAATAGGAACTGATTCACCATTGCCAACAAGTGTAGAATTATTAAAAGTTGGAGTAGGAGAAGAAATATTACATTGGTCAAAAGACATGTGTGAGGTCGCTCCTGAATCCAAGTACCAATTTCTGTCAGTCAGAGAATGGAGAGACAAGGCTGCCAAGTGTGATTGAGCCGTGGTGGGAGAAAATGAATAACTATGATGATGCAGGAAAGAGATAGCTGTATGTCCAGTCATACCATAAATCTAACAAGTAACCTTAGGAGTAGTCGGGTTCCGCATGGCAAATGGAGGCATTTGAATAGGGGAAGCACCAAGAACACCCTTATCATATCCATGAGGAACTGTGGACTGCTGCCGAACATTATGCTGATAATGACTTCCATAAGACTGTTGAGAAGAAAAACCATGACCTCGTCGACCAGAGCACCACCATGACAATATTTCCCGCAATGGTAGTTTCGATAACGACCAAAGTTACCATGGTCAGAAGATGGAACAACAAGAGAAGATGAAGTAACATCAGAAGATGAACAACTAACAAAGCGGTAGGCAGAGGAGCAGAGGCCACATCACTTGTAGGCAGAATGCGCACCTCGTGGGTAATGAGCATAGACCACAACTTTGCAAAAGTCGGAGGATGGCGCATATTAGACGACATAATAATAAATGATTCATAAGAGACAGGAAGGCCATTCAAAGCACAACGTACCAATTCAAGGTCATCCACACCACGACCGCTAGAATGAAGGCAATCGGTAAATTCACATATCTTTTCCATGTACGAATCAATAGATTGTTCTCCCTCTTTAAATGTTTGATAAGTGGGGGTTTGAACTACTTATTAACACCTTTTTGCTTTAATTTTAGTTCGATAGTATTGAATTATGTTCCTGAAACTAACAAAAATATGCAAATTGCAGGAATGATGGAAGTTTGGTCTCCCAAGATGAAATCCAACTCAAAAAGGAGTGTTCTGAATCACAAAGCAATAAAAGGCGTAGAATCAAAGAAGTGCGGTCCACAGAAGGATTTCTGCGACCGCAAAGAAAGTGCGAACCACAGAATTCCTTCTGTGGCCGCAAACTAAGTAAAAACACCCAACAGAACTTTGGCCAATGTGCGGACCACACATGAATTGTGCAGTCACAAAACAGGATTTTTACTGACAAATGATTCCAAGTTCAGAGAGTGTGCAAAAGACCAAGTTCTGACGCCTTGCTGAAGTGCGGACCCACAAGAATTGTGCGGCCGTAGAAGATACTTTGCAGCCACAATCCAGAAATGTGCGGCTGTAGAATCCTAGTGCCTACCAACTGAAGAAATCTGTAGACCGCACATGGAATTGTGCAGCCGCAGAACCTCTCGAGGGACATTTTTGTCAGCGAATAAATAGACGGGTTTCACATGTTAGGTCAAGTTTTCGGAGTTTGAGCTGTTGTAGCCGTTACATTTTGCTATTTTAGGAAGTTTGTGACCATTTTAGTGTTTAAACATTATATTTTATCATTTTAATCTTTGATTATGAGTTTAATTATATTTTATTCTTTATTTTATTCAATTCCCACTATGACTAGCTAGATTCTTACTAGGGTTGTGACCCAACCCTAGTGTGTAAACCTTATGGGTATTTAATTTAATTCTTGTTTATGATTGGGTGTTGATTATTTAGATTAGTTCATGCTTCAATTTCAAAATTAATGGTTGCAAACACTGATTTATGCCTTTTTGGCTTAGTCTTTACTTGAGAAAGAGGGACCTAGTCTAGGATAACTTAGCCAACAAGGAATTGGGTTAATTGAGAATTTGATTAGCCTTAATTAAAAGGTCCAAACTAGAGATAATAAGAACCCGACTTGAGCTCATATCAACTATTTTGTTTGATATCCATTTGGACTTGAGAAAGCCAAATTGCGCAAAATCACTCTTTGACCGAGAGATATTGAGGGGGTAACGTAGATTTGAGAGCTATAATACACCCCAATCAACAAAATGAGTATTAACATCTTTAACCCATTAATCAAACACCTAGGTTATGGTCACATCCCTAGGCTTTTTAACTATTTATAAAAACATAAAAAATAATCATTCATTTCTAGTTTCTTTTCCTTAGCTTACGATTGTTAGAGTAATAGTAGATGTAGAAATCAAAACATTTTGTGGAAGTGCAAATTTAGTTAATCCATTCTCTTTCTTTAAGTGTATACTTCTAAAACCCCTTCTAACTCCCTGTGGATTCGACCCCGACTCATAGTTGGGTAAATTATATTGCATACGATTGTATCATATCTCTTATCGAGGTGTGTTGTGGATGTCATCAATTTTTGGCACCATTGCCGGAGAGTTAAAACAATGTTAGCTATATATTTGGGTTTGTTTTGGAATATCTCTATTTTCTTCTGTGTTACTAACTAGTGTGAGAAATTTTAGGTATAATTATGGTGGCAAACAATGATCTTGGAAATGTGCCTTTGGGGGATGTGGATAGCAAGGACGAGCAAGTCGAAGAGGTACCTCTTGAACCTCAAGCCAATCAAAGAGTCCGAGCGCCTCATGAAAATGTGCCCGTTCCATCCCCACCTCCACCACTAGCGGCTCCACACCAGATATTGCCCAATGAAGGTTATGCTAGTGCAATAGTCCCTCCCCATATTAGGCCAGGAAACTTCCAAATCACCAATGTGATGCTCACTTTGCTTGAGCAACGTGGTTTCTTCACCGGTGCTCCAACTCAAAATGCGTATAAATATTTGAAAGGGTTTGTGGATACTTGTTGGGGGAGAAAACAAATGAATGTCTTCGAGGATGCATTGAGGCTAAGGATTTTTCCCTTCTCTCTACGGAGAAAAGCATTAGATTGGTTGGAACGATTGTTGAACCATTCAATTCACAATTGGGATGAATTGACGGAAACGTTCATTGCTAAGTTCTTCTCTCCCAGACACATGGCTACACTCCGAGATGAGATTTTGGCATTTAAGCAAGAGCTGAATGAACCACTACATGAGATATGGGAGCACTATTGAACAATGGTTAAGGAATGTCCCAACAATGATATGACGAAAAACATGATTCAACAAACCTTTTATCATGGGATTAACACAACCAACCAATGTGTAGTGAATCAATTTGACGGTGGGAACTTTATGACTACACCTTATGCAGAGGCGTGTGAGATTTTGGATGAGATGGCGGAAACGTCATCGTTTGGTAATCTCGGGCCAATGTTCCACAAGGTGACCCGAATATGATCCACTTTCACAAAGAATTGCAAGATCATGGGCAAGCCATAGCCAAATTTACAACCACCATGGCTCAACTAGGAAAGGTCCAACTTAATCAAGTGCAAGCTCCTAAGCAAGTCAATGTTATGGAAGGAGTGAACATGATGGTGAACAATAGAAGGACCAAGGGTCTACAAGTGCAAAATCGAGTGGAGAACTATGTGCAAGAAGATAGTGGTTTTGAGAAAGATGATTCCTATATTGAACGAGAAGAAGAAGTGCAATATGTGAACAATGTTCAAGGGCAAAGAAACAATTTCCAAGGCCCAAGCCAACAACAATGACGACCTCAAAATAATCAAGGCAATTAGAATTCTAACAATCAAGGAAATTGGAGTGGAGGCAACAATAAAGGGAATTGGCATAACAACAATAATCAATGAAATTGGAGTGGAAATAACCAAGAAAATTGGGGGGAAGGGGTTAACAATCAAGGCAGATGGAACAACAATCAAGGCAATAGGGGGTCGGGTTTTCAAAGCCCCCAATGTACCAACAACTGAGCAACCTGCCTCATTATCCTTCCCATGATTCAAGTTCTTCAAAGAATGAGATGGGGAGTCTTGGAAATATGTTCAAGTAAATGATGGAAAAAAATGTCGATTCGGATGCCCAACTTGCCTCACACAACACATCAATCCGAAACCTAGAAATCCAAAATGGGGCAAATTTCTCAAGCTCTAAATTTTCATCCTAAGGGAATACTACCAAGTGACACGGTAGTAAACCCAAAGGGTGGAAACAACACGGGACATGCCATGGCCGTTACCACAAGAACTGGAAGAGGGGGGAATGCACCTATCTCAAGTCAAAGGTAACTTGCTGATGATGATCAAGTGATGCAAGAAGAGAAGATCCTGAACAATGTGGTGTAACCTAATGATGAAGTTCGGATTGACATTGATGATAGTGTGTAAGAGACTCAAGAGGAAGTGAACCCGTCTAGGGAACACATTATTGATATACTGGAGCCGGTAATGCAAAAGGCTAAAGCACCATTGCCTAAGCCTCCACCTCCATACCCTCAAAGACTTGACAAGAAAAATGGTGAGAATCAATTCAAAAAATTTATTCAAATGATAAAGAGTCTCTCAATCAATGTGCCATTAGTTGAAGCTTTGGAACAAATGCCCGGTTATGCAAAGTTTATTAAGGACCTTGTAACAAAGAAGCAGTCAATAAATTTTGAAACCATCAAAGTCACTCATCAAGTGAGTGCAATTATGCACTCAATGGCTCCTAAGTTAGAGGATCCCGGAGCTTTCACGACTCATTGTACAACTGGAAGTATCGAGTTTTCTAAAGCTCTTTGTGATCTTAGGGCAAGTATCAATTTGATGCCCTATTCGGTTTTCTAGACTTTGGAAATTGGGCAACCAAGACCCGCCTATATGAAATTGCAAATGGCCGATCGTACTATGAAGAGGCCTTTGGGAGTGGTTGAAGATGTTTTGGTTCGTGTTGATAAATTCATTCTTCCAACAGATTTTGTCATTCTAGATTGTGAGATTGATTAGGAAGTGCCGATTATTCTTGGGCGACCTTTCCTTGCTACGGGGAAGGCTCTTTGTGATGTTGAAGCCAGATAACTTACTTACAGTTTGGTGATGAAAAATTAGTATTCCATGTGTGTAAGTCCATGCAACAACCAAATAGAAATGAGGTGTGTTCTTTTCTGGACTTGGTGACCGATGTTATTGTTGATGAAACAAGTGCTACAATCAACGTTGGTGATATGTTGGAGGCTGTCTTGCTCTAATTTAGTGATGGCGAGATGGATGGATTGATGAAATGTGTGAACTATTTGCAAGGAATGGGTTCATACAATAATGCACCCGAAAATTATCCTTGGAGCTTGAAAATAAGACAAATCCTCCTACAAAGCCTTCTATTAAAGAGCCTCTACTTTAGAGTTGAAGCCATTGCCTCCACATCTTCGGTATGAATTTATTGGTCCTTATTCTACTTTAGCGGTTATTATTTCCTCTAATTTGACTAACGTGTAGGTAGATTCCACCTTGGTGGTGCTACAAAAAAGGAAGAAGGCTATTGGGTGGACCTTGGCGGATATTCGGGGGACAAGGCCCACCTTTTGCATGCATAAGATCAAATTGGAGGATGTCACTGAACCATCTATTAAACATCAAAAGAGACTCAATGAGGCTATGCAAGAAGTTGTCAAAAAGAAGATTATCAAGTGGTTGGATGCCGGGGTTGTCTGCCCCATCTTCAATAGTTCATGGACCTTTCCGGTTCAATGTGTCCCAAAGAAGGGGGGGCATGATGGTGGTTACCAATGACAAGAATGAGTTGATTCCTACAAGAATGGTGAACCGGTTGGAGGGTGTGTATAGACTATCACAAGCTCAACAAAGTCACAAGGAAGGATCACTTTCCACTTCCTTTCTTAGACCAAATGCCGATAGATTGACGGTCGTGCTTTATATTGCTTTCTTGATGGGTACTCGGGCTATAACCAAATTCTCATTCCTCCGTAAGATCAAGAGAAAACAACCTTTACATGTCCCTATGGTACTTTCGCGTTCAAGCAGATGCTATTTGGTTTGTGCAATGCACCGACGACTTTTTATGATGGCTATTTTCACGGACATGGTGGATGACTACCTTGAAATTTTTATGGATGACTTATCAGTGATTGGAGATTATTTTGATGATTGTCTTGCAAATTTGAACAAAGCATTGGCTACATGTGAAGAAACCAATTTGGTGCTCAATTGGGAGAAATGTCATTTCATGATCAAGGAAGGCATTTTCCTTGGCCACAAAATCTCAAGGAATGGGATTGAAGTTGACAAGACAAAGATTGAGGTGATTTCTAAGCTTCCACCTCCAAATTCGGTGAAGGGTGTGCGGAGTTTATTAGGCCACGCAGGTTTTTACCGGCGCTTCATCAAATATTTCTCCAGTGTGGAGAACCCGTTGTGTAAGCTTCTTTAAAAGGATGCTAAGTTCAACTTCAATGATGATTGCATGAGAGCTTTTGAATTGTGGAAGCTCAAGTTGACAACTAATCCCATCATCACCGCTCCAAATTGGAGTGTGCCTTTTGAACTCATGTGTGATGCAAGTGACGTTGTGGTTGGGGCTGTTTTGGGGCAGTGCATCAACAAAAATGTTCATTCGGTCTACTATGCTAGTAAGACCATGAATAGTGATCAAGTCAACTATACCGTTACAGAGAAATATCTCCTTTCCATTGTATTTGTAATTGAGAAGTTCCGCCCCTACTTGAGGGGTGAAAAAGTCATTGTCCACATAGATCATGAGCTCGGTTGATGAGATGGGTGCTCTTGTTGCAAGAGTTTGATATTGACATCCAAGATAGAAAAGGTAGTGAAAACCAAGTGGCGGACCACTTGTCTCGTTTGGAGGAGGAGGGGAGGCCGCATGATGGCCTTGAAATCAATGACTCCTTCCTCGATGAGCAACTCTTGGCTATTTCAATGAAAGAGGTGCCATGGTTTGCGGACTTAGCAAATTTTCTTGTATGTGGAATCATCCCGGATGAGTTCTCTTCAAGCCAAAGGAGGAAGCTCAAACGGAATTGTCAAGATTATTATTGGGATGAGCCATACCTCTTCTGGATTTGTACGGATGGGGTGATTAGAAGATGTGTACCAGAAGAAGAGCAAGGTGAAATTCTTAGGGCTTGTCATTCTTTTCCATATGGTGGTAATCATGGTGGAGCGAGAACTCCAACCAAAGTGCTTAGTTGTGGCTTCTATTGGCTCACTCTTTACAAGGATGCAAGTGAGTTAGTGAAAAAATGTGATGAATGTCAACGGGCCAGTGGAATCTCAAAGAAAAATGAAATGCCTCTCACGACTATTTTGGAGATTGATATTTTATATGTGTGGGGTATTGACTTCATAGGCCCTTTTGTGAGTTCTTGTGGAAACACCTATATCTTGGTCGCTGTGGATTATGTGTCCAAATGGGTTGAGACCATTTTTTTACCCAATAATGAGGCGAGAAGTATGGTGGCTTTCTTGAAGAAGAATATTTTCACAAGGTTTGGTACTCCACGTGCAATTATAAATGATGGGGGTCACATTTTTGCAACAAGGTTTTTGACACTTTACTTAGCAAGTATGGTGTTACTCACAAACAAATACGGTGTCTCCAGCCGGAAGATAAAGAGTATTTTGTCCAAAACGGTGAATGCTAATTGGACGGATTGGTCCAAGAATCTTGATGATGTATTATGGGCTTTCGGATGGATTACAAAGCGCCTATCGAAATGTCACCATACCGGTTGGTGTTCAGAAAAGCTTGTCATCTTCCGGTGAAACTAGAGCACAAGGCCATGCGGGCTTTAAAGAAGTTGAATCTTGATTGGGATGTAGCTACTAACTTGAGAGTTGCACAATTGAATGAATTGGATGATTTCCTATACCATGCTTATGCAAGTTCGTCCTTGTACAAAGAAAAGATGAAATATCTTCACGACAAATACATTTGGAACAAAGAGTTCAAGGTGGGTGATCTTGTATTGTTGCTTAACTCAAGGTTGAGGATGTTTCCCGGGAAGCTAAAATCCAAATGGAATGGTCCTTTTGAAATTGTGGGTGTGACACCTTTTGGTGCATTAGACTTGAAGAACAAAACAAATAAAGTATTCCAAGTCAATGGTCACCGGGTGAAGCACTACTTGGGAAAAATTGGAGATAGCCACGTCGTCGCGACCATTCATTTCACTTGAGGGTATTCTACATCGTGCCGCGACGTAAAATCAGGTGCTTCTTGGAAGACAACCCAAGTTTCTTTACCTTTTCTTTTGTAGTTAGGTGCTATTTTTATTCTAACTTTATTTGAAGTGTGCTACATGGATGAGTGTGACTTACAGGAATTGTGGACAAAATATGGTTAAGTATTCAAAATTTGTGCGCACCGCACATTTCTATGTGCTATAGCAGAAGAGCATTGAGGCTGCACATTCCTCTTGCGGACCGCACAATTGAGATGTCAAAAATACCAACTCTCTGAAGTTTACGCTTGTCAGTGAAGAGGTCGATCTGTGACCGCACGTGAAATCTGCGGCTGCACCTGAAAATGTGCGGACCGCAGATGAAGTTCTGAGATGAGGCCCACAGGTGAAAGAGTGAGGACCGCACATGAAAATGTGAGGCCGCACTCGTCCTTCTTCCCCTTATCAAACAGTTGGTATAAATAGAGGAACATGGCCCATTTTATGCCTTTTCCCCTCTCTGAACGTAACACTGTGCTATGTTGATTTTCTTGGAGATTTCTGACTGTCTTCACACACCACCACCTTGATCATTCACTCATTATACTCATTTTATCTCATATGCTTCAATTTCAGGTTAGTATAATTTTTAGACTTTTTGTTCTTAGGCCATATGTTATCAGAGTTCAATTGTGTGTCTATGTGGGACAAATCTTAAATAGGTAAACTTGATACATGCTCTAATGGGGTTGGGTCAGTACAATTTCATGGTTTTAGAATGTTGACATGTCTAATTATGCGAGAAACTTAAAAACCTAAGTAGAAAAATTTGGTATGTACTTAACTTTTGAAATCTCTGGCTGCACTTGAATTTGTGCAGTCCGTAAATGTTGAATTTGGGAAACTTAGTGAAGAAACTACAGCCGCAAGTTAAAATGTACGGACTGCAAAATTCCCTTTGCGTCCACAGAACAACACATTTTCTGTCCTTAGAGAGTACTCACTTTGAGACTCCAATGTGCAGCCACAAGTCTAAGTTTGCGGACTGCAGAAATCCTCTTGCAGTGGCAGATTAGTCAATTCTCTGTCATCAGAGATTTAGCATTTTTGGAATTCAGAGGTGTGGCCACAAGTCCAATTGTGCGGACCGCACTTCTCTTCTACGGCCGTACAAAAAAAATGTGCGGTCCGTGAGTTCACATCTGCGGCCGCAAGTGATATTGTGCGGACCATAGATCACTTTCCCTACAAGCATGATTTAACTGTACACCCCCACTATGTCTCATGGCTTATCCGTTACTTACATGTCTCCAGTATATGTTTGAACATCAAATTTCAACTAACAATAACCTCTGCCTGATACAGACAAAGGTTCGATCTAGAGGACGAGGCGACACTTCAAAGAGGAGAGGCGAACCTTCTCGGGCCGAGGCAAAAGTGCCTTGCCCCTTATCCAGCAAAAGACAATAAGAAAGAAAGAAACAGGCGTGTTAGTTTGTATGAGCCCACCAATCAGTAGAATACCTGGTCCTCTATGAGGTTATGCTGAGAATGCTAATAAAGCTGTAAG
Source organism: Nicotiana tabacum (assembly GCF_000715075.1). NCBI lineage: Eukaryota > Viridiplantae > Streptophyta > Magnoliopsida > Solanales > Solanaceae > Nicotiana > Nicotiana tabacum. The sequence continues at coordinate 39,202,591 of NC_134086.1, forward strand.
TAAATGAGACACAAGATTTTTACGTGGCAAAATCCCAACTCAAGGGGACAAAAATGACGACCTACACCTGTAGGCTTTCAACTTCACTAACTTGTAAACACCTATTACAAGCCACTTTGTAATGACTCCATTACAAAGAATTCAACTCAACTAACTTGTGGTACTCTCACCATAAGCCACTTTGTCACTCTCTAGTTACAAACACTTTAACTAACTTGTGATACTCTTATCACAAGCCACTTTGTCACTCTCTAGTTACAAAGACTTTAACTTATAACTAAACATAGTCACAACATAAACTCAGAGAGTTTACGGATTTTACAAGAGGGTTCCTAATCAACGCTTCTGGCTAAGCAGTTTAGGAGATACAATAAGAACAATCACAAAGTTACAATTCAACTAAGGACAACAAAATACTAACTTTAGGACTTGGTCCGTAGTAGCGTTTAACTTTGTTCTTCAAGCTCATGAGAATTAATTTCTCTGTTGTGGAAAAGGCTTGAATGAGAAACAGAAGTGTTCAAGTGATGTTTTGATATAAACTCCTTGTTTATACACCTTGATGACACCATTTGAAATGATGTAAGCACTTTAGTTAGTCAAGGAATAAGTGGGCACTGGAAGCTGTGTAGTGCAGGCAGAAACAATGTAGGCAGTCACGTTGCTTACAAATGTGTCCCATTGAATTCGTATTGCTATGAGGGAACAACAAAGGTATCATGTCCTTATTTGGTTCTCTATCCCTTGAAGCTATAGCAGTTCATATTGAGCTGGAATCCATTAACTTGCAGTGTAGCCCAAGTCTGTCAGGTTCCCTATCTAGTTCTTGACAACGTTTGTTAGATCATCAAAACATAAGTCAAAGACATTGAAAATCTATCAATTTATCTCTTTTTGATGATGACAAACTTAAACAGATAACGTGTATTTAGAGCAAGATGAACCAGATAAAGTAATAGGAACTCATAAGTGTTCCCCCTGACTTTATGCCTTCCTTTTAGAATCATGTTCCTTTTTGATCATATATTCCCCCTTTTGGCATCATTAAAAAGAGACCAGCAGATAAATAGCATAAAGAACTCTAGCCGAGCTAACTCATGCCACATATGTGCACACAACATGATAGAGAAGAGAAATATAAAATTTAAGCAATGAGATAATAAAAGAAGATATATTTTATATTAATAAAATTTAATATGCCTTTGCTTAAAAAGCAAGGGCAACATTGGACTGTTAAGGCGGGAGTAGTACTGTTTCATCCCAACCACATCAAAAAAAGAAAATAAAACATCTATCAAACAAAACAAAAAAACGTAAAAGGACATTTCCAGAAACTGGTCACTGAAGGGATACTTAGGGGGCACTAGGAGTAGAGGGATTAGAAGCTGCAGCAAGTGTTCAGAGAACAAGGTCTATTCGGGCATTGGCCGATTTTTTCTCATTGAGCAATTCTGCTTTCAGGTTCTCTACTTACGCCCTGAGATCAGCATTCTCCTTTGTGAAACAAGCTACTTCATCATTTGACGCCGGAACCCCTTGGGCTTGCTGACCTTCCAGAATAGCATTCCTAGCCTTCAACCGACGAATCTCCTCAGTTGCACTATTTTGAGCATTAATGAGCTGTGAGATGATTGATGTACTGCCTACCCCCCATTCTTTTCTATGCACTCACATTCATTCTTCCGATGTCGTCTGTGAGAAAGTCTACTTCTTAGTTCCCGCCTTGCCTTGCCCCAGTGGCACCTCAAAGAACTTAAACACTCGCGTAAGCAAAAACGCGGAGGGAAGGCCATGATTTACCATCTTTGAAGGTGCCTACCTTTTGCATGTGTTCAATCATAATAGCAGGAAGGCTTACAAGAGTAAAGCTATCCAGTTGCTCTATCAAGAACAGGTCAAACTTAGAAGTCACGGACCTCCTCTCAGCTCGAGGCAATAGAACTTTGTTTACAAATTCGAAAAGCAGCTGATAGACAGGGAGTAATGCCTTCTTATGGATATGGTCCCCCTTTTGGTTTGCATTGTCTTTTACCACGGCATTTCTGAAGTTAAACTGACACACATCCTTTACACTGGACATACCAACTGTAGGAACCTTAAGAATCTCTCCAAGCAACTTTACATCGAACACGATATCTACTCCATTAACTAAAGCACAAATGTGGTAGGTCTCAACAGGAAAAAGGCTAGCAAAGAAGCTTTGTACCTCATCCTCATACACCTTAGGTGCATCTATTTGGAACAGATGCACCCATCGTTGAAACTCAACCATTTCAAGAACTTGATACATACCAGCCATCTCAGAGATTGCTGGGTCAAAAGTACGACCCAGCAGAACCTTTTGATGCCTTAGGCGTTCTGAAATGGAACTTCCTTCACTCCTCAGTCTCTTCACATAACCAGGTTCGTGAACAGTTTCAGACTTGCATTTGCTGGACTTCCCACCACTTGATTTCTCTTTTCCCTTAGATTTGGTTAACACATCCTCATTAAACAGTAAGGACTCACTCACAACATCCTTCAACTTGGAACTAGGGGTTGAAACTCTTTCTACTAAAGCGGGCTGCTTCTTCTTCTAGGACCGTCTCACAAAAGAACCAGGTTCCTCTAGTGTTTTCTCTTCCACTTCTACCACAGGGACCGCTTTAACACATACTGGCACATTATCTTTCACCAACCTCCTCCTTTGCTTCTTACTACTTTTTCTGCTCTTTTGAAGGGCAGAGTCATAGGCTACCTTAGCTTGCAACCTAGTTGTGGGTCGCTTGGTGGAAGACTCAGGAGTGGACACCACCCTTCGCTTGACTATAAATGCATCAAGAGCCAGGTTGTCTAAATCCTCCTCATCACTGGACCTCATCTCAGGTGTCTGTATGTCCAAAGACACAACAGCAAATGCAGGAGTAGAACTGTCCTGGGAATGTGAACCCTGACCTAGGTCCTCCGGAGAGGGGCCAGGTTCCTCATGTGAGGGCCTAGTAGTTTCTGCTAGTGCAGCGCCTTCAACAGTTATAATGGCCCTTTCGTCTCCCATACCATGTACCTCATTTTTCTGAGAGATGATCTTATGCAGTACACCATTAACAGATACCACAAAGACATTTACAACATTTTCTTTCCTAATCGGTACTACTCCACCACGGAATATGTAGCAACAATGGCGGAACCCTTTGTGAGCTCAGGGTTTTGACCTTGTTCTCCACTTGTTCTTTGATTAGTCAGAACCTCAGAAGATAGAGAGAACAGATCAACAATTTTAGGGGTTTCTGAAATAAAAAGAGATGGAGAATTTAGGTGAGGTGTGATTTCAGCAGGGAGAGTATGAGTGGTTATAAAAGACTCAGAAGGGATGGAGGACTCCAAAGGTTTTTCAGTAATAAGTATGACTGAGGCAGGGAGGTCGGAGTTTGTATCAGCCATGGAAAGATGGAGTGAAGGTGCTTTGGGAAGTTCTAATGGAGGACTTATGGTTTATGGAGACAGAGAGGGGTTTTATTAAGAATGGATAATTATGAACAGAGAGATAGGGACCAGTTCTGAAATGATGGTTGGGCATGGAGAAGTGCAATGTTTCAGAGGGAGATGGAACGATTTGAAGTGAAGAGACGTGACAGCAGAGTCTGAAAAGTTGGATGACATGGCAGTTGTGTTTTGTGCCTTTTTAAGACGTGTATTAGAGGATGCACAAAACTACTAACCTTTGGTACAAGAACCAGGTTCTTGACCTATTATTTGAAAGTATCAATCCTCTTTTATCATCTATGCACTGTATCTACATCTTTTATACTCATAATGCGTGTTTACCTGCAATGGTATTGAAGTGAGTTAGACATGGCCAGAAAACACTTTTAGCTAATTTTTGCTGAAGGTAATTTTTATAGCCAAATAATGAGGAATCAGGTTCTCAATTGGGCTTTAAAAGCCCCAACTTCACTCTGTTTCTTTCAAAATGTTCCCTATTTAATGCCTTGGTAAAGATGTCTGCAATTTGGTCTTCTGTGCTACAGAACTTCATATATATCAATCCTTTCTCCATATTGTCTCTCAGAAAGTGATGCCTCACATCAATATGCTTGGTCCTTTTGTGTGGAACTGGATTCTTGGCCATGTTGAGTGCGCTGGTGTTATCACATAGAAGGGGCACACTCTTAGTGAGTACCCCAAAGTCCTCCAATTGTTGCTTAATCCATAAAAGTTGTGCACAGCAGGATGCTGCGGCTATATATTCTGCTTTAGCTATTGAAAGAGCCACTGAGTTTTGCTTCCTTGTGCCCCAAGAGATAAGACATGAACCTAGGAAGTGAGCCATTCCAAAAGTGTTTTTCCTATCCACAAGATAACCTGCATAGTCTGCATCAGCATATTCAATGAGATTAAAATTGTCACCTGAGGGATAATAAAGAACCAGGTCTTGTGTTCCTTTAAAATATCTCAGAATTCTTTTGGCTGCCTTCAAATGAGATTCTTTGGGATTTGATTGAAACTTTGCACATCGCCCCACACTAAAGATAATATCAGGTCTACTTGCAGTAAGATAGAGAAGACACCCAATAATGCCTCTATTCATGGTTTGATTCACAGGAGGACCAGTTTCATCCATGTCCAGTCGAGTGGCCGTAGCAATGGGAGTGTCTATCACCTTTGATGCTTCCATATCAAACCTCTTCAAGAGCTCCCTGATGTATTTTTGCTGACAAATGAATGTACCCTTTGGGGACTGTTTTACTTAAAGACCCAAGAAGAATTTCAGTTTCTCCCATCATACTCATTACAAACTCACTTCCCATGAGTTTTGCAAATTCTTCACACAGAGAATCAGATGTTGCCCCAAAAATGATATCATCAACATAGACATGAACAATGAGCAGGTTCCTTCCCCGTTTCTCTAGGAATAGGGTGTTGTCAAGTTTCCCTCTTTTAAAGCCATTTTCCAAGAGGAACTTTGATAGCCTTTCATACCAAGCTCGAGGAGCCTACTTCAGCCTATACAATGCTTTGTCCAGTTTAAACACATATTTAGGATGTTCATGACATTTAAACCCTGGAGTTTGCTTTACATAGACTTCTTCCTTAAGAAGTCCATTCAGAAATGCACTTTTGACATCCATTTGGAACAAGGTGAATTCCATACGAGATGCAAAAGTGATTAGAATTCTAATAGCTTCCATGCGAGCGATCGGAGCAAACGTTTCATCATAGTCAATCCCTTCCTCCTAATTGTAGCCTTGAACCACTAGCCTGGCCTTGTTCCTTGTGGTATTTCCATGTTCATCAAGCTTGTTCCTGAATACCCACCTGGTTCCTATAATGGTTCGATCTGAGGGTCTGGGTACCAGGTGCCAGATGTTGTTCCTTTCAAACTGATGTAACTCGTCTTGCATGGTTTTAATCCACTCTACATCTTTCAAGGCTTCCTTGATATTCGTGTGTTATATTTGGGAGAGAAAGGCTAAGAAGGCAAGTGAATTTCTGGCTTTTGACCTAGTTTGTACTCCGGAATCTAGAGGGGTAATTATGTTGTCAAGTGGATGAGAGCTTTTATGTCTCCAGTTAGACGTCTGAGGTTCATTTAGAGAGAGTGTGGGTACATTTGACTAGTTTTCCTATGTACCTCTCTCAGGTGCTAGTGGAGTACCCTGAACTGCATTAACCACTCTTTCTTTAGCTTCAGTAGTTGTAATTAAAGTACTTGGTTCCATTGAAGATGAGGCAGTATTGTCTTCACTCAGCTCTTTTACTTGGCTCATCATATCTGCCTTTCCATTTATCATGTCAATGACTTCACCAGGGACTAGTAAGGGTTCTCCATCTTGATCTTCTTCAGCACTCTTCTCATAGGATGGATAAGACTTATCAAAAATAATATGAACACTTTCCTCAACACATTGAGTCCTCTTATTATATATCTTGTATGCTTTGCTTTGAGAAGAGTAGCCCAGAAATATTCCTTCATCACTTTTGGCATCGAATTTACCAAGCTGATCCTTTCCATTATTAAGAACATAGCATTTGCACTCAAATGTTCTTAGGTGAGTCAGCTTGGGTTTCCTTCCATTCAGCAATTCGTATGGGGTTTTGTTCAGGAGGGATCTGATCATGCACCTGTTCACCAAGTAGCAGGCAGTGTTGACTGCTTCAGCCCAGAAGTTCTTTGCGATTTCACTGTCGATTAGCATTATTCTTGCCATCTCTTCCAGAGTTCTGTTCTTCCTTTCCACTACTCCATTTTGCTGGGGATTTCTGGGAGCTGAGAAGTTGTGGGCGATGCCATTTTCATTGCAGAGCTCATCAAATTTGGCATTGTAAAATTCTGTTCCATGATTTGACCTAATGCATGCAACTCTAGACTACATCTTCACCTAGATTTTCTTCACAAAGGCCACAAACACCTCAAAGGTTTCATCTTTAGTTCTAAGAAAAAGAGTCCATGTTTTTCCCCCTCTGCTTTGCACTCTCATAGGACCACATAGGTCCATATGCAAAAGCTCTAGTGGCTTTGAGGTGCTCATATCCCTTTTAGACTTAAAAGAGGAATTCACATGTTTTCCTCTAGCACAAGCATCACAAATTTTTTGCACCTTTAACTTTGACATGGGCAGACTATGGACCAGGTCCTTCTGAATTAGTTTGTTCAGAAGAGAAAATCTTGTGTTCCCCAGTCTTCTGTGCCACAGTTCAGCATCATCATCAACAGTTTTTAGACAACTCAGATCACCACTTTGTAAGGACTCGAAATCAACAACATAGATGTTCTTGTATCTCTTGGCCACAAGTACCACTTCACCAGTTACCAGATCAGTAACTGTACATATCTTGGACAAAAATTCCACCTTGTTTCCTTTATAATAGATCTGAGAGACACTCAAGAGACTGTACTTAAGGCCATTGACATAGTACATATTTTCAATAGAATGAGTGAGTGTAGAATGTACTCCTTTTTCCTATTGCCAAAGGATATATTCCCTCCTTGCAGGGCTTTTAGTGAAAGAAAGTCCATGGTGTTCCCAGTCATGTGCTTTGAACATCCACTATTCATGAACCATTGTTGATCGCTTCCTTTCACTATTCCCTGCACAATAAGATCAAGAGTTAGTTTTAGGAACCCAAGCAAGTTTGGGTCCCTTGTAGTAGGCAAGAGGATGAATAAGAGCTCTCTTAGTCCATGCAGGTAATGTGGGCTTTTTGTGAGTGGAACCTGATCCCTCTTTTGTAGTCACTTTTTCAGCAAACACTTTGTTTTTCTGAACAGATTGAACCCTGGCCTAGCAATTTTCTTTGAAGTGGCCATTGTTCCCACAATGGGTACAAAGCCAATTATCATAAATAGTGACGTACTTGTTGTGAGGGTTGTAAGGAGTTTTCTCCCTTTGGAACCGTATTCCCTGCCTGTTCCCACCATTATTAGTGTACATGGCAGTGATAGCTTCTGAGGACTAGGTCCACTTTAGAAACTTTTCAAGATCATTTTTTACTCTTTCCAGATCAGTTTGGAGGTGCTTGTTTTTCTCAGTTTCAACACACATCGTAGTTATCACAGCTTTCAACTCATTTTCAAGCCTAATGTGTTCCTCACTGGCTATCTCTTTTCCTTTTCCAGAATTTCTAGTTTTTGACTTAGTCCCTGGTCTCTCTATTGTTTCCCTTAGGTTAGCAATTACTGCCAAGAGATCATTTCTTTCTTCTTTGAAGTTTTTAATTGTTTCCTTATGGTCAATAACTACAACCACTAAGTCGTCTCTAGTTTGTTCAACTTCTCCTAGTTCTAAGGTCAAGGAATCCCTATCCTCCACAAGACTATGATAGGCATCAATCAATACACTAGCTAAAGACATGAGTTTCTTAGGAGAGTAGGATCTCAGATTTCTCTGAACATCCCTGAAATTTACCTCATTGTTGTCATCGTCTTCATCATCATCTGATTGAGCCATCAAAGCAAAAGTTGAGTCATATTCATTTTCCTCGCCTTCAACTGCCATCATGGGACTATCACCAGCATCAATTTCATCTTCAAACTCACCAGAGGAATCTCCCCATGCTGCAAGAGCCTGTTTCACCACATTGTCAGCAAATCTCTTTCTTTTGAAGTCCTTGAAAGGAACCCAGTTCCTCTTAGCTGCCTTTTCAAGGTTGTTCTTGGAGAATTCTTGCTTCAAGAGAGGACAGTCTTTGATAAAGTGTCCAAGCTTTCCACACTTATGATAGAGATCATAGTTTTTTTGGTTTGATAGAGCTACCCCTTTTTAGCATTTCTCCATTTCTTTTGACCATCTTCTGAAATCTTTTGGTTAAGTAAGCCATGTCACTGTCTTCCTCACTTGAGTCATTGCTATCAGCTTTGAGTACCAGGTTTTTTTCTTTCTTTGGTTCTCTTCTTTCACTGTCTATCTTCCTCTTCATCTCGTAGGTCTTCATATTTCCAACCAGCTCTTCTATGGTTAGCTCCTGCAAGTGTCGCAAGCGGAGATTCTATTATATTCTTCAGGTCCTATTCCCATACCAGAATCTTCTTGGCACGAAAATTCTTCTCCACAGCTTTCCCATCTGCGTCGGTGTATTCTTTAATGGTTTTTGACATTGAAAATAGAAGTTCTTCCAATACCTTTGTTGGAACATAAGGACCATCACATATGACATCCCATAGCTCAGAATCCTCAGCCATGATAAAATCATGCATTTTTGTTTTCCACCACCCATTGTATTGTCCATTGAACCTGGGTGGTCGGTATGTAGATTGACCTTCTTCAAAATTTGGTGGAGTAGCCATAAGGATCCTTCCTAGGTGTTAGCTTGATAGGAGGAACCTGCTCTGATACCAATTGTTAGTTTGTATGAGTCCACCAATCAGTAGAGTACCTGGTCCTCTCTAATTGTTCTAGCAGTAGATCGTCATTAAGTAAAGAACACAGAGGATTTTTACGTGAAAAAATCCCAACTCAAGGGGACAAAAATCACGACCTACACTTGTAGGCTTTCAACTTCACTAACTTGTAAACACCTATTACAAACCACTTTGTAATGACTCGATTACAAAGAATTCAACTCAACTAACTTGTGGTACTCTCACCACAAGCCACTTTGTCACTCTGTAGTTACAAAGACTTTAACTAACTTGTGATACTCTTATCACAAGCCACTTTGTTACTCTCTAGTTACAAAGACTTTAACTTATGACTAAATCAAGTCACAACATAAACTTAAAGAGTTTACGGGTTTTACAAGAGGGTTCCTAATCAACGCTTCTAGCTAAGCTATTTAGGAGATACAATAAGAACAATCACAAAGTTACAACTCAACTAATGTGATGACCAAAAAGGGGTCATCACCTGTTTCTAATTGAAATCTATGTTTCCGAGGCCCCGTAAACCTCATTTAGAGTCGCCTCGATTTGTATGCGCAGTCAGGGTGCGTAATCGGAAAGCTTAAATGTGAAATCTTATGAAATATTGCTAAGTTTTGACCTCGAAACGAATAAGTTTGACTCCGGTCAATATTTTGGGTAAACGGACCCGTGATTTGACGGTCCCGAAGAGTCCGTAGGAAAATATGGGACGTGGGCGTATGCTCGGAATCAAATTCTGAAGTCCCATGCTCGAGTTATGAATTTTAAGTGAAATTATTTTCTGAAAATGTTTAAAGAAAATTGAAATGAAAACTGATGTGAAATGTCACGACCCAAACCAATGGGACACGACGGGCACCCGGTACCTTACTCAACTGAGTACCAACGTAACATATCTTTCTTATTACATTATCATATACACATGACATACGGGCCTAATAGGGCAACATGATCTTTTATAAACTCAAAACATAGGCCGACAAGGTCGTACAATCTTTCACGTACGAGACATATGTCTACAAGCCTCTAAGAGTACATAAATGTCATAAAGGTCGGGATAGAGTCCCGCCATACCAAACAATACACGTCTAAATCATACTAACCAAATAAGCAACTCCGAAGCAAATGGAGCGCACCAACATCTTCCGCTGAGCTGATAGCCTATTTGGAGGGCTCTCAACCTGTCTATCGGTACCTGCGGGCATGAAACGCAGCGTCCCAGGCAAAAGGGACGTCAGTACGAATAATGTACCGAGTATGTAAGGCACATAAATAAGTACATAAGAGACATGGAAGAAATATAGAGTACATGACTCAACCTGTAAGTCTGAATAACTTTGTAAATCATAAATTACTTTTAGAGTCATGCATATGTGTATGAATGTCATGTCGTGCATAGGTACATGTTTCATAACATTATCAGCCTCTGAGGGCATCCCATCATATCATATCGGTCATTGTGGGCAAAATCATCATCGATGCCAACTGATCAGGTGTTGGTGCGTATATAACGCCATAACCTTTCACATATCCCATATACATATATATATATATATATATGTACATATATATATATGTACATATATATGCGTATATAACGCCGTTTGAGTACATAAATATATATATATATATATATATATATATATATATATATATATATATATATATATATATATATATATGTGTGTGTGTGTGTGTGTGTGTGTGTGTGTGTGTGTGTGTGTGTGTGTGTGTCACTATGGGCAACATCGTCATTATATACCAGCTGATCAGGTGGTGGTGCGTATATAACGCTGTAACCCTTTCCCATATCCCATATACATATATTTACATATATACGTGTATATAACGCCATCTGGTCATGGGTCAATGCATATGAATGCAATGCATGAAAAGTACGTCAATAAAATCATTCGGAATGTCATAAGACCATTTTTCCTCTGAGTAATATCATAAAGTAAACTCTTTTCAACTTTCGTATTTTTTCTGAGACCCATGAACAGATGATAAAATATTATGACACACGAAAATTCAAGAACATAGATATCTCTAATACTTCTATGAATAGAATCATTTATGGAATTTGTGCATTTGCACGTTTCGTTCGTATCGTATGGATCATGTCAGAAGAAAGAAAGGATAGCCTTAACATACCTGTTCCCGAAATTATTTAAATGAATCTGCTTCTGCGAAATATGAATGAAACTTAAACTTGGACAAACTCAAATTTCGGACAACTACTCTGCCCTTAACGTTTTTCAGAAAGGAATTTGGTTAAGGGGTGAATTGTTGTGACATTCTTTCCACCTTCACGTTTTTGGTCATTAACAGAATGTTAAAGTTGTTCCTTGGTCTTGAAAATGAGATGTTTTATCTCTTTTATATTGAATAAGCTTTCTACAAAGTCTTGATAAGAATTTTTAAGCCTTTGACACATGGAAAAGGTTATAGACGAATCACCTTAATTTAATAAGGGGGGCTGCTGCCACGTATGTACTTGGGAAGATTATTTTATTTATCCACTTATTAGTTAATCGGGTAATATTTCGTTACCCAGTCATTAATCTATTACCCGCATAATTTAAGAATTATCACAAATTACTTAAAATTCTATTTATTTTCAAAATACTTCATATATACTTTATATATTATACTACCGTGGTCATATGGTACCTTACATAGTAGTAGTTCATAATTATCGTGTATTATCGCTCGACCCGTATTTTATTCCAAATTGATCACTTTCAACAAAACTTGTTTTCTTTAATCCGTGTACCCCCTTATTCTTCATAACACTTATTTATTGCTTGCTATAAATAGCGCAAGTACATTAACGTCAAGATGATCTCATCCCCGAGTCTTACATCGGTTAACTGAAAATAAAATGTTAACGTACAATACTTTAGGGTGCAACATCGTCGTAACTTAATACTGCAAAATGTGACATCACCGTAATGTAATACTGCAGGATGTGACATCTCACTTCCGGGCTCTCATTAATTTATTTATGGCGTATTTTCATGTACGAAAATATGGGGTGTAACATCATTCCCCCTTTGGAACATTCGTCCTCGAATGTTGACTGATGCGCTTATCATTCTCATATCTCATAGCTCTTACGAATACTTTAGTAGTCCTCTTACCATCTAGGCAACTGTTCTGTGAATAAGTCCAAAGGCCAGGGTATTCCCCCCTTTAGGCCTCTTTCCCATGCCATGACCTGTGATCAAATACTTTCCAATCTCATAGTTGTTGCTACCTCCCATCATGCAGCTTCTACGATACTGACCTTCTACGTGCCCTTATGCAACTCTCCTTTCTTTTTTCCTCTATTTTTTAGCCAATCCTGAAGTTCTTTGCTTGGTATTTTGTAGAACTTACAAATACTGCTATATCTTATTTTATAGACATGGTTATCCATTCGTATAACTTTACTACATCTATATAGGTCATACTATACCATAACACTTACCTCGATTTCTCTTTACTGAGGTCTGCTACCCAATCTCATGTTACTTTTATTGCTTATCTCATACGTATAAATCTTTGTCCTCTAATGCCTCCACATTACTGTTCATCTTTAAGAATGACGGTCTAATCTCTTCTCATACTTTATAACTTTTATCCATCCATTATTGATTCACCTTAATTTTGATCCATAATCCACCCTTGATAACTTAACGTTTTATGTAATATTGCTGCTAGGATTCATGTTTTATCGAGGAACATCTGAAGTGATTAGATTGATCCACCTGGGGCGATACCATGCTTTCATAACCGTATCTCACAGCATCCCAATGTGATTTACTTATATGGGTATTTTAATCTCGTACAATCCATGAAATCCTCTTCAATCATTACTCACTTGAAAGCCTAAACGTCATCCTTTATCCATCACAATTATACCCTCATTGTACTATCAGGGAAGCATTCCATCTTTTCTAAATGCTACTAGTCTTAGACTCCTTTGAGTTTATTCAGGCTATACTGAGCTTTCTATAACTTAGAGAACCTATCAGCTCTTCTTGTTTTCATGGGCTTAATCCCGAGGACTTATCCATTCTCGTCACCTTCTCACTCGCCTTTTTCTTATCCTTACTCCTGTCTTCCTAAAACCTTGTCGCTCTACCATACTTTATCTTGCAACCTACACATATCCATTTATACTACTTGCAACCTTTCTTCAACTTGCTCGCACCATAGATTTCCTTATGTTATTCTGGAATATCAAGCAAGACGTCACATCATCTCTAACTCTTCTATACATTTTTAACTACACCTCTTGATACGTAGAAACCATAGGCTGGAAGATATGCCACTAATGATGCCGCTATCATTCCTGGATATTGAATCCCCGTACTTATAACCTTCTATACGAACTATGGACTATTCATAACTTTCTGCATTTTAGTATTTCGTACGTTGTTCACTTTTACCTTACTTACTTAAAATCCCATCTCATATCTTCTATCTCTTTCGTAACCTCCCTTCCACCTATGTGTACTTCACGTCCATAACTTGAAGCTCTATTATAATACTCGCACCTCTGTTACATACACAATCCGGTGGGAGTTTCGTACTGACTTCTTATGAGGCTGGTACTTCTTCTAACTGGCTTCTTTGTAAAGCCATTATTGATTATGGTTGTTGTTACGAGATTGTTGTTACATGACCATTTCCTCTTTAGGTCGTTGTGCTTAGGTTGAAGCCTTATTTCTTGTTTCCTCAGCTAGTCTCTCTTTCTAGTACTTAGGGAGAACCCTTGACCCTCGTAAAGCTGTGAGCTTATTAAAGACTTTTGATGTCCTTCCTTGCCTGAAACTATCCGTAGTTGCTTACCTCCATGCCCTTGTGCTTGTAGGGTTGCTTCTAAACTGACATTTTGATTGCCTTCCTAGTGACACTTTCTTTATCCCTGTAACACACATACGGTACCTTTAACCACCCCAACTCCTCCTTGAATATATCTCAAGTATTATAATGACATTACTACGAGGCTGAATTCTTCATGTTGGGGTTTACTACATTCATCTTGCATGATCTGTTGATTTGTCCGTAACTTCTTGTTTAGCCAAAACTGGGATCTTCCTGACCAATTACTAACTACTCATTGGCCTATTCTCATATCGATATTCCTCATAATCTTTCTTGGGTTATTTCCTTTGTCTTAACTTACATCTCACACTGGCTCCTTATTTATCAAAAATATCCCGGGCAGGAACCCTTACTTTCTTTTCTTGGTGTCGTGCTTACATAATATTGTGGAATCATAGCATATATGTAACATTTGAATAAGTACAATTACATGCCTTTCTTATTCTTATTGCGTTCTTCCTTTATCATTCTATAGTCACTAGAACCACTTAATTCTGACTTAATATCACATCACTCCATATTCCCTCCTTTTGGGGTGTACTAAAAGCTGAAGACACGAGAATCTACCTATAGATGTTTTACCTCTTCATCTTTGGCATCTTTTCACATCATCGATGACCCTTACTCGCCTTGCGGAAATCCTTATGTACCCAGGATAACAAAATTCCTTACTCACGAGGGTGATACTTAGTGTAACTATCACATACAATCCCTTAAGCTTAACTTTGCTCACATTGGTTGCTTTAGGGAAGCGTCTTCTTGAATAACCATTCTCTGAGTTTCTCATGAATCTTCCTCTGTGGTCTATTCTATTATCGCCAGAATGCAATATGAAGTTCTCATGATGCCGGCCACCATCAAATCATTCATTCCCTAATTCATGTTTAGTTTATCTTTTTCCACCAGTCCATGCTAACTTCTATTATTCTGGGGTCTAACTTTTTCTTCTGAATCACATTAGCATCACGAACTTGTTTCTCGAAGTGAGGATATGATTTTATGGCCTACACTCTTTTGTTACCTCAAGGCTTGTCACTTCTCATCTTTTTCTTCACTTGACAATCAACTTTGGAATACTGTCATCTTTTTGGCCTACCGTTGTCATCCATGTATCACATCTTACTCTTAATGCTTCATTAGCTCTCTTCTTATTTCCTGAGAACATTTCTATCTATTACTTTATTCTGAAAACTTCAATGAGATATTCTTTTGCTTTTAGCTTCTCTTTGCACCATCCACTGGTTCTTTGGGTTGCCTAGCATTATTTCTCTACTAGGGACGGGAGACATACTAAGATAATATTTATCCTTTTTAGGCTTCCAGTGCCTGTCTTTGTAGTACTCATGTCTAGCTGTACTATTTTAGAGTGCACCATCTAGGTATCTCATAAGGAGATCTATTATCACCTTTTTAATATCCTTCCGAAATGTAAATTAGCGCAACCATCCATCCATCATTTTGGGTTACTCTAACCCCAGTCGGATCCTACTATCCCATCATTCTCTTAAACCATATCCGCTAGCTCCCATAGGGCATGACTGAGATAAGTGTGGCAGATTAAACGTACATCTGTTACTATTGAAGGTAACTCAAAATGCTTATATCTCCCTTCCTGAATGATAAATAATAATAATCTTTATTAACTGGGTACCTCGTACCCTTCTTCACCTTGTTTTTTTTACTTGCTGGAACCTATGTCTAACTTCTGATTCTATTATTCCTTTTTACCGTAAGAGTGGATAAGTATTCTTTCCTTAAATCTCCTTATCAAGAACCTTACACCTTTTAGTACATGTATGATCTGCTGAAGACCTCTCATTTACTCATCATAAGCAAGAGGCAAAAAAGGAGTTCCTCTAACTCAAAACTTTCACGCTATATCTCTTATCGATCATCTTTTTGAATGTAGGTATCATCCTATTACGAATAGAAGTTCGGAATTTGTATTCTTATAAGTGAGCTCTACCACACGATCTAGAGTACGAAGAAAGAGTGACAATCCTAAATGCCCTATAGCCTCCTGCTTATAAGTGTGGTGCACGATACACCCATAAACAAGACTCTACTAGACACACCTCGTAGACTTCCTAGGACATAACTGCTCTGATACCACTTTTGTCACAACCCAAACCGATGGGACATGACAGGCACCTGGTACCTTACTCAACCGAGTACCAACGTAACATATCTTTCTTATTACATTATCATATACACATGACATACGGGCCTAATAGGGCAACATGATCTTTTATAAACTCAAAATATAAGCCGACAAGGCCGTACAATCTTTCACGTACGATACATATGTCTACAAGCCTCTAAGAGTACATAAATGTCATAAAGGTCAGGATAGAGTCCAGCCATACCAAACAATACCCGTCTAAATCATACTAACCAAATAAGCAACTCCGAAGCAAATAGAGCGCACCAACATCTTCCACTGAGCTGATAGCCTATTTGGAGGGCTTTCAACCTGTCTATCGGGACCTGCGGGCATGAAACGCAGCGTCCCCAGGCAAAAGGGACGTTAGTACGAATAATGTACTGAGTATGTAAGGCACATAAATAAGTACATAAGAGACATGGAAGAAATATAGAGTACATGACTCAACCTGTAAGTCTGAATAACTTTGTAAATCATAAATTACTTTTAGCATCATGCATATGTGTATGAATGTCATGTCGTGCATAGGTACATGTTTCATAACATTATCAGCCTCTGAGGGCATCCCATCATATCATATCGGTCATTGTGGGCAAAATCATCATCGATACCAGCTGATCAGGTGGTGGTGCATATATAACGCCATAACCTTTCACATATCCCATATACATATATATACGTACATATATATGCGTATATAACGATGCGTATATAACGCCAATTGAATACATACGTATATACGCGTATATAATGATGTTTGAATCATATTTTAGCCACTATGGGCAACATCGTCATCATATACCAGCTGATCAGGTGGTGGTGCGTATATAACGCTGTAACCCTTTCCCATATCCCATATACATATATTTACATATATATGTGTATATAACGCCATCTGGTCATGGGTCAATGCATATGAATGCAATGCATGAAAAGTACGTCAATAAAATCATTCGGAATGCCATAAGACCATTTTTCCTCTGAGTAATATCATAAAGTAAACTCTTTTCAACTTTCGTATTTTTTCTGAAACCCATGAACAGATGATCAAATATTATGACACACGAAAATTCAAGAACATAGATATCTCTAATACTTCTATGAATAGAATCATTCATGGAATTTGTGCATTTGCACGTTTCGTTTGTATCGTATGGATCATGCCAGAAGAAAGAAAGGATAGCCTTGACATACCTGTTCCCGAAATTATTTAAATGAATCTGCTTCTGCGAAATATGGACGAAACTTAAACTTGGACAAACTCAAACTTCGGACAACTACTCTGCCCTTAACGTTTTTCAGAAAGGAATTTGGTTAAGGGGTGAATTGTTGTGACATTCTTGCCACCTTCACGTTTTTGGTCATTAACGGAATGTTAAAGTTGTTCCTTGGTCTTGAAAATGAGATGTTTTATCTCTTTTAGATTGAATAAGCTTTCTACAAAGTCTTGATAAGAATTTTTAAGCCTTTGACACATGGTAAAGGTGATAGATGAATCACCTTAATAAGGGGGGCTGCTGCCACGCTGCCACGTATGTACTTGGGAAGATTATTTTATTTATCCACTTATTAGTTAATCGGGTAATGTTTCGTTACCCAGTAATTAATCTATTACCCGCGTAATTTAAGAATTATCACAAATTACTTAAAATTCTATTTATTTTCAAAATACTTCATATATACTTTATATATTATATTACCGTGGTCATATGGTACCTTACATGGTAGTAGTTCATAATTATCGTGCATTATCGCTCGACCCATATTTTATTCCAAATTGACCACTTTCAACGAAACTTGTTTTCTTTAATCCGTGTACCCCCCTTATTCTTCATAACACTTATTTATTGCTTGCTATAAATAGCGCAAGTACATTAACGTCAAGATGATCTCATCCCCGAGTTTTACATCGGTTAACTGAAAATAAAATTTTAACGTACAATACTTTAGGGTGTAACATCGTCGTAACTTAACACTGCAAAACGTGACATCACCGTAATGTAATACTGCGGGACGTGACATCTCACTTCCGGACTCTCATTAATTTATTTATGGCGTATTTTCATGTACGCAAATATGGGGTGTAACATGAAAGTAATGGTATCGGGACCGTATTTTGGTTCCGGCGCCCGATACAGGTCTTATATATGTTTTGAATCACTCCTGTAAAGTTTGGTTAAAAACGGACGTAGTTTGACGTGATCCGGACCCAAATTGGGAAAATTGATGTTTAAAAGGAAATCTGTGAAATTTCATGGATCTTGAGGCTCAATTCGATGCTCATAATGTTATATTGGTGATGTGATCACACGAATAGGTTCGTAGGGTGTTTTTGAGGTAGTGTGCATGCTTGGTTTAGAGTTTCGAGGGCTCGGTGAGTTTCTAGTAGGTTCCGGAATGCCTTAGGCTTAAAAAGATCAGATGTTGCAGGTTCAGGAAAATATTGCAGGCCTCTGAACCCTTTGGCGTGGCCCGCGAGGAAACGTGTGCGGCCGTGGAGGGGCCAGCGCGGTCGTGGTTGCCTTTGTGCTGTTCGTGGTGAATGCTGCACGGCCGCGGTCGGCCTTGCGCGGTCCGCGCGGGGCATAGATCCGCAGGCTTTCAGGAAGCCTGTGCGGCCGTGGTCCTTCTTGCGCGGTCCGTGGTGGGAGCTTCATAGAGTTATAAATACACGTGAATTTCAGTTATTTTACACTTTTCAAAACCCCAAAACATAAGGGGCGATTTTTCAAACAACTTTTCTTCTCCGAAACGATTGATTCGAGCGGATTAGAGGTAGAATCAAGAGGTAAAGCTATAATTGAGACTTGAGTGGTGTTCAAGGCATCGAGGTAAGTGTTTGGTTTAACCCTAGCTTGAGAGATTAGGAGTTGAGTCATATTTTCTACTTGCTTCTTGTTGAGTACGATGTATAGGCAAGGTGACGAGTATCTATACGTTGGTGTCAGGCATGACCGTGGGTCTTAACTTGGAAGTTGTTGTGTTTTTGAATGACACCTTGTATACTTTAATTAATGATCCTCTATGATTAAGTATTTCCATTATTTGAACTGCGTACTAGCAAAGTGAGATTGGTTATAGCTGATTCTCCATTGCCGGGATGACTATTTCGATATCTTTGTTCCCTTGCCGGGAAGTTATTATATTTCTTATGTTCCCTTTGCCGGGATTTCTTGTAATTGTGTAATGAAATGGGAGCGGGTGGTTCGCCTACCACAAGATATTATGAAATGGAAGCGGGTGGTATGCCTACCACAAGATATTATGAAATGGGAGCGGGTGGTACGTCTACCACAAGATATTATGAAATGGGAGCGGGTGGTACGCCTACCACAAGATATTATGAAATGGGAGCGGGTGGTACGCCTACCACAAGATATTATGAAATGGGAGCGGGTGCTACGACTACCACAAGATAATATGAATTGGGAGCGGGTGGTACGCCTACCACAAGATTGATGAAATGAGAGTGGGTGGTACGCCTACCACAAGATATTATGAAATGGGAGTGGGTGTTAAGTCTACCACAAGATATTATGAAATGGGAGCGGGTGGTACGCCTACCACAAGATATTATGAAATAGGAGCGGGTGGTACGCCTACCACAAGATTGATGAAATGGGAGCGGGTGGTATGCCTACCACAAGATATTATGAAATGGGCGTGGGTGGTACGCCTACCACAGGATATAATGAAATGGGAGCGGGTGGTATGCCTACCACAAGATAGGAGAAATGGGATCGAGTTGCACGCATGCAACAAGAGGAAACTGAAAGTGAAAGTTGTCTTTATTTTCTTCAATTGTGATAGAGGTTATAGTGCTAGCTTCCTTATTATTCCCTGTTATTCTCTTTTAACTGCTATCCCCGAAGCATGTTCCCCTCCCCCAGCTTTAACTGCTTATTACTTGTTTACTTTTCCGCCATATATTATATAACTGTATAGGTTTATCTGGAGTCTGATCCTAGCCTCGTCACTACCTCGCCGGGGTTAGGCCAGACACTTACCAGCACATGGGGTCGGTTGTGTTGATACTACGCTCTGTGCTCTTTTGCACAGATCCAGGTTTTGGACAGCAGCAGTAGCACAGGAGCCAGCCTTTAGTCTAGTGAGACACTGAGGTAGTCTTGCAGGCATTCGCAAGCCCGACGTCTCCTCTATCTTTTATTTCCGTCTGTTATCTCATATATTCGAGACAAACAATTTATATTTTCTTTCAAACGGTTGTATTTAGCACTCTTAGAAGTTCGTGAGTAATGTGACACCAGTTCTTGGGTAGAGGCATATGTTGATTCTCGCATTATTGTTGAGTTTCTTTAAACTTAAGTCTTCCGCTTATTTATTTAATTTCGTTGCTTTCATGCTATCGCTGATAATTGTTAAAAGAAGTAATTGTTAATGAAGTAAGCAGTTAAGGATTGGCTTGCCTAGATCTCATTAGTAGGCGCCATCACGACTCCCGAGGGTGGAAAAATTTGGGTCGTGACACGAACGTGGTTTGGTTGGTTTCGGTATCAGTTGTCGAAGAGTCTGAGGGATCGGTACGGAGACATCTGTATTTATCCCCCAGAGGCTGCCGAGTTAGGAAAACTTCACTTTTGTTTGTTCTTGTCGTGCGGATTTGTTCCTCAAATGCTAATTGAACTTCTACTCTATTCTTCGTAGATGGCGAGGACACGCGCTTCCTCATCTACTACTCAGCATCCCGAGCCCCTTACAGCAGCTCCCACTAGGGGAAGAGGGCAAGGTCGAGGCCGTGCTAGAGGCCGAGGTAGGGGCAGAGCTCAGTCCCGAGCAGCGACACCAGTGGCGGAGCCTCAGGTTGATTTTGAGGAGGAGGTTCCAGCCCCAACAGTTCCGGTGGGCCCAGCTCAGGTCCCAGAGGGGTTTATTGCTACCCCAGTTCTTCAGGACGCTCTGGTTCGATTGATAGGCCTTATGGAGAGTGTTACCCGAGAAGGTTTGCTTCCTGTAGCACCAGCCACTTCTCAGGCTGGAGGAGGGGCTCGAACTCCTGCTACTCACACTCTGGAGCAGGTAGCTCCCCAGATTCAGGTTCCAGCGGTTCAGCCAGCGGTGGCAGTTCAGCCGGGTGTAGTGGCTCAGACCGGCGATGGAGTGGCTATGTCCGCCGATGCTTTGTGGAGACTGGACAGATTCACCAAGCTCTTTACTACTACTTTCAGCGGAGCTCCTTCTGAGGATCCCCAGGATTTCCTATACAGCTGCCATGAGGTTCTCAGGAACATGGGCATTGTTGAGACCAATGGGGTCGATTTTGCTGTATTTCGCCTATCTGGATCTTCCAAGACTTGGTGGAGGGATTATTTCTTAGCGAGACCAGCCGGATCGCTATCTTTGACATGGGAGCAGTTTTCAATGTTGTTTCTGGAGAAGTTTCTCCCCGTGACGCAGAGAGAAGCCTATCGGAGGCAGTTTGAGCGCCTTCAGCAGGGTTCCATGACGGTCACTCAGTATGAGACCAGGTTCATCGATCTAGCTCGCCATGATCTTGTCCTACTTCCCACCGAGAGAGAGAGGGTGAGAAGGTGTATTGATGGTCTCATTCAGCCTATTCTTCTTCAGATGGCCAAGGAGGCTGGGAGTGAGATTACATTTCAGGAGGCAGCCAATGTGGCCCTCAAAGTTGAGATGGTACTGTCGCAGGGAGGTGGTCATGGGTCGAATAAGTGGACCCGTCATTCGGGCAGATTTAGTGGTACCTCTTATGGAGGTAAAGATTCATATGGTAGAGGCCATCCTCCTAGGCCCTTTCAGTCAGCTCTTCAGGTCTCCCATGGTACTTCAGGTGGTCGTGGTTCTCAGATACACCATTCTGATCAGCAGCCTTACAGTGCACCATCAGCACCTATCAGTGCACCACCACTTTAGAGTTTCCAGGGTCGTCAGCCCCAGAAACCGAGGGCTTTTTTTACTTGTGGCGACATGAGGCACATTGCTAGGTATTGCCCTCGAGCTTCGAGCAGTTCTCCGCATCAGGGTTCTCGTGCTATGGTACAGGAACCAGATGTCCCACAGCCTGCCCAGCCAGCTAGAGGTGGAGGTAGAGGTCCTAGAGGTGGAGCTCAAGCCGCCAGAGGTGGAGGCCAACCAAAGAGGTAGTTCAAGGTGGTGGGGCCCAGCCCCGATGTTATGCACTTCCAGCCAGGCCGAGGCTGAGTCTTCAGATGCAGTCAT
Organism: Nicotiana tabacum; assembly: GCF_000715075.1. NCBI lineage: Eukaryota > Viridiplantae > Streptophyta > Magnoliopsida > Solanales > Solanaceae > Nicotiana > Nicotiana tabacum. The sequence goes on from NC_134086.1 coordinate 39,224,667, forward strand.
TACAGGTACTATACTGGTTTGCGATAGAGATGCTTCAGTGTTATTTGATCCAGGGTCTACCTATTTGTACGTGTCATCTTATTTTGCCCCGTACCTGGTCATGCCTAGTGATTCATTGAGTATTCCTGTTTATGTGTCTACACCGGTGGGGGATTCTATTGTAGTTGACCGAGTTCATCGTTCTTGTATTGTAGTGTTTTGGGGTCTTGAGACCCGTGTTGATTTGTTGCTTTTAGACATGGTCGACTTCGATGTTATATTGAGAATGGATTGGTTATCCCCGTGCCATGCTATCTTGGATTGCCATGCCAAGACCGTGACCTTATCCTTACCGGGTTTGCCCCTTTTAGAGTGGAAAGGGACCCCTGGTCATTCTACCCGTAGTGTTATCTCTTATGTGAAGGCTCGGCATATGGTCGAGAAGGGGTGTTTGACCTATTTGGCTTATGTTCACGATTCTAGTGTGGAGGTCCCTTCTATTGATTCTGTACCCATTATTTGGGAGTTTCCTGAGGTTTTTCCTTCAGACCTGTCGGGTATACTGCCCGACAGGGATATCAACTTTTGCATTGATTTGACTCCGGGCACCCAGCCCATTTCTATCCCGCCGTATCGTATGGCCCCGCCGGAGTTGAAAGAGTTAAAGGAACAATTGCAGGATTTCTTGAGAAGGGTTTCATTAGACCCAGTGTTTCGCCTTGGGGTGCGCCGGTGTTGTTTGTGAAGAAAAAAGATGGGTTGATGAGAATGTGCATTGATTACCGGCAATTGAACAAGGTTACGATCAAGAATAAGTATCCACTTCCGAGGATTGATGATTTGTTCGATCATCTTCAGGGAGCCAAGGTATTTTCAAAGATTGACTTAAGATCTGGCTACCACCAGTTGAGAATTAGGGCATCTGATGTCCCTAAAACAACTTTCCGCACTCGGTACGAGCATTATGAGTTCTTGGTTATGTCATTCAGGTTGACCAATGCCCCAACAACGTTTATGGAGTTGATGAACCGAGAGTTCAGGTCTTATTTGGACTTGTTCGTGATAGTCTTTATTGATGATATCCTGATATATTGCCGCAGCCAGGAGGAGCACGGGCAACACCTTAGAGTGGTTCTCCAGACTCTGAAGGATAGTCAGTTATATGCTAAGTTCTCGAAGAGTGAGTTCTGGTTGAGTTCAGTGGCATTCCTGGGTTACATTGTATCAGTAGAGGGTATTCAGGTTGATCCAAGGAAGATTGAGGCAGTCAAGAACTGGCCTAGACTAGCATCAGCTACATAGATTCAGAGTTTCTTGGGATTGGCAGGCTACTATCGTCGGTTCGTGGAGGGGTTCTCATCTGTTACAGCCCCGATGACTAGGTTGACCCAGAAGGGTGCCCAGTTCAGATGGTCGGACGAGTGTGAGGCGAGCTTTCAGAGGCTCAAGACAACCCTGACTACGGTGCCGGTATTAGTTTTGCCCATATGTTCAGGTCCTTACACCATTTATTATGATGCATCTCGCATTGGACTTGGTGCAGTGTTGATGTAGGATGGCAAGGTCATTGCCTATGCTTCGAGGCAGTTGAAGGTTAATGAGAAGAACTATCCAGTGTATATTGTAGTTGGCAGCCATTGTTCACGCATTGAAGATTTGGAGGCATTATTTGTATGGTGTGGCATGTGAGGTGTTCACGGATCATAAGAGTTTTCAGTATTTATTCAAGCAAAAGGAGTTGAATTTGAGGTAGAGGAGGTGGTTGGAGTTGTTGAAAGATTATGACATCACCATCCTGTATCACCCGGGAAAGGCCAACGTGATGGCTGATGCTTTGAGTAGAAAGTCAGCCAGTATGGGCAGTCTTACTTATATTCCAGTCGGTGAGAGGCCGCTTGCTTTGGATGTTCAGGCTTTGGCCAATCGATTTGTGAGGTTGGATATTTCTGAGCCTAGTCAAGTATTAGCTTGCACGGTCGCTCGTTCTTCATTATTGGAGCGTATCCGTGATCGGCAGTTTGATGATCCCCATTTGTGTGTCCTTAAAGACACGGTGCAGTATGGGGGTGCCAAGCACGTTACCTTGGGTGATGATGGAGTTCTGAGATTGCAGGGTCGAGTTTGTGTGCCTAATGTGGATAGGCTTCGATAGTTGATTTTAGAGGAGGCCCATAGTTCCTGGTACTCTATCCATCCAGGCGCCGCGAAGATGTATCAGGATTTGCGGCAGCATTATTGGTGGCATAGAATGAAGAAGGATATCGTTGCCTATGTGGCTCGGTGTTTGAATTGTCAGCAGATTAAGTATGAGCATCAGAGGCCTGGTGGTTTATTTCAGAGGATTGAGCTTCCCGAGTGGAAGTGGGAGAGAATCACTATGGACTTTGTTACTGGACTTCCGTTGACTCGGAAGAAGTTCGATGCAGTTTGGGTCATTGTTGATAGGCTGACCAAGTCAGCGCATTTCATTCCTGTGGCAGTCTCCTATTCGTCCGAAAGGTTAGTTGAGATCTATATCCGAGAGATTGTTCGTCTTTATGGTGTGCCCGTATCTATCATTTCGGACCGAGGTACGTAGTTCACCTCGCATTTCTAGAGAGCAGTTCAGCGAGGGTTAGGCACCCAGGTTGAGTTGAGTACAGCATTTCATCCTCAGACGGATGGACAGTCCGAGCGGACTATTCAAATATTGGAGGATATGCTTCGAGCTTGTGTTATTGACTTTGGAGGTTCGTGGGATCAGTTCTTGCCTTTAGCACAGTTTGCCTACAACAACAGCTACCAGTCGAGTATCTAGATGGCTCCTTATGAGGCTTTATATGGTAGGCGGTGTCGATCTCCGGTTGGATGGTTTGAGCCGGGAGTGGCTCGGTTGTTGGATACGGATTTGGTTCAGGAGGCATTGGACAAGGTCAGGATTATTCAAGATAGACTTCGTACAGCTCAGTCCAGGCAAAAGAGCTATGCAGATCATAAGATTCGAGATGTGGCTTTTATGGTTGGTGAGCGGGTATTGCTCCGAGTGTCGCCTATGAAGGGCGTGATGAGATTCGGGAAGAAGAGCAAGCTTAGCCCTAGGTTCATTGGTCCATTTGAGATCCTTGATCGAGTGGGAGAGGTGGCTTATAGACTTGCATTGTCGCCTAGCTTATTAGCCGTGCATCCAGTGTTTCATGTGTCCATGCTTCGGAAATATCACGGCGATCCATCCCACGTGTTCGATTTCAGCACTGTCCAGTTGGACAAGGATTTGTCGTATGAGGAGGAGCCGCTGGCTATTCTAGACCGACAGGTTCACCAGCTGAGGTCGAAGAGTTTTCCTTCGGTTCGTGTTCAGTGGAGAGGTCAGCCCCCTGAGGCATCGACCTGGGAGTCTAAGTCCGATATGCGGGACCGGTATCCCCATCTTTTCCCCGACTCAGGTACTTCCTTCTTCTGTCCGTTCGAGGACGAACGATTGTTTTAGAGGTGGAGAATGTGATGACCCAAAAGGGATCATCACCTATTTCTAATTGAAATCTGTGTTTTCGAGGCCCTGAAAACCTTATTTAGAGTCGCCTCGATTTATGTGCGCAGTCCGAGCGCGTAGCCGGAAAGCTTAAATGTGAAATCTTGTGAAAAATTGCTAAGTTTTGACCTCGAAACAAATAAGTTTGACTCCGGTCAACATTTTGGGTAAACAGACCTGGACCCGTAATTTGACAGTCCCGGAGGGTCCATAGGAAAATATGGGACGTGGGCGTATGCCCGGAATCGAATTTCGAGGTCCCATGCCCGAGTTATGAATTTTTAAGTGAAATTATTTTCTGAAAATGATTAAAGAAAACTGAAATGAAACCTGATGTGAAAGTAATGGTATCGGACCCGTATTTTGGTTCCGGCGCCCGGTACAGGTCTTATATATGTTTTGAATCACTCCTATAAAGTTTGGTTAAAAACGGACGTCGTTTGACGTGATCCGGACCCAAATTGGGAAAATTAATGTTTAAAAGGAAATCTGAGAAATTTCATGGATCTTGAGGCTCAATTCGATGCTCATGATGTTATATTGGTGATGTGATCACATGAATATGTTCGTAGGGTGTTTTTGAGGTAGTGTGCATGCTTGGTTTAGAGTTTCGAGGGTTCGGTGAGTTTCTAGTAGGTTCCGGGATGCCTTAGGCTTAAAAAGATTAGATGTTGCAGGTTCAGGAAAATATTGCAGGCATCTGAATCCTTTGGTGCGGCCCGCGAGGAAACGTGTGCGGCCACGGAGGGCCAGTGCGGCCGCGGTCGCCTTTGCGCGGTCCGCGGTGGGTGCTGCGCGGCCGCGGTCGGCCTTGCCTGGTCCGCGCGGGGCATAGATCCGCAGGCCTTCAGGAAGCCTGTACGGCCGCGGTCCTTCTTGTGCGGTCCGCGGTGGGAGCTTCAGAGGGGTATAAATACACGTGAATTTCAGTTATTTTACACTTTTCAAAATCCCAAAACATAATGGGCGATTATCCAAACAACTTTTCTTCTCCGAAACGATTGATTCGAGCGGATTGGAGGTGGAATCAAGAGGTAAAGCTATAATTGAGACTTGAGTGGCGTTCAAGGCATCGAGGTAAGTGTTTGGTTTAACCCTAGCTTGAGGGATTAGGAGTTGAGTCATATTTTCTACTTGCTTCTTGTTGAGTACGACGTATAGGCAAGGTGACGAGTAACTATACGTTGGTGTCAGGTATGACCGTGGGTCTTAACTTGGAAGTTGTTGTGTTTTTGAATGACACCTTGTATACTTTAATTAATGATCCTCTATGATTAAGTATTTTCATTAATTGAACTGCGTACTAGCAAAGTGAGATTGGTTATAGCTGATTCTCCCTTGCCAGGATGACTATTTCGATATCTTTGTTCCCTTGCCGGGAAGTTATTATATTTCTTATGTTCCCTTGTCGGGATTTCTTGTAATTGTGTAATGAAATGGGAGTGAGTGGTACGCCTACCACAAGATATTATGAAATGGGAGCGGGTGGTACGCCTACTACAAGATATTATGAAATGGGAGCGGGTGGAACGCCTACCACAAGATATTATGAAATTGGAGCGGGTGGTACGCCCACCACAAGATATTATGAAATGGGAGCGGGTGGTATGCCTACCACAAGATATTATGAATTGGGAGAGGGTGGTACGCCTACCACAAGATTGATAAAATGGAAGCGGGTGGTACGCCTACCACAAGATATTATGAAATAGGAGCGGGTGGTACGCCTACCACAAGATATTATGAAATGGGAGCGGGTAATACGCCTACCACAAGATATTATGAAATAGGAGCGGGTGGTAAGCCTACCACAAGATATTATGAAATTGGAGTAGGTGGTACGCCTACCACAAGATATTATGAATTTGGAGCGGGTGGTACGCCTACCACAAGATTGATGAAATGGGAGTGGGTGGTATGCCTACCACAAGATATTATGAAATAGGAGCGGGTGGTACGCCTACCACAGGATATAATGAAATGGGAGCGGGTGGTACGCCTACCACGAGATAGGAGAAATAGGATCGGGTTGCACGCCTGCAACAAGAGGAAACTGAAAGTGAAAGTTGTCTTTATTTTCTTCATTTGTAATAGAGGTTATAGTGCTAGCTTCCTTATTATTCCCTGTTATTCTCTTTTAACTGCTATCCCCGAAGCATGTTCCCCTCCCCCAGCTTTAACTGCTTATTACTTGTTTACTTTTCCGCCATATATTTTATAACTGTACAGGTTTATCTGGAGTCTAGTCCTAGCCTCGTCACTACCTCGCCGGGGTTAGGCCAGATACTTACCAGCACATGGGGTCGGTTGTGCTGATACTACACTCTGTGCTCTTTTGCACAGATCCAGATTTTGCACATCAGCAGTAGCGCGGGAGCCAACCTTCAGTCCAGTGAGACACTGAGGTAGCCTTGCAGGCGTTCGCAAGCCCGGCGTCTCCTCTATCTTTCATTTCCGTCTGTTATCTCATATATTCGAGACAAACAATTTATATTTTCTTTCAAATGGTTGTATTTAGCACTCTTAGAAGTTCGTGAGTAATGTGATACCAGTTCTTAGGTAGAGGCATATGTTGATTCTCGCATTATTGTTCAGTTTTCTTTAAACTTATGTCTTCCGCTTATTTATTTAATTCCATTACTTTCATGCTATCGCTGATAATTGTTAAAAGAAGTAATTGTTAATGAAGTAAGCAGTTAAGGATTGGCTTGCCTAGCTCTCATTAGTAGGCGCCATCAAGACTCCCGAGGGTGGGAAATCCGGGTCGTGACAAAGGATAACAAAATACTAACTTTAGGAACTGGTCCATAGTAGCATTTAACTTTGTTCTTCAAGCTCGTGAGAATTAATTTCTCTGTTGTGCAAAAGGCATGAATGAGAAACAGAAGTGTTCAAGTGATGTTTTGATATAAACTCATTGTTGATACACCTTGATGACATCACCTGAAATGATGCAAGTACTTTAGTTGGTCAAGGAATAAGTGGGCACTGGAAATAGAGCAGTGCAGGTAAAAACAGTATAGGCAGCCACGTCGCTTCCAGCTGTATCCCATTGACTTCGTACTGTTGTGAGGGAACAACAAGGGTATCGGGTCCTTGTTTGGTTCTGTATCCCCCAAAGCTATGGCAGTTCACATTGAGATGGAATCCATTAACTTGCAGTGTAGCCCAAGTGTGTCAGGTTCCCTATCTGGTTCTTGACAAAGTTTGTTAGATCATCAAAACATAAGTCAAAGACATTGAAAACCTATCAAGGCAGTAGAGGGAGAGGTGCATACCTCTCCGAGTCTAGCTCATATGTCCCATCTAGGGAAGTGTCAAATGGAAACTCAGGCCCTATTCAGGAGTAGCCGACTGCACAGTCGAGGCCCAGGAGAGGTAATAGCTTAGGAACGTGTCGTCTTCATCTTACAACACTTTTGAGGGATTAGAGAGTGCTAGTCAAGCTTCAGATCCATCTGCTACACCGGTTCCTGAGGCACAAGTTTTTGCAACAGTTCATGATATCCCTGATAATGGCAGAGAGGGAGATGCTACAACTACCGGCCTTGAAAGATTAGGGAAGAAAGAGGTTTGGGAGGATAGCTTTGTGATCTTGGCTGCCTTCACCAGCTTTCATATATAGTGGCCAGTGAGGTCGCTAACTCTTGAGCGACAGTTTCTGTTGAAGGATTTGGAGAGGTACAACCCAGCTATATTGAGACAGTTCCGGGAATGAAATGGGTGGATGTGGTTCACCCAGAGTGTAGTGGATGCCAAAGAATACCTCGTCCGTAAATTCTACACCAATGTGGCTCATATAGAGAAAGAGACAAAGGTGACCAAAGTGTGGTTCACCCAGAGTGTAATGGATGCCAAGGAATACCTCATCCGTAAATTCTACACCAATGTGGCTCATGTAAAGAAAGAGACAAAGGTGACCAAAGTGCGCAACCTCAAGGTATGGTTTGATCAGTATACACTAAATGCATATTTGGGCTTTGAGGATGTTGAGCGGAAGGAGAATTTGGAGAAGTGCGCACTGGGGGACGAAGTCCGACCTTGGTTACTTGAGATTCTAGCACCACCAGGGCCACCACCACCATGGATTGCCGCTAGGGTTCTCATTCAGTGGAACACTTTGAGTTTTGAGGCAAAGAGGTGGAAAACATTTGTTTGCAGCAGGTTGGATCCAAGCCAGAACGAGACTCACCTTCCCATCCCTCGGGCAGTGCTTGGGGCTTCCATCATAGCCAGTTACCCAATCAATGTGGGTGTTATGATGTCGGCCAATATCTCAGTGATAGCACGGCAAGATAGCTCATCCTAGCCTTATCTCAATAGATCGGAAAATATCTTACCAATGCAAAGGTAGAGCTAAGGGATTTTGACACAAAGGTGAAGCCGAAAAAGCCTTTTGATTGGTACTCACTGATGGATGCGAGCAACCCAAAAAAGAAAGTTCAGCCTCTTACTACCATAGGCCAGTTTGATGAGCCAGCATTGGTAGTTTCTAAGATACTTGATGTTCCATCCACTTCGGCTGAGCCTTCCTCCAGTGTCACAACTATGTCTCCGCCATAATCCATAGCCCCTACTACAACTCCTGTCACAGCTCCCACCACATCTCTAAGGCTAGTGCCCATGCCTACTGCCCCACTATATGCGCTACGGTCTCCCAGACATTGGCGAGTCTCAACAACTAGATGTAGACAGCTACTGCAAAGTTGTCTAACTTGTCCAGTACCGTTGTAGTGAAGTCCACTTCTCAGGTACCTCAGGCTTCTTCTACCATTAATGAGACATTGAAGAGGATTCTGGAGAACTAGAAGACTATCATGGACTCCTTAGTACAGCATGGGTCAGTTATTAAAGAGCTGGGAAAAGAAGTAAAGAAGATGAGGAAGTCCCATGCCAGCAAGAAATTAGTGGATAAGCTCCGGAGGGAGGTAAACAAAATTGCTACAGCCGAAGACCTTCCTTTCGATATGTTACTTGACCCGCACCTGTCTGCCCCAGATCCTTCACCACCATCTGCACCGGTAGCACCAGCTGGCCAGTTTGATGAGCCAGACCTAGCTGCTGACACTGCTGAGGTAGTGCATAAGATGTTCGCCAACCCAGATACGCCAAGACTTGAGGATGATGAGATTCAGTTGGCCGATCCTGAGGGCGATGACATTGCTGGGGACACTGAGATGTCCAAGGATTCATAGGGAGATTTCTTCACCCACTCCTCATTTACTCTTATTTTGCTAAGCATTGGGGACACTGCTAATTTTTATTCAGGAGGGGGAGGGGGTGGAGTTTATTTGACACATTGGTATACTTTGATACATTTAGTCTGTAATAATTTGATGATACCTTTTCTTCTTATTTGTATTTATCTATTTTTTCTCTCTCTTATTATGTATATTCGTTCTATCTTTAATTATTTTTGCTCATTAGCTTCTTTATCTTTGTTTTTGCTTATTAGTTTCTTTATATTTTCTATACTAGTTCATGTTTTGTTAATTAGTTTCTTTTTATGATTTAGTAGATAAAAAGCCTTTGGTTTTCTTAACGCCACGGCTCTTTCCAAAGGTAGTTATTGTGTGAACCGGGTGACTCGTCCCAACGATGGATGGCGTGGCAACTTTCTTAAGGGAATGAGTCCGTTTTTGTGTTTAGGTAATAATAGTAGTAGTAATGAATAAAAAAGAACTAATTAAGTCATGCTCGAAGAGTCAACCATGCTTCACTTGGCACCAACACATTTAATTACGTGTTTATGGTTAGAGACAAGATTATTAAATAAATAGCTCCAGTTAGTGACTTTGTGACTCTTGAGTTTACTTTGGCAACCATCGAGTGGTTTAATTGGATCATAGTGATCTTTAAACTTGAATGTGGTCATTGTGGGCCCTCGAATCTATCCTCTTTTATAATCTAGTTGTGTGAGGGATGAGATAAATTATTGCTAGTCCAAGTATCTGCACGAAGGGTCTAGAACTTGCCCCGAATGTGTTTCAAGGCAAAATCCTAAGTTTTGCTTGGTTTGAGAAGTGATTGTAGACTTTTCTGGCCCGTTTGAGCATTCTATTGCCAACCAATATCGTTATCCCTAGTCAAACCCTTTGAGCCTCTAGCATTTCTCATTTGATAACCATGTTACAATCCTTTACCCATTTTGTTGTGACCCTCTCTTAGCACCCGGACTTTTCTTAACACTCTTGTGAAACAAGTGGCTTAAAACATAAGTTTGTGGGAGAGATGAGAAATTTGAAAAAAAATGTATCAAAGCACAAAAAGAGAAAAGAAATGATCTCTATGAAAAAAGAAGGCAAAATAAGAAAAGAACAAAAAGAAAAATGCAAAAAGTGGATAAATAGAAGGGTTGATGGATTCAAAAAGAGGTAGTGCTCCCAAGCATTGAGAAATATCAAAAAGGGAGAAAAAAAATGAAATTAACAAGAAAGAGCGATGTTAAGTCTCTCTAGTCCGCAATGAAAAGAAAGTGCCTATGAGAATTAGCAATTGTGAGCCAAAAAAATAAAGTGTGGAGTGCTTAAATAAAGGTGTAACCACTTGTCCATATGGTATCCTACCCTAATCCAAAAGTTTTCGTTACATCCCAAAAGAAATCCGACTTGATTTCAAACCGAGTGAGCTTATATTAGTTGCGATCTACATGAGGGGCAAGCCTATGGTACTTGAAGCCGTACTTGTGACATTCTCTTGTGAGAGATGAGTGAACCTTTCGTGAATTCTAAGATTGAATGGAAATTTCTTAAGTAAGCTTGGCAAATTAAAAGTAGAGGAGGAAGAGTTTGGAGTCCACCATGACCTACATGATAGAACAAGAGTCTTTGATGAGTAAAGTCAATTCTTGAAGATCAAATATCACATTAGAACTATATGTGCATGAATATTTTACTTGTCATCTTGTTGATAATGCATGAGTAGTGTGGGTAATTGTTGGTCCCAACTGACGTGTGAATGGATCAACTTTGACTCGCTGAAATGACCCTTCACTCTAGGAGGTAGGAACTAATTTATTTACTTGAGGACATGCAAAGATTTAAGCTTGGGGGAGTTAATAAGTGAGAGTTTTGACTACTTATTAGCACCTTTTTGCTTTTATTTTAGTCCAATAGTATTGAATTATGTTCCCAAAACTAACGATAATATGCAAATTGCAGGAATGATGGAAGTTTGGTTTCCCATGATGAAATTCAACTCAAAAAGGAATGTTCTGAATCACAAGGCAATAAAGGGCGCAGAATCAAAGAAGTGCGGTCCGTAGAAGAAAGTATGCATCACAAAATCCTATCTGCGGCTGCAAACCAAGTAAAAACACCCAACAGAACTTTGGCCAATGCGCGGATTGCACATGATTGTGTGGCCGCAGAACAGGATTTTCACTGACAAAAGATTTCAAGTTCAGAGAATGTGTAAAAGACCAAGTCCTGACACCTTGCTAAAGTGCGGACCGCACAAGAACTATGCAACCACAGAAGATACTTTGCAGCCGCAATCCAGAAATGTGCAGCTGCAGAATCCTAGTGCCTGCCAACTAAAGAAATCTGCAGACCGCACATGGAACTATGCGGCTGCAGAACGTCCCGAGGGGCATTTTTATCAGCGAATTTTGGGCCACTATAAATAGATGAGTATCATATTTTTAGGTCAAGTTTTAGAAGTTTGAGCTGCTGTAGCCATTACATTTTTCCATTTAGGAAGTTTTTGACTATTTTAGTGTTTAACATTATATTTTATTATTTTAATTTTTTATTATGAGTTTAATTAGATTTTTTTTTTATTTTCTTCAATTCCCACTATGAGTAGCTAGATTTTTACTAGGATTATGATCCAACCCTAGTGTATAAACCTTATGTGTATTTAATTTAATGCTTGTTTATGATTGAGTGTTGATTATTTAGCTTAGTTCATGCTTCAATTTTAGAATTAATTGTTGCAAACATTGATTCATGCCTTTTTGACTTAGTCTCTACTTGAGAAAGAAGGACCTAGTCTAGGATAACTTGGCTAACAAGTAATTGGGTTAATTTGGAGTTTGATTAGCCTAATTAAAGGGTTCAAACTAGAGATAGTAAGAACTCTACTTGAGCTTATATCAACTATTTTGTTTGATACCCATTTGGACTTGAGAAATCCAAATTACACAAAATCACTCTTTGACCAAGAGGTATTGAGTGGATAACATAGAGTTGAAAGCTATAATACACCCCAATCAACAAAATGAGTATTAACGTCTTTAGCCCATTAGGTAAATACCTAGGTTATGGTTACATCCCTAGGCTTTTTAACTATTTGGATAAACATAAAAAATAATCGTTCATTTCTAGTTTCTTTTCCTTAGCTTACAATTGTTAGAGTAATAATAAAAGTAGAAATCAAAACTTTTTGTGGAAGTGCAAATTTTAGATAATTCATTCGCTTTCTTTAAGTGTATACTCCTAACACCCCTTATAACTCCTTATGGATTAGACCCCAACTCATAGTTGGGTAAATTATATTGCATACGACCGTATCATATCTCTTATCGAGGTGTGTTGTGAATGTCATCAATGTCTGAAAACTATGTTTACACTGCATCTCACAGGCAGTAGATTGATGAAGAAAATGTATTTTAAACCTAGACAAAGCATCAACAACAGTAGAGGAATCACAGAATAAAGAAATGATATCAGAATGTATAGTAGCATGAATCCAAGTAATAATAAGACGATCAACCTTATGCCACTTATGCATATTCATGATTGATTTGCTTAACAGATAATGAACCCTCAGTAACAGGTAGAAATTGTGAAGGTGTCATATTAGAACCATCAATATGGCCAAAGAGATCATACATCTCCAACACCGGTTGAAATAAGTGAGTCCATTTCAAATAATTAGTTTGGTGTAATATTTTGGGACCAAATCCTTTATATTAACAGAGAAAGGGATTGCAGATGCCATCATGTAAAAGCAGAAAAATGCTAATCCAAGAAGAATCATGTTGCACCAAAAATAGAAGCACCAAAGCAAATTGGATATAATTGCAATAAATAGATTACCCAACTGATAACACCCAATCAATAACAATTAAATAATGGTAATACCTAAACTGAATTGATATAATCACTAGAGTTTGTTCACTATCAATGGTGACAAAAAGATTAAATGTAGATAGAGGAAAACCCACTTCAAAGTCAACGTGAATAAGCAAATATGATAAAGAATTAGAAGGAATTATTAAGAACCGAAACCGACGAAGTGCCCGTAGCAGCAGAAAACATAAAAGAACAGCAGCGGAGTAATGGGAAGACGAAGTCGCCAGAGAGAGAAACACCGGATGATGACCGAATTAATACTCAGGACCGCCTCTTGTATCTGATACCATGATAGAATTGGTACAAATACTGTGCTTACCCTAAACAGGGTAAGGGTTTTATATTTATAAGTTGTCCTCTGTACAAGAATATAAGCATATTTGTATAACTCTCTAATACAATATAAATAAATACTGGTGTAAGAGTATAATACTAATTCTATTCTAATCTGTCAAGCTTCTTTTTGGCCAAAAATATTATTTTTTTTTGCCAAAAGCACTTTTGGCCAGAAAATGAGGTGTTTGGCCAAGCTTTTGG